>NC_083889.1:7500000-8750000 GCF_032452875.1 Bos javanicus
CTCGCCCTTCTTCGCTCAGATCAACTGTTTCAAGGAGTGGTTTCTCTGTATAGCTTGTCCAGAGACATTCCACATGGTCTAGTGGGCGCACCTGCCAAGGCCCACGTGTCTTCAAGCTGTTCTGAAGTTGTAGCCAGTGTGGGACCATGTTCCTTTGCATCTTTGTGTTGCATCTCAGGGGCCCAGGTGCCTCTAGTGGTAAAGAACTGGCCTGCTACTGCAGGAGATGTAACAAATGCAGGTTCCATCCCTGGGTCAGGAAGATCCCCTGGAGGAGGGCATGGCAATCCATTCCAGTATTCTTGCCTGGAGAATCCCATGGACAGAGGAGCCTGGCGGGCTATGGTTCATAGGGTCATGAAGAATCGGACATGACTGAAGCGACTTAGCACACACACACACACACTTTACATTTCATCTTTTCTTTCCTTTTCCTTTCCTTTCCTCTCTCCCAGTCATGCATTCTACCTTCCACATAAAGTCTGAGCACTTAGTTCTTGCCTCAGTCTCTGTTTTCTAGCCCACCTAGCATGAGACCATTATTTGTTGAATACGAAGAAACTGCTCTGCAGCCTACTATTTAAGCTTTCTCTATCGGTGGGTTCTGGGGATGTCCTCTTAGATTTTGCTTTTAGGATCACAGGTCACAATTCATTCCCAATTCAAATCCCAGATTTAATGCCTCTTTCGGAATGAAGTAATTAGTGCTTGCACTAGCTGGAAGAGTTCTTTTCCTTCCTACATACATCTGACTTATGACATTTATCTTTATCTGTTATGGCTCTTTATGTTCTGTGCCTTAACTCAGACCCTCATCTTCTTTTAATTATGAATGAATTAACTATTTTTGGTCACACTGTGAGGCTTGTAGGATCTTAGTTCTCTGACCAGAGACTGAACCTGGGGTCCCCAGCCGTAGAAACACAACGTCTTAACCGCTGGACCACCAAGGAATTCCCACGCGTTCATCTTTCTTATAGGATCACATTTTGGGGTCTTTATGCTGTTTTTTGGCCTCCAGTCCCATCACCTCTCTTCTCCTTTGTAACTATTATTTCTTTTGCCAAGAATCTTCTTCCTTTTTCCCTTCTTGCCTCCAGCAGTCTTCTGTTCCTTTTGTTCAGGTCCTTCAAGACTTAGAGAATGACCTCTTGCAAGAAACTTGCCCAGACTCACCTTCAGACTAGGTTAGTGCTACAGACTGAAGGTTTGTGCCCCTCCCCAAATTTATATGTTGAAACCTAATCCTCAAAGTGATGGTATTTGGAAATGAGGTCTTTGAAGTCTTCGGAGTGATTAGCTCATAAGGATGGGGCCTTCATGGATGGGATTAGTGCCCTTGAAAAGGAGACCCCCAGGGACTTCTCTGATGGGCTGCCTTTCAGTCCAGAGACCACAGGTTCAGTCCCAGGTTGGGGAACTAAGATCCCACATGCCATGAGGTATGGCCAAACATTTATTAAAAGAGAGAGAGTCCAGTGCTTAGGACCAGGTGCTTTCACTGCAGTGGCCCAGGGTTCAATCCCTGGTCAGGCAACTAAGATCCAGCAAGCCATGCAGCCAAATTAAAAAAAGATTGACATACCTGACGCACTCAGTGAGAGAGACAAAGTCAAATTTACAGTGCACACCAAGACCACACTGCCCACATTTCAGAGCCCAGAGTTTTCTGTTACAAGGCAACATGAAGACTGTGTGTGGCTACATGACACTCTTATTGAAACTACAGACTATGCTGGGCTTATTATCCCGCCAGCGCCGACCAAGCCCGACTTCGATGGCCCTCGAGAGAAGATGCAGAAGCTGGGAGAGGGTGAAGGGTCAATGACAAAAGAAGAATTTGCCAAGATGAAGCAAGAGCTAGAAGCGGAGTACTTTGCTGTCTTCAAGAAGACGGTGTCTTCGCACGAAGTCTTTCTCCAGCGGTTCTCCTCCCACCCTGTTCTCAGTAAAGACTGCAACTTCCACGTGTTTTTGGAATATGATCAAGATCTAAGTGTCAGGCGGAAAAATACTAAACAGATGTTTGGTGGCTTTTTTAAAAGTGTGGTGAAAAGTGCTGATGAAGTTCTTTTTTCAGGAGTTAAGGAGGTAGATGACTTTTTTGAGCAAGAGAAGACTTTCCTCATCAACTATTACAACAGGATCAAGGATTCCTGTGCAAAGGCTGACAGGATGACCAGATCTCATAAAAATGTCGCAGATGATTATATCCACACCGCAGCCTGCTTGCATAGCCTGGCTTTAGAGGAGCCTACAATCATCAAGAAGTACCTGTTGAAGGTGGCTGAGCTGTTTGAAAAACTTAGGAAAGTGGAGAGTCGAGTCTCCTCAGATGAAGACTTAAAGCTGACGGAGCTCCTGCGATACTACATGCTCAACATAGAGGCTGCCAAGGATCTCTTATACCGACGCACCAAAGCCCTCATCGACTATGAGAATTCAAATAAAGCGTTGGATAAGGCCCGGTTAAAGAGCAAAGATGTCAAGCTGGCCGAGGCACAGCAGCAGGAATGCTGCCAGAAGTTTGAACAACTCTCTGAATCTGCAAAAGATGAGCTGATCAATTTCAAACGCAAGAGAGTGGCAGCGTTCAGGAAGAATCTAATTGAAATGTCTGAACTGGAAATAGAGCATGCCAGGAACAATGTGTCCCTCCTGCAAAGCTGCATCGACCTGTTCAAGAACAACTGAGTGAAGGACTGAATGTGAAGAAAGCCCGCATCACTTGCACTTAAATCATTGCCACAGAAGATTGATTTGATTTATCTTGACTTCAGTTTAAAATTATGTGAATACATATTTTGATTTCTAAAGATCTTAACACTTAACCATGTTGGTTTAAAAATATTTCTATTGCATGCTCCTTGGACATAACTAATCTTGATGCAGTTAATACCTCAGTGGGTAGAATCTTAAGTACTGGGTTCTCCTCTAATTTGTAGTAATGAAGAAGAGGTTCTGGAACGAGTGTAATCAGCAGGGGCCCTGCACATGTCATCTCCAGTTTCATGTGCTCGGGTCCCTGTAATTTAGGGTAGGTGCCTGTTAATAGCAGATGAGTCAGCTACTTGTTGCAGGTGACAGACATTCCATCCCTTTGTCAAGTGATTTTCCCCTTTCTTACTCTCACAGATCGGTAGTCACCTTCAGTTGTTTGTACTATAACAAGAGCAAGAAAAATATCATATCTTTATATATACCCTTTGCAACTCCATTTTTGTAGCTGGGATACAAATATTTGTGGGGAGAGGCTTATCCTGAAGGTATAAGAACAACTAATGTGAACCCCTCCCTTCCTGGTGGGGGCACAGTATGTGTGTGCTTGGACTTTTTATAAAGCATCCAATAAAATAATCCATGCTCAAAAAAAAAAAAAAGAGAGAGAGACTCCTTGAGGACTTAGGTCTGCCCCAGGTGTGGAGGTGGCACAGTGCTTGGATTTCAGGGACCCTGGCACGTATGTGTACCCGTGACTGATTCATGCTGCTGTATGGCAGAAACCAACACAATATTGTAAAGCAATTATCTTTCAATTAAAAATTGATATTTTTTTTTTTAAAGAGTGAGAGACACCAGAATGTTCCCTTGCCCCTTCCATCCATGAACCAGAGAGCAGGTTCTCTGACACCAAACCTGGCAACACCTTGATCTTGGGTCTCTCAGCCTCCAGACCACGAGAAATAAATTTCAGTCTATGAGCCATCCACTGGGCCTGTGATAGCAGCCGGAAGTCACTAAGGTAGTTGCCCAACCCTCTTTGGGGTCCACATAACACTCTCTCCAGCTCTAATGGTGGGTAATTAAAGGTTTGCTTATCTGTCTTCTCAAGACTTTGAGGGAACGAGTTGATATTTCTTTAATACAGTGCCTGTCACACAATAGTTGAATATAGGTTAATGGAACACATGCAAAAAAATACAGATGTCTTATCTCTACTGAACTGGAAGTTCCTTGTAGTCAAGGATGTATGTCTGATTCATCTCTGCATTCCGTGCCAAGGGCAGGACCTGGTCTAAGGTAGGTGCTGAACAGTGTAGTGAAAGAATGAATAAATTCACAATACTAAAGAGAATTTGTCGTTTAAGTCACCTGAGGGGCCTTCCACCTTATAGGAAATGATGATCCAAGAGTTTTGTTTATGGTTCCTTTTTCATTCCAGTTTTATCTTGTATGTTTGTATGTTGTTGTTCAGCCTCTCAGTTGTGTCTGACTCTTTGCGACCCCATGGACTGCAGCACACCAGGCTTCCTTATCCTTTCCCCCAGAGTTTGCTTAAACTCTTGTCCATTGAATTGGTGATGTTATCTAACCATCTCATCCTCTGTTGCCCCCTTCTTCTCCCGCCCTCAATCTTTCTCAGCATTAGGGTCTTTTCCAATGAGTCGACTCTTTGCATCAGGTGGCCAAAGTATTGGAGCTTCAGGTTCAGCATCAGTCCTTCCAATGCATAGTCAGGGTTGATTTACTTTAGGATGGACTGGTTTGATCTTTGCCATCCAAGGGACTCTCAAGAGTCTTCTCTAGCACCACAGTTCAAAGTACCCTGATAGCTCAGTTGGTAAAGAATCTGCCTGCAATGCAGGAGACCCCAGTTCGATCTGCTGGAGAAGGGATAGGCTACCCAGTCCAGTGTTCTTGGGCTTCCCTGTGGCTCAGCTGGTACAGAATCCGCCTGCAATGCGGGAGACCTGGGTTCGATCCCTGGGTTGGGAAGATCCCCTGGAGAAGGGAAAGGCTACCCACTCTAGTATCCAGGCCTGAAGAATTCCATGGACTGTATAGTACATGGGATGGCAGAGTTGGACACTACTGAGCAACTTTCACTTTCAACCTTCTTTATGGTCTAACGCTCACATCCGTACATGACTACTGGAAAAACCATATTTGTTTGTATGAGGTAAGACTCTATTACTTGCATTCCTAAATAATATTTTGTGTACTTTGGCATACTTTTAAACTTTAGACAAGTGGAATCATTCTTTTTAAGGCTAAACTGTCTTGTTATGTATAGCTGTAATTCTTTTATTATTCCCTGCTGTAAAATCTTCTCCTACGTGTGCATCTTCTCTCTAAAAAAACAAACAAAAAAATCCACTTTTGTTTTTACATGGTTATTTCTGCTTTCTGCTATTAGGAACTGTGCTGCTGTATCATACCGAAAACACTTATTAAATACAAAAGAAAAAAATGAAGTGGAGAAAATGGATACAACCTTAATAAGGTAATCACAATTAATATCAGTGATAAGGGGCTGACAGTGGGCTCCTCCAGTGACGTCTGAGAAGGACTGTATTCTAGTCCAGCGGTCCCCAACCTTTTTGGCACCAGGGACCAGTTTCATGGAAGCCAGTTTTTCCAGGGACTGGGGCGTGGGAGGGGGTGTGGGGGGAACGGTTTTGGGATGATTCAAGTGCCGTTACATTTACTTTATCTCTATTATTATTACATTGTGATAGACAATGAAATAATTCTACAGCTCACCATAATGCAGAATCAGTGGGAGCCCTGAGCTTGTTTTCCTGCAGCTAGACAGTCCCATCTGGGGTGATGGGAGAGCGATGGGGAGCGGCTACAAATACAGATGAAGCTTCATTCACCTCCTGTTGTGGCCCGGTTCCTAACAGACCACAGACCAATATCAGTTTGTTGCCTGGCCTCTGGGGACCCCTGTTCTAGTCCAGAGACCTTAATCTGAATCTAATCATGAAGAAACAGCAGAGAAACCTCAATGGAGGACTTTTTATAAAATAACTGGCCTGTATTCTTAAAAGTAATTCTATTTCTTTTCGGCTGTGCTAGGTCTTCCATGCTGTGCAGGCTTTTCTTGTCTCAGAGGCTACTCTCTAGTTGCAGTGTTCAGGCTTTCGTTGCACAGCATGGGCTGTAGGCGGCCCGTGGGCTCAACAGCTGCAGCTCTGGGATTCTAGAGCACAAGCTCAGTAGTTGTGGTGCATGGGCTTAGTTGCTCTGAGGCATGTGGGATCTTCTGGGACCAGGAATCGAACCCATGTCTCTTGCATTGGCAGGCGGATTCTTTACCACTGAGCCCCCAGGGAAGACCCCTGTATTCTTTTTTTGAACTAGACTGGAACAGTTTTAGGTTTGCAGCAACGCTGAATGAACAGCACAGAGGTTTCCCATCTACCCTCCACCACTACGTACACACCGCCTCTCCCGCTATCAGAATCCCACACCAGATGGGTCGCCTGGTACAGTCATTGAAGCTGCTTTCATTCAATATGATCACCCAAAGCCCATGACTTCCATTAGGGCTCACTCTTGATACTGCATATTCTCTGGGTTTTGAGAAATGTATCATGATATCCATCCACCATTATAGTATCACACAGAAGAGTTTGGCTGCCCTGAAAGTCCTCTTCTGTGCCTGTTTATCCCTCTCTCCCCGTATCACTTGGCAATCAGTGATCCCTTTACTGTTCTCAAAGTTTGCCTTTTCCAGAATGTCACATAGTTGGGGGAATTCCTTGATGGTCCATTGCTTGGGACTACACATTCTCACTGCTGAGGGCCCAGGTTCAGTCCCTGGTTGGGGAGCTAAGGTCTCACAAGCAGTGCAGTGCAGCCAACAACAACAACAACAAAAACAAATAAATAAAACCCCCAAACATAACATCATATATAGTTGGAATCATACAGTATATAGTCTTTCATATATAACCTTCTTTTACATAGTAAAATGTATTTAAGTTTCCTCCATGTTTTTTTGTGGTGGAATAGCTCATTTCTTTTTAGTGCTGAGTAATCCTTGGAAGAAAAGTTATGACCAACCTAGATAGCATATTGAAAAGCAGAGACATTACTTTGCCAACAAAGGTCTGTCTAGTCAAGGCTATGGTTTTTCCATTGGTCATGTATGGATGTGAGAGTTGGACTGTGAAGAAAACTGAGCGCTGAAGAATTGATGCTTTTGAACTGTGGTGCTGGAGAAGATTCTTGCGGGTCCCCTGGACTGCAAGGAGATCCAATCAGTCCATCCTAAAGGAGACCAGTCCTGGGTGTTCATTGGAAGGACTGATGCTGAAGCTGAAACTCCAGTACTTTGGCCACCTCATTCGAAGAGTTGACTCATTGGAAAAGACTCTGATGCTGGGAGGGATTGGGGGCAGGAGGAGAAGGGGACGACAGAGGATGAGATGGCTGGATGGCATCACTGACTCGATGGACGTGATTCTGAGTGAACTCCGGGAGTTGATGATGGACAGGGAGGCCTGGCGTGCTGCGATTCATGGGATCGCAAAGAGTTGGACACGACTGAGCGACTGAACTGAACTGAACTGAATAGGCGTGTGGTGGATCTCACTGTTGTTTTGGCCTGTACTCTAGTGTCAATAGCATAACAATAAAATCTGAAGGTTCGGATTCTAGAACATTAGATAGAAGAAACAACTAGATACAATACATGATATTGGACTGTTTCCTGCCCAGGGGAAAAACGTGCTATACAAGACGTTGTTGTTGTTGTTTAGTCCAAACAACAACAGTTGGGATTGAATCCACCTCCCTTATGTCTCCTGCATTGGGAGGCAGATTTTTTTTTTTTTTTTACCACTGAGCCACCAGTGCATCTCCCACAACTCCTGCGTTGCAGGCAGAGTGTTTACTGCGGAGTCACAAGGGAAGCCCATAAAAGACATTATTAGTTGACAAAACTGGAATGGGGGATATAGATTAGTGAATTTGATCATTAATGAATTTGAACATTGTAGTTTCATTCCCAGGTGGGGCAGTGGTAAAGAATCCGCCTGCCGATGCAGGAGACACGGCTTCAGTTCCTGGGTGGGGAAGATCCCCTGGAGAAGGAAATGGCAACCCACTCCAGTATTCTTGCCTGGAGAATCCTATGGACAGAGGAGCCTGGCAGGCTCCATGGGATTGCAAAGAGTCAAACACGACTGAGCACAACAGAGAGTTTCGGTTCCTAGGACATACATACTAAAAGATTAAAGGGTAAATGGCCTGATGTATGCAATCTTCTCTCAAATGATTAAGAAAAAGAAATATGGCATAAGTTATTCATTTGTAAATGTGTATAAAGGATATATAGGAGTTGTATGTACTATCCTTGCAATTTTTTTGTAAATTATTTAAAAATAAAAATTTAAGTAATTACAATTACAATGCTGGGACTTAATCACTGGCAGTGCACTGGTTAGGACTTGGCGCTCCCACTGCTGGGATGGGTGTGCTCTGTGGTCGTGGAACTAAGATCCCTGAAAGTCGAGTGGTGCGGCCAAAAAATTTAATAATGATAAAATAACAGTACTGCCTTTAACATTCCATCCACATCTTTTGATGCACACATACAAGCTTCTCGAGTGTATTCTGAAGCGTGGAATCTAAATCATAAGGTGTGTGCATCTTCAACTTGATTTGCTCAATAGTTTACAAAGTGCCACCGACATCCTCATTAATTTTATATATGCACTGTCTCTCTCACTGAAATGTAAGGTCGTTCGTGGACCCGCAGCATTAACCTCACTAGGGTGCTGGTTAGAACTGCAAACCCTCAGATCCCCATCTCTGCCAGATTTGGTGAAAGAGAAACTCTGGAGTCACTTGTGAATCTGCGTTTTTCAAAAGTCCTCTAAATGATTCTAAAGTCTAAGCAGCGCTGATCCATCAGGGCCGCGTCTGGCTTCCAGACCGCCTTCTCTAAAGGAGCGATCAGCGGAGCCGGGGATCAAATGTTAGACAAGCAGAAACTAGAGGGCAGCGCGCCTCCCTAGGACACCCTCTCCGTACGGGCAGCTTCGCCCGGACCCCTCGGCTGGTGGGGAGGGGCGGCCGGACGGGGCGGGCCTGAGGCTGGCGTCTCCGCCTCTTCAGCGTTCGGCTCCCTTTTCTTTTCCTTCTTTCTCCTCTCTTTCCTTCCTTCCGCCTGGAGCTATGGAGCCGGGGCGCCGGGCGGCCGCGGCGCTGCTGGCGCTGCTATGCGCGGTCTGCGCGCTGCACTCGGGGCGCGCCCAGTACGAGCGCTACAGCTTCCGCAGCTTCCCGCGGGACGAGCTGATGCCGCTCGAGTCGGCCTACCGGCACGCGCTGGACCAGTACAGCAGCGAGCACTGGGCGGAGAGCGTGGGCTACTTGGAGATCAGCCTGCGGCTGCACCGCCTGCTACGGGACAGCGAGGCCTTCTGCCACCGCAACTGCAGCGCGGCGCCGCAGCCCGAGCCCACCGCCGGCCTCGCGCGCTACCCGGAGTTGCGCCTCTTTGGGGGCCTACTGCGCCGAGCGCACTGCCTCAAACGCTGCAAGCAGGGCCTGCCGGCCTTCCGCCAGTCGCAACCCAGCCGCGAAGTACTGGCGGACTTCCAGCGCCGAGAGCCCTACAAGTTCCTGCAGTTCGCCTACTTCAAGGCAAGTCCGGTCGCCCCGCCTTACGCTTAGGCCCCGCCCCGCGCCGCGGTTAGGCCCCGCCCGCCGCGGTTAGGCCCGCCCCTAGACCCCTGCCTGGTGCCTGCGTCCTGGGCCAGATCGCACCGCCCTTTCTAGACTTACTTCTTTCGCACTCAGCGTCGCTAAGGAAGACCTTCAAATCCTCTGCCTTGTATTCTATTTCATAGATAAAGATGAAAAATACTTTTCTTGAAGGGTGGTTCTGAGGCAGAGGATGTATATCTAACGACTAGCACAGTGTTATTTGAAGACAGACTTCTGTTTTTAGTAGTACCATCAAAATCCCTTTTCTCAAGTGAGTAGGGCGGGAGAGGACCTGCGGGGCCGGTCAGTCTCTTTTAAAGAGGAATTTAAAAGGGCAGGGCTCCTTGGAAGGACACTTGCCTGTCTGGAGGAGGAGAACCTGAGCGCTGTGATTCCTCAGGGCTGGCGCTCTCCGCTGGCTTTCATCTACAGTGTAACGCGGTTGTCTTCCTCCTTTTTATGACTGTTTGCATTCCGTCTGTGATTGCTGGCTAAAAATAGCCACAAATTGCAGTTGTCTACGGTCCTTACACGGGGGACCCTGAAGTTTTAAGAACGGGCTGAATTCCCTGTTAACTGGATAAAGAGGCTTTAGCTTGGCGGGTCTTCAATGGGTTTTGCCAAGAGAGCCCTCTTAAAGCTGTTTCCACTTTATTGGAAAACGATTTGGTAAACTCTGTGTCTTTGGGCTGCAAGATCTGCTTTTCATATTTCTCTGAAACGGGTCCACGTGTATGTTGCATTCGTATGGGCCATAAAATAGCACAAAACCCTAAATAGGAGAAAAACTGGGTTATTTCTATGCCTGCTACAGCTTTATATAAAGTATCAGATTTGTGAATGTTTGTCCTAGCAATTAAAAAAAAAAAAAAACAGTTTTAAAATAGACCAGGGATGAGATTAATACATTTCCGGAACTCAGAAATGATGGCTGACTCATACAAGCACTATATTTTTACGCTGAAAAAGACTCATTTAATCCTCTTTTTTGTAGAGCTTTTGGCACATACAGTATGAGCCAAATTTGAGTCACATAATCAAGGGGGAAACGTTTTATTTTTAAACCTGGAGAATAATGGAAGCTCTGATTTCTTTAAAATACGGATGAATGTGAAACGAGGCAAAAGGGGAGGAACAGTTAATTCAGGGTGACCGGAAGGCAGGGGTTTCGTCCATCGTGGCATCCGCAAAGGTTAGGAAATTCATAACTTCTCTTCAAAACCCTTTACAGGTCTTGTGACAATCACTTACTTAAAGTCAGTAAAGGGAATTCCCCGGTGGTCAGGTGGTTAGGGCTGTAGGCTTCCACAGGGGTCTAGGGGGGTTTGGGGGAGGGAGGGGCCGAAGAGGAGGCGAGGGGGCCGGGGGCGGAGGCGGGGTGGGGGGTGGGCAGGGAGACAGTCCCACTCCAGGCCGCTAGATGGCATTCCTCAGACATCAGCACGGATATCTGGAAGGGCAGGCTCTGCCATTATCTCCAAATGACTAGGCTCGCGTATGTGGGGTAGTTTCTGCCCTGGCTGTTTGCTGCCATTTGATTGTCAGAAATCCAGACCGTGCCAAATATTCCTTTATTTTCTCTCTCCAAACAGAATTCCCTAATTCCTGTCCCCGAGGCTCCCTCTGGATTGGCTGAAGGAGTCTCCCTCCACATGTATGGGTCCCCCCCCCCACCCCGCGCCCCCCAGATTGTGCTGTGATTTCAGGGCATGGAGGGGCCATGACATCCATGGTGGGGGAGGGGCCCTCTGCCACTCGTGTGTCCACACAGGGAGGTGTCCCTATCCCTTTCTTCGAGCCTTTTCACTCACTTCATGGCACCTCCTTCCCTGAAGACTTCTGGGCTCTGCCTGCAGGTACCAAACCTGAGGATCAAGGGCCACAGACCTTGCTGCCCCTGCAGACTCCAAGGAGGGAGTTTTTTCTAGCCTAGAGGATTCCTCTTCCTCCTTTTTTTTTTTTTTTGGCCATGTGGCATGGCATGCTGGATCTTAGTTCCCCAACCAGGGATTGAACCCATATCTCCTGCAGTGGAACCTCGGGTCCGGAACCGACAGGGAAATCCTTCCTCTGTCTTCTTCTTCCAGGCCAGTCAGCTTCTTCCTGCAGTTCCCTCTCTCAATTTCCTCTTCTTCACACACTTGCCAAGTTCTCTAAGGAGTACAAGAGCTTTGGTCATACCTCTATGTCCTGACCTCCCCTGAGGCAGTGAGACTCAGAATCAGCTGATCAGCACCAAATGGGGAGAAGAGAGAGAGGGGGAAAGAGAGGGAAACATGAATTAATTTCATGAAAATATTATGTAGTCGTGATGTCCTGTCCAAGTCACTGGTACTTACCAAGTCCTGCCTTGTCCTAAGAACTCTGCCAGCTGCCAGGAATGCAGAAAACAGGATGACATAAAAGAGGCTCGTGGTCCAGTGGTTAAGACTCCTCACTCCCAATATAGAGAGCCTGGGTTTGATCCCTGGTTAGGAAACTAGACCCCACATGCTGCAACTAAGACCCAGCACAGCCAAATTAATTAATTAAATAAATATACATACTTATATACCCTGATGAATATATACCTTGATAACTCAGCTGATAAAGAATCTGCCTGCAATGCAAGAGACCCCAGTTCGATTCCTGGGTTGGGAAGTTCCCTTGGAGAAGGGATAGGCTACCAACTCCAGTATTCTTGGGCTTCCCTGGTGGTTCAGCTGGTAAAGATTCCGCTTGCAAGGCGGGAGACCTGGATTCGATCCCTGGGTCGGAAAGATACCCTGGAGAAGGCTACCCATTCCAGTATTCTGGCCTGGAGAATTCCATGGACTGTATAGTCCATGGGGTCGCCAGGAGTCGCACGTGACTGAGTGACTTTCACTTATACTTTCATATATATATATTTTTAAGAGTCTCTTGATTGAGGTCGTGGGGAAAGGGAGGACTCACTTTCATGTATAAGCAGGGATCTTCCTCCCAGCCCCCAAGATTCACTTCCTAGAACAGCATCTGTCCTGTAGAGGCTCTCAACAAATATTTGCTGAGTGAATGAATGAGTGAATGAGGAGGTGGTGGGGGTCCTCGGGAAGATGAAACAGAGGTTCTGTGAGAGACCTGGGAAAATACTGATCTATCTGTCAAGGTCCTGGCAGAAAAGATGTGATATAGTTATACAGGGTAACTGGAGGAATACTTATGAATAAGGCAGTTACTTACAAAAGCTGGGGTGAGACCCACCTCCCAGGCCAGAAGGGGTAACGTGGATGGAGAGAGACTAGATGGAGAGACCTTCAATTAAGGGAAGGAGCCAGGACGAAAACAGCCCAGCCTTATTCTCTTCCCTTCCTTCAGTCTCCTGTTGGGCACCTGTTGGGGCTGAACCCACTGAAAGCTAGAGGGCAAGGGAGTCCACAGGGACAGCCCATACGCCAGCCTCCTGGGCAGGGCAGGGTGGAGACGGCAGAGTAGATCGGGGCAGGCACAGAGGGTACATCGGCTCACCCATAGGAATGAACACTCATGCCTTGTGGCTGGACCAGGTATGCTGGGCCTTGGAAATCACTGAGCCCTTAGCTGGAAACACTGTGTAGAAACACAAAATTGCCTAAGGACTGAACAGACGTTCTTGTTTTACAGAAATCACGCTCACCACCCACTGAGTAGTGCTTGTCTCTCCTCTCTGGACTTTAGGCAAATAATCTTCCGAAAGCCATTGCAGCTGCTCACACCTTTCTACTGAAGCATCCTGATGACGAGATGATGAAGAGAAACATGGCTTATTACAAGAGCCTGCCCGATGCCGAGGACTACATTAAAGACTTGGAAACCAAGTCGTACGAGGTACATTTGGGTTTTTACACAGTGGTTAGTTGCAGTGTGAATTTTAGAATAAGTGTATCTTAGTGAACAGCTACTGACACTGAAGGACTGATAAGTGATTTTTGATGACATTTAATGAGTATTATGACAATAGAAATGACTGCCTTGGGATTCCCCTGGTGGTCTAGTGGTTAAGACCTCGTACTGCTAATGCAGGGGGTGCAGATTTGATCTCTGGTCAGGGAACTGGATTCCACATGCTGTGGGGTATGGCCAAAAAATTAAAAAAAGAAGAAAAAATGATTGCCTTTTTAACACCAAGTTGATCCATTTAAGAATGCAATTTTACATTGCATGGTGATTTTAAAGTCACTTTTTTCCCCTTTAAATGCTGCATTTTAGAAATATGGTCATTTGATCATTCAGTTTTAAGATGGTATAAAAATGGGTCTTGGAAATCATCTGAAAATGACTAAGAACAGAAGAACCTGGAAGTAGGTCTTCATCTCTAATGCAACTAGGAAACATGTATTTTTATACACATACACAGCACATATCTCAAGATGGAAGGGGAATAAGGTTCTAGGAGGACAGACTCAACAGGTTACAGGATATTTGAGTCTGTGCATCTGCAGAGGGGATTCTGAGGGGAATGAGTGAGGACAGTAAGAAGAGGACGAGTCCAGAGCACTTACTGCTGTCGGGGCCTGTCGAGTCTGGGCTCCAGGTGCGTGGGTACCAGTGGGGCAGGAGCAGGGGTTGAAAACAGAGGGATGGGTTGGAAGTGCCCACTAGAGCTCCAGGAGCCTCAGGTCTGACTCTAGGGTTTCCCATCGTGGGACCAGACTGCAAGCTCACTTTTTCGCCAGCGGTGACCCTCAAACATTGTGGGCAAAGTCTCTTTTCTGGAGCCCATCTGGTCTCCAGGGAGGAATTCCCCAGCCTTCCGCAGGGCTGGCGGAGTGTCTGAGAGCCAGTCTGGGGAGAGGGATGGCGATCTCACGGCTGAGTTGGAGGCCTCACCTGTTCCTGGGTGTCAGCCCACACCTCAGCTTGATTGCTGTGCCTGCTCCCTGGGCCTTCAGCCTTTATGGGTAGAATCTCTAGAACAGACTTGGAAGGTGTGGTCCCTTAGGGGAGCAGATGGCTGCTGGCGGGGGAAGCCAGGCTCCAACAGCCAGGTTCAGACTTTCAGCCAGCGTTCCATCCCGCACCTCGTGCCAGCCTCTGTGGTCCCTGGTGTCTGCAGGTGTCTATGGGTTGTGTAACTCACCTCCCGTGAGGACCCTCCTCTCTGATCATTTGGCTTTCTGTCTTTCCAAAAGTTGTTGAAATCTCTCGTCTGCTGCTTGCTCCTTTCCTGATCTCCTGTAAGAAGAATTGATCCCTTTTTACTTTCTTCCCTGTTATTGTTCACTGGGTTTGGGGAAAAGAGTTGTGTGCACGTGGCCATCGCACTGTGCTTAGGGGCATCCTCTCTCTGTAGAGCTTTGTTTGTTTTCTTTTCTATTTCATTTATTTGGCTGCCTCGGGATCTCTCGTTTAGCTCGCAGGCTCTGGGGCATGCAGGCTCCGTAGCTGTGGCACACGGACTTAGTAGCTCTGAGGCATGTGGGATCTTAGTTCCCTGACCAGGGGTGGAACGCATGTCCCCTGCATTGGAAGGTGGATTCTTAACCACTGGACCACCAGGGAAGTCCCTCTGCAGGGCTTTCTTTCTGCTGCCACCCTGCCATTTCTGGAGAGCCAGCGGTCTGGTATTTCTGCTTCCCCTGCCCCACACTCCCCTTCCCCCGACCCCCCATCCATCTCCAGGCAAAGCTTCAGTTCTTTGCCTGTCTTGCTTCCAGGGGATGCTGCCTGCCCAGGAGATATAAGGAGATCCATCTTCCTAACCTTAGGCTTTAAGCTGGGTGAAAATTCTAGGTCCCAGGGGTGACCCTCAAATACCCTCTGTCCAGAGCAGCTGAAAACAAAACTCCCAAAGGAGAACCACATGTGTATTTCAAGACCTGTCCTGGCCCCTCCAAGTTAGCAGGTTTCTGCATGTGTCCAAAATCTCTACTTACTTCTGGTGAAGATGAAGCTGCTTCCTCAGCCCTAGTTATTCCTGGTACCTGGTGGAGGCAACAGGTAGCAAGAATTCCTTGATGTTTCCTCTGGCTGGCATGTGGCTGCCCTACCCAGGAACTCGTGCAGACATGTGAAACTCCTAGTTTATACTTTGCTGTTAGGGCAAGGGCCCTCTGACCCTTGCTTTAGCTTATCTTTTCCTTGAATTGATTTTTAAAATCAGTTTTATGGAGGTATAATTTATTTAAAACGAATCTTCTAATTTTAAGTGTATAATTCGATGAGTTTTGGCAAATGTGTGCAGTCATACAACTACCACCACAATCATACAGACATTTTCTTCTCCCCTAAAAAGTTCCTGCGTTAAAAAAAAAAATTGTTTTAAGTTTCCCTCATACCCCTTTGCAGTCATGCCTTTGCCCCTGACCCCTGGCAGCCACTGCTCTGGTTTCTGTCCCTGGTATTTTCCTTTTTTCCTTGATTCAAACTTGATTTTATTATCAAGCATCTGCTAGTTTTTGAGTTAAATAAAATAACTGTACCGCTGTGAACAGGGTAGAAAAATCTAGATGTAGGTAAGTCACTGATTGCCTTCCCAGCCGGGGAGAAGTTACTGTGCAGCACAGGGAACCCAGTCTGGTGCTCCGTGATGACCTGGGTCGGTGGAGTGGGGGAGGGAGGGAGGCTAGAGAGGGAGAGGGTGTATGCACAATTAGGGCTGATTTGCCTTGTGGTATGGCAGAAACCAGCACAACATTGTAAAACAATTTTTTTTAATTAAAAAAAAAAAAAAAGAGTGAGCATAGTTTGTCCGGAGTTAATGAGAGTCAAGCTTCATGATAATCTGATTCCTTTTGGGAGGACAAGTCTGTCTCTTCATGTCTGGACGTTCCTTGACTTCTCTCGGCTTCCAGAGCCTGTCTTTTTGTTTCGTTTTCGATTGATTTACACTGTGTCAGGTGTACAGAAGACTGATTCAGTTATACATACGTGTACGTATATATATAAATTATACATGTATATATATATTCAGATTCTTTTCTGTTATACTTTATTACAAAATATTGAGTGAGGTTCCCTGTGCTATACAGTAGATCCTTGTTTATCCACTTTATATTTTATAAGATCTTATGGAAAAACCCAAATGAACTTTTTGCCCAACCCAATATATAGTAATATGTAACTGTTAACCCCAAATTCCCTATATATCCCTCCTGGCCCCTTTCCCCCTTGGTAACCATAAGTTTGTTTCTCTGTCTGTGATTCTATTTCTGTTTTGTATATAAGCTCGTTTGTATCATTTTTTTAGATTCCATGTATCATAGGATATTTGTCTTTCTCTGACTTCATTTAGCATGATAATCTCTAGGTCCATCGACGTGGCATTATTTCCTTCTTTTTTATATATGTATATATGTACCACATCTTCATCCATTCATCTGCTGATGGACATTTAGGTGCTTCCACGTCTTGATTATTGTAAATAGTGCTGCTATGAACGTAGTGGTGTATGTATCCTTTGGAATTAGAGTCTTCATTTTTTCTGAACATATGTCCAGGAGTGGGATGGCAGGATCATATGGTAGCTCTATTTTTAGTTTTTTAAGGAACCTCCATACATCGTATGTTCTCCATAGTGGCTGCCCCAGTCGACATCCCTCCCTTTTCTCCACACCCTCTCCAGCGTTTTTTACATGTAGACTTTTCGCTGATTCCAGAGCCTGTTCATCCGAGCCGTGCGGGCCTACAATGGCGAGAACTGGAGGACGTGCATCACCGACATGGAGCTGGCCCTTCCTGACTTCTTCAAGGCCTTCTATGAGTGTCTCGCTGCCTGCGAGGGCTCCCGGGAGATCAGGGACTTCAAGGATTTCTATCTTTCCATCGCAGGTTGGTAGTGGGTTTTATCCTTGACATAAAGGACACAGCTGCCCCTGTGAGTTCTACATGCTTTCTAGGAAACTCGGGTGGCTTTTGAGAAACTTTTGAGCGTAAATGAGAGTGGGTTAACTGGGGTGGCTGATACAGACATGGATTAGCCTCTGACTTGGCTGGAGCTTCTAGAGGAACAGTGAGTAAGGTGTTCAGACACAGGCCTGTGGAGGTTTGTTTCATCAGTCCTACTTGACTGCAGATTCCCACAGGCTTGTAGCAAAATAAAATTGAGCCCCAAAGCATCTCACACCTCGGCTTAGGGAGATAACTTTGATTATGGCAGTTTTTCAGCATGCAGAGTCTGCATGCTCGATCACTAAGTCATGTCTGACTCTGCGACTCCATACACTGTAGTCCGCCAGACTCCTCTGTCTGTGGAAATTCCCAGGCAAGAATACTGGAGTGGGTAGCCATTTCCTTCTCCAAGAATGAAGAGTATAATTAGTGATCACTAAGGCAACTTTGGTGGCTCAGACAGTAAAGGATCTGCCTGCAATGCAGGAGACCCAGATTCGATCCCCGGGTCAGACAGATCCCCTGGAGAATGAAATGGTAACCCACTCTAGTACTCTTGCCTGGAGAATTCCATGGGCAAATAAGCCTGGCGGTCTACAGTCCATGGCGTCACAAAGATGTCAGGCACGACTGAGTGACTAACACATATACACAAGGTAACTTTTGGGGAAAAAGAAAACATTTTCTGATGATAAAATAATGCATGCTTATTTTAAGAAGTTTGGAAAGCACAAGAAAGAGTAAAGAAAGAAAATTGAGGACTTCCCTGGTGGTCCAATGGTTAAGACGCTGAGCTTCCCAGGGAGCAGGGGGCACCGGTTCAATTCTGATCCTGATCAAGGAACTAAGATCCTGCATTCCTTCAGGCTTGGCCAAAACAAGAAAAAGAAAATTGAAAACACATAAATAGCCCTAGGGGTTTTCTTTAACCATTAGTGGGCAGCAATGCTCCAGAGGATAGGAAATGGCCAAGAGATGTCTCTAAGTGGTTTGGGAACACAGACCCTCAAACTGCCCCTTGCTGGAAGGGGCCCCAGGTCAGATAAGCCTGGAATTGGTCTGAGGGTTGTCTGCTTCTTGGAGTCTCTGTGCCCCGTGATGATTAATGACTCTCAGAAACCCTGAGGCGGGCAGCTCTTTTACAGTTATTGAGTCCAGGATGGTTGTTTGTTGTTGTTGTTTTAGTAAATTTTTGCTTGTGAAACTCTTTTTCTACAGAGTACCTTTATTTTTCTTAACAAAACGTTTTTATTGTGGAATATTTCAAACATATACAAAATATAGAAGAGTGTGAAGAAAGCCCACTTACCCATGACTCAGCTTCGCTACTGTCAACTCATGGAAGAGTATCATCTGAAAACCCCCCTCTTCCCTCTCAGGTTCAGATCAGATCAGATCAGTCGCTCAGTCATGTCCGACTCTTTACAACCCCATGAATCGCAGCACGTCAGGCCTCCCTGTCCATCACCAACTCCTGGAGTTCACTGAGACTCCCGTCCATTGAGTCAGTGATGCCATCCAGCCATCTCATCCTCTGTGGTCCCCTTCTCCTCCTGCCCCCAATCCCTCCCAGCATCAGAGTCTTTTCCAATGAGTCAGCTCTTCGCGTGAGGTGGCCAAAGTACTGGAGTTTCAGCTTCAGCATCAGTCCTTCCAATGAACACCCAGGACTGGTCTCCTTCAGAATGGTCTGGTTGGATCTCTTTGCAGTCCAAGGGACTCTCAAGAGTCTTCTCCAACACCACAGTTCAAAAGCATCAATTCTTCGGCGCTCAGCCTTTTTCACAGTCCAACTCTCACATCCATACATGACCAATGGAAAAACCATAGCCTTGACTAGACAGACCTTTGTTGGCAAAGTAATGTCTCTGCTTTTGAATATGCTATCTAGTTTGGTCATAACTTTCCTTCCAAGGAGTAAGCGTCTTTTAATTTCATGGCTGCAAGCAAATTCCAGGTGTTCCCTCATTTTGTATGTTTTGTTTCAATAGATACCTCTAAAAGATAAGAACTCTTTTTTTTTTTTAACATAACCACCAAACTATTATACCTAAAAGAATTATAACAGCAGTTCCTTGATCTCATCATCAAATATCCAGTGTCCCAGTCGTCTTAGAAATGGCATAAATATGTGTGTGTGTCCCTTACATTTATAATTTGTTGGTTTGAATCAGGTTCAAAATAAAGTCCACACATTGCACTTGGTTAGTTTCTTAATCTTTCAGGTTGCTGTGAGGCCACCATCACCATCCATCTGCAGAACTTTTTCATCTTCTCAGACTGAAACTCTGTATCCATTAAACACTAGTTCCCAGGACCTCCCCAGTGGTCCAATGGTTAGCACTCAGCATTTTTCACTGCTGAGGGCACAGGTTCAATCCCTGGTCAGGAAACAAGACTCCCGGCTTGGCAAAAAAAAAAAAAAAAAATTGAAGAATAGTTAATTTGCAATATTATGTTAGTTTCAAGTGTACAGCAAAGTGACTCAGTTACACATATACACATATGTATATATACACACACATTTTTTTCAGATATAATTTCCATTATAGGTTATCACAAAATACTGGGCAGAGTTCCCTGTGCTCTGTATACAGTGCGTGGCGTGCCTGCTCAGTCATGTCTGACTGTTTGCAACCCCGTGGACTGTAGCCCCCCAGGCTCCTCTGTCCATGGGATTCTCCAGGCAAGAATACTGGAGTGGTTGCCATTTCCTTCTCCAGGGGACCTTCCCGACCCAGGGATCAAACCCTTGTTTCTTGCCTCTCCTGCACTGACAGGCGGGTTCTGTACCAGCTGAGCCGCCGGGGAAGCCCCCTATGTATACAGTCGGTCTTTGTTGTTTACCTGTTTCATACATGGCAGTGTGTATCTCTTAATCCCAAACTCCTGATTTTTTCCCCCATCTCCCAAGCCCAGTGCTTCTGGTCCTCAGGGGAAGGGCTAGGATTTAGACCCAGGTGTTCTGACTGTGGTCTCACCTCTTAACCTGTGAAATAGTGTCTCACCTGAGGGGGTTACCCTGGATTAACACTTAATCTCAAACTTTATTTTTGGTAGTTAATATAAGCACATACTATCGCATGTGAAAGACAAAGGGATATAATGTGAAAAACGTCTCCTGCTTTCTCAGTTAGGTCCTGACTAGAAAGAGAAGTGCTTTCCAGTTCCCCAGTATAATTACTGTTGAAATGAATAATTCATGGACAGATGCTTCCAGACGAGGACAACTTGCTGTCCATTAGATTCTCTGTTCTCCACCCCCTCACCCCTGACCATGCAGTGATTTAGCACAGTATTGAGAATTCTTGCCTGAATCTTTTTTTTCCTATAAAGGTTATGTGAATATAAAACCACTTTCCCCTTTATTTTTGTGCCTGCTTCTTCCATACAGAATACATACCCTACATTACACACTATTCTATTTTATGCTTTTTCCACTTAACAGTATATCCTAACTAGTACGTAGAGACTGTTTCATTATTCTTCTCATTTCTGCCGAGTACTCCGTTGAGGGTCGGGGTAAGAGTGTGCTACTGTTTATTCAACCATCTGGTAGACATTGGGGCTGCTCCAGTCTTTTGCTTGGGCTTCCCTGGTGGCTCAGCTGGTAAAGAATCCACCTACAGTGCGGGAGACCTGGGTTCGATCCCTGGGTTGGGAAGATCCCCTGGAGAAGGGAAAGGCTACCCACTCCAGTATTCTGGCCTGGAGAATTCCATGGACTGTATAGTCCATGGGGTTGCAAAGAGTCAAACACGACTGAGTGACTTTCACTTTCTTTCAGTCTTTTGCTATAACATCTACTACTGTACTGGGGAATTTTAGTGGGTTTCTTTTTTGTTGTTCTTGTTTGCTAAGTATGGAAATGTGTTTGCAAAGTCAGCATCAGTGGGATTGATGGTTCAGGGTGAATGTTTCAGTAAATTATTTGGTATTTTAAGGTACTGTTTTGTATTCCTACCAACCAGGGAGAGTGCCTACTCCTCCACAGTCTTGCTGGCAAAATGTGTACCATCATGCTGGACTCTGAAAGGGGGAAAGGGAAGGGCTGAGGACCACGCTGGATTTAGGGACCAGCTCCAGAAGTAGTATCCATCAGTTGTTAATTGTCCACATTTCATTGGCTCAGTTAGTCACATGGCCCCAGCTGAACTGCAAAGGTGGCTGGGAAATGGAGTCTTCCACATCTTTCTATGTGCCTGTATTTAAGTCTGCCTGCTCTCTTTTAAAACCTGTGTGGATTCTGCTGTTTGTATGTACCATAACTTCTTAATCACCATCCTACTGATTGACATTTGGGTTACTTTCAAGTTTGTTTGCTTAAGTGTGCCCAAGTCTAAAGAACATTTTCCCAGAAGGAGACTACTGGGTTAGAGAATGTGTGTATTTTAACCTTGGATAAATTTTGTCAAATCGTTCTCCAAAAAACTTGTTCCTTTTTTGCTCATACCACAAAATATGAGACTGTGAATCCCGATATTCTCTCCTTAACGCTGGGTGTTGTCAACTTTTAAACATTTTGCCAATTTAATAGCTTACATTATTTTAGGATTTCTTAATTACAAATAAGGTTAAGATCTTTTCACCATGTTTATTAGCCCCTTTTATAATTTCTGTTAGCATCTTTTTGGCTATTTTTATAGCCAGCATTTGTCCTTCTCCTATTGATTTAGCATGCTTCATGTATTAAAGATTTTGGCCCTTTATCATAAGTAGTGCAAATATTTTACTTTTATCATTTTATCATGATCATTTTGGCCTTAATTGTTTTGGGGGGTGGGGCAGAAGTGGCATAAAGAAAATAATGAATGCACTGCCTGAAAATTTGTGTGTTCTTTCAGATCATTATGTGGAGGTCCTGGAATGCAAAATTCAGTGTGAGGAGAACCTCACACCTGTCATAGGAGGATATCCGGTGGAGAAATTTGTGGCTACCATGTATCATTATTTGCAGTTCGCTTATTATAAATGTAAGTACTCATCTTCTAGGCAATCTGGGCAAGGTACTAAGACTCAGCTTCCACCTCAGTGGAGAGTACTAACCTTGTAAGATTGTCTTGAGGATTAAATGAGTTGATAGGTGTGGAATGCTGATGGAATTCACACACTGGCACAGGGCAAACTCTATATAACTGGTGTTTTTGTTTATTAATCTTTTTTTTTTTTTGACTGCTCCATGCAGCTTGCAGGATCCTAGTTCCCTGACCAGGAATGGAACACCCTGTAGTGGAAATGTGAAGTCCTAACCACTGGACTGCAAGGGAATTCCTTTTAGAAATTCCCAATGGCTTCCCTGATGGTTCAGTGGTAAAAAAATTTGTCTGCAATGCAGGAGATGCAAGAGATGCAGTTTCTATCCCTGAGTGGGAAAGATTCCCTGGAGGAGGAAATGGCAACCCACTCCAGTATTCTTGCCTGGAAAGTCCCACGGACTTAGAGGAGCCTAGCGGGCTATGGTCCATGGGGTTGCAGAAGAGTCGGACACAACTGAGCGATTAAACCCCCACCACTATATATATCATTATTTCCCTTCCTCCACACCATTGACCTTTTCACTCTTAACCCTAAGATCATTGCAGTTGATCCTGCCTTGAACTTGGAGTTTCTCGATCAGAACCTTCCAGACGGGCAAAGGGCTCACATGGGAGAGAGAGAAAGGAATTCAGACTTCAAAGCCCGAATTTCCTGCCTTCCTTTCTTTCCCTGTAACCAAGATTGCCGGGGGCCACTTGCTTGAGCAGCGTGTGCCCTGGCGGTTCAGTGATGAGCACGGGAAGTTACTGGGGTCATTTGCTATGCGGAAGACTCTGCTCTCCTTATGCCATATCTGGTCTGTGGGCAGGAGTCTGACTAGCTTCCCTGAGGCTGTCTTTCAGACTCAGGGGTGGCAGGTCATGGGGCCTCGGGGATGTCTTGGAGGACTGAGAGGTGACTTTGGCTTCCACAGGCTCCTCCCCCGCTGTGAGCATCTTGTTCTTTGTGGAGTTCCCTCTGCCCACAGCAGACACCTGCCCACCTACCGGGTGATCCCACCTCATCTCCTCTCCAGGACACACCAGAGGCCTTGCCTGCTGAAGGTCAAAAAAGGAAAGAGAAAAATTTTGCTTCATTCCCTCTCTCTTTCTCTATTTTAATTTTTTAACTAAAAAATTTAAACTTTTGCTGCTAATCAAGATGATTCCTTTGTTCCTAAAAAGTCTCTGATACTGACATTTACACCATGTTTTTCTGAGGAAGGTAACTGGCCTCTCTCAGCAGTGAACCTGATCTTCACCAGCCTGTTCAGTTCAGTTCAGTCTCTCAGTCGTGTCTGACTCTTTGCGACCCCATGAATCGCAGCACGCCAGGCCTCCCTGTCCATCACCAACTCTTGGAGTTCACCCAGACTCACGTCCATCGAGTCAGTGATGCCATCCAGCCATCTCATCCTCTGTCGTCCCCTTCTCCTCCTGCCCCCAATCCCTCCCAGCATCAGAGTCTTTTCCAGTGAGCCAACTCTTCGCATGAGGTGGCCAAAGTACTGGAGTTTCAGCTTTAGCATCATTCCTTCCAAAGAAATTCCAGGGCTGATCTCCTTCACCAGCCTGAACCCCATCTAAATGTGCAATGAAATGGCCCGAAATGCCCCTTGGTTGGGACATTTCTGAGACCAGCAGGAGGCCGAGGGCTGTTTTAAAGAGGTGTCTTTCTCGTGTCCCCTTTCGTGGAGGGAAGGGTGAGTTTATTTGCCACTGTCAGCCTGGCATGAACTGTCTGGTAAAGGATTCTTTAGCAGAGAGGACGAGAGTCTACTACTATATAATGTGTGGACACGCTTCCCTGCTGGGCAGCACCGAGCTCACAGCATGTTCCAGCAAATAGCTGTTGACTGCATTCTAGTGTGGAGGGGCGGTCTTCTACCGGACAATGTCTTTGCTTATGAAGAGCCTTCTTTTTAAAAATAAGTACCTGGTTTAAGGTAACTGTTTTTTTCCCCTAAAAAACCTTGTAGTATAGGTTTAGTGCAATAAACATCACAGAGATATACAGAAAAACATCAAGCACATCACCCATTCTAATCTCCCTGCTCCCCTCTCACCTGACCCCAGATTTAACTACTGGCTTATATTTATCCACACTCGGAAAGATCTTATTTTAATGAGAATCACAGAAAATTATGTACTTTTTTTAAAAATTTCTGAAAATTGAAAAACAGAAAGGATGATATAATAAACTAGGGGATGTGTCCTCAGTTGCTTCAGTCGTGTCTGACTCTCTGTGACCCTATGGACTGTAGCCCGCCAGGCTCCTCTGTCCATGGCATTCTCAAGCAAAATTCTGGAGCGGGTTGCCATGCTCTCCTCCAGGGGATCTTCCTGACCCAGGGATCAAACCTGGTCTATTATCTCTCCTGCATCGACAGGTAGGTTCTTTACCAGGGAAGCCCAATGGACTAGGGGTGACTGTCACCCAATTCAAACATTTATCAACACATTGCCGATCTTGGGTTTAGCTTCTACATGTTCTGTTGGATGAAAATACAGCTGGTATTTTTGTTTCATTTTCATGAGAGGCTGTGCCAGCACTTCACTGAGCTAATTGTGATGGACATTGAAACGTGAATCTTCCAACCACTGAGCAGGCTGGGTTCAGTGGCAACACGCCAGAACACTGGAGTTCAGCACTGCACTGGATACGTCCAGGCTCTGGCAACTCACTGCTCACGCCTCTGAAGCCTTTACTTGCTCTAAAAACCACCGGGCGTATCAGAAACTGACAAGGACAAAATAGCTAAAACAACAAGATTTTCAGCATTTATTGCTGCTCTGCAAGAAATCTTTGTTTTTGGGAATATAAATAAGCACTGTGAGTGAAATGTAACTCTTAAAATTGGCTTCTTGAAAGTCAGCCCTGTTTTGAATTCTTTTTCCGAGACCTACACCAGGACATTTCTTGAGGGCAGATGTCATTTCCAGCCCCACAGATTTGTGAATAGCAAGTGTCCACGTGTGTGTGTTAGTTGCTCAGTCATGTCTGACTCTTTGCAACCACATGGACTGTAGCCCGTTGGATTCCTCTGTCCATAGAATTCTCCAGGCAAGAATATTGAAGTGGGTTGCCATTCCCATCCCCAGCGGATCTTCTCAACCCAGGAATGGAACCCCAGTCTCCTGCCTTGCAGGCAGATTTTTTTATCCTCTGAGCCACCAGGGAAGCCCAGGAAGTGTCCATAAGCAAGGGTTTTAAAGTTGTAGTTATGGGAAGTGGCCACAAGGTGGTAGCACTTCTTCACACCCAGGTCTGGTTACCTGGGCATCCAGAGCCTTAAACCAGTTTTCCTGGGTTGTCAAAGAGAGCTGAATATAGGAGAAGAAATGGCCTGAGGCTTGTGTCTCATTCCTTCTTTCCACTGACCTTTCACACCAGGAAGAAATCCCAGCCCCTGCAAAAGGGCTAGGCTGAGGGTGCTGTTGTCCAGAGGTGGGACAACTAATTGAAGGAGGCTGGAGTTGGGAACCGGCCACCAGGACACGGGGAGACTTTTTCAAGCTCTTCCAGCCCAGCGGGTCCACCAATCTTTGGGTGCACTAGACCTGGAACAGCTTTTCACGGGGCTGGCTGAATCTGGACTGTGGTCCCATCTGGGGCAGACTTGGCACCACGGGTGCAAAGGGCTCTTTGGCTCATCCTCCCCAGCTCCTCCAGCCCCACGAGAATTCAACCTTGAGACCAAAGCCTGCTCAGGCCCCAGGGATGTGGCGCCAGCCCAGGGCCCCAAGGCCCAAGGGGATGTGGTAAGCACTGCCTTTTTTAGATTTACAGTGTTGTGTTTTAGCCGTATAGCAACTTGGTTCAGTTATGCTGTTTTTCAGATCCTTTTCCTGTATAAGATGTTACAGAAAGTTGGGCAGGCTTCTGTGTACTATGCAGTAGGTCCTTTTTGTGTATCTGTTAATCCCAGCATCCTAATTCATCACTGCTGCTGCTAAGTCGCTTCAGTCGTGTCCGGCTCTGTACGACCCCATAGACGGCAGCTCACCAGGTTCCCCTGTCCCTGGGATTCTCCAGGCAAGAACACTGGAGTGGGTACCACCCTAATTTCTTCTTTGGGAATCATACGTTTGTTTTTTAACTCTGTGAGTCTCTTTGTGTTGCACAAATTAATTCATTTGTTTGAATTTTTAGATTCTAACTGTAAGCAACTTCATATGATATTTGTCTTTCTCAGTCAGACTTCCTTCACTAGTTTGATCGTGTCTAGGTCCATCCATGTGGCTACCAATGGCACCATCTCACCCTTTTTTATGGCTGAGTAATATTCCATTGCATACATGTGCCACATCTTCTTTTTCTGTTCGTCTGGCAGTGGACACTGTGGTGGCTTCCATGTCTTGGCTGTTGTAAACAGGGCTGCACTAACCATAGGGGTGCACGAGTCTTTCATAATTCTGGTTTTCTTCGGTTATTCACGCAGGAGTGGGGTGATGGGATCATATGCCAGCTCGGTTTTTAGGTTTTTGAAGAAACTCCATACTGTTCTCCAGAGTGCCTCTTACCAATTTACATTCCAGACAGCAGCGTAGGAGGGTTTTCTGTGTCCCAAGCTATCTCCACATTTACTGTTTCTAGACTTTTTGCTGATGGCCATTCTGACTGGTGTGAAGGGATATCTCCTTGCAGGTCATATTTGCATTTCTCTAATAATAGCCTTGTGGAGCATCTTTTCCACTTTTTTTTTTTTAATCTTTTCAAGCCATCTGAGTGAAAGGTACCTCTTGAAATTGGCTTTTTGGAAGTTGGCCATGTTTTGATTTTTTTTTTTGCCCTACTCCAGGTCATTTCTTGAGAAAGAAAGAAAGTGAAGTTGCTCAGTCGTGTCCAACTCTTTGCGACCCCATGGACTGTGGCCTGCCAGGCTCCTCTATCCATGGGATTCTCCAGGCAAGAATACTGGAGTGGGTTGCCATTTCCTTCTCCAGGGGATCTTCCCAACCCGGGGATCGAACCTGGGTCTCCTGCATTGCAGGCAGACGCTTTATCCTCTGAGCCACCAGGGAGGCCCCTAGTGAATAGAAAGGGTCCGTAAACAGGGTTTATTTTAATTAAATAAGTTGTAGTTGTGGGACGAGGCCACAAGGTGGCAGCACTACTTCACGCCCCTGTCTGGTCACCTGGGCAGACACAGCCTCAGGAACGTCTGTTCCTGGGTTGTCAAGGAGAGTGCGGTGTGGGAGAAGAAATGCCCAGGGGCTGTGTCTCATTCATTCTACCCCGTCTTTCCCTTCACCCCACAGAGAAATCCCAGCCCCCTGTAAAACCACTCTCCCGAGGGTGCTGTCATCTGAAACTGGTACCGAGTTCCCTCACCAGGACACATCCAGGAGACCTGCTGGCTTTTGCAAGCTCTTCCAGCCCAGAAGTCCCTCCAGTCGTTGGGTGCCCTGGGCATCACGTAGCTTCCGAAGAGCCTGCCTGCATCTGGAGATTGTGGTCCCATCCGGAGGGGACCAGGCCCTACAAGTCCAAGGGGCACTGCTTTGATGGCACGTAGTCCCCAGCTCCCTGAGCCCCATGGGAGTCCAGTCTCGAGACCCAAGCCTCTCAGGCTGCGGGGATGTGACACCAGCCCGGGTCCCCACGGCCTGAGGGCAATATGGTGGGCACTGCTTTTCCTTTTTTATGTAATTTTTAGTTTATGTGGACTTACATACAGTGTTGTGTTTGAGGTGTACAGCAACTTGACTCAGTGATACACATACATACATGTATTGTTTTTTGGATCCTTTTCCCTTGAGGGTTGTTAGAGTGTTGCACAATTTCCTTGGCTATACAGGAAGTCCTTTTTGACCCTCTGTATTATGTATATGAGAGTGTA
The DNA here is from genome assembly GCF_032452875.1 of Bos javanicus. NCBI lineage: Eukaryota > Metazoa > Chordata > Mammalia > Artiodactyla > Bovidae > Bos > Bos javanicus. The sequence goes on from NC_083889.1 coordinate 7,528,130, forward strand.
TCTATTAATCCCAACCTCCTAATTCATCCTTCCCGCCCTAATTTGCCCTCTGGAAATCCTATTTGTTTTGAAACTCTGTGAGTCTCCTTATGTTATGTAAATGAATTCATTTCTGTCAGTTTTGGGGTTCCAACTGTAAGTGATCTCATACGATACTTATCTTTCTCAGTCCAGGTTACTTCACTCAGTGTGATCATGTCTAGGTCCATCCAGATGTCTGCCAATGGTATCATTTCATCCTTTCTTATTGTCATTCATTTGCCCGGTCGTGTCCGACCCTTTGTGCCTCTATGGACTTCAGCACACCAGGCTTCGCTGTCCTTCACCATCTCCCCTTTCTTATGGCTGAATAATATTCCATTTTATACATGGGCCACGTCATTTCCTGTTCATCTAACGATGGATACTCTGGTGGCTTCCATTCCTGGGGTGTTGTAAGCAGTGCTGCACTGAATGTTGGGGTGCATGTGTCTTTTGAAATTCAGTTTTCTCCACTTGTACACCCAGGAGTGGGGTGGCCGAATCATATGCCCGCTCTATTTTTATTCAGTAGTTTTGAAAGAACCTCACGGTGTTCTCCAGAGTTGCTATTACCAATTCACATTCACAAGACCTTGTAGGAAGGTTCTCTTTGCTCCACCCTGTCTCCGAATTTACTGTTTGTAGATGTTTTGCTGATAGCTATCCTGACTGGTGTGTGTTGGTACCTCCTCATAGTTGTGATTCACATTTGTCTAGTTTGCTGCTAAGTCACTTCAGTCGTGTCCGACTCTGTGTGACCCCATAGACGGCAGCCCACCAGGCTCCCGTCCCTGGGATTCTCCAGGCAAGAACACTGGAGTGGGTTGCCATTTCCTTCTCCAATGCATGAAAGTGAAAAGTGAAAGTGAAGTCACTCAGTCGTGTCTGACTCTTCGCCTCCCCATGGACTGCAGCCTACCAGGCTCCTCCGTCCATGGGATTTCCCAGGCAGGAGTACTGGAGTGGGGTGCCATTGCCTTCTCCGATGTCTAGTTTAGAGCATTGCATCTTTTTCATACGTTATTGTTTCAAACAGTAAGAGTTGATTTTACATTTTGAAGCAGGCTTCTTGAAAGTCGACCTTGTTTTGACTTTTCTTCCCCGTGATCTACCCTAGGGCATTTCTTGAGGGCAGGTGTCATTTGCAGCCCTGCAGGGTTATTGAAGTCAAGTGTCCATTAGCCTGTTTCAAAGCTGTAGTAAAGAGAACCGGCCACAAGGAGGCAGCACTTCTTCACACCCAGGTCTGGTTACCCGGGCAGCCAGAGCCTCAGAAAAGTCGCGTTCCCTAGTTGTCAAGGAGAGCAGAATGTGCCAGAAGAAACTCTCAGCGCTTGTGTTTCATTCCTTCTTCCCTAACCCTTCTACCCCGCGGGGAAATCCCAGCCCCTGAAAAACCGCAGCGCTAAGGGTGCTGTCCTCGGAGGCTGGTGGTAGGAACCCCAGGACATGGGGAGGGACCAGGTGACTTTTCCAAGCTCTTGCAGCTTGAAGAGTTCACCAATCTTTAGGTGCACTGGGCTTCCTGTGGCTTTTAATGAGCCCGCCTGGATCTGGAGATTATGGTCTAATAGGTAGGATTCCAGGGACTGCAGATCCAAGGGGTGTTGCTTTGCTGGCACACAGCTCCCAGCTCCCTCAGCCCCATGAGAGTCCAATCTTCAGACCCTAGCCTGCTCAGGGCCCCGAAGCCCTAGGGGAATACGGCAGGCACTGGGTTTTTTAATATTTTATCTTAGATGGAGTAGAATTTTACTATTGAGTATGTTTTAGGTATACAGCATCTTGATTCAGTTGTGGATGTGTTTTTTTGATCCTCTTCCCTTATATTACAGTGTTGAGCACAGTTCCCTGTGCTATGTAATAGGTCCTTCTGGATTATCTGTTTTATGTATATGAGAGCATATATGTTAATCCCAACCTCCTAATTCATCCCTCCTGCCCTAATTTCCTCTTTGGGCATCATATGTTTGTTTTGTGACTCTGTGAGTGTCTTTGTTTTACATATATGAATTTGTTTGGATCAGTTTTCAGATTCCACCTGTAGATAAGCCCATATGATATGTGTATTTCTCAGTCTGATGGACTTCACTGCAGATGATCACTTCTGGGTGCATCCATATGGCTCCCAGTGGTATTGCTGTCGCTCTCTTTTGGCTGAGTAACATTCCGCTGGATACATGTGCCACATCTTTTTCTGATCACCTGTCGATGGACGCTGCACTGTTGGGGTGCATGTGTTTTTTGAAATTTAGTTTTCTCAGATTATACTCCCAGGAGTGGCATGGATCCTTTTCCCTGCTTTATTTTCAGTTTTAAAAGAACCTCCACACTGTTCTCCAGAGCTTAGGAGGGTTCCCTTTGCTCCACCCCGTCTCCACATTTACTGTTTATAGATGTTTTGCTGATGGCCATTCTGACTGATGTAAGCTGTTACCTTCTTGCAGTTCTGATTTGCATTTTTCTAATAATAGCTTTGTGGAGCACTTTTACCACTGTTCTTTTGTTTTTTCTTTTCAAACAGTGTGATTGAAATTTTAAATTGGCTTCTTAAAAGTTGGACCTATTTGAATTTTTTTTTTCTGACCTTCCCTGGGGCATTTCTTGAAGGCAGGTGTTATTTCCAGCCCTGCAGGATTGTTGAAGGCAAGTTCAGTTCAGTTGCTCAGTCATATCCAATTCTTTGCGACTCCATGGACTGCAGCACGCCAGGCTTCCCTGTCTATCACCAACTTCTGGAGCTTGCTCAAACTCATGTCCATCAAGTCAGTGATGCCATCCAACCATCTCATCCTCTGTTGTCCCCTTCTCCTCCTGCCTTCAGTCTTTCCCAGCATCAGGGTCTTTTCCAATGAGTCAGTTCTTTGCATCAGGTGGCCAAAGGATTGGAGCTTCAGCTTCAGCATCATTCCTTCCAATGAATATTCAGAGTAGATTTCCTTTAGGATTGACTGGTTTGATCTCCTTGCAGTCCAAGGGACTCTCAAGAGTCTTCTCGAATACCACAGTTCAAAAGCATTAATTCTTCAGCACTCAGCTTTCTTTACAGTCCAACTCTCACATCCATACATGACTACTGGAAAAACCATAGCTTTGACTAGACAGACCTTTGTCAGCAAAGTAATGTCTCTGCTTTTTAATATGCTGTCTATGTTGGTCATAGCTTTTCTTCCAAGGAGCAAGCATCTTTTAATTTCATGGCTGCAGTCACCATCTGCAGTGATTTTGGAGCCCCCAAAATAAAGTCTCTCATTGTTTCCATTGTTTCCCCATCTGTTTGCCATGAAGTGATGGGACTGGATGCCATGATCTTAGTTTTTTGAATGTTGAGATTTAAGCCAGCTTTTTCACTCCTCTTTCACTTTCATCAAGAGGCTCTTTAGTTCCTCTTTGCTTTCTGCCATAAGGGTGGTGTCATCTGTATATCTGAGGTTATTGATATTTCTCCCGGCAATCTTGATTCCAGCTTGTGCTTCATCCAGCCCAGCATTTCGCATGATGTACTCTGCATATAAGTTAAATAAGTAGGGTGACAATATACAGCCTTAATATACTCTTTTCCCAATTTGGAACCAGTCTGTGTTCCATGTCTGGTTCTAACTGTTGCTTCTCAACCTGCATACAGATTTCTCAGGAGGCAGGTGAGGTGGTTTGATATTCCCATCTCTTGAAGAATTTCCCACAGTTTGTTGTGATCCATACAGTCAAAGGCTTTGGTGTAGTCCATGAAGCAGAAGTAGATGTTTTTCTGGAACTCTCTTGTTTTTTCTATGATCCAACGGATGTTGGCAATTTGATCTCTGGTTCCTCTGCCTTTTCTAAATCCAGCTTGAATATCTGGAAATTCTCAGTACACGTACTATTGAAGCCTGGCTTGGAGAATTTTGACTATTACTTTGCTAGCGTGTGAAATGAGTGCAATTGAGTGGTAGTTTGAACATTCTTTGGCGTTCTTTCTTTGGGACTGGAATGAAAACTGACCTCTTCCAGTCCTATGGCCACTGCTGAGATTTCCAGATTTTCTGGCGTATTGAGTGCAGCACTTTCACAGCATCATCTTTTAGGATTTGAAGTAGCTTAACTGGAATTCCATCACCGCCAGTAGCTTTGTTCGTAGTGATGCTTCCTAAAGCCCACTGACTTAACAATGTGCATAAAAGCCTGTTTTAAAGTTGTAGTAATGAGAAATGACCACAAGGAGGCAGCACCACTTCATGTGCAGGTCTGCTCACCTGGGCAGCCAGAGCATCAGGAAAATCAGTTCTTGGGTTGTCAAGGAGAATGTTGTTTGAGGTGTCCAGCAAATTGGTTCAGTGATGCACACACATAGATGTATTGTGCTTTGGATCCTTTTCCCTTATGGGTTATCAGAGTATTTCACAGTTCCCTGTGCTGTACAATAGGTCCTTTTTTATTTTCTATATTATGTATATGAGAGTGTATCTGTTAATCCTAACCTCCTACTTCATCCCTCCCACTCCAATTTCCCCTTATAGAATCATACATTGGTTCTGAACCTGTGAGTCTCCTTGTGTTACATAAATTATTTGTATCAGTTTTTGGGTTCCAACTGTAAGTGATCTCATACAATATTTGTCTTTCTCAGTCTGAGTTGCTTCACTTAGTATGATCGTGTCTAGGTCCATTCAGGTGGCTGCCAATGGCATCATTTCATCCTTCCTTATGGCTGAGTACTCCTCCATTGTATACATGGGCCACATCATTTTCTGTTCATCTAACGATGGGCACTGCTGTGGCTTCCATTCCTGGGTGTTGTAAGCAGTGCTGCACCGAATGTTGGGATACCCGTGTTTTTTGAAATTCCGTTTTCTCCACTTGTACAGGAGTGGAGTGGCCAAATCATATGCCCACTCTATATTTATTCAGTAGTTTTGAAAGAACTCACGATGTTCTCCGGAGTTCCTGGAGATTTAAATTCACAAGAACTTTGTAGGAGGGTTTCCTTTGCTCCACCCTGTCTCCACATTTACTGTTTGTAGACATTTTCCTGATGACCATTCTGGCTGGTGCAAGTTAATACCTCCTTGCAGTTCTGATTGACATTTGTCTAGTAACAGCCATTTAGAGCATCTTTTTCATACTTTGTTTCAAACAGTATGGGTGAAATTTACATTTTGTAGCAGGCTTCTTGAAAGTCCACCTTGTTTGACTTTTTTTCCTGTGACCTACTCCAGGGCATTTCTTGAGGGCAGGTGTCATTTGCAGCCCTGCAGGGTTATTGAAGGCGAAGTGTCCATAAACTTTGGTTTTAAAGTTGTAGTAATGAGGAACCGCCACAGGCAGCAGCGCTTCCTCACACGTAGGTCTGATCACCTGGGCAGCCAAAACCTCAGGAAAGTCAGTCAATTCCTGGGTTGTCAAGGGAGCAGAAGGTGCCAGGAGAAATGCCCAGGGGCCTGTGTCTCGTTCCTTTACCCCTTCTCCCCACGGACAAATCCCAGACCCTGCAAAACCACTCTGCTGAGGGTGATGTCGTCCGAGGTTGGTGCTGAGTTCCTTCACCAGGACACGTCCAGGAGACCTGCTGGCTTTTGGAAGCTCTTCCAGCCTGAGGGCCCACCAGTCTTTGGATGCTCTGGGCTTCGTGTAGCTTCTGAAGGGCCCGCCTGCATCTGGAGATTGTGGTCCCATCCAGAGGGGACCAGTCCTTACAGGTCCAAGGGGCTCTGCTTTGATGGCATGTAGTCCCCAGCTCCCTCAGCCCCGTGAGAGTCCAGTCTTGAGACCCAAGCCTCTCAGGGTGTAAGGATGTGACACCAGCCCGGGTCCCCATGCCCTGAGGGCAATATGGTGGGCACTGCTTTTTTTTTAAATGTAATTTTAAAAAATTTAAAATAGAACTGAAATAGAACTGACTTATACTACAGTGTTTGTTGGGGTTGTACAGCAAATTGGTTCAGTTATGCACACACGTGGATGTATTGTTTTTCAGATCCTATCCCTGTAGTTTTACAGTGTGTTCATGGAGTTCCCTGTGGTGTATAGTAGGTCCCTCTTGATTATCTGTTTTATATATAAAAGAGTGCAACTGTTAATCCTAACCTCCTAATTCATCCCTTCTGCCCTAATTTCCCCTTTGTGATCATAAGTTTGTTTTCCAACTCTGTGAGTCTCTTTGTGTTGCATAAATGAATTAATTCTTATTATTTTCTAGATTCCAAATCTAAGTGATCTCGTATACCATTTGCCTTTCCCAGTGTGACTGACTTCACTTGGTATGATCATGTCTGGGTCTGTCAGTGTGGCCGCCAGTGGCACCATTTTATCCTTTGTATAGCTGAGTAATGTTCTGTTGTAAACATGTGGCATCTCTTCTTTTTCCATTGATCTTTTGATGGACATTGTGGTGACTTCCCTGTCTTGCCTGTTGTAATCAGAGGTGCACTTGTCTCTTGGAATTCTGGTTTTCTCCAGTTACATGCCCAGGACTGGGGTGGCCCAATCATATGCTAGTTCTATTGTTAGTTTAATGAATTTCCACACTGTTCTCCAGAGTGCCTGATACCCAATTTACTTTCACAACAACCTGGTTGGAGGATTGTCTTTGCTGCACTCTGCCTCCGCATTTGTTGTCTGTATACAGACCATTTGCTGATGGCCATGCTGACGGCTGTGGGGCGATTCCTCCTTGCATTTTTGATTTGCCTTTCTCTAGTAGTCATATGGATATATGTCACATACATATAGTAGTAGTCATGAGTCTGAGCAAGCTCCGGGAGTTGATGATGGATAGGGAAGCTTGATGTGCTGCAGTCCATGGGGTTGCAAAGACTCAGACATGACTGAGTGACTGAACTGAACTGAGTCATGTGGAGCAGCTTTTCCATTACTTTTTAAAAAACAGTATGAATGAGATTTACCTTTTGAAGTTGGCTTTTTGAAAGTCGGCCCCGTGTTGAATATTTTTTCATAGCCTACTGCAGTACATTTCTTGAAGGTAGGTGTCATTTCCAGTCCTTGCAGGGTTGATGAACGGGAAATGGCCTTAAGTGGGGGTTTTAGAGTTGTAGTTATGGGAAAAGGCCACGAGGCGACAGCACCACTTCACATCCAGATCTGGTTACCTGGGCAGACAGAGCCTTAGGGAGGTCCTGTTCCTGGGTTGTCAAGGAGAGGGGAATGTGCCAGAAGAAACGCCCAGGGTCCAGTGTCTCATTCCTTCTTCCCTTTCCCTTTGCCCCCATGGAGAAATCTCAGCATCTGGAAAACCGCTCTGCTGAGGGAGCACCTCCTCCATAGGTGGGGGCGACTCTCAGGAAGGAGGGTGGAGGTGGGAGCCCAGCACCAGGACATGAGGAGGGGAGACCAGGTGACTTTACGAAGCTCTTCCAGCCCAGGAGGATCCACAGATCTTTGGGTGCCCTGGGCTTCTTGTGGCTTTTTGTGGGCCTGCCTGGCTCTGGAGATTGGGGTCCCATCAAGAGGGGAGTGGGCAGTACAGGTCCAGGGGGTCTCATTTGCTTGCCCGTCCTCCGTCAGACCCATGAGAGTCCAGCCTCCAGACGCAGGCCTGCTCAGGCCCCAGGGATGTGACACCAGCCCAGGTCACGGTGGCCTGACGGGGACTGACTAGTTATTTCTGCCTTGGCCTCTGTGTACCGAGGAACTTACGTCATTTTCACAAATGGATTCCACTTTTCCCTGGAGATCCTGTCTACGGCCTGTTCATCCCTGAGGTTGTTTTTTTTCCCGTCATTGCAGGAGTTCCGTCGGAGGGGCTTGGAGAGGGGGCTTGTTGGTGATCTTTTTCTTCCGGAAGCCGGTCTTCACCGGAGAACTGTTCTTCTCCTGAGAGGCTGGCTGACTTCCTGTTCCTGTTTTCTCTCTTCCGCCCACAGTGAACGACCTGAAGAATGCGGCGCCCTGCGCGGTCAGCTACCTGCTCTTTGACCAGAGCGACAAGGTCATGCAGCAGAACCTGGTGTACTATCAGTACCACAGGGACAAGTGGGCGCTGGCGGACGAGCATTTCCAGCCCAGACCGGTGAGCGCCGGCGCACCGGCCATCGCGTTTCCGCTCTCGTCTTTATCGCACTTCCGGGAGACAGCTTGGCATCTGAAGAGAACGGCTATTTCAGAAATAAGGCAATCTCAACTTGCTTCTGTCGCTTTTTTGTCTTTTAACACTTTACCCCTTTGTTCTCTTTTCTAAATCCACAAACTCTGCTGAAATTTCAAGCATTACAGAAACATTTCAGTTAGGAATTGACACTGCCTCTTGATTTTATGTTTTCTCTGTCTCAAGCTGTGGTAAAGCTGTATGTTTGGCGTATATGCAGCATGTAATTCTTTATTTTTACAAAAATGGGATCCTACATACTGTTTTACAACTTGCTTTGTGTTTTCTAAGAATTTCATCATGAAGGCCTCCCTTGTTACTCTCATACTATATATATATATTTTGTTGTTGTTGTTATTAACAACTCCATGGCAGGGTTGTTTATGGATGGATCATCATTTCATTCTTTTGATGCACACACACAGTTTTGCACGTGCTCAGGGAAACTTGTGGATTATTTATCACTTTCAGAGGATCTTTTCTCATGTGCCCTTAAGTTGTATTTTCACTGAGATTTGTGCCGGCTGTCCTGGTTTGCTGTACATACATCTTCCTTCAACCTCACTGTTGAGACACACACACATACATTTCTCTTTCATTCACTCGGAATTGGCCCCTGTTTTTCAAATTGAGATATAATTCATATAGTTGAAAGTTCATGCATTCGAAGTGCACAATTCAGAGATTTTCGCGTATTCACAGCACTGCATGGCTGTTAACCACTATTAAATTTTGCATATTTTCATCATCCCCTCACCAGAGAAACCGCAACCCCTCATTCCCTCTGCACGCCAGTTTTCCTGTTAAATGGTTGGCTGTATGTATACACTGTTCTCTGTTTGTGTCTGAACAGGAAGCAGTCCAGTTCTTTAATGTGACCATGCTCCAGAAAGAGCTGTATGACTTTGCTAAGGAGAATCTCATGGATGACGATGAGGTGAGCTTTCATGTTTAGCACACGACTGACTGAGAGAAAAATATTCCTCACGTCTTTGTGAAAAGTCACTGGGAGGCCCCGTCATTCCTGAAATGAGATCCAGAAGAGGGCTTGGGAAACACGGTTTCTGTGAGTGTTTTAATGCATCAGTGGACTGACCTGGACAAGAAGGGCTTCTAGGAAACCCAGGCTGAAGCACCACGTTTCCTGGCAGAGTTCGGAGCCATGCTTTAGTCACCCGTCACAGGCGCCATCCAGGCATCGTTTTTGCTTTATTTGTTTATTTATTTATTTGAGGCTGTGCTGGACCTTCGTTGCTGTGTCGGCTTTTCTCTAGTTGTGGTGAGCGGGCTGCTCACTGTGGTGGCCTCTCTCGTTTTGGAGCGGGTTCTAGGACAAGTGGGCTCAGTAGTTGAGGCTCTGGGGCTCTAGAGCACAGGCTTCATAGTTGTGGCACACGGGCTTAGTTGTTCCATGACATGTGGGATGTTCCTGGATCAGGGATCAAACCCATGTCTCTTGCATTGGAAGGTGGATTCGTTACCACTGAGCCACCAGGGAAGCTCCCAGGCATCATTTTTTAAAAAAATTTGTATTGGAATATAGTTGCTTTACAGTGTTATGTTAGTTTCTGCTATATAGCAAAGTGAATCAGCCATATATATACATTTATCCTCTCTTTTTTGGATTTCCTGCCCGTTTAGGTCACCAGAGAGCATTGAGTTCCCTGTGCTATGCAGCTGGTTCTCATTAGTTACCTATTTTATACATAAGTCTCAATAGTGTATCTATGTCAATCTCAACCTCCCAATTCCTCCCACCTGGCCCTTCCCTCCTTGGTGTCTGTACCTTTGTTCCCTATGTCTGTGTCTCTATTTCTGCTTTGCAAATAGGTTTATCTGTACCATTTCTTAGGTTCCACATACATGAATTAATATACGATATTTGTTTTTTTCTTTCTGACTTACTTCACTTAGTATGAAAATCTCTACGTCCATTCATGTCTCTGCAAATGGCATAATTGCATTTCTTTTTGTGTCTGAGCAACAAGCTTCATTTTTTAACTTTATAAAAACAGTGAGTATTCAATTACTCAGCACTCTGAAGACTCTGGGAAACCCACATCCCAATTTTTCTGTCCATTTGTGTGTGTGTGTGTCTTTTTATGAGTTAAGCATTTTATCCTTCTCTGGGATTTTCTTGAAATTCCTGATTAAGTCTTACCCAGCTGATTCCTTTACTGATGGAGACTCTGCTGGTTACGGGGCAGTCATTCTGTGTTGGGGCAGTCTAGTCACAGAAAAGCCATCATCGGGGTTAGCGTTTGGGCTCCCCAGGTAGCTCAGTGGGTAAAGAACCTGCCTGCCAGTGCAGGAGACGTAAGAGATGCAGGTTCAATCCCTGGGTTGGGAAGATTCCCTAGGGGAGGACATGGCAACCCATTCCAGTATTCTTGCCTGGGGACTCCCATGGACAGAGGAGCTGGAGAGCTACAGTTTGCAAAAAGTCGAACATGACTGGCCGAGCATGCATGCAGGAGTAACATTTAAAGAGACGTGTTTGGAACAGACCATGGAATGCTTTCTGAGACAGCTGAGGACTCACCATCCTTCAGAGTTGGAAGACAGCTGAGGGCTTGTTCTCAGCTGACCCTTCACTTCATAGAAGAGGAACCCTGGGGAGCAGGAAAGTCTGGAAGCTGCTCGGCCAGACCCAGAGCCCTGAGCCTCCATGTCTGCTCTTTCCTCTGCCCCAGTTTTCAGTGAAGCACCTGTAAGTAAAATGTCATCATGATATTTGTTTTTTGTGGACGAATTAACATGAGTTGGATGGACCACTGCCATGCATTTAGCTGCCCTGAGCCTCAATTCTTTTGTGCAAAATGCAGCTGATGACATTGACCTTGCAGGGTTGGAAGAAGAAGATACCACTTTGGACGTGGAAGTGCTTTACAGGGTAGGAAGTGACGCACATGCCTTGTGTCTTGTGTTGGGTTCTCTGGAGGCAGATCCTGGGATAAGATCACAAGGATGCTGAAAAGGAAGGAAAACAGGCCAGACACAAACTAGCTTGGCTGCTGTGGTTTAAGAAGTAGAGAAAATTATATTCAGGAAAACGGGGATGGATTGGGTTCCTGATTATTTAAAGGCAAACTACTATTGAGATTTTGGTGTTTATGCTTCCTGTTTTTTCCATGTATTTCCGATATATTAATATATTCACCATAAACCTGATGGTAATTATACATCAGAGTTTTTCCATTTAACACTGATATGAGCAGTTTCCCTTGTTACATTTTTCTAGAACAGAAAACTGGTATGTGAGATACTACTCATGTACCATACAATTTTCCTTTCTAAAGTGTACAACTCAGTGGCTTTTAGCGTATTCATAAAGTTGCACATTCATGCAGCTATCAGATTTGAGAACATTTTCCTCACCCAAATGAAAGCCAAAACCTATTAGTTGTTACTTTACATTCTTTCCCCTCTGTCCACACAGCTTGTGCCCCCAGCCTCTCGCAACTACTAATCTTCTTTCTGTCTCTGAATCTGCCTGTTCTGGATGTTTCCTATGAGTGGAATCAAATGGATTTTGGTTTTTGCGATTAGCTCCTTTCACTGAGTATAATGTTTTCCAAGTTTAGCTACGTTGTAACATGGATCACGTTACATGAAAAAAAAATCCTTTTCATTGCTGAATAATATTCTACTGTGTGGACATGCCACATGGTGTCTATTCCTTGACTGTTGGATGTTTGGGTTGTTTCCACTCTTTGGCTACTTTGAATAATGATACTGTGTACATTTGTGTACAGATTTTTGTTTGGGTAAAAATTTTTGATTCTTTTATACTTAAGAGTGGAATGGTTGGGTCCCATGGTAACTCTGTGTTTGTCTTGTTAAGGAACTGCCAGACTGTTTTCCAGAGTGGCTGAACCATTTTGCATTTCCCACCAGCAATGTAGGAAAGATCTAATCTGCTTCATCTTCATCAACATTTGTAGCGTCTGTCTTTCTTTGTGTGTGTGTCTGTCTGTCTGTTTTACTATAGGTGTGAAGTAGGTGTGACGTACCTCATTGCGGTCGTCATTTGCATTTCCCTATTGACTGATGATGTTGAGCATCTTTTCTCATGCTTACTAACCACTTGTGTATTTCTTTGGAGAAGTATTGATTCTATTCAAACCCTTTGCCCACTTTTTTTTAAGAGAGGAATGTTTTTGTTTTCCTTTGCCCATTTTCAAATTGGGCTATTTGTCTTTTCATTGTTGAGTTGTGAGAGTTCTTTATATATTCTGGTTATAAAGTCCCCTGTCAGATACATTAATTGCAAACATTTTCTCTCAATCTGTTGGTTATCTTTTCACTTTGCTCTTGAAGCTCAAATGTTTTAGATTTTTATGAAATCCAACTTACCAATTTTTTTCTTGTTACTTTTGGTGTCACATCTAAGAAACTCATCCAGGATCACTAAAATATACTGTGTTTTTTTCCCTAAAGTTTTTATAGTTTTAACTTTCATTTTTATCTATAATCTACTTTTTGTTAATTTTCCATATGATATGAGGCAGTGGTCCAATTTCATTCTTTTGCATGTGGAAATGCTATTGTTCCAGCACTATTTATTGAAAAGATTCTCCTTATTCAGTTGTCTGGGTACCTTCAATGGAATTGTTTTCCTTTTTTTTTTAATTTTCTAGTTGTGTGTCTTGCTGGTATATAGACATACTGTTGGTTTTTGTATATTGATAGTGTAATCTTGCAAACTTATTGAACTTGTTTATCAGTTCTAATTTTTTTTTTGGTGTGTATATATTCCTCAGAAGTTTCTGTGTGTAAGATTATGTTTATCTGTGAATAGACCTAGAACAATCACAAGTATTAGAACAAGAAGAGCCCCTTTATGAGACAGTAAAGCTCTTTCATGTCACAGATGAGGAACCAAACTCAGAAAGGTAGCGTGACTTACTGAAAGTCACACAGCTACCTAGTAACCATCTGGTGAACTGACCAGGCTTCTTCCAGGCTTTACAGTTCCTAGGATTCTTGAACTTGGTGCTCTCAAGATAAAGGGCTCCACTGAAGATCCCAGAGTAATTAGGTTATTAATCAAGGCTTTAGAATTGTGAAATAACTTCTAAAGAATGACCTGTTTTTTTAAATTATAGATCAAATGATGGCAAGTCATAATTTGAAATAAACTGTAACTAACACAACAAAATTCTTAGTTAAGCCTTAAAAGTTTCAAAGGACCAAATGCTACCTTGAAACAAAGTATCAATACAGTCTACTGATATCTGTGGTATTGTTCTTCATAGCTTTCTGGGCTTGAAATGTGTGTAAGAATACCTGGAAGTTTGCACACTGGTTAAAAATTTTGCAGAGGCCCTGTTACCGTTTCAGAAAGTTTATAAACTGCAACAAGATGTTTCAGGTTTCAGGTTCGGATAATTGTTTGCTCTGGGAAAGTCTAAAAGATGTTAACTTTTAAAAACTGCACAGCATTAGAGTTGAGAGTTAAGTTTTGTTGGGGGCAAAATGAGGACTATAACCCGGGCGACAGCATTTCAGATCGCTCTGAGAAACTGCTCTAATGAAGCAAGGGGGCCGGTCATCAGTATAAATGTGATTGTGGTAAAGTGGAAGTACACGCAATCAAAAGCACGTATTCTTCACAGAAGCTTTCTGCTAGTCTTTAGTCACCATGAAGGATTTTAGTGCTTTTCTAGAAATGAAGAGATACAAGAATTGGGCTCATAAAATTGGCTCATAAAATCTTAAGTATCTGAAGCCCTGGTCTGCCGGTCTTTCCCAGAGCACAGAGTGCTTCATTTCTGCTCTCTGCCCTGAACTCCTTTCAGGGAGTGTTGAAGGTCAGTAGCTGTAGCAGCACCTGAGTTAATCCTTGTGGTGGTAGGTGGCGAGTGCCCATTTGTAATCGACAAAGAAATAGATTAGAATTTGCTGGAGTGACTGACTGAGGGAGCGCTTTTGGGAAAGGAGCTGAGGGGCAAAGGAGGAGCTATGCAGGTCAGCCTGGGCTGACCCCAGGGCAGGGGAACTGGGCCTTTTTGGTCATTCACTCTTTCTCTGCAGTAAAGGGCTTGGGTGGGGGGTGGTCAAGTGCGTTGTGGGAGAGAAACCAATGCAAAGAAGATCAGAAAGTGCGTGGCAGCTTCAGCTACAGCAGCAGTAACACGTGTCCACACAGTCGGCCATCCTTCCTGTAGCACGTTTATGGAGACCTGTGTGTGCCAGGCTCTAGGAAAGAACCTGAGCCCAGGTGCTGGTCCTTGAAAAAGCTCATGGTCTGGTAATCAAGGCAGAAGGGCCACAGACAGAAGGTCTCCCTCTGGTGTAACTGCTGATGGGAGGCGGGAGGGGTAAGGGAGGGATGCACAGAGAAGGGGGCGCTAAGCAGGATCTTTCAGAGGGTGCTGGGCCCCCCGCTTCACACGCCATCTGTGGGGGTCTCGGAGCACTTGACGCCAAGTTCACATGACGTGGAAGCCATGTCTCCCCCAGAAGAAGTAAGGTCCTCTGGGCCCGAGGGCAGCAGGGAAAAGGCTGCTCCAGTCCCGAGGGCGGGTGGCAGTGGCCTCTTGGAAACAGTCTCTGTTCACCAACACTTTGAAGGTCAGGTAGCCGCCTAATGGAGGTGTCCTGTTTCTTTTGCAGGGAGAGGTCCTGGAATACGTGGATGACCTGCTGGAGTTGGAGGAGACCAGCTAGCCCCAGAAGCCAGAGAGCTGTTCCTTCCATGTTCAGAAAACACGATTCTTTGTCTTCCTTTTCCTAATAGTCCAGGCTGTTGATACCTCAGAGCCTTCTCTTCTCTCTGTGAAGTGAAAGGGAAGCCCCTGTCTCTCGCTACAGCTAACAAGGGGTGAGCCTGCATTCCCGTGCCCACAGCTGCCTCCCCCAACTTTCACACCTGCCCCTCTATCTTCATACCCGCCTCTCCATCTTCACTCCCGCCTCCCCATGACCACACTTGCCTCTCCATCTTCACACCTGCCTTCTCCATTTTTATACCTGCCTTTCTCACCATTTTGGTTAGAAGGAAAGTTTTCCATGGAATTTTTTCCCCCCAGAAAAGCAGTATTATTTTTTAAATAAGAAAAATGCTCCTGAAAGATGGTAATTATAAAAACCTACTCTGGCCTTTCTGCTTTCCCCCATTTTGGTTTCCTTTCTCCCCATCCCCTGATCCAGCAAAGATGGTGGGACAAAGGCTAAGCTTCTCTTCAGAACGGTCTGCGCACCATCTGACCTGCATCATTGCTGGCACCCGTTGAGAACAGAGTTGGGGCAACAGCGTGGAGAACAGACCTGTGACTTTTGCCTAATGCTTTCGCGTGTCCAAAGTCTTCCAGTGGCCGGTCGCTCCCCTTTGAGGACAGTGCTCAGCCGTTAGTCTCAGAGTTGGAAATGGAAGGAAGGAGAGGGAGTCTAGTTTCATTGACTCTTCGACAAATATTTACTGAGCACCCACTACGTGCTAGGCCTCCATCTGGGCACTGGAGACACTGCACAGCAAAACAGAAAGAAAAAAAACAACCCTGTCCTCACAGAGCCTGCATTCTACAGGGAAAGACAGACAACAGGTGAACAAGAATAAATACACACAAAGCCTCGGAGGGTGATCATTGCTATGGAGAAAAATAAAGCAGTGAGGGGTAAGGAAGCTTGCAGATGAGGCTGTAGGGTTGTTTGTTTCATTAATTTTTTGGTGGTGCCGTATGTGGGATCTTAGTCCCCCCACCAGGGATCACACCCCTGGCATTAGAAGTGTGGTGTCTTAACCAGTGAACCCCCAGGGAAGTCCCAAGGCTGCAGTGTTTTGTTTTGAATTAATTTATTTTAATTGGAGGATCATTTCTTTACAATATTGTGGTGGTGTTTGCCATCCATCGACGTGAATCACCCATGGGTGCACATGTGTCCTCCCATCCTGAACCCCCTCCTGCCTCCCTCCCCACCCCATCCCTCTGGATCGACCCAGGCTTTTCGTGCCCTGCTGGGGTTTTAAATAGGGTGGTCAGGGAAGCTGTCACGGAGAGCATGACAGCAGAGCAGAAACCTGGGGAGGTGGGTCTCAGGACAGAACCTTCCAGGCAGAGCAGGCTGCATGTGCAGCGCCCAGCGGCAGGGATGTGCTTGTGCCATCAGGGGACAGCGCAGAGCCCTGGGGATGCGTGGGCCCGGGGCAGAGTGGAAGGTGGTATTAAGTGTGTGGCTGGGAAGGGGCATGGCTCAGCCTTGACAGACAATGTAAGTAAGGCCCGCGGTGTCTGCCCTGAGTTGGGTGGGAGCCGTGCAGCAGGGCAGAGCCTGGGCTCCCTGGCATTTTACAGGGAGCTTGCCTGCTGCTGTACCATGAGAAACCTGGAAGCACTCAAGGGGAGAATCGGGAATGTCAGTCCGGGGATGGCTACAGAGATCCAGGCAGGGGGATGAAGGCGCGATGCCGCGCATAGCAGCAGGGGATGGTGAGAAGTGGTCCCGTCATGGATTTGAAAGCAGGGCCAGTCACAGTTGTGACAGGTTGACTGTAGAGCATTAGAGAAAAGAGAGGGGCTGGTGGCGACCTGAAGGTTTGGGGCCTGATGCGCAGAAAGGATTGAGTTGCCATTGACTGAGATGGGGAGCCGGGTGGTTGGTGAGTCGGGCGTTTGGTGCCTGCAGCCATCTGAGGCTGGGATGCCGAGTTCAGGCTGCAAATATGATTTTGAGAGTTTTCTCAGGTCAGGTGGTTGACAGAGCCTGAGTCAGGGATCCAGTGGGGAGGGGTACCAGGGTGGGGCTATAAAGCAGAGTGGGGGCCCTCGAGCATGGACACCCTTCCCCAGGATCCCATCAGGGGAGGCTCTGGGCCCACAGACGCTTGACCGTCCTCCAGGCTCCAGGCTTCAGCTCTCTGCAGCGGCGTGAGGGCCAGCAAGGAGGCTTGACTCTGCACTTCTGTGTCCCCCAGGGCCTCCCTCTGGTCCTCCTCAGATTCCGGAGGGCTTTCTGGGGCTGAGCATGTCTCCACAGGGTTTCCTGGTGTGGGCAGAGGTTTGGGTTCACTATCTGAAAGTCACTCAGTCATGTCCAACTCTTTTGTGACCCCATGGATTACAGCCCTCCAGCTTCCTCTATCCATGGAATTCTGCAGGCCAGAGTACTGGAGTGGGTAGCCATTCTCTTCTCCACGGGATCTTCCCGACCCAGGGATTGAACCCAGGTCTCCCGGATTGCAGGCGGTATCTGAGGTTGGCTTCTTTCCACCGGGCTGAAAGCCCCTCCCACCCCCATCCTGGGACTGTCCCCTGGGGACAGTGGGATCAATACTATCAGCCTTTGCTTTGATTGAAGGCTGTGGAACCAAGTTACTAAGTTTTTATTTGAAAAGAAACCAAACCAATTTTTTGAAAAAAAGGAAAAGGTGGGCCAGTTCTTCCAAATGTAACATGAAAGCCCAGCTGCACTCAGCAACCTCAGCCCAGTACCTCCCTGAGTGGGTTTTCTTGGAAGAGCCTAGAAGAATCCTGGATTGAGACCTCGTGGGCTCAGCATTCGTCTGGCCAGCCATTTGGGGGGAAAAAAAGAAGCACATTTGTAAGCTGTGTGGGAGTTTCCAGACCAAGGCTAAGATGTCTGGCTTGCTGTCTGACCCACCTGCACTCAGCCCAGTGGGTACCAGTTAGGTCTCTGCCCACGGAGGCTGCCCACCATGGGGCAATGGAGTCTGTCCATCCCCAAGGCCTTTCAGGCAGCCCAGGCAAGGACCCCCCCGGGGAGGATCTAAAGGCACCCCCTGCACCCATGTTAATGTTCAGATTTTTGGTTAGCGGGGAAGGATGGGGGGTGGGGGGAGGTTTGGGTGTACACAAAAAATTAAAAGCAACTAATGGAAATGTCGCACATACCAGCGTATTCAGCGCAGTAACGTCTTTCTGAGTTTGAGGCTTTCTAATTACTGCCACCGACCTGTCAGGCTCACCTCTGGGGTCCAGAACCACTGAGGCCGTCACCCACAGAGGCCGCCTTAGGAAATGTTGCTTTTAGGAGTCCTTACTAAGGGAATTTTAAGAGTACAAAAATTTTATTGAACCAAACTCAGCAGCAAACAGAAAATGATTTGTTCGATTGTCAGTGGGAAAGGGTTTATTATGACTGCCGGTGGAATCAACAGTGGCCCGTTTCTGCCAACATGGATGGAAATAACGTTTTTAAGTTTTAAATGTGAGCTGTAAACCTAAGCTACTTCGGTTTAAAAAAAAAAAATTCAATACTTAAACTGTGGGGAGAAGGTGGACTGGAGCCAGAAAAAACATTCTCATTTAATAGTGTTTGCCCATGGAACGGCAACAGTTTGTAGCGAGGCTCCGCACAAAACCCACAACTAATCCTTCATCGCAGCTGTCCCAGCTCCTGACCATCTGCCATCCCCCAAACAGCGACTTCTTTTTTTCTGGGGACTCCAGGCTTGAATGACCTAGTGTGGAGAGTTTAAACTGTATACAAGGAGAGGGAGGGGGGTGGGAAGGGAAGGGACCTTAAGCAAGCCTCGGCCAAAGGTTTTGTGCAAGGACTTCCTGTGCCCACTGCCCTGTCCCCAGGGCCTCTCCTCGAGGGGGATCCCACCAGGACAGCCCAGCTTCGTCCTCACTGACCCTCTCCTCTCCAGAAACCCGAGTCTGGAGCGGCAGTGGCCTGCACTGTTGCAGCATCTTCCCCGAGGCGGGCCTCAGACTCAAGAATCCCCCCACTCTACCTCCCAGATCTGGCTTGGGTGTCTTGTTGAGTGAGTGAGCTGGCTGGCTATTTTCTTGGAGCTGATAGAGTAAGATCATGGTGCCTCCTTTTGCAAGAAAAAGAGTGGGAGGAAATGAAGCAATTTCTCTTTTTTTGTCTGTTTATTTTTCATTGATTAAAAAAAAAAATTAATTTTGTAAGGGATACAGCCGATTAACAATATTGTGACAGTTTCAGGTGAACAGAGAAGGGACCCAGCCGTAAATGCATGTGTACCCATTCTCCCCAAAACTCCCCTCGCACCCAGGCTGCCACACTGAAGCAGTTTCTCACTTGTACCCACAGATCCAAGATGGCCCGCTGTAGAGTTGTGGTCCACAGGCCACACTGAAACGTTGTCACAGATGTCTTTTCCATTTCCCTCCTGGGATCAGGGCAGTGGGTATGGTCTCACTCTTTGGAAAATGGTTGGAAACAAAACTTTTTTAAAGAAATCACATTAAATGTTTTACGTTGCTTATTCTTGACTATTTTCTTTCTCTGTCCAGTGGTGGGACTGTCCTAACCACACCCAGTCCTTCTAGGACACGTGGTAAGTGGTGTTTTGTTTTTGTTTGTGTTTATTTTTTGCCACACTGAGCTGCTTGTGGGATCTTAGGGTCTTAGTTCCCCCACCAGGGATCGAAACTCTGCCCTAGGCAACAAAAGTGCAGAGTCCTAACCACTGGACCACCGGGGAATTCCTAGGACGTGTCTCATGAGCTACTTTCTCAGGTCTGTGAGGTTTCTGACGTGCATCTACGGAAGCAGAGTCCTCACCCCAAAGACTGTTGACTGACAGAGAGGGGGGTGGTCTTTACCCACCCGGATCCTTCAGGAGATGCAGGCTCATTCCTCCCCCCAAGTAAGGCTCTCTTTCAGATACCTGGGATCCCACGAAGGGATAACATCGGGAATCTAGGGCTTGCTTTGGATCCAGTGAGCTGGGCCCTTGGTGCCACGGTCTGAGAAGTAACAAAGTATTTACTGTTTCAAACAAGGACCAATCCAAGCATGACAGCCAACAGCTACCGTGCTCCATGCCTGTCACCCAAGGACAAGCGAGGAGAAAGAGAAGTGTAGAAGGAGGCAGGTGGGAAGAGTAAGGAGCCAGTTAGGGCAAAAGCAGACTCTCTGCACAGAGAACTCACACATCAGCTACTGGAAGAGGAGGGGGAGGACAGGGGGATTCTGTTGATGTCAGCCCAAGAATTCCGGAGGATACAGTGGAAAAGTTTGGGTCGAGCAGGAATGGGGGGAGTAGGAAGTAAGAGCTTACCCATCAGTGGACGTCTTAGGTCCAGATCACTTTTTAAAAGTTATTATTAGCAAATATTTTTAAATTTTTGGTTGTGCTGGGTCTTCGTTGCTGCACATGGCCTTTCTCTAGTTGCAGCAAGTGGAGGCGTCTTCATTGCAGTGTGTGGGCTTCTCTCATTCCTGAGCATGGACTCTAGAGCGTGTGGGCTTCAGTAATTGTGGTGCAGGGGCTTAAGTTGTTCCGGGGCATGTGGGATTCTTATCCACTGGACCACCGGGTAAGTCCAGGTCCAGATCTCTTGAAGCAAAGCCTTGTGTGAGTGATGGAGTGATCTCAGGAGAAGGGGAGCAGGAAGGAGCTGGCAAGCATGTGGTCACTGGAGACCAGCCTCTGCCTGATCTCACGGGAGCTCTCCCACCTGGAGGCAAAGAGGCTGACCTTCCGTGTGACCATGTCCATTAGTCACTGGCTCCACACAGGCTGCCCAGCCAGTGGGAGTGGGGCCTAACTCCTGGGTGAGGGAACTCCCATTAGGCTGAGGACAATTCTCTGGATGAGAAGGGTATGAGTATGCTCTAGAGCACAGGCTTAATTGCCTCATGGCATGTGGGATCTTCCCGAACCAGGGATCAAACCCATGTCCCCTGCATTGGCAGGCAGATTCTTAACCACTGGGCCACCAGGGAAGTCCTGGATTCTGCATTTCTAACAAGCTCCTAAGTGGTGTCTCTACTGCTGGCCTGGGAACCACACTTTGAGTAGCAAGATCCTGGGCTTTTTGTTGTACTGAGAAGCATGGTCTCTGGTTGGTGTTAGGAAGATGGAAGAGGGGGTAGGAGCTCAGCGGATGCCCTAAAATCCTGCTGCAGGAAGTCAAGTGGCTGAAAATTAGGCGTAGAAAAGCTGGTCTTAGATCCAGCAAGTATTAAGACATTACTTTCAAGATTACTAGAGAGTCCTTTAAAAAAAAAAATTATTGTGAGAGCCGAAGAATTGATGCTCTTGAACTGTGGTGTTGGAGAAGACTCTTGAGAGTCCCTTGGACTGCAAGGAGATCAAACCAGTCAATCCTGAAGGAAATCAGTCCTGGATATTTATTGGAAGGACTGATGCTGAAGCTGAAGCTCCAGTCCTTTGGATACCTGATGCAAAGAGCTGACTCACTGGAAAAGACTCTGATGCTGGGAAAGATTGAGGGCAGAAGGAGAGGGAGACAGATGATGAGATGGTTGCATGGCATCAGTGACTCAATGGGCATGAATTTGAGCAAACTGGGAGATAGTGAAGGACAGGGAAGTCTAGCATACTGCAGTTCATGGGGTCGCAAAGAGTCAGACTCGACTTAGCGACTGAACAACAACTTTGATGTAACCCAGATATAAAATACACTAGGTAACTATTTGGGGAAATAATTATTTATTTTAAATATCTCAGAAGCTTTGTGTTAATGGATCCTCGCCCATCCCCCACCCCCAAGTTTTCATGAACATTCAACATTTAGCAACCTCAAAACATGCATAATGATATACAATTGAAGTTTACGCTGTTTTAATCATTCCCTTTCTACGTGCATTTTTACATTAATTTAGATGAAACCAAATCAATAAATGGGCTTCCCAGGTGGCTTAGCAGTCAAGAAGCTGCCTACCAACGCATGAGCCCCAGGAGATGCAGGTTTGATCCCTGGGTTGGGAAGATCCCCAGGAGGAG
Source organism: Bos javanicus (assembly GCF_032452875.1). NCBI lineage: Eukaryota > Metazoa > Chordata > Mammalia > Artiodactyla > Bovidae > Bos > Bos javanicus. The sequence continues at coordinate 7,549,924 of NC_083889.1, forward strand.
GAAATGGCAACCCACTCCAAGACTCTAGGGCCAGGAGAATCCCATGGACGGAGGAGCCTAGTGGGCTACGGCCCATATGGTCGCAAAGAGTCGGACATGACTGAGCACGCACACAGGCGGCTGGGCCGCCTTCATCCAGGGTGGAATCAGAGGCCTTGCATCTCCAGCAAGTTCCCAGGTGATATCTATGCTGCTGGTCTGAGGACTGCTGTCATAAGTGAGACGAGCTGAGTCACCATAAGATACCCGGGACGCCATGAACTGGATGCTCACCAGCCGGGGGAGCCTGCGATGCACTTAGGCTGTTTCCGGACAGCTCACAGTCGTCACGACAGGGTAAAGACTAGGTCGGCACAGATCACTTCATATTCCTTTGTAATTCCTCTGCTTCTCCATCAAGTAGGTACCCATGCTTGATATCCTAGTCCTTGGCCCTCTTTAAACATTTTTTCCCTCCTAGGTCATTCTTTCTTCCTGGCGTTCAGAGAAATGGTTAATCCTGAGAGAGGAAGCCAAGGACTGAGTTTTGTTAGTCCTGGCAAAAACTCTAAGACATTCCTAGGCACAGACGGGTCAAGGACAACCAGGCCACTGCTTCTGAGAGGAAACGGTGCTTACCGGTACAAAGCTAACCTTGTTTAAAAAAAAAAAGATGGACTCACAGGACAGAGGGGACAGGGGGATGTGTGTCCCCGCCCTCCCCGCAACAAATGTCAGTTGTAAATTCTTTCCAATTGCAACAAACAATTTTGAAAAAATCTCAGCGCTTCTAGGCTGTGTCCTGGATCTTGGCTCATTTGCCCTCAGCAACATCGCACCGTTGAAAGGAAATAACTCATTGTTTTTCTTCCCTCTCCCACTCCCAAAAATTAAATACCTGATCCAAAATAACGCTGCTCTCAAATACTCTGTCATGCCTATTTCGAAAATTTCAGGTTGCAGACTCATTTCTTTCTTTAAAAAAAAAAAAGAAGAAGAAGACAATAGTATGATGAAGAGGTGAATTTTGACCTCTGGCTGGAATTAGGGCCAAAGCACAGGTCTGGGATTAGGGCAACAGGGCCCAGGACAGGTGGTCCAGGGGCTGCTGACGTGTCCTGACCCCGCCCAAGCCTCCCTGCCTTGCCAGCTGCTTCTAGACCCACTGCTCAGCCTAGAAAACAAAGACCTGAGAGAAGGAAGAGCAGCCCTACTCCCCCGTTTCATGCGCTAGTGAAATGTCAGCGGTTCTCACTTGATGTGTCACCGTTTATTTTCCTATCAAGGGGCTTTGGGGGAACCCCCCACCCCCAGGCGGCTAGACCTTCTCCATCTCAATCTGCTGATGGTAGTGCCGAGCCTGCCGCTGGCCAACGTTCAGCTTGTACACGGAGCTCTTGTGCTGGCAACTTCGGTAGCCCCACACACCCCCCACGCCTGCCAGGAACAGCAGCAGGCACAGAACTGTGACGATCGTGGCAATGATGGGGCCTCTGCCGAGGCTGGGACACTTGCCCCCGGCGCAGGGCTCCAAGGTTGGGAGAAGCTCCTCGCTTGCACCCGGGCCGGGGACTTCCTGTCCCAGGAAGTCCTCCGACAGCAGGTATGGGAAGGTATCCTGGACAGCAGGGGCAGTGGTCTCCAGTGGGGTCTGGGTGGCCGCCGCGACAGTTGAGGGAGTAAGGTTGGGCGTCTTCTGGATGGCGGTTGTCTCGGTCTCCAGGGTAGAGCTGGTGAGTTCATAGGGCAGGGTGGACGAGGGAGGCTTCTCTGTGGCGTATCTCCAGGGAACGGTTGACTGATTTCCCGTCAAGTCACCAGCCCCTTTGCTGGGACCCGCAGTTTCAGACACATTCGTGGGTCTGAGAGCCAAAGCTTCTCCATCTAGCGTTTGAGATGGAAGAAGTGAAGTCACGTCCTCACTGGGTGTGAGGGTGGTGCCCCTGGACCGCTTCCTTTCCGCAAGGGCAGGCTGGCTGGGCGTAATCAGCATGCTTTCCTCCAGCCCTACTGATCCATCCCCTTTGTCCTCCTCTTCCTCGTCTTCTTCCGCTCCTGCCTCTGTCTGCCTCCAGGCCCCGTCAGTCACGGGGTAGCCATCTAACCAGGACTCATCGCTGCTGCTCACCATGGCATCACCGGCCCTGCTGTCATTCCTGCCCACAGAGGGCCCCGAGGGGCCATCAGTGCTGTGGTAGATGACCTTGGTTTCCGGCTCCCCTGGGGCCAACGTGCTGTCCCTGTGGTGGTCACCAGCACGAAGGTGCTTTTTGGCATCTTCATCCATCGCCTTTTCCCATTCAGGCTTGTGGAAGGTCCCAGCAGGAGACCAGAGCATGTCCTTCCCGCTGCCTTGGGATCCCGGAAGCTCTGTGGGGACAGGGCTCCCAGCGCCCAGCAGGCCTGTGGTTGGCACAAAGGATGTATCCTGGGCTCTGTCTTCCCTTGCCACAGGCATAGAGACCAGACGGTCCTGTTTTGGAGCCTCCTCAGAGGGTTCTCCCTGACTCCTGTCCTCCTCTGCCTCTGTGTGGGAGTCCTCCATGAGCTCTCTGAATGACACGGATCTATCATCAGGAAAATTATCTTCATAGTCAATATGTACCTCTGCCTCATCTGGAAGGAAAGAGGGAAAGCCTCATGAGGTCCAAGGCACAGAGCCAGCATGGAACACAGGGAATAAAAAGCACAGGGGCTGGAACAAATGCAATGAAACTGTTATTCTTAGATGCTATGACTGTGTCACACAGATAAACCCAAAGAACCTACATACAAACTGTTACAATTAACAGATGAGTTTATCAAGGACACTGGTTCTACAGGCAACATAAAACACCAACTGTGTCTCCATATACCAGCAATAAACAGAAAAAAATGTAAAAGATACTGTTTGCCATAGCATGTGTGTGCTCAATCTTTTAGTCGTGTCCAACCCTTTGCGACCCCATGGACTGTAGTCCACCAGGCTCCTCTGTCCATGGAATTTTCCAGGCAAGAATAGTGGAGTGGGTTGCCATTTTCTGTTCCAGGGGATCATCTCGGCATTAGCAGGCAGACTCTTTCCCACTGTGCCACCCAGGAAGCCTGACTGTCATTGCATAACCAGCCTCCCCAAATTCCAAGGAATAAATCTAACAAAAGATGTTTAAGATTTGTACATGGAATGGTACAAAGTATTTCTGAGCAAAATTAAAAGATGACTTAAGTAGTGAATGGCTATAATGGAAGTTTAATTGTTAAGCTGTCAATCTGTCCAAATTAATCATTTGAAAAGACCCTGATGCTGGGAAAGATTGAGGGCAGGAGGAGAAGGGGACGACAGAGGATGAGATGGTTGGATGCATCACCGACTCAATGGACATGAGTTTGGGTAGACTCTGGCAGTTGGTGATGGACAGGGAGGCCTGGCGTGCTGCAGTTCATGGGGTCGCAAAGAGTCGGATACGACTGAGTGACTGAACTGAACTGAAACTGAATAAAAATCTCAGATATTGACAAGCTGATGCTAAAATTTATGTAAATGCAAAGGGCCAAGAAGAGACAAGGGAAAAAGAAGAGAAATGCTGTAGCAGGGATGCTACAAGATTTTAAGATTTACTATAAAACTGCAGTACTTTCAAAGACTCTGTTTGGTATTGGCACAAAGATAGACAATCAAGTTACACTAACTTTAAGAACTTCTGTTCATCAAAAGCCACCATGAAGAGCATTCAAATGCATGCCACAGATTTGAAAATAACTGCAGCACATATAACCTCTGGAGGGTTCCAGAAAAGGTATTGGGTCTTCCCTGGTGGTCCCCTTTAAGCCTCCAAATTTCCACTACAGGGGGCACAGGTTTGTTCCCTGGCTGGAGAACTAAGATCCCGCATGCCATGCAGCATGGTTAAAAAAAAAAAATCTAAATAATCATTATACACGTGTGAAGATGCTTAACCTCATTAGTAACAGAGAAATGCTAATCACAGCCAGAGTGAGATTCCATTATCTAGCACCAGAATGGCTAAAATTAAACAGACCGACAGTCTCTAGTGTTAACAAGGATATGAAAGTGGAAACCGAAAGTCACTGAGTCGTGTCCGACTCTTTGGGACCCCATGGGCTAAACAGTCCATGGAATTCTCCAGGCCTGAATACTGCAGTGGGTAGCCTTTTCCTTCTCCAGGGGATCTTCCCAACCCAGGGATCAAACCCAGGTCTCCTGCATTGCAGGCAGATTCTTTAACAGCTGAGCCACAAGGAAAACTCAAGAATCCTGGAGTGGGTAGCCTATCCCTTTTCCAGCAGATATGACATACAGCAGTTCTCCTCCTAAGTGTGTGCGCACATGGGCACCAAAAGACATGCGCAAGCATGTTCCTAATAACCAGAAGCTGGACATACTGCAAGTGGCCACTCACTGCAGAAATGACACACGCATTTTGGCACACACAACACGGACTCCCGCCACCATGGAATCCTGCACAGGAGCACAAGCCTCGGGGCACTGGCAGCATTCAACTTCTTGACCTATGTGGTGGCTAAATTGCTGTATTTTTTGACCATTTATTAACCTGTTCTCTTATGATTCGGACACTTTTTAATTGAATGAAAGAGTCTTTACATTCTATCGTGCTCTACAATTTTCAACAGTTTCACACACGAGTCCATAAAATTCCATAATGAAGATTTCATTTTTTATCCCCTCCCCCTATGTTGCTCAGCCCACTCCCCTCTCCCCACTGGTAACCATTCATTTCCCATATCTGTCAGTTGGCTTTTTTTTTTTTTGCCATACTGCACAGCATGTGAGATCTTAGTTCTCCAACCAGGGGCTGAACCTGTGTCCCTTGCAGTGGAAGGGCACAGTCTTAACCACTGGACTGCCAAGGAAGTTCCAGTCAGCTTCTATTTTGTTTTATTCACTAGTTCATTTTATTTTTTAGATTTCACATAAGTGATATAATTGTATGTCTAACTAAATATCCGGAGAAGGCAATGGCACCCCACTCCAGTACTCTTGCCTGGAAAATCCCATGGACGGAGGAGCCTGGTAGGCTGCAGTCCATGGGGTCGCTAGAGACAGACACAACTGAGCGACTTCACTTTCACTTTTCACTTTCATGCATTGGAGAAGGAAATGGCAACCCACTCCAGTGTTCTTGCCTGGAGAATCCCAGGGACGGGGGAGCCTGGTGGGCTGCCGTCTCTGGGGTCGCACAGAGTCGGACACGACTGAAGCGACTTAGCAGCAGCAGTAAAACACTCATTTGCCCATTCATTTTACTTTTCCTTACTATATTTGTTATTTTCTAAGATTTATTTATTTTTTGGTTATGGTGGGTCTTCGTCGCTGCACGAGGGCTTTCTCTAGTTGCAGAGAGCAGGGCCTACTCTGTAGTTGTGGTGCACAGGCTTTTCATTGTGGTGGCTTCTCTTGTTGCAGAACGCAGGCTCCAGGCATGCAGGCTTCGGTAGCTGCAGGTACCAGGCTCTAAGTAGTCATGGTGCACGGGCTTAGTTGCTCCACAGCACGTGGGATCCTCCCAGGTCAGGGATTGACCCAGTGTCCCAGGCATTGCAAGGTGGACTCTTAATCACTGGACCACCAGGAAGCACAATCCGTGACCTTTGATGTTACTACTACAACTCGATGAAGGCTATTTTGTAGACACTGAAACCCCCAGCAGGTGGAAGAAGTTAACTACATGAAGACCAGACTGTAGCCTGACATGAGCTGCCACAATTCTGAGAACTGGCCTCAAAGAAATGGGAAGCAGCCAACCCTGGAAATGAAGATTAACGGTACTTAATCAAGAAGACTCAGAGCTGACTGTGTTGTTTCTGCATGTAGCTCCTTCCTTCTGCCCACATGCCTCCCAAACTCCCCTTTAAAAGCTCTTGCCCACTGGCTGTCGGGGGTGGGGGTGGGGGGAGGAGTCAGCCTTTGGACAACACCCTACCCCTAGTTGCCGGCCTCCAAAATAAAGCAAACTTACCTTCCCACCAACCTTTTCTTTACTGTCTTTGGAGCTGCCAGCACCTGGACCCACTTTAGAGAACAGATTTTGGTGCCCACGTGAGGCTGCACCCTCACGATATCTGGCTCCCCGGGTTTTCCTTGAGCAGAGCTGCCACCATGATGACGCTATGAGGTGGATTCAAGGAAACGCTGCTCATGGTTCGCTGGCCCCGGGAAGGGGTTTGGGGGACGTTCCTAGCAGCTGCCGAAAACCATTTGTTTCGGGGGTCCTCCATGTTTCTGCCCTGCTTGGCACCGGCTGTCATCAGCCAAGGTATTATTTGGTTCATGACAGTAGCAAAGAATGGTAAACAACCTGTGAGTCCTAGTACTGGACATAATCAATCTCAGCTAAATTCCTTTTCCCATGTAACCCACCCTATGAGCTCAAGAAGTCAAAAGGCACCTGGAATATGGGCAGGAAAGGAGCCATGTTCTCCTCCACCCTTGCTTCTTACGTAGGGAACACTGGCCTAGTGTATGATGTTAGAGCTGGGGATTTGAGATGAGATGGTTGGATGGCATCATCAATTCAATGGACGTGAACTGGAGCAAACTCCAGGAGATTGTGAAGGACAGAGAAGCCTGACATGCTGCTGTCCATGGGGTTGCAAGGAGTGGGACAGGACTTAGCATTTGAAATACAACAATAAGCCCACTCCTGCCTGGTGGGCCTGCCTTGACCTGGCCCCTTACGGTCACTCTGAGCTCTGTGTGTATCTATCTGTCCATCTGGAGATTCTGCCCTCAGAGCTCTCTGGGTGTAGAGCATCCCTGGACAGCAGCCTGGGGCTCAGAGCCAAGCCCTTCCTGTCTGCCGGGGCTCTCAGGTCAAGGTCTGGCTCAGAAACAGGCTCTCATTATGTCAAGCCTCAGCCACACCAAAACCTCAAATGAAGACACAGACACCAACTGTTTACAAAGAGTCTACTCATGACAAAGTATCCCAAGGCTGTTTTTCCCCTCCTGAGTAACGGTAAAGTTTCTTACTCACAGAATGTCAACCCCAAAGTACATTCTGCCATCAGGATGGGTAACACCAGCTCTTTGCCTGTCGAGGTGCTATTTCTCTCACCTCTGTCTGCTTTGCAGTCTGAGCTCTCCGGAGCCATCCAGCAACTGTGCCCCCTCCCCTTTCCCCCCCCCCCTCCCCCAGGCTCTCCTGAAACCTGGCCTCCACAATGCCCGGCCTTCTGGTTTAGACCAACGGGTTCAGGAAATGTAAACTTCATGGGCTCTCTTGGGAAAAATCAAATCCCTCCCTATGTGTTTATAATTAACTGTTACTTTAGGAAAACACAAGACGACAGATCAATAGGAATCAGCGGTAAAAAGGGGCACCCAGGCCGTGCCTTTATCAAGGGCAGGAGTGTACAAGCCGGAGCCCAGAATGCTGGGCTGTCCAAGTGCTGCTGCTTTTCATGCTTTTTCATGTTGTTGTGTTTCTGGAAGCCCACACATGCCTTCTTTTTTCCCCACTGGTCTTGGCTACACAGCCTTTAAAAATAGTAATTTTGAAAAAAGGCAACCAGACAAGCCAGAAATAACCACTGGTTCAATGAACTTCTGAACAAATATGGCAACATTGACAAGGCAATTCTAAATTCAGTTCAGTCTCTGGCTTTTATTCCATGAAGGAAGTCTAGAAGATGGAGAAAAACAGAAACTGGAGTTAATTTAAGAAAACAAAAGAAGGGCTTCAGAAATGAGAGAAAATAGCAAAGAAACTTGGTGAGAGAACAGCTCGTTTGCAAAGCAAGCCCTGCTCTGCCCTCACGCTTTGAGAGGCCCCAGAGAAGCACACTCAGATGCCGGAATGAGACATGCCTGGTTTTACATCTTGGCTCTGCTGCTTTCTGGCTGGCTGACATAGGAAGTCAGCGAGCCTCTCTGTCCCTCAGTCGTCCCATCTGTCAGTGGGAGGTGGCTGTTTCTACTCAGACTTGTGAAGATGAGCTAGGATAAAGCAAATAAAACTCCTCCATCAGAAAGGAGCATGAGGAGGCTTGGGGAAGATGGAAATATTCTGTAATTTGGTTCTGCGGGTGGGTTCCCTTATTTAGCTAGGCCGGGTCTTAGTTGCAGCATGTGGGGGTTTTTTTTGTTTTTGACTGCACCAGATCTTAGTTGAAGCATGTGGGATCTACTTCCCTGATCACGGATCAAACCCCGGCCCCCTGCCTTTGGGAGCGTGGTACCTTAGCCACTGAGCCACCAGGACTTTTATATTTTAAATGGGTACCATTTCTTGTATGCAAATTAAGCCTCAAGAGAGTTGTCAAAAAACAGAACAAAAACAAAAGACAACTCCCAAGACAGAAATAACATGGGACAGGTTTGGCATTGTTTATGACAGCTCTTCTCTCAGTGCCCGACGGGGGAACAAGTCTTGTGGCCACAGCTGCAGCAGACCCAGGAAGGGAGTGAGAACCTCAATCTATCTCTTGTGGGACTCAGAGGTGGTGGGGCTGGCAGCTGTTAAGCTTGGGGTTGCTCACTTTCTGATACCACAGACCAGAATGCACAAACAGAACCATGGAGCTTGGGGTGGAAGATCTCAAAGGCTTTTCAGAGCCTAGCAGATATCCTTTGTCAGGGCAAGTTTTAGAAGAGAAGTGAAGTGTTAGTCACTCAGTCATGTTGGACTCTTTGTGACCCCATGGACTGTATGTAGCCCGCCAGGCTCCTCCGTCCATAGGATTCTCCAGGCAAGAATACTGGAGTGGGTTGCCATTCCCTCTCCAGGGCATCTTCCCGATCCAGAGATTGAACCTAGGTCTTCTGCATTGCAGGCAGATTCTTTACTGTCTGCGTCACCAAGGAAGCCACCTTTAAAGGAGAAACATGGGGTAAATCCGAGAGCAAGGGTCTATGAGTCTCTCCCATCCTGGGGTGTCTATCTGGTGCTACTCTGCAGAGGCCACGGGACCACAGGGTGCTGAGTCAGGAGACGGCAGAAGCCACCGGGGAAACCATAGGGCAGCGGTGTCAGAGGCAACGAGTGGCCAGGGCAGCGAGTAGGGAACAGTCAGTGTGCCCTGGAAACTGCACGGGGCCCTGTGATCATGTGGCCAGGGGCAGCCACTTGGAGTGGTGGGAGGTCAGAGGCTGTCCCTAGGGTACCAGTGGCTAGAGATGGATATGGCCTTGAAGACTGTATGGGACTTGGTATAATAAAAAGCCCAAGGAAAACCCAACATAACATGGAAATCTGCACACACAGGTAAAGCGCAAAGCACTGGGACTTTTGTATGATGAGGGCAATAACCAGTTATAGTCAGATACTGAGCATGTAGCACTAACACTGGGCTTCCCTGGTGGCTCAGTGGTAAAGCATCCGCCTGCAGTGCAGGAGACCCGGATTTGATCCCTGGGTTGGGAAGATCCCCTGGAGAAGGGAAAGGCAACCCACCCCAGTATTCTTGCCTGCAGAGTTCCATGGACAGAGGAGCCTGGTGGGCTACTGTCCCTGGGGTCACAAAGAGTCAGACACGACTTAGCGACTAACACTCAGAACATTAGAGAGGTATGACGGGTGTTCTGTGCTGCCCAACTGGAAACATAAACTAAGAAGATGTGTGGAATCAGATAGAAGGGGAAACAAAATGGCCAGACCCAACCCTGGACTCCAGGACCCCAAACTAGAGAAATACCAACACAGAGAAGGGAAAAAAATGGCAGTTAAGCCCCCACCCTTCAGATTGATGGTCAAGGCTGAAGTTCCTGTGCTTCAGTGAGAGACCTCACCATCACCACTCGAGGCTGGACCTTGATGTCACAGTGAACGGACAACCCGGGTGGTTGGTGTGTGGCTGAGGCGCCCTCCTGCACCAGCTACTGTCTGACCCCTCTGGGTGGATGTGCCCCTGTGCATTCACGCCTGCTCACCATTTAGTTCAGTTCAGTGCTCAGTCATGTCCAGCTCTTTGTGACTACATGGACCACAGCATGCCAGGCTTCCCTGACCATCACCAACTCCCAGAGCCTGCTCAGAATCATGTCCATCAAGTCGGTGACCACCATTACAAAGTTTAAATTTCATCACGCCCATTCAGGCAGTCCCCACATTACTAATGGATTAAAAAAAAATTTTTTTTTAAACATCTGCTCTACTGAACTGATGCCTTAATAAGCAACAGCTGCCCTTCCTCTAGAGCACTGCCCTTGGAGGAATGGGAGCCTTAATTACAAGCCACCTGATGCCTGCATTTCAGGAGACTGGGGTTCGATTCCCTGGTCAGGAAGATCCCCTGGAGAAAGGAATGGCAACTCACTCTAGTATTCTTGCCTGGAGAATTCCATGGGCAGAGGAGCTTGGCAGGCTACAGTCCATGGGGTAGCACAGAGTTGGACACGACTGAGTAACAATTTCATTTGCCCTCCATGGACAGCAGCCTGCAGCCAATGACAGACTAGAACAGAGGAACTCAGGCCGGTCCCCTTGCTTCCAAGTGGCACCAACCCAAGGTGCAATTCATGCTCCCTAGCTCCCCAAGGGATCAGGCAAGGCAAGAATCCACCTGGGACTGCATCCTTAACTCCTCCCCTCTCACCTACCCTGCCTGCCTTACTCCCCCTCTACAAGCCATCTCCGTGTGAATAGGCTCTGCTTTTACAGACTCTAACTCAAGTCTTCAACATGCCCAAACAATGACAAATTTGAGTGAAACAGTCTTCATAGTAGCCCGGAGCCTCCAAGCCCTTAGAATCTCTGAGACCAAAGGCATCTGAGCTCCAGGTTCTTTTAACACCTGACCTCCAAGGTTCCTGAGCCTTGAGGCTGTCTGGATCTGGAGAGGTTGTGAGGGAAATAAAGGGCAGGAACCTCTGGAGCAGGTTCTGCCAGAGGGCTTGGAGCGGGCTCCAGCAGCTCACAGGGAACAGAAGGAAATGCTCTCTGGTGGGGTCTCTGATGTGTAGGGAGGGGTACTGGCTGAGCTCAGGGCAGAGGTGACACGTGCTCCCTGGGAAGGTGAGACAGCCACAGGTCTGGAGGGCCTGGGAGCCACATGTTAAAAAGTCACCAGCTGATTGCCCACGGGGTCTCCCCTGAGTCATAAGGCCACACGGGCCATGCCTTTCTGGAAGGATCAGCGGCTGTCTCCAGAATCTGAGACGCCTGCTGGCAGCGACTAATTTCTCACCCAAGTATTAGACAGCTAGAGCTACTGCCTGCCTTTGGCTGTGTGTTGTACAGGGGGCTGGAGTCAGTAATGCACAGGGAAGCAAAGCCAGCATCACACAAATCTTTCCATCCTTCAGTGAGGGGGCCTAATACCCTCCTCCATCAGCACAAGGCTGGAAGGGAAAGCAGGACCCTTCATGTTGCTGTTCAGTCACTCAGTCATGTTTGACTCTTTGCAACCCCATGGACTGCAGCACACTAGGCTTCCCTGTCCTTCACCATCTCCCAGAGCTTGCTCAAACTCACGTCCATTGAGTCAGTGATGCCATCCAACCATCTCATTCTGTGTTGCCCAGTTCTCTTCCTGCCCTCAATCTTTCCCAGCCTCAGGGTCTTTGAGTCGGCTCTTCGGAACAGGTGGCCAAAAGATTGGAGCTTCACTGGGCTCCACTGGGCTCAGACCATATCACAGGTCCTGTTCCGAGTGATGTACTTCCCATCTTAGAATAACAGCAGCAAGGAGGCAGACAAAACAAAACCACCTCGCCTCCTCGCTGGGCGCCTGATCCTCCTCCAGCTCCACCCTTTGCGCCCCACCCCACCCACGTCCTCCTGGTGAACAGCAGTAGTCGTCTGCCTTGGCTCTCTTCCTCCCTCCAGCTTGTTCCTGTGTTCACTGCAGTGCTGCCTAGGTATATTCCATGCCTAGGATACACGCTGAAAACACGAGGCTTCCAGAATCTTCTTATACTTAGAAGCCAGTGTACACGTTTTAGCTTCCATGGACTGGATATGTACATCCTTTGAGCACTTCTTCCACCTGGGAACATACACTTCCTTTAAAATTTCACCTATGAAACCTCGTTTTCCAGCTTTCCCTTTTACCTCATCATCTATGGCTTTTCTATCTCTTCTAAGGCACTCAGTTTACTAGTTACCTTTAGGGTTGGGACAATTTTGCTCAATCTTGATTACACGGGAACTTGGACCCTGCCCGATGAAGGGAGGGGGAGAGAGTGAATGAATGAATGGCCGGTCGGTCGTACAAAGCATGCTGTTGTTCAAAGTCAGACACATCCAACTCCAAAATCCGGTTTGGTCCACCCTTCCCAAGATGACTCCTTTCCAATTTGAAAAAGTTCCTTAAAACAGTTCATTGGAAAAATGAACAAGTAAAGGCGGAGTCAAATAGCTGGTGACAATGTTCTTGTAAGGCACACTTACAGTGACACAGATACTGAAAACCGTAAGGGTCTGTGTGTTCAGCCAAGTGTAGAAATCGAAATTCCTGACCAGCAACTGAAAGCTCCAACAACTCGGCTTTGCGGTGAGAAAATAAACACCGTTTCAGACACACAAGACCTGCATTTAGTGCTCATTCTGCTGGGGCCAGTAAACAGCCCGTTTGCCTGGTGGGTGTGGCTCGTGGGATGATGCAGCGTCAGAAATGCAGCCAGCTCACTCACACTTCGGGGTGAGCTCGGGTCTGCTTTGAGGGGACACCCTTAACAAACAGGAAGTCAGGTCTTCAGCCTGATTTTTCTCGGACAGGTGAATCCATTAGGACTGGTGGAGCTCCTGCCTGCCACAAGACACCAGTGACCGAGGAAAGTGCTGGGAAATGGCTCAAACTGTGTTTCAAGGACTTGTCCCTGTCTGTCACTTTGGTACGAGTATGTGACAAGCAAGTAGGAAGGTTTTAGAAGTTTTTGTAATAATTTGAAGGGGGAATTTTATGTCTATTTTTATTTATATCTGGAATATCTTTGCTTTAGTTTTATGCTAATTCATTTTTATTGCACTTTACCAAAACCTGTCAGTCTATAGTAACTAAAAAACAAAAAAATCTGTTTAAAAATTGCACACAGAAAAAAATTTAAAGTTGCACACAGAGAGTTTGAGACAACAACGACAAAATCTCAGTATTCATCAAAAAAATACTCCAAGGGGAAAAACATAAGCCACAGAGTGAGAGAGAAAATTTTAACACATAAAGGTTTATGTAAAGAAGAAATCCTACATTATATGCGTGTTAGTCCCTCAGCCGTGTCCAACTCTTGGAGTCAGACTAGAGTAGCCTGCCAGGTTCCTCCATCCATGGGATTCTCCAGACAAGAATATTGGAGTGGGTTGCCATGCCCTCCTCCAGGGGATCTTCCCTACCCAGGGATTGAACCTGGGGACTCCTGCATTGTAGGCAGATTCTTGACCATCTGAGCCACCAGGAAGATGCCTAATCAAGTCAATCAGAGAAATGGGCAAACACGTTGGACAGAGGTTCTGCTGAGGAAACACTGATCATGCTCCATCAGCATGTGATAAGTGCTTGGGTAGAGAAATGGATCTGACGGAGCAGTCACCAGCTTAGCAGAAAGGTAGGAAGTCTCACGGTCCTGAAGCTTGGTGAGGATGCTTAAGCAGAACTCTTCTGCACAGCTGGTGGGAGAGGAAAATGGTCAAAACCCTTTGGAAAACTCTCTGGTAGCATCCACAGAAGCTGGACACCCACCTATCCTGTGGGCAGCGACGCCTCTCCCAAAAGCCAACAGAAAGGTGTTCAGGTGTGAAATGAATGATGTAGACAGGAAAGATCATGGCAGCGTAAGCTTGTGACGATCAGAACGTGAGAACAAGGCAAATGACCATCAGCAGAAGCCATGGGCAGAGGGTTCACACTGTGGAGAGTGAACTGCAGTGAACACAACAGACCACAGCTCAGGTCGCAACACGGGTGAAGCTCACAGACAGGACAGCACCCTAGTCTCATCACGGTTCTACCGCATGATCTGCTGGGCATCCTGGGGACAAACTGCCCTACAAATTCAGTAGCATCGTGGGGGATGCTGGAGTCCTCCCCCTCTATAGAGCCAACTTCCGCTTGGTACTCAGATGTCATGGGGCATCAGGAAGGTGGCCCTGAAGGAGTCCTGGGGAGAGAGGAGACCTGTGAGGTCACAGAGCAATGCAGGGTCGGCATGAGGTCCATGGTGCAGGAGTCACAGGAGAGAGAGAGAAATTTAATTCACTGGGAGAATTCCCAAGGGGCTGGGCAGGGGTGGGATGCAGAAGACTCACCTGCCCCCCCACCCCCACCAGGTAAATGCTGATGAGGGAATGGGGAACATCTCGGAGAGTCAGATCAGGTTTCAGGAGCTCTGCCCACCAGGAGTCCTTTTTAGCCTCAGCGGAGGCCTGGCTTGCTGTGATTCATGGGGTCGCAAAGAGTCGGGCACGACTGAGTGACTGATCTGATCTCTGATAATTTCATTCAGGCTTCCCTGCTGGCTCAGGGGTAAAGAATCCGCCTGCCAATGCAGGCGACTTGAGTTCGATCCCTGGGTTGGGAAGTTCCCCTGGAGGAGGAAATGGCAACGCCCTCCAGTGTTCTTGCCTGGAGAATGGACACTGGAGCCTGGCGGGTTACAGTCCATGGGGTCACAAGAGTTGGACACGACTTCGCTACTAAACCACCACCACCATATAATTTCAGTCAGACACAAGGGGCAGCGTAGGGGGCAGAGCAAGGCTGCAGGGGAGCCGTCCACACAGCGGTCATGGCGTTGCCTTCCTGCTTACCTTTCCCGCAGGCCTGGACCAGCCCGTACCACTCCCCGCAGCTGTCGCACAGCAGGGTGAAGGCCGTTTCGCGCTGGCCGGTCACGTGGCCCGGGGCGCACACGTACAGCAACTCGTCCCCCATCTCCAAGCCGGTGCGGCCCTGCAGGATGGTGTGTGGGAACGAGGGCGGGTCTCCACACGGCTTCTCTGCGGACAAGGAAGCACAGTAAGTTTCCCCAAACTCTGCAGAACTTTTTCAGCCTGAGAGAAATAAAAAACTGGAAAAGCGACCCCCTCTTCCCTCATGGGTGCTGCCTGTACCCTAAACGGAGATCGCCTTCACCCTGGCATCCCCCACCCTGGTCGAGTGCCTGGCACAGATGAAAAAATCAATACTCGTTGACTGAACTGTGTGCGCTCCAATATAGCTTTGTATTTTTAAACTGCCAGGCAACAGGACCAGAAGCAATGCCCAGGAGCCAGTTCCTTTTTGCCTTATTTACATAAATCGTAGATGCTCTTTGACAAATACTAAACTGTTACAGACTATAGAAGTTGCCTCTCCCTTCCCCCAACCTTCACCCTGATGATAACACTGCTACCGGTTTGGTTTTTACAAATAAATGCAGATACAGATATAAAGGGTTTCCTAGGGAGCACTAGCAGTAAAGAACACTTCGGCCAATGCAGGAGACTAAGAGAAGCAGATTCAATCCCTGGGTTGGGAAGATCTCCTGGAGTAGAAAATGGCAATCCACTCCAGTATTTTTGCCTGGGAAATCCCATGGACAGAGGAGCCTGGGCGGGCTGCAGTCCATGGGGTCGCAAAGAGTCACACAGGACTTAGTGACTCCACAACATTTATATTACAGCACACACGAAGACAATTACATATGTGTATGTGTCTGTGCATCTACGTGTGTGTGTATGTGTGTGTGTGCTTAGTCCTGTCTGACTCTTTGCAACCCCACGGACTGCAGCCTGCCAGGCTCCTCTGTCCATGGGATTCCCCAGGCAAGAACACTAGAGTGGGTTGCCATGCTCTCCTCCAGGGGATCTGCCCAACCCAGAAATCAAACCCACGTCTCCTGCATTGTCAGGTGGATTCTTTACTGCTGAGCCATTGGGGAAGCCCATAAATGGGTTAGATCGATCACTGCAGATGGTGACTGCAGCCATGAAATTAAGACGCTTGCTCCTTGGAAGAAAAGCTATGACTAAACTAGACAGCATATTAAAAAGCAGAGACATTACTTTACCAACAAAGGTCCATCTAGTCAAAGCTATGGTTTTTCCAATGATCATGTATTGATGTGAGAGTTAGACTATAAAGAAAGCTGAGTGCCGAAGTATTGATGCCTTTGAACTGTGGTATTGCAGAAGACTCTTGAGAGTCCCATGGACTGCAAGGAGATCCAACCAGTCAATCTTACAGGAAATCAGTCCTGAATATTCATTGGAAGGACTGATGCTGAAGCTGAAACTCCAGTATTTTGGCCACCTGATGTGAAGAACTGACTCATTGGAAAAGACCCTGATGCTGGGATAGAAGGCGGGAGAAGAAGGGGACGATAGAGGATGAGATGGTTGGATGGCATCACCGACGCAACGGACATGAGTTTAAGTAAGTTCCGGAGTTGGTGATGGACAGGGAAGCCTGGTATGCTGCAGCTCATGGGGTCGCAGAGTCGGACACGACTGAGTGACTGAACTGAACTAAATATCTATTACTGAGTCCCTGCTTTAAAAAAAATAAACGAATTTTTGGAGCTGGTTTAGGTTCACAGCAAAATTGAGTGGAAGGTACAGGTACAGAGATTTCTCCACCGGGCACAGCATGGACCACAGGGGTATGTTCACTGCAATTGATGAGCATCCAGTGACATGTCATTATCACACACAGTCCACAGTTACCTATGGGCTCAATTTTGGTGTTCCACATTCTATGGGTTTTGAGCAATGTGTAATTACATATATCCACCACTGTAGTATGACACAAAATAGCTTCACTGCCCTAAAAACCCTCTGTGCTTCATCTGTTCGTTGCTCCTAGCTCCGGGCAACCATCAGTCCTTTCACTGTCCCCATAGTTCTGCTCTCTCTAGAATGTCATGTAGTTGGAATCATATAATAGGTAGCCTCTTGAGACTGGCTTCTTTCCATTTCATAATATGCATTTAAGTTTCTTTCATGTCTTTTCATGGCTTGATAGCTCACTTCTTTTAATAATCGATTCTTATTTATTCATTTATTTGGCTGTGCCAGTCTCGGTTGTGGCATGTGGGATCTACTTTCCTGACCAGGGATCAAAGCCGGACCCCCTGCCTGGGGAGCACAGAATCTTAACCACTGGACCACTAGGCAAGTCCCCTCATCTCTTCTGAGCACTGAATGATATTCCATTGTCTGGCAGTGCCACGGTTTATTTATCCATTCACCTACTGAAGAGACATCATGGTTTCTTCCAAGTTTTAACAATTATGAAAATTGTCAAAATTATGAAATTGTCAAACTATGAAAATTGTCAAAAATGCTATAAACATTCATGTACAGGTTTTTGTGTGAACTTAAGTTTTCAGCTGGGCCTTCCTTGTGGCTCAGCAGTAGAGAATCCACCTGCAGTGCAGGAGACGGGGGAGACGTGGGTTCTATCCGTGAGCTGGGAAGATCTCCTGGAGTAGGAAATGGCAACCCACCCCAGTATTCTTGCCTGGAGAATCCCATGGACGGAGGAGCCTGGCGGGCTACAGTCCATGGGACTTTGTGACCATGGGGTCACAAAGAGTCGGACACAACTGAGCGACTAAACAACAACAAAGTTTTCAGCTAATTTGGGCAAATATCAAGGACTGTGACCGCTGGATCGCATGGTGAAAGATGTTTAGCTTGGTGAGAACCTACCAGACTGTCTTCCAAAGTGGATGTGCCAGTTCGCATTCCCATCAGCAAGGAGTGAGAGTTCTTGTTGCTCCACATCCTTGCCAGTGTCTGGTGTCATCAGTGTTCTGAATTTTGGCCATTCTACTAGATGTGTAGTGTATTTCGTTGTTTTAATTTACCTTTTCCTGATGACATATGACATGGAGCAATATTTCATATGCTTGCTTGCCATCCGTATATCTTTATTTTTTTAATACTTATTTTTTATTTATCTGGCTGCACTGGGTTTGAGTGGTGGCATGTGGGATCCAGTTCCCTGACCAGGGATTGAACTCATGCCTCCTGCATTCGGAGCACGGAGTCTTAATCACTGGACCATCGGGGAAATGCCTTTGTGTATTTTGTAATTGAGTTGTTCATTTTCTTAATATTGAATTTCAAGAGTTCTTTGTATATTTTAGGGCTTCCCAGGTAGTTCAGCTGGTAAAGAATCTGCCTGCAATGTGGGAAACCTGGGTTCGATCCCTGGGTTGGGAAGATCCCCTGGAGAAGGGGAACAGCTACCCACTCCAGTATTCTGGCCTGGAGAATTCCAAGGACTGTATAGTCTGTGGGGTCGCAAAGAGACGGACAGAACTGAACGACTTTCACTTCACTTTGTATATTTTGCATGATAGTCTTTAGTAGATATGTCTTTTGCAAATAACTTCCGAAGTCTGTGGCTTGTCTTTTCATTCTTTTGATAGTCTTTGGCAAAGCATAAGTTTTTAATTTTAAGGGAGTCCAGCTTATCAATGATTTCTTTCATGGATTGTACCGTTGGTGTTGTACTGAAAAAGCCATCACCATACACATGGTCTCTAGGTTTTCACCTGTCTTATCTTCTAAGAGTTTTGTAGTTTTGCATTTTACATTTAGGTCCATGATTCACTTGGAGTTAAACTTTGTGAAGGTGTGAGGTCTGGGTCTAGATTCTTTTCTTTTGTATGTGGATGTTCAGTTGTCCCAGCATCTATATTTAAAAGACAATTTTTGCTCCATTGTATAGCTTTTGCTCCTTTGTCAAAGATCAGTCGACTACATTTGTGCGGGTCTATTTCTGGGCTATTGGTTTCCACTGATATTTGCCTTTTATTTCACCAGTACCACACGGTCCTGGCTTCTGCATCTTAGTGCAAGTCTTGAAGTTGTCATGTCAGTGCTTCGCCCTTGTCCTTCTTCAATAATGAGTGAACTGTTCTGAGTCTTTGTTTCTCCTTACAAATTACAGAATTAGTTTGTTCATATCCACAAAGTAACTTGCTTAGGATTATGACTGAGATTGCACTGAATCTATGGATCAAGTTGGGAACCCTAACTACGACAGGATTATCTGGGCTGCCCTCTGCAGCCTCCTCAGACTTGCCCAGCAGGGATGGGTGCCCTCAGGGACGTTCCAAGCCCGGTGCATTCTCTAGTGAGCACTAGGACAAGGGCTCACCCAGAGCTCGTCTCCCCAGAACCACTGTTCTCTCTGTCTGCAAGGTCCTCGTCTGGCCCGTGCTCCAGCGGTTCTGTGTGTGCAGTGTCCTCTCCTCCTTCCCCTAACCACAATCCCCAGAAAGTTCCACCTCAACTGCCACCACCTCAGGAAGTCTCCCTAATTATCCTGCTCCTTTGTGTCATTCCGCTCTTACTTGTCGTTATACACTGTCAACTCCTTGAAGGGTGAAAAAGTCCCTATCTCTATCTGTCTATCCATTCATCTTTCTCTCTAATTATCCATTCATCTATCCATCTAGCTATCACCTGTCATCTATCTATTCATCCATTCATCTATCTCTCCATTCATCTATCCATCCATCCAACAATCCATCTATCTTCAATTTATCCATTCATCTATCTACCTATCATCTATCTATTCATTTATCCACCCATTCATCTATCTGTCCACTCAACCATCCACCCATCTATCCATCCATCCAACAGTCCGTGTGTCTGTATATCTATCTATCCATTGAAAGCAACTGTAAGTCTGAGCGCTGCTTTGCATTACCCTAGACAAATAAATTAACAATTGGCCAGTGCCAATTGGTAATGAGTACAGAATTTTCCACACTCCCTTGGGAGACCCTACACTGGATAAGTTCTATCAGCTGCTCAAAGTATTGCGATTTTTTGGTCTCAGTCTCCCATCACCACTGGAGAATTTCCCCAAAGCCCACCTGGAGGCTCAGCCCCTCCTGCAGGCAGACCTGGGAATTAGCTGTTCTCAAAAATTCTTGCTTGGCTTGAGAGGTGAGCATTCAGTTCTCTGTCTGAAGACATAAAAGAAGAGATCATTCCATTTCTGTCTTTATGGGAAATACAGGCAGGAGTAGCGTGTGCAGGGGAAGGTGGAATACAGTGCTGAGAGAATGAGGTGGGCTGGTGGAGAGAGCAGCCAGGCCAGCCCTAGCTTGGAGCGGGAGAAAGAGAAGCACACCCCAAGTAAGCCTTGGGCTGCAACAGGGAGAAGGCGAGAGGGGACTTGAATCCTCCAGACCCCACACCACTGACCGCACAAACAAGCCGCCAAGAGAAGCAAAGCTGGAGAACCCAAGTGGAGGCAGCTCATTTAATCAGGATCCAGTTAGTTAAAAATAACTTCCCTTATTAGTTTAAGTGAGATCACCACAGGGCTGGAAATTCACTGTCAGTGAAACACAAATATGAGAAGGAAACAGAAACGTCTACATTCATGGTGAGCTTTAGTTCAGAAAAAGACACACAGGAGGAAGCTGCCTGCACATGCCATAGGCTCTGTTTGCCTTCCAGGCTTGTGAGGGACATGTCTGCCGTTTTGGGACCGAGCACCCTTCATTCTCCCTGTCTTGCTGAGAAGAAGTGGCAGCCTAGGGCCAAGTGTCGTGAAGCATCTTTAGGAAAAAGGCAACTTTTAGAGGTGATGCTGCACCCGGGCTCTGCTGAATCAGACCTCACGTGCACTCCCCAGGAGCCTCTTCTGGCTTCCCACCACCTTCCTTCGGCACACAGCTTTCCCTTGTTTTTGATTTTTTGTTTTTAACTGCAGTACAGTTGACTTACAATGCTGTGTTAGTTTTCTGGCGTCCAGCCAAGTGATTCCGTGATGTATACACACATATATATACAAACGCACACATAATTGTATGTGCTAATAACCCCTAATTTACCCCTCTCCCACCCCTCTTCCCCTTTGGTAACCATGGGTTTGTTTTCTATGTCTGAGAATCTGTTTCTGTTTTGTAAATACGCTCATTTGTATCAAAGTTTAGATTCCACATATAAGTGATATCATATGGTATTCGTCTTTGTCTGTGTGACTTACCTTGCTTAGTAAGATAATCTCTTGTTGACTCTCTACAAGGTTCCAACCAGGGAAAAGTGGGGGGGCCATATGGGAGTGGTTTACATGCTCTTTCTAAAGGGCCAAAGGCAGAGGATCAGGGACAGAGCTCTCTGAGGAAAACTTGGGGAACCCATCCTGCTTTCCTGGAAAGCCCAAGAGACAGCAACCCTGTGACCCCAATCCCGCCTCAGCACGCATTCCTGAGCCCCCTTCATCGCCCATCTGCAGCCTCCTCTGAGGTCAGGCCCTGTTGGAACAAGATCCCATATTTTCCCACCTAAGTCTCTCCCTGTTGATCTGGAGGTGATGGGGGTGGGCACGCTAGGCTCCAGAAAATCACCTTGGGGTGCGGGGCTCAGGCGCTGTGATTCAGAGATGCCCATACAGGGCTCACTCTGCTAAAGTAGCAGCAGTCCTCACATAAACTGACAGGCGTCATGAATTTGCTTCAGTTTTGTTTTTTTGGTTTTGCTTTCTTTTGTGCTTCCCTATTGTTTTTGTTGTTTTGGGAGGAGTATGTAGACCTTTTGAGGGGAAATTTTCATTTACATATAATCACAAAGTTACAGAAAAATTCTAAGAATAAGGACCTCCTATAAATGCTTTATCCAGATTTACTAATGTGTTTTCATCCTGTGCCATTTGCTTTATTTTTCTCTAGATAGACATAAATATGTATATAGATGTCTATATATAGAGAAAATATATATCATACATAAATACACACATACATATATGTGTAGGCTTTGTTGTTCAATTGCTAAGTCATGTCTAACTCTTTGTGACCCCATGGATTGCAGCATATCAGGCTCCTCTATCCTCCACTATTTCCTGGAGTTCGCTCAAATTCATGTACATTGAGTTGGTGATGCTATCTAACTGTCTCATCCTCTCCTGCCCCCATCTCCTTCTGCCTTCAATCTTTCCAGTATCAGGGTCTTTTCCATTGGGTCACCTCTTTGCATCAGGTGGCCAAAGTTTTGGGGCTTCAGCTATAGCATCAGTTCTTCCAATGAGTATTCAGGGTTGATTTCCTTTAGGGTTGACTGGTTTGATCTTCCTGCTGTCCAAGGGACTCTCAAGAGTCTTCTCCAGCACCGCAATTCGAAAGCATCCATTCTTTGGTGTTGAGACTTCTTTATGGCCCAACTCTCACATCCATACATGACTACTGGAAAAACCATAGCTTTGACTAGATGGACCTTGATCGGCAAAGTGATGTCTCTGCTTTTTAAGACACTGTCTAGGTTTCTCATAGCTTTCCTTCCAAGGAGCAAGCATCTTTTAATTTCAAGGCTGCATGATTGTGTATGTATACATGTATAAATATGTATATATGTGTATCTGTAATTCCTTTCTCAACCACCTGAGAATGATTTGTAGATGTGATGTCCCTTTGTCCCCAAAAACCTTAGTACACGTTTCCAAGAACAAGGATATTCTCTTGAGTAACTGCAGTATAGTTACCAAATTAGAGAACTTAAGCCCCGACACAACACTACTATCTAATTCATAATCCATACTCAGACTTCATCAATTCTAGCTGTTTCCGCTGATCCAGGATCACAGACTGCATTTATGTTGTCAAGTCTTTTTAGTCTATTTTAATTCAAAACAGTTGCCTAGCCCTTCTTTATCTTTCTTGCCCTTGACATTTTGGAAAGCTTGTAGGCCAGTCGTTTTGTATAATGGTTCTCAGTTTGAGTCTGGTTACTGTCTCTTCATGATCAGATTCGAGGTACGCATTTTTGGCTACTGAAATCAAGCTGTGCTCCTCAGAGTGCAAGATATCAGGAGACACATCTCATCGGTTTGACAAGAACCTGGTTTTAGAGTCACACTCATGGGTTTTAACTTGGTGCCCTATAGGATGTGAACAGGTATCTCCAACCTCTGGCTTCTTCCTGCGCCACAGCTGTGGACAGCGAGGCACACACTCACAGACACACAACCTGTTGGAAGGCCTGTGAGGTGGAAGGCCCAGGATTTCCTTTTGGATGGTACGGAACATGTGGTTGGATGATAGTGGCCCCCATCACCCCAGTCAACAGCCAGCCAATGTCCAGAAGCAAGGCCCCCACCCAGCAGTTGATGGTGGACTCATGAATAAGCCCGGCTGAGCCCAGCAGAGAAACACAGACTGCTGTCTCCCCACCCCCCAAACAGTGGACTAAACAAAGGGTTTTTGCTTTAAGCCACTATATTTATGGATGGTATGCTGCTGCTGCTGCCGCCAAGTCGCTTCAGTCGTGTCTGACTCTGTGTGACCCCATAGACAGCAGCCCACCAGGCTCCTTTGTCCCTGGGATTCTCCAAGCAAGAATACTGGAGTGGGTTGCCATTTCCTTCTCCCATGGATGGTATGTTCCACAGCAAAGGATAGCAGATACCCTTTGTTCATCAGGGGAAAGAGCTCAGACTCAGAAGCCCTGCATGTCCATTGAGATCACGAAAGAAAGAAGGTCACGCTGCCTTTCTTTTAGCTCTGTCCTGTCTCCCTCAGAGATCTGAACCTCTGCCTCGGTTTGAGATTCAAAGGATCATTTTCATTTACTTATGCGGTTTAAAAACAAACCACGGGTATTGTTCTCCCCAGACCTTTCCAGGGCACGTCGTTCAGTCATTTGACTGCAATCAACAGATGTAGAGTCTTTTCTGGAGGGAGATGCCGTAGCAGCAGAGAAATCTACCACCAAGACACATCTAACAGGCACCAGCCAGGGCTGTAGGGTTCACTGTGGCTCTTTTTTAAAAATACATATATGTATTTATTTATTTGGCTGTTCCAGGCCTTAGTTGCGGCACACAGGATCTTTAGTTTTGGCTTGTGAACTCTTAGTTGTAGCATGTGGGGTCTAGTTACCTGACCAGGGATCCAACTGGAGCCCCCCACATTGAGAGTGCTGAGTCTCAGCCACTGGACCACTAGGGAAATCCCCCCTGTGGCTCTTTGCTTTGTCAACTCCTCTGACCCCCTTCCCTGAAGGGGAAGGCACTGGCATTTGGTGCCTCTGGGATGCAGCCTGAGGGTTTGTATTTCTAATATGTTCATCTGGTATTGCTCACCATCAAAGAGCTTTGGGAAACTGCATTAGTGAAGTATTTCTCCAACTTGGGTTACGTCTTATAACCACTGAGTGCATGCGTGCATGCTAAGTCGCTTCAGTTGTGTCTGACGCTATGCAACCTGCCAAGGTCCTCTCTCCATGGGATTCTCCAGGCAAGAATACTGGAGTGAGTTGCCATGTCCTCCTCCAGGGGATCTTCCTGACCCAGGGATTGAACCCGCATCTCTTAACATCTCCTGCACTGCCAGGCAGGTTCTTTACTACTAGAACCAGATGGGAAGCCCTGGGGAAGCTTTAAAAAGCCCCAACGTCGACAGCATTTGTATCTGAATCTCTGGGACCGGCCCTCAAGCCTCAGTATTTCTTAAAACTTTCCAGGTGAGAACACTGTGCAGCCAGGCAGTAGCCGTGGTGATGTCTATGACTGATGAGTAAGCAGCTTGCTTTCTCCCGCTGCGCACGGACATTGCCTTTCAGTGGCATGAATTTCTGACCGTGAAAGTGTACTCTTCCCAGGGCTCATGATATGCTGCCCTGGAGACTCCTTTATGGTCTTCTCCTCATCATTCAGCTGATTTCCCATAAGAGAGTTGAATTTTCCTTTCTAGGAGAAGTTTCCTAAATCCTATAAATTTCCTTTCAGGGAAAAAGTGTGTGTTTTTTTTTTTTCCTTTGTAGAAAAATTTCCACCATGAAGGCAGATTGAAGGGCATGCAGTATCAGCAGCTGTAGCAGATGCTGTCAGGGGTCCGTGGACAGGGGCTCTAGGTAGGCATCTGTGTATCTCTGTTGGAGGTTGGCTTGCCTATTGGAACGCTTTGTCTGAGCACACTGAAATCCAGAAGAGTCTGGGAATTTACAGCTCCCTGAAGTAGCCCTTACCCAGTGACTGACAGAAGCAGTGGTATAAATAGCCCTGCTCTCTCACTCCTGATCAGGAATCCCATGATGACCTGTGGTCACTGTCTCCAGAGAGCCCCTGCAGGACCCCACCAGAGTTACTCCCCACCTACACCCACCTCCCAACCCCTGTGGACACTGATTAGTGCCCCCCTTCTGGCCCCCTCCTTTCCCTGTCCACTTCCCCACTGCCCTGCTGGCTTTTCTTCAGAAGACTTCCTGATTCACAATGTTCAGTGAATCCTCATCGTAAAGTTGGCTTCTAACAGAACACAACCTAAAGGTCAACCCCCACAAGCACAGCCTCCAAAACCTTTACAGAGGCTCTGGCACTGACCTTCATCCTTAATACACAGCGCGTTGTATGTGCCCCCAGGAACGGGGCTGCTTTTCACCCTCACATCCACAGCTCGCATGGTTTGCTGCTCACCCCTCCGCTCGCTGCACACAGTTGTCCTGAAACAGACAAAGAAGACAGTGGGTTAGGAGAGCTAGCCAAACTGGGAAAGAATTCTCCTCTGCCATCGCTCTGAATCAGCAGATATTTTTCTGATTCAGGAGTTTGGGCTGAAATTATCAATACTCTTCCCAGAGATGGGTCTAAAAGCAGGAAGTTGTAGGTGATGCTTGAGTTCAGGTCATGTAAATTGATTCAAGTTTCAGATAAAATACATTGCTGATCTCTTCCAGTATATGCTTGGTTTTTATTTCATAAAATTCTGCTCTTTATTAGCTCCCTTCTTTTGGGGGGGATGGGTTTGTTTTGCTGTTCTTTTCAGATTTCTTAAGATAGATCGTTATTCCTGAACCTTCAGACTCTTTCCTTTTCTAACATAAGCATTTAATGTTTTTGTTAAAGCATTTAATGCATTTTCCTCCAGGTATAGCTCTAGTCGCATCCCATGAGTTTGGGTATGCTATATATGTGTGTGCACATATGTATGTGTGTATATATATGTGTGTGTATATATATGTGTGTGTGTGTATATATATATATATATATATATATAATTTTTGGCCACACTGTGTGGCATGTAGGACCTTAGTTCCAAGAGGGATGGAACCCATGCCTCCTGGATTAGGAGCACAGAGTCTTAACAACTGGACTGCTAGAGAAGTCCCTGTTACATTTTAATATCGTTCATTTCTACATATATGTAAATTTCCACTATAATTTATTTTTGTCCCATGATTTGTTTAGGGGTATCACTTAAATCAACAAATAGGATTTTTTTAAATCCACCTCATGGTTCTTGTTTTTTCTTTTTTTCATTTGTGCCGTATGATGTAGACACAGCACATCTATGTACTTCCCAACATAAATGAAAACACACGTTCATAGAAAAACTTGTACATAAATGTTCACAACAGGTTTATTTGTTACAGAGCAAAAATGGAAACAACCCAAATGCCTATCAGGAAGTGTATGGATAAATAAATTGCCGCATACTTGGTGCAATCAAATATTATTTAGCAGTAAAACATAATGAACCATTAATAACATAAAATATAGATGAATATCAAAATAATTTTTGAGTGAAAGGGGTCAGAAAAAGAGCATATTCTGTATGACTCCATTTATATGAATTACAAATTAGCCTCAGGTGTCCGAAACCTGATCAGTAGCTATCTGGGCACAGAGGTGGATGAACGGGTGATGAAGGTAGAAAGGGAGGAAAGAGCTGCCCCTGAGTCTGTCTATGTTTTGTAATAAGTTCATTCGTATCTTTTAAAAGTGTTTGTTTATTTTTGGCTGCACTGGGTCTTTGTTGCTGCATGCAGGCTCTCTAGTTGCGGAGAGTGGGGGCCACTCTATTTGTAGCATATGGGCTTCTAATCGCAGTGGCTCCTCTTGTGGAGCACAGGCTCCTGAGAGCATGGCCTCAGTGGCTGCGGCACGCGGGCTCAGTAGTTGCGGCACGCAGGCTCAGCTGCCCTGCAGCATGTGGAATCTTCCTGGACCAGGAATTGAACCCATGTCTCCTGAGTTCGCAGGCGGATTCTTTACCACTGGACAACCAGGGAAGCCCTGTATCTTTTTGAAATTTAGACTCCACATATGAGTGATATCATATGATATTTGTCTTCCTCTGTTGGACTTTTTTCACTTCGTATGATCATCTCTAGGTCCACCCATATTGCTGGCAAAAGTGCTGTTTCTTTTTTATGACTGAGTAGTATTTCATTGCCTGTATGTACCACTTCTTCACCCATTCCTCTGTTGACAGACATTTAGATTGCATTCATGTGCTGACTATTGTGAAGAGTGTTGCACTGAACACTGGGGTGTATTGCGATTTTCAAATTATGGTTTTCTCGGGATCTATGCCCAGGAGTGGGATTGCTAGATCATATGGCAGCTCTGTTTTTACTTTTTTTAAGGAACCTCCACACTGTTCTCCAGAGTGGCTGTACTAATTTACATTCCCACTAACAGGTTAAGAGGTGACGGTCCTTGTTTTCTAATCAGAGCATCACATTTGCTTAATTTAATCACATATTTCTTTTTTTTTTTGTTTGCCTGATTCTACCAATATCCTATTGTCTTGTTATTATAGCTTGTTTCTGATTTTTGTTATTGATTTTAATAAGTTAATAATAAGTTTTATAAAAGGTTTTCTGTATCTACTAAGAAAATCACGTGGGTATGTTCTCCTATAATTTTTTTTAGGTAGTAAATTACTTCAATAGACTTTCTAATAGTAAGCCATTCTTAAATTCCTGAGGAAAATCCAACTTGTACATTGCTGGATGGAGTTTGTTAATATTTTGTTATTTTTACATTCATGCTCATAAACGTGCCTTGTGGTTTTCCTCTCCTGACTGTTGTCTGATTTCGGTAGCAAATTTACAATAGTCTCATGAACACCCCTTCTTTTTCTGTCTTTGGAACACTTTGTATAAAACTAGAAATTCCCTTTTCCTTAATGTTTAATGAAATTTGACTGTAAACTTTCTGGGCTTGATACATTTTTAAAATAAATTTTATTTACCACAATTCCATTTTTAAAGGTGGTGAGCCTGTTTAGGTTTTAATTTCTTCTTGACTCAGTGCAGATGGATAAATACGTATTCATCTGGGTATTCAAACTTTTAATCCCATTAATCATAGTGTTTTCCTTTATTTATTTATTTATTTTTTAAAGTCTGAAATGATTTTATTTTATTTTTTTTTTCAAAAGATACTTTCAATGAATATCTACTACAGAATTGACAGCTTTAATTTTTCAGCACTTTATTATTATTTTTTTTTATAAATTTAACGCCTTTTATTGCCATACCTCATTTTACTGTGCTTTGCTTTAGTGAGCTTTATAGATACATGTTTTGGTTTTTTTTTTTTCCTTGTTAATTTTCTGTTTAGTTGATCTATCCATAAGTGTGAGTGGGGTATTAAAGTCTCCCACTATTATTGTGTTATTGTTAATTTCTCCTTTCATACTTGTTAGGATTTGTCTTACATACTGCGGTGCTCCCATGTTGGGTGGATATATATTTATAATTGTTATATCTTCTTCTTGGATTGATCCTTTGATCATTATGTAGTGACCTTCTTTGTCTCTTTTCACAGCCTTTGTTTTAAAGTCTAATTTATCTGATACGAGTATTGTGACTCCTGCTTTCTTTTGGTCCCAATTTGCATGGAAAATCTTTTTCCAGCCCTTCACTTTCAGTCTGTATGTGTCCCCTGTTTTGAGGTGGGTCTCTTGTAGACAACATATGTAGGGGTCTTGTTTTTGTATCCATTCAGCCAGTCTTTGTCTTTTGGTTGGGGCATTCAACCCATTTATGTTTAAGGTAATTACTAATAAGTATGATCCCGTTGCCATTTACTTTATTGTTTTGGGTTCGAGTTTATACACCATTTTTGTGTTTCCTGTCTAGAGAATATCCTTTAGTATTTGTTGGAGAGCTGGTTTGGTGGTGCAGAATTCTCTCAGCTTTTGCTTGTCTGAAAAGCTTTTGATTTCTCCTTCATACTTGAATGAGATCCTTGCTGGGTACAATAATCTGGGCTGTAGGTTATTTTCTTTCATCATTTTAAGTATGTCTTGCCATTCCCTCCTGGCTTGAAGAGTTTCTATTGAAAGATCAGCTGTTATCCTTATGGGAATTCCCTTGTGTGTTATTTGTTGTTTTTCCCTTGCTGCTTTTAATATTTGTTTTTTGTGTTTGATCTTTGTTAATTTGATTAATATGTGTCTTGGGGTGTTTCTCCTTGGGTTTATCCTGTTTGGGACTCTCTGGGTTTCTTGGACTTGGGTGATTATTTCCTTCCCCATTTTAGGGAAGTTTTCAACTATTATCTCCTCAAGTATTTTCTCATGGTCTTTCTTTTTGTCTTCTTCTTCTGGAACCCCTATGATTCGAATGTTGTAGCGTTTAATATTGTCCTGGAGGTCTCTGAGATTGTCCTCATTTCTTTTAATTCGTTTTTCTTTTATCCTCTCTGATTCATTTATTTCTACCATTCTATCTTCTAATTCACTAATCCTATCTTCTGCCTCTGTTATTCTACTATTTGTTGGCTCCAGAGTGTTTTTAATTTCATTTATTGCATTATTCATTATATATTGACTCTTTTTTATTTCTTCTAGGTCCTTGTTAAACCTTTCTTGCATCTTCTCAATCCTTGTCTCCAGGCTATTTATCTGTGATTCCATTTTAATTTCAAGATTTTGGATCAATTTCACTATCATTATTTGGAATTCTTTATCAGGTAGATTCCCTATCTCTTCCTATATTTCTTTGAATTTAAATCTGCCATATTTCTATTAGTCCTGCCCATTCTTTCTTCTTCTCTTTTCTTTTCCAGATTTTGATGGTTTGAATTAGTTTTCAGCAATCTCTTCTTCTTCTGTATTGGTTTGGAAGTTACATGTTCTTTTACAATTCTTTTAGTGGTTACTCCAGAGGTTATAACATGCTTCTTTGATTTATTAAAATTTAATGTTTCTTTTACCCTCTTTCCCAACAACACAACTTAAAATACTATGTGTTAACATACTTCAAACACTTCCTGATTTGTATGCCATTTTTTTAGTGTTTAGTATTACTATTATTGCTTTAAATAATTATAGATCTTCCTCAACTTACAATGCGGGTTACATCCCCCAAAACTTGTAATAAGTTGACAATATGGTAAGTAAAAAATGCACATAATACATATAGCCTGCTGAACATCAGAGCTTAGCCTAGGCTACCTTAAACATGCTCTAAACATTTACATCAGCCTACAGTTGGGTAAGATCATCTAACAGTCTATTTTACAATAAAGCATTCAAGGTCTCATGTAATTTATTGAATGCTATGCTGAAAGTGAAAAAGCTGAATGGTCATCTCACCACAGCTATAGTGTGTCAGTTTTTTATTCTCACGATCGCACAGCTGACTGGGAGCTGCAGGTTACTGCCACTGCCCTGCATCACAAAAAAGTATGATAGTATCTCACTAGCCTAGAAAGAGATCAAAATTCACAACCTGAAGAACCATTTCTGTTGAAAGCATAATGCTTTCCTACCATCATAAAGTTAAAAAGTTGTAAGCTGAACCACCATAAGTCAGGGACCATCTGTATGTAATTTCAACTCACCTCTATATTTACTTTTACCACTCAGTTCTTTCTTGCGTCTCCAATTGTCCAACTCCAATTATTTTCCTCCTGCCAGAAGAACGTGCCTCAGGGTTTCATTTAGTGCAGATCACATATAATGAATTCTCTCACCCTTTATCTGTCTGAAAATTCTTTATTTTACCTTTATTCTCTGAAGATATTTTTACTGGGTATAGAATTCCGGTTTGGCAATATTTTCTTTCAGCACTTTGAAGGCATCATTCAGTGGTCTTTGGGCTTTCACTGTCACTTTATTGCTGCTCCTTTGAAGGTACTCTTTCTTTTCCTTATTACTTTTAGCAGTTTTTCTTCATATTTGATCCTTACCAGTTTTACTATTTTGTTCCAGGTTGTGAAACTCTTATTTATCCTGACTGGGCTTCACAGGGCTTCTTAAATCTGTGTGTGAGTATTTTTCCACAGTTGTGGCTAAATATACTAATTTTGCTTCATCTTATTTCTCTTCTCCTTCTGGATTTCCAATTACATGCATCTTCTTTGCTTTGTACTCTTTCTTCTATATTTTCATCCCGTTTCTTCTGTTCTTTATTCTGGACATTTTCCTCTAAAATATCTTCCAGTTCATTAATTTTCTCTTTGACTCTTAAAATCAGCTGTTAGATTTGGCCATTAAGTTCTTAATTTCAGCTATTGTATTTTTCACTTCTAGAGTTTTTACTTGGTTATTTTCATAGTTTTCAGTCTTCTGCCAAAATTCTCCTTTTTGTCCTTTGTATTTTGAGCATTTTAAAGAGTCATTTTAAAGTCTGCATCTACCAATAATAACATCTAGAATTTCTATTGGCTATTTTTATTATTATTGCCTTGTCTACCCAGCTCAGTTCAGTCACTCAGTCGTGTCCAACTCTTTGTTACCCCATGGACTGCAGCATGCCAGGCTTCCCTGTCCATCACCACCTCCTGGAGTTTACTCAAACTCAAGTCCATTGACCTGGTGATGCCATCCAGCCATCTCATCCTCTGTCATCCCCTTCTCCTCTCACTGTCAATCTTTCCTAGCATCAGGATCTTGAAATGAGTCAGTTCTTCACATCAGGTGGCCAAAGTACTGGAGTTTCAGCTTCAGCATCAGTACTTCCAATGAATATTCAGGACTGATTTCCTTTAGGATGGACTGGTTGGATCTCCTTGCAGTCCAAGGGACTCTCAAGAGTCTTCTCCAACACCACAGTTCAAAAGCATCAATTCTTCAGCACTCAGCTTTCTTCACAGTCCAACTCTTACATCCATACATGACCACTGGAAAAACCATAGCTTTGACTAGACGGACCTTTGTTGGTGAAGTAATGTCTCTGCTTTTGAATATGCTGTCTAAGTTGGTCATAACTTTCCTTCCAAGGAGTAAATGTCTTTTAATTTCATGGCTGCAGTCACCATCCTCAGTGATTTTGGAGCCCCCCAAAATAAAGTCTCTCACCGTTTCCACTGTTTGCTCATCTATTTGCCATGAAGTGACGGGACCAGATGCCATGATCTTAGTTTTCTGAATGTTGAGTTTTAAGCCAACTCTTCACTCTCCTCTTTTACTTTCATCAAGAGGCTCCTTAGTTCTTCACTTTCTGCCATAAGGGTGGTGTCATCTGCATATCTGAGGTTATTGATATTTCTCCTGGCAGTCTTGAGTCCAGCTTGTGCTCCATTCAGTCCAGCGTTTCTCATGATGTACTCTGCATATAAGTGAAATAAACAGGGTGACAATATACAGCCTTGATGTACTCCATTTCCTATGTGGAACCAATCTGTTGTTCCATGTCCAGTTCTAACTGTTGCTTCTTGATCTACACACAGATTTCTCAGGAGGTAGGTAAGGTGGTCTGGTATTCCAATCTCTTGAAGAATTTTCCACAGTTTGTTGTGATCCACACAGTCAAAGGATTTGGCGTAGTCAATAAAGCAGAAATAGATATTTTTATGGAACTCTCTTGCTTTTTCAATGATCCAACGGATGTTGGCAATTTGATCTCCAGTTCCTCTGCCTTTTCTAAATCCAGCTTGAACATCTGGAAGTTCACGGTTCACGTACTGTTGAAGCCTGGCTTGGAGGATTTTGAGCATTACTTTGCTAGCGTGTGAGATGAGTGCAACTATGCAGGAGTTTGAGCATTCTTTGGCCTTGCCTTTCTTTGGGATCGGAATGGAAACTGATCTCATGTGACTGGTGCCTATGTGACTGGTTATTTTATACTATGTGACAAGTCTTTTATTTGCTAACATAGTTTGTAGAAATAAATTGTCTAGGATAATATTATTTTCCTCTAGAGAAGTTTTTTAAAAACAGTTATTTATTTTGTTTGCCTGCACAGAGTCTGAATTGTAACATGTGAGATCTTTGATTTTCATTGTGGCATGCAGGATTTTTTATTTTATTAGTTGCGGCATCTGGGATCTAGTTCTTTGACCCGGGATCGAACCTGAGGGCCCCACATTAGGAGCGTGGAATCCTAGCCATTGGACTGCCAGGGAAGTCCTTGCACTGTGCATTTAATAGTTTTTGGTGGGGAGGGGAGATGGACCCACAGTGAAATGTACTACTAATGGTCAGATACTTCATGGTTCCAGAAATATTAACATGGAAAACTATTTTAATATGCCATTTAGTAAATATTTCAAATAAGCATGTTTACTGTATAAAGAAATATCATCTAAGCAAGGTAGAGATCCACTATGTAATATGTTTTAACACATTACAGCAAACCCAGAGAAGATAAACCTTTCCAGTGACTTTGTTTCTATTTGTAATGCCTAGGAGACCTAAGCCTGGCTCAAGCTGGCTGTTTAGAATCTGTGAATATCTTGATTATCTGATTCAATGATAGTAACAGAGTTATTAAAAGTATCCATACTTAACAACATTAGGGAAATACGTATTATCACTGGTCATATTTTGTTGATTTAGGACCTTGGAAGCAAAATACGAGGCAGAGACAGTCACAATTCCAGACTCACTGAAAAGTTCTGGAGGTAGTTTCATTTTTTCTCTTTATTCAGTTGCTGCTTCACCTTTGGGGATGTGAATCAGCATGGTTGTGTATGTTTTCTATGGCTATTTCCCAGCCAGACATCTTCAGGGTCAAGCAGTTCTTGGAGCCTATTTCTTCTCTCACATTCCTGTGGCATGAAGGAAAAAGTGGAATGGCTCCTGCCCTCTCTGTTTATGACTAATAAACAGAGCAGTTAGCAGCACTAATGGGATGTTTTCTCCTAGCCAGCCACAGAATTATTTCTCCACAAGGATTCCAAGGGTCAGGAATTCGGATAGGGTACGATGGGAAAGGCTTGTCTCTGCTATACAATGTCTAAGATTGAGCTGGGGAGACTCTGCTAAGGCTGGGCTGACTCACTCAATAGCTGGGGGTTGGAATCACCCAGAGGCATTTAATGCTCGCTAGTAGTTGGGAAATCAGTTGGGGCTATTGGTGAGAGTACATACGCAGGGCATTTCCATGTGGCCTGGGCTTCCTAGGACTTCTCAGTGGTAGCATCACAAAAGTAAGTGTCCCCAGAAATCAGAGAGTGGCTTTTTCCAACCTAGCCTCAGAGTATCACTCCCGCTGTGTTCTACCGGTCGAGGCAATGCTATGCTGTCCCTCATTCAAAGGTAGAGGACACTGGGACTTCCCTGGCAGTCCAGTGGTTAAGACCCTGTGCCTCTCCTGCAGGAGGCAGGGGCTTGATCCCTGGGTGGGGAATGAAGATCCCGCAGGTCACACCGGTGAGGCCAAAAAAATAAGGAGTGATATAAAAACAAACAAAATACAAAGGGAAAGGACACTGACCCCACTCCTCAATGGGAGTAATGTGAAAGAATTTGTAATTATATTTTAAAACCTCCATGCCATGTTTCTCTTTTCTCATGGATGCAGATGAACATCCCCAGAGAAAAAGAGACAAAGAACATATGTCAAACAGTTAAGGGTCATTAACTCTGAGGTAGGGAAGAAGAGAGAAACTCACTTTGTGCTTTATATATATATATTACCTGAAATTTTTATGAGCATGTATTATTTTTGTAACCTAAAAGGCAATTCAAAATAACAAAGCAAGGGGGAAAAGACTGCAACAGAACTCCAGAGATATGTTTTTATATGAGAACTCAAAACAAAAAATGTACTGCAAGCCATAGCCCACTGCACTCTGTCTATCCTGGTGCCTCAACAGAACAATTATTGAGCCACCAAATCAGCCCTGATGGGGTAGTGGATGAGTTGGAAGGAGAGTGCCCCCAGCTGGCCTGACTTACCCTAGGGTGCCGTCCGCCAGCCAGCCCGTGGTGCACACCGCCAACGCGCAGTCCTGGACCACCCTCCGCAGCTCATCTGCAGACACCAGGTGAGCACCTCTGCTTCTGCAGGAAAGCCGCGCGGCCTCCAGTGCCAGGCCCTGAGAGCCGTTCTGAGACTCCAGCACGAAGAGCTTCCCTGTGTGAGGACAAGCATGGACACAGGCTGATTCCAGGATCCACGGGAATTTAACCTCAGCAGACACCCCCCGGGCAAACACCTGTGAGGACTGCGGTCTCTCCCACTTGCTTAAAGACTGAAGCACAGCAACTACCTCAATGCGCTCATCCCTGGGGCCAAGCGATGACAATTACAAGTTTTTACTCTTTTTAAAAAAAGTAACTAACTGCTGTGGCATGTTTATCTGGATAAGTCCTTCAAATCTTCCATTTAAAAAGATGCCTAGAGGCATTATTTACAATGCTTGGCAATTTCCTTGCCAAGACAAGGAAACATCCTGACTGTGTATCAGTGGATGAATGGAGAGAGATATACACAACGGGATACTATTCATCTATAAAAAAGGACGAAGTTTTGCCATTTGCAGCAACATGGTGGACTTCAAATGCGTTATAGTAAGGGAAATACGTCAGACAAAGACAATACCACTTAAATGTGGAGTCTAGAAAATACAACAAACTGGTGAATCTAACAACAAAGAAGCAGACTCACAGATACAGAGAACAAAGCAGTGGGGGGAATGAAGGGCGAGGGGAGATTCGGGGGTGGGGGAGGCACAAACGACCGAGTGTCAGACAGGCTCAAGCACATGTTGCACAACGCAGGGCGTATAGCCAGTATTCTGTAATCTTTGTAACTGCAAGACCAGGGACTGCAGCACTCCAGGCTTCTTGTCCATCACCAACTCCCAGAGTTTGCTCAAACTCACGTCCATCCAGCCAGTGATGCCACTCAACCATCTCATCCTCTGTCGTCCCCTTCTCCTCCCACCTTCAATCTTTCCCAGCATCAAGGTCTTTTCCAATGAGTCAGCTCTTCACATCAGGTGGCCAAAGTATTGGAGTTTCAGCTTCAGCATCAGTCCTTCCAATGAACACCCAGGACTGATCTCCTTTAGGATGGACTGGTTGGATCCCCTTGCAGTCCAAGGGACTCTCAAGTATCTTCTCCAACACCACAGTTCACAAGCATCAATTCTTCAGTACTCATTTTTCTTTATAGTCCAGCTCTCACATCCATATGTAACTACTGGAAAAACCATAGCTTTGACTAGGAGGATCTTTGTCAGCATAGTAACATCCCTGTTTTTTAATATGCTGTCTAGGTTGGTCATAGTGTTTCTTCCAAGGAGCAAGCGTCTTTTAATTTCATGGCTGCAGTCACCATCTTCAGTGATTTTGGAGTCCAAGAAAATAAAGTCTCTCACTGTTTCCCCATCTATTTGCCATGAAGTGATGGAACCAAATGCCATGATCTTAATTTTTTGAATGTTGAGTTTTAAGCCAACTTTTTCACCTTCCTCTTTCACTTTCATCAAGAGGCTCTTTAGTTCATCTTCACTTTCTGCCATAATGGAAGTGTCTTCTGCGTATCTGAGGTTATTGATATTTCTCCCTGCACTCTTGATTCCAGCTTGTGCCTCATCTAGAACGGCACTTTGCATGATGTACTCTGCATATAAGTGAAATAAGCAGGGTGACAATATATAGCCTTGACGTTCTCCTTTCCCGATTTGGAACCAGTCTATTGTTCCATGTCTGGTTCTAACTGTTGCTTCTTGACCTGCATACAGATTTCTCAGGAGGCAGGTCAGGTGGTCTGGTATTCATCTCTTGAAGAATTTTCCACAGTTAGTTGTGATCCACACAGTCAAAGGCTTTGGTGTAGTCAATAAAGCAGAAGTAGATGTTTTTCTGGAACTCTCTTGTTTTTTCTATGATCCAATGCATGTTGCCAATTTGATCTCTGCTTCCTCTGCATTTTCTAAATCCAGCTTGAAGACTTGGAAGTTCTCGGTTCACATACTGTTGAAGCCTCACTTGAAGGATTTTGAGGATTACTTTGCTAGCGTGTGAGATGAGTGCAATTGTGCAGTAGTTTGAACATTCTTTGGCATCGCTGTTCTTTGGGATTGGAATGAAAACTGACCTTTTCCAGTCCTGTGGCTACTGCAGAGTTACCTTTGCTGGTATATTGAGTGCAGCACTTTAACAGCATCATATTTTAGGATTTGAAATGGTTCAGCTGAAATTCCATCACCTTCAATAGCTATGTTCATAGTAGTGCTTCCTAAGGCCCACTTGACTTCACATTCCAGGGTGTCTGGACAAAACGTTTCTGACAAAACGTGGTCCACTGGAAAAGGGAATGCAAACCACTTCAGTATTCTTGCCTTGAGAACCCCATGAACAGTATGAACAGGCAAAAAGATATGACACTGAAAGATGAACTCCCCAGGTCAGTAGGTGCCCAATATGCTACTGGAGAATAGTATAGAACTAACTCCAGAAAGAATGAAGAGACATAGCCAAAGCGAAAACAACGCCCAATTGTGGCTGTGACTGGTGACGGAAGTAAAGTCCGATGCTGTAAAGAATAATACTGCATAGGAACCGGGAAAGTTAAGTCCACGAATCAGGGTAAATTGGAAGTGGTCAAGCAGGAGATGGCAAGAGTGAACGTTGACATTTTAGGAATCAGTGAACTAAAATGGACTGGAATGGGTGAATTTAACTCAGATGACCATTATATCTACTATTGAGGGCAAGAATCCCTTAAAAGAAATGGAGTAGCCCTCACAGTCAACAAAAGAGTCTGAAACGCAGCACTTGGGTGTAGTCTCAAAAATGACAGAATGATCTCTGTTTGTTTCCAAGGCAAACCATTCTATATCATGGTAATCCAAGTCTATGCCCTGACCAATAATGCTGAAAAAGCTGAAATTGAACAGTACTATGAAGACCCAGAAGACCTTCTAGAACTAACACCCAAAAAGAGATGTCCTTTTCATTACAGGGTGCTACTAAGTTGCTTCAGTCGTGTCCGACTCTGTGCGACCCCATAGACGGCAGCCCACTAGGCTCCCCAGTCCCTGGGATTCTCCAGGCAAGAACACTGGAGTGGGTTGCCATTTCCTTCTCCAATGCATGAAAAGTGAAAAGTGAAAGTGAAGTCGCTCAGTCGTGTCCAACTCTTCGCAACCCCATGGACTGCAGCCCACCAGGCTCCTCCGTCCATGGGGTTTTCCAGGCAAGAGTACTGGAGTGGGGTGCCATTGCCTTCTCCGTCATTACAGGGTACTGCTTCATTCTATACTCCAAGGCCAAATTTGCCTGTTACTCCAGGTACCTCTAAACTTCCTACTTTTGCATTCATTATAGGGTACTGGAATGCAAAAGTAGGAAGTTTAGAGATACCTGGAGTAACAGGCAAGTTTGGCCTTGGAGTATAGAATGAAGCAGGACAAAGGCTAATAGAGTTTTGCCAAGAGAATGCACTGGTCATAGCTAACACCCTCTTCCAACAACACAAGAGATGACTATACACATGGACATCACCAGATGGTCAATACTGAAATCAGGTTGATTACATTCTTTGCAGCCAAAGATGGAGAAGTTCTATACAGTCAGCAAAAACAAGACCAGGAGCTGACTGTCACTCAGATCATGAACTCCTTATTGCAAAATTCAGACTTAAATTGAAAGTAGGGGAGATCACTGGATCATTCAGGTATGACCTTAATTAAATCCCTTACGATTATACAGTGGAAGTGACAGATTCAAGGGATTAGATCTGATAGAGTGCTTGAAGAACTATGGACGGAGGTTCATGACATTGTACAGGAGGCAGTGATCAAGACCATCCCCAAGAAAAAGAAAAAGAAATGCAAAAAAAGCAAAATGGTTGTCTGAGGAGGCCTTACAAATAGCTGAGAAAAGAAGAGAAACTAAAGGCAAAGAAGAAAAGGAAAGATACACCCATCTGAATGCAGAGTTCCAAATAGCAAGGAAAGGTATGAAAGCCTTCCTCAGTGATCAGTGCAAAGAAATACAGGAAAACCATAGAATGGGAAAGACTAGAGATCTCTCAAGGAAATCAGAGATACCAAGGGAACATTTCATGCAAAGATGGGCTCTATAAAGGACAGAAATGGTATGGATCTAACAGAAGCAGACGATATTAAGAAGAGGTGGCAAGAATACACAGAAGATTATACAAAAAGATCTTCATGACCCAGATAACCATGATGGTGTGATCACTCACCTGTAAATGGAAAGTAACCTTCAAAATTGTATAAAAATCAAAATACTGAATAAAAATAAATAAAATGGCACTTTACAAACCGCGTATGCTAAAGCTCAGCGTCCTAGGCTCCCCTGGGTGGGGTCACTTGGTGTCCAAGGCCCTGATTCAGCCTCAGCTCTGCCTTCCTCTGCTGCCGTGGCCTGGAGGGTGACCTCACACCAGCAGGTTGCTCCCCTCCTGTCTCAGGACATCATCACTTCCCACGATGAGTGCGCTTGTGTCTGCTGCATTTCTCCCCACCGGCCAAGAGAGCAGTAGCCTCGTCTCTTGCACACTGGCTGCCGGCACTACATCAATCTATGCGCAAGAAGCCTCAAGAAATATAGGGAGATGGGTAGAATAGGACGTGAACTCAGGGAGAGGTGGAAGCTGAGTCTGAAAGCAAAGGACAGCTTTAGGCAAGAAAACCATGGTGCAGGAGGGCATGCTGGGGCCCCCAGCAACCTCTTGAAGGGACCAAGTCGGGACCCTGTCAAATCTAAGGTAAAGGCAGGGAGAAAAAGCCCACCTAAAATGTCACGTTTCACTTCCGTCAGCAAAATTACCATAAAATATTCAGTTCAGTTCAGTAGAGTCGCTCAGTTGTGTCCGACTCTTTGTGACCCCATGAATCGCAACACACTAGGCCTCACCAACTCCCGGAGTTCACTCAGACTCATGTCCATCAAGTCGGTGATGCCATCCAGCCATCTTATCCTTTGTCGTCCCCTTCTCCTCCTGCCCCCAATCCCTCCCAGCATCAGAGTCTTTTCCAATGAGTCAACTCTTCGCATGAGGTGGCCAAAGTACTGGAGTTTCAGCTTTAGTCCTTCCAAAGAAATCCCAGGGCTGATCTCCTTCAGAATGGACTGGCTGGATCTCCTTGCAGTCCAAGGGATTCTCAAGAGTCTTCTCCAACACCACAGTTCAAAAGCATCAATTCTTTGGTGCTCAGCTTTCTTCACAGTCCAGCTCTCACATCCATACATGACCACTGGAAAAACCACAGCCTTGACTAGACGGACCTTTGTTGGCAAAGTAATGTCTCTGCTTTTCAATATTGATCTTAATCAAATAAGAAACTTAGCTGTCGTCTACTGCAAAATTATTACCACAAACACAGTAATCGTCAAAGCTTTGGAAGCAAAAGCTATAATAAAAGAAATGCAAAAACTTCTCACAGTAAACATTACCTGTAGGTGACTGGAGTTCTCTCAGACATGGTACCAGCGTGCAGAAAACGACCTGAATAACTATATTAATCTTGGTAATCCTACCTGAAGAAACAAGCATGCACCCTCAAGACACTTTTGTATAAGTAGCATTTGTATATCTGGAAAAAAAGGGCTATGAAATTAGACACAGGTTTTGATGGTCAAACCCCGGAGATAAAAGTGAAAGCCAAGGCTTCACATGATGCAAGGAATTGGATAGACCTCTCTTCCCTGCTCCAGCACTGCTACTGCACACGCGAATCTGAGAGTCTGAAACGTTAAACTCTCAAGATGAAAGAGTGGACAACGGTAAACTGTATCCCCTTCCCCTCATTCTGAAGACTGCTGGAGGAGTCATCTTGGTGCTAGGAACCCAAATGCTAATCTTCATTGAGAACGGTAGTCCTAACAGAAAATGAATGTCTAAAATACATGAAGCCATGGATGTAGCCTAAAGTGGCCCAAGACGAACATGTATCCAGACACCTCATAGGAACAATTTTAACTCCTCTCTGGAGGGGGAAAACAAAAACAAAAACACCTTTATCTTATGCTTCAGGAAATCCCATGCAAACACTTTTTCAAAGGCAATGACCACCAAAGTAAAACACAGCAAAGAGTTCAAGGAAACGAGGCACTGTGAGTGAGAAGCAACAGATGTGACACATAACAGACACTGACCTAAAAATAAGTCCAATACTGGTATTAACAGGCACAGACTACAAAACAATGATGATGACTATATTTAGAGAAATAACAAATTTGAA
This sequence comes from Bos javanicus, assembly GCF_032452875.1. NCBI lineage: Eukaryota > Metazoa > Chordata > Mammalia > Artiodactyla > Bovidae > Bos > Bos javanicus. The sequence goes on from NC_083889.1 coordinate 7,590,925, forward strand.
AATATCTGCAAAGGATAGGAAGCTATAAAAAGTTGCTAAGCTGACTTGAAAAAGAACAAAATAGGAAATCTAGAAATGTTTATAAAAAATGATAAATTTAAAATGTAATAAATGTTTTTGACTGCATATCAGACACATTTGAACAAAGAACTTATCCTTGAAAAAGAAATCAGAAGACATCATCCAAAATGTAGTAAAATGACCAAAAAGATGGAAAACATTAATATTACTCAGCTGTAAAAAAGATGATGCCATTTGCAGCAACATGGATAAACCCAGAGCTGATCATACTAAGTGAGTCAGACAGAGAAAGACAAATGTTATATGACGTCACTTACGTGTGGAATCTAAAAATATGATATAAATGAACTTATTTACAAAACAAAAATAGACTCACAGACACAAACTTATATGGTTACCAAAAAGGATGAGGGGGGAGACAAATTAGGAGTTTGGGATTAATACATGTGCACTACTATATATAAAACAGATTAACAACAAAGACCTACTATGTAACACAATGAGCTATATTCAATATATTGTAATAACCTATAATGGAAAAGACTATTAAAAAGTGAATCACTTTGCTTTACACCTGAAACTAATACAACACTGTAAATTAACTATACTTCAATTTAAAAAATGGTTAGAATATAAAAACTAAAAAATAGAATAGCAGAGAGCAACACCTCCCAACTTGATCTATGAGGCCACCATTGCCCTAATGCCAAACCCAGACAAAAGACACAAGAAAAGAAAATTATAGGCCATTATCTCTCATAAATATAGACACAAAAATCCTCAACAAAAATACTAGCAAAGCAAGTCCAGCAGAATTAAAAAAAAAAAAAGAATTATACACTATGACTAAGTGGGATCTATCCCAGGAATACAAGGTTGACTTATACCCCCAAATCAATTAAGGTAATACAATTTATCAATAGAATAAAGGCCAAAAACTACATGATCATCTCAATAGATGCAGAAAGGCACTTGACAAAAATTCAATACCTTTTCATGATAAAAGCATTCAACAAACTAGGAATGAAGAGGAATTTCTTCAACCTGATAAAAGCATCTACAAAAATCCCATAGCTGACATTACACTTGATGGTGAAATGCTGAATGCCTTCTGCTACCATCCTTGTCAACAAGGATTATCCACTCTTGCCACGTCTATTCAACATTGTACTGGCAGTTCTCTCCAAGGCAATTAGGCAAGAAAATGAAATAGAAAGCATCCAGATTAGAAAAAAGAAAAATATATCTGCAAACGACATAATCTTGGAATGTAGAAAATCCTAAGGAATCCACTAAAAAACTACTAGAACTAGTTCAGTATTTATACTTCAGTGGATATGTGGAGAAACTAAAGTAGGTCATCTTGCTGTAAAATCTTTCCTTAGGATTCCATTTACACACGTCGCTTCACAGACCATCTTGACATGGATGACTCACATTCTTCTCTTCAGTCCAGACCCTTTCTGTTCACCCCAGCCTTCTTTCCATCCCTAGCCTCTCTCACCTGGACAAGTGAAATACCACCTGTATGGTCTCTCCACATCCAGTCTTGCCCTGGTCCTATCCGTTCTTCCTACTCTCAGGATGAGCTTCTAAAAATGCAAACCTGATCAGTCACTCTACTACTGGAAGCCATTCAATGTTTTCCTTTCCGTTTGGGGATTGAAACAAAACTTGGCCCCATGTCAATTCTCCTAGCATCATCGCAAACTACTTCCACCTTGGACTCTGGACTCCAGAACTCTGTTTCTTATCACATGTCCCATTTTCTCTGTGACTCACAGTTTCTTTGTACATCATTTTCTGTTCAGATCCCTTTTCTTCCCCACTTTGCCTGGTCAGTTCTTGCTCATCTTTCAGATCCTCCTACACCAAATGAAAAAATCTCCTGATACATGCTGTCATAGTACTTCTGTCCTTTAATCTTATCAGAACTGCAATTTCACATTCTGTTCACATAATTATTTGCCTAATGAGTCTCTTCCCCCCACTGGATTTTTTTTCTTTTGTCAGGCCACGGCTTAGCTGAAGCATGTGGAATCTTTTAGCTGCCACATGAGGGATCTTTCGTTGCACCACGTGGGATCTAGTTCCCTGACGAGGGATTGAACCTGGGACCCTGCAATGGGAGCATGGAGTCTTAGCCACCAGGGAAGTCCCTCCCCTATTGGACTTTAAGCTCCCTGATGACAAGGACCTTTTTCTCCTTGCCATTCTATCCTCAACAGCAAGGGTAGTAACCTAGCATAAGGTAGACACTCAAATTACCTGTTGAATTAATGATCTTTTCCTTCAATCATTACCCAAACACAGTTAATTTGCATTCAGTTAATGAGAAGATATTTTTCAGTTTCAAAGTATTTTAAAATTACAGTAGCAGGTCTCTTCTATGTATAAGATACATATCTAATTAGTCCAATGAAAACTAAACGTCATTTGAGTTTGACTTATTTTTTAATAGGTCTATGGAATTTTTAATAACACCAAACTCTCTCTTCAAATGTCCTAACACCTCAGGTTAGCTGCACATTTCATCTTCCTCCTTCCATCACTGTAGAACACAAATCCCTAAGTGTGAAAAGTGGTGGTAGTTAAGCATATATTTAGTAAAGAAAAGATTCCTTTCATAAATAGATTCTAATTTCTTCAATGGCTCTGTTATAAAAGTTGGAGCTCAGCAATTGGAGTTTCTTGAAAGCAAAGGTACCTATAGTTCGCCATTGGGGAAGAAGGGAGAAGGAAAGGAGAAAAGGGAGAAATGGAGGCATTTCTGGCAAGTGCTAAGAAGAAAAGGGGGATAGGGAAGGACAGAGGAGCCTGGTGTGCTTCGGTCCATGGGGTGGCAGCGAGTCGGACACAACTTAGCAACTGAACAACAGCCAGGCTTGGTGCTTTCTCCTTGTCTGATGATATTTCTGTCTTAAATTTTCTATGATCCAAATCAAGCCATATTGCTCCATATCCATCTGGCATTCCACTTAAGCAGTTATAATGGGGTGAAAGGAAAGTCTCATGGATTGCAGGACATTTCTTTAAAAGGAAATAAAATGTGTACAATAGTATACATTGTTCAAAAGTTAGTACTAGCTCCAGTTTATTCCAGTTGCATTCTTTAAATCAGCTTAATTTTTCATGACTCAATGTCCGGCCAAAAACTACTACAGCAAAGAACTAAGAGTGGATTGGCTGCTTATAGGGATGGGATTTCTTTTGGGGTGATGAAAATACTCAGAAATTAGAGAGTAGTGATGGTTGTAAAACATAAGGACTATATTAAAAAACACTTGAATTGTGCATTTTAAAATGGTAAATTGTACATGAATTTTATCTTAATTAAAAATTAACAGGGTTCACTAGAAGCTTTCAAAGTTAACAGTGTTTGTTTGTTTGTTTGTTTTTTCTCACACACTCTCTCTGAGGATATGGAGAAATAAGACACTGACCTTAATTATGAGCAAAGAGTCCTACAATCTGGCACTTAAGACAAAACTTCTAAGATAATACCTGGAGGTTTTCCTCTGGCTTTCTCCTTTCCTTAACCACTGTGCTTCTTTTTTGTCAAATCTTCTCCTTTTACCCAATATTGTTTGCTAAATAGTGATGACATTTTAAGATAGACAAAGCATCCTCAATCAGCCAAGAGTTTTTTTTACTTCATCAACCTAACTTGTCCCATGCTTGATTTACTAGAAACCCCTCACGGATGTGAGAACTCATGACTTCTTTTTCATCATATCCTTCTGCACAAATCAATAGGGATTTTGATTGAACAGCTAAATTAGCTTTTTGAAACTGAGCTGATCTAAGGTTGTGATTCTGCTAATTTAAGAGAAGTATTGAAAGCTGAATTCAGGCTCAACAAACGAACAAAAAGATGGGTCAATTTTCAAAAATCTGCAATAATCTGGTTCTTACCTATTTCTCCAGCTTCTTGTGGAAGGACAGCCTCACCTTGAACTTTGCACTCTAGCCACTCTATCATTTATCCCATTTCCCCTGCCACTCACAGGGCCTTTGCACGTGCCATCGTCTCTCCCCTGTATATTCTCTCTCTTGCGCCTAGCTGATTTCCTCTCATCTTTCAGCTCTTCCTGGACCAAGCCAAAACTCCGAGGGAGTCTTGTAATCACCGGCGGTGCAATTAGGAGCACATTTAATAGACGTGGGAAATCGTATCTCAGCAACGGAGGTTCCAGGCACCCTAGACGTGATGTCATTTTGCAGACTTTTCAAGATCTTGGAAAGCTAGCGGCAGGGCTGTGGGATCAAAGCACAGGCTTTCTCCGGTGCGTGCCCGGCAGGAAGGGGTGGTTGAGGGACTCCAGGGTGCGTTTCGGCTCGAGGCTACTCGAGGAGCCGGGAGAGGGGACGCAGGGTGGCAGGACGGCCGCTCGCCTCGTTCTCGCCCCAGCTGGCCGTGCTCTGGGCTCGTCCCAGGGGGCAGCCCAGGCGAGCTTCGCTTTCCCCACCGAGACCCTATGAGCCACCCGGGGCCCGCCGCCTCGTGGACGCTCCACGGACACTCACCATTCGCCGGCGTGGAGAGGCGCGGCAGGCCAAGAAGGAGCAGCGCCGCCGCCCAGAGCCGGGCGCCGGGGCCGGGTCCCTCGGCAGCCATGGTGCGGGCGTCCGTGGGCCCGCAGCTGGAGCGCGGGCTCCGACCGCGCCGAGATCCCGCTGCCCGCGCCGCTGCCCGGCGCGCGCCTCTCGGCTCCGCGCGCTGCGCTGTGTTCGCGCGTCGCAGGCTTAGCCCCGCGCACGCAGAGAGGGGGGAGCGCGGCGGGCCTGGGAGGCTGGGGACGACGGAGCCGCAGCGCGGGGGCCCAAACTCCCGGGGGTCTCGTCCGCGGCGCCGGGGAGGCGGCTGCAGCCCGGCTCCGCCTTCGCGCTGGGCACCTGGAGGTCTCGGTGCCAAAGGAGGCTGCGCCGGACGGACGGCAGGCTCCCAGGGCGCCTCCCGGACGAAGGGGAAGGGCTTGAGGAGGCGGGAGACCAGAGCACCGGCTTCAGGGCATCCCCGCCTGCCTGGGGACCCTCTGAGAAAGGGGGACGCAGTCTTGAGAGGCCTAGCCCCTCCAGGAGGACCGGGAAAAATCGGATGCCTAACTCTGTCCTCTGCTTCTTGACTTTGCAGCTGGAGTTCTCCTAGAGTGGAAGAATTTTTTTTTTTTTTTTTTTTAAGAAAACTAACTGGCCAGCCTCATTCCGAGGAGTGACACGGACTAGCGAGACTCCTTTTCCCCTAAAAGGCCTGACAGTCATTCACGTGTAAGTGTAAATGAATTTACTTAACTGTTCATCTTCTAACAGCTAGCTGGTAAGCTGAGGAGTGAGAATTCACACATCTGGGCTGGAGGGGACCTTCTGACGCCTGGCGATCGCTGAGAACGGTGGGGAGGGGACAGGAGGCACCTGTAGGAGGAGCTGCGCTTTGCTTGCTTCAGGAACTGTGCCTACCACCGTTTTTTTAGAATAGTCCATTGGATATTACTAGCGAATCCGAATGACATTTTCAAGTTTGTCTTTATTCAGGCCTGTGTTGGCCTGGCCTGATTTGGAGAGATAGCACGCTCTAAAGGTTTAATTGGTACAATTGTTTTAGAGAACTATTTGGTTATTTCATATAAAGTTAAAATACACCTCCCCAAAGACAGAGAATTCCACTCCTGAGTGTATATCCAAAAAGAAAAAAAGAATGTCCACAAAAAGATTTATACCCAAATTTCATAGCAGCTTTAGTCACAATAACTAAAAACTGGGAGCAACCCACATGTCATCCATTGACTGAATAGAAAAACAAACTGTATCATGTTTATGCGATAGAATACCCTTCATCAGTTAGAGGAAGTAAATATTGATGCACTCAGTCACATGGATGAATCTCAAAAATATGATAAGTGAAATTTAGCAAAAGAGTTCATACTGTACGGGGGACCACCAGGCAAGTCCCTGCATGATTCCATTTTTATATGAAGTTCACAAAGGGGCGGGACTAATCTGTGGTGAAAACAGTGGTGTGGTCGCTTTGAGGAGGTGGGAACACACAGAGCTTCTGAAGAAATGAGAGCATCCTGTATGATGGGGATGATGGTCACCCGAGTGTATGTACTCTGTCACTACACTGTACACTTAAACTCTGTGCGTTGTGTTGCATGTTATTTAAACCTTAATAACAACTATTTCAAAAATAATGAGTTCAGTTCTTGCCCTGAAAAAACAAGTAGGTTTAACAGAAGAGAGTTTAATGAAAGGACCACAGACAGAGATGTGGGCAGGGTTGAGAGAACCAGTAAGGGATGTTAAAGCTCTTGGGATTGTCAACAGCAGGAAGGGGTGCCACCTTGAGGTCTGAAGGTGTGAGGGGAGGTGGAGGTGTTATCAAAACCCAGCAGGAACGTGGTCATGAAAAGAGAGGTTAACCACAGGTGGAGGAACATAATCGTTGCCAGTGGTCTGGTAGTGGGGAAGAAATACTCCAATCTCTCTCTCCTACCCTTGTGGCTGAACCATTTGATAGATGAAAGGCAAGGGAGCGCTGGTGCCGCGGTCCTCAGGAGTCATCCTCCCAGGTAATCCTGCCTGCAGAGTCGGGCAGCGTGGGTGCAGAGTGGATCCGGAGAGGCAATCAGAAATCAACCAGCACAGTCCATCTGTTTTTTCCTTTCATTTGCATGAACATAATTGGGAACAAAACAGGGGAAACACAAAGTTCTATCAGTTTCTATATGATCTGGGAATACGTCCATTCAATCAGACTTTCACTTGGAGCTAAACAATAACATCAACCACCATCACTGGTTATTTACACATGAGTGCTGTCTCACATGCAGAGAAAAAAGTAAATGCTTATCATTAAATGTAGATGGTACAGTCCTCAATCCCACAACTGGCCAAGAGGTGTCAGTTGATAATCATTGCAATATTGCCCTTCTGCCCCCTGAGCCTCTTGGCCAACGTGATTTCTTTTAACTGGTAGGAGAGATCCAAACCTTCATTCCTGCTGAAGCCCCACCTTTATTAGTTTGCCATGGTTTCTCACTGACTGTTGCTATTGGACAGACTCCTGGGATCTAGACATAGTCATCCATTCCCCCATCAGGTAGCAGCAACCCCCTTGGTAATCCGGACCAGTCATTAGTTCGTAGAGGGACCTCCTCTGTCTGTTGGAGAGCAATTTGAGTTTCCAATTCACTGGCACACGCCTGTGTGTTCCTCGTGGAAATATATCTCCCTTGCCTACCCAACCCTTCTAATTCACCAGTCTAAAGGTTGTGGGGCTGATTTGCAGAATTTTGATAGGTGATTTATCATAGGCAATAGAAGGGAGGTCATTCCTACTTCCACTCCTTGGTTCTTAGTGTACTCTGTCTATAAAAGAAATGACACCATGCATTGGTGACTGGTTTAAGGCACATACTGTATCCTGGGCAGGTGCCCTAACCACTCTATAGACTGTTAGCTCAGCTAGTACCCTGTGACCTTACCTTTTGATCAAGCCATCTCTTTCTGGGTGAGGTGCGTAGAGTAGGATTCAAGAACATGACTCCATTCCCTACTGCCTTTGTGGCAGAATCAGCTTCTTGGTTATAGACGATGTACTGTGTGATTCCACTGCCATCAGTGAGGCATTCTGAGTTGACGATATCGTGCTAGAAGAAGCAAGGCAGGCAAAGAAGACAAAATCATATCGAGATTAAGTATCTGTTCCAATGAGGACGAATATTGATAACTATAACCGCTGTGAGAAAAAGGATCCAGTACAAGCTTTTCTCCCACATAACCAACAAGAGGGGCCAGCGAGGGAATCGATGCTGTGGGGACTCACTGTAGCCTCTGCCTGTTGGCATGTTGGACACTGAGCAGTGATGGAAACCAGGTCAAATCTAAGGAGGAAGAGAAGCTTGTGTTATTGCGCTCTTGCCTGGGTTCCGTCTCTGCCACTGTGGCCCCGACGTGCATGGTTGTGTTACACAAGCATAGGTGTGGCTGGAGACAGAGGTAACTGACAACCAGAGAACAAGTTCAGTGCTCCAAGGTGCCCACAGGACTGTCAGGGGCACCCTCTCCACTGAATGTCTCCGGGGGCCATAGGCTGTGTACACAGTTCCAGGCTGTTCGTTTCAACAGGTCCGTACTGACATCTTATTACCAGTTTTTCAGCGCTGACCTTTTCAGTTTTCTGACTAGCTGTTTTAGGCATTATGCATAAACCAGTGCAGATCCATGGATAAGGCCATCTCTCCTCTCATGTAAACTAAAGTCCCACACGTTGGGAGAATTTTCTTTTGCTACTGTGTTTTTCATTGTGGTGAAATATACATAACATGAATATAGATATACATAACATAATATGAACTTACCACTTCAATCATTTTTAGCGTACAATTCTGTGGCATTAAATACCTTCTCATTGCTGTGTGGCCATCACTCCTGTTCATCTCCAGAACTCTTTCATTGCTCCCAGCTGAAGCTTTGATCCCATTAAACAATAAATCCTGTTCCTCCGCTCCCTCCTGGCCACCGCTGTCCTACCTTCTGTATCTGTGCATTTGACTGTTCTAGGAGCCTCATGTAACTGGAATCATACAATATGTGTCCTTTTGTGTTACTACTGTTTTATTTCTGCACCAGACTAGAGAAGACTAGTGCCACACCATGGACACTCAAGGGTAGAGCAAGCCCAGATCTTCCCCTTGTGAGCCCGTAGATGTGGGTTGAGGTAGAGATAGCAAAGCAGCAGAAGCGGGTGCCCTGGGAGCCTGAGCCACCTGCTCAAGTAAGTTATTTGTTCCTTCCAGGCCTACTCTTGTACACACCATTTCCACTGAACAGTGGAACTCTGCGTCTAATTCAAAGTGCCTCATTCATGAGACCAGCTGAAGTCTCATACTCCAGTGGTCAACCAGTCCAGGCCAAAAAGGGGGAAAAAAAACAAAAAGATGTCTGGTTAATTTACAATGTTGTGTTACTTTCAAGTGTACAGTCAAGAGATTCAGTTATATTGTTGTTCAGTGCTAAGCTGTGTCTGACTTTTTGTGACCCCATGGACTGCAGCACAGCAGGCTCCCCGGTCCTTCACTATCCTTCTGGAGTTTGCTCAAAACCACTGAGTTGGTGATGCTGTCTAACTATCTCATCTTCTGCAGCTCTCCTCTTTTGCCTTCAATCTTTCCTAGCATCAGGGTCTTTTCTAATGAGTTGGCTCTTTGCATCAGGTGACCAAAGTATTGGAGCTTCAGCTTTAGCATCAACCCTTGCAATGAATACTTAGGGTTAATTTCCTTTAGGATTGACTGGTGTGATCTCCTTGGTGTCTAAGGGACTCTCAAGAGTCTTCTGCAGCATCACAATTTGAAACCATCAATTCTTTGGTGCTCAGCCTTCTTTAAGGTCCAGCTCTCACATCCGTACATGACTACTGGAAAAAATCATAGCTTTGACTATATGGACCTTTGTCAGCAAAGTGATGTCTCTGCTTTTTAAGACACTGCCTAGGTTTGTCATAGCTTTCCTTCCAAGGAAATTCATGGCTGCAGTCACCTAAGTGATTTTGGAGCCCAAGAAAATAAAATTTGTCACTGCTTCCACTTTTTGCCCTTCTATTGGCCATAAAGTGATGAGACCAGATGCCACGATCTTAGTTTTTTGAATGTTGAGTTTTAAGCCAGTTCTTTCACTCTCCTCTTTCACTTTCATCAAAAGGCTCTTTAGTTCCTCTTAGCTTTCTGCCATTAGGGTGGTATCATTTGCATATCTGAGGTTGTTATTTCTCCCAGCAATCTTGATTCCAGCTTATGATTCATCCAGCCTGGCATTTTGCATGATGTACTCTGCATATAAGTTAAATAAACAAAGTGACAATATATAGCCTTGTCGTACTCCTTTCCCAATTTGGAATCAGTCCGTTGTTCCATGTTCAGTTCTAGCTGTTGCTTCTTGACCCACATACAGGTTTCTCAGGAGACAGGTTTCTCAGGAGACAGGTAAGAATACCAGGCTGATATTCCCATCTCTTTAAGAATTTTTCACAGTTTGTTGTCATCCACACAGTCAAAGGCTTTTGCATAGTCAATGAAGCAGAAATAGATGTTTTTCTGGAACACCTTTGCTTTATGATGCAATGAATGTTGACAGTTTGATCTCCGGTTCCTCTGCTTTTTCTAAACCCAGCTTGAACATCTGGAAGTTCTCAGTTCATGTACTGCTGAAGCCTAGCTTGAAGGATTTTGAGCACAGCCTTGCTAGCAAGTGAAATGAGTGCAATTGTACAGTAGTTTAAACATTCTTTGGCATTGCCCTTCTTCGTGATTGGAATGAAAACTGAGGTTTTCCAGTCCTGTGGCCACTGCTGAGTTCTCCAAATATGCCGACATGTTGAGTGCAGCGCTTTCACAGCATCATCTTTTAGGATTTGAAATAGCTCAGCTGAAATTCCATCATCTCCAATAGCTATATTCATAGTAGTGCTTCCTAAGGCCCACTTGACTTCATACTCCAGGGTATCTGGATTTAGGTGAGTAACTGGATTTAGGTGAGTGATAAATTGTGATTATCTGAGTCATTAAGATCTTTTATGTATAGTTCATCTGTGTATTCTTGCCACCTTGTCTTAATTTCTTCTGCTTCTATTAGGTCCTTACTGTTTCTGTCCAATATCATACACATCTTTGCATGAAATGTTCCCTTGATATCTCCAGTTTTATTGACGAGATCTCTAGTCTTTCCCATTCTACTGGTTTTCTCTATTTTTGTGTGTTGTTCATTTAAGAATTCTTTCTTATCTCTCCTTGCTATTCTCTGGAACTCTGCATTCAGTTGGGCATATCTTTCCTTTGTTCCTTGCCTTTTGCTTCTCTTCTTTTCTCAGCTATTTGTAAAGCCTCCTCAGACAATGACTTTGCCTTCTTCCATTTCTTTTTCTTTGGTATGCTTTTGGTCACTGCCTCCTGTACAGTGCTATGAACCTCCATCCATAGTTTTTCAGACACTCTGTCCACCAGATTTAATCCCTTGAATCTATCTGTCATCTCCACTGTATAGTCATAAGGGATTTGATTTAGGTCATACCTGAACAGCCTAGTGGTTTTCCCTACTCTCTTCAGTTTAAGCCTAAATTTGGCAATGAGGAGCTGAGGATCTGAGCCATGCTCAGTTCCAGGTCTTATTTTTGCTGACAGCATAGAGCTTCTCCATCTTCTGCTACAAAGAATGTAATCAGTCTGATTTCAGTATTGACCATTTGGTGGTATTCATGTGTAGAGTCATCTCTTGTGTTGTTGGAAAAGGGTGTTTGCTGTGACCAGTGTGTTCTGTTGACAACACTGTTAGCCTTTCCCTGCTTCATTTTGTGCTCTAAGGCCAAACTTGCCTGTTACTCCGGGTATCTCTTGACTTCCTACTTTTTGCATTCCAATCTTCTATGATGAAAAGGACATCTTTTTCTTGGTGTTAGTTCTAGAAGGTCTTGTAGGTTTTTATGGAACCGGTCAACTTCAGTTACTTCGGCATTGGTGGTTGGGGCACAGACTTGGATTACTGTGATGGTTTCTCCTGGAAACGAACTGAGATCATCCGTTGTCTCTCAGGTTGTACCTAAGTACTGCATTTCAGATTCTTCTGTTGACTATGAGGGCTACTCCATTTCTTCCATGAGATTCTTGCCCACAGTAGTAGTATAATGGTCATCTGAATTAAATTCGCCCGTTCCCATCCATTTTAGTTTACCAGTTCCTAAGATGTTGATGATGTTCACTCTTGCCATCTACTGCTTGACCACGTCCAGTTTATCTTGATTCATGGACCTGACATTCCAGGTTTCTATGCAATACTCTTCTTTACAGCATTGGACATTACTTTCACCACCAGTCACTCCCACAACTGAGCACCGTTTCTGCTTTGGCCCATCTGTGCCATTCTTTGTGGAGCTATTAGTAATTACCTTCTACTCTTCCCCAGTAGCATACTGGACACCTTCTGACCTGGGGGGCTCATCTGCTGTAATATCTCTTTGCCTTTTCTTACTGTTCATGGGGTTCTCGAGGCAAGAATACTGGTTTGCCATTCTCTTCTCCAGTTACACATGTATATATACATGTGATTATATCTTCAGTTATATGTGTGTGTATATATATATTTTTCAGATTCTTTTCTGTTGCAGGTTATTACAAGATATTGAATATAGTTCCCTGTGCTCTACAGTCAGACTTCGTTGTTTATCCACTCTGTATATAACAGTTTGTATCTGCTAATTCCAAACTCCCAATCCATCACTCCTCCTACACACAGCCTTTCTCTAGGTCTGTGGGTCGGTTTCTGTTTTGTAGGTAAGTCCGCTTGTGTCATATTTTAGATTCCACCTATAATTGATATTACATGATATTTGTCTTTCTCTTTCTGACTTACTTACCTTAGTATGGTCATCTCTAGGTTCATCCATGTTGCTGCAAATGGCATTGTTTCATTCTTTTTATGGCTGAGGAGTTCACTTCCATGCACTGGAGAAGGAAGTGACAACCCACTCCAGTGTTCTTGCCTGGAGAATCCCAAGGACGGGGGAGCCTGGTGGGCTGCCGTCTATGGGGTCGCACAGAGTCGGCCACGACTGAAGCGACTTAGCAGCAGCAGGAGCAGCAGTATTCCATTGTGTATGTATACCACATCTTTTAAAAATTGTTTTGGCCACATTTTACGGCATGGGAGACTTCCCCCACCAGGAATCAAACCCATGCCCTCAGCAGTGGAAGCTCAGAGTCTTAACCACTGGACCACCAGGGGAGTGCATACCACATCTTCTTTATCCACTCCTCTGTTGATGGACCTTCAGGTGGTTTCCATGTCTTGGCCATTGTGAATAGTGCTGCTCTTAACACAGGGGTGCAGGTACCTTTTAAAAAATAGTTTATTTGAGTTTTGGCTTCTCTGGGTTTTTGTTGCTGCACACAGGCTTTCTCTGGTTGCAGCTAGCAGGGGCTACTGTTTGTTGCAGAGTGTAGGCTTCTCATCACTGTGCGTGGCTTCTCTTGCAGAGCATGGGTTCTAGGCCCAATAGGCTTCAGTATTTGTGCTGCATGGGCTTAATTGCTCTGTAGCATGTGGGATCTTCCCAGACAAGAAATTGAACCCGTGTCCTCTACACTGGCAGTTGCCTTTTTAATCAGTAGACACCAGGAAAATCCCATGTATATATATATTTTTAAATGTTTATTTACTTATTTGGCTGCACAGGGTCTTAGTTGTGGCATGTGAGATCTAGTTCCCCAACCAGGGATCAAACCCAGGGCCCCAGCACTGAGAGATCAGAGTCTTAGCCACTGGACCACCATGTATCTTTTTGAAGTAGAGTTTTGTCCAGGTATATGCCCAGGAGTGGGATTGCTGCATCATGTGCCAACTCTAATTTTAGTTTTATGAGGAGCCTCCAAGCTCTTTTCCATAGTGGCTGCACCAACTTATGTTCCCACGACCAGTGCAGAAGGGTTCCCTTTTCTCTACACCCTCTCCAGCATTTGTTGTTTGTAGATTTTTTTATGGTGGTCATTCTGACTGGGGTGAGGGGGTACCTCATTGTAGTTTTGATCTGCATTTCTCTAATAACTAGCAATGGCGAGCATCTTTTCATGTGCCTGTTGGCCATCTGTATGTCTCCTTCAGAGAAATGTCTCTTCAGGTCTTCTGCCCATTTTTCGATTGGGTTGTTGATTTTTTTTGTCGTTGAGTTATGTGAGCTGTTGTTTATTTTGGAAATCAAGCTGTGTTGCATCATTTGCAAATGTTTTCTCCCAGGCCGTAGGCTGTCTTTTTGTATTGTTTATGGTTTCCTTTGCTGTATAACCATTGTATCTTCTTATTCATGATGTAGTACCTGCCTGTCAATTTCTCTCAAGATACAGCGCTGAGATAAACAGTGAAAATGTGCTGCTATTTTTGCGGCTGAAGGAATGAAAAATGAACCATTTAGTGTGTTAATAACATAACGGAGGCCAAAGCCCATATTTATTCTAGTAACGACAATATACCTGCAAGAGCAGATGCAATTGGCATCAGCCCCTGATTAGATTGAAGATAAGCTGGCAATATTTTCCAATAATTCCATAGTATTTTCCGGCTTTTGCTCTGGCAGACGGGAAAGAAAGATTGAATGACAAAAAGTCCTGGTTTGTATATCCTTTTTACACCTGTTGTCACAGAGTGCCATCCAGTTTCATATGTGACCCAGAGTTTTCATTTTCTAGAGAAATATTATTAACACTAGAATTAACATAAGCCACAATGGCAGTCCTCAATTTTGCACTCCTGGCTTCTGTATGTTTTCATCTAGTAGTGGTCGAGATGCATGTGTATTTCTCATTTGAAAACATGATTAAACAGGAATGATAAGCAGTGACCCATCCCATTTTCCCTGATCGTTCTCTGAGGGCTTGTAACCAACCACTCCCTTTCAAGCACAGTATACAGAATGATCAGTGATATAAATCAAGTGTGCTCAGACACATGGAGTGAGGGGCAGCTCACTCTTTATGGTCTCTACCCACCAGCCACTCAGTTTACTAGGCATGAGCCCACCATGCCACCAGCAGGTCAGGAGTGTGGGACCTTATAAGTTAGGTTAATATGAAAACTGTCCAGAAAATAGAGACTGAGGACTCCTGTTTTGGAGCACTGAGTATGTAGTTTAAACGCTTTTGCTGCATTCTATGTGCAGGTGTGAACAAGAAACCATAAGTAACTTCTCCAGCTCCTTGTGACCGTACCATGTAGGTCACTGTTTCGTGATGCTAGTTCAGTTCAGTTCAGTCGCTCAGTCGTGTCCGACTCTTTGCGACCCCATGAACTGCAGCACGCCAGGCCTCCCTGTCCATCACCAACTCCCGGAGTTCACTCAGACTCATGTCCATCGAGTCAGTGATGCCATCCAGCCATCTCATCCTCTGTCATCCCCTTCTTCTCCTGCCTCCAATCCCTCCCAGCATCAGAGTCTTTTCCAATGAGTCAACTCTTCGCATGAGGTGGCCAAAGTACTAGAGTTTCAGCCTTAGCATCATTCCTTCCAAAGAAATCCCAGGGCTGATCTCCTTCAGAATGGACTGGTTGGATCTCCTTGCAGTCCAAGGGACTCTCAAGAGTCTTCTCCAACACCACAGTTCAAAAGCATCAATTCTTCGGTGCTCAGCCTTCTTCACAGTCCAACTCTTACATCCATACATGACCACTGGAAAAACCATAGCCTTGACTAGATGGACCTTTGTTGGCAAAGTAATGTCTCTGCTTTTCAATATGCTATCTAGGTTGGTCATAACTTTGCTTCCAAGGACTAAGCGTCTTTTAATTTCATGGCTGCAGTCACCATCTGCAGTGATTTTGGAGCCCAGAAAAATAAAGTCTGACACTGTTTCCACTGTTTGCCCATCTATTTGCCATGAAGTGAAGGGACCAGATGCCATGATCTTCGTTTTCTAAATGTTGAGCTTTAAGCCAACTTTTTCACTCTCCACTTTCACTTTCATCAAGAGGCTTTTGAGTTCCTCTTCACTTTCTGCCATAAGGGTGGTGTCATCTGCATATCTGAGGTTATTTATGGGTTATTCCCTTTCTCTGGAGAATAAGTTTCCAGAGAGTAGGAGCTGTAGCTCACTATCTCTGTATCTCAGTGTCTCCACAGCCCTTATCCCAGTGCCTGGCACATAATAAATATTCAACAAATGTCTGATAAATGAACGAGTCCGTACTTCCCATGGTATCGCGGGCACTCTGCTTCCCTCAGCCCACCTGCTCAAATGCATGTTCATCTTTTTTGATTCAATACTAGCATCATCTCCCCTGAGAAGTCTTCTTTTGGACTAGTCCAGTCTCCCCACTCACAGTGCTCTCTTTTGTGCTCCCAGTGTACCCTGAACATTGTCTCAGTAATCACGGATTTTTTAATGTTTTGGCTCTGCTGGGTCTTCATTGCTGCGTGCAGGCTTTTCCTAGTTGCAGCGAGTGGGGCTGCTCTTGGTTGCGGTGCCCGGGCTTCTTTTGTTGTGGAGCACAGGCTCTAGGTCTGCGGGCTCAGTAGCTGTGGCTCACGAGCTTTAGAGCACAGGCTCAGTAGTTGTGGTGCATGGGCTTAGTTGCTCCATGGCCTGTGGGATCATCCTGGACCAGGGATTGAAGCTGTGACCCTGCAGTAGCAGGCAAATTCCTTACCACTGAACCACCAGGGAAGCCCATGGCCTTTATTTTTTAATTGGAGTATAGTTGCTTGACCGTGTTGTGTTCATTTCTGCTGTATGGCAGTCAATAAGTCACATGCCTGTTTCTTGGATTTCCTTCCCATGTAGGTTACCACGGAGCATTGATAGAGTTACCTGTGCTGTACAGGTGGTTAAGTTTTTTGATTTAATTAATTTATTTATGTGACCATGCCCTGCGGCGTGTGGGATCTTGGTTCTCTAATCAGGGATTGAACCTTTGCCCCCTGCAGTGGAAGCACAGTGTCTTGACCACTGGACCACCAGGGAAGTCGATGCATCTTTAATGGAGTGATTGTCCTATAGGCCTGTCTCTCCTACTCGTCTGCATGTCCCTGATGACAGACACCGTGTCTTTTCTGTGGTTTTATCTCTGATGCCTTGGGAAGTACCTGGGTCATAGAGGTTCTCAACCTCTGCTTGATGGATTCATCATACATGCAGCTCCATGGGGTTAACTCATCCAAGAAGAGAGCAGATCAAGGGTCATGGTAATGCTTTCAGTAAAACAATGCATTTGCCAACGGACTGCGCAAATCTCTTCTTAGTGTCTTTTTTTTTAGGGCTGTGACCACGTCCACTTATATTCTTCTGTCTCTGATAGCTAGTAGGCATTTAATTAAGCTTCAATGAGCAGAAAGATAAATAAATGAGGCTCAAAAGCAATATACATCAGCCAACGTAGATTTCAGACTTGATGGATTCAAAGCCGTCTTGCAAATCATCTGCCTCCAGTCTGAAGCCACATAACGAAAAATCACTGCACAATGTAGCATTTACATGCAGGCTGCCTTCAGGGCTACGGAGTTTGTGGGCTTGGTCCTGAGTAAACACAGGCTACACTGAAGAGCCATTGTGGGCGCTGGGAGTTCTTTCAAGTTCCTCTGGGGTCTGAACTTGATTTGCAGCTGGAGCCAAGTCCCGACCAAGCCCCCCCCCCACCCCCGTTTTCAGCAATTGAATTATTAACTAAAAGGAAATCGTCCAGGGTATAACAGTTAGCAGCAGGCTGCCAGTGGTCAGGAAATTTTATTTTGTTTACTGAGAGTGTTTGCACTTAATCTAAGGAAGAGTAGGAACGAGAACTCAGAAAGCAATTCTGAAGATCTGGTTCTGAAGGAAGACAGGCTTTGGACCGGGCAGGAAGGCAGTTCAGGGCAGCCAAGGAATGGCACTGCAGTGCGGTCCCTCAGGACAAGGCTGATTTCATGGTAGTATTACCTACACCTTCCTTCTGTCCAGGCATTTTGGGGAGGGCTCCAGGCTCCCCGATATCTCCTGCAATCCCCAATTTGAATTCTGCGTTGTTCGCTGAAGTCTTTGATCCTTATTGAGATGCAAATGCCACTGAGAGGGACACCTATGAAAAGGCATCTGAGTTTCAGTCTGACTTTTGCAACTAAATGAATATATCTCTTTACATCTCTGGGCCTCAGATTCTTTACCTATAAAATAGAGATGAAAGTGCCACCTAACATACAGGGTTTTTGAGACTGGAATTTGTAAATAAAAAACCTTTCTACAGAAAGAATGATTATCCATAATAGTTTGTTTCTACATGCATGGTGCCTTAGCCACTTGCATCGCTCTGTGTCGTATTAGGTATCTGCTTCTAACTCAGTGGGTTTCCCAGGTGGCTCAGATGGTAAAGTGTCTGCCTGCATTGCGGGAGACCTGGGTTCGATCCCTGGCTCAGGAAAATCCCCTGGAGAAGGAAATGGTAACCCACTCCAGTACTCTTGCCTGGAAAATTCCGTGGACGGAGGAGCCTGGTAGGTTATGGTCCATGGGATCACAAAGAGTCAGACACGACTGAGCAACTTCACTTTCACTTTCTAACTCAGTACATGGGACAGAGTAGGTGCTCAATAAAGGGTAGATGAATTCAGTTCAGTCGCTCAGTCGTGTCCGACTCTTTGCGACCCTATGAACCACAGCACGCAAGGCTTCCCTATCCATCACCAACTCCTGGAGCTTACTCAAACTCATGTCCATCAAGTCGGTGATGCCATACAACCATCTCATCCTCTGTCGTCCCCTTCTCCTCCTGCCTTCAATCTTTCCCAGCATTAGGGTCTTTTCAAATGAGTCAGTTCTTTCCATCAGGTGGCCAAAGGAGCTTCAGCATCAGTCCTTCCAATGAATATTCAAAACTGATTTCTATTACAATTGACTGGTTTGATCTCCTTATAGTACAAAGGACTCTCAAGAGTCTTTTCCAACACCACAGTTCAAAAGCATCAGTTCTTCAGTGCTCAGCTTTCTTTATAGTCCAACTCTCACACCCATCCATGACTACTGGAAAAACCATAGTTTTGACTAGATAGACCTTTGTCAGCAAAATAATGTCTCTGCATTTTAATATGCTGTCTAGGTTGGTTATAGTTTTTCTTGCAAGGAGCAACGTCTTTTAATTTCATGGCTGCAGTCACCATCTACAGTGATTTTGGAGCCCAAGAAAATAAAGTCTGTCACTGTTTCCACTGTTTCCCCATCTATTTGCCATGAAGTGATGGGACCAGATACCATGATCTTAGTTTTTTGAATGTTGAGTTTTAAGCCAACTTTTTCACTCTTCTCTTTCACTTGCATCACGAGGCTCTTTAGTTCCTCTTCGCTTTCTGCCATAAGTGTGGTCATCTCCATATCTGAGGTTATTGATATCTCTCCTGGCAATCTTGATTCCAGCTTGTGCTTCATCCAGCTCGGCATTGAATTGAGTAAGTGAATTGAGCAAGACTAATTTATAGCAGCAGGAAGATAAGTGTTCTCAGGCTTCGATCATGTCTAACAGTAAGATTCTCACTTCTTTAAAGGTCACAGAGTAACCACTGAGCTCTGGCCTTTTGCTCTGGGAAAGCAGGGCAAACTGACCATGTCTGCTGAATTCCCTGTGGAGCTCTCAGTCTGCTATTAGGGACTGTTCTTCCTAGGTCTCCCTCAGATAGTTCATGTATTAACATAGACTGTCCTGTTGTACCCACTGGTGTATCTGTACTTGTCAAGCCATGCGTTCAAACCTTCATTTCCAGAAGAATGGTCATCATGTACATGGGACATGGTGAGAAGACAGGGAAACCCAACCCCACAACGTGACATGTTAAATATCTCTTATCTTAGCCCATATGTTGCTTTTTGCTTTTTGCTGAAGTACAGCAAAGACAGAGACATTGAAAAGTTTTCTTTGAGAAGTAGTGTGATAGAAGAGCCCAAGATGCTTGGCTTCTTCTCTTAGTCTGTTATCAACCTATTGGGTTAATCATTTCTTTGCACTCCATTTCCGGTTCAGCAGAGCCAAGGAATGAAGAGGTGGCTTCTAAGGAGACTTCCATCGTTCTCTGATCCAACGGCCCCTTTCCTCATGCATGGTGGTTTTCTGTGTTTAGAGTGCCTCCTGCTGGCCAGACCAGAATCCCTACCCCTACACTCCCCACATTTGTCAGCGCATGGGGCTAAACTGCGTATTCTGCTGGAAAGAGAGTTGGGTGGGGGTGTCTTGGTCCTGCCACACAAGACTATCTGGAAAAGAAAGAGACCCCCTCAGGAAGAGGACAGAGGTTTATGTAAGCTGCCCAAGAGCTGTAGGGGTCCCCAAAAAGAGCTGTAAGGGTTCCCCAAAAAGAGCTGTAAGGGGTCCCCAAATAGTGACGCGCCACAAAGGACCCAGGAGCCCATACAGGGGGAGGAAGAAGACCTAATGTCAAACAAAGTCGTGCATTTCTATTGCTAAGTGTCTAGTGCCAATTTCTGAAACAAAACTGTATCTTCAAATTTAAGTGGTAGTGGGACTGTTAACCTTGAAGTGAGAAAAAAATCCATGGACTCACTGGGAATTTGGGGGCAGGGACAATTATCCTCGTGAAATAATGTTCAAAGGAACAGTGGAAGGTGAAAACAAACTTGTGTTTTGATCACAATCCATGTATCACCTGCCAATTCACATACTTCAAAGATATATATTTTATTCATTTGAGCCTCCGTTTGCTGTCTGTATGTATCAAGCTGTGGGCAAATATTTTCTCTTATTAGTATTATGTACTAGAAGCTAAAACCACTTACTGAGGAGTTAGCAAATCATCAATAATTAGGTTAAGTCATGTTCAAATAACAGTAGGAATGTACACATGACAATTTTCCAGGCAATTAACTAGAATTGACTTGGACCCAGGTAGGTAGTGGGGGAAAGTTACGTTTGGTGTTCCTCCTCTATTCCCTGCTAAGTGGGTAGCAGGGTGCTGAAGAGAGAAACAAGTGCATTCTGCTACTTGGTAGTACTGTGAACAAGGGCAAATTGCTTTGCTCTCATTTATTCATTCAGCAAGCAAGTGATGGGGAAACAAGAAGTTGAGAGGAACATGCAAGTTGGAGGAGGTTGACAGCTGAAATCTAGGGATGCTGCTGGGTGTGATCAAGAGAGGGAAGCTGGCACACGTGGGAGGTGCTGCAGAGGCCACGAGCCGGGGGGACCCACCAGACATTGAATGAAGAGCAGAAGAGCATCCCTGTCCAGGGAAGACTTGCATACATGCCTCTTGGGTTGCTAGGCATGCCATCGGCTGTCTTAGTGCCTATTAACTTTGCGTTCCAGCCTTTAAAAGGTGGTCAAGCTTGCTTTAATTTATTTTTAAAAGGTAGGAATAGCCTTGGGAGAATAATTAAAAGCCCACTGTTTTTTGTTACATTATATTTTAAGACAGCATATTTTCCTGTCTACTGACTTTTAAGAGGGCCCTGCCAAGTAGTCTGTGTAAGAGTAAATGAGCATATAAAAGGTTTGCTCTGTAGCTATTTGAACATGGTTTTTACAGAATTTTATCTTCATTCACATGAAAAAATAAACAATTCTTCACTTCAGCTTCTCCAGGCTCACCAAAAATGTACAATGTGTGCCTACAGAAGCAAAAGGGGAAAAGATGAAAAAAATAACTCAGTGTGCAGGGGAAAGGATTCTGTTACATGAACAGAGGGCAACATATGGATTGGTTAGATGGTGATGTTGACCAAAGTATTGGGGGGAAAAATGGAGGAATAGGATCTTTTGAAATACTGCAGAGGAAAAGCTGCTACAAACACACTGTGTAGAAAATAATCTGTAAATGCCAGAGTTGTCTGGCAGAATGACACTCTCTTACCCAAAGGTCTTCTGTTTTTATTCCAAAATGTGCTTTTCACCAGTATAACTCTAATACTTTATCAAATTTTAAATTTCACAAGTCAAAATGAATTCACTGACTTATCTAAAGAATGTTATATAAAAGCCAGAGTGCCCTTTGACTGCTGATTCTATCAAAGACAAACCCTTGACCTTCTAGCGATGTCTACTGTTAAGAGTTCAGTGGGTACTATTGAAAGAGAATGAGGAAGATCTATATGTTCTAAAATAGAAGTCTGTGGAGAAAACAAAGAAATTTACTGAATATACATTATGATGGTACTCTTGTGAAAGATGAAAACACACTCAACAATTCTATCAATATATTATATCTGTATCTGTATATCTATATTACAGCTATCTAGTTCTCTCTATTTATGTCTATACTGTCTACATGCTGTGCTGTGCTTAGTCGCTCCATTGTGTCTGACTCTTTGAGACCCCATGGACTGTAGCCCACCAGGCTTCTCTGTCCATGGGGATTCTCCAGGCAAGAATACTGGAATGGGTTGCCATGCCCTTCTCCAGGGGATCCCTTGGAGAAGAAGGATCCATGCCCTTCTTCCCAACCCAGGGATCGAACCCAGGTCTCTTGCATTGCAGGCAGATTCTTTACCTTCTGAGATACCAGGGAATATCTAAATCTGTATCTACTGAGTAGAAAAGGCTTAAAGAAATTTTCACTTCTGGTAATGTGAAATAGATAAATTTCTTTCTGAGGGTAAGGGACATTTAGAAACCTTTGCACATTTTGATAAAAGCATTGCTCATCTAATAAGATAGTGAATAATTGTTAGACCAGGGTCTATGGAAGAGCAGGTGCTCAAAGTTATTTTAGGGATTAAAACTTCTTTCCTTCTGGGGGATTATTTACTCATTCTAGAGGGGACTGCTGAAAGGATGAGAAACTGAATGGTTGTTTTGATAGCCCTGTCAGGCTAAGGAAATGGAAAATACTACAGTGTAACCAAGAAGGGGTGTTTCTTTGCTTTGTGTTGGGACCTCAATGCTCCACATTAGTGATAAAGTTATACAAAAAAAGGCTGGGGTGGAGATTGCAACTCAGGTTTGAATAATCTCAGTCATGAATTTTTCTCTTAAACTTTTATTTTGTATCGGGGTATAAGGCAATGGCACCCCACTCCAGTACTCTTGCCTGGCAAATCCCATGGACGGAGGAGCCTGGTAGGCTGCAGTCCATGGGGTCGCTAAGAGTCGGACACGACAGAGCGACTTCACTTTCACTTTTCACTTTCATGCATTGGAGAAGGAAATGGCAACCTACTCCAGTGTTCTTGCCTGGAGAATCCCAGGGACGGCAGAGCCTGGTGGGCTGCTGTCTATGGGGTCGCACAGAGTCGGACACGACTGAGGCGACTTAGCAGCAGCATAGCCGATTAACAATGTTGTGACAGTTTCAGGTGAACAGTGAAGGGACTCAGCCGTACAGACACATGTATCCATCTTCCCCAAACTATCCTCCCATCTCCGCTGCCACATAACATTGAGCAGAGCTCCGTATGCTGTATAGTAGGTCCTTGTTGGTGATCCCTTTTGACTACAGCGGTGTGCCCATGTCCCAAACTCCCTCTCTCTTCCCCCCGTCAGCCATAAAAGTTCATTCTGTAAGTCTGAGTCTCTATCTGTTTTGTTAAGTAAATTCATTTGTATAGTTTTTTAGATTCCATATAAAAAGGATGTCTGACCATATTTCTCCTTCTCTAACTTAGTTCACTCAGTATGACAGTCTCTAGGTCCATCCAGGTTGCTGCAGATGGAAGTATTTCATTCTTTTTAATGACTGAGTAATATTACGTTGTATATATTTACCACCTCTTCTTTATCCATTCCTCTCTTGGTGGACATTAGGTTGCCTCCATGTCTTGCTTACTGTAAACAGTGCTGCCGTGAACATTGGGGTGCATGTATCCTTTCAGATCATGTTTTCTCTGGATATATGCCCAGGGATGCGATTGCAGGGTCATATGGTAGCTTTGTTTTTAGTTTTTTGAGGGACCTCCATACTGTTCTCTATAATCAGCGTACCAAGTTACATTCCTACCAACAGTGTAGGAGGGTTACCTTCTCTTCACACCCTCTCCAGCATTTATTGTTTGTGGATTTTTTTTTTATGATAGTCATTCTGATTGGTGTGAGGTGATACCTCACTGAAGTTTTGATTTATGTTTCTCTGATAATTAGCACTATTGAGCAAATTTTCATGTGCCTTATGGCCATATGTCTGTCTTCTTTGGAGAAATGTCCATTTAGGTCTTCTTCCCATTTGTTGATTGGGTTGAACACAGCAATCATTGGTTGAACATAGGCAGAACACTCTCTGACATAAATCACAGTAATATCTTTTTCAGTCCGCCTCCCAGAATAATTGAAATAAAAACAAAAATAAACAAATGGGACCTACTTAGACTCAAAAGCTTTTGCATAGCAAAGGAAACAATAAACAAAACAAAAAGACAACCTACAAATTAGGAGAAAATATTTGCAAATGATATAACTAACAAAGGATTAGTTTCCAAAATTTATAAATAGCTCATGATGCTTAACAGCATCAAAACAAACATCCAATCAAAAAATGAGCAGAAGACCTAAATAGTCATTTCTCCAGTGAATTTTTAAAATTAATTTTTAGAGGTGGCAAGAATACACAGAAGAACTATACAAAAAAGATATTAGTGACCCCGACAACCACAACGGTGTGATCACTCACTTAGAGCCAGACATCCTGGAATGCGAAGTCGAGTGGGACTTAGGCAGCATCACTATGAACAAAGCTAGTGGAGGTGATGGAATTCCAGTCGAGCTATTTCAAATCCTAAAAGATGATGCTGTGAAAGTGCTGCACTCAGTATGTCAGCAAATTTGGAAAACTCAGCAGTGGCCACAGGACTGGAAAAGGTCAGTTTTCATTCTAATCCCAAAGAAAGGCAATGCCAAAGCTGTTCAAACTACAGCACAATTGCATTCGTCTCACACGCTAGCAAAGTAATGGTCAAAATTCTTGAAGCCAGGCTCCAACAATACATGAACCAAGAACTTCCAGATGGTCAAGCTGGTTTTAGAAAAGGCAGAGGAACCAGAGCTCAAATTGCCGACAGCTATTGGATTATCAAAAAAGCAAGAGAGTTTCAGAAAAACATCTACTTCTGCTTTATTGACTATGCCAAAGCCTTTGACTGTGTGGATCACAACAAACTGTAGAAAATTCTTAAAGAAATGGGAATACCAGACCATTTTACCTGCTTCCTGAGAAATCTGTATGCAAGTCAAGAAGCAACAGTTAGAACTGGACATGGAACGACAGACTGGTTCCAAATTGGGAAAAGAGTACGTCAAGGCTGTATATTGTCACTCTACTTATTTAACTTATATGCGAGTACATCATGAGAAATGCTGGAATCAAGGTTGCAGGGAGAAATATCAATAACCTCAGATATGGAGATGACACCACCCTTATGGCAGAAAGTGAAGAGGAACTAAAAAGCCTCTTGATGAAAGTAAAAGAGGAGAGTGAAAAAGTTGGCTTAAAACTCAACATTCAAAAAACAAGATCAGGGCATCTGGTCCCATCACTTCATGGCAAATAGATGGGGAAACAATGGAAACAGTGAGAAACTTTATTTTCTTGGGCTCCAAAATCACTGCAGATGGTGACTGTAGCCATGAAATTAAAAGATGCTTGCTCCTTGGAAGAAAAGCTATGACCAACATAGACAGCATATTAAAATGCAGAGACATTACTTTGCCAACAAATATCTGTCTAGTCAAAGCTATGGTTTTTCCAGTAGTCATGGATGGATGTGAGAGTTGGAGTATAAGGAAAGCTGAGCACTGAAGAACTGATACTTTTGAACAGTGGTATTGGAGAAGACTCTTGAGAGTCCTTTGGACTGTAAGATCAAACCAGTCAATCGTAAAGGAAATCAGTTCTGAATATTCATCAGAAGGACTGATGCTGAAGCTGAAGCTGAAGTTCCAATCCTTTGGCCACCTGATGCAAATAACTGACTCATTTGAAAAGACCCTGATGCTGGGAAAGATTGAAGGCAGGAGGAGAAGGGGACGACAGAGGATGACATGGTTGGGTGGCATCACCGACTTGATGGACATAAATTTGAGCAAGCTCGGCAAGTTGGTGATGGACAGGGAGGCCTGGCGTGCTGCAGTCCATGGGGTTGCAAATAGTCAGACACAACTGAGTGACAACTAAACTGATATGCATCAATATATGATATTTGTTTTTCTCTTTCTGACTTACTTCATTCTGTACGGCAGTCTATAGGTCAGTTCACATCTCTGCAGATGGTACAGTTTTGTTCCTTTTAATGGTTGAGTAATATTCAATTGTATATCTATACATGAGTTCTTCTCTATTCATTCCTCGGTTAATGGGCATTTAGGTCGTTTCCATGTCTTGGTTAGTGTAAGTCGTGCTGCAGTGAACACTGGGGTGCATTTATCTCTGAATTATTGTTTTCTCT
This sequence comes from Bos javanicus, assembly GCF_032452875.1. Taxonomy (NCBI): domain Eukaryota; kingdom Metazoa; phylum Chordata; class Mammalia; order Artiodactyla; family Bovidae; genus Bos; species Bos javanicus. The sequence goes on from NC_083889.1 coordinate 7,616,826, forward strand.
GGGTACATGCCCAGAAATAGGTTTGCTGGTTCATATAGTAGTTCTATTTTTAGTTTTTTAAGGACTCTCCATATTATTGTCCATAGTGACTGTGTCAACTTACATTCTCACCAACAGTGTAATTGGGTTCCCTTTTCTCCATACCCTCTCCAGCATTTATTGTTTGTAAATTTTTTGATGATGGCCAGTCTGGTGTAATGTGATACCTCGTTGTAGCTTGGATTTACATTTCAGTAATAATTAGTGTGTTGAGCATCTTTTCCTGTGTCTATTGGCCATCTGTATGTCTTTGGAGAAATGTCTATTTAAGGCTTCCCTTTTTTTTTTGATTGGGTTGTTTGTTATTTTGATATCGAGCTGCAGGAGCTGTTTGTATATTTTGGAGAGTAATCCCTTCCCAGTTGCTTCATTTGCAAATGTTTTCTCCATTCTGAGTGTTGTCTTTTCATCTTGTTTATGGTTTCCTTTGCTGTGCAAAAGCTTTTAATTAGGTACCGGTTGTTTCTTTTTGTTTTTATTTTCATTGCTGTAGGAGGTGGGTCAAAGAACATCTTGCTGCGATTTATGTCAAAGAGTGTTCTATGTTTTCCTCTAAGTTTTACAGTGTCTGGCCTTCAGTCATGAATTTGGTTTAAAGTTAACTCATGTTACTTGGGTGTGTATGTGCCTACCAGAAATAAAAATATGTTCTCTAGAGGAAGAGTATATCATTCTTGGGAACAAATTAGTCTACAAACAATTTTGCAAGTAGATATCTGATCTATAATTAAAACAAAACAGGCACATGAGGGACGAAAAGGAAATAATAATGAAAACCAGCAGAAACAACAGATGGTAAGAAGAGAAGCATAGAGAAACCAGATATTGGAGCTATCAGATTCATAGTTTAAAATATCTATTCATTATATTCAGAGAGATAAAATGTGAGAAATATGTCAGAGTACTAGAAACTATAAAAATTAAAAAATGTGAAGTCTGCAACTAAAAATTAAAATTGAAATTAAAAGCTCAATGAGGGTCTTCCCTGGTGGTGCAGTAAATGGGAGTCTACCTACCAATGCAGGGGACATAGGTTCGATCCCTGGTCCAAGAGGGTTCCACATACCATGGAACAACTTCTGAGTTGCATGCTCAACTTCTGAGCCCGTGCTCTAGCAACTACGGAGCCTGTGTTCTGCAACTGCTGAGGCCCACACGCCTGGAGCCTGTGCTCTGCAACAGAAGAACACACCCCAGTGAGAAGCCTGTGCTCTGCAACAGGAGAATACATCCCAGTGAGGAGCCTGTGCTCTGCAACAGGAGAACACACCCCAGTGAGAAGTCTGTGCTCTGCAACAGGAGAATACATCCCAGTGAGAAGCCTGTGCTCTGCAACAGAATACAGCCCAGTGAGAAGCCTGTGCTCTGCAACAGGAGAATACAGCCCAATGAGAAGCCTGTGCTCTGCAACAGGAGAATACACCACAGTGAGAAGTCTGTGCTCTGCAACAGAATACACCCCAGTGAGAAGCCTGGGCTCTGCAACAGGAGAATACACCCCAGTGAGAAGCCTGTGCTCTGCAACAGGACAATACAGCCCAGTGAGAAGCCTGTGCTCTGCAACAGGACAATACAGCCCAGTGAGAAGCCTGTGCTCTGCAACAGGACAATACACCCCAGTGAGAAGCCTGTGCACTGAAACAGGACAATACAGCCCAGTGAGAAGCCTGTGCTCTGCAACAGGAGAATATAGCCCAATGAGAAGCCTGTGCTCTGCAACAGGAGAATACAGCCCAATGAGAAGCCTGTGCTCTGCAACAGGAGAATACAGCCCAATGAGAAGCCTGTGCTCTGCAACAGGAGAATACAGCCCAATGAGAAGCCTGTGCTCTGCAACAGGAGAATACAGCCCAATGAGAAGCCTGTGCTCTGCAACAGAATACACCACAGTGAGAAGCCTGTGCTCTGCAGTGTAGAATGGCTCCACTTATCACTAGAGAAAGCCTGCATGCAGCAACAAAGAACTAGTGCAACCAAAAAAAAAAAAAAGCTCAATGAATATTTTTAACAGCAAACTAAACACTGATAGAGAGATTTAGTGGACTGAAAGATATTTTGGAAGAAAATATTTAGAAGGAAGCATAAAGAGACAAAAGGAAAAATATAAAATAAAGAAGTAATAGGTTTAGAAAATTCTGTGTGAAGATCACTCATATGATACCTTAAGTGCAAGAGGGAAAGGAGAGGAAGGATGGGGCAGAAGAATATCCTAAGAGATTATGGCTGAAAGTCTTTCTGAACTGATAAAAGATACCAAGCCACAGATACTTGAATACGTGCAAAGCCACGCAGGGTAAATACAAAGAAAGTTTCACCTAGGCACATTGTATATTTTTGACTCCTTTGTTTTACGGCAAGTTATTAATTGCCCATATAAGTGTGGGTTTATCACTGGGCCCTCTATTCAGTTCAGTTCAGTTCAGTTGCTCAGTCGTGTCCGACTCTTTGTGACCCCATGAACTGCAGCATGCCAGGCCTCCCCGTCCATCACCAACTGCTGGAATCTACCCAAACCCATGTCCATCAAGCCAGTGATTCCATCCAACCATCTCATCCTCTGTTGTCCCCTTCTCCTCCTGCCCTCAATCTTTCCCAGCATCAGGGTCTTTTCAAATGAGTCAGCTCTTCGCATCAGGTGGCCAAAGTACTGGAGTTTCAGCTTCAGCATCAGCCCTTCCAATGAACACCCAGGGCTGATCTCCTTCAGAATGGACTGGTTGGATCTCCTTGCTGTCCAAGGGACTCTCAAGAGTCTTCTCCAATACCACAGTTCAAAAGCATCAATTCTTTGGCGCTCAGCTTTCTTTATAGTCCAACTCTCACATCCATACATGACCACTGGAAAAACCATAGCCTTGACTAGATGGACCTTTGTTGACAAAGGTCCCATGAACCACAGCATGCCAGGCCTCCTTGTCCATCACCAACTGCTGGAGTCTACCCAAACCCATGTCCATCAAGTTGGTGATGCCGTCCAACCATCTCATCCTCTGTCATCCCCTTCTCCTCCTGCCTTCAATCTTTCCCAGCATCAGGGTCTTTTCCAATGAGTCAGCTCTTTGCATCAGGTGGCCAAAGTGTTGGAGGTTCAGCTTCAGCATCAGTTCTTCCAATGAATATTCAGGACTGATTTCCTTAAATTGTCTTCAATTTCAGGATCTGACCCAGGCTCCTTTCAAATTACTGCCTCTTGGTTGAGATTTGGAATGTGTGAGATTTTATTTGTGCCCTTTAGTAGCAGAGTCTTTATTCCTTACAGTCCTCCGGCTCTCTTCTGCAAGCTCCATTGGCCTTCAAAGCCAGATGTTCTGGGAGCTTGTCTTCTTGGTGGAGGACCCCAGGCTAGTGAGCCCAGTCTGAGGCTAGGACCCCTGGCTCCTTGGGGAGAACCTCTGCAGTTGTAATTACCCTCCCATTTGTGGGTCACTTACCCGAGGATATGGGTCTTGACTATGCTGCATCTCTGCCCCTCTTATCCATCTCATCGTGGGTCCTTTTGTTGTGAAGGTGTTTCTTGCTAGTCTTTAGTTTGTTCTTATAGTTACTGTGTGAATAGTTGTGATCGTGATGGTTTGCCCATGGGAGGAGGTAAGCTTAGGATCTTCCTACTCTGCCATTTTGGTCACCTTGGCCTTAATTGTCTTTTCATATGCTATTTGCCATCTCTATATCATTTTTGTTGAAGTGTCTGTTCCGATCTTTTGATCATTTTTAAATTGAGTTGTTTGTTTCCTTATTGTTGAGCTTTAAAAGTTCTTTGTATTTTGGATACAAGTTCTTTATCAAATATATGTTTTGCAAATACATTATCCCAATCTGTGGCTTATTTCTTTAATTGTCTTAAACTACCTTAATTATTACTACTTTTGTCTTCAACACGTGACAGGCCAGTGAAGTTAATTGGTATCCTTACACACTACTAGTGGGAATATAGACTGGTGCAGCCTCTTTGGAAAATAGTCTGGCAGTTTGTCAAATGCTGAAACACAGTTACAATTTGACCCAGAAATTTTACTCCTAGATAGACACCCAATAGACATAAAGACATGTGTCTGTATAAAAACATGTTCATAGATATTCATAGCAGCATTATTCACAATAGCCAAAAGATGGAAAGAACTGAAGTGTCTATCAGCGGACAAATGGATTAGCAAAACTGTGTGATATATATCGTTTCAAGGACTATTATTTGACTATAAAAAGGAATAAAATACTGCTAGATGCTACAACGTGGATGAATCTTGAAAATGTTGTGCTAAAAGAACCCAGCTATTAAAACAAAAGCTCAATTATTGTGTGAATACATTCATATAAACGTTTAGAAGGGAAATCTATATACTATACAATGGACTATTATTCAGTGTTCAAAAAGAAGGAAATCTTACCATTTGTGACAACATGGATGTGCCTCGAGGATATTATGCTAATTGAAAGAAACCAGACACAGAAAGACAACTGCCGCATGATCTCACTTGTAAGTGTATTCTAAGATAGTCATACACACAGAGTGAGAGAGTGGAATGGTGGTTATCCGGGATTGCAGGTAGAGAGAAATGGGGAGATGCTGGACAAAGGGTGCAAAGTTTCAGTTACACAAGATGAATAAGTTCTGGATATCTAATGTATGACAATGAGAATATAGCTAACAATGTTGTATTGTGTATAGACATTTTCTTAGAAAGTAGATCTTAAGAGTTCTCACCACAAGACAGAAAGAGAGGAAGAAAGAAAGTAAGGAAGAAAGGGAAAATAGTGGTAATTATATGAGGTAATGGATATGTTAATCAACTGAATTGTGGTAGTTATTTCACAGTGTATACACATATCAAATCATAACACTGTACACCGTAAATATGTCCAATTTTAAGTTGTCAATTGTTGTTCAGTAGCTAATCACATCAAACTCTTTGAGACCCCATGAACTGTAGCGCACCAGGCTTCCCTGTCCTTCACTGTCTCCCTGAGTTTGCGCAAACTCATGGCCACTGAATCAGTGATGCCATCCCACCATCTCATCCTCTGTCATCCCTTTCTCCTCTTGTTCTCAATCTTTCCCAGCATCAGGGTCTTTTCATGAAGATGAAAAGCATCTCTCTTTTCATGCTTCTTCATCTCTGCTTCAGTCGTATCCAACTCTATGTGACCCCATAGACGGCAGCCCACCAAGCTCCCCCGTCCCTGGGATTCTCCAGGCAAGAACACTGGAGTGGGTTGCCATTTCCTTCTCCAATGCATGAAAGTGAAAAGTGAAAGTGAAGTTGTTCAGTCGTGTCTGACTCTTAGCGACCCCATGGACTACAGGCCACCAGGCTCCTCCGCCCATGGGATTTTCCAGGCAAGAGTACTGGAGAGGGGTGCCGTTGCCTTCTCCGAATATGCTGTCTAGGTTGGTTATAACTTTTCTTCCAAGGAGCAAGTGTCTTTTAATTTCATGGCTGCAGTCACCATCTGCAGTGATTTTGGAGCCCCCCAAAATGAAGTCTGTCATTGTTTTCACTGTTTCCCCATCTATTTGCCATAAAGTGATGGGACCAGATGCCATGATCTTAGTTTTCTGAATGCTGAGTTTTAAGTCAATTTTTTCACTCTCCTCTTTCACTTTCATCAAGAGGCTCTTTAGTTATTCTTCGTTTTCTGCCATAAGGGTGGTGTCATCTGCATATCTGAAATTATTGATATTTCTCCCTGCAATCTTGATTCCAGCTTGTGCTTCATCCAGTCCAGCATTTCTCATGATGTACTCTGCATATAAGTGAAATAAGCAGGGTGACAGTATACATCCTTGACGTACTCCTTTTCCTATTTGGAACCAGTCTGTTGTTCCATGTCCAGTTCTAACTGTTGCTTCTTGACCTGCATACAGATTTCTTAAGAGGCAGGTCAGGTGGTCTGGTATTCCCATCTCTTGAAGAATTTTCCACAGTTTGTTGTGATCCACACAAAGGCTTTGGCATAGTCAATAAAGCAGAAGTAGATGTATTTCTGGAGCTCTCTTACTTTTTCAATGATCCAACGGATGTTGGCAACTTGATCTCTGGTTCTTCTGCCTTTTCTAAATCCAGCTTGAACATCTGGAAGTTCACGGTTCACACACTGATGAAACCTGGCTTGGAGAATTTTGAGCGTTACTTTACTAGCATGTGAGATGAGTGCAATTGTGCGGTAGTTTGAGCATTCTTTTACACTGCCTTTCTTTGGGATTGGAATGACAACTGACCTTTTCCCGTCCTGTGGCCACTGCTGAGTTTTCCAAATTCGCTGGCATATTGAGTGTAACAGTTTCACAGCATCATCTTTTAGGATTTGAAATAGCTCAACTAGAATTCCATCACCTTCACTAGCTTTGTTCATAGTGATGCTTCCTAAGGCCCACTTGACTTCACATTCCAGGATGTCTGGCTCTAGGCGAATGATCACACCATCGTGATTATCTGGGTCATGAAGATCTGTTTTGTATAGTTCTTCTGTCTATTCTTGCCACCTCTTCTTAATATCTTCTGCTTCTGTTAGGTCCATACCATTTCTGTCCTTTACTGTGCCCATCTTTGCATGAAATGTTGCCTTGGTATCTCTAATTTCCTTGAAGAGATCTCTAGTCTTTCCCATTCTGTTGTTTTCCTTTATTTCTTTGCATCAATCACCGAGGAAGGCTTTCTTATCTCTTCTTGCTATTCTTAGGAACTCTGCATTCAAATGGATATATCTTTCCTTTTCTCCTTTGCCTTTCACCTTTCTTCTTTTCATAGCTATTTGTAAGGCCTCCTTAGACAACCATTTTGCCTTTTTGTATTTATTTTTCTTGGGGATGGTCTTGATCCCTGCCTCCTGTACAATGTCACGAACCTCCATCCATAGTTCTTCAGGCACTCTGTTTATCAGATCTAATCCAGTTGGCTTAAAGTTCAACATTCAGAAAACAAAGATCATGGCATCCGGTCCCATCACTTCATGGGAAATAGATGGGGAAACAGTGGAAACAGTGTCAGACTTAATTTTTGGGGGCTCCAAAATCACTGCAGATGGTGACTGCAGCCATGAAATTAAAAGACGCTTACTCCTTGGAAGGAAAGTTATGACCAACCTAGATAGCATCTTCAAAAGCAGAGACATTACTTTGCCAACAAAGGTTCGTCTAGTCAAGGCTATGGTTTTTCCTGTGGTCATGTATGGATGTGAGAGTTGGACTGTGAAGAAGGCTGAGCGCCGAAGAATTGATGCTTTTGAACTGTGGTGTTGGAGAAGACTCTTGAGAGTCCCTTGGACTGCAAGGAGATCCAACCAGTCCATTCTGAAGGAGATCAGCCCTGGGATTTCTTTGGAAGGAATGATGCGAAAGCTGAAACTCCAGTACTTTGGCCACCTCATGTAAAGAGTTGACTCATTGGAAAAGACTCTGATGCTGGGAGGGATTGGGGGCAGGAGGAGAAGGGGACGACAGAGGATGAGATGGCTGGATGGTGTCACTGACTCGATAGACATGAGTCTGAGTGAACTCTGGGAGTTGGTGATGGACAGGGAGGCCTGGCGTGCTTCGATTCATGGGGTCGAAAAGAGTCAGACACGACTGAGTGACTGAACTGAACTGAACTGAATCCCTTGAATCTATTTCTCACTTCCACTGTATAATCATAAGGGATTTGATTTAGGTCATACCTGAATGGTCTAATGGTTTTCCCTACTTTCTTCAGTTTCAGTCTGAATTTGACAATAAGAAGTTCATGATCTGAGCCACAGTCAGCTCCCAGTCTTGTTTTTGCTGACTGTATAGAACTTCTCCATCTTTGGCTGCAAAGAATATCATCAATCTGATTTCTGTATTGACCGTCTGGTGATGTACATGTGTGAGTCTTCTCTTGTGTTATTGGAAAAGGGTGTTTCCTATGACCAGTGCGTTCTCTTGGCAAAACTCTATTAGCCTTTGCCCTACTTCATTCTGTATTTGAAGGCCAAATTGCCTGTTACCCCAGGTATTTCTTGATTTCCTACTTTTGCATTCCAATCCCCTATAATGAAAAGGACATCTTTTTTGGGTGTTAGTTCTAGAAGGTCTTGTAGGTCTGCATAGAACCGTTCAACTTCAGCTTCTTCAGCATTACTGGTTGGGGCAAAGACTTGGATTACTGTGATATTAAATGGTTTACCTTATAAACAAACAAATCATTCTATTGTTTTTGAGAATGTATCCAAGAACTGTGTTTTGGATTCTTTCTCTATGATGCCTACTCCATTTCTTCTAAGTGATTCTTGCCCACAATAGTAGATATAATGGTACAAAAATAAATCTGGTACCCTTCAGTTATTATCTCTTACCTCCAGCACTCCTCCCCCAGCTGTAAACAACTAGTTATCTACTTTCCATCTCTACAGATTCTCTTCTCCTTCATAGGGCTTTTTGGTTTTGATTGTTGATGACTGTAGTTGTCCATTTGTATAGGGAAAGTGAGAAACTTGGATCAAAAGTCTTACTGGGACTGTATTAAGTGTGGGATGTCTATTAGACATTCAAGGGAAGATGTCAAATCAACTGTAGAGTATGTCTCCTCATAGACTTAATGGCCTAGTAAAGTTCCCTTCAACCATATTAAAAGCATCCAACAAGTTGCAGAATGATTTAGTAAATTAATGTACCATAAATGTTATGACATGAAATAGCATGCAAGGATAATTTTTTATTGAAAAAAGTAGATTATAAAAAGTGCATGGAGCTTGCTTCCATTTCCAAGAATACAGCGTATATTAATATATATAATAATATATATTTTGTTGGAATGCACATAGGCTTGGAAGCAGATAGACTAGAAAAAACAGTGGTTACACCAGGTGTTGGGATTTGGCATGGTTTTATTCTTCTTAATTCGTTATTGTTTAAAGTGTCTCCAATAATAATGTGTTACTTAAATAGGATAAATTTATAAACGTCTTTCCCAGCAGACTGAGGCTGGTTTATCTGTAAGATGAGGGATATCAAGGTGATTAGGGTGTTGAGGTACCACATGCAAAGGAGCAAAGGCAATGAGGCCCCCGCCCAAGACCGAGGCGTGGGGGCACGAAGGGGCGGTCCAAAGGCCCCGCCCCTTATCGTCACGTGCTCACCGGCAGCCAATGGCCGCCTCCGAGCCCACCTAGGGGACGGGGCGGGGCGCCCAGCTGTCGTCACCAGGACAACGGGCGTTGCCGGCGCCTTGTGACTCTGGGCTGTGGGCGCGCTCGCGGCTCTTCGGCCATGGTGAGTTTGGGGCCCTCGCAGCCCGGCCACCAGGCCCTTCCCCGCCCGAGCTGTGCCTCCGCGCGGCCGCCTGCTGGTCTGGGCGGGTGGCGCCGGGGTCGCCGAAAGGCCGGGCCGAGGCCTGCGGGGCTGCCGGGCAGGGCAGGGCTGGGCGGGCCCCCGGGAGGGGGAACCCTGGGGCAGGCGGAACGCCCGCCCGCTGCCCAGGAGCGGCGCCGAGAGTGCCGGGGTCACTGCGGGGACCCAGACCCGGCCGGCCGCCGGACAGCGTAATGCTGTTTCGCCCTAGGGAGCCTGATAAGCCACTCAGAGAGGGTGTGGTTAGGGGGAAAAAAAGGATATGTATGAATATCATCTACCATGTATAGTCATATTAACACTATGTTTCAGTCTGCGTGCTTCCTGTCCAATTTCTATGCAATTATGTACAAATAGGTATTTCTTTGAAATTCATCATTCTGACAGGTTTCTATAGCATGTGAAAATTTGAATTTGTAATTTTGGGGATTCCTCACTCCTTTTTAAAAATGGGGCATTAAGGTGGTGTTTTTTTCTGAGTGCAGCACCCGCACTCGGGGATTTAATTCCTAATTAGTGCGTAGTAAACCCTTTAAATTATTACCTTTATTCAATAACTTGAGACTGAGTGGGCATCCCACCTGGACTCCATTAAGCTCGTTTATAACCCGAAGACTCGGCTCAGGTATTGGCTTGAATAGGCAAGATTTAGGGAATTGTCAGTCGAAGGTGTGAATTCTCCAGAAGCCTCCAAAAGGTGTAAAAGAAGAGCAGAGCTGGATTGTCTGCTTGGAGACACACCTTTGGTGTATTTGCGAGAGGGTGGGGGTGGGTGAGAGGAAAACGCTTAGTTCTGAGAAACAGTTTTTGTAACTGTTAGTAGTGTTACCTAGATTTGCTGCTTACCTGCAGGGGTTAGTGGAAGAGCTACTAAACTGAGAGTGGCCGGTGCTCCCCAAGTGCCGGTAGGGCTTCTGGAGAGAGACGCTGCCCTTTGGAATCTTGGCTGGCTCTGTCCTGTCTTAGTAACTAAGCTACTAAGAGAACGTGGATGATCTGTATCTCATTGACCCCAGAAGAACAACTGCCAGCTGTGTGACCTGTTGATAGTAGGAAAAAAAATACCCCATCACCCACAAATAACAGCAATGCCTTCTTTAGTCCCTGCATGCTTCTTTTAAATTCTGAGTTGCTTTAAGTGAAAATTAATGGAGCCAGAAGAATTTCAGGAAATGAATTTATGAAAAGCTAAGTGTTGTAAATGTTGCAGCGTCTTACTTTTTACATGTAATCTGTGAGAAAAGCTCTTACAATTCTGGCAAGGGGAAAGAACATTAAGGAGTTAACAGTTTCACAGCTTTCTCTCTGAGGGCTTATATTCCTCCAGTTGTCCATTTTCCTTTTCTTCTTTTTGGTCCACCTGTTCCATCCTGATTCACTGTTGTGAATCAACAGTCCACCTTGATTCACGGTCGTAAATTTTAGAGTTTTATGTACTCTAAAAGCATCTTACTGTACTTGTGTACTACTGGTTGCTTTGCCAAACTTAGAAATGCTTTGGTTTTTATCTTTAAGCATTAAAAATTTAATTCATGGGAGGAATTTAAGTGAATGGTAACCTGATGCCTAGGCTCCAGGGTAAAGGGGAGTGAGTGGTTAGTGTAGAGGGAGGATAAGGAGGCTGCTTCTATAATCCCCCAAATGTACTCCAGATATTAACATTACCCTTCCTTAAATGCTTGAATCTAAACATACAGCTTTAGCATTGGATATTTATGGCGTTGCACGTGAATTTTTCTTCAGGGCGTCCCCTGGCAGTCTGGTGATTAAGACTCCATGGCTTCCAACGCAGGAGATGTGGGTTTGATCTCTGGTCGAGGAACTAAGAAGTTGTTTAGTTGCTCAGTTTTGATCCCATGGACTGTAGCCCACCATGCCCCTCTATCCTTGGGATTCTCCAGGCAGGAATACTGGAGTGGGTTGCCATTTCCTTCTCTGGACGATCTTCCCGACACAGGGATTGAGCCCATTTCACTGGCATTGGCAGGTGGATTCTTTACTGCTAAGCCACCAGGAAAGCCCTAAGATCCACATGCCGTGCAGGAGAAAAAAAAAAAAGAATTCAGTTAAGCCACTTGTTTCTATTGCCTTTAAATGATAAATGACAGCTGACATTTATTGTGTACATTTTATGCGTGAGACATTTTTATAAGCACCCCATGTGTCTTAAGTAACCATCACAACAACCTTACGCGGAAAATACCGTTTCCACATTTTAGAGATGAGGAAATGAGGCACAGAGAGGTAAAGTAACTCACCCAGTCAGATTTCAAAACCAGGCATCTTGTCTCAGAGCCGGCTTATGTAAACGTTGGATTATGCTATAGTGTATGGTGTCTTGTTATATGTTCCCTCCAAATATAAGCTATTTTTCTGTTAGGAGATGAGTTTTCTCCCTTACTTGGATTTTAATGTTTTGCCTGCTTATGAGTATTTGTCTTTTGTTCTTGGCACTTGGCTGCACACTGTTGAGCAGAGTAGGCACGCCTAGGCTTCTGTGCTCTGCCTTTTCTTCTCTTTCACACAGATGAAATGAAGAGGAATCAATGACGACAGATCATTGGATTAGGGTTCATACTCATGGCTGTAATAGCATTTAAAGTTTCTCCTGTCATTTCAGTTTGTGTTCAGGAATTGGCACCTGCTTTCTGTGAATCACAAAGGCTGGCTTTTTTTTTTTTTTTTTTTAATTTTAATTGAAGTATAGTTGATTGACAATGTTGTGCCAGTCTCTGCTGTACAGCAGTGTGATTCACTGTTTTATACACACACATACATTCTTTTTTAAATATTCTTTTTCATTATGGTTGATCCCAGGAGACTGGATATAGTTGCCTGTGCTATACTGTAGGACCTGTTGTTTATCCGTTCTATATATGGGCTTCACTGGTGGCTCAGAGGTTAAAGCGTCTGCCTCCAGTGCAGGAGACCAGGGTTTGATCCCTGGGTCGGGAAGATCCCCTGGAGAAGGAAATGGTAACCCACTCCAGTATTCTTGCCTGGAGAATCCCATGGACAGAGAAGCCTGGTAGGCTACAGTTTTTGTTTTTTAATTGAAGTGTAGTTGATTGACAGTGTTGTGCCAGTCTCTGCAGTGTGACTCAGTTATACACACACATACATATAAGCATACATCTGCTGACCCCAGCCTCCCACCCCAACCCTCCCTCAGCCCCCTCCCGGTGGCATCCACAAGTTTGTTCTCTTCCATCCACGTTGCTGAAAGGGCATTATTTCATTCTTTGCTATGACTGAGTAGTAGTCCATTGTATATATGTACCACACCTTCTTTATCCATTGACCTGTAAATGGATATTGAGGGTGTTTCTGGGTCTTGGCTACCATAAATAATGCTGCTATGAACATAGCGGTGCAGATATCTTTTGAATTACAGTTTTATCCGGGTATATGCCCAGGAAGTGGGATTTTTGGATGATATGGTAATTCTCTTTTTAGTTTTCTGAGGAGAAATCCATATTGTTTTCCACAGTGGCTGCATCAACTTGCATTTTCTCCAACAGTGTAGGAGGGTTTCCTTTTCTCCACACCTTCTCCAGCATTTGTTATTTGTAGATTTTTTGATGATGGCCATTCTGACCTGTGTGAGTTGATACCCTGTTGTATTTTTTGGTTTGCATTTATAATTAACAATATTGAGCATCTTCTCATGTGTCTATTGGCCATTTATATGTCTTTTTTTGAGAAATGTCTGTTAAGGTCTTCTGCCCAGTTTTGAGTTGGGTTGTTTGTGTTTTTGTTGTTGAGCTGTATCAGCTGTTTGTGTGTTTGGGTGATTAAGCCCTTGTTGGTTGCAGCATTTGCAAATATTTTCTTTTGTTCCATAGGTCGTCTTTTCATTTTGCTTATGGTTTCTTTGCTGTGCAAACGCTTGTTGAGTTTGACTAGGTCTCATTTGTTTGTGTTTTTATTGCTATTGCCTTGGGAGACTGACCTAAGAAAACATTGTTACAAGACGAGCTTTTAACATAAAGCCATTAGACTTGAAGGATGAGACTATTTCTAAAAGTAAAATTTTATTTTCTGAGGTTTTTTCCTAATAATCCATTCAATTCAGTCGCGCAGTCATGTCCAACTCTTTGCAGCCCCGTGGACTGCAGCACGCTAGGCTTCCCTGTCTATCACCAATTCCCGGAGCCTGCTCAGACTCATGTCCATCGAGTTGGTGATGTCATCCAACCATCTCATCCTCTGTCATCCCCTTCTCCTGCCTTCAATCTTTCCCAGCATAGTTTTCATTTATTTTAGTTGTATATTCTAAAATTGTTACAAAAAGACATCAAAAAGCTTTAAACTTTAATTTGTATGGATCAAAATATATGTTGGATTACCTGTTGTCATCAGGTTTTTGTTAACTGCTTTCCACTTGAGCTTGTAAGGCAGATTTATTTTTTGGAAATATAAAACAGCATTGTATCATAGAATTGTCCCATTTTAATTGATTTCATTTGGAGTTCTCCCAGTGTTGCTCTTTCTGTATTTGCCTGTGGTTAAGACTTCTCAGAGGTGTTGAGAAGCAGAATAAAGTATATTCTATTTTACCAACAGTTTTGGTCTCTTTGCCATCACATGGTATAGTTAAGAGAGCTTATATAATGAGATCTTTGTTAATAGATCATGACAACAAATTTCTCTCTTATTAATTTTCCTACTCTGGACAAAACTGGTCTCCTTTATGGCTGCACTAAGGGGGTACATAATTTTTAGTAATCGTAACAATAACTCCCTTTCATAGAGCCCTTCCACTGTGTTCATTTTTAGGCTGATCACTTCACATTTATCTCACTTAACCCTTCTAACATCCCTGTGAGATTGACATCATTGTACTCACTTAATAGGCCCAATTGTTTAGACAGTTTGCCCAAGGTCACATAGTTGGTGAGTGACAGCCAGGATTTGAACTCAAACAATCTGTCTTTAAAGTATGGCATTTTAAGCATTGCACCATGGCTTCTTCCCAAACTGAAGATTGTGCCTGGTACCTGGCGTGCGGCTTTTCCAGTTCTCAGTGCTGCCCCTGTAATCGTGTCTTTCCATTAAATTTTCTGTCCCATGGTTTTCTGTCCAGCAAATATTTGTGTATCTCAGTATGTGCCAGTCTGTTCTAGGCAGTGGGTGCACAACCATAAATGAAACAGGAAAGGCTCTGGCCTCGTGGAGTTACATTCTAGTGGTGGGAGGACAGATAATAAGCATATAGATAAGGTGGTGAGAAGGGCTTTGGAGAAAAAGCTGAATAAGAGGAAGTTTTGAGGATGGATGAGTGGATGAGAGGAGGGAGGACTTGCTTTTTAAAAAAAAATACTATTTGGCCGTGCTGGGTCTTCGTTGCAGCATGCAGGATCTTTAGGTGGGACAAGCTCACCCTTATTTGTAGCATGTGAGATCTAGTTCCCTGACCAGAGATCACACCTGGGCCCCCTGCATTAGGAACTGGGAGTCCTAGCCACTGGACCACCAGCGGAGTCCCGGAACTTACTCTTTCTGTTGGTGGAAGGGAAGGTGTCTCTGAGCAGAGGATGTGGCAGGTGAATGCCTAGGAGAAAGACCCTTTCAGGAAGGAATACATATGCAAAGGTCGCGAGGCACTGCCTGGTGTATTGGAGGCACAGCAAGGAAAACCTGGAGTGGAATAAGATGAGCTTGGCAAGAGGGGAGGCCATGTCAGTCAGGGAGACCAGATTGCGTAAGACGAACAAGCCATTTAAGGGAATTTGCCTTCCATTTGAGGGGAGAGGAGGTGATTGACGGAGTAGAATGGCAGAGCATGGCTTTGCATTTCATAAAAGGACCGTTCTGTCTGCTGTGTGGAAAGTATACGCGAGGTAGGAGTGAGGGGAGAAAGGACAAGAACAAAGGAAACCAGAGAAGGCGTTGTTTGGTTCAGTCATCCATGGGGTTGGCTGTGCAATAGAAAAGCAAGTGAAGAATGGTTCAGCGATTGGAGTCTGAGCAATAGTAACACGTTGTCATTTGCTGAGATGAAGACTATGGGAGGAGTAAATTTAGCAAGGGATGAAGAAAGGAGTTGGTTGTGGGCTTGATAAATTCGTGATCCTTATTAAACATCTAAAGTGAAAGATATCTAGAGACACAGAGTTACGTTTTCAGAAACAGTGGGATATTTTTAAAACGCAAACTGAATTGAATCTTGAAGTATTAGATTTGGAAGAGACTTTTTGAGTTTTTCTAGTACAATCCTTTCATTTTACAAACTAGAAATGCTGAGAAGTCAATTGCCTGCCACAGAGTTAAATAGCCTTTACTACCGATTCTCCAGTACAAAGAACACTTGACCTGGAGTCAGGAGATACAAGTTTATATTGTAGTTTTCCTTTTTTTTTTTTTTTTTCAGTTCTAAACCTTGGGTAAGTCATTTATCTGCTCCAAGTCTTTCTTCTATCAGAACAGATAATAAAGACTTCCACTGTTAGGATGTTGAAAGTTGCAAAAACTAGACATTGCTGTTTCTACCCTAATGATGGGAAAAGGTTGAGAAGCTACAAGATTGCAGTTCTCTAAAACCCGTCTAGAGAGCTGAGGTCACAAAGAAATCTACATGAATTAAAATTGAGGCTGTAACACGCCCTTCCCAGAAAAAAGGAGACGCGTAGATACTTGGACCTGTGGAGGGGTCAGCAGGAGGGAGAAGAGTCTGCTATAGACAGCTCTTGGAGCAATCGGTCAACGTTTACTGACTGCTTGTGGGCTGGAGTGACCTCTGGAATCCCGAGGAGCCCCAGCCACAGAGCACGTTGCACCCACCTCTCTTTCCCTTGGGTCTTCGCTGAGTACATGCATGTAGACATGCCCTGGAGTGCAGGACCTTCCTGAGGTGGGCGATGCCTGCTGAAGGCCAGGGTCAGGGCAGGAGAATCAACAGAAATCTCTCTGAGGCACTAGGGGCTTTCCCCAAGTGTAAGGCAGGGCCACCACGGACAGGGGGCACGGCAGGGGAGCTGAGAAATGTCCCTCTGTGGCTATCCAGGCTTTCAATCAGGGAGGCAACAGGCTTTCAGGTGGCAGCCAGAGGCAGAGAGAGATCTCCATAAGGCATGGACAGCAGAGGGTGCCACAGCAGAGCCAGCTCCCGGCTGACAGCCAGAGTGTAAAACAGAGATGGTGCTCTTAGTTTTCAGAAAGCTAGCACCTGGGTTGTAAAGCTCAACAAGATCTGTGAAGTTCACCAGTGCTCAGATCCCAGCTTCTCCTGAAGGTGCATTTCTGATTGCACCCTAAAAAAAATTTAAAGCCGATCTTGAACTGAGTCTAACTAGCGCTATAACACAATTGAGACCCAGATCAACTAGAAATTAAAAGGATTCAGTGCCTGTTACCTTCACTGTAAGCAACGTAATTGAAGGAGGAACTTTGCTTTATGGAGGTAAATGACTATACTTTAAAAAAATTCAGGTATAATTGACATAATAACATATTAAAGTTGTACAATGTAATGATTTGAAATTTGTATATATTGCAAAATGATCACCGTAACAGGTCTAGTTAACATCTGTCACCATACATAGTTATAGAATTTTTGCCTTGTGATGAGAATTTTTAAGATCTACTCTCCTAGCACTTTCAGATACACCAAACAGTATTGTTAACTATAGTTACCATTCTGTATGTTACATGCCCAGGATTTATTCATTTTGTAACTAGAAATGCCTTTTGATTGTCTTTGGCTGTTTTGTCCACCCTCCCATTCCCCATCTATGGAATCATAAATCTGTTATCTATGAGTTTATTTTTTTTTAAAAGATTACACATATAAATCAGATCATTTATCTTTTAATGTATTTGTCTTTCACTGTGTGACATTTCAGTTGGCATAGTGCCCTCAAAATACTTCCGTGTTGTTGCAGGTGTCAAAATTTCCTTTTTTTAAATGGCTGAATCATATTCCATTGTATATATCTATTATATTTCCCTTATCTATTCATTTATCAATAGGCAACCTATTTACATATCTTGACTTGTACATAATGCTTCGGTGAACATAGGAGCCCCTATCTCTTCAAATTATTGTTTTTGTTTTCTTCAGAAAAATCCCTAAAATTGGAATTCTTGGATCATAGGGTAGCCCTGTTTTTAATTTTTTGAGGAAACTCCATACCGTTTTCCACAGAGACTGCATCAGTGTAGATTCCCACCAGCTGTGCGTGAGGGTTCTCACTGCTTGTTACTTGTTGTCTCTTTAATAATATCCATTCTGATAGGTATGAGGTGGTATCAATATTTTGACTTGTATCAATATTTCCCTGATGATTAATGATGTTGAGGGCCTTTTCATGTACTTGTTGGCCATATCTTTGGAAAGACATCTGTATAGCTCCTCTGCCCATTTTTTCATTAGATTTCTTGTTGAATATTAACTTCTTATTGCATATGTTTAGCAGAATCATTCATAGATTGTAGTTTTTGTTGGTGGTTTTCTTTGCTGCACAGAAGCATTTTAGTTTGACGTAGTCTGATGTATTTTTTGCTTTCGTGGCCTTATCTTTTGGTGTCAAGTCCAAAATCATCTCCATAACTTATGTCAAGGAGCTTACAGCCTTTTTTTTTCCCCTAGGAGTTTTATTTTTTTCTAGGAGTTTTTTTCAAGTCTTACATTCGAAGCTTATCATCCATTCTAGGTTAATTTTTGTGTATAGTGTAGGACAGGGCTCCACTTTCATTCTCTTGCAGGTGGCTGTTCAATTTTCTCAGCACCATTTATTAAAGAGACTACCTTTTTTCCCATGTATATTCTTCCTTTGTCATAGATTAATTGACCCATAGTGTGTGGGTTTATTTCTGGATTTCTTTTCTGTTCCATTGATCTGTGTGAATGTTTTTCTGCCAATGCTATACTGTTTTGATAGCTTTGCAGTATAGTCAGAAGTCAGGGATCTTGAATCCTCCAGTTCTGTTCTTTCCCAAGATAGTTTTGGCTATTTGTGTGTTTATGTTTCCGTACAAGTTCTGAGATTATTTGTTGCAGTTCTATAAAAAATCCCCTGATATATTTTGATAGGGATTGCATTCAATCTGTAGATCGTCTTGTATAGTATGGTCACTTTACCAGTACTAATTCTTTCTATATAAAACACGATATATTTTTTCATCTCTTTGTATTGTCTTCAGTTTCATCTTATAGTTTTATAGTCTTTTATAGACTTTCCACAGAGAAGGCAGTGGCACCCCACTCCAGTACTCTTGCCTGGAAAATCCCATGGACGGAGGAGCCTGGTGGGCTGCAGTCCATGGGGTCGCTGAGGGTCGGACACGACTGAGCAACTTCACTTTCACTTTTCACTTTTATGCATTGGAGAAGGACATGGCAACCCACTCCAGTGTTCTTGCCTGGAGAATCCCAGGAACGGGGGAGCCTGGTGGGCTGCCGTCTATGGGGTCGCACAGAGTCAGACACGACTGAAGCAACTTAGCAGCATAGACTTTCCAAGTACGGCTCTTTTACCTCCTTAGGTTTATTCGTAGTTACCTAATTTTTTTTTATGAGATGGTAAAGGTGATTGTTTCCTTAACTTCTTTTATAGTTTGTTGTTAGTGCATAGAAATGCAACAAATTTCTATATCTTGTTAGCATTCTGCAGATTTACAAGATTCATTGATAAGCTTTAGTTGTTTTCTGGTGGCATCTTTCAGATTTTCTACATATAGTATCATGTAATCAGACAGTGACAATTTTATTTCTTCCTTACCATTTTGGATGTATTTCTTTTTCTTGTCTGATTGCTGTGGTTAGGACTTCCAATACTCTGTTGAATAAAAGTATTGAGAGTGGGCATCTGTGTTTTGTTTCTGATCTTAAAGAAAATGTTTTCAGCTTTTCACCATTGAGTATGATGTTAACTGTGGATTTGTCTTATGTGGCCTTTATTATGTTGATGTATGTTCCCTCCATGCCCACTTTCTGGGGAATTTTGATCACAAATTAATGTTGAATTTTGTCAAAAGCTTTTCCTGTGATTATTGCAATAATCATATGGTTTTTATTCTTCAGCTTGTTAATGTGTATTACATTGATTTTTCAGATATTGAAAAATCCTTACATCCCTGGGATAAGTCTCTCTTGATTATGGTTTATGATTCTTTTAGTGTATTGTTGGGATCAGTTTGCTGATGTTGTGTTGAAGATTCTTGCATTTATGTTCATCAGTGGTATTGGCCTGTGAGTTTCTTTTTTAGTATCTTTGGTTCTAGTATCAGGGTGATGAGTGCCTCATAGAATGAGTTTGTAATTGTTCTTTCCTCTGCATGTTGTGTGTGTGTGTGAGTGTGTGAGAATTGTTTAAGGATAGGCGTTAGTAAACTTTTCCCTAAACGCTTTGTAAACCTCACCTGTAACGCCGCCTAGTCCTGGGCTCCGTAGCCCCCGCTGCAGCGTGTGGCTTGTGGGAACTTAGCTCTCTAACAGGCCTTGGCAGTGAAAGCACAGACCTAACCACGGGACCACTGGAGTCCCTGGTCTGGACTTGCGCTTGTTGATAATTTCTGAATTACTGACTCAGTTTCAGTACTGGTAACTTGTCTATTCATATTTTCTGTTTCTTCCTGTTCAGTCTTGGGAGATTGTACATTTATAAGAATTTGACCATTTCTTCCAGGTTTTTCATTTTATTGAGATATAGTTGTATTAGCCTCTTATGATCTTTTGTATTTCTGTGGTATCATTTGTAACTTCTTTTTCATTTCTGATTTATTGATTTTTTTTTGATGAATTTGGCTAAAGGTTTATCAATTTTGTTTACATTTGCAAAGAACCAGATTTTAGTTATGTTGATCTTTTCTGATTTTTTAAAGTCTATTTCATTTATTTCCACTGTGATCTTCATGATTTCTTTCCTTCTACTAACTTTGTGTTTTGTTTATTCTTTATTTTTTAGTTCCTGTAGGTGTAAGGTTAGGTTGCTTGAGATTTTTCTTGTTTCCTGAGGTAAACTTGCGTTGCTTTAAATTTCCCTCACTGCTTTTGCTGCATCCCATAGGTTTTGGATCTTTGTGTTTTTATTTTCATTTGTCTCTAGATATTCTTGATCTTCCCTTTGTTTTCTTTAATGATCCATCGGTTGTTTTGTAGCATGTTGTTTAACCCCCATGTGTGGGTGTGTTTTTATTCCTTGTAGTTGATTTCTAGTCTCATAGCATTGTGGTTGGAAAAGATACTTGATATTATCAGTTTTCTTAAATTTACTGATGCTTGTTTTATGGCCTTAACATGTGGTCTCTCCTGGAGAATGTTCCATGTGCGCTTGAAAGACTGTGTATTCTGCTCCTTTTGGGTGGAATGCTCTGTATATATCAGTTAAGTCTATCACATCTAATATGTCATTTAAGGCCAGTGTTCCCTTATTGATTTTCTCTCTGGATGATCATTGATATATGTGGGGTGTTAAAGTTCCCTACTATTATTATGTTACTGTTGATTTCTTTTTTTTATGTCTGCTAATATTTGCCTTATGTATAAAGGTGCTCCTATGTTGGGAACATATATATTTATGAAGTTTGATGTAAAAATTTCTCAGTCGTGTCGGACTCTTTGTGACCCCATGGACTATACAGTCCATGGAATTCTCCAGGCCAGAATACTGGAGGGGGTAGCCTTTCCCTTCTCCAGGGGATCTTCCCAACCCAAGGATCAAAGCCAGGTCTCCTGCATTGCCGGCAGATTCTTTACCAGCTGAGCCACTGTTTTGTTCTTGGATTGATTCCTTGATCGTTATAAAGTATCCTTCTTTGTCTTTGTAACAGTCTCTATTTTGAGGAAATTTGTTTTGCCCCATATAAGTATTGCTACTCCAGCTTTGTTTTGATTTCTCTTTGCATGGAATACCTTTTCTATCCCCTCAGTTTCAGTCTTTGTGTGTCTCAAGTGAGATCTGAAGTGAGTCTCTTGTAGGCAGCATAAATAAGGGTTTTGTTTTGTATCCATTCAGCCCCTCTGTGTCCTTTGATTGGAACATACAGTCTATTGCAGTTAAGGTAATTATTGATGCATATGTTCTTACTGCCATTTTGTTCATTGTTTGGGGGTGGTTGTATCTTTTTCTTTTGTTCTTGTTACTTGATGACTAGTGTTATGTTCGGATTTTTTCTTTAAAAAAATATTTATTTATTTGGCTGCACGGGGTCTTAGTTGTGGCATTCGGGATCTTTGCATCACGTGGAGTCTCCTGTTGCAGTGCACGGACTCTCTGGTTGTGGCGCGCAGGCTCAGTAGTTGCGGCGTTCAGGCTCTCTGTGTGGGGCACATGAGCTCCGAAACACACAGGCTCAGTAGTTGTGGCGTTCAGGCTCTCTGTGTGGGGCACACGAGCTCCGAAACGCACAGGCTCAGTAGTGGTGCCATGTGGGCTTAGTTGCTCTGCAAGCACGTGTGATCTTAGTTCCCTGACCAGGGATCAGACTTGTGTCCCCTGCATTGCAAGACGGATTCTTAACCACTGGACCACCAGAGGTCCCTTTTTCTTTGTGCGTGTGTGTGTGTGTGTGTGTATGTATTAGGTTTTTTGATTTGTGGTTATTGTGAGGTTTTTTAATAGCAATCTTAATATATGTGATTAAGTTGCTGATCTCTTAATTTCAATGCATTTTTAAAACCCCTCATGATTACTGTTTTTTTTTATATCATACCTTTAATTTAACTGCTTTGTGTATCCCTTAACTGCTTAAGGGGCTTTGATGTAGATGTTACTGGTTTTGTTTTTAGCCTTCCTTCTCTCTGTGCGTGGTTGATTCCCTGCCTTTACTGTATGTGTGTCTTTACTGATGATCTTTTTCATTTTGTAATTTTCATGTTTCCAATTGGGGCCTTTCTTTTTTCACCTAGAGTAGTTCCTTAGTATTTAATATAAAGCTGATTTGGTGGTGCTGAACTCTTTTAACTTCTGCTTGTTGATAAAACTTTTGATCTTTCTATCAAATCTGAAGGAGAGCCTTGCTGGATATTCTTGATTGTAGGTTCTTCAATTTCATCATTTAAAATATATCACTCATCTGGCTGGCAGAGTTTCTGCTGAAAAATCAGGTGATAACCTTATGGGAGTGCCCCTGCTTTACCCTTGCTGCTTTTAAGATTCTCTCTTTATCTTTATTTTTTGTCATTTTAATTACAATGTGTCTTGGTGTGTTCTTCTTTGGGTTTATCCTATATGGAACTCTCTGCCCTCCCTGAACTTGGATAAGTGTTTCTTTTCCCAGTTTGCAGAAGTTTTCAGCTGTTATTTCTTCAGATATGTTCAACCCCCCCCCCCCGCTTTTTTTTTTTTCAATTTCTCTTCTTTTGGGACCCCTATAATGTGAATATTAGTGTTCTTGATATTGTCCCAGAGGTCCCTTAGACTGTCCTCATTTAAAAAAATTTTTCTGTTCAGTGGTCATGATTTCCACTACTCTGTCTTCCAGCTTGCTGATCCATTTTTCTGTATGTTTTAATCTACTGTTGATTCCTTCTAATATATTTTTCTTTTTAAAAATTAAAAAAAATTAATTGGTAGAAAATTGCTTTCCAGTGTGTTGGTTTCTGCCATATGATGTGACTCTCTATGATATATCTATGATATATGATTATGTATATATCCTCTTCCTTTTGAGCCTCCACCTCGCCACGCCCCCTCCCCCAATCCTACTCCTCTAGGTCACATAAAGTGCCGGGTTGGGCTCCCTGTGTTACAGAGCAACTTCCTACTAACTCTTACACATGATAATGTATGTATGTCAAGGCTGCTTTCTCAGCTTGTCCCATCCTCACCTCCCCCACTGTGCCACATGTCCATTCTCTACTAGGTTCATCAGTACGGTTTTTCGGTTGGTGCAAAAGTAATTATGCTTTCAGATCCTGAATGTTAAATCGTCATAACTAGGCTCAAACACATCTTTATTAGTCAAAATAGGAACCATGACAATCAACATATTTTTGCAAATGAGAAATGTTTGTTTATTCCTGTCGCATAAAAAAAAAAATCTGTGCTTCCAGATACGATGAACTCTTGGAAAGCATTTTCTGCATCCTCCTGGTTGTGGAAGCATTTTCCCTGCAAAAAGTTGTTGAGATGCTTGACGAAGTAGTAAGTTGGCAAGAGGTCAGGTGAATATGGCAGATGAGGCAAAACTTTGAACTTTGTTCAATTCATTGAACTTGTGACATGTTCATTATGTGACGTGGTCAGGCATTGTTGTGGAGAAGAATGGGTTCCATTCTGTTGCCCAGTGCCAACAGCAGGCGTTGCAGTTTTTCCTGCCTCTCACTGTTTGCTGAGCATGCTTCTCAGATGTAACGGTTTCACCGGGATTCAGAAAGCTGTAGTGGATCAGACGGGCATCAGACCACCAAACAGAGACCATGACCCCCATTTTTTGGTGCAAGTTTGGCTTTGGGAAGTGCTTTGGAGCTTATTCTTGGTCCAGCCACTGAGCTGGTTGTCATCTAAAAGGCACTTTTCATCACACGTCACAATCAGATCAAGAAATGATTCATTGTTGTTGCATAGAATAAGAAAAGGGGACACTTTAAAGAATGGTTTTATTTTGATTTGTGGTCAGCTTATGAGGCATCCACTTATTAAGGTTTGTCACCTTTCCGTTTTGCTTCAAAGGCCAAATGATTGTAGAATGGTCGATGTTGAGTTCTTGGGCAACTTCCTGTGTGGTTGTAAGAGGATCAGCTTTGATGCTCCTCTCAGTTGATCATTGTCAACTTCTAATGGCCAGCC
Organism: Bos javanicus; assembly: GCF_032452875.1. Classification (NCBI taxonomy): domain Eukaryota; kingdom Metazoa; phylum Chordata; class Mammalia; order Artiodactyla; family Bovidae; genus Bos; species Bos javanicus. Next base: position 7,640,901 of record NC_083889.1, read on the forward strand.
ACCACGCTTCTCATTTTCAAGATTCTCGTCTCCTTTGCAAAACTTCTTGAACCACCACTGCACTGTATGTTCATTAGCAGTTCCTGGTCTGGGTGCATTGTTGATATTGCAAGTTGTCTCTGCTGCTTTATAACCCATTTTGAACTCGAATAAGAAAATTGCTCCAATTTGCTATTTGTCTAAGGTCATTACTGTAGATTGTCTAAAATACATATAAAATAAACAATAAGTAATAATTCATTAGCAAAAAGCATAAAGCAAGAATTATGCATTCAAATGATGTATAACATAACCACATTTATATAGAAATGTATTCAAATATCTAATGGCAAAGTTCAACAATGCAAAACTGAAATTACTTTTGCACCAACCTAGTAGATTCCACATATGTGTGTTAATATGCGATGTATGTTTTTCTGACTTACTGCACTCTGTATAAGAGGCTCTAGGTTCATCCACCTCACTAAATCCAACTCAAATTCATTCCTTTTTATGGCTGAGTAATATTCTACTGTATATATGTATCACATCTTCTTTATCCATTCATTTGTAAATGTACATCTAGGTTGCTTCCATGTCCTGGCTATTGTAAATATTGCTGCAATAAACATTGGGGTACATGTGTCTTTTAGAATTGTGGTTTTCCTTCTAGTATATTTTTCATTTCAGGTATTGTATTCTTCATCTCTGTCTTTTTAAATATATTTTTTCTCTTTGCTAAATATTTTTAACTTCTTGTTCTGTGCATCCATTATTCTCCTGAGTTCTTTGATTATCTTTACAGTCATTACCCTGAACTCTTTTTTGGGTGGATTGCCTGTTTCCACTTCACTAAGTTCTTCTGGGGTTGTATCATGTTCCTTCTCTGTTACCTCATTTTGCCTAAGTTGGTATTTATATTTTCACGTGTCTGGTGGGTTAATACATATCTTGACCTTGGAGAAACTGTTCTGTACAAGATGTCCTGTGTTGTCCCCGGCCTGTATGCTCTCGAGGTTTCCCCTGTGAGGGCTGTGTGGGTCCTTCGTTGTGGCAGGCTGACTGTGTGGGTGGTCTGGTAGGCTTGATTGGCCTCTCCTCTAGTTGGTTACCCGCCCGTGCCTTATGAAGAGGCTGTTGGGGCCCAGTCGCCAGGCAGCTGACTGCGGTGCCCCAGGAGGCCCGGGCTGGTGCCTGTTCACCGGTGGGTGGGTGCAGTCAGGGTCCAGAAAACTCTGGGGCTGTTGTCCGTGTACTACTGGTGGGTGAAACCAGGTTTTGGTTTAACGCTGGACTACTTATGGTCTGAGTCAGGCCCTGGGGTCTGACCGGAGTGCCCAGGGATCACAGAGCTGGTGTCTGATAACTAATGTGTTGGGGGGTGGTGTGGGAGGTGTTTCCTGACACAGATATGGGGTCACGGGCATTCTGAGGCTGTGCTGGCCTGCTAGTAGGAAGGGTCAGGGCCAGCCGGTCCCAGGGTAGGGTCTGGCCTGCTGCGGGCAGGCCAGCTCTGCAGACTACGGCTCTCTTGCACCTCGTGTCTGCCCCCAGGTAGGTGAGGCTTGTCTAGAGCCTGGAGCAGGACTGCTGGACAGTTTGGCTGGTGCCCGCCTGTGGGTGGGTGAAGCTGGGTCCTGTCCCTGTGACGGGCAGGGCTACGTCTAGAGGCGACTGTGGTCTCAGGGAGTTTTAGGCGGCCTGTCTGCTGACAGGTGGGCTGTGTCCCTGTCTAGTTAGCTACTTTGCCTGAGGTGTCCCAGCACTGGTCCCTACAGGCTGTTGGACGGGCCAGGTCCCTCAACGGGGCCTGCCAGAGCCCGTGTTCGCCCAGTAGGAGGAGCTCCCAAGAATGGCCTCTGCCAGTGTCTTTGTCCCCAAGGTGAGCCACAGCCCCGCTTCCCCCACCTCTCCAAGAGACTCCCTGAGACCAGCAGGCAGGTCTGGCCCTGGCTCCTGTCCAGTGACTGCTTTGGCCCCGAGTTCCGGAACACGGCAGGTTTTGTGTGCTCCTTTCAAGAGCCTTCTCCGTTTCCCTCAGTCCTTAGGGACTCCCAAGGCCAAGCCCCACCGACCTTCAAAGCCAGACTCTCTGGGGGCTGTCTTCTTGCTGCCTGACCCCAGGGCTGTGGAGCCTGATGTGGAGCTCGGCACGCTAACTCCTGGGAGAACCTCTGCAATGTAATTATCCTCCAGTTTGTGGGTTGCCATCTCTGTGGTGAGGGACCTGGTTATTTTGCCCCCTCCTGCCTGTCTGGTTGTAGTTCCCTCTTTATGTCTTTAGTTGTAGATTTTCTTCTGGTAGGTCCTGGTCTTTTTCATGGGTGCCTGTGATTTTGGTGTGCTTGTGAGAGGAGGTAAGCTCACAGTCTTTCTGCTTTGCCATCTTGGCGAGTCTCTCCTCCCCTTCTGTCAGTTTTTTCAAAGAAACAACTCTTGGTTTCATTGATCTTTGTAAAGTTCTGGGGTTTTTTACTCACAATTATTTGTTGTGAAATAACAAATTATGAGACATGGAAAGAAATAAAAAAGTGTGACCCATGGTTAGGAGAAGAGCTTAGAGAAACTGAGTCAGTGATGGGCCAGATGTTGAACAGTTGGAATGGATGAACAGTTGGAAAATTTTAACAGGAAAATGGAAGACTATAAAAAGATATAACTGGGAATGCGGAAGTGATAGTACCGCGTTAGAAGTTAAGTCTTCATTCGGTGGGCATAACAGCAGACTGGATGTAGTTGGCAAACCCCAAGTAGAATAGGTACAAAGCTGAGAAGCATTGCTAACTCAGCACTGTTAAATCTTCCAGTTCATGAACATGCAATGTGTTTCAGTTTAAGTCTGATTACTCACGACAGTGTTTAGTATAAGTTTTCAATATATAATATCATGTACTTCTTTCCTTAAATGTATTCCTAAATAGGTTTTTTCTTATGCTGCTACAAATGAGATTATTTTCTTAATTTTATTTTAAGGTTGTTCATTGCTAATGTATGGAAATACAAATTATTTTTGTATAAATCCATGGTGTATTTGTATGTTAAATGTTTCAACCTTGCTGGAATTCCGTGATTAATAGCTTTTTATGTCTTTTTTCTAGAATTTTCAGTGTACAGGATCGTGTCATCTGTAAACAGAAGTTTTATTTCTTCCTTTTCAGTCAGCATGCCTTTTATTTATTTTCTTTGCTGAATAGCCTTGCCTGGAACCTCTAATACAGTGTAGGATAGAAGTGACTGTGTGTTAACTCTTCTCTAAATGTTTGCCATTCTTATTAAATGGTATAGAATATAAACTGTATTTATGTCTGTCAGTATTGGAGAATACTGACTTCATGAAATTGGCGTCATCGGTGGAAGATCGATTTACAGTTTTGTGTTGGTTTCTGCTCTACAGCAGTGAGAATCAGTCATAATCGTATCCCTGCCTTCCTGAGCTTCCTGGGGGCCATTTTGATCTACAAAATATGTAACTTTTTTTTGATTGATTGAGGAACATTTTAATAATTTCACTTTTTTTTTTCTTTTAGGTTTTCTCGAATAATGATGAAGGCCTTATTAACAAAAAGTTACCCAAAGAACTTCTTTTGAGGTAAGTGTAGGGATTTTGTATATGATTCGAAATGTAAAGATTTAAATATTTCGTATATGATTCAGTCATCAAGTTCCAAGACAGTCTCCTTTCTCACTGTGAGTCCATAGCATAGAAAAACAGACAGAATTAGCCTAACTGACTTTCTGTTTTTGTTTTATAGAATGCTGTTCAGCTTGTTGTTAACTTTTACTTGGTCTAATCCAGAATGTACTAAGTATGTACGTAGCATTGGTCTGGATTCTTTTTGTAATGTGGTAAGTATTGTAATAATCTTCAGTAGGTGACACTGTTTGGGTTTCAGTAGATTATCTCACAGTAACGCGAGGAGAGATTATTAAGGCTGTGAGCTCCTGAAGTTATAGACATTTAGATGTTTTCTGATAAATTGATTTTAAAGTAATTATACTATGAGTTCTTACTGAGTACTTAAAATGGTGTCAGCCCACATATTGATGTTATCCATTTTATGAGAATTATGTGCTAAGGGACTACTGTAGAACAGGCTTTTTGTCCTTTATTTTTAGCATTACAGAACATACAGGTAATGGTATTTTGCTTGGCATTTTGCCAAGTAAAGCTGTCAACCAACACTTGTTAATCCTCAGACACTGCAGTTTCCTTTCATACTCAGCAAGCATCAAGGAAACCTTATTTTAGTTTTGGATGTTACATTTTAATTGTTAACAAACAGTTAATACATGAATACATAATCATCTTAGGAGTGGCATTTCCCGAACTTCTCATATCAGTAATGTTTCACAAAACGAAACAAAAAAAAACAGGTTTTGTGATCAATAAGTATGGGAAACGCAAGGTAAACAAAACCAATTTCTTTACTGCATGCCCTCTCAGAGCCTTAATAGGCTAATATGCATGGTGATGCTCCCAGATGAATAACTGTGGCATTTCAAACTTACTGACCTTGGAACTCTTTTAATAATCCTTGGAAATTTGCGGGGGAGATGCTGACATACAGTAAGAAATTGACTAGCTGACCCCATTCCCTGCCTGTCTTAATCTCATTTTAACATGCGGGGGATGAGTATGTGTGTTCTGTTTACATGCCGGAGTTGCTCTGTAAGTGCCATGGACTGCTCGCCTTTGCCGCCTCAGTGTTTTAGACTCCTGTTCTTGAGTCTGGAATGGGGGTGAAGACTTAGTGTCTTGGGGTGATGATCACATTTTAGGGGCTTCAGGATGCCATTTCATTAGTCATCAGGTGTTGCCATGAGCTCGTTCTGCTCAGTTAATAAAAAAGAAAATTAAGTCATGGCAGAATCTTATGAAAGATACAGCAATTACGTTTTATTTGAACAAAATAAATATTTGCTTGGCTAAGAGAGAATATTCTTTGGGTATAATGACCATTTTAAAGTTCCGAAAGTGGTGACAAGGAAGGAGGAATATGTTTATCATATACACCCACACGGCCCTGGTCAAGCACAGAGAGCCGTGGAGCCAGCGTGATTCGGGTGGGCCGGCTGTGGCCGTGCGGCTGTAGGGGTGCCATCCACAATAGACCAGAGTGAGCGGCGTTTCCAGAGTCGTGCAGTGTTGCCCTCTCGGTCTGAGCACTTTTCTAGCACAGACATCAAACCTTAGTGTGAATATGTCATTTATACCCCGGGAGACTCATAACCAGCTTCAGGCCGACGCACATTAGTCATTCAGCACTGGAGTGTGATTAAACTCCACCCTTCTCCTGAATACTGCTGCTCTTTGTGACTCAAGGCTGCTAACTTAATATTTTTCCCTTCTGGTAGAATTAGCTCTTGCACTGTACTCAGCCATGGTACTGTTTCTACCTATTGACCAAAAGGGAGGAGGAGTTGGAGTGGGGAGCGCTGTGGAATTATATAACTTTCTGTGCTGGTGTGATTTCTGAACTGCTGTTTTAAAAATTTTGATTCTTTTAAGGATCCGTGATGGACTCAGCTTTCAAAAATCCTGGAATCACAGTTTTTGAATCATGCTAAGGCTCACACATAGATCATTTTTTAAAAAAGAATTGTCATTTGAGAGCAAATGTTCATAACATGTTTATTCGTAGATTTGCATTCCCACTTCTTTCCTTATTTTGGAGTCTGTAAGGGGAAGTTAAAATTTAAAGGACTGCCGCGGTAGGTCTTCTCTGACTCTTGGGTCTCAGACCTAACTCGAGCCAGATTTTAATTTTTGTTGGCCTTTAAATCATTTCTATCATTTTACTCTCAGATTTTCTATTCTCAGTAGTAATAGCTTTCCCTTTCCCAGATACTCTTTTTAAGCAAAAGTTTGAAGAAGAATTTTAGCCAGGTTGCCAAAGCAGACATCTTTGTCGTACGTTAATTCCACAACAAAGTGAATGACTGCTACAGAGTCCCCACCTCACGAAGCTTAAGTGCTGGTTGCTTTTGCTAAGTTCAGTGATGTCTTCATACTTCAGCCTGTCTTCAGCTTACATTTTTACTTCATATTGTGAACTTCTTTGTGACAGAGCAGACTGTTGTTCCTGTTCTTACTGAATTCCTGTTTACTTTCCATCTTCATCAATAGGTGTGAATTCTTTGACTTTATGATAATCTTATTTACTTGCTGCCAAAGTCATTTTCTCCTCTGCCATTTTTTACTGCATCTGTTACTACCCTCTTAAATTCTCTGCTCACCTCCGTTACTGATAATATCCAGTGAAGTCTGAGCTTACTCTCTGGAACCATTAACAAGCATAACCTAGAATTATGTACTCCATCACTTTATATCACTTCAAATCCAATCAGAAAAATCTGTTTTTTTAATCTCATCATCTTATTTCTAGTTTTAAGATCCCTCAATATTCTTCATCACTTTATATCACTTTGAATCCAGTCAGAAAAATCTGTTTTTTTAATCTAATCATCTTATTTCTAGTTTTAAGATCCCTCAATATTATTAATTCACGGACTCCTTCTGCTACCCATTTTTAGTTTGTTACTAACAATCATTGACAATTTTGCTTTCTGTCCTGGTTTCACTTATAAAATAAGGATGTTAAAGTTCTCCCTCTACCCTTCACGCACACACACAATTCAACAAACAGCTTGTAATTTTGCTGTTCCTGGAATCAGTTATATAATTCTTATAATAATGGAGATGTATAGTTTGTTATAATCTCTGTATCTGTTACTGAGTTGTGTTGTCCTTGCTTATACTTGTCTTCATTGTTATTGGATATATTACTTTTGGAGCTTGACTTGCTTGAGATTTCTACACTCCTTATTTACTGGTTGTGTGACCTTAAAGTGACTTCACTCCCCAGGCCTAATTTCCCATATCTGTAATAGTAATAGTTCTTACTTTAAGGGGCTGTTGGTAGCTCTGAGCATCTGGCATTTAATAAATGTTAAATAAATGTTTTATTATTGTATAATATAAATTTTGGGTGTCTGAGTACTTAATAAATACTGTTGACAGTAGAGTTAGTTTTCATACAAACAGTTGATAAAAGCAGGCTATCCTGATATGCATCTTAACGTATGCTACTGCTAACGATCTCAGTAAAGGACCTGGTTATTAAGCGAGTTAATATGGCCTGCTGCTTCATTTCATCAACTTGCACTAATTTAATCTCAATAGAAATTGCACACTACCATCTGACATTAAACTGACAACTTTTGGCGCTTGAGCGGAGTAGTGGTGGTAATTATGACAACTGATAATTATTTTGTATTATTAAGAAGGCAGTCTCTTGGAAAGAACCATTCCTCTTGAGAAAAGCAGTCTGGCATGAGCAAGTATTGGCCCACAATTCAGGTTTCAAACTGTAAGATTAATTTGTTTGACGTTAAGTTTTTACTTCTCTTATGGGCTTCCCGGGTAGCTCAGACAGTAAGGAATCTGCCTGCAGGGAGACCTGGTTTGATCCCTGGGCTGGGAAGATTCCCCTGGAGAAGGGCATGGCAACCCACTCCAGTATTCTTGCCTGGAGAATTCCATGAACAGAGGAGCCTGGTGGGCTACAGTCCATGGGGTCATAAACAGTAGGACACGACTAAGTGACTCACACACACACACACACACACACACACACACACACACGTGGTTGTTTTCGGATTTTAGTGCTGAAATGAAAATGCATGTAAACAGCTTCATAGGAATAGGGAGTGCTACATGCAGTAAATATTTTAAACATTGTGAGAAGACATGGCTCTTGTTAGTAATGAATAATAATGAAAGAAACCTTGTTAGACATATTTTTAAAAACCAAATCACCATTATCTATGTAATTTTCTTTCCTTTTAAAATGTATGTGGATCCATGACAAAATTAAGTCCTCAGTGTGTTTGTGGGCTTGATGAAGAAGGATTGATTGCCCCAAACAGGAGAGCTGAGCCTAATAATTTTGGCAAATGGAATCAACTACATAATTACATATAATTTGGCAGTTTTACTAGTTTGCTAGGGAAAATTATAAAATAACTAGCACTTAAATTTTTAAATTTCCCTTTTCTAAAATTTATAAGCCAATTCCATGAGTGAAAATAATTGTGGTTTTTGTTGTAATTATTAAGTTACAGCCCAGTGCCTATCTGTGATCAAGGGACCCTGGGGAGCAGTGCAGTAAAGGGCTCATTCCTGTTTGGGGCATCATTGAATGGGCGTTCTTGCCTGCTGGCTGGTTGTAGTACTCCATGGACTTTTTCAGGGACTGGTACCTTCTGCTGTCTTTGGTGCCTTTATATATATTCCAAGGCAACCAAACAGGTAAGATGCTCTTTTAGGGGTACATACTGCAAATTGGGCCTCCCTGGTGGCTCAGATGGTAAAGAATCCACCTGCAGTGCAGGAGACCTGGGTTCAGTCCCTGGGTCAGGAAGATCCCCTGGAGAAGGGAATGGCAACCCACTCCAATATTCCTGCCTGGAGAATTCCATGAACAGAGGAGCCTCGCGGGCTACAGTCCATGGGGTCGCAAAGAGTTGGACATGACTGAGTGACTAACAAGTAGTCATAGAACTTCAAATACAGGTTTAAACATCTATGCAGATTTTTTTGTTGTTAAAGAGGTTTTTTTTTCCTTTTGGTTTGTTCATGTTTATTGTTGTTTTACCTTGTATGAGGCTATACAGGACTGAATTAATATATGTTGAAATTAGATGCAGATGCTTAAAGGCCCTCCCTCTGTATACCGTTATGTACTATTTTAAGGTTAGCATCTAAGTCCAAATCACGGCAGAAGCAAATTGTCCTCTGGTTAGGGTTATGCTTACAATTAAAACTCTGATGATGGCTTTGGATTTTTAAATCTACATTGGGGTGGCATGAAGCATGAATAGAACTCCACAGATAAGGGTGAAACTAGTATATTCTGCTCTAGAGTGTTATCCCTGGAAAGTTATGTTAGAGAGCTGTTAATTTAAAAGCTGTGAATTCAGTAGTTACAACAGAAAAGACTGGCAAATTTGATTCTCTGAATAGTAAAATATGGCAAAATATGCCATACCAAATATAAGCAGCATAGTGGCAGATGAAATAATTCAAATACACATTGTAGGAGAAGGCTATCTTCTTCAACATATACACAGATTATTAAAAATTAAGAAACAGATGGATTAACTCTTAGAAAAATTTGAAGAGGGTCTGAACAAAGGAGGAAATACAGATGGTCAGTAAATATATTGAGTTGAGTTGCCAGAGGTCATAGGCTTGAAAGGTTGTTGAGCTGTGAAAGATGCCAGGATTCTTGGCCTCCAGAGGAGAGGAATTCAACCCAGGGCCAGTGACGAGGCTTGATCGCTCAGAGCTTTTATGTAATGAAGTATTTTTAAAGTATAAGAGAGATAGAGAAAACTTCTGACATAGACATCAGAAGCGGGCAGAAAGAGTACCCCCTGCTAGCCTTTAGCAGTATGTTATATACCTATCAGCAGGCTGCTAATTAGAGAAAGGAAATGTCTCAAAACTCAGAGTGGCACCAGGCCCCTCACCCACAACGTGCATTTTGAGATAACATTGCACAAGGTGAGTCATCCCAGGCCATAAAACGATTGACATGAATCTTGAAGAAAGGCAGGTTTCCAAGTAAGGACATAGTTTCATTAACACAGATCAGGAGAACAATGTTTGAGTAAAACATACTGGTTTATTGAGCCCTTTTTGGTTCTGAGTCTTAAGAGGATCAGACTTGAAGAAAGACTAGGGTAAATACATAGTTCATTAACATAGCTTAAGAACATTTCTGTAAGAAAAACGCATTAGTTAGCTCAAGGTTTGAGAAAAGTTAAGTTCAGGTGGAACCAGGTGTCTTCATGGTAACACAGAATTTTAAGAGAAACCTCCTTTTAATTATGCATCAGTTCAGTTCAGTCGCTCAGTCGTGTCCGACTCTTTGCGACCCCATGAATCGCAGCACGCCTGGCCTCCCTGTCCATCACCAACTCCCGGAAAAAAATCTGAGACTTGTAGTTTGTTTCCTCCTGCCGCTTAAGAGAGAGAGAAAAAACGCCTGACACTTGCAGCCTATTTTCTCCATTTGGAGACCCCTTAGCCTTTCTGCCTGTTACCCTCTCAGGCTGTACAAATATTTAACTTCATATAGTAATATTTGTTTTTCCAAAGTGGTCTTATCAATTTGCATCCATACAGACAATGGATAAGAGACTCAGTTGAGTTGTTCTTTCTAATTTTAAATGCTGTACGTGTCTTAAATATAGACTGACATCTCATTGTGCTGTTGATTTGAATTTCCCTAAATTCCAATGATGTTGAGCATCTGTTTATACGTTTGTCACTCACATGTGTTTCTTCTTGGGTGAGGTGCATGTATGTATTTTTTGCCTATTGCCTATAAAAAAACCCCGTTTTGCCTACTGTTGATTATTGGTTTGTAGGCGTTGTCTTCCCCTTCCTTGTTTTGTTTATTATAGTCTGCGTTGGGTCTTTGTCGCTGCTCTTGGGCTTTCTTCAGTTGTGGCGAGTGGGACGCTGTTTCCCAGTTGCAGTGCGTGGGCTTGTTGCCGGGGCTTCTCTCGTTGCGGAGCGCAGGCTCTGGGTGCACGGGCTTCGGTGGCAGTGGCCAGTGGGCCCGGGAGTTGCGGTGCACTTGCTTAGTTGCTCCGAAGCACGTGGGCTCTTCCTGGACCCGGGATCGAGTCGGCGTCCCCTGCACTGCAAGGCAGATTCTTAACCCCTGGACTACCAGGGAAGCCCCCCATTCTTGTTCTTAATATTACTGGATCCTCTACAGGTTTTCATTCAGTTTTTTCGAGTAATATCTCAATAATCTTTGTAAGAGGACAGTTGGGGGTTTTAATGATTAAAGTGAGTATTTTATTCACTATGATGATTATTGCAGTTTTCTATTTTTTGATTTCTTTTTTATCTGACTAATTTTGCTTCTCTCCAGCTTAAAACTTTCCCTGTTGCCTTTACTGTAAAGTCCACGTAAATTGTTAAGACTTATTCTCCCAGAACTTTCCACTTACTATTTCTTACTGTATTTCCTCTCTCACTCTTTTCCAACTTTCTTGTAAACTCTGATAGCTGATTTACTTCCAGCCCCTGAAAATGTCATTTAATTTGTTGTCTCCCATAGTCATTCTGCCTTCTTGGAAGTACCAGTCTCAATTTATTTTTTATTGATGTGTAGTTGAACTACAATGTTGCGTTAATTACTGCTGTACAGCAAAGAGACTCAGTGTATATATATATATATATTCAGTTGTATACGCTTTGCAACACCATGGACTATAGCCCGCCAGGCTCCTCTGTCCATGAGATTATCCAAGCAAGAATGCCAGAGTGGGTTGGCATTTCCTCCTCCAGGGGAACGATCAGCCAGAATAGAAAAGAGTGTGTGCGTCCTTTCCCGTGCTCTTTCCCAGTATGGTTCATCACGGGATGCTGACCGGCGTGGGCTCTGCTCTGCAGCGCGGCCTCGCTGTTTATCCGTTCTGTGTGTCTCCGTTGGCACGTGCTGACCCCACACTGCTAACCCGACCGCTCCCGCCCGTCTCCCCTGAGAACAAGCCTGCTCTCTGTGTCCCCGATTCTGTCTCTGTCTCATAGATAGGTTCACTTGTGTCAGATTTTCGATTCTGCGTATGTGGTATCGTGCAGTATTTGTCTTCCTCTTTCTGACTGAGTTTGGTAGTTTGTATTTGCATCCATGTTACGGTGAATGGCGTTATTTCATTCTTTTTTATTGCTGAGCAGTATTTCTCTGTATATATGTACCACATCTTCCATATCCACGCATCTGTCAGTGGACATAATTCAAGTTGTTTTCATTTCTTGGTTGTCGTGCACAGAACTGCTGTGAGCATAGGTGTACATGTATCTTTTTTAATTACAGTTTTGTCTGGATATAGGCCCAGGAGTAGGGTTGCTGGATCATGTGGTCGTTCTGTTTTTAGTTTTGTGAGGAACTTCCGTATGGTTTTCCGCCGTAGCTGCACCGGCTTACCTCTCCCCCAGCAGCGTAGGAGGGTTCCGCTTTCCCACCCCTCCAGTGTTTGTTGTTTGTAGAGAAGGTGCCAGTCTTCTGTTCACCCCGTCTTTCACCTAGTTCAGCCTAAGCCTTTCTCTCCGTTCAGGACCGTGTTCACTCTTTCCTGAGTGTGTGTATAGGTTCTTTACACACTTTATAATTTCTTGTGTTTGTCTTGGACTTTATGTTGCATGACACAGTAAATCTAATCTTTAAAAAATTGAGGTTTTATATATGTATAGTTGATACAGGTGTACAATATAACGATTTGATATTTGCACATAACTGCAAAATGATCACCACGTTAAGTCTAGTTAACATCTGTCACCACACATAGTTACAAAACTTTTTTCTTATGCTGAGAACTTTTAAGATTTACTCTCAGCAACTTTTAAATGTGGAATAGAGTAGTATTACCTGTAGTTGCCATGCTGTGTATCACACTCCATAACGCTTACTTGTAACTGAAATTGTACCTTTGACCCCGTTCACCCGTTTGGCTCACTCCTGCACCTCTGGCAACCACACATCTGTTCTCTGTATCTTTGAGATCAGGTATGTGTGTGTGTGTGTGTGTGTTTTAAGATCCCATACGTGAGAGAGATCATAAGGTATTTGTTTTTCTCTGTGTGAGTTATTTCACTTAGCATAATGCCCTCAAGATCTGTCTGTGTTGTCACAAATGGCAGTTTTCATTCTTTTTTATTGCTAAACAGTTTTCATATATAACGCCGCATCTCACATTTTTTATTTGTTTTACTTCTTTGGCTGTGCTGGGTCTTAGTTGCCGCACACAGAATCTCTTCTTGTTATGGCATGTGGGGTCTAGTTCCCTGACCAGGGATCAAACCTGGGCCCCCTGCACTGGGATCATGGAGTCTTAGCCACTGACCATGAGGGAAGTCCCCACATTTTTTAATTTATCGTCCATTGATAGACAGGCACTTAAGTTGCTTCTGTAGCTTAGCTGTTGTAAGTCATGCTGCAGTGAACATGGTTGGTGTGTATATCTTTGGTCCAGTCTTATGCTTTCATTTTCTCCAGACGATTATCCCCAAGTAGCACTGCTGGGTCATATGGTGATTGTATTTTGATGTTTTTGAGGAACTGCCATACTGTTGTCCACAGTGGCTGTACCAGTTTACATCCCATGACAGTGCCCAGGGTTTCCTTTTTCTCCGCCTCCTCACCGATACTTATGTCTTGCCTTTTGGATACAGCCTTTCCAGTAGGTGTGAGGTGTTACCTCACTGTGATTTTGATTTGCATGACACTGAGGACTAGTCTTGTGGAGCACCTTTTCCAAGTGCGTCTTGGCCGTTAGTGTGTCTTCTTCGGAAAAATTTCTACTTGGATCCTGTACCCATGTTTAAACTTAATTCTTTGGTTTCTTGCTGTTGGGTTGTAGGAGTTCTTTGTATATTGAATATGGTTTGCAAATATTTTCTCCTAGTCGGTAGGTTGCCTTTTCATTTTGTTGATGGTTTCCTTTGTTGTGAAGAAGCTTTCTAGTCTGATATAGTTCTTTTATTTCTTTTAGCTTTGGTTGTCTTTGCTTTGGGTGTCAAATCCAAAAAATCATTTCTAAGACCTCAGTCAAGAAGCTTACTGCCTATGTTTTCTTCTGGGAGTTTTATGGTTTTAGGTCTAATGTTTCAGTCTTTGATCCATTTTAGTTTTTGTGGTTATAAGACAGTGGTCCAGTTTCATTCTTTTGCATGTGGCTGTCCAGTTTTCCAAGCACCATTTATTGAAGAGGCTGCTCTTTCCCCATTGTATATCTTGGGTCCTTTATCATAAATTAACTGACCATGTATGTATGGGTTTGTTCCTGGACTCTTTGTTGTTTCATTGATCTGTGTATCTGTTTCTATGCCAATTAGCATATATGTATGTATGTGTAGTGGGTGGGCTTGTCTTAGATATATGTAGATTATCTGTGAATGTATACTTACAAAAATGTATTGTGTAGGCCTATGTATGTCTGTGTGTGAGAACGTTCAGGGCAGAGGAAAAAAACTTCCAAAAACCATACAATATTTGGGAAACCTTGTAGTTTCCTCATGGCCCATGTATGTATGTATTTATGCTTATTTGAAAGTGCATGGAACTTAGCCTTTTCTTCTGAGCTTTTCCCTGCTGCTGCTGCTGCTAAGTCGATTCAGTCATGTCCGACTCTGTGTGACCCCCATAGATGGCAGCCCGCCAGGCTCCCCGTCCCTGGGATTCTCTAGGCAAGAACCCTGGAGTGGGTTGCCATTTCCTTCTCCAATGCATGAAAGTGAAAAGTGACAGTGAAGTCGCTCAGTTGTGTCCAAACCTTAGCGACCCCATGGGCTGCAGCCTTCCAGGCTCTTCCATCCATGGGATTTTCCAAGCAGGAGTACTGGAGTGTGGTGCCATTGCCTTCTCCGGAGCTTTTCCTTACCTAACATTTAATGATTACGCTCCCCTTTTACCAGATACTTTTCATAATCACCACTTCAGTGGCTGCTTAATATTCCATGAAGTTGATAACTAATGATTTACTTAACCTTTTTGTTGCTTTTTAAAATTGTAGGTAAAGCTGAAATAACCACTTAAAAATGTTTCTTTTGTTGAATTATTTCTTTATGGTAACTTCCTGAAATGGAATTACTGGATTAAATGAGGACATTTTTACAGCTCTTGATAAAGCCAGTGTTTCCAGAGGTTGTCACAGTTGAAAGATATATATGTTCAACATATAACTGTATAAATTTAAGTTGTACAACATGTTGATTGGGTCCATTCATATATTGTACTGTAATTGCCATTGTAGTGTTAGCTAGCACCTCTGCTGCTGCTGCTGCTGCTGCTGCTGCTGCTAAGTCGCTTCAGTTGTGTCCGTCTCTGTGCGACCCCATAGACGGCAGCCCACCAGGCCCCGCCCTCCCTGGGATTCTCCAGGCAAGAACACTGGAGTGGGTTGCCATTTCCTCCTCCAATGCATGAAAGTGAAAAGTGAAAGTGAAGTCTCTCAGTCATGTCCGACTCTTAGTGACCCCATGGACTGCAGCCCACCAGGCTCCTCCGTCCATGGGATTTTCCAGGCAAGAGTACTGGAGTGGGTTGCCATTGCCTCTCAGCAACAGTTGGAGACAATGAAAAGGCCATTTAAGCCATGTTAATTAGATCTCTAGGACTTATTTATATACTGGTTGCAAATTTGTACCCTTAAAACGAGATCTCTCCTGTTCCCCCAGCCCCAGACTCTGTAGCCGCGTCTTTTCTGAGCCTGGCTTTCCTTTGGGCCCACATGTAAGTGACACTGCACAGTGTTTGCCTGTCTCTGACTTAACTTCGCAGTGTCCTCAGAGACTGTGTTGTCACAAATGGCAAGACTTTCTTCTTTCTCATGGCTGAGCAACGTTCTGCTGTATCAGCAGGCCACGTCTTTAGCTGTGAATCCGCTGACAGGCACTTAGGATGTTCCCATGTCTCGGCTGTAGTAAATGATGCTGCAGTAAACATGGGAGTGCATACATCTCTTCAGTATCCTGTTTTCATTTCATATATTCAGAAATGGAATTGCTGGACCATATGGTAATGCTATTTAAAATGTTTCCAGGAACCTTTCATATTGTTTTCTGAGGTGGCTGAACTAAATTACTTTCCTGCCAACAGTGTACAAAGGTTCCCTTTTCCCCACATCCTCACCAACACTTGTTTTATCTTTTTGGTGACATCGGTGTACTTTTTTCTATTTTTTCTTTGTTTTCTTTTTTTAAAACAAATTTCCCTTCTAGCTTTTTAAATCCCCCTCCCCCCTTTTTTTCCTTTCTTTGGGCTAATTGTGTTTTCTTTAGCTTCCATAATTTGGACATTTAGGTCATTAATTTTCAGCTCACTTATCTAATAATAGGTAAGTTCTTTGGGCAATAGTCTCAAAGCTCTATTTTTGTTGAATTACATAAGTTTTGAAGTTTAGTGTTTTTTGTTTGTTTGTTTACTATTCAGTTTCAAATATTTTTCAATATCTATTATTGCTTCTTTGACTCATGTATCATTTTTTCTTAAGACATATTTTATTGTAAAGTATAATATATAGTTAGAGAACCATACAGAACACAATTATTAGACAAAGGCCATAGTAGCTATTACCTTGGTCAATAAATAGAACTTCTTCAGTCACCAGAGAAGCACGTCCATTTCCCATCCAAATCACGACTGCGTCCCTCTCCAGGAGCAGCCCTTCCTTGACTTTCACAGCTGTCACTCTGTTTCATTGCTCTGTGGATTTGTCGCCCGTGTGTGCCTCCCTGTCCTCATGGTTTAGTCTTGCCCATTTGTTTGTTTGATTTTCTTTGGTGGTCCTGTAGCTTCATTTGACAATTGGCAGTTAGTTCTCATCCACAGTAGCTGTCTCTAGACTTTAAAAAGTGGTGACAGATAACACAGTAACCAGTGTATAGAGCCTGTTTGTTGAATGCATGCAGTGTGGGACATTCCTTATTTGCTTTGGCCCAGAGAGCTTTATTGAACCTGGTGTCAACATGCACGTGTGGAGATCCCATCTCCTTCGTGGCAAATTCCTGAGTTTCTTTGAGTGATTGAGGGTCATGCTTCTTAAGACCCATTCCACAGATGCACTTGGGAATATTGATAGTGTATCCTCTGGCCACCACCTCATTGATGGCGGACCATCAATGGCCCTGTTTTTTTCTTGTCACCCTTCTTTGTGGAAGCCATCAGACTGAGCTGGGGTTGGGAAAAAGCTAGTCTTGCCCATTTAATAAATCTTCAAGTGTCTGATAATCAACAGGTTTCTTGTCCATCTCTTTGCTGTTCCATACATCTTACCTGTTGAGTAACTTGGGTTCTTTGACATGCAGCAGTTTGCACCATCTGGGTTTCGCTAATTGCCTCCTCATGGTGCAATTTCAGCATGTTTCCTTCATTTTTATTTCTTGGAAATTGACAGCAGGATCAGAGGTTTTTTCAGATTCCGGTTCAGTCCCTTTGACTGTGTGGTGAACGCGAGACTATGTGGTGGTGTGTTCTTTTACTAGAAATCACGTAATTTCAGGTTTTCTTTTTTTGTCAGTTGCTTATATTTGTATATGCTGATTGCCTAGATTATGAACTTATTGGGGTTACAAAATGATACTCTGATACTTTTTCTTCATTTATTAATTGGAATGCTTTTATAAAGTGTTACTTACCTTCAATTCTATTTGATTACACAGTGCTGTAGTTTATATAGGAAAGGCAGGATAATCGCTTGACATTCTTTCCCTTAATTTACCAGTTTTCAAAATAATGAAATATGTGAAGGTATGACATTTGGGAAACAAAGTATTTTCATAATTTCAAATAATCTCCCACAAGATACATATTAATTACAAGGGGGAAAATGGTAACTTTATAATGGGGCACTCTGGCAGGAATCAGGACCAAATGCTCGAAGTGGGCATCGCCAGTAACAGGACAAAGGGACACCAGATGCCTCCTGATGTGCTTCACGAGAGCGCAGAATCACTGCTGTGGCGTTCCTAACAGCAGTGTGTAACTTGAGTGTGACCGTGAGGAAACATTAGATACACAGCAGGGCATTCTATGGAGACCGTTATGCTTCAAAAATAGCAAAGTCATGAGAGATAAAAACTGAGAAACTGTTCCAGATTAGAAGCGACTGAAGAGACATGACAGATAAATGCAGTATGTGATCCTGGGCCAGGAAAAAAAAAAGATTTCCTTTTAAAGGCCATTAATAGGACAATTAACAGGTTTTTAAATACCATCTATAGATCATGAACTCCTTATTACCAAATTCAGACTTAAATTGAAGAAAGTAGGGAAAATCACTAGACCATTCAGGTATGACCTAAATCGAATCCCTTATGATTATACAGTGGAAGTGAGAAATAGATTTAAGGGCCTAGATCTGATAGAGTGCCTAATGAATTATGGAATGAGGTTCGTGACATTGTACAGGAGACAGGGATCAAGACCATCCCCCATGGAAAAGAAATGCAGAAAAGCAAAATGGCTATCTGAGGAGGCCTTACAAATAGCTGTGAAAAGAAGAGAAGCGAAAAGCAAAGGAGAAAAGGAAAGATATAAGCATCTGAATGCAGAGTTCCAAAGAATAGCAAGAAGAGATAAGAAAGCCTTCCTCAGTGATCAATGCAAAGAAATAGAGGAAAACAACAGAATGGGAAAGACTAGAGATCTCTTCAAGAAAATTAGAGATACCAAGGGAACATTTCATGCAAAGATGGGCACAATAAAGGACAGAAATGGTATGGACCTAACAGAAGCAGAAGATATTAAGAAGAGGTGGCAAGAATACACAGAAGAACTGTACAAAAAGATCTTCACGACCCAGATAATCACAATGGTGTGATCACTGACCTAGAGCCAGACATCCTGGAATGTGAAGTCAAGTAGGCCTTAGAAAGCATCACTTCAAACAAAGCTAGTGGAGGTGATGGAATTCCAGTTGAGCTTTTTCAAATCCTGAAAGATGATGCTCTGAAAGTGCTGCACTCAATATGCCAGCAAATTTGGAAAACTCAGCAGTGGCCACAGGACTGGAAAGGTCAGTTTTCATTCCAATCCCAAAGAAAGGCAATGCCAAAGAATGCTCAAACTACCACACAATTGCACTCATCTCACATGCTAGTAAAGTAATGCTCAAAATTCTCCAAGCCAGGCTTCAGCAATGTGTGAACCGTGAACTTCCTGATGTTTAAGCCGGTTTTAGAAAAGGCAGAGGAACCAGAGATCAAATTGCCAACATCCTCTGGATCATGGAAAAAGCAAGAGAGCTCCAGAAAAACATCTATTTCTGCTTTATCGACTATGCCAAAGCCTTTGACTGTGTGGATCACAATAAACTGTGGAAAATTCTGAAAGAGATGGGAATACCAGACCACCTGATCTGCCTCTTGGGAAACCTATATGCAGGTCAGGAAGTAACAGTTAGAACTGGACATGGAACAACAGACTGGTTCCAAATAGGAAAAGGAGTCCGTCAAAGCTGTATACTGTCACCCTGCTTATTTAACTTCTATGCAGAGTACATCATGAGAAACCCTGGGCTGGAAGAAGCACAAGCTGAAATCAAGATTGCTGGGAGAAATATCAATAACCTCAGATATGCAGATGACACCACCCTTATGGCAGAAAGTGAAGAGGAACTAAAAAGCCTCTTGATGAAAGTGAAAGTGGAGAGTGAAAAAGTTGGCTTAGAGCTCAACATTTAGAAAACGAAGATCATGGCATCTGGTCCCATCACTTCATGGGAAATAGATGGGGAAACAGTGTCAGACTTTCTTTTTTTGAGCTCCAAAATCACTGCAGATGGTGACTGCAGCCATGAAATTAAAAGACGCTTACTCCTTGGAAGGAAAGTTATGACCAACCTAGATAGCATATTGAAAAGCAGAGACATTACTTTGCCAACAAAGGTTCGTCTAGTCAAGGCTATGGTTTTTCCTGTGATCATGTATGGATGTGAGAGTTGGACTGTGAAGAAAGCTGAGCACCGAAGAATTGATGCTTTTGAACTGTGGTGTTGGAAAAGACTCTTGAGAGTCCCTTGGACTGCAAGGAGATCCAACCAGTCCATTCTGAAGGAGATCAGCCTGGGATTTCTTTGGAAGGAATGATGCCGAAGCTGAAACTCCAGTACTTTCGCCACCTCATGTGAAGAGTTGACTCATTGGAAAAGACTCTGATGCTGGGAGGGATTGGGGGCAGGAGGAGAAGGGGACAACAGAGGATGAGATGGCTGGATGGTATCACTTACTCGACGGACGTGAGTCTCAGTGAACTCTGGGAGTTGGTGATGGACAGGGAGGCCTGGTGTGCTGCGATACATGGGGTCGCAAAGAGTCCAACATGACTGAGCAGCTGAACTGAACTGAACTGAATGAATGATTATGAGTTTGAGTAAACTCCAGGAGTTGGTGGTGGACAGGGAAGCCTGGTGTGCTGCGATTCATGGGGTTGCAAAGAGTTGGACACAACTGAGCAACTGAAATGAAGTGAATGAGTGTTAAAGAATGACAGCTTTTTCGGGGTGTGAATGAGGAAAAGATGTCTTTCATTACCATTGTTGGTACTGGAGACAATCACAGCCACTTCAGTAAGGCAGGAAGAAGGATAAACGTATGATCATTGAAAAGGAAGAAAGAAAAGTTTCATTGTTCTCAAGTGTATTGATTTTGTTTGTAGAAAATCCTTAGACTATATAAAAGAATTTGTAAATATTGCTATATGCAAGTAGCATATGAAAATTAACTATATACTAGCAACAATTAGAAAATGACATTTAAAAAATTCTGTTTTAATATTAACAACATCAAATAGCCAGGAGGAGAGAGCAAATCTAAAACTGAACAGCATCTATGTGGAGAAATACAAAAATTTCTATGAGATAGTAAGGAAGTCCTAAATAATGCAGTATATCATGTTTGTGGGTTGGAAGACTTAACCACTGTAAAATTTTATAGACCCCAGAGTGTCTATAAATCCAGCATAATCCCAGTAAAATTTTATAAATTTTTTTTGTGAAATTTGATATGCTGATTCTAAAACACAAGCAGAAATTCAAAAACTGAGAGTAGCCAAGAATAACCAAGATAATCTTGATGAAGAAAAACAAAGTTGAAGGACTGAAGTTACTGGACATCAAGATCTTTAAGTTTCATAATTAAAACAGTCTTACTCCCACAGAGGCAGACAGACCAGTGGAGCAGAAACACACCCACTCCTGTATACCCCTGTGTGTATTTATTTGTAACCAACTTGTCCTTTCAGGGCTCTCCTAACAAAGGGTGGTTATCACATTTGAGGTAGGAAGCAATTTCCAAAAAAAAAAGTTTTGAAATTGTTCTTAGTTACTTTGTGTATTTAAGTAGATAGGAACTATCTTTTCATGGAAGCAAGCCCAAGTTTTCATTTAAAAAATGGAAAATGTTAGGTTTTGAAGTTTGATGCAAATTGAGTATTTAACCTCTTCTTTATAACTCTTACCCCTTGAGCTAACTCTGTTTCTGTTGCCAGTGTTCCAGGCTCTGTCATTCAGGGCATTCATTTTCTTCACTGAAAAGTGATTCAGTAATTTGGCCTACTGGGCAGTTGGGAGTTGTAGCATGCCTGCGTGTGCAAATGCAGCTACATGTGATGGTGGTGTGGGAGGATAGGGTAAAGAGTGAAGGCCGTCTGCTTCTCCATCAGCAGCTGCAGCGCTGGGTAGTGTAAACTTGTGTTCACGCTGTTGGCTCTCACTTGCATCTGAACGTGTGAGCATCTTGTGTGAGTTAGTGTGAGTCTAGCTTTTATAGATGCAGTCTCCATACAGCATGCTTGCTCAGCACAGGCTGCCTCATCTGCTGAGCAGTTGAAGAGCATCCAGCCTAATCCTGCGGGAACAGTAGCTGTAGCTTTGTGTAGTGTCACGGCCATGGGCTATCAAGCTGCACTGCTGCTGCTGCTGCTAAGTTGCGTCATTCGTGTCCGACTCTGTGCGACCCCATAGACGGCAGCTACATGGGTTCAAATTCTGGCTCTGCTCTATCTGTGTGGCCTTGGAGGTGCTCAGTGTTCTTATGTGTAAAGTGGAGAGCATAATAGCACCTCATAGCAGTGTTGTGACAATTAAATGACTAACGTAAGCAGTGGCTAGCATATAATTTTCAAGCACACAGTTATCAGTGTTGTTATTATAACTGAGAGGTGGTGGAGTGTGTGGTCTCCAAGGTGGCATGTTGCTGAGGAATGTTTTCAAGGGAAAGTGAGCTAACCCCTTTCTACCTTCAGCTTGTAGTTCAGAAGGGATGCTGCTGTGAAACACGATCCTTCTGTAGCGTCCCCATGCCTCTCTGTCTGGTCCTTGGCCTTTCAGTGAGCTCATGATCAGTTGCGGCTCACTGGGGAATGGTCATAGGGCACAGAACACAGACATTTGAGTTGGTGGGGCAAGACATATCACATGAAAGCAATGTATTGTAGGTGTACAGACACCCTGAAATATGTTTATTATATGTGTGTGTATATTTGGTACATGTTTTCCCCACCAGCATTTTCCTGTGTACAAAGTTCCATGGAGTCTTTTAAGATTAACGCAGCCCTTATGCTTCTCTCCTTTGCTTTTCACTAGAAAATGATAGGAATCTGCATAGTAGAACAGTATCTGCACCGTCACAAGCCCTGTGGTGCTGCTCGTGGGTGCTTTATTGTAGGCGCAATGCTCTGGTGGTTTGTGGGTCTACTGTCTTCCCCAAGCCTGTGGATTTTCAACTCACCGCTTGTTACCTTTGAAGAATTTTGAAGAACTTTACAGGTGGCTGTTTGCCATCTCTCTTTCCTCCCCGTTCCACACACACAGGCACAGACTGTCCTAGTTAAGTTCCGGTGCTGTGGGGATCGAGACCCTGTTGAACCTGACTGCGTCGCCATTCACTCTTCCTCTCCCAGGAAAGCTGCTCTTTGTCTTCAGCTGTTCCTGCTGAGCACTGAGACACATGCAGCTATTATCCTGCGCTGTCCTCAGCAGCTCAGCTCTGCTGCCATAGTGTCAGGCGCTCTCTCCAACCCTGCCACGCTGACAGTGTCCACTAGGTTTTAGGTTACTTCTCTCTTCTTTTCTTTTTCCCTGCCTTTCCTGTCTTCTGTAGCTTCTTGGCTTTTGCTCAGGAAAAACTGGTCATTTATAGACCTTTCCAGGTAACGAGCTCCATCTTTCTGCCCTGTGAACAAATACATAAAAAGCAAGTGGGTTTTATCGTGGAGCTTTTCTTGGCCATACTGTTTGAGCCTCAGGCACCTGAGCCTGTTTGGTGCGTCTCCTACCAAAAGGGGAGTTTGCACTTGTGTTAGGGGCGTGCTCTCACTAGGCTCAGTGTCTGGCAGGTGAGATTGGTCTTTGAATAGAACAAGGTTATGATCTACTGTCCCATGTCTGTGATTTAGAACAAGAGAAATAAAAGTTTAATGAGTTCTGGTTTAAGGAAATTTGTGTAATGTTTCTGTAACAACTTTGGAATGTGCAAACATTTAATATTTCACAATAGCGAGGTAAAATTATAGTGCTCTTGTATATTATGAATTGAGAAATCTTGAAAAAGTTATTAATATGCAGATGGCACACTAGATTTTATCTTTCAACTATAGATATTCTAAAATGTTAATACCATCTCACTTTTGTGCTTTTTCCCCTTTCTTCCTAGAATATTTTCCTTCTTGGATATAGTAACCTTGTGCCGATGTGCACAGATTTCCAAGGTAGGGTATTAACCAGATTTGTAATCAAGAAATAATCATGTAAAGTAATTAGCCTCCAATTAAAAGAAATAGAAAAAGGAATAAATTTTTAAAAAGAAATAATCAAGTTTTGTTAGAATGAGGATAAGTTTTCTCTCAAGTAAACAGTTAAACGTTAAAATATCATCTTTTATATTTAACATAACGGTATTATCATAATTTCACATTTTATTATTGACTTCATATCTATCAAGAATAAATTTTGGAAATAGAAAAGTTGAATCAAGACTTTAACAATCTCAATAAATTTATCTTTTTCACCCTAATCCCTCCTAACCTCCCAGGCCTGGAACATCTTAGCCCTGGATGGAAGCAACTGGCAAAGAATAGACCTTTTCAACTTTCAAACAGATGTAGAGGTAAGTTAGCCTGCTTTAGACTAAAGATTCTTTTTAAAGATGAGTCAGCTGCTCACTCTTTCCTGCCCTTTAATTTACCGAGTTTAGATTGAATATTACGCCGCCAAGGTGGGATAGAGAAGAAAAACACCTGGGAGGTATTTGCATACTTCAGACCAAAATTCTGCTTGTGCTTTACTCTTTGCTTTATCAGGGACAGAATTTTACTTCACCCCTTATTCGTGTTTACAGTCTGAGCTTTACCACGCAGCTTTCCAAAGCCTCACACCTGTATCGTTAAAACTTGGTTCAGTGCTTTAGTCTTCGGAGACTCTTGACAAGTATTTATTGACCTGAGAACTCCGCTGAGAATTCTAATTCAGCACTAGGAATGGAGAAATGGCAGAGGCATGAGCCCAGGAGGGAGGCTGGAGACGGAGATGTCCCTCCAGCTCAGCCACCTAAGGCATGTACTCTCTCAGTGCCTTGGTTTTATTGTTTACAAAGTAAGGAAGGGAAATAATCTTTATAATTCCAGGATCGTGGTGTATTTACCTGGAAATATGTAAATGTCTTCATTTAAGAATGGTAAACCACCTGGAGAAGGAAATGGCACCCCACTCCAGTATTCGTGCTTGGAAAATCCCATGGACAGAGGAGCCCGGTGGGCTGTAGGCCGTGGGGTCATGAAAGAGTTGGACGTGACTTAGCGACTAAGGGACTAAACAACAGCACTATTCAGTACTGCTTATTCCCCCACTTGAGAGCACGGTGCTTGTGAATTCTTAGGCAGTAGCAGTTAGATATTTTCCTGCTTAATTTGAATACAGTTGAGCCTTTCTAGAATTGGGAGTTCTAATTTGTGTCAAATTAACCAAATATGGAATGTAAAAAGATATGCAAAGCTCCCTGGGTTAAAGATTTAACCTGGCAAACGGTTAATAATATAATGTCACTTTTCTTCTGAGTCCTTTGATTATATCTGCCAGTTAAACTAATAAAGAAGCTATTAATAAGCTATTAATAAAAAAAAAGAATGGTAAACCAGATCAAATGGGAAAATTTTTCTTAAAACAACTGTAATATTAAATACGCATTTCTAACCAAAAAGAAACAGGGCAGTAATAAACAGTACTACACATAGTGACTGTCTAGAGTACTATTTTAAGGGTCTGGAGATGCTGAAGTTTTATTATCTGCCTATTGTTAGTAAAACCTTACTGATTTCTAGTTTAGTCAACTCAGTGTAGTGGAATTGTGTTTTAAATCAGTTGCTCATGTAGCGTGTTCACATGTTTTTATTATATATTTTGTATCTTTTTTAATGGATAAGGAAATATGTTTAACAGGAAGATAGTGTTACCAAGAACTAATGGCCAGATGTGGAGGCCCGTCACCTCCTTCTCTGGTCACTTGCTGCTTGCCTGTCTCTTTGTGGGTGTTCGGTCGCTCAGTCGTGTCTGACTCTTTGCGACCCCATGGGCTGCAGCATGCCAGGCTTCCCTGTCCTTCACCACCTCCCGGAGTTTGCTCAGACTCGTGTCCATCGAGTGAGTGATGCCTGTCCTGGAGCCATCTAACCCAGTGAAGCGGACGCCACTGCAGGAGGCAGGGCTGAGCTCAAGGTTGACCACACTCGGCCTCCACACAGGTTGCTGTGCTCTGAGCTTGGCAGCGGGCAGGGGCCTCAGGCTTTCCCAGGCTCCCTGGAAAGATAAACTCTTGTTCTTGGCTTGAACTCTGTTCCCTGAGTCAGGAATTGTTTAAAACTCCTTCCAGACTTAATGATTACAATAGAGCCCCTCCCAAACATGCTGACATATATTTCCCCTTCGAACTGATAATCTATAGAGCTTTGTTCATTGTGTTTACTTAGCGATGTTGAGGACAATATTAAATTCTAAAAATTGTCATTTCTTCTGGGCAAAGGAGAGTCTTTGTTTTAAAAAAAAAAAATTGTAAGCATTTTTTTCCTGTGGGTTTTTTTTTAATTATCTCTTCAGTTTTCTTTGATTTGTCCAAGCTACAACTTTTTGGAAGGCACATAAAAAGCTTTTCAATTCAGATATTAAAAAAATACTATTTCAGGACTTCCCTGGCAGTCCAGTGGTTAAGACTCTGTGCACCCAATGCAGTTCCCTGGTTGGGGAACTAATATCCTGCATGCCACACAGTGTGCCAAGGAAAAAAATGCTATTTCACGTAAATATCACTACCTTGTACATTATTTGGTCTCACTATTTTAGCTGACCGCAGCTGTGTAAACGCATTGCAGAAATACTTGAGTACTTCCACTAAAGTGAAAGTGTTAATTGCTCAGTCATGTCTGACTCTTTGCAACCCCATGGGCTGTAGCCCACCAGGCTCCTCTGTCCATGGGATTCTCCAGGCAAGAACACTGGAGTGGGTTGCCATGCCCTTCTCCATGGGATCTTCCCCACCCAGAGGTTGAAACCAGGTCTCCCGCACCAGGAAAGCCCCACTTCTACTAAAGAGACCAGGTCATGGCTCACCACACGTGTAGAGAGCTACCTGTGAAGAATATAGTCTAACACTAATTAGTCCCCGCTTTGGGCTACCACTCGGAATCCAGGTTGGCTTCTAAATCAAGTATGGAGCCTCCCGTAGACAAATAACGGGTCCTTCGCTCCTAGGTCAGTCAGTGAAGAATCTGCCTGCAATGTAGGAGACCCAGGTTTGATTCTTGGGTCGGAAAGATCCTCTGGAGAAGTGAATGGCAACCCACTCTAGTATTCTGGCCTGGAGAATCCCATGGACAGAGGAGCCTGGCGGGCTAGAGTCCATGGGGTCGCAAGAGTCGGACACAACTTAGCAACTAAATCACCAATGATGGATGCTAATAGGACCTCTGGGTGGTCACCCTGGGAAGCATCCCATGGATAAACTCATGGTCTCAGATTCATTTGTTTGGGACAAAAGTGGATCTGTTGAGAGGAGAGAGAAAGTGCCAAGGAGCAGGACTGGTATACTGAGTATTTACCGTGTGCCGGGTACTCTTCTAAGTACTTTCTGTGTATTAATTACTTTAGCCTTCTCAGAAACACAAATGGCAGAAACTGAGGCACAAAAAGTTTGAGTAACTTACCCAAGGTCACTCACCTAGTAAGAAGGGAGAGAGTAGATACTGTGAACAGTGGGCTTCATGGTTTGAGTCTCAGAGAAAAGGCAGAGATTGATCTCACAATGGCGCGTGCAGCTGGGGGTGTGCACCGGGCCTCTCCCTGAGCATCGCTGTCTCCTGAGTAAGTCTCGCTTCCCTGACATTCAGGCATTTCCCATGCCTTTGAAAGCTGAACATTTTGTTGTCTTCATGGTTATTAAGAGTCTGTGAGGCCAAAAATGAGAAATAACCAAATAGTCTAATCTGAAAGTCGTAAGTCCAAGGGCTCCTCTGTTAGGCCTTATTTTTCTGTAACGCCTTTCTTTCTGAAATGCTTACCTATAGCATACTCTCTATGTTACACAGTGTCGCTGACTGGAATTTGCATTTGAAAAGGATTTGCTTATTTTTTTTCTCTTATTTAGAAACAGTGCAACAGAAAATTCTGAATGTAATTTTTTAAATTCCAATATAAAAACTTCTACTCCATAGAAGGAAGAATAGGAAGTTTGTATAAGTGTGACTAACTTGAAATGGAGAAAATAGAATGATGTGCTTTATTTGTAGACATTGGTGTGGAGCTATTTTTGCAGTTTTATTCAATATTAGATATTTATCTTGGATTTTCAACTCATAATCTTTTTTTTTTTCCCCTGCCACTGACAAATTTATTTTAAAAGTCTCTGGAGTTTTGGCTCAAAAACTAATTATTAACATAGATAGGACTCAAGAAAGCATAGATAAAGCCACCAGCAAGATCAGAATTTGGATTTTCAGCTTAAGTTGTTAGCCAGTCTGTGTGAATCTTGCTTCTATAATACTGTGGTTTGATGTGTCCTGGTGGACTCTTAGGGCTTGGAGTTCAGTGTCAAGATAGCTGCTTTGTAAAGTAAGGATGACGGTATTACAAATGAAACAAAATGCCTTCTCAGTGTTTCCTCCCTTGTGGGTGTGGTTATCATGCAGAGGACACGGCTCTTAGAGTCACAAAGACTTGATATAAACCCCAGCTCTGCTGTTCAGTGAAGTGTAATGGCAGTGTAACCATTTACTTTATTTATTTGCAAAATGAAGATATTGAATCCACCCTGTATTAGACTGGATTGTCCAGAAAAACAGAGCCAATAAGATTTTGTGTGTGTATATAGAAACAGACATAGAGATTCCTTATGAGGAATTGGGTCATGTGATGGTGGAGGCTGAGAAGTTCCCAGATGTGCGGTCCGCAAGCTGCAGGCCCAGGAGAGCTGTAGCTCCAGTCCAAGTCAGAAGGCCTGTGAGCCAGCAGAGCCAGTGTGTGAATTCCAGTCTGAAAGCTGGCAGGTTCGAGACCCAAGAGGAGTTGATGTTTCAGCCCAGGTCCAAAGGCCAGAAAAGAGCAATGTCTGGCTCAGCCGTCAGGCAGGAGATCTCTCTCAGTCAGCCCTTTTTGCTCTGTTCACCGCTGCTGGGAAGGACAATCTGCTTTACTCAGCCTGCTGATTCCGATGCTAATCTCATCCAGAAACCCTTACAGACAACAACACCCAGAATGATGTTTGGCCAAGTCACAGACTGGCTGTCTGTGACCCAGTCATGTTGACCATGACATTAATCATCATGAGTTCACCCCTTGTCAACTTGCACCCATAGGCATATCCTTAAACCATACTTAATCTCCACATAAAGACAGTACGCACTCATGATTCCGCCTACTGTGATTCAGCTATCCAGTGTACAACCAAAAACACGCTTAAGCCCCTCCTCAGAAGCAGAGGCAAAGTCCTAGAGTGATACTCATTCTTGCTGACGCTCGGCGCCTTCAGCACATGAATGCAGAATTGAAAGAACTTTACTATGATACAAAGTCAGTACATCTCATATCACACAGAAAGGGGAAAAGACAGGAAAGACAGAAAAATATTTGTTCTGTACACACACAGTCATAACAAAATAGGGAGAAAGTACAGCCATTATAGTCCTAATCTCTGTAACTGCTCACGTGGTCAGACTTGGCACTTACAGCTACCTTCTGCCACACATTCTGCATTCTTTCTGTCTTCAGCAAGCCCCTCAGCTGGTCGTGGTTCCTTACTTGGTGGACTGACCCAAACTGCCATTCCCAAAGCCATGAATAGTCCTCTTTGGACTGGCTTCAGTTTCCCGTTGACTTTAATCCTAGGGCATGTTAATACTGAGAGACATCCCAAGGGATTTCCTGTATTTCAGACATTCTCTTCCTTAGTTCATGGAAGAGTAGTCACTAGCACAGTTACTGTGAATATTAAATGAGCCTTAACAGATACAAGATAGTATTAAAATCATGCCTGAAAAAGTGGAAGTGTTTAATCAGTGTTCTCATGTATCTGCCAGTACCCAGTCAAAGTTACCTTTTCAAAGCAAATGTGTTTAAATAGGGGATTGCTGAGAAGAAAGAGGGGTAGCTTTTAGGTTGCATTTTCATATTTTTAGAGTAGTACTGTTTAGCTTAAATAGATTTTCTTTTTTTTTTTTTAAGCAATGTTGTTTTAGATCTCTGCCCAGCAGCCAGTGTTGCCATAGGTGGCCTCAAAAAGCCTTTAGAATTTGTGGAGTAGCCGTGAGCCCTGGCTCAGGGAGGCCTACCTCCAAGAGAGTGTGTAATTTTTAAAAAGACTTAATGTTTTAACTGAAAACGTTTTTTCAGTGCTTGCAGTCCCTTTATACACTAGGAGCAGAAGTGGGGTGTTGGAAGAATGTTCTAAAATATCGTCTGTTACACCTGGAAATACATATTAGGTTCCTAAACTTCAGGTTATTTTGCTGTTAGATAAGCAGCATGAATAAGATTTTTTCCAACTTTCTCCATTGAAGGGTCGAGTGGTGGAAAACATCTCAAAGCGATGTGGTGGGTTCCTGAGGAAGCTGAGCTTGCGAGGGTGTATTGGCGTTGGCGATTCCTCCTTGAAGTAAGTCAGTCCACTGTGACTCAGTCTGTCATGGCAGCTTTTAGCTGGCATTCTCATCAGCAAAAATAAGCCAGGCATATTATTTGCTTTTCTTCTGTTGGAATCTTCCTATGTAACTTGCATAGAGTAATGAGAATATCATGATTTTGGAGCCAGCAGGCCTGAACTAGAAACCAAGAGCTCCAGTGTGGTCAGAGGTGTGGCCGTGGGGCAGGCTACTTCACTTTGCCGTCAGTTCTCTCATCTGTAAGAGGAGGCAGTTACAGCTCCTTCATGGGAATGTCATAGGTGTCAAGTAACATGTACACGGTACCAGGCATGTAATCATATTAGTTCACTTCGCTTCTCTTCGTCACTTTCCCATCTTCCTAGGTGCCTTCTCAGAATCATGGCTACCTTGTTGTATGCTGCTGCTGCTGCTAAGTCGCTTCAGTCGTGTCTGACTCTGTGCGACCCCATAGACGGCAGCCCACCAGGCTCCCCCGTCCCTGGGATTCTCCAGGCAAGAACACTGGAGTGGGTTGCCATTTCCTTCTCCAATGCATGAAAGTGAAAAGTGAAAGTGAAGTCGCTCAGTCGTGTCTGACTCTTGGTGACCCCATGGACTGCAGCCCACCAGGCTCCTCCATCCATGGGATTCTCCAGGCAAGAGTACTGGAGTGGGGTGCCATTGCCTTCTTCTCCACCTTGTTGTATAAATTATACTAATTAACAAAATAATTCTTTCAAAAACTTCTTTACCATAACCTGGGATTTTGCTTACCTGTAATGAGATATGGTTATCACATTCACTTTATTCTCATTAGCAATATACCCATCCAGCCAAATGCTTGCCCACCTCTTCCTGGATAGCCGTTATTTATTGGAAATGTTATTTCTCCACTGTCAAGGACACGTGCTTTGAGCTTTTTTGAGACAGGACGTAATTAAACCTGTATGTCTTTACCCTTGTGGCCGCTGGTGGTGTTTGAGGTTGGCTAAATTAGGACACACACACTGCCCCTTAGAATCTGGGAATGGTCTTTGCCTCTTGGAAGCTTAACCATACCATAGCATAGTCAATCACAGACCTCCAGTGAGAATGTACAGTGCGTAGTGATTACAAATACTAGAATTTGTAATTGAAACATCTGCTGCACCATTGGAAGAAAATCAATTCATGATATCTTCTAAGGATCAAAACACTTCGTCTGTGTTTTAGAACACAGAGGTGGGTTTTTTATTGTTAATCAGAAAATTCAGATCATCAGAAAAATTGTGGGCTTCTTCAAAGGCTTTGTAAACCAGTGGAATAGATTGAGTCTGTTTTAACAGGAAGCTTAAATATATTTTAGCCACCTGATGTGAAGAGCTGACTCATTTGAAAAGACCCTGATGTTGGAAAAGATTGAAAGCAGGAGGAGAAGGGGACAACAGAGGATGAGATGGTTAGATGGCATCACTGACTCAATGGACATGAGTTTGGGTGAACTCCGGGAGTTGGTGGTGGATAGGGAGGCCTGGTGTGCTGTGGTTCACGGGTCGCAAAGAGTCAGACACGACAGAGCGACTAAACTGAACTAAATGTACCAAATAGGTCCTAAGATAACTTAGACCAGAAAACATAAATCTGATCGTGTTTCCACTAAAGAAACTAAAGTGAAGATGTGGATTGTCTGTGGGGACGTCAAAGAAACACATTCTCCTCTTGGCACTTGGAATAGAGCCATGGGTAACAAAACTCCTGTAAGGCTGTTACTGGTTTACCATGAATTTTAGAGCAGAAATCTGTGTCAGTATCTATATAAATTGTTAACGTGTGAGGCCAGATCACTGTGAGAAAGAATGATAAACATAATCAAAGGATCCTGACTGGAGGAGAGTTTTGTTATGCTGTCAGGGTTTGGTTGAAAGCACCTAGCACAGCCTCAGCCTCCGTCCTGCCCTCACCTGTGTGTTCTTGCTGTGGCACGAGGGGTGCGGTTTGTTTACAAGTGTTGGTTGAGCTTGTGCTATACCAAGTACTGATTGAGGCACTGGAGATACAGTAGTAATTATAGTAGATTGAAATTTGATTCTAATGGGTCTTGCGTATCTGTTCTCTGTAACTCCTGCTCCATCATTAGATACGAAGTCCTGTTGATTTTAAATATTGAGATTTAATTGCACTACAATGAACTGTGCATCTTTAAAGTATACAGTTTGATGTAGTGTAGATTATGCATATACCCACGAAACTAGCATTGTAATCAAGATAATGAATGTGTTCATGTCCCACAGAGTTTTCCTCATGTGCCTTTGTCATCCCCTTCCTCCCAGCCCTTCTCTACTTCAGCTCTAGGAAGCCCCGATCTGCTTTCTGTCACTGTAGGTTAGCTTGCTTTTTCTAGAATTTTGTATTTTACAGCATGCACTCCTTTTTGCCTGGCCTCTTTAACTTGATTGTTTTTGAGAGTCACCCATGTTGTTACGTGTGTCGGTAAGTTTTCATTTGTTTTTATTGATAGGGAGTGGTCCACTGTATGGCATATAATGCATTTTATTCATTCATCTGTTTATGGACATTTGGGTTTTTCCAGTTTTCACCCATTACACGTAAGGCTCTTATAAAGGTTTTCATGCAAGATGCATACCATCATTTTTCTTAGGAGTAGAATGGAGTAGATCATTTGATAGGTGTGTGTTTCACTTTTTAAGAAACTTCCGAAATGTTTCTCGAAAAATTGTACCATTTTACATTCCCGCCAGAAGTGTATGATGCTTCCAGTTCCGCTAAGTCTTTGCCAACACTTGGTGGGTCAGTCTTTGTCATTTTAGCCACTCCTATGGATGTGGACAGTGGTATCTCATTGTGGTTTTAGTTTGCATTTCTGTAATGACTAATGCTGTTAAGTGTCTTTTTATGTGATTTTTGCTCTCCATTTATTTTCTTTGCTGAAATGTCTTTTCTAATATTTGGTTGGTTGGTTGTTTTGCCTTTTTTTTTTTTTTCCGTTAGATTGTTTATTGTCTTACCATTGAATTTTGGGCGTTCTTAATATGTTCTGAATATAAATCCTTTATCAGATATGTTTTGCAAATTTTTTTCCCCAGTCTGTGGCTTACCTTTGTATTCTTTAACTGTCTTTTGAAGTTTTTCATTTTGAGGTAGGTCAGTTTATCAGTATTTTTCTTACGAATCATGCTTTTGGTATTACATATGAGATCTTTGCCTAACTCAAGGCCTTAAAGGTTTTCTCGTATGTTTCTAGAAGTTCTGTAGTTTAGGCCTGTGATCCATTTTGACATGGTTTTTTGTGTATGGTGTGAGGTTTAGGTTGATACTCATGTTTTATCTGTGACATTCAGTTCTTAGCACCATGTGTTGAAATGACCACCCATTTCCCACCAAATTGCCTCTTACAGTTTTGTTAAAAATTATTTGTCCAAATAATTACGGAACTATTTCTGTACTCTCAGTATTTCCCATTGATCGAATTGCCTATCTTTACAGCAGACGCACTGTCTTGATAACTATAGCTTTATAATAAGTCTTGAAATCAGGCTTTCTTAGTCCTTGAACTTAATTATCTTTCAAACTTGTTTTAGCTGTGCTAGGTTAGTGGCATTTCCATACAAATTATGGACCCATCTTGTCAATTTCTACAAAAAAGCTTGCTGGGATCCTGATTGGGATGATGGTGAATCCATAGATCAATTTGCAGAGACTTGACATCTTAGAAGTACTAAGCCTTTCAACCCATAAGCCTGGCTTATCTCTCCTTATATTTAGGTGTTTTTAAAATTTCCCTCAGTGTTGTATGAAAGTAGAGAAGGTTAGCACTCCCCTTGACAAGGATGGAAGAGGCTCTCAGGCCTGACAACACGCATACGGTTAAGGCATTGCCACCTACTTCGTGGCATCTAACCACTGTTTTTGAGTGAAGTAAGCCAGAAGGAAAAACACCAATACAGTTTACTAACGCATATATATGGAATTTAGAAAGATGGTAACAATAACCCTGTGTATGAGACAGCAAAAGAGACACTGATGTATAGAACAGTCTAATGGACTCTGTGGGAGAGGGAGAGGGTGGGAAGATTTGGGAGAATGGCATTGAAACATGTAAAATATCATGTATGAAACAAGATGCCAGTCCAGGTTCGATGCACGATACTGGATGCTTGGGGCTAGTGCACTGGGACGACCCAGAGGGATGGTATGGGGAGGGAGGAGGGAGGAGGGTTCAGGATGGGGAACACATGTATACCTGTGGCGGATTCATTTTGATATTTGGCAAAACTAATTAGGTAAAGTTTTAAAAATGAAATTAAATTAAAAAAATAGAATAAAATAAAATTTCCTTCAGTATGTTATGGAGTTTTCAGTGTACAAATTGTGCACATCTTTTGTCTATGTATCCATAAGTGTTATGACATATTATTGTAAATGACATTTTAAATTCAAATTTTGATCATTCATTGTTGTAAATAGAAATATAATTGATTTTTAAACATTTTTTCCATTAAAAAAAAATGTTGTTTACTTATTTGGCCACACTGGATCTTAGCGGAAGTGTGTGGGGCCTGTTAGTTGCCGTATGTGAACTGTTACACGTCATGCCACCACGTAGGGTCTAGTAGTTCTCTGACCAGGACTCGAACTCCAGCCTCTGCATTGGGAACATGGAGTCGTAGCCACTACACCACCAGGGAAGTCCTCGAAATATGATTGATTTTTGTACATTAATCTTTTATCCTGGAACCTGAATAGATTCACATTAGTTTTAGTAGTTTTCTTTGTTGATTACTTTGGATTTTCTTTGTAGACAGTCATGTTGCCTATAAATGAAGATAGTTTTTTTTTTCTTTTTTAAGGAAGATTCATTTATTTATTTATGGCTGCGCTGGGTCTTTGTTGCTGCATGCGGCTTCTCTCTAGTTGCAGAGTGGGGGCTCCTCTTGTTTGCAGTGCCAGGCTTCTGGCTGCAGTGGCCTCTCTTGTGGCGCGCAGGCCCTAGGGCGTTCAGGCTTCACTCCTTGCAGCGCATAGCCTCAGTAGTTGCGGCTTGCAGGCTCAGGAAGCGCTGGCTCGGTAGTTGTAGCGCCCGGACTTCTTTGCTCCATGGCATGTGGGATCTTCCTGGACCAGGGATCGAACTTTTGTCCCCTGTGTTGGTAGGTGAATTTGAAAATAATTTTTCTTGTTTTTCAATAAGTGCATTTTCTTTTTTTTTTTAATTTTATTGGATTATAATTGATTTACAATATTGTGTTAGTTTCAAGTGTGTGGGAAAGTGATTCAGTTATACCTGCATTCATTCATTTTCAGATTCTTTACACATCAGATCAGATCAGATCAGTCGCTCAGTCGTGTCCGACTCTTTGTGACCCCATGAATCGCAGCACGCCAGGCCTCCCTGTCCATCACCAACTCCCGGAGTTCACTCAGACTCACGTCCATCGAGTCAGTGATGCCATCCAGCCATCTCATCCTCTGTCATCCCCTTCTCCTCCTGCCCCCAATCCCTCCCAGCATCAGAGTCTTTTCCATTGAGTCAGCTCTTTACATGAGGTGGCCAAAGTACTGGAGTTTCAGCTTTAGCATCATTCCTTCCAAAGAAATCCCAGGGCTGATCTCCTTCAGAATGGACTGGTTGGATCTCCTTGCAGTCCAAGGGACTCTCAAGAGTCTTCTCCAACACCACAGTTCAAAAGCATCAATTCTTCGGCGCTCAGCCTTCTTCACAGTCCAACTCTTACATCCATACATGACCACTGGAAAAACCATAGCCTTGACTAGACGAACCTTTGTTGGCAAAGTAATGTCTCTGCTTTTGAATATGCTATCTAGGTTGGTCATAACTTTCCTTCCAAGGAGTAAGCGTCCTTTAATTTCATGGCTGCAGTCACCATCTAATGAGTAGAATTCCATGTTACACAGTAATTCTTATTGGTTATCTATTTTATATATAGTAGTGTGTGTGTATGTTAATCCCAAGCTTTTAATTTATCCCTCTCTCCCACATTTCCCCTTTGGTAACCGTAACTTTGTTTTTGAAATCTGTGAGTCTTTCTGTTTTGTAAATAAGTTCCTTTGTATCCTTTTTTTTTTTAGGTAGATTCCATAAATGAGTGAACACATGTGATATTTACCTTTCTCTATCTTACTTCACTTAGTGTGATAATCTATAAGTCCATCCATGTTGCCAAAAATGGCATTATTTCATTCTTTTTTATGGCTGAGTAACGTTTCATTATATAGATACACTACATTGTCTTTATTCCATTGTCAGTGGACATTTAAGTGGCTTCCATTTCTTAGCTATGGTAAATAGCACTGTGATGAACATTGGGGTCCATGTATCTTTTCAAATTATGGTTTTCCCATACATAGAGTGGGAATAGGATTATTGAGTCACATGGTAGTTCCATTTTTAGTTTTTTAAGGAACCTCCATACTCCACACTCATCTCCTTTAGTAATTGTGCCAGTTTGTATTCCCACCAACAGTGTAGATTCCCTTTTCTCCATACCCTCTCCAGCATTTATTGTTTGTAGACTTTGTTTATACCGGCCATTCTGACCAGTGTGAGGTGGTACCTTGTTGTAGTTCTGATTTGCATTTCTCTGATGGTTAGTGATCCAAAGAAGAAATTGCCAACATCTGTTGGATCTTAGAAAAAGCAAGAGAGTTCCAGAAAAACATCTACTTCTGCCTTATTGACTAAGGCCTTTGACGGTGTGGATCACAACAAACTGTGGAAATTTCTTCAAGAGATGGGAATACCAGACCATCTTACCTGCCTCCTGAGAAATCTGTGTGCAGGTCAAGAAGCAACAGTTAGAACTGGACTAGGAACAACAGACTGATTCCAAATTGGGAAAGGAGTACATCAAGGCTGTATATTGTCACCCTGCTTATTTAACTTATATGCAGAGTACATCATGTGAAATGCCAGGCTGGTTGAAGCACAAGCTGGAATCAAGATTGCCAGGAGAACTATCAATAACCTCATATATGCAGATGACACCACCCTTATGGCAGAAAACGAAGAAGAACTGAAGAGCCTCTTGATGAAAGTGAAAGAGGAGAGTGAAAAAGTTGGCTTGAAACTCAACATTCAGAAAACTAAGATCATGGCATCCAGTTCCATCACTTCATGGCAAATAGATGGGGAAACAATGGAAACAGTGAGAGACTTTATTTTGGGGGGCTCCAAAATCACTGCAGATGGTGACTGCAGCCATGAAATTAAAAGACGTTTGCTCCTTGGAAGAAGGGCTAAGACCAACCTAGATAGCATATTAAAAAGTAGAGACATTACTTTGCCGACAAAGGTCTGTCTAGTCAAAGCTACAGTTTTTCCAGTAGTCATGTATGCATGTGAGAGTTGGACCATAAAGAAAGCTGAGCACCGAAGAATTGATGCTTTTGAACTGTGGTGTTGGAGAAGACTCTTGAGAGTCCTTTGGACTGCAAGGAGATCCAACCAGTCCATCCTAAAGGAAATCAGTCTTGAATATTCATTGGAAGGTCTGATGCTGAAGCTCCAATCCTTTGGCCACCTGATGCAAAGAACTGACTCATTGGAAAAGATCTTGATGCTGGGAAAGATTGAAGGCAGGAGGAGAAGGAGATGACAGAGGATGAGATGGTTGGATGGACATTAGTTTGAGCAAGCTCCAGGAGTTGGTAAAGGACAGGGAAGCCTGGCGTGCTGCAGTTCATGGGGTCACAAAGAGTCGGACACAACTGAGCAGCTGAACTGACTGATGTTTAGTGATGTTGAGCATCTTTTCATGTGGGTATTGGTCGTCTGTATGTCTTCTTTGGAGAAATGTCTATTAAGATTCTGCCCATTTTTTGATTGGGTTGTTTGTTTTTTGTTGTTGAGTTATATGAGCTGTTTGTATAATTTGGAGATTAAGCCCTTGTTGGTCACATCATTTGCAAATATTTTCTCCCACTTCTTAGGTTTTCTTTTCATTTTTTGAAAATTTTTAAATAATGGCTTTCTTTGCAATGCCAAAACGTGGACATTGATTCAGTTCTGTTTATCTTTGTTTTATTTCTATTGGCTTGGGAGGCTCACCTGAGAAAAACATTTAGGGCAGAAAATGTTTTGCCTGTGCTTTTGGCAAGGATTTTTATGGTGTCATGTCTTATGTTTATGTCTTTAAGCCATTTTGAGTTTATTTTTGTGCATGGCAAGAGTGTGTGTTCTAACTTCATTGATTTACATGCAGCTGTCAAACTTACCCAACACCCCTGAGGAGACTTTACCCATTTTATATTCTTGCCTCCTTTATCAAAAATTAATTGGCCAGCAGTTCAGTTTAGTTGCTCAGTTGTGTCTGACTCTTTGCCACCCCATAGATTGCACCACGCCAGGCCTCCTTGTCCATCACCAACTCCCAGAGTTGACTTAAACTCACGTCCATTGAGTCAGTAATGCCATCCAGCCATCTCATCCTCTGTCATCCCCTTCTCCTCCTGCCTTCAATCTTTCCCAGCATCAGGGTCTTTTCCAGTGAGTCAGTTCTTCACATCAGGTGGCCAAAGTATTGGAGCTTCAGTTTCAGCATCAGTCCTTCCAATGAATATTCTAGACTGATTTCCTTTAGGATGGACTAGTTGGATCTCCTTGCAGTCCAAGGGACTCTCAAGAGTCTTCTCCAACACCACAGTTCAAAAGCGTCAGTTCTTCGGCACTCAGCTTTCCTTATAGTCTAACACTCACATCCATGCATGACTACTGGAAAAACTGTAGCTTTGACTAGACGGACCTTTGTCAGCAAAATAATGTCTCTGCTTTTTAATATGCTGTCTAGGTTGGTCATAACTTTTTTCCAAGGAGCAAGCATCTTTTAATTTCATGGCCGCAGTCACCATCTGCAGTGATTTTGGAGCCCCCCAAAATAAAGTCTCTCACTGTTTCCACTGTTTCTACATCTATTTGCCATGAAGAGATGGGACCAGATACCATGATCTTAGTTTTCTGAATGTTGAGCTTTAAGCCAACTTTTTCACTCTCCTCTTTCACTTTCATCAAGAGGCTTGTTAGTTCCTCTTCGCTTTCTGCCATAAGGGTGGTGTCATCTGCATATCTGAGGTTATTGCTATTTCTCCCGGCAATGTTGATTCCAGCTTGTGCTTCATCCAGCCCAGCACTTCTCATGATGTACTCTGCATATAAGTTAAATAAGCAGGGTGACAATATACAGCCTTAACGTACTCCTTTTCCTATTTAGAACCAGTCTGTTGTTCCATGTCCAGTTCTCACTGTTGCTTCTTGACCTGCACACAGATTTCTCAGGAGGCAGGTCAGGTGGTCTGGTATTCCCATCTCTTGAAGAAATGTGCACAGTTTGCTGTGATCTGCACAGTCAAAGGCTTTGGCATAGTCAGTGAAGCAGGAGGAGACGTTGGCCACAGGTGTGTGGGTTACTGCTGTGCTCTCTGTTCCGTTGACCCGTATGCCTGTTTCTGTACCAGTACCACGGTGTCTTCATTGGTGTGGCTTTGTAGTGTTTCCAGAATCTGGAAGAGTTATGCCTCCTACTTTGATTTTATAGCTCTGCTTTGGCAATTCTGGTTCTTTTATTCCTCCATATAAAATTTCAGATTATTCTAGGTCTGTGAAAAATGTCATGGGTCATTTGATAGTGATTGCATTAAATCTGTAGATTGCTTTGGGTTGTATGGCCATTTTAACAATATTCTTCCAATCCAAGAACATGAGATGGCTTCCATTTCTCAAGGGTCTTCTGCAGCACTGCAGTTTGAAAGCATCAGTTCTTTGGCACTCAGCCTTCTTTATGGACCAACTCTTAAGTCTATAGAGTTTTCTATATGTAGTATCCTACATACTACAGATCATACTACGTATCCTGTCA
This sequence comes from Bos javanicus, assembly GCF_032452875.1. NCBI lineage: Eukaryota > Metazoa > Chordata > Mammalia > Artiodactyla > Bovidae > Bos > Bos javanicus. The sequence continues at coordinate 7,680,451 of NC_083889.1, forward strand.
TCTGCATGTAGTATTTTACCTCTTCCTTTCCAAATTGGAAACTTTAATTTCTCTCTCTTGTCTGATTGCTGAGGCTAGGACTTCCATTAATATGTTGAATAGAAGTGGTGAGAATGGATATCCTTGTCTTGTTCCAGATTTTAGCAGGAAGGCTTTCAACTTTTCTACTGTTGAGTATTATATTGGCTGTTGGTTTGTCATAAATAGCTTTTATTATATTGAGATTCATTTCCTGTATACCTACTTTGGTGAAAGTTTTATCATGAATGGATGTTGAATTTTGTCAAATGCTTGTTCCTCATGAGATGATCATGTGGTTTTTTATTTTTCTTTTGTTAGTGATGTGTATTACATTAATTGATTTGTGTGTATGTTGAGCCATCCTTATGAACTTGGGATGAATCCCACTTGGTCATGGCGTATGATTTTTTTTTTTTATATGTTGAATTGGTTTGCTAATATTTTGTTGAGGATTTTTACATCTATATTCATCAACAGTATTTTCCTGTAATTTTCTTTTATGGTGGTATCTTTGGTTTTGGTAGCAGGGTGATGGGCTTGCCTTGGTAGCTTAGCAGTAAAGAATCTGCCCTCAATGTAAGAGATGGGGGTTCGATCCCTGGCTTGGGAAGATCCCCTGCAGAAGAAAATGACAACTCACTCCAGTATTCTTGCCTGGGAAATCCCATGGACGGAGGAGCCCAGCAGGCTGCAGTCCATGGGGTCACAAAGAGGCACCATTTATCCGCTAAACAACCACAGTCAGGGTGATGTGGCTTCAGAGCATGTCTTTGGAGTTCCCTCCTCCTAAATCTTCTGGAACAATTTAAGAAGAAATGTTGTGTAAGTTCTTTGTGCGTTTGGTAGAATTCGCCTGTGAAGCCATCTGATCTTCCCCTTTTCTTTGTAGGGAGTTTTAATATTACAGATTCTATTTCACGCCTAGTGATGAGTCTGTTCAGATGATTTCTTTTAGATTCTGTTTTGGTGTGCTGTAAGTTTCTAGAAAGTCGTCCATTTCTTCTTGGTTTTATTGATTTTTTTTTTCCTGCTGTTTTTTAAATCTCTATTTTATTTCCTCCCTGATCTTTATTATTTCTGTTCTCCTGAAGTTAGGTCTTTTTGTTCTTCTTTTTCTGATTCTTTTAGGTGGTCAGTTAGGTTGTTTATTAGAGATTTTTCATCTTTTGAGGAATGCCTGTATCACTATGAACTTTGCTCTAAGAACTGCTTTTGCTACATCTCATAAAGTTTTGTATGGTTGTGTTTTCATTGTCATTTGTCTCAAGGTGTTTTTAATTTCCCTTTTGGTTTCCTCATTGATCCATTGGTTTTTTAGTAGAGCGTTGTTTAGTCTCCATGTAATGGTTGGGTTTTTTAACAATTTCTTTTCTTGTGGTTGATTTCTTTTCCTTTTTTTTTTTAGGTTAATTTGTGCTTTTATTTGCCAGTATAATTCAACTATAGTGGCCTGCAAACATCTTTGGTCTAAAAAAATACATTTTACATCAGTCCAACAAAAACACAAATGTATAAAACATGTATACGTATGTAAAAGTGAAATAAAAATTTTGCCATAAATGTCTACCCTGAGTATTCTTTTTGAGACTTTTTTTTTTAAGCAGTTTTAGGTTTAGAACAAAATTGGCAGAAAGGTACAGAAATTCCCCATATACCCTTGACCCTCACTTGCATAACCATTATTAACAGGGTGGTACTTTTTTTTTTCTTTTTAAACCAAGAATGAAATGTATTGAGCCATCATACCCACCAGAGTGCACCATTCTCCTTTGGGTTCGCTTTAATGAAGTGAATAGTGTTGGGTGTTGTATTTTAGACAGAAGTATGATGACGGACATCCATCCTTATAATGTCATTCAAAGTATTTTCACTGCTCATAAAAACTTAAACACTCTGTCTCCTCTCTCCCAAACTCCTGGCAACCATTGATCTTTTTATTATCTCCATAGTTTTGCCATTTACAGAATGGCATGCAGTTGGAATCTATTTTTACGTTTTTCTTTCTCCTTGAAAAGAGAGGTTCAAAACCTTTATGTCTGCAAGACTACTCTTGGTTTTACTGGTTTTTTTCCTGCTGTTTTTTAAAATTTCTACTTTATTTCCTCCCTGATCTTTATTATTTCTGTCCTGCTGACCTTAGGTTTTTTTGTTCTTCTTTTTCTTTTAGGTGGTAGGTGAGATTGTCTATTAGAGATTTTTCATCTTTTGAGGAATGCCTGTTTCACTATGAACCTTCCTCTAAGAACTGTTTTTGCTACATCTCACAGATTTTTGTTTGGTCCATCCCCGCCCATGCAGGGACTGGACAGACTCTAGGTGGCGAACTCCCCCACTGAACACTGCAGCTTTTCTTATAATGTTGAGCCCTGTGGCAGCGGTCCTGCCAGCACTCACATGCGGGTGCAGGGATGTGTGTTGGCTGTTTGTGTGTAGGAAGGTCGCAGGTTTTGTGCCCTTTGTCACGGTGAAACCTGTGGGTGATTCACAGTGTTGTGCCATTGTGGTCAGAGAAGATGCTCGGCGTGATTTCCATACTCTCAAATGCGTTGAGGTCAGGTTTGTGCCCTGGTATGTGGTTAGTCCCAGGGACTGTCTCATGTGCACCGGAAAAGAATGTGTACTCTGTGTTTTTTGTTTGTTAGTTTCGGGATATAATATCCTGAAAATATCAATTAAATCTATCTATTCTATTGTGTCATTTAGGTTCTCTGTTGCCTTATTGATCTTCTGTCTAGAAGATCTGTCCCTTGATGTCAGTGGGGTTTTGAAGTCTCCTACTATTATAGTATTCCCATCAGTTTCCCCCTTTCTGTCCATTAATACTTGCTTTATGTACTTGGGTGCTCCTATATTAGATGTATGTATGTTGACCAGTGTAAAATCCTCTTCTTGTATTGATCTCTTTATCATTATTTTGTGTCCTTCTGTTTTGCTTTACAGTCTATTTTGTTTGATATAAATGGTGTAATTCCAGCTTTTTTGTTACTTCCATTTGCATGAGTATCTTTTTCCATGCCCCCACTTTCAATCTGTGAGTGTCCTTTGCCCTAAGATGGGTCTCTTGTTGGCAGCAGATTGTAGGCTTTTTTTTTTTTTTTTAAATCCAGTCTGCCACTCGATGGGTTTTGATTGGAGTATTCAGTCCATTGACATTTAAGGTAATTATTGATACGTATTATTCATTGCCAGATTAAGCCTTGTTTTCCAGTTTGTTCTTTGTTTTTCCTTGGTTTTGCTCTTCTTTCTGTGGTGTGATGTTTTCCTTGTTTTTATGCTTGTGTTCTTTTCCTTTTGGTTTTTGTGGCTTTATTGTAAGTTTTTGACTCACGGGTGCCTGGTTTTTGAAGTATGTTAATACCTTCTTATATCTGCTTGTTGTAGACTGATAGTCACATAGGCTCAAACACATTCCAAAAAAAAACGGAGTCTACATTTTCTTACTCTCCTTGCCCGTATTTTATGATTTTGGGGTCCTGTTTTACATCTTCATGTTTATCCTTTTGCTGTTCCTTCTATTTACTGTTGGTTTCACAAACAGTTTTTTTTTTCTTTTTTATCTGTGTGTTGCTAGTTTAAGTAATTTACTTTCTGATTATGATTTCCTCCTTTCTATATCTTCTTGCTTCTTTTCTATTTAAAGAAAATCTTTCAATATCTTTTCCTTCTATTCTAAATGATAATCTTGGTGGGTAGCTAGAGTATTTTGAGACTGTGAATATATTTTGCCCTTCCCTTCTGGCCAGCGGTGTTTCTGTGGTGAAATCAGCCCATAGCGTTATGGGGGTTCCCTTGTAATGAACTTTTTCTCTTGCTTCTTTAGAATCCCCTTTTATCTTTAGCTTTTGCCATTTTTATTATAATATGTCATGGTATGGGTCTGTTTGAGACCTCCGTGCTTCCTATATCTGGATATATATTTCCTTCTTTAGCTTTGGGAAGTTTTCAGCCCTAATTCTTCAATATATTTTCAGTCCCTTTTTGTCTGTCTTCCCCTTCTGTAATCCCTGTTAGGTATATTGGCACGCTTCAGACTCTTCCATAGGTCTCTTATATTCCTTTTTTTTTTCATTTGCTCTCTAATGTGTTGATTGGGTCATTTCCATAATTCTTTCTTCCAGATCGCTTATTCTTTCTTCTGCCTTATTCGTCCTGCTCTTCGCTGCCTTTAGCTCAGCTGTCATCTCACCAGTGAATGTTTCTTGGCTCCGTCTGGTTTCTAGTCCTTCTCCCAGTAGCCTGCATTCTGTAGGTAGGCTTTGTCAGTCCCTTCAGCATTTCATTACCTCCGTTGTGGCCTCGCTGTCTGTCCGTCCGACTGAAGAGGTCCGCTTCACTGTTCCTTCAGGGGAATTCTCTTGGCCTTTTAACTGGGAGTGGCTCCTCCGCTTCTTCATTTTGCTTGTATTTCTCTTTTTCTGTGAGTTTAGGAGAAACAGTTATCAACTGTGGTCTTGGAGGGCTGTTTTTGTGTGGGCGTGCTCCTGCCTAGCGTGTACGGGTGTAATGTTTGTTGGCGTGAGGGCTGTTTTTAGTTTGGGTGCTTGCGGTCTTTCCTCTGTGTGTGCTGGCTGTTAGCCCTGGAGAGGGGTGTGCGGGAACACGGCCCGTGCACTTGCCCGGAAGGCAGGGGAAAGCGGCTGGCTCCTGGTTGCGGGACCCTAGGTGGCAGTTACGTGTGCTCCCAGGAAGTCGGGTGGGAGTTGGTGCCTGGTCGTGGGACCCTCTGCAGCAGCAGGGGTCTGTTCCTGCCTCTGGAGCCCAGGATGGCAGCAGGGCGGCTCACACCCACCCCTGGAACTCGTGTTGCCAGTGCCCTGCTGCCTGAGAGCTCCTGCAGAGGATGCTCCTCAGGCGGCCCACCCCTCTCCTCCTGTGCCCCCAGCAACAGTGCCCTGCCTCTCTGGAGGGCCCAGGCCTCCTCCAATGCTCCCCCGACTGTGGCTCACCACACCCAGCCAACCCCAGTCCTCCCCAGGCCTGCCCTCTGACGCCTGGGCCGAAGCACCCACCCCCTCCCGCCCCAGCAGGAGTGGCTCAGGCTGGAGGGAGCCAGGCGCACTGGCCTTCTCTGCTGTGGCCTCTGCAAACCGGTTCCTGCGTTCTCCTCCAAGGCTCCCTGCCTGTCCCAGCTGATCTCCCCACTGGGAGGAGACTTCCCAGTGTGTGGAAACCTTCCCTCTTTCACAGCTCTGTCCCAAGGGCGCCAGTTCTGTCTAGATCCCTTTGTCTCTGTCTCTCTTTTGTGTGTGTGTGCTGCCCAGTTGTGTGGAGATTTTCTTGCCTCTTTGGAAGTCAGAGGTCTTCTGCCAGTATCCAGTAGATGTCCGGTGAGATTGTTCCACATGCAGATGTGTTTTTGATGCATGTGTGGGAGAAGGTGAGCTCCACGTCCTGTCTCTCCGCCGTCTTGATCCCATCACCCATAATTTCTTAAAATACATTCTCAGCCCCTTCCCTTTTCTCCTCTGGAGTCCCAGGTACGTGTAGATTGGCGTGCTTTATCGTCATTCATAAACCTCACGTGTTGCTTTCAGTTTCTTTTCGTTGGTCTTTCTTGTCCGCTGTTCTGTCTGGGTGATTTCAGTTCTGTCTTCCAGATCACTTATTCATTTTTCTGTTTCATTTTAGTGTGCCATCCATTGTTTCTACATTGGTTTTGGTCTGCTTTTGAATGGTTTGTCTTTATAGTTTCTAGTTCCTCGTTACAGTGACCTTGCATTTCTCTCAATAATCTTTCTGAATTCCTGTGTCATTTTTATTACCTCCTTTTTGAACTTGGAATCTAGTGGATACTCTGTCAGGGCCTGCCTCTTGTTTTTTATTTGTATTTCCTTTTGCTTGTCCTCAGTCTGCGTTGCTGCACATAGGCTTTCTCTAGCTGTGGGGAGCAGTGGCTCCTCTGGTTGCAGCGTGCAGGGGCTTGTGGCCGCGGCTCCTCTTGTTCCAGCGCGCGGGCTTCAGTAGTTGGCGGCGCCTTCACGCAGTAGCTTGGCATACAGGCTCAGTTGCCCTGTGGCGTGGGGAGTCTTCGTGGACCAGGGATCGAATCCCTGTCCCCTGCTTTGACAGGTAGATTCTTAACCACTGACCTCCCAGTACCAGAGAAGTTCGATTTCTCTTGTTTTAATTGGTAGTGTTTTGCTTTTTTATTTTAGTTAACTTTCTCTGTCTCCGTGAATTTAGGAGAAACAACTGTCCACTGTGGCTCTGAAGGGCTGTTTTTCTGTGGGAGCATCTGTGTAAACTGTTAGGTCCAGAGGTTTTCGGTGTGAGGGCTGCTTCTGGTATGGATGCCAGCCACCTCTTTGCTCAGAGTGTGCTGTCTGCTGTCTCCTTGCTAGAGGGAGGTGATGGTGTGCGTAGCGTCTGGAGCCTGCGCTCCATGTGCAGTGGGACTTGCTCTTCGCTCCGTCATTGTCTCTGTCGAGGGCAGGGCCTGCTCCCCAGCGGTGGAGGTGGAGGCTCTGAGGGTCTGGTTCCGTCAGGCTCCATTGTTCTGAGTGTGTGTCCTGCACCAAAGGAGCTGATCGCGAAAGCAGGTGGGGCTTGCGGTCACAGCAGCCCTGTGTGCACCTGTGTAGGCATCGGCGGTTCTGCTCTGAGGCAGCCTGGGGTCACACAGCTTTCTCTGTTGTGTTTGTCCCAGATCCAGTGCAAGGCTGGGGTGAGGGGTAGGCTAGGGCTCAGGACTGCGGCATCGTGGCTGCAGGAGTTGAGGTATCTGGGCTGCCCCCTGAGATCTGGGCTGCCTCTCGGCAGTCTTCTCCCAGGGCCTGTCCCAGAGGTAAGCTGCGGTGTGGAGCCGGTGGAGACAGAACGCTCTAGAAAATGCTTGCTGTGAACTGCCGCCCAGGGCCTGTCTCCTGGGGTCAGCACTTGGGTGCTGCGCTAAGTGCTCCCCAGCTAGACCCGCGCCTGCTGTGAATGCTGACCGTGGGTTCCGTGACTCCGCCTGGATCCCACTCCAGGTGTGTGTGTGACTAGCCCGACCCAGTCTTTAGCTAGACCCGCGTCTCCACCGGGCTGTGCAGTGGGCAGGGCTGGGGTGTTTGCCCCTTCAGACTGGGAAGTGCCTGAGGCAGCAGCCACCCATGTGAGGCCCTCTGCCCTGATGGTTGGCACGCTCCTCACGGATACAGCCTAGGCTTCTCCAGCCTCTGTCTCCCTCTGGGATTCCCCGCAGGCAGGTGGGCTTGTCTCCTGGGGCGGGACCCCAGGCCTGGGTTGCTAATTGTGAGGCAGCTTGCTCCCTCCCCGGGGCAAGGGGTCCAACCGCGCGGACCTTCTCGTCCTCACAAACCTGGTCGCCCCACCTGCCTTTTTTGTCCTTCCCAGTTATGTGGATATTTTTCTTGTAGCTTTCGTTGTGTGGTTCAGTTTCCTGTGAGTTACTCCTCACGTAGATGCATTTTTGGTGTGTTCATGGCGGGGTGAGCGCCATGTCCTCCTCCTTCGCCGTCTTGACCCCCTTTTCTTACGTCGGTTGGTTTTCGAATGTTAAACCAGCCTTCCACCCTTCAGACAGGTCCTTGTTGAGTTGTCCTATACTGCATTTTTACACGTTGTTGGATCCTATTTGCTGAAATTCTGTTAAATTTTTTCTTATATTTGTGAAGGATGTTGTTCTGTGGTTTTCTTGTGATGTTTTTGTCTGGTTTAATTATCAGGTTGTGATCATTATAATTTTAATTATAGCCTTACAGAATGAATTGAAATCTGTTTTCTCCTCTCCATCTTTCTTGAAAAGTTTATGTAGAATTTGTGTTGTTTTACCTTACTTGGTTTGATAGAATTCACCATTGAGGCCTGCTGCGCCTGCTTGTTTTTTATGGAAGGGTTTTAACTATAAATTCTATTTCTTTAATATATATAGAACTTTTCCAGTTTTTTATTCCTTCTTGAGTTAGTTTTGGTATAGTTTTTGCCTTTCAAATATTTTGTCCATTTCGCCTAAGTGCTTGAAGTTTTTGCAAAAAGTTGTGAATAATACCCTCTTGCTATCATTTTAATATCTAAAATCTGTAGTGATAGTTCTTTGTTTCTGATTTCGGTAATTTACTTTTTTTTTTTACTATATGAAAGTAATTGCTATATCTAATAAAAATCACAATGATTTTCAGTGTCTATTGCAATATATATATATATTCTTTGAATTTTTATTAACATTAATACCAATTTTTAAAGAGTAAAGATGAGTAAATTTCTCTGATAGTTGTAATATTTGTCTTTTTATTCCTGGTCAGCCTAGCTGTGCTGTGCGTAGTCATGTCCGACTCTTTGTGACCCCATGGACCTCATGGACTCTTGGCAAGCCCACCCGCCGAGCTCCTCTGTCCATGGTGATCTCCAGGCAAGAATACTGGAGTGGGTAGCTGTTCCCTTCTCCAGGATTTGTAGGATTTGTAAGTTTATAATTTTCATGAAACTTTTGGCCATCACTCCTTCTGATTGTCCTGCCCCACACAAGCTCTTGTTCTTTAGGGACTCCAGCCGCATGTTCATTAGGTTGCTTGAAGCTGTCCCACGGTTCTTTCATGCTCTGTTCTATTTCTCTCTTCTTTCCATGTTTCTTTTTAGATACTTTCTGTTGCTATGTGCTTTAAATTCACTAATCTTTTCTTCCACAGTGTCTCAGTTCAGTTCAGTTGCTCAGTCGTGTCCGACTCTTTGCAACCCCATGAATCGCAGCACGCCAGGCCTCCCTGTCCATCACCAACTCCCGGAGTTCACTCAGACTCACGTCCATCGAGTCAGTGATGCCATCCAGCCATCTCATCCTCTGTCGTCCCCTTCTCCTCCTGCCCCCAATCCCTCCCAGCATCGGAGTCTTTTCCAATGAGTCAACTCTTCGCATGAGGTGGCCAAAGTACTGGAGTTTCAGCTTTAGTATCATTCCTTCCAAAGAAATCCCAGGGCTGATCTCCTTCAGAATAGACTGGTTGGATCTCCTTGCAGTCCAAGGGACTCTCAAGAGTCTTCTCCAACACCACAGTTCAAAAGCATCAATTCTTCGGTGCTCAGCTTTCTTCACAGTCCAACTCTGACATCCATACATGACCACTGGAAAAACCATAGCCTTGACTTGATGGACCTTTGTTGGCAAAATAATGTCTCTGCTTTTGAATATGCTATCTAGTTTGGTCATAACTTTTCTTCCAAGGAGTAAGCGTCTTTTAATTTCATGGCTGCAGTCACCATCTGCAGTGATTTTGGAGCCCCCCAAAATAAAGTCTGACACTGTTTCCACTGTTTCCCCATCTATTTCCCATGAAGTGATGGGACCGGATGCCATGATCTTCGTTTCCTGAATGTTGAGCTTTAAGCCAACTTTTTCACTCTCCTCTTTCACTCTCAATCTACTGTTAATCCCATTTGTACATTTTCATCTCAGTCATAGTGGTTTTCCTATTAAAAGTTTAATTTGTATCTTTATGTCTTTCATGTCTCTGTGTAACATGCTTAATAGACATGAGATGTTTAATTAACATCTTCACTGCAGCTTCATAGAAGTGTATTGTGCAGAACACAGTTGTGGTAACTTTTACCGCCTTTGTCCGCTGTTTCTGGGCTTCCCGGGTGGTGCACTGCAGTGGTAAAGGACCTGCCTGCCCCGGCAGGAAAGGTGAAAGACATGCAGGTTTGATCCCTGGGGTGGGAAGGTCCTCTGGAGGATCTAAGTATTCTATAGCATTCTTGCCTGGAGAATCCAGACAAGAGAATCCCATGGACAGAGGAGCCTGGTGGGCTACAGCCCATGGGGTTGTACGAGCAGGACGCAGCTTAGCACGGCACCCCTCGCTGTGTCTAGCATCTGTGTCAGTTCTGGATGGCCTTACTAGATTGAATTTTCTCTTCATTATGGATATATTTTCCTTCTTATTTGAATGGATGGTAATTTTTTGTTCAATGCTAGACATTGTGAATATTATTTAGGGTACAGAGTATTTTTGTATTCTGATAAATATACTTGAATTTTGTTCTGAGATGTAGTTGAGTTACTTGGACATAGTTCCTTTGAACTAGGAGATCTTTTTTTGTTTGTTTTTAATAGGTTGGACCGAAGCAGTGGTTAGTCTAGGGACGGTTGTACTGCTCTTCCGAAGCACGACGCTTCTCAGTACTCTGTGCGGTGCCCCACGCGTGATGCATTTTCACTCTTGTCCCATGGGCATGGGTACTCTTACTCACCCTGGGTGAGCTCTGGCTTTGTCCCCTTAATGCTTCTCATTGAGTCCTTCCCTGGTTTGGGGTGATTTGCACACGCTGCTGAGTAGTACTCTGCTGAATTCTTGAGGGAACCCTTTGCAGATCTCTGGAGTCCTCCCCATTCCCATACTCTTCTCTGATCACTCTGACAGCCATGGTCAGATATTTGACTCCATACACTCAGATCAGGGAGTCCACTAGGCTCCAGCTGGGTTCCCTTTACCTACACCACCGCAGAGCAGAAAGAGCAGGTAAGATTGATGCGTGGTTTGAGGCCAGGTTTTGGAGACCTTTGGGTACTACATGGAAGCATCAGGACTCAAGCCTGTAAGGTACACCGAAGCCATATTTCAAGGAAATGCAGATGACCTAAGCAAGTCCTTGCTGTATATGTTAAGGAGTAAGTGGCGAGTTAGGGGTGTTGCTTCTGGCCATGCTGCCAAGCCCAAATCATTGAGGGCATCACCCTTCATGACTCGGTGTCCTCACCAGTAAAGGATGGGCCTTGATACTGATCCATTACTGGCCCTGTCAGTGGCCAGAGATGGTTCCTCCGGAAGGGCCCGTGAAGGGCCAGCACAGCACAGCACAGGAGGGACTTGACCCCTTCTGTTGCTGCCGGCTGATTTCTCTGTAGATGAGAGCTGGGAGCCCGACCTCTGCTCTCAGACAGCTGCCAGAGGCTGAGTGAAGGAGCGTTTCAGCTGATACGCAGTCTATCTAGGGCTTTGCTTCTCCAAGTGGTGTCCCCAGAGCAGCAGCACTGGCATTACTTGGGAACTTCTTGGAAATGGCAGACTCCCAAGCAGTCTGCCTCGATCCACCCGCAGACTTCTGCGACGACAGGAACTCAGCTGTTTCCTGTGATGGTCAGAATTCGAAGGACACTGGTAGCTGCGGTCAACAGTTACATATTATACACTTAGAAACTTAAGAGAGTAGATCCACCATAAATTAAGCTTTTGAAGAGCGTTGTTCTCAATGTGAATGGTTCCACATGCCCTCTGGTGGCTGCCTCGCAACTTGCAGGGAGTTTTAGAAATGTTTTCTCATTTTAGGACCTTTGCACAGAACTGCCGAAACATTGAACATTTAAACCTCAATGGGTGCACAAAGATCACTGACAGGTAAGTACCAGAAATCACTTTGGTGACTGATAGACCCTGGGAGAGTGAGGGGAGGGAAAGGTGGTTGAAAATACCTTTAGCCCGCCTGTCCTTTTTCAGCACGTGTTACAGCCTTAGCCGATTCTGTTCCAAACTGAAACATCTGGATCTGACCTCCTGCGTGTCCATTACAAACAGCTCCTTAAAGGGGATCAGGTAAGAGTGCCTGTCAGTGGCGGTCACGAGCAATACCCAAGGCTCGAGCATCCGGGTGTTTGAAACCTTCCTTCGGTCCCCCTGCGGCAGGAAGTGGGCGGCTCAGGTCGGGAGGTCTCTCCCGGGAACTGGTTGTGGGTCTCTGAGCTCAGAGATGTGCCTGCGCTCTCCGTGGGATGGACTGCACAGGCGCGGCTGTTTCCTGATCTCCCAGCGAGGGCTGCCGGCACCTGGAGTACCTCAACCTGTCATGGTGCGACCAGATCACCAAGGACGGCGTCGAGGCGCTGGTGCGCGGCTGCCGTGGCCTGAGGGCCCTGCTGCTGAGGGGCTGTACGCAGGTACCCGTCCACACGCCCGGCTTGTCTGCGCGCGCGTCACTGGGGAGCCGGGGCCCCCTGTCCCCCAGCTGGCTCCACCTCTTCTGTGTTCTCCGCTATCGCAGCTAGAAGACGAAGCTCTGAAGCACATTCAGAATTACTGCCATGAGCTCGTGAGCCTCAACCTGCAGTCCTGCTCCGTGAGTAGCATGCCTTTCCCTCGAGCTTCCTCCAGGGCAGGTTTGGGGGTTGAGGGGTCGCCACTCCCTTAGCTCACATCTCAAGTCCTTCTGTGACCCACCGCTTCCCACAGATGAAAGAACAGGAACCTAAACAGAAAGGCCAATGCAGAGCCATGAACATTTCCCCTAAAAATAGCAGAGATGAGAGTCTTGATTTATTTGAAGGTATCAAGGATGCCATGAACGAGTCACTAACCTGAGCAGTTCTGGGGAGGTCTCAGTGTTATATCTTTGCTTATAAGCTGGGAGTGATGGCACCTCTCATGGTGCCTCAGTGCATAAAAGGAAGTAACAGGTATGAAGAATAAAGGGTGAGGTGTGATTTGCATCAGTGCATGATCAGCCTGTGAAAGATGATTGGTTTTTTCACTGTTGTCAATAATTGAGCATTGAAGAAGATGCTTGCTGCAGCCAGCTGGGTTTCTCAAGGAGAATGTCATTTTTGAGAAAATTAAATGAAATCCCTTGTATTTGGCATTTAGTGAGTGAATCATAAATCTTTTAAGTCCCTAGTGATGGGAGATAAACCAGAAACTATCTTATGAGGAAATACTGACCTTAGGAGACAGCGCCATTCAGAAACAGGACCTTGAATCGCATGTAGGATGGCACTGGTAGGGGACTGAAGTCTGACATAAACGTACATGTTTATAGTTACAGAAACTAGTGTATTTAAATAAAGACATTCAATCTTTATAGCTAAATTCGTAGAATTTAAGCCATTTATCAATAATTTAGTGATTTACTAAACCATTTCAGGAAATATTATAAATGTACACATATATGATTTATACAATAGGTATCTTTTAATTAGCAATAATCTGTAGAAATCCAACCAAAAATTAATGTTACTTAACCAGGCAAATCTCATGAGCTGTTTGTTAAATCTGATTTTTAACACAAGTTTATGAATTTTTCCTGGAAAAAGACTCTGAGTAGGAAGTGGAATTTTAAAATTTTACTGTTTGTAATGCCTGAATATTTTAAAGCTGTGCAGAGGGAACATAAATACCTGTCTTCCCTGTACTTAACCTTGTTTTGGTTACACTGTCAGGATGAACGTTAAGTCGCGGGTAACCCTGGGCAGTCGGCGGGCGGGAGGCTCCGCGTGGCGCCCCGGGCCTCTGACAGTGCGCTTGGCTCCGCAGCGCGTCACGGACGACGGCGTGGTGCAGCTGTGCCGGGGCTGCCCGCGGCTGCAGGCGCTTTGCCTGTCCGGCTGCGGCAGCCTCACTGACGCCTCCCTGACAGCCCTGGCCTTGAACTGCCCCAGACTCCAGTGAGTGCGCTCTGAGGGCCTGGGGCCTAGCAGGGGGCGGGCGGGGGGCTTCTCGCAGCCGGTGGAATAGGAGGCCTGGAGGCAGCGGTTGAGTCGGTGGCTTCTGTCAGATGAGCTGGGACGGGACGGAGCGTGCACTGGCTCCTTTGGGGCTGTCTGGAGGGCGTCACTCTGTCCATCCCCAGGGCACCTGAGTCTGTATTTCCTGATGGGCATCACTCAGGTGCCCACCCGTTTGGCCTCGTCCTGCCATTACTTTGACATGTGAGTGATCTGTGTGAGCAGAGGGGCAGTGAAAATACATTTTAATTGTTTACAAGTCAATACATACTGGAATAATAGCGAAAAACAAGAGCAGTCGTGTGCTGGTATTGTGGGAAGATCCCTGTATTTACTGCCCTGTTTGGAGTGGGACTCCCTGAGCCTCAGTTCTGTGTCAAAGAGTGGAGTAAACTCAGCACTGTAAAGCAGGCTCTCCTTTTGCGTGGTTAACCCGCTGCTCCTGTGTCTCCCCCGCACTCCGCACCCCAGGATCTTGGAGGCCGCCCGATGTTCCCATCTGACTGATGCGGGCTTTACGCTTCTAGCTCGGGTAAGACAGGTGTTTCCAAACCAACCAGCCTCTCAGCCACCTCCCTCCAGAGCAACTTGGAGTGTGCAAAAAATGGCCTTCACCAATGACAGGCCCCAAGTAGAATAGAGTCCTCGTGGGGCTGGGGGGTGCGTTCTATATTTTCTCCCTTGGGCCCGGGAGCTGGGGGGTTCTATACCAGGAGTGGGGGCCTGGCCCTCAGTCTCACTTTGTCAGGCGAGGCCACAGTGGAAGCAGCCTCCTCCCTGCAGGAGAGCCCTTCCTCACAGACCCCGACTCTCGTCTCAGCAGCATCCCTCAGCTGTGCCGGGCTCTGCCTCTGCCCCCCTCTCCACACCCCCCTGCTGCCCAGAGCCGCTGTCCTCCTGGGGTTGCTGTGACTCTGCCTCCTATCGCATCCCCCACCAGCCACCCTGTGGTGAGCGCCCCACCCCGTATCCTCCCAGAAACCCCTCAGTGGCTAAAATCTACACGCTGGGACCTGCAAGACCCCGGGAAGGTGTAGACGAGAGAAGGACACGTGGCCGCCCCCAGTGCCCACTTCCACGTGACTGTGATTCCAAGGGCGCCTGCTCAGATGCTCCGGCTCACTGGGTCACTGTGGGAGCAGGGGATGTCTCATGGGTTCTCGTGAACTCTTACAGAATTGCCACGACCTGGAGAAAATGGATCTTGAAGAATGCATACTGGTGAGTGCACCCCTGACAGCCCTGCAGGGCGCCCTGCAGCCACAGACAGACAGGTGTAACCGGAGGTGCTGGCACGCTCTGGTCTGGAGCCTCCTTGGCCCAGCACGGGTGTCAGGGCGAGGCGTACGCTCTGGGCTGTTCTCAGTCATCAGAGCTGAGTTCAAGATAGTACCATCTTTTGCCAAACTTAAAAAAAAAAAAAGAAACCCTCATTTCCACATAACTTCTGGGAGAAAAAAGCTTGCATGCCGAGTGATGAGGCGACTGCACAGAGAAGAATCCTGGGCCCCCTGCCCCACTCCCGCTTTGTGCCTTGCACCCTGTGGGGGTCCAGGGTAAAGACCGAACAGCTTCGCAACCCGGGGAGTAAGCAGATTTGAGGTTGCTGGTGAGGAGAGAGCTCCCAGCCCGCGTGTGCTTGACGTGGGTTTTTAATTCTCTTTTGCACCGTTTGGTTCTTGTGTTCAGAAACGGGGTTAGGTGGTACGCTCTGGTGTGGAAGCCACACTGACACAGCATGTTTCTCTGCAGATAACCGACCGCACGCTCACCCAGCTCTCCATTCACTGTCCTAAGCTGCAAGCCCTGGTGAGTCAGCTCTTGGTGGTGGACTTACCTCTCAGGGATGAGAGATGCCCCGCCACCCTGCCCCACTACCGCAGGAACCTCCTGTCTGGAAGGGTGTCGTCCATCATCCTTGGTTTCAGGGGTCTGTTAGTTGGGCTGACTTGGGAGGTAGAGAATCTACGTGTTACTGTTTTCGTTTTTGGATGTGAACCTAATACAGGGACCCAGGTCCTTACACAAATTCACGGTCAACCTGTCGAGTGAAAAGGTCATGTGTCTCTGCGGAGGGGGGATTAGTGAGTATACCGAAAGGTCCAGAATGAGCGGTGAGGAGAGCTGCACTCGGGCACGCGGGCCTCGCACACGTGTTCCACCCGCTGTGTGAACTTGGCCGCCTGCTCCCCCAGATACCCAGACTCGATCCCAACAGCCCTGCCAGGCGGGCACCATGGACACCCCATTTTACCAGCAAGGAAGCTGAGGTGCGGAGTGCTTCAGAAATGTGCCATTTGCAGAGCTGCCCAGATGGTGAGGCTTCCCTGGGCTCTGGTCTGCCCACTGTCCTGGGATGTCAGCAGGGTTTTATAGCATCATCAAAGCGCCATCTGGCCTGAGTTACTCCCCCCTCGCCCCCAGTTCCCCTTATTTCCACATTTCTCCTGGGTCCTTCTCCCTCAGGCACAAGCGTGCTAGGCTTTGGACAGCTCTGGGACTGTCTTTTGGAGTTTGGGGTCAGATTTCAGAGCTAGTCAGGACCTACCTGTTTCCAGATTTTCCACGAAACGGTTTCCCTGTACTGTATCTGCCGACGATTTTGCACTTCTCGTGTCTTCACTCCCAATTGGTTGTGATCCGGTTTCTAATTGACAGAACCTGCTCCTCAGATGGGATTTCTCCACCCCTTGTCCCCGAGGTGTGAGGAAGGTCAGGAGTCCCAGGCTTTGTTCTGGTTTAACCTCCTTCCCCTCGGTTGCCCAGAGGCTCTCTCTCTGCCTTTCCCTGACCCTGAGATACCCTGGTCTTGGACTCCCACCAGCTCCCCAGCTCCTGGAGCGCGGGGTGCACTCCAGCAGGAAATGTTATTCAAAGACTGCTGTCCCCAGCGGTGGTTCCAGTGACGGAAATCTTCTGTTTTCCCCTGTACTCATACAAGCAATCCCCAGAAAGAGGACTTAAGAGACACTCTAAGAAAACCCCAAATAAGGGCCTCAAGTAAAGAAAAAGAGAAAAAAGCATGGAGGATTATTAGAAGAGCAGGGAGACAGGTGAGCCGAAATCCAGATTTAGCCAGTGTGTCTTGTGGGAGGGGCGCCCGAGCCAGACCTTGCCCTAGGCTCTGGAGAGTGACAGGGTCAGGGGAGTGGCTTTACCCTAACCCAGAAGCTGCGGGGCAGGCTGTGTCTGGGTCCCTCTGAGGGAGGCTCCAGGGCCTTCCCCACTCTGAGGGCGGGTCTGGGTCCCTCTGAGGGAGGCTCCAGGGCCTTCCCCACTCTGAGGGCGGGTCTGGGTCCCTCTGAGGGAGCTCTAGGGCCTTCCCTACTCTGAGGGCGGGTCTGGGTCCCTCTGAGGGAGCTCCAGGGCCTTCCCCACTCTGAGGGCGGACGTGGTAGCCGTGCCTCTGGCCCCCAGGTGGAGCCAAGGGTGAGCGGCAGTGGGTGGTGGTGGACACGAAGCCGGTGCCTGCCTCCCTGGGGAAGGGCTCTGCTGCCTCCCCAGGGGGCCCTCCCCCAGCCCCGAAGCTGAGAGGCAGGGTCCAGAATTGTGAAATGTGTTTATCTTTCACTAAAGCTGTGCAAGCAGGAAGCTGTGAGGGGAGTGGCCCCTAGCAGGTGGCGCTCACACCTCATCTGCTACACTTCAGTCCCAGCTGTCCTGTTCATTTTTCATATGAATGAGGCAAGTGTGTGTACACACCCGCCTCTTCCCCTCAAGGAACTGCTCTGTGACAAGGATGGGCCTTGTCCTCTCAAAAACCCTGAGTCTAGAAGGCTATCTGAAAGGGAAACTGAAGCAAACAAGGGGACTCCAGATTCAGAAGAGCCCAGAGGAGCGCAGGGAGCTTGTGCAGAGGTTAAGGCGCCTCCTTGGTCCTTGGGTTTGCAGCCTGCAGGATATCCGTCAGTGGTTTCAGTGACACTGGGAGGCTGGCTTCCACTTAGTATCAGAGCCAGTTTTTTGGGCTTTTAAAAAATATCAGTGCAGCTCATTGCTCCTAGAAGCTATCCAAGAATTTTAGCTATTAAAGAATAAAGAATTCTAGCCAATAAACACTGTGTTCCTTTGTGGACACTACAGTGGTTTAGCTTCTACCCTGATTTATTACAGCCTTTACCAGTGAGATTTATGCTTTCATATATGTTGTTATAATTAGTGCCCTTTTTAGCTTAACAGAGTCCCTTGAACACTTCCTGTAAGGCGGCTTGTGTGTGTGGCGCATGCTGCGCTGCGTGGCTCCGAGTATCTTAGTTCCCCAGCCAGGGATGGAACGTGGGCCCTGGCAGTGAAAGCCCTGAGTCCTAGTCAGTAGACCACCAGGGAATTCCCACCTCTCCCCCAATTCCAAGTGATAACCTTGCTGGTAGTCTTGGTTGGAATTTTTTACCCCCTTCTTTCAGCACTTATATTGCGCCCCTCCATTCAGGCCTGCCTGCAGAATTTCTCCGGAAAAATCTGCCGGTAGTCTTATGGGAATTCCCTTGCACATAACAAGTTGTTTTTCTCTTGCTGCTTTTAAGATTCTTTAACTTTTCACATTTTAATGATAATCCCTTATAATGAAAATGTTAGTCCACTTGATGCTGTCCTGTAAGTCTGTTAGACTGTCTTTATTTTTTCCCTTTCTGCTGCTCTGATTGGGTGATTTTCACTACCAGTTTTTCAAGTCTCTGGTCCTTTTATCTGCTTCATCCAGTCTGCTCTGAAACCCTCTGCCGTGGTTTTCAGTTCAGGGCTGTTCTTCAGCTCTGTGGCCTCTGGTACTTTGCCAGAGGAGGGTGTGGACGCCTCTCTGGGGGCCCAGCAGAGGGCGAGCGCATCTGCCTGCCTTGGCTGGGAGCACGTGTGGGGGCCTCTTGACGGCACCTAACCTGAAGGCTGCCCCATCAGCTCCCGGGCAAGCACACAGGCCTCTTGCCAGAAAGACCGGCTGTTTCAGCCTGCTGCCTGTAGAGTGCCTGGGGGTGGTAGTCTGCCAAGAATCTCTTCTCATGTTAAAAGTCCATGAGACCCGGGAATACAAGCCCCCTTTGGCCATCAGGGTCAGGTGAGCAAGGAGCGTCCCATATACAAAGACAGGGGCCCCAGGCAGCTGTGAAACCTGCCTCTGGAGACGCTGGTGCCCCGTGTGGGGTTCAGTGAGAAACGCCAGGTTTAGAGTTCCCTCCTGATGGGGGTCTCTGCCCTCAGGGGGGCGGTTCATGACAGGCCGTGGCCTCCTCTGCCCACTTGCACCGGCTCCTCTCCTCTGCCCAACGTGGAGAAGTTGGCCAGCTGGTTTTTGTGTTTTTTTCCGGAGGCAGCTGGTCCCTGTGTAGCTGTAGACTCGCTGTTTGCGGGAAGAGGTGAGTTCAGGGTCCTCTCGGCGCGGACCGTCCCCTGCAGTGTCGGTTCCATCCCTACCCCGGGGGGGACGATGAGAGAGGCCGCTGCCCCCAGGCCCAGCCTCCCTCCTCCGAGCTGTGGTTCCTGCAGACACCGCCCCTCCCCTCCTTCCAGAGTCTGTCCCACTGTGAGCTCATCACGGATGACGGCATCCTGCACCTGAGCAACAGCCCCTGTGGCCACGAGAGGCTGCGGGTGCTGGAGCTGGACAACTGCCTGCTCATCACCGATGTGGCCCTGGAGCACCTGGAGCACTGCCGTGGCCTGGAGCGCCTGGAGCTCTATGACTGCCAGCAGGTCACCCGAGCAGGCATCAAGCGCATGCGGGTAAGCGGGGACAGCCGCCTCGCCGGCAGAGCTGTTCAGGCGACAGCAGGCACGGAGAGTCAGCCTCCGTTTCCTCCGTTCTGCCTGGGGCCGAGTTATGCCAACTACCTCCTTGCTTGCTAAGTCACTTCAGTCGTGTCAGACTCTGTGCGACCCCATAGACGGCAGCCCACCGGTTCTCCAGGCAAGAACACTGGAGTGGGTTGCCATTTCCTTCTCCAGTGCGTGAAAGTGAAAAGTGAAAGTGAAGTCGCTCAGTCGTGTTCGACCCTCAGCGACCCCGTGGACTGCAGCCTTCCAGGCTCCTCCGTCCATGGATTTGGGATTTTCCAGGCAAGAGTACTGGAGTGGGGTGCCATTGCCTTCTCAGAACTACCTCCTTAGACTTCTCAGAATCTCCTTATATTAGCATCCACCCTGGAAGATTCAGCTTCTAGAATGGGTCTGGGCAGAAGAACCAAAGGCACTGTCAGTAGGCTTGACCTTTGCTAATTCCCAGGTAGAGAGCCTTAGTAGTGGCGGCGTGGCTTCCCCGCGTAGCCCACCGGCGCTGCCCTTGCTCCTGAATATGCTTAGAAGCTCAGGCAGCTCTGCACGTAGACCCCAAGCAGGCCTCGGTGTAACCCATCACCACTTGGTTTGCACCCAGGGACGGGGACCGCCTCTTAGCTTCAGAAGGTGCTGTTTTCGGGGGAGGGGGGTGCGAAACAGGAGCAGCTTTAGCGCACACCCCAAATTCTGTTGAGACGATTTGCCGAACGGTAGGATGAACGAGTTCCACGTGGGGCGCTGCGGGCTTTCCTGGGGTCACGCGGGTAGCTCCCCCCCTGCCCACAGGTCTGAAGCCGGCGCGCCCCTCCGCTTTCAGGCGCAGCTCCCTCACGTCCGAGTCCACGCCTACTTCGCTCCCGTCACCCCGCCCACGGCCGCGGGCGGCGGCGGGCCGCGGCTCTGCAGGTGCTGCGTCATCCTCTGACGGCCGCCCGCGGGCCGCGCCGCCCTGCCGGGCACTCGGTGTGCCGCTCTCCACCGTCTCTGGCTCTCTTGATTCTCCGGTGAGAAAGGCGTTTACAGGTAAAAGACTTGAGCAGGGACTGCGGTAACTCTGGTGATGTTTTTACCTTTGTTCTGCTGTGATGCAATCAGTTCAAAGCTTTGTGTCAGCTAACAAAGCAGGGGTGGTCTTAGTGCAGCCAGGACCGCACGGGAAACCTGGATCTCAGGAGGCGGTGCTGCCCTAGGCACAACATTCCCACCCTCGGCTTTGCCAGCATTCCTCAACAGACCATCAGTGTTAGCACAAATTGAGCAGAAAAATAAGCTGATTTTCTACCTGATACTGAAGCCAATGACCTCCTTTTATTCATTTTGATTAGCAGGACTTTTCCACTTTGAAGGTTAAAGTAGCAACTTTATTGAAGTAAGCATATTGCAAATTCACAATGCCTGACAGTTTTCTATTTGGAGACTTACTTGGAAGGCAAGGTAATAGGTTTCCATGAGACACCAAAGAATGAGGACTCTAGAAAGGGTGGAGCAGGGTCTCTACCTTTCTGTCAACTCACCCTAGGTCCTCTCGGGGACCAGCAACAACGAAAGCAACTCAGACTTCGTGCTGCCTGATTACAAATCGTAAGCTCTGGAGCACAGAATGTGTTTTTGTTAAAGAGCTAATCCTGTCATCTCTCACAGAATTTGGGGGACCTTAAAAAGAATTTAGGGCTCAAGTTATCTATAATCAATTAAAAATAATGGATGCATGTAGAATGGGTGTGATTTTTTTTCCAAGTTTATTTTAAGTCTTAGAAATCAAGTTACACCAGAACTATTCAAAAATTTTACACACTTAAAACTCAGCTCAGTGAAGGGTTGGCACCTTTGAGACTTATATAAAAGTGAATAAACCATTGCAGTCAGAGGGTTTTATTGCTATTATCTTGTGGCAGACATATCTGACCAGAACCATTTTCCAAACTCAGGCGTTCTAATGTTATCTGAAATCTGATAAGTTGATCTGGTTTCTACTCTGTGCTGCCAGACTTGTGACCTTCACTGAACCTCTGTGCTAACCCTTCTTAGCAACCAAACTTAAAAGCCCAGAGCTCCTGAGAAGCTGAAGAGAAACAGCAAAAGAGAAATTTCCCACGACCAGAAATAGTTCTAATAGAGTTAGGGTTCTATTAGGTGAAAAGTTTTAGAATCATTTAGAATACAAGACCTCAGTTGCATTCTGGGGAGAGAAGGCAGATAAGTCAATTAAGAGGATTATCAGAAAAAGCATTAGTCCTGGTGATTTTGCAGCCTTATATACTCTAGTATTTCCTGATCTAAAAGTTGTATGTATGCCATAGCAGTTATTTAAACATACATCTACATGACTGTGTATGGGGGAAATGGGGGCTGCAGAAAGCTATGAGTATAGTTTCCATTTTAAAAATTTAAATGACCAGGACCTTCCATACATTATCTCTTTGGAGCATGGATACAACCTCTCAAAGCTGTTGGACTCTGGCTGAATGACACAGCACTGCAGTTACAAAGCAGCAGGACCTCTGTAAGGAGAGCAGGTTTGCTTCCTCTTTAAAATGTAAGCCATGACCTGTCTGTGCTCGGTTGCATTTGCTTTGAGAAAACAACAAACTGAAAGGAACACACCCCCCAGCTCTTCTGACGCCCTCTGGACCCGTGTGCACTCAGAACACACATAGTGAGCTGCTTGATTCTAGGGCATGAAGTGCAAGGGCAGGAACTTGGATTTTAAATGAGACACACATTTGCAAAAACAATCGGAAAACATTTATTATACTGAAATGTGTACATCCTACTATTAAAAAAACAAAGTAGCAAATTTGCTGGTGCCATAATTTAACCTGTTTCACTGGGACAGACTAATGTTCAATGCTGCTTGGTGTAATTTCAAGTTTGACGAGCTCTTTTTTTAACCCCACTTGTAAAAACCTGATGAATTCAAAATAGCACACAGCATTAAATGACATTTATTGTTCCATAAATCTTGAGACTCAAAAAGGAATGCTAAATAGACAAGCAAAACTCTAAAACAATGAAGAGAGAGCTCACTTCTTTCCCAAGTGATTGGTACAGAAAACATGTGGTCGTAGGAAAGCAAAGGGGGAATGACAGAAAGGAACGCGCTCCAGCTTGGCGTCTATACAAGTGAGGGATATTTTCAGGCCAGAGATGGAATATTTAAGGATCGTACTTTTTCTCTTAATATCAAATAACCCCCTTTATGAATAAAACAAAATACAAAGCTTTTACCCACTGGAGCAGTTTTGTCTTTGGGGAGAGATTTCAAACTCAAGCATCAAATAAAACACTCAAAACCAAGACGCTGGGTAAACAGACAGAGATGGTGTAATTAAAATGCAATTGAAGTTTTTTTTTTTTAATTGTGTCTAGTACACCACAGGCCTCAAATGCTTGCTGATGAACTTTGGGAAGGCTTTGGGTGAAGGGAAGAGAGAAAGATAGTAGAAAAAATTGCAAAAACAGTGATTCCCTTTGAAAAGTATACTGGCCGACAAGCATTTGGTTTTGTGAAAGAGGCACTCTTTTTTATAGAAGAAAAAAGCTATCATGTGGTGTCTAAAAGTCCCTAAATAATCTCCAGAACGTTACCCATGATCGCACTAAAGCTCCGTGTTGGAGGAGTGAGGGATTTTGACGGTGCAGATAGTGTTTGTGATGTCTAGTGTTTCGAGGATAATTTCAACTCCTGATGATGAAGACCCCTAACACCAAGTTACGAGCTATCACGCTGTTTTGTCCTGCTTAGGTGTATTTCCAATGTCCAGGACAGGGCTTTAAAAATGTTTAATAGGAAGGGGGTGGGGGGAGGCGGTTGCTAAATGGTTGGAGACAGAAAAAGGAGAAAGAAAACCACATGAGTTTAAAAGGCATTGGGATTCAAAAATGAAAACCAGAAACAAATGCTAAAAATTGAAGCAGAAGCAAAAAGTTTTCCAATAAATCTGTGACAAAGCAAAAACACAAAAGTCTTTGTACCTATTAGGATTTACACTGATCCTCTCACCAAGGTACTCTTGATAATGCAGTTTGCTTCAAGCCTGTCTTCCTGGCTTGGATCCTCCCCGATCCGGCATGATCCCGCAGACGCACACCCTTAGACATGATTTTCAGAGAAGCACCGCGCCTCTCCCCTGACTGCCGGTCCGCCCGTGTCCGCGGCGGCCTGTCCCCGCCCAGGTCAGCAGAAGGTCCAGGCCACAGACACCACACTGGCCCAGAAATGTCAATGCCCACAGTACGTCTACATTCATCTCCAAACCGCATACAGTGTAAAAAGACAGCAGAGGCTGCTCTGGAACTGTGCACTGGCCTCGGGTAGGGGGCAGGCGGCCACCTGCGCGGGCCGCGTGCGCTGTCCCGGCGAGGCCGCCGAGGGCACCGGGGCAGGCGCGCCTCTCGTCCAGCTCATTAGGAAGGTCATCCTATGTTTTCAATATGAAACATTTCATACGGTAAAATCCAATCCCAAGACTTCTTGGATTCAGTCTTCACACACTTTTAAGCGTGACTTTTATTTGGTGCTGAATAGAGTTCAGACTATGGAAGACGTCACTTCAAAATGATGTGGACGCCACCACCATTTTCAGCTGCGGAAAAAGGAAGGGACGTTACCGCTCGACGTTTTTGTTTTTGTTTTTTTACTAGACTGGAGAATCAAGACTAAATTGAGCTAGTTCATATTGATGTATGCAGAAATGAAACCAATATTGTAATGCAAGTATCCTTTGATTAAAAATAAATCTAAAAACATAACTCACTAAAAAAAAAAAAAAGCAAATATTAAATAAACATTGCTCTCACCCTACAGCCTCCTAGCCCAGCTCAGAGTATTGTAGATGAAAAAAGCTGATTAACCTGCTCCAGCCCCCCGCCCCAAAACATCATGTCCACACTCCCTCTGCCGCTTGTCTGAGCACATGGCAGAGACCATCGAATAAACTGGATACTTATACCCACCTTTTCTGGAATAATTAATAATCACCAGCTTTGCCTGCTGGCCTAGTGTTTCTCAGGAGATGGCGAGAAGCAGTGCACACATTCATCAAGGAACAAATGAAATCTGTCATAAGGACAAACGTCTAAAACCAGGACACTGAGATGGGGGGCATCCTGTGATGCCTTACACTAGACGCGCGCTGCCGTCACAGGACACAGCCACACGCTCTGAACTGCCTTTGTTACAGACGGTGTCAGTTTTGCAGACTAAACACTATTGCTTTGAGAATGAAAAACGGAGGAAAGGGTGCTAGTCTTAACAGGGCTGTGTACAGAAAACAGCAGGGGGTCAGTTCACAGTCTCAACAGCCCTGCAGGTACCTTGCTGGCTTGAGGCACGTCCAGCAGGGTGAAGGCCTCAGTTCAGCCCCTCGCTTCGAGGGGGGCTACTCTTTTGAGTAACTTACCAGGAAAAAGTGACACAGGACATCTTGCTCTTTGAGGTGCAGCTTTCTTGCTAAGACTGGATTTAGATCTTAAAGGTCTCTTCTCATAATAACTTGACATTTAAGAAACCCTCCTTTAACTAACCCTTTAACTGGAAGTCTCTTGAGCCCCATCTGGGCCTGCTCTTCACATTCTCTCCCTCCATAACCTGAAGGATTTCTACAGCTTTGAATCACCAAAGACACGCTGAAGGTTAAATTACATCTAAAATCCAAGTATCTCCTGCCAGCCCCAGCGGGTATAATTAACTGGACATTGCCATGTCCTAAAATGAAATCTCAACTTTTTGCAAACTTATTTTTTAATGGATCTCAAATTCTGTGACATATTTAATCAAGTTGTTTACATTAAAAAGTACTGATTTTAAAAACTAAAAACTGCCACACACAAATGGTCCACAAGTCTCCTTTCCTTCTGAAAGTTTTATGATACATTGTTACCACTAAGCAGACTTTTTACTATTAAATGACCAATTGACACAAATAGTTCTGAGACTGTTCTTCCACCCCTGATTAACTAGGGTGATAATATTCACTCAGCCTTCTGAGCTTGCTAGCCAGAGGTGGGAAACCTTGCCAGCTCCAGCTGCCTTCTTGTCCACTGCTCTGATGACACCCCCAGCAACCATCTGTCCCAAGTCACGCGCAGCAGCCCAAAGAGGGTTGGAGGCGCTCTCAACGCTACCTTCCCCTCCACTGTGGCCACCGCCTGCGCAGCTGCTCCTGTAAGAGTCACGGCCGCTGCTCCTCCCGTGTGGGGCTCAGCAGGCCCTGTCACTGTCCAAAACCCCCTCCCCTCTGGCCTAGATGACACCTCCCGCCTCCACTTCTCCCACCTTCTGTCTCTACAGAGTTGGAACAGTGGAAGAAAAGACAAACATACTCATATTATTCATTTGTTTACAAACAAATCACTGACTTTGCAGTGCATTTCAAAGTCTAAGCTCCCACCACTACACTGCCTACCAGACTTGGCTCCTGCTTTGCTGGCCCGCAGGCCTCCAGAGCAGCCCAGCTCCTTTCTCTGCGACAGCCTTGCCCCGCCTGGGTGCTGCTCCTCAGAGACCGCCCAAGAGCTTTGTGTGCCCAGCCCAGACGCCTGTGTCCATGAGCACCACACTTCCCCATTCCTTCATGGCAGCTAAACTCCGTATTTGTAATTTGCGTGCATCTGTTGACTTTTTCTGGTTTGCTTTCCCCACTAGAGCAGGGGAAGACCTTTCCAGCACTGACAGCATGTGTCTGACATGAGGTGCTCAGTGAAATGTTGGCTGAATAGACTGGGATTTTTCTCCAGGCATCCAGAAGGATGGACTCCTCTTATTTGCTAATTTCTGTTTCTGTCATGAGACAGTGTCTGACTTCATTTTTCAAACTTACTTAAGATTGGTAAAACCAGCATTTGCAAAGCCAGACACAAGATGACTGCTGATTTCAGGCATGCCATCTTTCATGATTCTAGCATTTCAAGACACACACACACATGCAAAGTACCTTTTACTGTGGAGAATAAAAAACAACTCTCATCTTGAAAGTTCTGAACCATCTAGAAGGATAAAGCAGACGTATAATTAACATCCAAGTGTCTTAGCTGATTAGGAAAGATTAAAATTTGTGAGAGAAAACTATAAACACACATATATGGCTGTGCAAGTACAGGACTCAACATTCAAAACAGCGCTTCATGAAGGCCGTGTGAGGTCACGGGCCTACACCTGGTGTGCGGCCTGCCCTGTGCTGACCTCGTACTCACGGGGGGCCCCGCACTCTGGCCCGGCACCCGTAGGCCCACAGCGGGCGGTCCCCACCGGGCTCTCGGGCACAGACATGGACAAAAAGCTGCTGCAGCTGCGCTTCCATCACTGCTTGCTTCTCACAGAACACAGACAGGGAGAACTGCCCTCCTACCCTGCTTCTTAACACCAGTCATCAGATAGGAAAACAAAAGGAAAGCCCATCCAGATGCCTCGCTTTTACATAAAAAGGGTCAAAACCCCAGGAACTTGGAGTCTCCCCATGACCGGTGTCAGAGTTCAAAGCTGGTGGGAGCTGAGCCGTGGTTCTCCTTAATCTGCATTCCTTCTGCCACCCAGGACACCTCAACTCTTGGTTATAAATTCCTCCCAATTTTGATTCCCAACTCTGACTCATGAGTACTGGCAAAAGAGGCCACAGAGTTTTCCTACAGCTCTTCAGCAGTACATACAAAAGCAAACACCAGTGTAAAGGAGGAAAGGGCATGCCAGTTACCTGATCACTAACAAGAATGTGAATACCAGTGGGACCCTGTCTGTAAACCTGGTTAATTTGGTGGAAAGGAATATTAAACACCAGCGCAAGTTTTCTAGCAACTTCTGAGGCAACCATTTCTTCCAAGTAGATTGCATGATAAACTGAAATAAAAAATACGAACAGCATTTTAAGCAGTCATCTTTGATCTGTTTTCCACCTAATCTATGGGAAGGTCACACCTTTCAAAGTACTAAAGAAATAAGATACAAAAAAGATGAGTATTTCCCCCTTGCTACCCATTTAAATATATTATTTATCCGTACACATGTAATTAACATTAACCTGTACAAAAATATCTGTGGTTATAATTTTTTATTAAACGCAAACAGGAACAGAGTACAGATGGGCACAGAGGATCACTGTGGAGCAATGAGACTAAAACTGGATGATGGCAATGGCTGCAGATTGTGGATATACTACCCTTGAACTGTATACTTGCAATGGAAGGATGTTATGATATATAAATTATAGCAAAATAAAGTTGTTTTCAAAAAGTGTTTCTAGCAATATATAAAAAGAACTCCAAAGAGGTCACAGTTTTTGATTCAGTAAACCTACTAGAAATTTATCTTAAAGAATAAAACCTACGTGTCCCCCAAAGGATTCAGAACAGTGTGAAAGACAGTGCAAGAGAAGCTAAGGAAGCGGCCGCCAGGCCCAGGAGGCTGCTGGCTCCAGAGAAGCCCTGGGCCCCGGAGGCTGCTCGCTCCGGAGAAGCCCTGGGCCCCACGGAGACAGCACACCTGCAGGGAGCCGGGCCCCCGCAGGTCCTGCTCAGCTACTGATGAAAGCCAAACAGGGATAAGGAGCTCTGGGGCAGGGCCTGCACGCGTTCTCATAAGATGAAACTTAATCAGAACAGCTGAGAAGGGCGCTGCCTCTCAGCGGCCGCCTCGACCAGGCGGCCCCCACCCACTCCGCAGGGCAGTGACAGGAAGCAGAGGGTACCCCCGCCCATACCCACCCCCGCCATACCCACCGACCATACCCACCGAAGGGCGTGGCGCTGCCGCTCTCGCCTCCACCCGCCGCCGGCTGCTGCCCCTGCGGCGCCGGCTGCTCGCGGCAGACGTAGAGGGTCAGGCGGGGCCGCACCGACCTGCAACCAGAAGACAGCGCTCGTGAGCCGGGGGCGGCGCTGCGCATGGGCAGCTACGCGGGCGCTAGGGGCTAGTTCCTTAGGAGGACTTGACAAGGCTACTTCATTATACGAGACAATTTACCGGTAAGAATATAAAAACACACACCTCACACCAACTATCACAGGTTAGCACACGTGGTCTAATCTGATGATCCAGACTCTAAACCATTGAGATGGTCAGATAGATGCTGGTGAATTTAAGTTTCAACGTTATATCAGCAGTTTAACATCAGTAAAATTCAGTTTAACGCAATTCTCACACCACAAGTCTAGAAATAGCAACGACAGTAAATGGATCTTGAACGCCAACACAGTTTACATTTCTAACAACTGTTCAGTAGTGTCACATGACCAGAGCTGACCGAAACGAGAAGTTTGTTTTCTTGGCAGCAAGCCCAGTCGTGCAGGCCCCATTTCTAGTCTGGGGTCCGCCGCTGCCCTCAGTGCCTGGGCCGCATCTGGGCCTGCCTGAAGGCGCCCGCACGGTGGCCCAGCGTGGCCCAGCTGCCCACAGCCCTGCACGAACAAGGGCAGGGCCTCATTTCAAGCAGAACAGCCCCTTTTAAACTCCATGTTTTACCTTGACTTCAGGGAATTATAGAGCCGGATCCCGTCGGCGGCACCACAGATTTGCACTAGGTCCTCCTTGGTCAGTTTCAACAAGTCGGCACCTGGAGAAGAGCAAAGAGAGAATCCTCTCCGGGAACTGGGGGAGACCCAGCAGGACAGGCTGCTTGGCGGCGCCCGTCTTCAGTTCAGTGTCCTTCAAAACCATCGCGGCTCTCTTATGTGTACATATCCATGTGAACAACACAGACACACACACGCCTGTCCTTCAGACACAGGATGCCGGCTCTCACATCCTGTGTCAAGGAGGAGCTCGGGAGCCCGGAGGCCGGTTAATCGCAGCGACAAGCGCGGCTGACAGGGCAGACTGTTCCCAGCGCGGGACTGCTGCTCGACCTACTCTGGCTGAGTGGTGCTTGCGAGGATTAACATGATCATGACCCGACAGTTCACCGTGAGATGACCCAGGCCAATCTTTAACTTACAAAAGGAAGCAATGGAAGTCAGACCTGCCCAAAGGCAAGCAGGTTGTCAGCAGAGCTGGGATTAGGCCTCTGTATTCTGTAACCTGCTACATACAGTCCAGCAACAACAACTCTGCCACAGAAGCCAGTTTTAATACAAAAGCATGGCAGAGAACTGCATATTATACTGAAGATTTCCTCTGTAAATATTTGGTGTGTACATGGATGGCATGGTGTCCAGGATTTGCTTTAAAGCAGAACAGAAAAGGGAGGTGGGGGGAGTGGCAGAGAATGAGACTCACAAAGGCTGGTCACCCAGCCTTGGAGCTGGTCGAATGCCACAGGAGCTCTGCAGACAAGTTCAATGTCTGAGTGTGTCCACAGCCTTTTGTTTTCCCCCTTTATTGATGGTCAAGATGCAGTTTATTGGGGAAACTACGATGCCCTCGATTAAATAAAGCATGACTTCCATATGATGAATATCCACTCACATATGTAACAAGATAATGGAGTTATTATCTACTTTTGAGGGCTTGAATGTTACGAGTCTCATAATTTTCTAGTTTGTGAAAGAGAGACCAGAGAAGCACGTCTCCTGTGAGGCACGAGCACCGACGGGGCTGTCTCTCGAGTCAGGGGGCAGAGCCAGGTGCTGTTGCCTCTGCCAGGACCTTCTGCCAACAGGAGCGGAGAGGCGCAACCTGGGAGCACAGCTGCCACCCGCACAGAGCTGGACAGGCACGGTCCTCTCTGAGTGCCCGACGGGCTCGGAGCAGGAAGCCGCCTCCCCCACCTCTGGATTGTGGGGCAGCAGAAGGCAGGAGGCCAAGCCCTAGTGACTACCACTCACAAAACCTCAATATGCGTGCGTCTCACAGAACAGGACCCTGGCGCCACCGGCAGGGCTGCCCACCTCCCCAGTGTTCGGGGCTCTTCCCATCTCCCCCGTGAGCACCCCAGGGGCTCCTCCCCAACACACACTGAAATGTGTAGCTCTCCCATAGATAAATCATCAAAGTGTGGATCTCGGCTAGCAAATGAGAAAAAACCCAGTACTTTCATTTTAAAGAGACAAAGTGCTGCCCGAGGAGTGACTGCTCGTGGCACAAGCACAGCAACAGAGGGCTGATGAGACAGGAGCCGTGTTCCTTGGGAGACCAAGCTTTGCTCTGGGCAGCTGGGTGCACATGCTCTGCTCTCTTAAAAGGCTGGGAGAGCCAGCTGCCACCGCACTGTGGCCCAGAAGGAGCCGGGCTGGGCCACGTCATAAGTGTTCTGCAGGGAAAGGGCCCAGGGCTACACATGTCTAGGAAACGCTGCCCCTGCTGGCTACTATCGTGCCTCCCAGCGGCCTTCCCACAGCACCCCGGAAGCAGCACTGCCTGGTCCCTTCTAACGTTCCATCTAAATACTTCCTTAGCTTACCAGGCAAGAGAAAACGTGTGTCTGTAAAAATCCATATCTGAGCACATCCCTACCCTGTATGCTACACAGCAGTGAAGAGGAAGCACTGACACGACGCCTTAGCACCACGCCCTCACATCCATCTGAGAGGAAAGGTAACGTATTATATGATTCCGTTTATGTGACGTTTTCAAAACGACAAAATCATGGAGACAGAAAACAGATTAATGGCTGCCAGATGTTAGGGATGGTGGGAGAGGGGTACTGGTGCTAGGGAGACCCCTGTGGCGGCGTCAGCATTCTGTACCCTGACTCCAGCGGTGGTGGTGGTTATACGGGCCTACGGGTGTGACAGCAATGACGCCATGCACACGCATGGCGGCAAAGCCAAGCTCCTGGTTTTGACACCGAACTACAGCTATGTAACGAGCTGAGTGAAGGGGGCACGGGGACATCTGCGTTATCTTTGCAACTTATGCAAAGCCAAAATTATTTTACATAAACTTAATAAAGTGAAAAAAACTGTGCATAAGCATTTATACCTATGTAAAACAAGGGCGTGTAAACCTGGTGAAACAGCATGGAGTTCCTGTTCTGATACTGCACCAAGGCTCTGCGCGATGCCACCGCTGGGGACGCTGGGGGACACAGGGCCTCCCCCACAGGCTTGGGCAGCTTATGACTCTGTACACAGCTTCTGCTCCAGTATTTAATTACGGCCAATAATAGTACAGAACAAGTAAACTGTACGTGTGCGTGTACACAAACACAAGCATACCTAAAAAGTTGGAGAACAGTCTTGTGTAGGAAGAGAATCTGTTTTTGAGCAGCCACTGCTGTGTTTCCTGGATCGTGGCTGAAGGCTGAAGCTGCTGTCAACAGAAGAGATGAACGTAAACGGAGGAAACTATCTAGACCAACACCCGCCCAAGCCGCTGGCATGTTACAGGACATGTAAACACAACACAGAAAGCCTGCACGTTTACAGTTCAGCACACCCACAAAGAGCAGGGGTGTAAGCATTCGGTGACCCAAACAGTGATTCGAGTCTCTGCCAGAGGCTTCACGATGCAGGACCCTGAATGCATGAGAAGTTAGGGTAAAGACACTTACTTCACTAGAGGCCTGTGGAATTCCATCTCCCTGATGATTTGGGGAAGAAGAATTGCTGGGGATAAGGAAGGAAGGAAGAAAAGGGTGATTGTTATATATATATTTTTTAATTAGGACATTAAAGGATACTACGTGAATTTAACACCGTGGGACAGAGCAACATAAATATGCAAAAAGAGTGTCTGCACAACTGGTCAGGGAGTCAGTATGACGATAAGATCAAGACACGAGGGAGTTTCCTGGTGGCCTAGTCGTTAGGCCTTGGTGCGTTCACTGCCATGGTTTGACTCCTGGTTTGGGAACTAAAATCTCACAAACTACACAAATGTGGCCAAAAGAAAAAAAGATTAAGACACCAGAAGATGGTTTCATTTGCAGCCTCTCCATCTGTTTAGCAAGAAAGTCAAGTTTCATGAAACACAAGGTCTCCATTTCCAGGGGTGCCAAGAAAATGAAGGATTCTCATTCATTTTAGGTAGGGAAAAAATATGAGAATCAAGTAAGGTAAACAGTGGAAAATAACAGCAAGAAAGTCTACTTCAATAATGTGCTATAAGAAATGATCTAAATGAACCTAAGCCAAAATAGAAAATAATACCCCTTTAATGAATCCATTTATCCGCTGTTGAAGAGGGTGAAATTCAGGACAACAAAAGGAGCCAGGGTGTGCCGCCATCCTGTGTTTCCAGGGAAGAGTGAGAGCAGCTGCGTTGGGGGTACACTTGCCTTCCGGGTCCCTTCTCAGCACCCGCACCCCAGGTTCTCGGGTCCATCATGCCAACTGTTCACTGCCCCCTGCCCACTGGAACCTGAACTCCTTCAGATGGGGCTTCACTCATCTACCAGCACCCCGAACAGTGTGGGGACCACAGTGGGGTCCCAGGAAAGATCTGGTGAGCCGGTGTGTGCATGATCTCACCGCTCCCCTCTTAGCTTTCTAAGACTGTTCAGTGCCCTCTGTGGAAACAAGCTGGTCCCACGTCCAGGAGTGACCACCACCTCCTGAAGCACAGTAACCTACGTGGAGACAACTGGCCTCTTATCCATCCATCTCCTCAGGGAAAAGGCCTTTTTTTTCCCCCCCTCTTTTTCTCACCAGACCCTGTCAGACTAAATGTTCATGTTCCCTCAAAAAACCACCCTCCTGCAGCGTGATGGATGGTTTATTAGGAGGAGGGCCCTTTGGGACATGATGAGCAATGGATGGAGCTGTGAGAGTGGAGCCCCAAGAGAGGGATCGGAGAACTGGGAGTGTGCCTCCTCCACTCTGCTCGCTAGCACAGGAATACGCAGGCTCGCAGCCCACAGCCCAGGAGACACTGCTCACCAGGATCATCCTGCAGGCCCCTGGAACCGGGCGTCCAGCCTTCAGACCAGGAGGAGTGACCTCCTGTCGTTTACAAGCCACTCGGTCCGCGGTGTTTAATTACAGCAGCCCGAGCTGAGTCCGACCTTGTGAGCATGTAGTGTAAAAATGAGAATGTTTTCCTTTTTTCTGGCTGCACCATGTGACTTGTGAGGCCTTCCTGGCCAGGGACTGAACCTGGGCTGCAGCACGAGTGCTGAGCTCTACCCGCTGGGCTGACAGGGATCCTCTGTGGTTTTAACTCTATTATGAAAGTTGCGTTCCTTCCCAGTAAGAAGCGTCCTGAGAGTGAGGACCCTCTGATCCAACCACTCACCAGGTGCTGCTGCTGACAGGCCAGAAGAGGACGGACGAAGCCCGCCGTGCCCACTTCTGAAACCAGAGCAAGCCTTTACAAGTGAAAAGTCTTTCCTCTAAGTTTAAAGACTTAATTTTTTAAAAAATTAGTGTCTTTGGGAGAGGCAAGAAACAGGGCAGAAAATAATCCTTGTATGCTATGGTGAACATCAAAGACCAGTGTACCTTATCATAAACACAACCGCAATCTAGTCAAGTCAGTTTCCCCTTAAGAACTCAGTCTTCTTCTCTCTACCCGTGAACCTCATCAATGTTATTTTTATCTCACAAAGAAAGATATCTTGAAAGCGCACCCTTTTCGGAGTCCCACGGCTTTGAGTGTGTGAGGCACAGGGGCTAGGAAGGAAAAAGCTGGAAGGTGACGACAAGACGATTTTGCTCAGCAACAGACTGTTTCTCATTTCCACGTACCCCAGACACACACCCAAAGGCCACCGTGACTTAAGAGAGGAGCTAAAGGAGCGAGGCCGCCGGGGGCCCCGCGCGTCACGCACGCCGCTACCTGTCCGGGACGCTGCAGGCGCTCGGCGGCGGGGACGTGAAGGTGGGAGCGGCGGATGGGCTGTTGTTCACGTAGGCTGTGGGGGTGTCGGGCCACGGAGAGCACTGCGGGTAGAAACAAAGATCCATGAATGACTCGCTTCTCCAGGATGTGGCAGATATTCTTGTATTCACTCTCTACTCTGGCCAAATCCAAGATCATGAAACACAAGACACCTGACATTCATCAAGCAACCTCACAGAAACACGTCAGACCGACTCTGTGTGTGCGCGTGTGCGTGCATGTGTGTGCATCGGTGAAAATGCTACCTGTTGCAGCATCTAGACCCTGACTACTCTCAGGCCCTGAGGTGACTGAGGACAGCGGCCAACTTGCCTAAAGGCGCTTCAGATGTGTGCTTAAGGATCGCTGCATTGTGATCTTGCGAACGTCCACCTTCTCCTCATCCGTTCCCCAGGAGGTGCCTGCCTATCGAGGTCTGAACAGCAGCAGAGGCAAGCAAGGGCTCGCAAGCACCGCCTAGCCCTGTGTGCTGACGGGATGCGACTACCCGCCGGGTGTGGCGCTCGCCCGCCTCCCCAAGGAGCAGGCGCCCCGGCACCGGGCACTTGCTCGCTCTCGGGTGGAGCCATCCCCCAGTAAGAAGAGATGGGCCCAGGGTCACAACACCAGAACCGCAGAGGGTACTGCCTGCAGCCATCTAGCTATGTGTTCATATCATCTAGAAGGGGCAGAGTGGACTTCAGTGTTTTTCACAGTTCTGACCAAATACAGAGCCAAAGATCCGGAGACACGTTAACTATACAGCTACGCGCATGGACAACGCTGAAGCCAACACGCCGCGCAGGCCGGGGAGGCCACGGCCGCTGAGGGCGGAGGGCTCCACCCCACGCCACGGGGTTCCTTCCAAGCCTGACTACGCCCCCGGTGTCCAGGGTCCACGGTCGTCGTCACCTCCTCCCTACTGACACGAAAAGGCCGCCTCTCTCGCCATGGCTGCAGGCCACGAGACTCTGCCAAAAACTGGGCTAAAGACCATTCAGAGATACTCGGATGGACACTGAGGAAGTACAGGACTCTAAAAAAATTCTACATGTCAAGGGGTTTTCAACTTTTTGCTTTCAAAATAATTCAGGAAGACATCTTGTCAGCTGACAGACACTGAGCTGGATCCATCAGAGCATACAAAAATGAGATCACTGGAATTTCTGGCAGGTATCTCAGAAGGAGTTCCAGGGCCTGAATGACACAGTGCTACAAAGAAAAATCTATGTATCCAAACAAGGTTTCTCTTAGCTACACAAAAGTTATAAGAAGTTCTAGCCTCATCATCCAAAATACATTTCCAATAACAATTCTATTTTTATACTTAGCAATTATTCATCAAAATGTATATGATTTTGTATTCTGATAAATTGGTAAAAATAATAAGTTTTAAATTCCTCAACTGACTTAAGCTTTATATGGTCACAGGAAATTTTAAAAATGAAATTTCAACTTGTTTGTGGTAAAAAAAGTAGGGTGATTTTTAAAAGTTTTTCAGGCATGAAAGTATATCCTATTTGGACAAAATTATTTAAGGGGAATGAAAGAGAAAACATGAGATCAAGAAGTGTGAAAGTGTTAGTCACTCAGTCGTGTCCGACTCTTTGCAACCCCATGGACTGTAGCCCGCCAGGCTCCTCTGACCATGGAATTTTCCAGGCAAGAATACTGGAGTGGGTTGCCATGCCCACCTCCAGGGGATCTTGCCGACCCAGGGATCAAACCTGGGTCTCCTGCACTGCAGGCAGATTCTTTACCATTTGAGCCACCAAGCTTTCAAACTTAGAGGGTAATGTGCTTACTTCACCTTAAGCCATACATACAAATATTCACTGTGTCAGAAAACTATTTCCTTTGCAACTATTTAAATTTATGATGAAAACTTTCAGATGTCAATCTAAAAATGTGCAAGGGAATTGTACTCTTTCTCAAAATTCTTTTGTGTGAAGTCAAGACCACTAGTCTGAAGGGCTCTTGAAGACAGAAACCAAGTCTCCCCAAAGGTTACAGCTCAGCAGCGTGTCTGACACCCATCAGTAACATGGGTGAAAATAAAACCAAGTCCCAGAATCTTAACATTCTTCACAACTACCCATTAGGCAGCCCCTCAGAAACAGGGAAAACGACTGCAGACTTGATGTTTCAACTGTCATCAACTTGACAGCTAAATGACGTCTAACCTGGCTGCAATGCCATGCTAAACCCTGGCATGTCATACCAAGTTCACTGTACATGACATTTTCACAATGCCCGCTCTTTTCAAACTAGGACCTTTGTTCTTTCCAGCTTACCAAGTAGGACCTCCTCAACACCTACAGAATGAGGAGCACAAGACCCTGTGAGCCGCCCGACACGTCTCCTGACTTGCTGGCACCAAATGCTCACGGCCACCTTCACGACACGGCAGATCTTCCTGCTACACCATCTTCCCCAGTTCAGACTCCAACAACACAGCATAACACGCACATCTTAACAGCTTTGACCTTTTCCTATCGAGTCTCCCCAAATCCGCTTTGGTAATTACTGCCAGGTATATAACTGAGGAAACAAAGCCATCAATAGCTCGAGGCAGGTAGTAAGTATAGCAAAGACACCAAATTTACTGTAATTCCATCAACATGCTTTTTTCACTTTTACGTATCTGGATTCTTCTAGCATAGAAAAGTAGGGCTGTTAACTGACATCTGAAACTTGCCCGATAATTAAGAGACTCGATTCACTGAACACTGGAAAACCAGCACTCAGTGCAAACTGGCCTTCGCAGGTTCTTCAACGGCCAGGCTGGATGAAACATCAAGACTCTCCCACGTGCTTTTTTCCTAGGCTTTTCTTAGTCTCGACCTAGGAGGGTACAGGCACACCAAGGAGTATTTTCAGTGTTTCTTCTACCTTGTCATTCTTCCCTGGCTTTACAAGTAAGCAATGGTACTGCTTCAGCAAGGTTCCAGCAATACCCGACCCTGACCCACAGGGTGGCACCTGTGGTGCCCCGTGAACAAAGTCCCTCCCCAGGAGGAACAGAAAATGAGGACCCACTGGCAGACCGCAGGCCCTGACAGCCCAAATCCAGGCCCATGAAACACAGCTCAGATGTCAAGACCAACAGAGACGCGGAGGGCCCGGGTGTGCTGGGCTCTCGGGAACCTACGGTGTGGCCTCTGTTCATGCAGGACCGTCTCACACGGCACCATGCAGTTTCAGCAGGTAAGTCTGGATCTTCCTACTGAAAGCCAACTGTCACTCTCAGAGAACTGTAAGAAATGCTGGCCGACTTTTGTAGGCACTCGAAGAAATATACAAAATGCCGCAGACTTTTCTTTTCTAAGGAATTAATCTGTACCTTGTTTTTAACAAACACGTTTCCAAGAAGACCTCTAACTACCTCCTAGTCTTAACCAAACCAAACCAAACGCAGTCTGGGGCAGCAAGCAATGCACCCCAGGAAGACATGCTGATCTGCTGACAGGCCACTGATCTGCTGACATTTTGCATACTTCAGACTTAAGAATCATGAATTCTTAACAGTTCTACTGTTTACAAATTAGTTCTGGGCTATAACACATTTAATTTATAATCAGAACCCATTCATTTTAGCTAGTTTACAACACGAGGGGGAAAGTGACTTGAGTTACCAGGGTTTCCCCCCAGGAAGTTTACTGAGAACCATTTGTGTCTTCAGCTGGGAAATGAGGGGAACAGAAACATAAAACTGGAGGGTGGACGTTTGAGGGAAGGGAGTATACAGTGGTTCCGTACAACCTGTGGTATGAATCCAAAAAACCCACTTAAAGAAAATGCATCATGTGTGGGGCCCTTACCCCTCAGAGAAGGATATTTTCAGTTTTATTATGTACAGAAGCATTTAAAATATTTTCACTCAGTGCTTTACTTCAGAAATAATAATCCTGTGATAGTGGCTGTGGCCTTCATAGTCTACAGTTAATTACCAATGCGCGTGTAAGGGTCAAAGTCATCAAACTCTGCAGTGATGAATACAGTAGTCATTAATACATATGATGACAGCTATTTTTAAAAAGTAATGTTTTCTGTTTCCATTTACTGCAGGTATAGAACTAATCTAAGTTAATACCACAGGATAATCCTCTGTCAACTGTTTGATGAAATATGAAATAAAGACCTTCTTTCTTAAGCTGGTCAAGTTCATATTCAACCAAGGGCCCCCTGGACTATACACACTGTGGGGAGCCAGGGCCGAGTGCAGCCAGGTGCCCCCGGCCGGCCTGAAGCGTAAGGTCACAGTGCGGGCGCCAAGAGGAAAGGCTAACACAGCTCAAGTCCAGTGCTGCCGAACAGGCTTTTCAAAGCGCAGACGCGCATTCTCGCGCCATGTGCGGGAAGGGGACACAGTACTGCACAGGCTGCTGTCGGGCTGCTGCCATCACTCCTCTGAGTATCCATGACATTTTCTTATCACTTGCACACGTGAGAAAACAAACCCTTTTTTAATTGCACGGAAGTAACTATTTTACTACAAGAATGTTCAATCAATGTCAGTGCTCATAAAGGGAGTGTTGTGTGCAAAGGAGAGAGGGAGGGAGAGGAGCACAGGAAGGAGGCAGGGAGTGAACACAGCTCTGGGTGCCATTTTTTTTCCCCTCCGAAACCACCCAATATGGTCAACTTTGTTTTAAAGTGTTAGATTTAGGAAATTGTCCTCAGTGAGGAACCAACAGAAAGCAGGAGTCTAAACAAAAGCAAATTCAATCAGGACAAGGACATCAAAAACAAATTTGGCTTTATGTTTCAGTGGGAGTCGGTCCTATATCTAACACTGCACAAGGTTTCTTGCACAATGAAAAGAGAAGCAGAAGCCCCTTACACTGCCTCGCTTTGCCAGAGAATCACCGTAGTCTGCTGGCAAAGTCCGCTTGCTGGACTTTTTCTGCTCATGTTCAACTGCATCTTCAATTATAGGCTCAAGCCTCATCTGGACAAACACCAAAGATTGGGATCAATGTCTTTTCGTTACACAGAGAAAGATCTAACACCCTGTTTATGTCTCCACCATCCGATTAAACAAACATCCGACCAGCAGGATTCCAAGGTTTTAGGAAGATGCAAAACCCCAGACGTGACAAATATCAGACGTTCTGGGTCCCGGCTTAATGTCTAACCAACTTCGGGGATTTTAAAGTAAGTCTGCTTCCGAGACCCGACTGGGATTTCAGCATCTTCATTCCAGACCCCACCCAGGAAACCAATCACTTAAACTCCCCCAATTTAAAGAGTATTTTCCCCGCAGATTTTCACCAAGAACATTATGCCCAATGACCACCCAATCTTCCCAGACCCTTCGCGGCCAAAACTCATCCTCAGAGGTGGTGCCAGAGGGCACGGCCCGGCTCCTCCGCAGAGCCGGAGTGGCGCCGCATTACCTCTGTGAGGACCGTGGTGTCATAGGACGGCTGGTACTTCTCCTTCTCGTGCGCGGCTCTCTTCTCCATCTTCTCTCGGTCCGTTTTTTGTTTCCTATCTGCACCTTTTGGCTTAAAAACAAAGCAGACTTTTTCATCTATCAGGCCTCAGACGCACACCTTTTACAAGCAACGCCAGGCCTCACTTACTCAAAGCCTGCTTTCCAGCTCTCACCTTAAAAACTTTGATTTGGCAGCTAGCTGAGTGTAGGTGATCTGTGTATTCTCCATTTTCATTCTGCTTGAAGGTGTCAACCTGGATCCTAAAAGGCACTCCCTTCTCACCTCCGTGCTTCCGGGGAGTGAATTCGGTGCTGATGCAGTGTACCTAGAAGAGGACTCGAGCTGAAATGGGTCCAAGTCCTGCCCACTGGTCACCCTTCAGCCCTGCTGCCTTTCAGAAGTCCCACCACAGGGAAACTCCAGAGCCTTTCACACAGACTCCCACCTATGAGCCAG
The DNA here is from genome assembly GCF_032452875.1 of Bos javanicus. Taxonomy (NCBI): domain Eukaryota; kingdom Metazoa; phylum Chordata; class Mammalia; order Artiodactyla; family Bovidae; genus Bos; species Bos javanicus. The sequence goes on from NC_083889.1 coordinate 7,720,253, forward strand.
CTATCTGTCGGGACTTCCCCTTCCCAGATCCAGCAGAGGCTCTCTGAACTGCCTGCTCCAGGGCCTCACCTCTAACACAGGAAAGGCTCCGGCGATGAGCACCGTCAGTGTAGTGGCCTTCCTGAGTCTGTCCCCGACCCCCGCCCCAGACCAGACCCATGGTCCTGAACCTGCACGGGGCTCGATCCACAGGAACCGTCACGCCATTACTTAGAGCCCCAGGGTTTGCCCTCTACTGCCAGGACCCCAAAACCCAGCCAGCTGGCCACCTTGCCACTGTTCCTATGTCATCAGCCTGTGGCACTTTGCCTGGGACTTTCACAGTCCACAAGGCTCATCCCTAGCTCCACGGGCATCCATCTGAGGCTCCTGAGGGTGGACGCATTTCCCACCACTTCTGCCCCCTCTTCCTGTGCCACCTCGGGGACGCTCCAGGGTACTGCACAGTGTTAGTAACAAGACTTTAGTAATTTCTGACGGCGACACGTCTCCTCTTCGAAGAACTCAAGGTTAAACTGATTTCTACACTAACACTGAGATATATAGCCAGCTCATACATCCCTCTTTCACCACATAATCAGATACCCTGTCAGATGAACAATATGAGACAGTAACAAGTAACACAGCCCTACTGACTATTAGATGATGGGGGACACTGCTTGGAGGACCCAAAAATGCAAAATACTAAAGATTCTCTAAAGTTCACACAAACCAGAGTCTACTTAGGCTGGTTAGCAATTAAAAGCAATCTTCCTTTTCTATATAAAGATCACCTACTCAGCAAATTTTAATTCCACCACTGACAAATTTGAATATACTGAATATTAGAATTACTGTTGATTTTATTTTACATATAATGATACTATATATTTGTTTTTTCAAAAACTAATATCTTAGGAGATACAAACTGAGCATTCACAAGTCAAATGAAATGCCCGAGGGTTGCTTTACAGTATTCCACCAAGAAACAAAAGGGGAAATTATAGTATCTGTAGAAGCCAGGAGAAGGGCACACAGACAATTCATTATCTTCTCTTATTTTTATGGGGTTTGAAATTTTCAGTGTTAAAATATTTTTAAACAAAGCTAGACTATACTTTTTATAGTGTACTGCTAAGTCACTTCAGTCGTGTCCGACTCTGTGTGACCCCATAGACAGCAGCCCACCAGGCTCCCCCGTCCCTGGGATTCTCCAGGCAAGAACACTGGAGTGGGTTGCCATTTCCTTCTCCAATGCATGAAGGTGAAAAGTGAAAGTGAAGTCGCTCAGTCCTGTCCGACTCTGAGCAACCCCATGGACTGCAGCCTACCAGGCTCCTCCGTCCATGGGATTTTCCAGGCAAGAGTACTGGAGTGGGGTGCCATCGCCTTTTCCGTTTTATAGTATGCTATGCTAAGTCACTTCAGTCGTGTCCGACTCTGTGTGACCCCACAGACGGCAGCCCACCAGGCTCCCCCGTCCCTGGGATTCTCCAGGCAAGAACACTGGAGTGGGCTGCCATTTCCTTCTCCAATGCATGAAAGTGAAAAGTGAAAGTGAAGTCGCTCAGTAGTGTCCGACTCTTAGCGACCCCATGGACTGCAGCCTACCAGGCTCCTCCGTCCATGGGATTTTCCAGGGAAGAGTACTGGAGTGGGGTGCCATTTTCAATCATCTCCTTTAAAAATAGGTTTTGTTCCAGACAAATACATTCTGACAAGAAGTTTTGATTATTGTTACTACCAGTGATAAACGTAGTATTTAAATAATGCTTTACACATCAGACGGTCTCTATGTGTTAATGTCTATACATGTTGAACTTAGTACATTAACTCCAATTTAACAGTGTATGTTTGTATATACAAAAGACATTACAAGACAGTTTACAAATAAGCATTTAAGGAAAATAAGATCCTGCACCAAGAATTCAGTCTCACCCACGGCCTTCTGAACAGAGGCTGGTGAGCTTGTAATAATGGGAAACTCCAAACCTGAATGAAAGCAGATGTGCGTTTTGCAGGATCCCACAGAAATTCAACTGCATTCAACTGGCTTGGATTTGTCCTTGTGTCAATTATTCCCACGGACATTGGAATATCTGCATTTTAAAAAGAAGTGACACAGGAACAAACCAATTAAAAGGTTACAACTAAGATGATTATGTGCTAATGAAACTATTCCGTCCTTTTTCCTTAAATGTTCTGCGTGGTCAATCACTTCAGCCTCAAAGCCCACTTACTCCGCATCATACTTTCTCCCACCATGGTTTGTTTCTATTTCATTTTATTAAGAAAATGAGGGATCGATGCCAATCAACAATGATCTAAATGATTTCAAACTCGTAAAATTTCTGGCTCAGTTTCACTAAGCACACACACACACAAACCCCAACTTCATTTTTAACTATAAAACAACTCAAGTCACAGGATCTGCTGACATCAAACCGTTCCCCACTCATCACACATGGTGTGGGGCTAGCGTATCAACATGGGCTCTTCTGACGCCACCTGTACCTAAGTCGAGGAGTCTGTCTCCGGGGCGATTCCACTTCCAACCTTCAAGTTGCTGATGCTCTGTATATTGGAGTCGTCGGTCATGGAATACAACTCTTATGATGCTCTACGGAATAAGAGGGGGAAATGAACACTTTCAAACTGTCCCAGCTAAAGAGCACAAGTGTATTCACTTCTTACACGTTAACCTATAACAGAAAAGCATACAAAAGCAAACTCTAATTTACACATTTTGCAAGTGAGCTGTCTTGTTCTTGGATACCTAAGTTATAGGTACAATTAATGATATTTGGTGCAAAGAATTCTAACTCAAATAACAAGAATAAAATGGTTTCTTAGGTAAAATTTTTATTAAAAAATTTGATATTATAATTCAAAATTAAGGTCTGTGTCCATAAGAAATTAGGAAGAGTTATATCTCTATAAAGAAAACATTAGGGACGACCCTGGCTCTCCCGTGGTTTGGGCTCTATGCTTCCAATGCAGGGTGCCTGGGTTTGATCGGTGGGCAGGGAATTAAGAACCACCCCCCAGCACGCTGCATAGCAACCGCCCCAAAGTGTCAAGAGCACGGGGTGAGGGTGGGGAACTGCCACCCGCCCCCGCAGAGAACCTATGTACAAAATTAATTTAAACTGCAAGTGAGGTTATCTGAGGTAAGCAAGGGAAACAAAACAGGAAAGCACACGGGTAAACGTCATCCAAACACTCAAGTTCGTTCCGATGGAAGGCTTTAACTCTACCCCACAAACTAGGCCACTCTCTGCTCTCCACCTATCCCTCCCTCACCTGCCACAGGTCTGGGCTGCCAACTATTATTTTGTTTCAGGGACAGGCTAACAGGTCATCAAAATGGATGCAGATACCATATTTGCACTAATTAGTGTTCCTGACACATTTATAAGTAACTGCTTCTCAGACTATGATGGAGTAAGATGATCTTATTTCCAGTAGACTCCCTGCTGGATGGAACAGGAAATAGCTTGTGAGCCATACACAGAAATATTACCATCAGTGCCCCTGCCTGCCCCAACACCACATGCTGTCCAAACCAAAGCTGATACGTACTTTGAAAAGAACCATTTACAAGCGCAGCGCAGAATATGTCATGATTTTGATTCTCTCGTATTTAGTAAGAACCAGATCAAATCCATGAATTCAGATAAAAATAGTTTGAGAATATACTAGTTTATAGTGCTGTACTAAACCCCTTTCTAGGTCAGACTAAGTAGCACAGTGAGGAACATGAAGGGAGGACCACACTTAGGAAATGACAGGATATAAAGAAAACCTCTTAAATGAGATTGGAAAGGGGAACAGTTGTTCTCTGGAAAGTGAAGTTGCATCCGACTCTTTGCAACCCCATGAACTTGAGCCTGCCAGGCTCCTCCGTCTATGGGATCTTCCAGGCAAGAATACTGGAGTGGGTTGCCATTTCCTTTTCCACAGGATCTTTCTAACCCAGGGATGGAACCTGGGTCTCCCGCACTGCAGGCAGACTCTCTACCATCTGAGCCACCCGAAGTTCTGGCTAAAAGGAGACAATGCACCTAGAGAATGAGCCACAGATAAAGGAGCCCTAACAGTAAGACAGAAACAGAACAAGCAGAGAGAGCATGCTCAATATTTTCAGCACATCAAGAAGTTCCCAAGCACCTTTGCTCAGCAACATTTGATCCCTAAGACTTTCCTTCAAGAGTGAGTCAAAGATCATGGGGGCAGGAAATTCAACTCTAGATGGCTGCAGAGTTTTCTAATGGCTCTTCTAGCTGAAAAAGGATGTTGTCTTTTAAGAAATTCATCCTGAGGACTTCCCTGGTGGTCCAGTGTTTAAGACTCCACGCTTCCAATGCAGGAGGCACAGGTGTGATTCCTAGTCAGGGAACCAAGACGCCATGTGACGCAGCCAGAAAACCAAGGAAAAGAAATTCATCCTGAAGGCTCTGGCAGCAGCTAACTGCAACTCTGAATCCCAGACAAGCTCTCGTGACATGACTGGCTGTATTCACATCCACCAAGAATCAGACATGCGGTTTCTCAAGTGGTTGATCAAACTAATTTAAGACCGTTTAAAAAGTAACCCTGTGACTGTCACAATGACAACAGAGTTCACCCACATCATCCCTGAAGTAACATATTACTAGGCTGAATATTAACCAGGTGTGGTACAATTTGGCAAAGGTTTGCCAGGATGCCCAATACTTGTCTGACAATGATGAGCTGGAACCAGGTCATGCTGAGAGAATCAACACTGATGATAAGCCTCCTGGACTCTGGAAAACGAGAGCTGTGAGTCTCCCTGACCAAACTCTATTTGTCACTATAGAGACTATGGTGACACTATCTGTCTATAGTCCAGCAGAGTATAACCAATCCAATGGGGCTTGCTTACTGGGAACAATGCTGACACCTTTGTAAAAAGGTGAATCTGATCAGTGTTTACCGCAGGTGAGAAAGCAAAATGAGGGAATTTTTACAAAGCTGGCTTGAAGCTTAACGTTAAAAAAAACTAAGATCATGGCATCTGGTCCCATTATTTCAAGGCAAATAGATGGGGAAAAAGTGGAAGCAGTGACAGATTTTATTTTCTTGGGCTCCAAAATCACTTCCAGGGGTGACTGCAGCCATGAAATTAAAAGATGCTTGCTCCTTGGAAGGAAAACTATGACAAACCCAACAGTGTATTAGAAGGCAGAGATAGCACTTTTTGACATAAGTCCGTAAAGTCAAAGCTATAATTTTTCCAGTAGTCATGTATGGATGTGAGAATTGGACCAAGAAGAAGGCTGAGTGTGAACTGTGGTGCTGGAGAAGACTCTTGAGAGTCCCTTGGACAGCAGGGAGATCAAACCAGTCAATCCTAAAGGAAATCAACCCTGAATATCCACTGGAAAGACTGATGCTGAAGCTGAAACTCTAATACTCTGGCCACCTGATGTGAACAGCTGACTCATTAGAAAAACCCTGATGCTGGGAAAGATTGAGGGCAGGAGGAGAAGGGGTCAACAGAGGATGAGATGGTTAGATAGCATCATTGACACAATGGACATGAGTTTGAGCAAACTCCAGGAGATAGTGAAGAACAGGGAAGCCAGGCATGCTGGTCACAAAGAGGTGGACAACAACAAATGATTAAAAAAATACAGTCATCTGACTCACCCTCTAGGGAAACGACCAAACTCACTGATGCAGCACAGACATGGCAGAGTCCACATGTAAACAGCACATGTGAGAACAGGTAAGTCTCCCCTCTCCTTCCATTCCAAGCATGCTGGGAGTCCTAGGAGTCAGGAGAGACCTGGGCGCTTACTCCAGGTTGGCAAGACGGTGCTCCAGCGGGGAGCAGCTCTCCTAGCATGGGGAGCAGCTCTCCTAGCATTGGGAGCTTTGTGCCCCTAAACGTTCAAAGGCTCTCAGGCCCGCAGTGCTGGACAGCTGCTTTCGGGATGCTAGGTTTCTCAGCATCAGTGCTGCCGTGCCCTCCCCACGCTCAGCTTCTGAAAAGGGACGGGCCTCTCCAACCGAGTGCCTCTCCGCACTGAGGGCCCAGCGGGCCTCCCTGGAGGGAGACGGAAGCACCGAGAGAAGTCCTGCTTCTCTCTCACTAACACAGCCCCACTGAAGTTTTCCCTCTTCCCACTGAAGCTTCTTCCATAACCCTTGCCCTGAAACGCTCTAGAGTTCTGATGTTACATTGTGTGGTGAGGGACAAGTGAAGACAAGAAGGATCCACCATCCATGATACTGCAGGAGCCAGGGTGGGTCTGAAAATCCTACAAGGACTGGGTTTGGCCTGGAATGAATGACTCTTCAGATACTCCAGTTGGGTGAAGAAATAGAATTTTACTTAAGAGAAATTTTAAGATGTAAAATAAAAGGATCTTTAGAAGTATCACAGTAACACTCACACTTGCTCCCTCAGTAACTTCTCCCTAAGGCACCTTTTAAAGAGAAATGAAGTTTTTGTCATTTCAGTTACTGAGTTTTCACCCTTGCTCAGCTACAGCTAACTGTTCTCTGGCACCTTGTTTCCAGAGGGCCTCAATATTTACTTCACTCAGTAACTGCTATAATTCCTATTTTACAGAGAAGTAAACCAAATATAGCTCAAAAAGTTAAGTTTTAATAAACCCATTACTTCCTTAAAGTGACATTAAATAATTTGTTAATAACTCCTGCAACAAAAACGAAACTCTTGCAGCAAAACTGCTATTGTTTTGAGTCGTTTCAGCATCTTTTCAGAATGTCAATGGAGGTCCTTACCTTTACCAGTTTTCCAGTGATCTCAGGCACATCTCCCATTTTCCGATTATCCAGCATTCGAATTTCGTAAGACTGACCTACATGTAAAAACTGGGTATCAAAAACAAGCCATATAAAGAATCTAACCCTGTGTATTCAGCTCTCTCTCAAACACACAATTAACCAGTGTTAATTTCTTAGAGAAGCAAACTTGGGTTGATCTTTCTCTTTCCTGCAAGTCACATCCTTCCCTCCTTCCACTCACAGAAGACTGACGAGTTCCTTGGTCACTTCACTTTCCTCTCACACTACAGTTTCGTTACACATACACACATGATCTGAAACCAATTTTTCTTAACAGCTTTACTGAGGTATATCTTACATACCATAAAATTCACCCTTTTAAAGTGTGCAATTTTTTTTTTAGTATATGCAGACTTGTGCAGCCATCACTGCTATTAACTTTAGAGCACCTTCATCACCAGAAAGAAAACATACCCGTGAGCCCTCCCACCCCCAGCCCCTCGCAGTCACTCATCAATCTACCTTTTGCCTCTTGGGATTTACACGTGTGGCCTTCTGTGACTGGCTTTTTCACTTACGTGTCAGTCTTTCCTATTTATGGCCAAATTATTCAACTGAACACACACACCACATTCCGTTGATTCATTCAAGAGCTGACAGGCATCTGGGCTGTTCCCACTTTTGGGCTGTTATAAATAATGATACTAGCAACATCTATGGACAGGTTTTGTATGAGCTAGGGTCAAATTTTAATCCTGGAGCCTTCTTCCTTGTGTCAGGTAAATCCAAATTCCATTTTGTCACTGCTCAATTTTGGGCCATAAAAAAACACAAGTAGATTCTCACATACCAATCTATTTAATTAGGAAAATAAGCTGCTGCCAAAAGTCAAGTAATATGCTCCAGATTTACTAAAAAAGATTTCTGGATTAACTATCATTAAATAATAAAAGTGACAGCATAATTTGATATGTAGAAAATTAGGAGTAATTAAAGAGGGCTTCTAGTCCGTATGAAGTTAAGGCTCTTTATGATGAAACTACCAATATCCTACCCACACTACACTGGGCTTACAAAAAAACATACAAAGGGTGTAAGATCATACGGTCAAAATATAAGTTACCAAGATACAACCAAATCACTCCAGGGCTGGTAAAGGAAAATAACTGCCATGTGTACCACTAAAGAACAGTCCTTACATTAGTTCAACACACCGAGAGATTAAACTAAAAAAACACCTGTATGGCAAGAGAGAGATTTTTTTCCTTTACAGTTAAATATGTAGCACACTAAACAATGGATCTGAACTGATCTTTTAAAAAGGCAGATGAATATCCAGGAGTGCTGGGGAGCTGCCTCCACTGCACACGTGCCCCTGGGACGCGCCTGAACCATGCCGCTGCCGAGGGCCCCAGGACCAGACCGCAGTTTCGGCATCTGCACATCCTCTATCAAGGGAGGGGTGTCCAGCACACAGAGTAGAGAGGCGACAGGCACCCGTATTAAAAACAGCCCTCGTACTAAATAAACCCACGCAAGCAACACAGGGACATCCCCACATATAAACAGCCCTCCCAAACCACAGTAGATAATTGTTTTTTTTTCCCCTAAACTCACAGAGTAAGAGAATATAAGTAAAATGGAGAAGAGGAACCACTCCTAGTTAAAAGACCAAGAGAATTTCCCTGAAAGAATAAACAATGAAGCAGACCTCTTTGATCTAATAGACACTGAGCTCAAAAAGGAGGTAATGAAAATATTGAAGGAATTATCAAAGGCTATTGATAGAAATGCAGATTATTATAAAAAGGAACTAGAAACTATAAAGAGGGGCCAAGAAAAATTAGAAAATTCATTTCCTGAAAGCTAAAGTAAAGGCAATGAATACCAGAATGAATAATGCAGAAGAAAGAATAAGTGATCTGGAAGGTAGAATAATGGAAATTATCCCATCAGAAGAGCAACTAGAAAGCCAAATTAAAAAACAAAATGAAAGCAGTGTAAGAGACCTACCTATGGAATAATCTAAAGCATGCCAATCTACAGATAACAGGGGTTCCAGAAAGGAAGGAAAGAGAAAAAGGGACTGAAAATGTATTTGAAGAAATTATGGCTGAAAACTTCCCAAACCTAAAGAAGGAAACAGATATCCAGATACAGGAAGCATGGAGGATCCCAAATAAGATGAACCCAAAGAGACCTACACCATGACATAATAAAAATGGCAAAAGTTAAAAGGGGACTCCAAAGGCAGCAAGAGAAAGACAGAGTTCATTACAAGGGAACTCCTGTAAGACCACAAACTGATTTCTATACAGAAATGCTGCAGGCCACAAGGGATATATTCAAAGTCCTGAAAGGGAAAAATCTGCGACCTAGGACATGCTCTACCCAAGAGCATCATTCAGAACAGGAGAGATGAAGAATTCCTCAGACAAGTAAAAACCAAAAGAATACAGCAATACTTAGCCTATTTTAAAGAAAATATTTAAAAGTCTTCCCTACATAGTAGTAAAGAAGAATCTATAGAAAAGAGAAAAATCCACAATTAGAAAATAAATCACTTAAATAAGCTAGCACACACATTTAAAAAAAAAAAAACAAATTCCTGTGAAAGTGATGATAATCATAATGAACAGTGAAACGATAAACATCAAAATATAAAGTGAAAGTCGCTCAGTTGTGTCCAACTCTTTGTGACCCTATGGACTGTAGCTCCTCTGTCCATGGAATTCTCCAGGCAAGAATACTGGAGTGGGTTGCCATCTCCTTCTCCAGGGGATCTCCCTGACCCAGGGATTGAACCTGGGTCTCCTGCATTGCAAGCGGATTCTTTACCAACTGAGCCACCGGGGAAGTGGTGAAGATATTAAAAAAAGACATCAAAATCATAAAATAGGGGTGGGGAGGGAGTAAGAGAATGCAGACTTTTCCCCCTAGAGTATCTTTTGAGCCCATATGACTAACAGTCTAGGGAAAGGAGATAAAGGAGGCCGTTGATATTCTTGAAAAACAGAGTAAGCACAAATCAAAAACAAAACAGTTTCATAAAAAAACAAAAAGAAGAGAACATAAGTGTAATACAAGAGAAAATCATGAAACCACGAAAGGAAAAACAAAGGAAAAAGAAAAAATATAAAATCAATGGGAAAATAGGTTTAAAGTGGCAATACATACATAGTTATCAATAATTACCTTAAATGTCAATGGATTAAAAGATGCAGAGGTGCAGGCTGGATTTAAAAAAAGAAAACAGAGGCTCAACTACACTGGCTGTAAGAGACCCACTTTAGGGCAAAGGACACACACAGACAATGAGAGGATGGAAAAAGCTACTTCGTGCAGACAGAGAAGACAAGGAAGAGGGGGCTGCAATACCCTTAACAGAGAAAACAGACTTTAAAGACAAAGGACACTGGACAGTGAAACAAGAACCACAGGAAGATTTTACACTTGGCAACGTATACGCACCTGATAAAGGAGACCCAGATACATAGACTAACAGACACAACGGGAAAAGCTGACAAGAGTGTAATAGCTAAAGACTTCAAGACAGAGAACCAGTAAGGCAACGGAGATCTTAAATGATACAACACAACAGGAGACTTAATTGATATTTTTAGGACATTTCATCCACACACACACACATAAAACCAGAATACACATTCTTTTCCAGTGCACATGGAATATTCTCTAGGACTGATCCCACACAAGGGCACAAAACAAGCCTCAACAAATTTAAGGTCTCAAGGATCTTTTCTTACCACATTACCGTGAAACTAGAAATAAACCACAGTGGGGAGAAAAAAAAAGCAAAACACAAACAATTAAAGGAGACTAAACATTCTACTAAAAAATTTACGGGTCAACATTGTAAAGCAATTATACTCCAGTAAAAATTTAAAACCAAAAAACCTAACAGATTTCAAGGATGAAATCAAAGGGGAAATTTTAAAATACCTTGAGGCAAATGAAAATGAAAACACAACCATACAAAATCCACAGGATGCAGCAAAAGGAGTTCTTAGAAAGAAGTTCATAGAGATACAGGCCCTCCTCAAGAAAAAAAAACACTCAAACAACCTAACTTACAACTTAAAAGAATTAGAAAAAGGAGAACAAATAAAACCTAAGTCATCAGAAGGAAGTACACAGTAATTATCATAGAGGAAACAGAGACTAAAAAGCACACACAAACAGACACACAAAACATCTCCCCACAGGAACTTCCCTGGTGGCCCAGTGGCTAAGACTTCACACTCCCGATGCAGCAGGTTCCTTTGGTCAAGGAACCAGATCCCAGATGCCACAACCGAAGATCCAGCAGACTGTAACTAGCGACCCAGCAGGCTACAACGAGAGATCCTAAGGCCGCCACAAAGAGTGCCCGCATGCCACAGAACTGCGGAAGACTTGGCACGGCATCCCCCGACCCCCGACGCCGAGCCTTCTACAAACCAAAGTCCAGGACCAGATGTCTTCACAGGCGAATCTTACTGAACATACAAAGAACCTATACTAACCCTTCTCAAACTCTTCCAAAAGACTGAAGAGGAGGGAACACTCTCAGGGACATTCTATGAAGCCACCATCAACCTGATACCAAAACCAAAGATACCATGAAAAAAGAAAGCTACAGGCCAATATCTTTAGATGAATACAGATGTAAAAATTCTCAACAAAGTATTAGCAAATCGAATCTAACAACACATAAAACAGATCATATACCACAATCAAGCGGGATTCATCCCAAGCTCACGATAGTTCAATATATGCAAATCAGTCAATGTCATGTACCACATTAAAAAAGAAAAGTCAAAACCCACATGGTCGTCTCAATAGATGCAGAAAAGCCATCTGACAAAATTCAACACCCAAATGTATACCAAAATGGGTATACACAGAACATATCTCAACATAATAAAAGCCATTTATTACAAACCCACAGCCAATATAATAATTCAACAGTGAAAAGCAGAAAACATTTCTGCTAAAAACTGGAACAAGACAAGGATGCCCACTGTCACCACTTCTATTCAACTCAGAATTGGAATTCCCTGACACAGCAATCAGAAAAGAAAAAGAAATAGAAGGTAACCAAACTGGATGGGAAGAGGTAACATTGTCCCTATACACAGATGACATGATACTGAAAATCCTAAGGATTCCACACAAAATCTACTAGATCTGATAAGTGATATCCTGCCCTCAAAGTAGCAGAATACAAGATTAACTTTCGGAAACTGGTTGCACTTCTTTACACTAACAATGAAATATCAAAAACAAAAAAAAAGTAAAAAAAAAAGTACCCTTTAAAATCACAACAGCAAAATACCTAGGAAAAAATCTGACCAAGGAGATGAAAGACTTATGTGCTGAGAACAATAAAACATTAATACAGGAAATTAAAGATTCAAAGAAATGGAAGCTACCCATGTTCTTGATTGGAAGAATTAATACTGTTAAAATGGCCATACTACCCAAAGCAGTCTACAGGTTTAATGCAATTCTTATCAAATTACCTATGACATTTTCTACAGAACTAGAACAAATAATTAAAAAATGTATACAAAACTATGAAGACCCAGAATTGCCAAAGCAATCCTGAAGGACAAAAAAGACAAAACAAAACAGGAGGCACAACTCTTCCAGACATTAGACAATAAACAGCATAGAACAGCACTGCCACAAACACACACACGGATCAATGAAACAGAGAGAGCCCAGAACTAGACCCACACACCTGCAGTCAGCTGTCAGCAAAGGAGGATTATAACAAGCGGAAAAGTCTCTTCAGTGAGTTGTGTTGGGAAAGTGGACAGTTACATGTAAATCAATGAAGTTAGAATTCATACCATACCACCATGCACAAAAATAAACTCAAAATGGCTTAAAGATGTAAGCTTAAGACATGACACCTGAACACTCCTGGATGAGAACACAGACAAGACATTTTCTGATATAGATCATACCAAATATATTCTTAGTCTCTCAAGGCAGATGAGAACAGACAAGACATTCTCTGACATCAGTTCAGTTCAGTCACTGAGTCATGTCTGACTCTTTGCGACCCCATGTATCGCAGCACGCCAGGCCTCCCTGTCCATCACCAACTCCCGGAGTTCACTCAGACTCATGTACATCGAGTCGGTGATGCCATCCAGCCATCTCATCCTCTGTTGTCCCCTTCTCCTCCTGCCCCCAATCCCTCCCAGAATCAGAGTCTTTTCCAATGAGTCAACTCTTCGCATGAGGTGGCCAAAGTACTGGAGTTTCAGCTTCAGCATCAGTCCTTCCAATGAACATCCAGGACTGATCTCCTTCAGAATGGACTGGTTGGATCTCCTTGCAGTCCAAGGGACTCTCAGGAGTCTTCTCCAACACCACAGTTCAAAAGCATCCATGCTTCAGCGCTCAGCTTTCTTCACAGTCCAACTCTCACATCCATACATGACCACAGGAAAAACCATAGCCTTGACTAGATGGACCTTTGTTGGCAAAGTAATGTCTCTGCTTTTTAATATGCTATCTGATGCTGCTGCTACTAGGTCGCTTCAGTTGTGTCCGACTCTGTGCAACCCCATAGACGGCAGCCCACCAGGCTCCCCTGTCCCTGGGATTCTCCAGGCAAGAACACTGGAGTGGGTTGCCATTTTCTTCTCCAATGCATGAAAGTGAAAAGTGAAAGTGAAGTCGGTCAGTTGTGTCCGACTCTTAGCGACCCCATAGACTGCAGCCTACCAGGCTCTTCCGTCCATGGGATTTTCCAGGCAAGACTACTGGAGTGGGGTGCCATTGCCTTCTCCGAATATACTATCTAGGTTGGTCATAACTTTCCTTCCAAGGAGTCAGAGTCTTCTCCAACATAGATCATACCAAATATATTAATCTCCAAAGACAATAGAAAAAATACACAAATGATATCTTATCAAAGCTTTTGCACAGCAAAAGAAAGAAAAAAAAGAAAGTTTAGCTGCTCAGTCATGTCTGACTGACTTTTTGCGACCCCAAAGAGGCTCCTCCATCCATGGGATTTTCCAGGCAAGAGTACTGGAGTGAGTTGCCATTTCCTTCTCCAGAGGATCTTCCCGGCCCAGGGGTCGAACCCAGGTCTCCCACATTGTAGACAGATGCTTTACTGTCTGAGCCACCAGGAAGTCCTTTGCACAGCGAAGGAAACCATAAAAAAAAAAAAGACCACCTACAGAATGGGAGAAAATACCTGCAAAAATAAATGGGCTTAATTTCCAAAACATACAAACAGTTCATAACACTGAACAATAAAAAAAAAAAAATAACCCAGTTGAAAAATCGGCTGGAAACCTAAAACCGAAGAAGAAATACAATGGGCAACAGAACATGCAAAGATGCTCAATGTCACTAATTATTAAGAAACACAAGTCTGAAGTAAAATGAGGTACTACCTCACACAAGTCAGAATGCCATCATGAAAAAGTCTACAAATAACAAATGCTGGAGAGGGAGTGAAGAAAAGGAAACCCTCCTACACTACTGGTGGGAATCCAAGTTGGTGCAGCTACTATGGAAAACAGTAGAGTTTCCTCAGAAAAACAGAGTTACCATATGATCCAGCAATCTCACGCCTGCAGATATATCCAGACAAAACTATAATTCAAAAAGATAACTCCATCCCTATGTTCACAGGAGCACTATTCATAATAATGAAGACATGAAAATAACCTAAATGTCCACTGACAGATGAATGGATAAAGAAAACGTGGTCTATATATAATAGAATACTAGTAAGTGGTTAAAAAAACAAAAGAGCCACGTAACGCCACTGGCAGCAACATGGATACAAACAGAGGCTACCATACTAAGTGAAGGAAGTCAGAAATAGAACAGGTACCATATGACGTCACTTATGTGTGCAATCTAAAAAACAAGAGAACCTAGCTATGAAACAGCAGCAGAGTCATGGCCACAGAGAACAGACTGGTGACTGCCAAGGGGGAGGAGGGCGGGAGAGGGATGGTTTGGAAGTTTGGGATCAGAGACAGGAACTAGTATCTGCTGCGCTGTTGTTTAGACACTACATCGTGTCTTTGCGACCCCGTGGACTGTAGCCTGCCAGGCTCCTCTGTCCGTGGAATTTCCCAGGCAAGAATACTAGAGTAGGTTGCCATTTCCTTCTCCAGGGGATGTTCCGAACCTAGGGATCGAACCTGCATCTCCTGCTTGGCAGGCAGGTTCTTTACCATTGAGCTACATGGGAAGCCCAAACTAGTATATATAGAATGGATAAGCAACAAGGTCTTGCTGTATAGTACAGGGAACTATATTCAATCTATCTTGTCATAAATCATAATGGAAAAGAATGAAAAAGAATGTATAACTGTATCATTCTGCTATACACCAGTAATTAACACAACACTAAGTTAACTATACTTCAATTTAGAATTCTTTTAATTTAAAAAAAAGAATGAATCTTTGATACACCATTATGTATCCGAAATTATACTCAACCTCAGGAAGTTAGAAAACAAAAATTAACAAAATGTTTGTGCTAATTATCAGATCAACAAAAAAAAATTCAATTAATTAAAAAAAAAAGACAAGTGGGTAAAAATGGGGGAGAAATAAGAACATAAGATATGGAGAACAAGTTAAATACTGCATCTTTTGACTCAGTTCTGGTTAGTAAGAGGAGGAATATTCACACCTCACATCACACATAGAGGACTAGCTCTTACACAAAAAGAAAAGAACTCCTAAAAAATTGTTAACAAATGCCCAACGTTCCTAGCAGAAAATGAGTAAATCATGTGAACATGTGGTTCACACTAGAGAAGGAAAAGCCAACAATTCTTAAACATATTAAAAGACATCATACCCCTGGGAATTCCCTGGCGGTCCAGTGGTTTCAACTTGGCAAGCTCATTGCTGGGGCCCTGGGTTAGATTCCTGGTCAGAGAATTAGATTCACAAGAAGCATGGCATGTGCAAAAAAAAAAAAACAACAAACATTTGACCTCCACCAGGGACATCCAAGTTAAACTCACAATAAAGTGGCTTTTCACCTAGTGGGTGGGCATGAATTCCTCAGTTTGAGATGTCTCAGCTAAAGGGAAACAGCCACTCTCATCTGCAGACAGTGGGGGCGGAAATGATTTCAGAAGCAGTGGTCACTCGCTGGAGGTTCTGAAGGTAGAACCTGCGCGTTTTCTGGTGTGAGACAGGGAGCAGCTGAGAGCTCCTTCAGGTTTTTGGCAAGGGAATTCCCTACACGGGGAAGAGTGCAAGGAGCAGATCTGTGGGAGAAAACCAAGACTCAAATGGGGCCGTGCACATTGGAGTCCGAGAGACCTGCTGGGCATTCATGTAGATAGTCGAGCTGACTTACAAATTGGACAACAAGCCAAAGAGAAGCGGCCTGTGAGACAGGAGGTGAAGCTTTCTCACCAGGGTTGCCTCGCGGTTTTCAAAATCTCAGAATTCTCAGGGCTGAAAAGGTGAGAAAGCTCCATGTTCCTATCTTCGTCTGTATTACTTGCCCTCCTCAACCTTAGGACACTTCTGTGCTCAATATCAAGTTCCACCTGTTTCCACAGAGATCAGAATTTGCTGCTCCTGTATTAAAGCACTATAGATTTTTATTCTTCTCAAGACTCCAGTATTCTTGCCTGGAGAATCCCAGGGACAGAGGTGCCTAGTGGGCTGCTGTCTATGGGGTCACACAGAGTCATGACTGAAAAGACTTAGCAGCAGCAGCAGCAGCAAGTCAAAAGCAGATTAAAAAAAACAAAAAACAAAAAACTAACACTTAGCATGCTTCAAATGATTTCCCTTTTGGAAACTACAGACACTATGTATGTCCTTGCTTTCCTCCTTCAGCTTCATCCTGAGTCTCTCACTATTTAGAAATCCCTCCCAACAATTTCATTCAATGGCAATACCCACTGAGAGTAACAGCCAATGATACCACATTTTATTGGTTCAATTTCTTCTTCTATTTGATCTCTTCCCATAATTACCTTAATAACACAACTTCTAGGTTTGTTCCATTGATCTACATTAGTCTAGGTTCTAAAAGAAATATAAAAAGGGTCCCACTACCAATGAAGAATAAAGTTAGACAAACTAAAATATGCCATGAGTTATGAGTCTTATTTTTACCTTCATCTTCTGAATTTACCTTTAATGAGCTTTCTTTAGTCCCTTCTTAGCTTAGAGAAGCAAGAGCACTGACAGAATTAAAAAATGTAACTGTTACAAGTTCATATCCCCACCCACCTCTGAATATAGAGTCTAAGATGGACATGTACTCCAGGGCAACATGGAGCCCAAGATGTGACAGACCCCCCTGGACTAAGTTCAAAGCATTTATTTCTAAGGCCCTAATTCAGAAGGTTATAACAAGAACAAAAGCTAACCTTAAGAAAATCTACAACAGTGTGAAATGAAATATTACTGGGGAGGAGTGGAGAAAAAGCTACAGAAAGAATGAAAAGGATGAGCCAAAGTGCAAACAACATCCAACTGTGGTTGTATCTGGTGCTCAGATGTTGCAAAGACTATACTGCATCAGTTCAGTTCAGTCGCTCAGTCGTGTCGGGCTCTTTGCGACCCCATGCAGCACTCCAGGCCTCCCTGTCCATCACCAACTCCCGGAGTTCACCCAAACCCACGGGTAGACTCTTCAAATGGAGAGCTCCCCACTTGAGGCTCCACAGTAGGACTACAGGTTTTTACTTCATAATGTCAGAGGTTTAAGCCTTCTCCTTACCGAAGAGCTGAGAAGGACAGCTACCCATGCATAACCAGGAAAACACCAACACAGTTTAAAATCTCTATTTTTATTGGTCAATAAAAACTGACACTCTAAAGCATCAATACAATTGGAAAACTTGTTTTAATTTCTACCCAACTGGTGAAGACTATACAGAATTTACTTTCTCTGTGGTGTTACACAGTGACCAGTATTTTTCAGCAACAGCTGCTCGGGACCCAGATGGGAGACTACTGGTAGGAATGACCGAGCCATGGCTGAAGAAGGGCTGCACCTGTGTGTCAAGCCTCCTCCGAGGAACCCATTTATAAGAAGTGGTAGTGAGAGGATGTTCACATATTTACCTGAATATCTGAAGCAATAAAAAGGTGAAGTACTTCCCCGGTAGGCCAGTGGCTAAGACTCTGCACTCCCAACTCAGGGGGCCTGGGTTTGATCCCTGGTCAGGGAACTAGATCCCACATGCTGCAGCTCAGAGTTCGCATGCCCCAACTAAAGAAACCACATCCTGCAACCAAGACTGAAGATTTTGCGTGCCACAACTAAGACCCGGAGCAGCCAAATAAATAAATATATATATATTTAAAGTGAAACACGGTCCCTAGAGCAGCAGAATCAACATCACTTGGAAACTTGTCACAAACGTAAATTCTCTGGCCCTCCTCCAGACCTACTGACTCAGAAACTTTATCAATCATGTTTTGATAAGCCCCCTGGGGGATCCCAATGCATGCTAACATTGGAGAACCACGGCTTTGTGAAAAGCCACAGATATCCATTCAGTTTATATTCTTTCCACCACAAAGTATTCGGGACCTTCTTCTGGGAATAACTTGTCTACGTCAAAATTAAGAACTAAGTGAATTTAAAGCTGTTTCAATTACATATTCTTTACCAGTAACCAAAATTCACTTAATAGTCATTTCCTTATGTAACAGGATTGTACATCTTTTTAACAGTCTAGGATAGCTCTGGCTCCAGTACACAAACATGCTCCACAAGTCCACTTATCTTCATATATATTCATTACACTTTTGTGTACAGTCCATACATTTGAATATACATATATGTGCATTCACACACACACATGCGTACATGCAAAAGCTGAGGGTTCATTAGGTGCCCATTTTAAGACTCAGCTTTGACTGGGCCTTCAGGGATAAGCTAGGAGGCAGGACTGTAGGATGCAGAGTGTTTTTGTCTAAAACCTGAAGAGAAAACGCCAGCCACACCATGGAAACGGCTCTGATACACAACAGTGGCCCATCCTGCACCACTCTGGAGCTTACTACCTAGTATACATCCGTCTTGGCTGGTGTGTTAGCTTCCTTCTGCTGCTGTAACAAATTACCACAAACTCAGTGACTTGAAAATTATACAAATGTATTCCAGTTCTAGAGTTAAGAAGTCTAAAACGGGTCTAGAGGGCTACAGTAAGGCTGTCCGCAGGCCACATCCCTTTTGGAGGCCGGAGGGGAAAAGCTGCTTCCGTCTTTGTCTGCTTCTTGAAGTAGTCTCCAGCCATTGGCTTGTGGCAATGTTCCTCCCTCCATCTTCATCTCCCTCTGACACCCAACTCTCCTGCCTCTTTCAATTCTAAGGATCCTTGTGATTTCACTGGCCACTGGATAATCCATTAATAATCTATTTCAATAGTTTTAATTAAATCATACCTGCAAAATACCCTTTGTTATAAGGTGCTTTCCAGGTGACACAGCGGTAAAGAATGTCCCTGCCAACGCAAGAAGCGAAAGGGACGTGGGTTTGATCCCTAGGTTGGGAAGATCCCCTGGAAAAGGAAATGACAACCCATTCCAGTATTCTTACCTGGGAAATCTCATGGACAGAGGAGCCTGGCAGGCTACAGTCCATGGGGTTGCAAAGAGTCAGAACCAACTGAGCATCTTAGCACAGCACAGCAATCATACTTGCTAACAAACCCGGCAAAATTTCTGAATTGGTAGGCAGCTATCTAGTCCCAGGGTTGCATTCTAACGCTTTGTAAAAACTGCTCATAATATCTGCCACACGAAACTAACATGTCAGCCAAGATTATTAAATTTAGTCTTCCAATACAATCAAAAACCATTAAAGCTACTGAGTTATAAATAACAGTAAAAACAGCAAAGGCTAGCATTGTGCTTCCTATGTAACTCAATTTAATTCTCACCTACCTTAGGTGGGGGTTATTAAAGAATTTGCTGAAATGAGCAAGCAGTAGAATGGGATCTAAACACAGGCCCAGGCCCTAGAGATGGCTGATGACAACCGCTCGCTGCTACCCTCTACCGCTCACTCTACCACACCCAGAAAAATACTCAAACCGTCAGTCACAGCAACCAAGAGAAACGTTTAAAAGGAACAAAAGGGTATCTGAATAGTGTGTGTAAGGACATCCCTAGGGAGCCGAGGTGCATATATCCTGGGCACTTATTGAAAAGCAGGGATGCCAACTTCTACCATCTACTTTAGGAATGGAAGTTCTCCCTTCCATTGTATCTTTTAGTGACAAGACCATTAGATTCATCATAACTATGCTTAAGTATAGTTCAGTCACCACAGGAACCAATAAGTTTATTGCAATAAATAAAATGTTAACAATAAAATTTTTTTATATACAAAGAGTGTCATAAAACAAGATTACAATCTTCACAGGTGTCTATAAAGGGTTCTAATTCAATCGCTACCTGAGCTGAGCAAGCAGAACTAGATAACTGTGAAAAGAGCTTTATTGTATACCCTTTAATACCTTTTGAACTTTGAACCATGTATATAAATCTAGTTAAACTGTTAAAATTTTAAATGGTGACAATTAACTCAAAATTTAGAAAACACTGGAACTATTCTAGTAAAGAGACCTGGTGGTTAAGAAAACCAGATTTGGAATCAAACCTCTGGGGTTAAATCTCTATAAAAACCATAGTCAATCAAACAGGGTAACTGGAGGAATAACTATTGTTTTTGGTAAATAAGGCAAATTCCCACGGCAAGTCATTTTCCTTTCGTAGAGCTTAAGAGTTAATTTGAACCTAAGAAAATTAACTTGTGAGCAAATCTGAATAAAAATCTAACTCCTAAAAACCAGAAGACTAAATAATAAATTATGTCAACACTTAACAGTGACACCATCAAAGCTGACACACAGATGATACTACACTACAATGGGTCATTGCGATACATTTCACATACTTTGCAGCAACTTTTCAGGGTAATGTCACTCTGTGTGGGTCAGTCACATCCAGCTCTTTGAGACCTTACAACTGTAGCCTGCTAGGCTCCTCTGTTCACGGGATTTCTTAGGCAAGAATACTGGAATGGGTTGTCATTTCCTCCTCCAGGGGATTTTTTTTCCCAACCTTGGATTCACATCCATGTCTCCTGCATTGCAGGTGGATTCTTTACCACTGAGCCACTTGGGCAGATGCTAGCTAAAAAATAATCACAGGATTCTACTGGAACTCCTAGTTAAAAATTAACCAAGCCCGATTTTCATTTTCCACATCTACACCTGATTCTTTTTATATTTCAGGAAAGGCTTCTGTAAAAAATCAGAACTGTACATGCACAACTGAGAATGTCTCCTTTTGAAAGGTGAATCTAATCAGCTTGCTTTGCTGAGGGATCAGATCAAGATGGTGGAGGAGTAGGATGTGGAGCTCACCTTCTCTCACAAATACAAAAAAAACCCCATCTACATGCAGAACAGTTCTCACAGGACATCTACTGAATGCTTGCAGAAGACCTCAGACTTTCAAAAAGGCAAGGAATCCCAAATAACTGGATAGCACACACAGAGAGAAAGACAAAGGGATCTAGATAAGACCTGCACTTGTGGGAGGGAGCCGTGGAAGAGGTAAGGTTTCCACACGCTGGGAAGTCTCCCTGGCGGGGAGATCATCAGACAGAGCGGGAGCTTTGGAGCCTCAGAGGAGAAGGCGGCAACCGGTGTGTGCAGCGCAAGACTGGGAGAGACCCGCACAGAGGGCTGGTGCCTGGAGCAGCACTCGGCAGCCTGAGACGCTCCGCAGCTGGGGCAGACTCGGGCTGGGTGCTGGGGCGCAGGCTTCAGAGGCTGGGTCCTGGGGAGAGGATGATGGCCAGCACACACTGAGGAAAGTGGCGGCAAGCATCCCAACCAAACTGCACGCCACAAACAGAGAAATTAAACTAACACAAGCTACACAGAGACACTGCCACACATAAATAGCCCTCCAAGGCCACAGTAGATAACTTTCTCCTAAACTCATAGAGCAAGAGAATATAAGTAAAACGAAGATGTATACAGTCCCAAATAAGGTGAATCCAAACAGACTCACACCAAGACACACAGTATTCTAAAAGCAGCAAAAGAGAGTCCATTACAAGGGACCCCAAAGCTACCAGCTGATTTCTCCACAGAAACACTGCAGGCTACAAGGGAGTGGCAAAATATATTCAAAGTCTTGAAAGGGAAAATGTGCAACCTAGAATATTCTATCCAACAAGACAATCATTGAGAATGGGAAGAAAAACAGAACTTCTCAGATAAGAACTAATGAATATAGCAATATTAAACCTATCCTAAAAGAAATATTGAAAGACCTCTAAATAGAAACAAGAAGATAAAGGAAGGAAGAAATTACAACTGGAAAGTAAATCACTTAAATTAGCCAGTATACAGAGCAAAAAGAAAAACCTATTTATAAAAGTGAAGATAAACACATGGAACAGAAAAAGAATAAAGATGAAGGCATAAAAAAGGACACCAGGAAAAAGAAAGAAAAAGGACACCAGGGACTTCCCTAGTGGTCCGGTGGCTAAGACTCTATGCTCCGGGGCTCACTCCCTGGTCAGGGAACCAAGTCCCACGTGCCACAATGAAAGGGTTCACGTGCCACAGCTAAAGATCCCACACGCCGCAACTAAGACCCTGAGCAGCCAAATAATAAATATTTTTAAAATAGTAAACAGAAAAGGACATCAAAATCATAAAATGTGGGCAGCTCCCGGGTGGTCTAGCAGTTAGGACTTGGCACCTCCACTGCCAGGGACCTGGATTCAACCCCTGGTCAGGGAACTAGATTCTACACGTTGCAACTGAGAGTTCATATGCCACAAATAAATATCCCACATGCCTCAACTAAGACTCGGGGGAGTTACATAAACATGTTTTGGAGAAAAAAAAAATCATAAAATATAGGGAAGGAGAGTAAGAAAATGCAGGTTGTTCTTCTTTTTTTAAAAGCATGTGTTTGAGGCTATATGACTATCAGTGTAAAGCAAGCAGATACAAGGGGTTAACATACTTGAAAAACAGGGCAACCACAAATTAAAAACAAACAATAGATTCATAGAAACCAAAAAGAAGAGAAAACAAGCACAAGAGGAAATCATTAAACCACAGAAAGAAAAAACACTTCAATTGGAAAACTAGGTTTAAAACAGAAATAAATACATAAGTATCAATAAATTACTTTAAATGCCAACAGACTGAATGTTCCAATCCAAAGAATGAGTGGCAGACTGGATAAAAAACAAAGAGCCTAGGGAACTCCCTGGCGGTCCAATGGTTAGGACACCATGCTCTCACTGCTAAGGGCCCAGGATCAGTCCCTGATCAGGAACTAATATACCACAAGCCACATGGCACAACCAAAGAAACCCCAAAACCAAGAGCCTACAATGTGCTGCCTATAAGAGACCCACCTTAGGGCAAATGGCACACATAGACTGAAAGTGAGGGGATGGAAAAGGATATTTCATGCAAATGGAAATGATAAGAAAGTGAAAAGTAGCAATACTCGCATCAGACAAAACAGACTTTAAAACAAAGGCTATAAAGAAGGACACTAGAGGGCTTCCCTGGCAGCTCAGTGGTAAAGAATCTGCCTGTCAATTCAAGAGACAAAGGTTCAATCCCTGATCCAGGAAGATCCCACATGCTGCGGAGCAACTGAGCCTGTGTGCTACCAACTTCTGAGCCTGCATGCAGCAACCACTGAAGCCCGCAGGCTATGCTCTGCGGCAAGTGAGGCCACCACAGGGAGAAGCCCACGCACCGCAACCAGAGAAAAGCCCAAGCAGCAGGGAAGACCCAGCACAGGCAAAAACTAATAACATTTTTAAAAGCACGCTGCTGCTAAGTTGCTTCAGTGGTGTCCGACTCTGTGCAACCCCATAGACGGCAGCCCACCAGGCTCCCCGGTCCCTGGGATTCTCCAGGCAAGAACACTGGAGTGGGTTGCCATTTCCTTCTCCAATGCATGAAAGTGAAAAGTGAAAGTGAAGCTGCTCAGTCGTGTCCAACTCTAGCGACCTCATGGACTGCAGCCTACCAGGCTCCTCTGTCCATGGGATTTGCCAGGCAAGAGTACTGGAGTGGGGTGCCACTGCCTTCTCCAAAAGCACACTATATAAAATAAAGGGGTCAATGTAAGAAAATACTTTTATACTCACCGAGATATATACACCTAATATAGGAACACTCACGTACATAAAATACTAATGGACATAAAGGGAGAAATTTATGGAAATACAATATTAGTAGGGAACTTTAACATTCCACTGACATTAATGAACATAACTTAAGAAACAGAAAAATCAATAAAAATAAATCAATATCAAATAAATTGATTTTAAAAAATCAATTATATGCTAGAACAGTTAAGACTTGATTATTTTCAGGACATTTTTATCCAAAAAACTCAAAACACAGTCTTTTCAAGTGCACATGGTTTATTCTCTACAAGTGACCACATACTAGGGCACAAATCAAACCTCGACAAATTTAAGAGTATAAGCATTATTTCAAGAATCTTCTTTGACCACAACAGAATGAAGCAAGAAGTCAACCACATGAATAGAAATAAGGGGGAAAAAATGATTTCATGCAGACTAAACAACACGCTACTTAAAAAAACAAAAGGTCAACAATGAAATCAGACAGGAAATTTAGAGAAAACTGACTATGACAATATAACCATACAAAATGTATGGGATGCAGCAAAAGCAGTTCTGAGAGGGAAGTTCATAGCAATAGAGGTCTTCCTCAAAAAAAAGAAAAGTCTCAAACAACCTAACCTATCACTTAAAAGAATTAGAAGAACAAACAAAATGTAAAATCAGCAGAAGAAGGAACTAACCAAGACCAGAGAAAATAAGCAGACTAAAAAGGAGTCACTAAAATCAAGAGCTGGTTCTTTGAGAGACTAAACCAAAGTGACAGGCCTCTGACAGGGCTCACCAGGGAGCAGAGAGAGAGACCCACATAAACAAAATAACAGACCAAACAACTCTCAACTGATACGACGGACACACGAAAAAGCCTAAGAGAGTACTATGCCCAATTATATATGCCAAAAAATTCAACAACCTAGAAGAAATGGACAAGTTTCTAGAAACATACAGCCCCTGAAAACTGAAACAAGAAACATAATTTGTACAGAACCTTCACTAGAAGTGAAATAGAATTTGTAATTAAAAACAACTCCACAAACAGAAAGTACAGGACCAGATGGCTACCAAACACACAAAGAACTTATACCGATTCTTCTCAAACTCTTCCAAAAGACTGAAGAGGAGAGAACACCCCCAAAGACGTTCCATGAGCCACCATCACTCTGATAATGAAATCAAAGATACCACAAAAAAAGAAAGTTACAGGCCAGTATCTTTGATGAATTTGGATGCAAAAATTCTCAACAAAATATTAGCAAACCAAATCCAAGAACATATAAAAAGGAATACGCATCATGACTAAGTTAAATTCATTCTAGAGTCACAAGGATGGTTCAGATATATGCAAATCAACGTGATACATCACATCAACAAAAGGCAAAAGCCACACGAGAAGCATTTAACTACCATTCACGATAGAAACTCTTACAAAAGTGGGTATAGAGGGAACATATCTCAGTGTTATAAAGGCACTGATGACAAGCCCACAGCCAACATAATAGTCAATGGCGAAAAGCTGAAAGCGTTCTTGCCAAATTCAAGAACAAGGCAAGGATGCCTACTCTCGCCACTTCTACTCAACACAATATTGGAGGTACTTGCCACAGCAATCAGAAAAGAAATAAAAGGTATCCAAGTTAGAGGAGAAAAAGTAAAACTGTTACTATTTGCAGATGACATGATACTCTATACAGAGAAGCTTAAAACCTCCACATATAAACTATTAGAATAAATGAACTCAGCAAGATAGTAGGATACAGGAATAATATACAGAAATCGGCTTCATTTCTTTACACCAACAATGAAATATTAGAAACAGAAAGTAAAGAAAAAATTCCATTTAAAACTGCATCCAAAAATCTTAGAAATAAATGTAGCTAAGAAGGTGAAAAACCTATATGCTGAAAACTATAAAACATTAATAAAGGACTGAAGATAATTCAAAGAAATGGAAAGATATCCCATGCTCCTCGATTAGAAAAATTAATACTGTTAAAATGGTAATGCTACCAAAAGCAATCTTCAGATTTAATGTGATCCCTACCAAATCACCCATGACATTTTTCACAGAACTAGAATAATAAAAAAAATGTATATGGAGCCATGAAAGACTTAAAATCGCCAAAGCAATCCTGGGAGGGGCGGGGGGGCGGGGAAGACAGGCAGCATAACTCTCCCAGACCTTCAGACAATACTACAAAGCTACAGTAATCAAAACGAGGTGGTACTGGTACAAAAACAGACATATATATCAATGAAACAGAACAGAGAACCCAGAAATAAATCCATATACTTTCGGTCAATTAATCTTTGACAAAAGAGGCAAGTGTACTGGACAAGTTGGACAGCTGCGTGTAAATCAATGAAGTTAGAAAACACCCTCACAACCTGCAGAGAAATAAACTCAAAATGGCTTGAAGACTTAAGCATAAGACATGACACCATAAAACTAGAAGAGAACATAGGTAAAACATTCTTTGACATAAATCATACCAATGTTTTCTTAGGTCTCCCAAGGCAGTAAAAATAACAAAAAAACAAATGGGACCTAATCAAACATACAAGTTTTTGCACAGTGATGGAAACTACAAAAAAAAAAAAAAAAAGACAACCTACAAAATGGGAGAAGATAGCTGCAAATAATGCAACCAACAGGCGTCAAATCTCCAAAATATACAAACAGCTCATACAACTCAACAACTAAGACAATCCAGTCGAAAAATGGGCAGAAGACCTTAAAAGACATTTCTCCAAAGAAGACATACAGATGGCCAATAGGAATATGAAAAGATGCTCAACATAGCTAGCTAATTATTACAGAAATCCAACTCAAAACTATGAGGTACCACTTCAACCAGTCAGCATGGCTTCAAAAAGTCTACAAACAACAAATGCTAGACAGGGTGTGGAGAAAAGGGAACTCTCCTACGCTGCTGGTGGGAATGTAAACCGGTGCAGCCACTGTGGAAACAATTGAAGGGATTCACACAAAATCTTGGGTTCCGAACTTTTTCAAAATATTATGCTAGGCAATAAATGTTAGAAGACAAATCTGTGAAAGAACTGATATTCATGTAAGTTTAAAGTGTTACAATTTCTTTAAAAAGGTGTATAAAAGTAGAATTTATGATTATTCAAATGCATTTTTAATGCTTATTCAAATGTATCTTTTCAAAAATGCAGCCTACATGCAATTCATTTTTCCACTTTTTTTCTTAAAATGCTGGGAGAAATTAAGAGGTAAATTACCACAATTCTACAACCAATAACATACTCCTCATTAATACTGCAAGGAGCAGAGTCAAGTCCCAGAAAATCATCTGCACTTCTAATATGGATTATGGTCAACCTCAGGTGTCAGCTGGAAGGAGGATAGAAGGAAGCCTGCTATGGTAATGCAAATACTGGACAGAGGCGGTATTTCTGAGGGAATAAATGATATACAAATTAACTGACTTGCACATTTAAGACTTGTGGGGAACTCACTCCCTTAGTGGTCCAGTGGTTAGGGGTTTGAGCTTACACTGCAGGAGGCAGAGATTCAATTCCTGGTCAGGGAACTAAGATATCGTATGCCATGCTACAAAGACTTGTGCACACTACTATAGACACTTCAATAATAACAACCATTTAAGTAATAAACTATTTTTTTATTAAATATTTAATTATTAACAATTTAAATCTAAGCTTGATCAAACTAACATTGAGCGAGTTTATCAACTGCTCTATGCTTCAGCTTTGAAAATCTGTAATGGATCAATAACACTTCCTGGGTTATTGTGGAAGTGAGACAATGCATATATAGTATTTAGTACACTGCTTCAGTACAGTGAACACTCAGTGAATGCAGGTCTAATACATTATCACTACAGATGGGGGACTGCAACTTTTATCCATGTGAGATGTCTTTATCCAGTTTAATAATAACAGTCGTAAGGTATGGATATTCCGCCAGGCCTAAAGACAGACACATCCAAAGTTCTGAGTTTTCATGGGCTCATTCATCCCATGGTATGCACCTTAACTTATTCAACTTTTCCCTAAGTAAGAGAGATCCCAGTTACTTCCTTTTTTCTCATTAGAAATGAAGTGATAATGAATGCCCTCAATCTCTACACTGTCTCTTCCAATCTTTTTATGTGTAAAATAGATTAGTGCATAAACTATTACGGTTCTTTCAAATATGAAACTTAAGTCTCAAATAATTGAATGCCTACCCATCAAAATCCTAAAATAATATATTAATACCAAAATTAAGAGTATCGCCAGAGGCTACAGATTAGAATTACCTGAAGAAAAACCTCATAAATTCTAAATTTGTATGTCAAATGAAAATTCAGAAGCTTAAAAAAAAGTTTTCTTCCACATCTTACAATAATCACTAACTAAAGTAGTCTAAAATCTATAGCTCTTTCCAAAAGTTTGAGGAAATTAAAGATTTTATTTATTGACAGAAAAGCAATCACAAAATACTCTTAAGTGAAAGTCACTCAGTCGTGTTCGACTCTTTGCAACCCCATGGACTATATAGTCCATAGAATTCTTCAGGCCAGAATAATGGAGTGGGTAGCTGTTCCCTCCTCCAGGGGATCTTCCCAACCGAGGGATCAAATGCAGGTCTCCCGCACTGCAGGCGGACTCTTCACCAGCTGAGCCGCCAGGGAAGCCCAAGAATGCTGGAGTGGGCAGCCTAACCCTTCTCCAGGGCATCTTCCCAACCCAGGAATCGAACCGGTGTCTCCTGCATTGCAGGTGGATTCTTTACCAGCTGAGCTACCAGGGAAGCCCAACTCTTAAGTGAATAGATGTTAATTTCCATTTTGCTGAAACAAAATAGATACACACACAAAGAAACACACCTAGGGTATAACTGCTTTTCCTGAGGGGGATGCAACTGAAGTCCAGTTTCAGCTTTATCCCTTGACATATGCAATTTTTCTACAATGAGTATGTACCATTTTTGCAACAACAAAAATGTTCAATTCTGTTTAAAAACAAGAGTCCAGGACTTCCCTGTTGGCTCAGGGCTAAAGAATAAGCCTGCCAATGCAGGAGACACAGGCCTGATCCCTGGTCCAGGAAGATCTCACATGCCACAAGGCAACTCAGCCCATGCTCCACAACTACTGAGCCTGTGCCTTAGAGCTGAGGAACCACAACTCCTGGAGCCTGAACACTCTACAGCCCACGCTCCCCGACAAGAGAAGCCACTGCAGTGAGAGCCCGCGCCCTGCACTAGGAGTAGCCCCTGCCCGTGGTAACCAGAGAAAAGCCCACGTAGCAACCAAGAACCAGCACAGCCAATTAAATTATTAAAACAAACAAACAAACAAAAATAAGAGTACCTCAAGCTTTCAGTACCCAACAAATGTAGGTATCCAACAAATGAATTCCTGCATAACCAAGTACTTTTGTTAACACTGGTAAGTCACACTGGCCAGTGCTCCAACTGCTCAGTGCACCTCAAAAAGAAATTCTTTACTCTTTCTAATGGTAAATCACCCCATATCTCTATTTTCTATTCTGCCCACTCTCACTTTCAAATCGGCAAAACACAGCATTCTCATTAAGCGGAAACAAGATTTGACACAGTTTATTTTAGCCACAGACTCCACCTTGGTGCAGTCTATTCTCAGCCCAAATCTGCTTCATGCCAGAGACCAAGTCCCTTGCTAGCTGGACTTCTGGTTCATTCTCAGGTTCCACACTGAAACCATGTTCCTAAAAATAACTGACATCCTTTCCTACCTGCTTCTCCTTCTGATTTTGTCTTGAAAACACCCCCTAACACATCTTGGTCCACGCCGTCTCTATGAAATCACTTTCCACAGATTATTGCTTTGTGGGCTCACAGTAAAACATTCCCCAATTTTTGTTAACTGTAGCTGTCTGAGAGAAGGAACCTAATTTTCAATTATTACCACTAACCCAGGCTGCGATGCCCAAAGGCCATTTTGGACTTCCGCGCACTCTTAGGTCAGAGCGCAGCGCAGCCATACCGACCTTGGTTCAGGTAGGTGAGCGTCTCGTCGTGCAGCTTCACGGCGGGCGATGTCGCGGCACACATCACGTACTGGAAGGGTGGGTGTTTGGTCTCGTCATCCAGCGGAAGGCTAGAATCTTCCTGCTTGAAAATGGGCAATGCCAAGACATCGCTGCAAAGAAAAAGCCACACTGACCTTACTCGGGGTCTAAAATACTTAAAAACATATAGAAGTATTTAAAGGTAGTTTCTTTTAAATTTTAAGATCACAGATATTATCAAGAGGGACCTCCCTGTGGTCTAGTGGTGAGGGTTTGGCACTTCCACTGCAGGGGGCATGGGTTCGGATCCCTGGTCAAGGAACTAAATCCCGCATGCCACTCAGTTGCTCCCCATATGTAGAATAAAATAACTATTAATGATAATCTGGCACCCCCAAAAGATAGCTTCAATAACCCATATATCTAGTGGGAGAAAGAGGAGTGGGTGGCTATAATTAGGCAAAAGTATTAAAATGAGAAATATTTAAAGTAAGCAGTATTTAATAGTTAATAAAGTCCAAACTACTGATAAAGAGATCAGGCTAATAATATATCTAGTACTAAAAAAAAAAAAAAAAAAAAACTTATGTCAAAAAATTCTTTAAAAACTTAAAACTCATTATTTCTATTAAAAAAGATCAAGAGTACGGAGCCACCTGTTTTGAAAGGTAGGTCACCCTGGCACCATGAAATTACAAAGAAGCATTTGATTAAAATGGTACTTTATAAAAAGTTCCCTGCTAGGCTTAGCCAAGTGCTGAGAGCATAAAGCTTCACACTCAGTCTAAGACAATGGCTTCTTCTGAGAAGCAAACAGTAGCAGTATAAACAGCTGCTATTTTTTTCCCCCCAAGAATAACTTGGGGCATTGATCAGGAGGCGGTGGGGGGATCTTCTGGGGTACTGTCTATATTCTATAACTTGAGTGGTTAAACACACATGGATGTTATCTGGTTTGCCTTAAAAAAAAAAAATCAGCTGTCTTTTACATACCACAAAATTCACCCTTATAAAGCGTATGTTTCAGTGGCTCTCAGTATCTTCACAGAGTTGGGCAGTCTTCACCGCTATTAATTCCAAGACATTCTCAGCACCTCAGAAAGAATTCTCATACCCCTAGCAGCCACTCCCTATACTCCCACCCTACCCACCACCACCCGAGCAACCACTGACCTGCTTGTCTCTGTGGACCTGCCTATTCCAGATATACAATGCACACAGAATCACGTGACCTTTTGTGATTGGTTTCTTTTATTAACACTTAGTGTGATTTCAAGGTTCATTCATGTTGTAGCACGTACAGTACGTCATTCCTTCTTATGGCCGAATGATATTCCATTGTATGAATACACCATATGCTAATTATCCATCATCAGATTATGGACCTTTACCTTGTTTCCATTTTTTGGTTATTACGAATATGCTGCTATGAACACTTGTATATGTTCTGTGTAGACATGTTTAATTCCTTTGGATTTATATCTAGAAGTAGAATTACTGGGTCATATGGTAACTCATATATCTATCTACCTTTTTGAGAAACTGCCAAACTGTTTTTTAAAGTGGCTGCACCATTTTATATTTCCACCATTAACATGTGAAGGGTAGGGTTTTGTTTTGTTTTTTTTTAAGATAATTTGCTGAGCTGTACATTTATATCCTGATGACTTTTCTATGTCCATTTCTCAATAAGAAGTAAAACAGCAAAACATCCAAATGAATAACTACTATAACAAGGACCTCAAAGACTTGTCTCAACTGTTTATCTGTTCTTATGAGCTGTTCACTGACAGATATCTGGCTGGCCCATTTTAATTAAATTCAACTTTTTAAAAAATGTGGGAATAAGTGAAATGAAAGGGAAACCCTGTATTTCCTCTTCCCACATACATTTCTATTAAAGCACCAGACTGATTATTCAGGGACTAAATTACACACTAATTCTCCTTCATTTATACCTAGAAAATGTCAAAACACTTCTAAGTCAAAAGTATAACTGAGGAACGCATAGTTAGCAATGGTCTCCAGCCCTCTTCTAGAACAGAGATATAAAAACTTTACAGGAAACTTAAAAATGGTACTTTAAGACTCAGAGAAGCTCTCTTTATGAAACAACTACAGCAGTCAAAGTAGCTCCACAGCAGATTAAAATAAATACATATTCTGTTTCACATATATGTAATTATTTACAGTTTTCTGGGTGAGAGAATTTCCTGGTGGTCCAGTGGTTAGGACTCCATGCTCTCACTGCCGAGGACCAGGGTTCAATCCCTGGTTAGGTAACTAAAACCCCACAAGCCATGCAATGTGGTCAAAACAACAACAAAAAAAGTTATCTTGGCGAGAAAGGGAAAAAATGAGATGAGAGCTATAAATCAGATGCTTTAGTTAATCATACTAAAAAGTGACATGGAGAATAATTTTAAGGTCTTAATGCTAACTGCCTTGGTTGATCATTACATACATAAGACATCAGATTGCAGAAGATTGGCTATTATAAATAAACTGCTACATACAGTAAATAAAATTTTATTTGCTTCAGATCCTAGAAGGCCACCACCATTACATTCCCTTGGTTATGGTAGCTCAGACAGTAAAGTATCTGCCTACAATGCAGGACACCCAGGATCAATCCCTGGGTTGAGAAGAGGCCCTGAAGAAGGGGCTGGCTACCCACTCCAGTGTTCTTGCCTGGAGAATCCCATGCACAAAGGAGCCTGGCAGGCTGCAGTCCGTCGGGTTGAAAAGAGTCGAACACAACTAAGTGACTAATACTTTTATTTCCATAGCCTACTATGCTTTTGGTAGGTGCTAAAAACTCCTGAATAAACATAAACATGTATAGATCATCTGCTGATGCAATCCCAATTAACTTTTCACTTTATTAGAAAGACAATGAATTCCAACCAACACAGCAGCCAGAGCGAGCCTCTGCAAATAGAAGTTGGACCATTTCATTCCTTTGCACTCTCTCCATCACCTCACTTTAGAAACCAAGGTCCCTGGAAGGACCTGGTTCAGTCACTGCAGCCTCCTTCCTCAACCCTTCCGGGGCCTTTGCACTGGCCTACTCTGCTGATGTCCTACTGGCTCACTGTATTCAAATGTCACCTTTTCAGTGACAACTGTAATCCTCCATGGTACTCCCAGCTGCTCCTTTCCTGCTCTATTTATCCACAAAGCATTTCACTTTCCAACACTATACCAGACTTACATTTGTATGCCCCATAAGTGTAACTACCCCCCAAACTGGTTTCTCTTCACAGACTCAAACCCAGCGTCTAGCACAAAAGAGCTCAAATATCTGCTGAACTGATGAATGAACTGCAGCACTGATATGCAATCATTACTAAAGTGAAAAGCCAGATCTCCAGACAATTTGAGATCATAATTTCTACCAGGATGAGCCATAAGAAAAGTTCTGGTATTCAGCTGATTTTGTAACCTCATATTCCAGACAGGTAGGTCTCCCAGGGATCTGACAAGCAAATGAAAAGACACAAGGATTTGAATTATTCCAAGTAATCCTGATGCCAGTATCCAAAAATATCCAGGCACACAAAGACAAACACGACTTTAGGCGCAAGAACCAACAGCAAAAACAACAGATGGCATATACCCAGTTCCAGATCCTGTCTGTTGGCATTCAGTGCTTTCCTGATTCTGCTGCAGAGGGTTAGAGGTCTGAAGACTACATATATAAGACATCTTGCCAGCTGGAATCTTGGTAGGTTGCTCTGAAGGGAAATGAAGAGGGAGTGGGAAAGAGCAGAAGCAGGCAACCACAGCTGCAGGGAAGTTCAAGGCAGCAGCAGCCATGCCTCCAACAGCCAGCCCTTCTCCCTGAACCCTTCTAGCACTTTCACAGTCAATACTTCACCAAACCCTTCTCTGCCTGAGACAGCTCAGTGCATCCTATTTTCCTGACTGGACACAGACCAATACCCACCAAAGACTTCAAGATGCCAGAAGTACTGAACCTATATGATAAAATTAAGCTTACTTTGTTTAAAGAAATAAAGAATGAATATTTAACAGTAAGATTACACAGAAATGAAGAGTATATAAGGAAAATGGAACATAAACAAAAAGTTATCCAGAAGGTAGCACAGAAAATGCCGAAGAGGTGTTAAGAGAGAAAGGGAGAAGATTCTACACTGAAGTCTCAGAAGCGGAAAGAACGGGCAGAGGCAGCATTTGATATAAAGGCCCAGTAAAGTCTGGACCAATGAAGTACACTAAATCGCTGATTTAAGAACCCAAAATAACCAAAGTAGGATAAGCAATTTTCGAACCCACGCCCAAAAGCACATCAAGACCACTATGAGGTACCATTTCACACCAGTCAGAATGGCTGTGATCCAAAAGTCTACAAATAATAAATGCTGGAGAGGTTGTGGAGAAAAGGGAACCCTCTTACACTGTTGGTGGGAATGCAAACTAGTACAGCCACTATGGAGAACAGTGTGGAGATTCCTTAAAAAACTGGAAATAGAACAGCCTTATGATCCAGCAATCCCACTGCTGGGCATACACACTGAGGAAACCAGAAGGGAAAGAGACACGTGTACCCCAATGTTCATCGCAGCACTGTTTATAATAGCCAGGACATGGAAGCAACCTAGATGTCCATCAGCAGATGAATGGATAAGAAAGCTATGGTACATATACACAATGGAGTATTACTCAGCCATTAAAAAGAATACATTTGAATCAGTTCTAATGAGGTGGATGAAACTGGAGCCTATTATACAGAGTGAAGTAAGCCAGAAGGAAAAACATAAATACAGTATACTAACGCATATATATGGAATTTAGAAAGATGGTAACAATAACCCGGTGTACGAGACAGCAAAAGAGACACTGATGTATAGAACAGTCTTCTGGACTCTGTGGGAGAGGGAGAGGGTGGGAAGATTTGGGAGAATGACATTGAAACATGTAAAATATCATGTAAGAAACGAGTTGCCGGTCCAGGTTCGATACACGATACTGGATGCTTGGGGCTAGTGCACTGGGACGACCCAGAGGGATGGTATGGGGAGGGAAGAGGGAGGAGGGTTCAGGATGGGGAACACATGTGTACCTGTGGCGGATTCATTTTGATATTTGGCAAAACTAATACAATTATGTAAAGTTTAAAAATAAAATAAAATTAAAAAAAGAAAAAAAGAAAAACTTGTAAGCCAGTATGTGTGTTCATATTTCAAAAGTCCTATTTTTTCAGTAAAGTACCAAGTATGGAAATTCTACTGAAAGTAGGCCCTGGCAGGAAGAGTTGTGGGTCTGAGATGGGGCCACCCCATCCTTAAGCAGAGCTGGAGAGGGACTGGGCGAGGGCGCAGAGGTGAGACCACCAACCAGCAAAGGGATGCGCTTGAGAGTGGAGGTGGTGCGCTTCCCGTGAGGCCTGATCAGCGCTTCCTTAGAGCCACCCTGTTACCTAAGTAACGGAAAGGAAGCATCGGATTTAAGCAGGGTTACGGTTGTGTTAAAAAAGAGGACCGGGGAATAAAGCAAAAGGGGGCAAGAGAACAAGGGTATATGTGGGCAAGTAACTACAATGATTGACCAGGAAAATTTAAACTGGTTGGGGAAGAAAACAGGAGCTCAAGAGAGTACATGTGTGCGTGCTCAGTCGCTCAGTCATGTCCGACTCCTTGCGACCCTATGGACTGTAGCCCTCCAGGCTCCTCTGTCCATGGGATTTCCCAGGCAAGAATACTGGAGTGGGTTGCCATTTCCTACTCCAGGGGATCTTCCTGACCCAGGGATCAAACCCAAGTTTCCTGCATTGGCAGGCGGATTCTTTACCACTGAGCCACTGGGGAAGCCTCTTCAAGCGGGTGAGAAATTGTGATGAGAGCAATATCAGTGGTTGTATTAATAAATTTTAATGGGTGCAGTGATGGCAGAAGGAGAGTAATAAGGGAGAGAGTGAAGGACAGGGGGCAGCAGGTGAACTCTGAATCTGAGATTGCAGTGGGTCGCATGATGGGTAAATCCAGGTCTAATGTATGACCATAGGATTGAGTAGCTGAGATAATGTCGCTGTAAGAAAGATACTCAAGGAACGGAAGTGTCAGGCTGCTGGAAGGCCCATTTAAATATCTTCTGAAGTCACCACGAGTGAACAGACTAGTCGTGTTCACTGTGACAGTGAGCCGGGATCTTGAGTTTTTAAAATAAGAAATGACCCCCACACCAGATGACTGCAATCACTGAGGGCCTGGTGACAATCAGTGGCATGAAATTCAAAGCTGGGGGTCTTGCAGAAAAGGAGGGAGACAGAACAGTCCGGAGGCGGCTGTGAGAAGCCGCAAGGATCCCTCCCCAGGCTCCTGGTGCAAGAGCAGGGATGTGAATGTAAGCCCCCAGCAGTTGAGAGGGTCTCAGGGGAGAAGGGTCCTCAGATAGCAGGTTTCCACAAGAGCAGGGTAGGGGAAGACAGCATTAAGAGACAAAGCTGGCTATACTAGTTTCCTAGGGTTGTCATCACAAAGAACCAGAAACTAGAGGCTTAAAACGGCAGCAGCTTCCTGTCTCACTGTTCAAGGGCCGGAAGTCTGAATCCAGGGGTTGGCTGAGCACTGGGAGGGAAGGCCTCTCGCAGCTTCTGGGGTCTGGCGGCGGGGGCTGGGTGCCCTCACTTGTAGGCGCAGCACTCTAGGCCCTTGGCCAGCTTCTTCCCGTGTGTCTTCTGTATCCCCTCTGTGTGTGTGTGTCTGTGTGCGTCCAGATTTCCCCTTTCTAAGGACACCAGTTCTCTTCAACCAGTGCCCACCCTGATGACCTCATTTTAACTGGATTACCTTTGTGAAGTCCTTATTTCCAAATAAGGCCACATTCTGAGGCATTGTGGGGGGGGGTGCCTGGGACTTCAACATATCTTTTTGGGGGACACACAATTCAATCTGTAACACTGACTGCTTGGGAGATTTTTCTGATAGACTAAGAATTCCAGAGAGTAAAGTGGGAGAATTTTAGGAACCAGTCAGAACGGGGAGCCGGCTACAGAAATGCGCAAGTGCAGAGCACCGTGCTGAACACAGGACAAGGAGTGTCCTGGAAGTCTGGAACTTCCCCTAGTCTCGACAAACAGGAACCAAGTGCAGTGGGCTTCCCTGGCTCAGTGGGAAGGCACCCATCTGCCAGCGCAGAAAAGGCAGGTCCTGGTTCCTGGTCCGGAAAGATCCACATACTGGGGAGCAACTAAGCCGTGCACGGCAACTACTGAGCAGAAACGCCGAAACTACTGAAGCCCGCGTGCCCTAGAGTCCATGCTTCGCAAAAGAAGCCGCCATGAGGAGCCTGCACCGCTGCAACTGGAGAGCAGCCCCTGCTCGCCACAACCTGAGAAAGGCCCTCACAGCAACAAAGACACAGCACTGCCAAAATTAAAAAATCAGAGTCAAGTGCACAAAAGGACTGGTCCAGTGTGCCCTAGAAAATGAGACACACGTCTAGGAGAGACTGATCAAAAAGAGACGGCACTAATAAAGATGAGGAAAAAAGATGTAACTAATGATATAAAAACTAGTAAGATGAGAATATCACTAACAACTATAGCAACGTATCTGAACATATGGATAAGATCAACAATTTTCTAGAAAAATTAACATCAAAACTTTAAGACATAAAAAACTACAAGACTTCCACAGTGGCACTGTGGATAAGAATCTGTCAATGCAAGGGACACGGGTTCCATCTCTGGTCCAGGAAGAGCCCACAAGCTGCAGAGCAACTGAGTCCCTGTGCCACAACTACTAAGCCCACAGTGCTCAGAGCCTGTGCTCCTCAACAGGAGACGCCACCGCAGTTAGAAGCCCGGGCGCCACGAGGAAGGGCGGCCCTACTGGCCACAGCCAGAGAAAGACCACGCAGAGCCACTGACAGCCAGCACAGTCTAAGCAAATCCAGTCATAAAGACATAAAAGGCTTAAAAAGAAAAGTAATGCTACAGAGACCGATACTGTGGTTAAAAATTTTCCCCCAGAGAAAACTTTCACAGAGGAGTTCTACGGGACTTTCGGGGGCAGCTCCTATACAAACTATTGGACAGGACAAAAACCGAGGAATTAACCTTATTCCTTATGAAGACTTATGCAATTGTGACATCAAAACTAGGTACAAACAAAACTAGAAAAGAAAGTGAAAAGCTCAAGTCAGCCATAAATATAGATGCAAAAAGCCTAAACTGAGTATTAACAAATCAAATTCAAGAGTGTAATGACAAACCATCATCTAGCTGGGTATTTCTCAAGAACACAAGGACAGAATCCAGAATCTGCAAACAGGACGACAGATTTAGATCACTGATGGGCACTGGATTTATAACAGAATGGCAGTATAGAGAGGTGAGAAATAGTGTTCATTTGGGCAGCACATATACTAAAATTGGAACGATACAGAGATTAGCATGGCCCCTGTGCAAGGATGACATGCAAATTCGGGAAGCATTCCATATTTTTTATACAGAGTCAAGTAAGTCAGAAAGAAAAACACCAATACAGTATGCTAATGCTAATGCTAAGTCACTTCAGTCGTGTCCGACTCTGTGTGACCCCACAGACGGCAGCCCACCAGGCTCCCCGTCCCTGGGATTCTCCAGGCAAGAACACTGGAGTGGGTTGCCATTTCCTTCTCCAATGCATGAAAGAGAAAAGTGAAAGTGAAGTCGCTCAGTCGTGTCTGACTCTTAGCGACCCCATGGACTGCAGCCCACCAGGCTCCTCTGTCCATGGATTTTCCAGGCAAGAGTACCGGAGTGGGGTGCCATGTATACTAACGCATATATATGGAATTTATAAAGATGGTAACGATGATCCTATATGCAAGACAGCAAGAGACACAGATTTAAAGAAGAGTCTTTTGGACTCTGTGAGAAAAGGTTGAGAAGGGGATGATTTGAGAAGGTAGCGTTGAAACATGTATATTATCATATGTGAAGCAGATCGCAGGTCCAGGTTTGATGCATGAGATGGGGCACTCAGGGCTGGTGCACTGGGATGACCCTGAGGGATGGGATGGGGAGGGAGGTGGGAGGGGGCTTCAGGATGGGGAACACATGTACACCCATGGCGGATTCATGTCAATGTATGGCAAAAACCAATACAATATTGTAAAGTAATTAGCCTCCAATTAAAATAAATAAATTTTTTAAAAATAAAAATGCTCAAATGGAAAAAAAGGTGAGAAATAAACAGTCTTTTCAAAGATATTAGGTAAACTACAGGCTCATACAACTGCAACTGCAACTAACTGGCCTCCTCTCATACAATACCAAAAACAGAAGGAAAAAAACACAACTCTAGAGAGATTGTGAACTTAGATGTGATATGTAAAGTAATAAACCTTCAGAAAAGACCATAAGAGTATTGTTATGACCTCAGAGTAGGGAAAGGCTGCTCAATCTGACCATATCCCGATCAAGACCTTCTGTTTAAAAGGCACCATAAAGAGAATGGGAAGGTGTCACGGAGTAGAAGAGAGTTGTCTGTGACATATATGTGTAATCAAGGCTAGTATCCAGAATATATAGAAGACTACAAAAGAAAATAAACACAGGCTTCCCTGGTGATGCAGCGGTTAAGAATCCTGCCTGCCAAAGCAGGGGACACAGGTTCAGTCCCTGGTCTGGGAAGATCCTGCATGCCGTGGGGCAGCTGAACCCCACGTGCCACAGCTACTGAGGCCCGAGCACCCTAGAGGCCCTGCTCCACGACAAGAGAAGCCTGCACACGGCATCTGGAGGGTAGGCCCCACTTGCCGCAACCAGAGAAAACCCCACACACAGCAATGAAGACATAGCACAGTCAAAAATAAAAATAAAGAAAAATTTAAATACTGTTCCAAAAGGGGGGGGGCGGGCAGGGGAACTGAATGGAAACAAAGGTGCTGCCTTCAAAACCTGGGACAGAAACTTAACAGAGAAATATATAGCTATGAACAGATTAGAAGCAGACCAAAAACAAAGGAGAAGGCGCCTAACTAAAGACAGCAAGTCATCAGAGTCATCAAAACAACAGGAAAGAACCACAAAGATGAAACAGAAAACACAGTCAAGAAAAACAAAACCAAAATCTGATTTCTTACAAAATACGAGATATAGACAAACTTCGGAAAGAGGTCATGGAAGAAGGAAAACACACAAGAAACGCAGGGAGTGAAAGAAATGGTGTAATCACAAATATTGGAGAGATCAGTTAAAAAAATTCCCACAACTAAGATAAACTGTGAATTTCCTATGTCCATGAAGCAAATTTAAACAGGCAAACACCTGTGTAGGCAAAAATAAAATAAAATCATCTAATCCAGATTGTCTTTATAAAAAGCTTTATAAAACCTTGAAGAAAAAATTAAGTCCCATGCTCAGATGGTAAAGAATCCGCCTGCAATGCAGGAGATCTGGGTTCGATCCCTGGGTCAGGAAGATCCCCTGGAGGACAAGGCAACCCACACCAGTAATCTTGCCTGGAGAATCCCATGGACCCAGCAGCCTGGCGGGCCCCAGTCCATGGGGTCACAAAGAGCCAGACACGACTGAGTAAGCACAGCATAGCACACAAAAATATTTAGCCCATAAAAAGAAAATTACCCAGCTCACAGGAAGCTGATACAGGCTTAATGTTTTTTAAAAGGACAGGCAAACAAAAAAAAAAAAGAAAGAAAATTGAGGCTCAATCTCAGCTAGGAACAGAGACAACCTATTTATGAAACTTTGGAAGCATTTTCTCTAATCAGCAAGTAGACTAAAGACTCAAGTTCTTGGTATTTCTAAACAACACTGCAGTGAATGCTAAGGCTTACCCCACACTAAGGCAAGAAAATTAAATGTAAAGATTACACAGGAAGAAACAAACCCATCACTATTTAAAGATATCAACCAGGATAACTGAGCCCCTAAAATTATTAGAACTAATAAGTTCGGCAAGGTCCTGCAGAAGAGGAGAGAGAGAGAAAAAAAAAGAAAGATAAAATAAGAGAAAAAAAAAGAAAGATAAAATAAGAAAGAAAAAAAAATACAGCATTCCCATGTGATTTTCCTTCTATCCAGAAAGATCATCTTCCACCTCGAGAAAGCTTCTTAGTTATTCGCTGGTGAGCAGCCAACAGGT
Source organism: Bos javanicus (assembly GCF_032452875.1). Classification (NCBI taxonomy): domain Eukaryota; kingdom Metazoa; phylum Chordata; class Mammalia; order Artiodactyla; family Bovidae; genus Bos; species Bos javanicus. The sequence goes on from NC_083889.1 coordinate 7,761,338, forward strand.
GCAGTGGAAAGAAGTGGAGGTCAGACCCCCAACTTCAAATCCTATTTCTTCCCTTTGCTGGGCTCTCTGAACTCTTAAGAGTGGGTTTGTTTTTAATTTAGTAGAAAATACTTTAAATACCCACACTCTAGGCACATATTAGATGAGAGGTTCTCAAAGTATGGTTGTGGAATCCTGGAGAACCTGAGATTTTCAGGGGTTCAGGAGGTCACACCTATGCTCAGAATAATACTAAACCATTATTTGCCTTTTTCACTCTTGACATTTGTACAAAACCAATGGTGGTTAAAACTGCAGGTGCCTTGGCATGAATCAACGCGGTAGCACCAAGCTACACAAGCAGTCATTGTACAAAAACATTAACTTTATTAAATACTGGTCCTTGGGTAGGTATACTGTATTTCTGTTGCACACCTAAGTGCAATGGTTTTCTAAAGAAAAGGTTTTTATGAAACTGATCTGTGACTGGATTAAGCAGCTTCTCTTACAGAATATCATTTTTATTTAAACATTGACAAACTGTGATTATTCATTTCTGAGTATTTGACAGAAATTTCCTCAAAAGTGAGCCCTTTATTTCAAGGAAAACAACTATGACAGCATTTGTGACCAATGACAAAATCTGCACCCTCCTTCCACCACGTGCTTTCTCTGATGAGACGGTGGTGATACTAAGGAATGTGATTTTTTGGTATTGCATAGTGAAAAATGAGAACATTGAGAAGATCTGCAAAACTCAAGAGATCATTATTTTCCAAATGACCAATACTTGCACATTTAAAAGTACACAGGTTCAGAGACCCAGTCAAAGTTCAAAACAGACCAACTGATTCTAATGTAACAATATAAAAAGTACATTGACACAGTTTCAGATTGCACATTGCAACTTTAAGAAACTGCCTCTTGTCAAGTGCTGGTATGCTGGTATACTATCAAAGAAGAATATCCAGCATGATCTGAAACGGCTATTAAAATAATCTCTCCTTTTCCAACCACATATCTATGGGAGGCTGAACTTTCTTCACTTATGTCAACCAAAATAGTATACTCTAATAGCAGGTAAGAGAATCCATCTGCTTTACTATGCCAGACATTAAATAAATTTGCAAGTATAAGAGAATGCCATTCTTCACGTTTGATTTTGAAAAAGTTTTCAAATAAAATATATTTGTGATAATGTATAATGGTTTGTAATTGTTTTCTCAAATAAATTAGTAAAATGTAAAAGTTTCTGATTATGAATGGACTACAAAATATACAGTATGCTATTCTACTCAGACAGACTGAAACAAAGTAATCCATAAGAAAATGACACCAACAGGGTTCTACTCTCCTCAAAATCATTCCGCTGAAATCCTTGGAAAGCCGAATAGTATTCATAGGTATAGTCTATGTTTGCCTTCAAAAAACTGTCACATGTTTAAAAACGTAACATTTCTAGTTAGTACATAAGTATCAGAATCATAAAAGAGAAGGAAAGACTAAGGGATTGTCATTGAAGGAAATAAAAAATAAATGCAATATGGGATCCTAGACAGAACATGGATTAGAAAAAAGGCAATACAGAAAAAAAACACTGTGAAATCCCAATAAATTTTGTTCTTCAGGTAATAGTTCTGTACTAAGGCAGTTTTGAAAACTGTACTCTGATTATGGAAGTAGGAGATGCTGGGTAAAGGGTAGATGTCAGCTTTCTACACGATCTTTTTAACTTGTAAATCTTAACTCATAAACTCACAAAGTTTAAGAGAGACTCTACTACCAAGATGCAGCACAGAACCGTTTCCAAAGCAAGCAAAACAAAAATGACAGAACTCGTAAATTCAGTGACAGAACCTACAGCAAAAAAAAGGGTCCAGCATCTTTTTCTTCCTTTCCGCCAAAAGCAAACATTTAAGTTGTCCTGGCAAACTGGCAAGTGTTACTGTGATGAAACACATCAAATTATGAGACCATATCAATAAAACACCAAGTTTCAAACAACACCGAACGAAGGACACAAACTGCACTGAACTTACTCTTAGGGGAGTGCGGGGACCACCCCGATTTTAAAAATGGAACACAATGAAATCTATGGACAAACAATAGGATATGTATAAATTAGCTGAGTGAATGGTTTAGTCTACATAAATATTACTTTTTGAATATAAGGTTTCAATACTCAGCAAATGTTTCTCCAAGGCAATCAAAGTATATTATTAGAATCTATCCTTTAGAGCAGGGGTCAACTAGCTACAGCCCAAAGGCCAAACCCAGCTGGCCTGTTTTTGTACAACCATGACCTAAGAATGGCTTTTATATTTTTTAAAAGGTTGTAAACAAACAAAACAGAGTGACAGAGATTCTCTGGCCTACAAAGCCTTGAATATTTGCTATCTGGCCTTTTATAGAAAAGCTTTGCCAAGCCCTGCTTTAAAGTAATAAATTTTATTTGATTAAGTGAATTTGATTATAATTTAGTTATTAATTATAAAGTCCAGTGTGGACACTATGAAGTATCTTTTTTTTTTAACCAACAATTTACTGAATTCTTTTAATATTAAACCCAGAAAGTTTTTGAAATGTGAAATGAAGAATTTTATAGAAATTATTCCCAATTCTGGAAGTAGTCTCAGGTACCACCATAATAAAATTTTCAAATTTCACGGATTCTGAAAATTTCCTATACTTCCAAGAAATGTCACCCACTCCAGAACATTCTGCTTTAGCATGAGACCCACAGAAAACCATCAGCTATTAACAGTTACATAATAAAATATATCCTCAGTAGTCTTTTATTAACTTAACACTGATCACAAAGTTGAAATTTTCCCATTTCCTCCAAGGGACTATAAACTGACCTTTTAACATTTTAATCAGTATAGAAAATCTGTCTTCATCTCAAACCAGTTTTGATTTAGCAAATTATTTATAAACTACAAATGTACCTCCCAATTGAGACTATATGTAAAATACACCTTTTGTTTCAAAACAGATTTAAACCATAGTGAAGTTTTACAGAGCTCAGGCCAATGCCCTTTGCGAAGGGAATTATTTAGTATAAAAAATATTTTTATGCATAAAGAAGTCACGTTAAAAAAAATTTTTCAGATTACTCCTTAAATCTTGAAACCTAACTTACTATAAATTATATATTTTTTGTGAACCCTTAAGATGGAATGAAAATTACCAGGTGGCCCAAAAGACCTTCCTAAAGGAGTTTTATTGAGTTATACTTTTTTGAGTCCTTTGGTTATCTGCTCCTTACTTCACAGAACATGTATGACCCAGATTTCAAGTTACAATGGGTTTCAAGCCTTCATTCAGTGAAGGGAAACTCAGTCCTCTCTTGAAATGGTAGTGCCACTAACAATCACTTTACTAACAATCACTTTAACATCTACCAGCTTAGGTTTACTCACTTGGAAGAACAGGACTGGCCTATTCGCCTTCCAAGGTCTCTAACCATCTCTAGACTTCTGACACTGTAACTTAGATTTTAAAAAATATTTATGACCTGCCTCATTTCAAACAGAATCTGCAGCAGCCAGAAAAACACACAGTGAAGACTGGAGTGTAGAAAACAAAAGGGAAGAAGCAAAGATTTCACCAGAAATTAGCCTCATCATAATCCAATACTATCAGCCTACATTGTTTAATGCAAACATACATTTCAAAACTGTCAGACTATTGAGAGAAACCACAGGTTTCTTTCATGCTATCTTCCCCCAAAGCTGAAGCAATCATTTCCTAAAAGAACTATTTAGAAATACCTCTTGATTTAAGCATTCAAAAAGCACATGCAATAAGCAGACTTCACTCTGAAAGAAAAATGGACAAAGCTGCCTCCAGAGCAAATCTGTATCAAGAAGTCACTTTTCCAGTAATTTCAAGTTGAGCACCTCAAGTTTACTTCTTGAACTTGAGAAGAAATGAAATAGACAAAAATCACAAGCCTTACTTCCCTGGAACTCAGGCATGTGCCGCTTCCCGGATGCCTAAGGAGGCCACTGCCCTGCAGAGCAGAGAGGCTTGGGCACTCCCAGCTCCAGGGCCGGGCATGGGAAGCACAAGGGCCATCAAAGGAGGTCTGCACAGCCCCAAGTTTTCTTCAGACCTTCTCTAGATCACAGCAATCTTGGAATCTGCCAAAGTTTGCATTTCAAATGAAGGGCCTTGAATTTGCAAGAGGCAAGTAGTCTCCTGGCTCTTCTCAGATTTTGAGAACCCAATTAAATCCAAAAAAATAAACAGGCTCCTTAATAGTGGTATTTGCCTTCAAAGATACTTGAAAATTCAGAGTAAAAGACATACACCATGGAACCACTAACTGAAGACAATCACTGGAAAAAAGTTTCCCCATGGAAAGTGTTGTTTCAGACACAGAATTACAAAGATGACAGACATTAACAACAAGGTAGTAAAAAGGTTTAATATAAAAATTTTCTTTCTAGGCCACAAACAAAATGTTCATTAGTTGGCTGAAACAAACAGCCAACTAATGAACTTAGTTCTGAAACAAACAGAACTCCAGAAATCTAAAGAAGTCTCTCAATAACAGCTCACAATAGCCCCCAATAAGCAAAGCCCTCAGCAGCAGACCTTCGCTCACCGTAATTGAGAATAAACACTGAATCTGCCTCACCTGCTCTCTTCTGCCTTGACGGCAAGTCCAGGTCTCCAGGAGCAACATGGCTCGCGTTCCCACTAGGGAATCAGTGCCTCTAACACTGCCTACAGGAGTGACCCTAGGACTTTCAGCAGCTCAATTTCCTCAACAACTAAGACAGTTGTTCTAGAAAAGAAGCCACCTCATCCAGAGCCCTCAGGCTTCAAAGCTGCAGAGAGAGGAAGTGCCAAGTTCAGGAAGTGCACAGATCAGGTCAGGGTCACTGACTGGTGACCTAAGGCTTTCCTCCAGGCGCTTCCACACCATACAAACCATCTCCACCTTTCAGCTCAGAGTTTCCCTTGAAGATTGAAAAGCCGAATTATTTTGAGTAGTCCCTACCATGTGAGGCCTGCTCTGACCCAGAAGTCTTCTTGACTTTTCATTCTCCTTGTCCTTCCCCTAGAGCTGCATGGAGAAACTGGACAGCACTTTCAAGACACCTGGCGTTAAAGACCATCTATGGAAAATCTCACATAATTCGCACTAAGGAAAAGCTGCCTAACCACTGCAGTTCACACTTCAATCGGATGAACGTATAATACGCAAACAGTTTTTCCATAAAAAGTACTACAAAATAAAAATACAGAGCTGCCAAACTGGTAGGAAAAAACAAATAAGCGAATTTTCTTCAGGATCAAGGCAAGAGACTAAGTTCAGATGTGTTTCAACCTCTCAAAATTAAACAAAATGAATGGCTGCTTGTACAGAGAGCAGAGACTAAACAAACTCTTGTTTTTGTGGTGCAGTCAGTGCATCCTAAAGCCTTGTTCAAAAGGAAACAGCCTCGGAGGGTATTACCTACCCCCCAATGGAAAAAACCTCACGTTGAGACAATAAAAAAAAAAAAAAAAAACCTAAGTTAATGTGCCATGCGGATACTTCCAATTATGATATACTTACTATTGGAACAACAAGAGATTAAAATTTGTAACCAGGAAAGACTACAATGTAGAACAGAGTAGGAACTGATACCAAAACCTTGGAGAGTGTTTCCCAACACAAGCCCTACCATTTCGCACACCTTATTCCAGCTCTAAGTGCCTTGTAAATCATTTGCAAGGCGAGGTAGCCCCTTCCCCCAACTCGAGTCATCCTAACAGCGGGGCGTATTTTACGGCAAAACTGTAGCCCTCAGGAGCAGCCCGCGGGGCCGAAGACTGCGGGGCCGCCCTCCGTTGCCCGCCACCGCGGTGGGCAGAGGCCCGCGGGGCTCCATGGCGCGGGCAGAGGCCCAGGGTCGTGCAGGCCTCTCCCAAGGAGACGGAGGCTTCCGCCCGCCCGCCCCCGGGCACTGGTACCTCATGCTGTAGGCGCCGGCGCCCAGCTCCTGCCCGATGCCCGAGAGGCTGGCGTCGAAGTCGTGCACCAGCCCGGACTCTATCACCTCGTCCATCTTGAGCACCCAGGCCATCTTCCGGCCTCGCCGCCGCCCGGCGCGCGGCGCGGTCTCCGCGAGCGGGGCGCAGGGGCCGGAGCTCCGCGGGCGCGTCCTGAGGGAGGGCGCGGGTGAAGCCTCCGGCGGAGCGGCGAGTGGTCACCAGCGGCGGCCCGGGTGGCGGCCGGGATGAGAACAGCCGGGGCCGCGCGGGCAGGGCACGGCCAGCCCGGCAAGCAGCTGCAGCGGGAGCGGCCGGGCCGCCGGCAGCGCCTCCCTCCCGCGGGCGCCGGCCCCGCGCCTCATGCCGCCGCCGCCCACCCCCTGCGCCGCTAGCGCTAGCGCCGCCGCTGCCGCCGCCCGCCCCGCCCCGAGGCCCCCGGTCGCATCCTCCCCGGGAACGCGCGGGAGCGGGAGCGCAGCCCGCCCGTCACCCTACCACCGGCCTCGACCCCCGGCCCTCGGCCCGCCCACCCCGGCTCGAGCGCCCAGTCGCCCCGGCCCACCCCGCCGACCCGCACCGCCGGCCCGAAGCCTGGTTTCTACAAGGCTCCGGCTCGAGCTCGCTCGCCGCTTCCGCCTCCCGCGGCCCCGCCCCGGCCGCGGCCCCGCCCCCGCGCTCGCCCCGGGCCAGGCCCGCCCCGCACCGCCCGGGGTTTCGCGGCACTCCCGACACTTAGCTGTGAAGGAACCGTGGGGCAGAGTCGTGCGGCCCCGCCCACACGGCAGGTTCCCAGCCTCCGCGGCCTGGCGGCCTCCCTGCACGCCAGCCCGGGAAGAGGCGGAGCCAAAGGGCCGCCCGTTTCCGCACGTCCCGAAAGGCAGGCTGATTGACAGGCGACCTGAACAATAATGGCAAGCGCCTGATCCAGGCTCCCGTGAGTCTCCGTGCCTCTATACTAAACCACCAATCAAACTCTTCTTCCTCTTGGGCGGGTTCTAGGACTGAATTTGCTGCCAAAAGAGAGAATTAATTGGGCCGTACTGGAGGAAGCCGCCCTAAACCCCACTTCTGGAGGTTCTTTGATCTCGTGTGGTCTTTGTAGGTAGTTTCTGGGTTTTGCCCACTCTATAGATGGAGAGTGGTTATGCATCTTAGCCAATAGGGGGCTATTGGCTGTTCAGCCCCGAACGACCCGTTAGGCAGAAACTCTTGATTGACGTGAGTGTAAGCCAATCAATGCTCCCGAGAAAGGGCTCCGGAAAGTTATCTCGATTACTAACTACCCTGAGCAGTTTGGCGAGCTTGAGGTAGAGGGGTTCGGTCTCAGGCTGTTATGCTATTGTTATTGTTAATGGTTCTGGAGTTCACTGGACATAGGGGTATTCCCATCCAGGGTCTTTCCTGTCGAGTCAAGGATACCCATATTCATGTCTATTGCTGATGCTGGCTGTGGACCCGAACCTCAGTTGGGCTGCTGAAATACCTACACGTGGACTTTCCGTGTGGTCTTGCCATCCATACAGCTCTGCAGCTGGAATCCAAAAGCAAGTTCCAAAAGACAAGTAGGAGAAAGTAAATCTTTGTTTTAGACAAAGATTCTTTGCTTGAGCGAACTTTAAGTCAGGCTCCCTATCTTCTCCTATCCTATCTGTAAAATTCAGGTCTAGCAGGAAGGAGTCATTTTAGGAACCCTTTATTTATGTATCTGATCAGATTCCTTAGTCTCCACCATCACCTAGGTAATATCTGATCACTCTCGCCTGCCTTCAACAAGAAACCTATTAGGTGGGTTCAACCAGAAACCCCCTACCCTTTATGTTTCCTCTTAGTAATTTTCCTTCCGCTGACCTCTGCCCTCCTTGGCTCTAAATTCCCACTTACCATGCTGTATTTGGGTTGAGCCCAGTCTCCTTGGGCTTTCCAGGTGGCGCTAGTGGTAAAGAATCCATCTACCAATGCAGGAGAAGCAAGAGATGCAGGTTCAATCCTTGAGTTGGGAAGATGCCCTGGAGTAGGATATGGCACCCCACTGCCTGGAAAATTCCATGGGCAGAGGAGCCTGGTGGGATACTCCTTGCATTGAAAACAGTCAGACATGACTGAGCACACATGTCCTAAGATGGCTGTCACAGCTCTAGATATTACATCTATTTGGGGGCTTCAAAATCACTGCAGATGGTGACTGCAACCATGAAATTAAAAGACGCTTACTCCTTGGAAGGAAGGTTATGACCCACTTAGATAGCATATTCAAAAGCAGAGACATTACTTTGCCAACAAAGGTCTGTCTAGTCAAGGCTATGGTTTTTCCAGTGGTCATGTATGGATGTGAGAGTTGGACTGTGAAGAAAGCTGAGTGCCGAAGAATTGATGCTTTTGAACTGTGGTGTTGGAGAAGACTCTTGAGAGTCCCTTGGACTGCAAGGAGGTCCAACCAGTCCATCCTAAAGGAGCTCAGTCCTGGGTGTTTGTTGGAAGGACTGATGCTAAAGCTGAAACTCCAATACTTTGGCAACCTCATGCGAAGAGTTGACTCATTGGAAAAGACCCTGATGCCTGGGAGGGATTGGAGGCAGGAAGAGAAGGGGACGACAGAGGATGAGATGGCTGGGTGGCATCACCGACTCGATGGACATGAGTTTGAGTAAACTCTGGGAGTTGGTGATAGACAGGGAGGCCTGGCGTGCTGCGATTCATGGGGTCGCAAAGAGTCGGACACGACTGAGTGACTGAACTGAACTGAACTGAACTGAGGTGACTCAGAGGGTAAAGACTATTCCTGTAATGTAGGAGACCCGAGTTCAATCCCTGGGTTGGGACAATCCCTTGGAGAAAGGAATGGCTACCCACTCCAGTATTCTTGCCTAGAGAATTCCATGGACAGAGGAGCCTGGTGGGCTACAGTCCATGGGGTTGCAAAGAGTTGGACACGACTGAGTGAATAACACTTTGATTTCAGTCTTGTTGAGCCCCGTCTCCCCAACTGAAAAATTCTATTGCAGTGGTCCCTGTACCTATAATCATGGTCCGTCCATCTTTAACAATTATCATTGATTTTTTTTTTTCCTTAAGGCCTGGGGCCAGAAACTGATACAGAGTCTTTATTCTGCATTGTATTCTATTAGTCAAGCAGCCACATAATCGGATTGATGGGTGGAGAGTTAAATCATTTGAGGATCATGTCTTAAAACTTCCAGAATCACCCTGTGGCCACAAATATTTTGCATTCTTTCCACATGCAGCATAAACTCATCTTCTCCCCAGGCCCATGTAAAGTTCTCATTCCATTACAGCATTAAGTTCCAAAATCTTGTGAGGTCCTGGAGTAGATGAGGCTCTTGGATGTAGTTTCTTGGGTGTAATTCAAGTGGTTCCTCTCCAAGTGAAGTTCTGTGAATTAAAAAGACAGCGGATCTGCACCAATCACTACCACATCAGTAGTGAGCAATGATGAGAGATGCACAGGAGACTCTGCCTCTATAGGCATTTCCCTTCTAAAAGGACAGCAATAAAAGGCACACAGTAGTTACTAGTCCATAAAAAGTCTGAAATCTAACTGGGTAAATACTGTCGGTTCCTTGATTAGGACTCTCTCAACTTCCTGGGAATATTCAGTGGCTCTTTTCTCCATCCTTTGGGCTCTTGGCTGCACCTTCTGAGTTATCCTTCCAGTTCCATAAAAAGTAGCCCATGTTTAAAGCTAAGTCGTTTTCTCAGCTGCTTCCTGTCCATAGTTGTGCAAAGGTCTGAAGACCTCTCTTCATATTGTACTGTCCCTGTCCCTTCCAATCTGATACAATTCAGTTTTAAACTTTGTAGGTCTTTTGAATCAATTTATAACCTACTCCAATAAGCAAAAACTGTACCAACACGTTGTGGGGGGAGGTGCAGCTTATTTGTATTGTTTGTTCTGGTTCCATTTCTTCTAAAGTCACAGTCATGACATTAGCTCAGGCTGCAGTCGTGAAGGCTTAACCAGGCAAGAGGATCCACTTCCAAGCTCACTTGCATGACTGTTGGCCAGAAACCTCAGTGACTCAACATTTGGGACCACAGGGCTGCTTGTTGTTGTTCAGTCACCCAGTAGTGACTTTGCGACCCCGTGGACTGCAGCACACCAGGCCTCCCTGTCCCTCACCATCTTCCGGAGTTTGCCCAAGTTCACATTCAGTGGATCAGTGATGCCATCCAGCCATCTCATCCTCTGATACCTTCTTCTTCTGCTCTCCATCTTTCCCAGCATCAGGGACTTTTCCAGTGAGTTGTCTGTTCACATCAGATGACCAAAATACTGGAGCTTAGGCTTCAGCATCAGTCAATATTCAGCATCAGTGAATATTCAGGGTTGATCTCCCTTAAGATTGACTGCTTTGATCTCCTTGCTGTCTAAGGGACTTTCAGGAGTCTTTTCCAGCACCACAGTTCACAGGCATTAATTCTTTGGCGTTCTGCTTTCTTTATGGTCCACTCTCACAAACATATGTGACCACTGGGAAGACTATAGCCTTGACTATACAGACTTTTGTTGAAAGAGTGATGTCTCTACTTTTCAGCACACTGTCTAGGTTTGTCACAGCTTTCCTGCCAAGAAGCAATCGTCTTCTGATTTCATGGCTGCAGTCACCATCCACAGTGATTTTGGAGCCCAAGAAGAGGAAATCTGTCACTACTTCCATCTTTTCCCCTTCTATTTAACATGAAGTAATGGGGCTGGATGCCATGATCTTAGTTTTTTTAATATTTAGTCTTAAGCCAGCTCTTTCACTCTCCTCCTTCACCCTCATCAAGAAGAGGCTCTTTAGTTCCTCTTTGCTTTCTGCCATTAGAGTGGTATCATCGCATATCTGATGTTGTTGATGTTTCTCCTGCTTATCTTGATTCCAGCTTGTAACTCATCCAGCCTGGCATTTCTTATGATGTTCTCAGTGTATAGGTTAAACAAACGGGGCGACAGCAGACTCCTTTGCTGCTTGAGTATCCTCAAAACATGGCACTGGCACCACCTGAGAGAGCTAATTCTTAGATAGGTTGATAAGGAGTCTGGGGCCCTCAAGTAGGAAAGGGTCCAGGGCTCTCGTGGAAGAGAAAGGGGTCTAGGGCTCTCAAGGAGAAAGAGACAAAACCATCTTTTGAAGGGACAAATGTCAAAGAGTTGGTAGATGTATTTTTAGCCAGAAGAGCCACATTCATCATTATCACTTAATAGGTTTTTGAAGGAACTAAAATAGAAGAATTAGATCAGAAATTCAAGGTATAAAAATGGAAAGGAGGTTAAAATTATCACTGTTTATAGACTATCTGCTCATATATCTGAAAATGTCTTGGGAAGACGGTGAAAATAACACGGTGGTATCTAGGAACTAACTTATGAAGTATAAAGAATTATGTGAGCAAAGATTTTTAATTCTGATAAATACAAATGTACATTGAAAACTGAAAACACTCAGCAGTGTGTCCAGTCACTCAGCAGTGTCCGACTCTTTGCGACCCCATGATTGTAGCCCACTAGGCTCCTCTGTCCATGGGATTTTCTCAACAAGAATACTGGAGTGTGTTGCCACGCCCTCCTCCAGAGGATCTTTTGGACCCGGGGATTGAACCTGCGTCTCCTACATTGGCACTTTACCACTAAGGCACCTGAGAATCTAAAAATACTACATCCAGTATTATAATGGTAGTTCTCCATAAGCTGACAGTAAACTTAATATGATTCCAATAAAAATAGTAACAAATATTTAATTGGACAAGCTGATTCTAAGATTAATATGGGAAAATAAATAAGCAGAAATAGCCCCCCAAATTTGAAAAAGTCAAATGAAAATATTTATAAATCTAAATATTTAAAAGAGTGTGTATTGGTGAATGAATAAATAGATAAGAGAATGAAAAATCTAGAAACAGATCAATATGCATATGGAAACTTACTGTGCAATAAAAACTGGCATCTCAAATAGTGGAAGAAAATGGAACATTCAGTAAATGATATGGGAATCAAGTTAACCAACTGAAAAACATACCAAAATAAATTAAAAGTGGATTCATTGTTTTTTCCAAAAAGATTGGAAAGGATGGAAAGCAAAATCATAAAACACTAGAAGTAAATATGAGAACATAAAAATTTTAGATATTCAGAGAGGACAAGTCTTTTTTAATTATGACTCAAAATCTAGAAATTTTAAGAGGTAGATAATATTTGACAACCTAAAAATTATACTTTTCTTCCTAACAACCACTGCCATAATTAAATTTAAAGGAGAACAGGAAAATACTATTTAGGACTTAGATCAGGGACAAAAAGTTTTATTTCCCTAATACATAAATTTCCTATAAATAGATTACTGTGAAAATGGCCTTTATACACTACAACTCCAAAGAATACACAGATTGGGAGTAAGTCTAGGATATACCCATACAGAAACTTACATTGAAAAGAGCAACGAAATTGAAGAGCTACTTCTTGCAGGACAGCCTAAAACCTCACCACTAGAATTTTATGTTGCCAGTAACGGTGAAGATTAGCCACATCTGAAGAAAACTTTGTTCTTGTAAGACGGTGGAAGAAGCTGATATAGCTTTCAATAGAAAGGACTGCTATAGCCATAGTCAGTGATCCCATACCTATCATTTTCTCTCAATTAGATGGGACCCTGGGGATCAGCTGAAGAACAACTGCTCTTAGACAGCCTTCATCCAATCAGAACTTAGTGGCAGCTAATGGCGAGGAAGACAGCTGGTAAACAGGAAGGACAAGCTTCTGATGTAGAAAATCAGATCTTTAAGAAATGTTCACATTTGAGTGCTGGATTAAAAAGTGCTACCTGCTTGGAATTCTGCACAGCAATTAACTTTTACTTGAGAAAAATGAATGATAGATAGATAGCATGATTTTCAAATGCTCACAAGTTAGCATGATTTTGAAATGCTTCTGTGTGATGGGTTTTGGGCTTACGCTTAACCATTTCAAAATATGCATGCTTTCTCTGTTAAGCGGTTCTGGGAGCTAGTGAGTGAATGCTCGTGTCCCCTCAAAAATCCAAGTGATAGTATTAGAAGGCAGGGCCTTTGGGAGGTGATGAGCTCATAAGGTCCCACAGAGCTCCCTAGCCCCTTCTGCCATGTGAGGACACAATGAGAAGTCTGCAACCCATAAGACAGCCCTCTCCTATCTGTGCTGGACCACTATTCTCAGACTTCCAGGCTCCAGAACTGTGAGAAATAAATCCTGGTGTTTATAAGCCACCCAGTCTGTGGTATTTCATCATAGTAGCCTGGAGAGATTAAGACAGTGGGGTGCTAGATGTCCCTATGGGACATACTGAGGTTTGGGAAGTTACTGAGCTGCAGTGTCAGGTTCTGCTGTACAACCAGCCATTTCAGAATTTACTGGCATAAACAACCAGCATTTACTTGGCTCATGCTTCTGTGGGTCAACCAGCTGGGCTCAGTTGGGCAACTATTGTGAGCTCAGCCAGTCTTCCTCATGCCACTGCAGTAAGCCGTGGGATGGCTTTGCTGATCTTGGCCAGCTCTCTCCTACATCTGGGGTTTGGCAGGGACAACTGGGCTGACTTGAGTTTCAATGTATGGCTTCCCACTCTCCTGCAGACTAGCCCTGCTTTATGCCCGTGGTGGTTGAATGGGTTGCGAGAGACAGTATAAGGACTTGATCAGCCCAGAACTTGAGCACCATCACGTCTGCTGAAATATCTTGGCCAAAGCAAGTCATAAGACCAGCCCTTGTCCAAGAGATGGGGAAACAGACTCAACCTCTTAGCAGGAGGCGATGCAAAATCACAATTATGTGGATATAGATGCTGACAAGGAGCAAAGATGATTTTTACTTGCTGATTCTTAAAATGCTTCAACATAATAAAATGCACTTCTTTTTTTTTTTCAGATTTTGTTAACAGGGGAGGGATTGGAAAATTGTGGCCATTTTTGTAAAAAACATTAGAGGTACCAAGGGAACGTTTTTGATGAGCACAATAAAGGACAGAAATGGTATGGACCAAAAAGAAGCAGAAGATATTACAAAGAGGTGGCAAGAATACACAGAAAAACTGTACAAAAAAGATCTTCATGACCCAGATAACCACAATAGTGTGATCACTCTCCTAGAGCCAGACATCCTGGAGTCTGAAGTCAAGTGGACCTTAGGAAGAATCACTTCGAACAAAGATAGTGTAGGTGATGGAATTCCAGCTGAGCTATTTCAAATCTTAAAAGATGATGCTGTGAAAGTGCTACACCCAATATGTCAGCAAATTTGGAAAACTCAGCAGAGGCCACAGGACTAGAAAAGGTCAGTTTTCATTCCAATCCCAAAGAAAGGCAATGCCAAAGAATGTTCAAACTATTGCACAATTGTACTCATCTCAAATGCTAGCAAAGTAATGCTCAAAATCCTCCAAGTGAGGCTTCAACAATACGTGAACTGAGAATTTCCAAATGTTCAAGCTGCATTTAGAAAAGGCAGAGGAACCAAAGGTCAAATTGCTAACATTCGTTGGATCATAGAAAAAGCAATAGAATTCCAGAAAAACACCTACTTCTGCTTCATTGACTATGCTAAAGACTTTGACTGTGTGGATCATAACAAACTGTGGAAAATTCTTGGAGATGGGAATACCGGATCACCTTACCCCTCCTGAGAAACCTGGATGCAGGTCAAGAAGCAACAGTTAGAACTGCAAATGGAACAACGGACTAGTTCAAAATTGGGAAAGGAATACGTCAACGTTGTATATTGTCATCTTGCTTATTTAACTTATATGCATTAAAATCATGCAAAATGCCAGGCTGCATGAAGCACAAGCTGGAATCAAGATTTCAGGGAGAAATATCAATAACCTCAGATATGCAGATGAAACCACCCTTATAGCAGAAAGTGAAGAGGAACTAAAGAGCCTCTTGATGAATGTGAAAGAGGAGAGTGAAAAAGCTGGCTTAAAACTCAACATTCAAAAAAACTAAGATCACGGCATCTGGTCCCATCACTCCATGGCAAATAGATGGGGAAACAATGGAAACAGTGACAGACTTTATTTTTTTGGGCTCCAATATCACTGCAGATGGTGACTGCAGCCATGAAATTAAAAGATGCTTGCTCCTTGAAAGTGGAGAAGGCAATGGCAACCCACTCCAGTACTCTTGCCTGGAAAATCCCATGGACAGAGGGGCCTGGTAGGCTGTAGTCCACGGGGTCGCTAAGAGTCGGGCACGACTGAAGCGACTTAGCAGCAGCAGCAGCTCCTTGGAAGAAAAGCTATAACCAACCTAGCTGCTGCTGCTGCTAAGTCGTTTCAGTCGTGTCCGACTCTGTGTGACCCAATGGACGGCAGCCCACCAGGCTTCCCCGTCCCTGGGATTCTAGCATATTAAAAAGCAGAGACATTACTTTGCCAACAAAGGTCTGTCAAGTCAAAGCTAAGGTTTTTCCAGTAGTCATGATGTGAGAGTTGGACCATAAAGAAAGCTGAGTACCAAAGAATCAATGCTTTTGAACTGTGGTGTTGGAGAAGACTCTTGAGAGTCCCTTGGACTGCAAGGAGATCCAATCAGTTCATCCTAAAGGAAATGAGTCCTGAATATTCACTGGAAGGACTGATGCTAAAGCTGAAACTCCAATACTTTGGCCACCTGATGGAAGAACTGACTCATTGGAAAAGACCAATGCTGGGAAAGATTGAAGGCAGGAGGAGAAGGGGACAACAGAGGATGAGATGGTTGGATGGCATCACCAACTTGATGGATATGAGTTTAAGCAAGCTCCAGGAATTTGTGATGGACAGGAAAGCCTGGTGTGCTGAAGTCCACGGGGTTGCAAAGAGTTGGATGCGAGTGAGCGACTGAACTGAACAAACAAGTAGGCAGGAAAATATTTGAAATACTTCAAGTCAGCTGGACAAAAAACTATTAAAATTTGTTCCTGAAACAGTTAACAAATATGCTCATTGTGAGGTTGGTGGATAACAATATAATTAGGTAGGATTTGATAAAAGCCCTTTGCCTTTGAAATGAGAATGTTAGAACTTCCCTGGTGGTCCAGTGGCTAAGACTCTGTGCTCCCAGTACAGGGGGCCTGGGTTCAATCCCTGGTCAGAGAACTAGAACCCAAATAAGAGCATGCAACAAAGATCGAACTAATCCTGTGTGCTGCAACAAGACCTGGTGCAGTCAAATAAATATTAAAAACTAAAATTAGAATGTTACCTTCCTGGTTCTGTAGTTGCATGGGAGAATGCCCTTCAACCAGACTTTGAGAACTGGAAGTATGTCACTAAGAATATGAACACCATGTATTGAAAGAATGCATAACCACAAGTAAGGGTCAGGTACTCTTCTGAACAGGAGTCAGTAGGTTAGACAGTGGAGCTAAATTTGGATTTGAATTCCAGCTCTGCCAATTATTACTGTGTGATCTAAGACTAGTTACAAAACCCCTCTTTACCTTAGCTTCTTCATGTGTAAGATGGAGATAATAGTATATGTTCTTTATGGAGTCGTTATGAAGATTAAATAATACATTGACTGAGCTTGAAACTCTGCACAGTTCACGATAAGCATTATGTGTTTGCTCTTGTGCGTAATCTCCAAAGAGTCTCTGACGTATCCCGTCAACAAGAATGAGCTGACTACTGTGCCCTGGATAAGCAGGCAATCCAAGCACAGACATCTGTCATGGTGTCTTTGACTATGTCATAAAACCAACAAAGGATGAAATGCTATTTGACCATATGTCAATGTGGACAGTGCTACAGCTTATAGTCAGTCATTTCACTGAAATGCCCCAGACACATGGCAGTTTCTTGAATGTTTTACTCTATGATGAATGACTGAAAACATTCTAACCTAGAGAATTGTGTGGGTCTGGTAATCCATATGCTTCCAAATGCCCTTTATCTCAAAAAACAAAAACAAAAACAGAACAGGTAATTTTTTTTCCTCCTAGACAAATTTAATATTATGCTTCTCCAAACTACCTTAAATCTTTCTTATTTTTTCTCTATGTATTTAAAATTTTTTAAACTTATAGGAAATTTGAAAGAACATGAAAATGATCACCTATATATTCTTTAGTGATATATGACTATTGTTAATATTGTATTTGTTTTTTCTCTTTATCCACCTATTATTTGCTTAAACATGTGAAATTAAGTTGCAGATTTCATGACATCCTTACATAGATACTTCACAATGTATTCTAAGAGTAAAGAAATTCTCTAACAGAATTACAGTATCTTCATTACATCCCCAAGTTTTTAACTTCAATTAAAGAAGTTATTTATTTTCTATTATTATATATCATTAATGTATATTATTTTATCCATTTCTGAATCTCTCCATTTGTCCTTAAATTGTTTATTATAGTTTTTTCTTTAATCCAGAATTCAATTAAAGGTCACAACTACATTTGTTTTTAGTCTTTTTTTTGGCCATGCCAAGACCATTGCGGGATCTTAGTTTCCCAACCAGGGGTTGAACCCCGGCCACTGCAGTGGCCCTTCAGGGAATTCCCAAGCTACTGCAATTTTGGAGGTGTTTGCTAAAGCAGTCAGCATGTCTACATAACCACATGTCCAGCTCCCTGTATTAGCTTCCTAATACACTGTAACAAATTCCTGGGTGATTAAAATAATGCAAATTTATTATCTCACAGCTCTGGAAGTCCTAAGTCTGAAACAAGTATCACTGGACTAGAGAGTTAAGGCAGGGCTGTGTATCTTCTGGACGTTCTAGGGGAGAGGCTGGTTCCCTGCCTCTTCCAGCTTTTGGAGGCTGCCGGCACCCCTTGGCTCTCATCAGTCCAACCTGTGGCCATCACATCTCCTTCTCTGACTGACTCTCCCGCCTCCTTCTTTCATTTATGATGATTACATAGGGCCCACTTCCAGGATAATCCAGGGTACCCTCCCCAGCTCAAGATTCTTAATCACGCCCGCAAAGTCTCTTTTGCCATATAATGTAACATATTCACAGTTTCCCAGGACTAGGACTGGACATCTTTGGAAGTCATTATTCTGCTACTGATAAAGTAAAATTATATATGTGAAGGTGGGACAAGAAGATATTTGAACATATTCTCTCTTGGTCCATTTGAGCCACCATCCACTCCCCTTCAGTGTGCATCATGCATCTCCATTACACATTAACTAGATCCCTTTAGAAAACACGCGAAGGCCACCCACCCAAAAAATGCTATTTCCTCCCAGTGCCAGCAAGGTTAACTCCTTAGGAGGTACATTCCTTTCTCAGTCCTGTAAGGGGTCACAGTAATTCACCATTCGCCTTGTTGGATTATGTAAACTGTCAACAGGTTAGTTCCTTTGATGTACAACCCTTTGTCTCAAAAATTTATATAACTGTGCTTTGACCTCCAATGCATGGGAACAGTCCTCAGAGCTTTCTGAAAGTCTGTCTCATGGGCTATAACCCTCAGGGTAGCTCGAACAAAACTTTCTCTTTCCTTCTTAGAGTGACAAATCATTAATTTTTACATTGACACTTCCACACTTCACTTCCTTTACCTCTTTGCTTGCTACTCTGCTCTGTGAAGTCTTACTGCTGGTCTTTTTAAGATTCCTACACATCCTCATCCCTGATTTTTTTCCCTCAGTCTTTACTGTAATCTCAAGGATGCTGTATTTTTCATATCTTTTCTCTTCAACTAGAATATAAATCTGTGAGGGAAGTCATTTTTCTCCAGTTTTCAGTGCACAAATACCTAGAGCAATGCCTGACATTTCAATAGGTGCCCAAGCTCTTGTTACACAAGTGACTCAGGGTTGTCATTAATACATTTGTACATAGATGTCCTATAAGAACATGTGATGTAAAAACACACAAACACGCTGCTAACTGGGAAGACTTAAAGTGGCGCCCATAAACTGCTTGACAATTGCTAAAAGGATTGTGAAATCAAAGAACTATGCATTATAAGTAACATCAGTGCTATTTATCATCAATACCTCTAGATCAGTGCTTCTCATACATTAATATGCATATGAACCACAAACCATCACACACCCCAGAGCTTGTTAGAAAGAATACAGAATGCAGATTCTGATTCTGTAGGTCTGAGGTGAGGCCTGGGCTTCTGCACTGATGAATTTCTGGGTGATGTTATAAATGCTGGTCTATGAAACAGCAAAACTTACATGATGTTAAAATCAGAAATGTCAACGGTAACTTCTTTTGCAGGAAAGGTGTTAAAACTGAGATCTAAGGACCTAAAGCAAGAATCAGTGTGCCCCAATTGTACCATTATGGATTACTGGTGTGGTAGGGGATTCTCTGAATTGAGATATCACTTAGATTGGTGTTTGTAATGCATAAATACTGGTTTAAATACAGAGAGAGGAAAAAAAGGGCAGACTGGGTCAAGGAAGCAGAGGAGAAGATGAGAAGGCTTTTTTTGTAGGGATAAGACTTTAAAAAAAGAAATATATATGAAGTCATACCCCTGTATACTCACATCTCTATACCTCACATCTCTATGCTCTTTTTCTTTCTTCAGGTCCCCCTGTCTTTATATCCCTGCTTGCAATCTCAAATGAACCCTTTCCCCCCGACTATAAAATCATATCATGTACACGTTAGTTTCTTATTGGTTATGCTTTTGCCACCATGAACATCTGCAAGTGCTTGTGTAAGGCATTTGCTTTTTAAGAAAATCAAAGCGGCAGAAGTATGTGGCTTGAAACATCTACTACGAATACACTGGAAGACTGGGACTGACATATTCACACTACTATATATAAAATAGCTAATGAAGACCTGCTGTGTAGCAGAGGGAACTCTACGCAATGCTCTGTAATGGCCTATATGGGCAAAGAATCTAAAAAAAGAGTGGAGATATGTATATGTATAATGGATTCACTTTGCTGTACAGCAGAAACTAATACTGTAAATGAACTATGAAAATTGAAAGTGAAAGTCACTCAGTCATGTCTGACTCTTTGCGACCCCAAGGACTATACAGTCCATGGAATTCTCTAGGCCAGAATACTGGAGTCGGTAGCCTTTCCCTTCTCCAGGGGATCTTCCCAACCCAGGATTGAACCCTGGTCTCCCACATTGCAGGGGGATTCTTTACCAGTTGAGCCACAAGGGAAGCCCTGTAAACCAACCCTACTCCAATAAAAATTTTTTAAAAAACAGCAAAACAATCCAATAATAAAAAGATCCAACAAAACACAGTCCTCTGTCCTAATCTCCCTTCTCATGAGGTTGCCCCTTTCCAAAGCACACTTTTAACCTTTAGCAATGTCTCCTGATACATAGTTCTAGACACTATCTATTCACTTTCAAGGGAAGGTGAGGTTTCAATAGTCTATATACCTCCCACCCAAACACAGCTAATGCAGCTTTTTGGTGAAGTTAGCTTTTATTGTTACCATCATGATGCGTAGTAGTAGCAGGAGTCGTCGTCCTTGCTCAGTTGTGTCCGACTCTTTGCAACTCGGAGGACTGGAGCCTGTCAGGCTCCTCTGTCCATGGAATTCTCCAGGTAAGAAAATTGGAGCTACCTGGGAAGCCCTCATTATGTGTAAATATTCAAAATTAAGCATATACTATATTATGATACATACTTCACTTTTCATTTGCTTGTCAAATTACCTACATCCACTCCCACAGTGTGAGAAAATTTCTTCCCAATACATTCATTCATTACATGAATCCCCCCCTTTCTCTTCCCTCTTTCCCTCCTCGTCTTGAAGACATTCCCCTACTACACCTGTAGGAGCCTACTCTACCTGTATTCCAGTCTGGGCTGGCTATCCCTCCTTAGGGCTACTGTATGGCTTCTTCCTGAGTCATCTCTCACCAGCCAGGCTTGAAGACAGGCAAGCAAAGGGAGGAAGGGCAGTAGGAAAGGATGATGAAATCAGAAGGATTAGTCTCAGTGAGATGTTAGGTAGGGCTGGAGCTGGCTGCCCTGCCTAGTCACACTGTGTTACCAAGCATGTCCAAGACAAATGTTTGGGGTGAAATTTTCTTTTTTGGTCACACCACAGAGCTTGTGGAATCTAAGTTCCCCATCTGGGATCAAACCCAGGCCCCTAGCATTGGAAGTGTACAGTCCTAACCACTGGACTGCCAGGGAATTTCCCATTTGGGTTGAATTATAAGGCCTCATTTTATCGATGTTTCCAGTACGACAGAGGATATGGAAATTGCATCTTCTTTAACGACTATGAACATTATTTTTTACTTATTTTGAGAACTTTTGTACTTCCATAGGTGAGATGTGTGCATTTTAGAAACTTTTTATGCACCGGTTATACAAACTATATAAGGAGTATTTTTGAAATGCATAGATGGTTATTGATTTTAAGATCTTAAAAGGCACCAATATTCACAAAATTGGGAGAGGACCTTACAAGTGTTCATGTACAATAACTAGAGTATTTATAGCACAGAGATTAAGTTTTCTATCTCTGGCCGTAGTCTGGGTTTAAAACACAGCTTGAGCTACACAACTTGGGCAAATCAATTAACTTCTCTAAGTCTTAAGTCTATTCTGTAAATTGGGGATGATGATGATAATACTTGTTGTGTAGGATTGGAACAAAAAGTTAATGCATGTAAAGTACTCAGCACAAAACTTGACACATAGGAAAGAACAATTAGTATTACATATTTTCATGCTAAAATACAGAGCAGCTAGTCAAAATGTGAAAACATGTAGGATGACTGTACTGTTTTTATGAGATCTGGATAAAGACTCACTGAATTAATTTACTAATGCATTCATTTATAAAATAAACATTAAGACTTCCTATGTTCAAATATTGCAGACAGTGTTACAAATATATAAATGGTTTTTTAAATAAAAGGGCCTATGCAGCATTTCAAAAGCCAAATTTGCACGGATAGATGAAAGGATAAAGAAATGTAGTAGATACAATGCAATATTATTCAGCCTTAAAAAGAAGGAAATCCTGGTATATGCCACAACACTGATGAACCTTGGAGATGTTATGCTAAGTGTTTAATAAGTCAGTCCCCAAAGGACAGATACTATATGATTCCACTCCTATGAAGTACCTAAAGTTGTCAGAATCATAAAAACAGAAAGTAGATGGATGGGTGCCAAGGGCTAGGGGGAAGGGAATTAGTGTTTAATAGGAACAGAATTTCAGTTTTGCAAGATGAAGTTCTAGAGATCTGTTATACAACAATGCCAATGTACCTAACACTACTGAACTGTATACTTAAAAATGGCTACAATGGTGAACTCAATGTTACATGCTTCCTTTTTTTACTACAATTAAAAACAGAACTTTTTAAAGCCCTGCAATTAGCAAAAGAAATGCTGAGTCTGTGATGGCTAGGTGAAGCTCAGATCCAAGGAGGTGAAATGACTCAGCATGAAGGAAGACAGCAACAGCCCAGGGTGGCAGCTCAATCACTGTGCCCCGCCTGCAGCTGTAAAGGCCCTCCCTTGTGGAGCTTCCGGCTATGTCCAAGAAACAGGCATTACTTCATTTGGTCTCACGATATTCTTATGTGCTAAGTGCTACTGTTTTTGCTATTCTGTGGATGAGGAACTGGGAGTTTTGAGAGACGAAGTTGTCCAAATGCTGGAAATAGTGACTCTGCACTTGAGCACCAGTTCCTCTGTAAAACGCATTCTCTGCTACTATCCTCTTTTGGGAAGAGGAGGAAATCTGGGACCGATGCCAAGTAGCTAATGCAACAGCAGAGGGTGAGGGTGGTGACAAGAGGCAGAGGGTGGCAGATCTACCTACGGTATGATACAACCTTAAAGAAGGTAGGACTTAAGACACAGTGGGTCCGAGTCCACATGCCAAATTTAGAAAAACACATCAGCACTGAAGTCAGAATCACTGAAATCAGTGTATAAACAGAGTGAGTAGAGAGTGCAAGAGACGAAGCCATGATTGAATTATTGCAATCTCTGTGGCAATACATGTCAATATGCAACTTTTGAAAGAGTTGCTTCATACAATAGATAACTAATGAGAACCTACTGTACAGCACAGGAAACTACTCAATGCTCTGTGGTGACCTAAATGGGAGGAAATTTAAAAGAGAGGGGCTATACATATATATATAGCTGATTCACTTTCCTGTACAGCAGAAACTATCACACCACTGTAAAGCAACTATACTCCAATAAAAATTAATTAAAAAGTAAGTCGCTTTAACTTGCCTCCTCTGTTCTTTTATATTACTCTGATACACCACGGGTATCATGTGATATATTATTTACCCAAACATTTTTACATAGAGTCATTTATGGTAATCAGGTTGTGAATAAAGTTCTTAATAGCTTTTGTACTTTGACCCTATCTTAATGATCATTACTTTTTTGCTATTTTTATATGTGGTAAAAATGCATGTAACATAAAATTTACCATCTTAATAATTTTAAAATGTTTAGTTCAGTGTTATTAAGCATATTCAGTTTTGCAACTATCACCAACACCCATTTCCAGAACTCTTCATCACTGCAACATGTAATCCTGTGCCTTCATTTAATAGGGACTCCCTCTTTCCTCCTCCCTGAAACTCGACAAACACCATTGTATTAAACTTTCTGTCTCTAGGTACCTCATTCAGGTGGAGTTATACAATATTTGAATATTAAGTTTTTAATACTTTTCAACAAACCTTAAGGCCATTCTTCGGCGTCTTCTCGGTCATCCACACTGCTGCACACCTAGAGAAAACCTCACTGTATGGAAATTTTCTGACCTCAAGAGCCAGAAATCAGTTCTTAGAAATAAAAATTACCATTTCTCTTACAAGAGCAAAATGCGAAGGACTACCCTAGCACCCAGGCATTAGACTGAGACTTCAGAATGGAGTAGGTGGCAGGAGAAAATGAACAGAAAATAGTTTGGACAGAATTGGGGATCGATGTTTTGTGTTGAATGTTTGGCATGTGAGCTCATATGTATTAAAACATGGGAAAATTTACCCTAAAATTCAGCTGAAAATGAGTTCTGGATTCTTCATTTTCTATTCAACATTAGTGTAAGCAACTGATTAGGCATTTTTAAACTGGGCTGTATTGCCAGCACAGCTGTCTATGGAGACACCTTTGCTTTGATGCAAGGTTTCTCATCCTGGGCGTTACTGACATTTGGGGCTGCATACTTGTTTTGTTGAGGGGGGTTGCTGGAGGGGCAGTCCTGTGCATGTAAGACGCTTAGTAGCATCTCTGACTTGCACCCACTAGATGTCAGTAGCACTTCCTTACCAAGTTCTGACAACCAAAACAGCCTCGACGCTGCCAGATGTCTTCCAGTGGGCAAAATCATCCCAGAGAACTGTGGTTTTAGGAGGATGGAGAAGAAAAAGCACATTTCTTGCTTTGTTGAAGTAACTCAAGTGTAAGTCTCTACTTTGACCTGAACTTTGATAAAAATTAAAGTTATAAATCTGGTTATAGACTAAAACCAGCAAGCACTCTCTTTTTGCACTGACTTCCAATAAAATAGTAGCTCAGATGGTAAAGAATTTGCCTGCAATGAGGGAGAGCTGGGTTCAATCCCTGGATCAGGAAGATCCCTTGTAGGAGGGAATGGCATACCCACTCGAGTATTCTTGCCTGGAGAATCCCATGGACAGAAATGCAGGGGGTGGCAGAGAGTCTGACATGACTGAATGAGGTTCACTCACTCCAAAAATATCAGATTCACTTTCTTTGTGCATGCTCAGTCATGTCCGACTCTTTGTGACCCCCACGGACTGTAGCCCACCAGACTCCTCTGTCCATGGGATTCTCCAGGCAAGAACACTCGAGTAGGTAGCCATTCCTTCTTAGAGGGGATCTTCCCAACCCATGGATTAAATCTGCGTTTCCTGCCTTACAGGCAGATTCTTCACCACTGTGCTACCTGGGAAGCTCTCACACATTCTTAAGGAAAAAAAATACTGGGAGACTGGGGCTGCACTCAGGGCTAGCTGGTCAGGATGGTTTGCAAAAAGCAACACTCTGGGCACTTTCTACCCCGAGTTACAGGCCGACTCCTCCTATACCGATCCCATTTCTGAAAGCCTATTAATGCATTTCTCCCATTTACCAGATCCACAGCTACATATTAACAGCAGATAGATTTTAGAGGTGTCAGATACACAGCTTCCCTGGTGGCTCAGCTGGTAAAGAATCCATCTACAATGCAGGAGACCTGGGTTCGATCCCTGGGTTGGGAAGATCCCTTGAAGAAGGGAAAGGTTACCCACTCCAGTATTCTGGCCTAGAGAATTCCATGGACTGTATAGTCCATGGGGTCGAACAGAGTTGGACACGACTGAGCGACTTTCACTTTCAAATGCACAGCAGATGCTCAAACATTTACTAGGTAAATAATGATAATCAGAACCAGATTCATAGAGACCAATCTGGACAAAAAATTGTAACCTAAAAACCAACTCACTTCTGAAGTTTTCGGAGTATGTAAAATTGAGGGGTCTGTGATGTTAATTCTATAATCATGCTGTTTTTCAGCTTGTCTTCGGTGAACTCCTTCGTTCAGTTAGATGAGTACTAGTACCCAGTCAGGTGCCAGTCTCCACTGGCATCCCATGTTCCAGCTAAACCAAGCTGTGTAACGATGGCCAGTTGGGTAGATACAAAAGGCATGTTCAGTCTGGAAAGCGGATACAGTATTATAACTGTGTAAGAAAAGGAAAACTTTTGAACTAAAACCATGGAAAGAAAAGCTATATCCAAGTTTTGTTTTTTTTTTGATTGTGAGAATGCACAGATTTGGGGGGAGAAGATCTTTTATGGGAGTTTTAAGAGAGAATGAATTTTTTACCTTTATCAAACAAACCATGGTTTACAAAGTTCTAGTGATACACCCTAATGCTACTTACTGCACATATAGCCCTAGCATTGTCTTGCTCTTTGGCTTCCCTCTGTTGTTCCGGTTCTGTAACCCCAATAAGTCTCAGACCCATTTAGCTCTAGACAAAGTTTACGCCTCACCTCTTCTAGGAAGCCTTCTGGAATTACACCTTATGTGCACCGTCACCCCCGTTCCCTACCTCCCATCAACACCTTGTGTGTTATTCTCTACAAGAGCACTAACCACACTGCATCATGGTTATCTGCTCTACTTTGGGTCAGTGAAGGCAAATACTCAGGTATCTTTTGCATGAATGAATGTAGGTAAATCTGAGATACTGAAATTCTTACACATATAAAGATTTCTTGTATTTTCTTGTTTTACTTTTGATTACTATTACATGAATAATTTAAACCCAGCTAGAATAATTTAGACACAGCTATTTAA
Organism: Bos javanicus; assembly: GCF_032452875.1. Lineage (NCBI taxonomy): Eukaryota > Metazoa > Chordata > Mammalia > Artiodactyla > Bovidae > Bos > Bos javanicus. The sequence continues at coordinate 7,787,581 of NC_083889.1, forward strand.
GTAACTAGGAAATCTTTAAATAAGTGATATCTTTCTACATTTGGCAATTTCATAGTAAAGACATCTATAAAGTTACCTAGTATGAAATAATGAGAGATGTGCCATAGATGTAGCTATTTGTTACAGGAATATTCAGCAAAGGTCTACAACCCAGGATTATGCTGCACACATACCAAGGAATATTTCGCTGTCATGAGACATCATCCTATAGAAAAACAAATAGAGAATATATTCAAAATGTAATGTTAAAATACATGCACAGAACACATGCATTCAAAACCTTAGTTTTGAAATCTAAACTTTTCTGGTTAATAAAACTTAATATTCCTTTTTGGAGAAGGAAATGGCAACCTACTCCAGTGTTGTTGCTTGGAGAACCCCATGGACAGAGGAGCCTGGTGGGTTACAGTCCATGGGGTTGCAAAGAGTCGGACCGACTGAGTGACTAACACAACAACAAGTTCCTTTATCGTTTTCAGCATTAAGTCAAATGGATTATTTTAGCAATCCAATCCACAAAAGAGCAACACAGATCATCTCAAGTGGTGCTATTAAGAGGTAATTTCTTTTGCAAATTTTCCAAATATTCCACAATAGCCATGGACAACTTTTTAACTGACAAGGTTTTTTAAAGCTTAACTCTGGACCTTGCATTTGTATGGCTATAAAACTATACTGATTAACTACAATAAAATGAACTAAAACAATGCAGGAAGCAAAGATGTCAAAGGTTAAGAAAAAAAAAAACAACCCTTATGGGGGGGAGGGATAAATTAGGAGTTTGGGATTAGCAGATAAAAACTATTATTTATAAAATATTATACACACACACACACCCCCATATAGCACAGGGAACTATATTCAATATCCTATAATAACTTATAATGAAACAGAATATGGTAAAGAATATGTATGTATAACTTAGCACTTTGCTGTACACCAGAATCTTACACAACACTGTAAATCATCTATACTTCAATAAAAAATGTTTCAGAAAAAAAAAACACCTCATATATTATGGAGTAATATTACCAATTCTCGTTTCTTTTTACTGTAAATGTTATTCTAAATTAACAATAATAAGAAACACTTGAATTTACAAATAGATCTGGCCTGAAGATTTTAGCTTTTTAATGTTAGACATAACTTGGTAAAAAGTTGTTTTGACCTAAGTTTCTAATAAAATATGAAGGAATAGAGTGCATTTACTCCAAATCTGAAACCTCAAATTCAAACCATATCTTACTTGAAAATGTCAAAAGTCTATTAAAGATTTTGAAAACCCACAAGAAACAAACATGTTTTAAAACATGGAATTACATGCTTTTTTAATTGGTTTTCAGCAGCGTGGGTAAATGAATGACACTGATGCTTAGGGGAGAAAAGTAGAAAGAAAAAAAAATTAACCAGTAGCTTTTTATCACCATTCTTTAATAGCTGACATCTTAAGATGTTTCTGAAATGAACAAATTAAAGGTATTGTAAATAGCAATCTGAATAGTCAACAGTAACTTTCTTATAGTCTTATCAACTGAAATAATAGAACTTTAAACGTGACTTAGCTTTCTACCTTGTCACATTAAACCATAATCTTCTGTTACCCATTCATTTCTTGAGTGCCTGCCTTTACGCGCCAGGTGTGTGATCTAAGTTTTCAAGTAGAGTTATTATTCAGGTTATGTCACTCTATTTACTTGTCAACAGTAGTTAGAGCAGGACCTTAAAGAGGTCAAAATTAAATTAATATTTCGATCCAAAATGATTGTAAAACATACCAAGGTCATGAAACAAAACATTACTGAGACAAGTTCAATGCTTAAAATACTCTTTCAAGGATAAGCGATAATATATACATGCATTTAGAGATATATACATTGGATTGTGGTCGCTACTCTTGACAAATCTTCTCTTCAGATGCACTTACAAATTCATGATAACACCACTGATATAGGACTTTCTAAAAGCTTTTAAAATCCTAGTTAGGAGATAAGTGACTTGCCACACAGTAAGACAGAAAAACAACTGATATACATTGTTAATTTTTTCAAGTAATGTTATGTACAGTTTTATTGCCAGTATATGCACAACAGTAAGCATAGAACTATAAATACACAATGTAATTAACAGTAGAAAACAAAATTGTTACAGGTAAGGGGGGGGTGATGTAGAGAAACTATTTTCCTGCTGCTAGAACAAAAACAAAGGAAGGTAAAAGCCTATGACAAATCATCCATTCAGTACTCTTGTCTTAAATTCTTTACATACATTTCTACATTTTTTTTTCAATTAAAGAAAGTACAGATAACTCTGTTAACAATAGCAAATTGCTTCCCTAATAGCCATTTGCCTTTCCAGTCAAATTCACTTTATGTTAAGATCAAAAAAAAAAAGTCAAGGTAAGAAATCATTAGTATCCTGGTTCCATATGATCTAATCTGCCTTTCACCAAAAACCGGTAATTTTTTAAAGTTGGCTGCACATGAAAATAAGAGGTGTAGCAAAAGGTGATTAAAAAATTTGCTAAAAAGTAACAGAAAATCACCCTTTTAGTAGTTTTCCAAAAGACACTATATAGGCAGCAGCTCAGTTAAAAGTATTAGCCCTGAAGAGGTAGAGAATTTGAGCCCATTACATGAAGATAATAATAGCCTTGGCACCATCTTCTCTCTCATCAGGATCAATGTTTTCAAGTAAGACAATTTCATGGCAAAAGGAAACCAGGTTCCACCATATAAAGAAAAGGTGCTGGTCGACTCCCATTCGCGATCATTAGTTTGTTCGTTAAATGAGAAACAGAAGACGGTCAAGGACACACATGCACTTGCTTTCTTTTTGTCTGTTTCCATTATCAAGTTTATTCATAAGTGAATTTGATATCAATAAATAAAAAAGCATCATTCACAACCAAGATAAACAAACCAAAAAACCCTGCAATGAAACCTTCTACTTGAATAAGTAACAAGAAAAACACAGGCTGATGATTTGGTGCAGCTTTCTTAAGGGATCAGAGAGGGGACATGGTTTTAAATAAACGTGGCAAGGTCAACAACCAACAAATGATACCAGCTTTACAGAACTGGCTGGTTCTGTAAAGTTTCTTTGAGGTCTTAGTTTTAAACTACAGATCACCCCAAAGTTGCAACTAACGACATGTATCACCATCACACCAACAGGGTCCAGCTGGAGTTCAAATCAGTCCTGCTTTGTTTCACATCATTTCAGTATTTCTAGCATAGGACATGATACGGAACAAAACTTAAAGTAGCAATAAAAATACTATTCTGCATTTGAATAAAGGCCAAAAAAAAATGTTTTAGACTGTTAAACTTTAAAGCTTTAAGCATTCCTGTTTAACCAGCATTAAAAAAAAAAAATTATACAATTGTAACACTGGCAAAGGTTAATGGGAAGACAAAGAAGTACAAACGTGTGAAATGATGAGTTAGATTAAAAATTACTTTGTATTGATCAACTGATGTTAATACTGCTTCTTCTTGAATTTGGAACAACTATTGTAAAAGTTACATGCAGACTGAGGATAGTCCTCTGTTACGGAAAATACAAAACAAAACAAAAAACTAAAACTGGGAAACAGTGGTAAGTTTCAAAAGATGTATCTGAAAATTTCCTTTCATTGATGAGGGTGGTCTGTCTGTCCTTTCTTTGAGAGACCTGGTTCACTTCTGTCAGCTTCACTAACTTTGTCCGGAAACGTCAGTAGTGGGGTCAACTCCTCCAGAACCTGTCTGTGCACGTTTGATGTACAGATTCAGTAGCTTCATCTGCAGATTCAAGCCAAACACATGTCATTTGAGCAAGCTGCTCTAAATTATCCTGAGATGCTCATTAAAAAAAATTATACACATATGCAAGCTTCAAAAGGTATTTTAGACTGAGGAGTTATTATAATGCACTAGTTATTGTTGATAATTAAGAATTAAAAAAAATATAAGTCTTAGTTTTGTTCATGACTGAGTATTCTAGCATGCCTTTTCAAAAACTGTTAAAGTGATTAACATATAACACTTAAAGAAGTCACCATTAGGACAAAAATGGTAAACATTTGCGCATTATGTGCTATACAATATGCTGCCTTACATTCTATCTTTTTATCTTCACAACATTTTAGAGATGAGGAAATTGAGATTCAGGATGTACCATCCCTGCCGAAGGTCAAAAGGGTAGAGAGCAGTGGGCCAGGAGATGAAATTAGGCTCTTGGGTTCCAGCACCGAAGATCGCAGACAACTATGTCATTACTCTCCTAACAGGTATGTTTTTGATTTCTCTGTCATTTTGCAGTCTGTACTGTATGAGATCATATTTTTATAGTTTGGAATCAAAGCACATACAATTCTGTTTTTTACTTTTTGTTTTTTTAACCAAATGTCATTCTCAAATATTTTTCCCACCTTCTTATTGTCTTCACATGCAACATTACTACTGGCTGCCTAGTATGCTGATAAAGTGATGAATTTTAATTCTTCTACAGATAACTTTGGCTTATCAGGACCTAACTTTTCACAAAACTCAGAAAACTTTTTCCTCTGAAAACCACGCAGTTGTTCAAAATTTTCTTTTCTTAACATTTACGCTTTGATCCAATGGTTTAACCCAGCATCCATGGCATTCAGTGGCTCACTGAACCCTCTGAAACTAGGTGTAAAATTTTCTGGATAAGTTTATTTTTCTTGAGATGCGATTATACCCAAAGCTCAAAGTGGTCTGTAATATAGAAAAGGTTAGGAATCACTGCTTTAATCTATCTATAACTTGTATAGGTTTTAATGTAAGGTATACATTTGAGTTCTTTTTCCTTTATATGTATTTCTTATTCCCTTTTGCTACTTAGAAAATAATTTTGATTATAGTAATTACAATTGTTAGGATTTGTGGAAACTTTTTAAATGAAGGTGAGTGTCCTGCTAACTGGTTCATAAACCATAATTCAACAATCATAGTTTATCCTCACCCTTTAGAACAGATTTAAGGTTTTGATGATACCAAAGAAATGAAGAAAACAAGACCGATGTTTTTTACATCTTAAGGACTAATTGTAAAATTTATTTTAACATATCAAATAAAAATTAAACATTTATGGTGACCATAGTAAGAGCAGAAAGAGAATGAGAACAAATATTTGATTATTGTAATTCATAGGGGAGAATTTAAAAAATGTTCTAGTGTTCCATAATTTGGTACATATAAATCCATGAATATATAACCACACTTTATTCTGTTTTTCTCTTTTTTTCGGCTGCACTATGTGGCGTGTGCGATCTTCGGCCCCCAACCAGGGAGAGAACCTTGTCCCCCTACAGTGGAAGCACAGACCCTTAACCACAGGACATCCAGGGAATTTCCAACTGCTACTTATTCTTTTCCCCTTTTTCTATTTATTTTTAAACAGTCATAGGGGTAAGAATTGAGTGTAAGAGTGGGAAGAGTGAGCTGGTGATCAGGAACAACCAGAAGCAGTAGACATTTTTTTCACAGCAATCTACCAACTATCCTACAAACCGCTGACTTCACTTGAGTGACAGACGGGAAAGTACAGATAGCTAAACTGCAAAGGGTAAGAGGACTTAGGCTGGATGCTTAAAGCCTAATTAAAAGTCAAGTAACAAATTACCCTTCAACACACATGAAGAAGTACATTTTGAAGAGCGCCCCATGGCCACCATCTTTAGGAGAGAGCAGCCCTACTTACTTTACTGCCAGTGAGCTGACTGAGATGTGGTTTTAGTTCATCACCAATTACTGCATGAACAGCCACCAGGCAGAAGACACAAGCTTTCCGAACACTGCTTTCCGAATTATCATAACCCTGGGAAGAAATCCTTGTTAGTACTCCTGCAGGATCTGAGAAAAGCACCATGGCACAGAAACAGAACTACGACTCAGAGAGAAGATGTTAAGCGTGCTGACGAGAGAGTTTTACTGACTGGGTGAAGTTAACTTTTCACCTTTTCAGGCAGAGACGTCCCTTTCCCTCCTCCCTTTCCCCTTGAGCACTCCCACTCCACTGTCAGCCTTTTTTATCAGGGTCTTTCTTATTTAGCCTGGTGAGCTACAATCTCTGGCTCTGAGGCCACCCTAGTGCCTGCAAAAGTCTCTGAATTAACCTTTCTAAAGCCTTCAGCTTTAGGGTATTTAGCAGCTCCTCACTAATGAATAAAACCTAACCTCTCTGGCCTAGCAGTCAGGGTACTCCTCTAATCCAGGCTGAATTAAATTAACATCTGGCCCATCCCTACCATTACTCTAAGTTATTTATCCAACAAACATTTATTCATGTCCACTACTGTATGTGTGACACACACCAATTATGTATATTCTGTTCTTAGCACCAAAGCACAGATAAAGAAGGAAGACATTTGGATCTTATCTTCAAGGACCTCACAACTTAGTAGCTGCAGCTTAGAACAGAGTCACAAAGCTAATACTATAGATGCACAAAGAAACGAATGATGGCATCTTACACACACACTATTTAATACTAGTCATTAAAATTATACTATAGCACAGTATTTATTAGAATGGAATAGTAAAAGGTTCCATTCTATGGAAAAGGTTCATAGTCTTTGATTAACTTAAGCAAAGCATGTCACAAAATAAGATCCCGTTTTTGTTAAAGAGTTTTTATATGTATGGGTTTGTATGCATAGACAAAACCACATTAAATGCTCCGTTACCACACTAAACAGTTAAGTTTTATGTTATGTGTATACTACCCCCCAACCCCTAGACACACACACAGCTAGCTATCGGAAGTCTTTTGCTCTGAACACCCCAAGACAGCAGGAAGCTTGGTCATGACACTGGCCGAGTACCTAAAATAACTGAATCCCCAGTGTATCAACACAGCTTCTTTCTCCAAGTTTTACTGCTTACCTGTATTAGGCCTGGCATGATCTCTGGCAAAAGCAGGTTAAGCGTTTCCTTGGACACTCTCTCAATTACTTTTGTTTGCATTTTGATGGCAGCCAGGTTGATGGGGTAGTCTGCAGTCTGGATGATGGGACACAGCACTTTGATGCACTGCTCCGGGCTGATGGAAGTGGCCAACACTGATGCGGCCTCCTCAGCAGATCTCACCACCTAGGACAGAGGGCAATACTGAGCAGGGAAGTGTTTCTGTAAAATGTGTGCTGTGTCCTGGGTGTGCACATTTCATGAAATACATAATACAAAGTGGGATCTGGAGTTTTCTTTGAAAACATGAAAGTAACTAAACGGATACATGGGGCTTTATTATATCATTCTTCCTTCTTCTGTGTTCTCTCTCTTTTTAAAAAATAAACAGCATGTATTTATTGGGTTACATTTTTGTTCAGTGCTGTAATATAGAAGGTTTGGCGATACCAAAAAGCAATTTCTGTGCCTGCAATCAAAAGGTTTCTATATATAAAAATATATGAATTTTGGGAGTTTGGGGACTATGTCTTTATTTTTCTGTACTCTCTTAATGCTGGCTTGGTTTAACGATTAAAGCAGTTTGAACACGATATTGTGGTCGAGTTCTGCAGGGGAGCGGAGGCTCTGTCCACCTAGACTACCCTGTCACTGGAGTCCTCAGATCAGCCATGCTGAGACCCTGCTCACTGTTAGGACCCTCAACTCCAGGATGGCTTGTGCCCCTTTTATCACATTATTACAGAATAAAATAAAAGTCATTTCATTAATATGTTATCAAATTAACAGTTTATTTCCCCTACTGTTCATAATGATTTTCTTTCCTTCTATACTGGACTTGGGCAGGTAAGATGCTGGTTTTGCAAGAAGAAAAAGTTATCTCTATTTTTATTGGACTCTGTAATCTCTAAAGATACTCTTGAAAAGATATAAAGATTACTGCTTCTGTGGCTATTTTTGGTATTGTCTCACTTATGCTCTCAACCTGAGAGGTTTAGAAAGGAAAAGTGGAAAATATACTGGAAATCAGAAGCTGCTGTTGTTTAGCTGCTACATTGTGTCTCACTCTTGCGGCTCCATAGACTGTAGCCCACCAGGCTCTTCTGTCCATGGGATTTCCCAGGCAAGAACACTGGAGTGGGTTGCCATTTCCTACTCCAGGGGATCTTCCCAACCCAAGGATCAAACCCATGTTTCCTGCATTGGCAGGCAGGTTCTTTACCACTGAGTCACCAGGGAAGCCCCTGGGAAGTCAGTAGACCAAGGGCTAATTTTGGCTGTAATAGCTTAAGGATATCAATTTTATCTTTTGTAAAAATTGGTATGCTGCCGGCCTTATTTGGCTCAGAAGGTGGATAACTAAACTACAAATATTACATAGTTTTTTTTTTTTTTTTTTAAGGCTTCAGTAAGATGCCACAGATGTACCACTCAAACACGAGCTGGATTTTTTAAAACTGGATTAAAAATCCAGGTAGATTTAAAAGTTATGGCACATAATACCACAAGATTCAGTCATAGCTTCTGAAAGGTGAATAACTCAGATGGTTTTGATTTCTTCATAGCATCATCAAGATTTTCTTATTGTCATGTATGTGAAATGTGTTGTTTCAGCGTGGTTTTAGCTGCATTTCCCTAAAGATGAATGAGGCTGAGAATCTTTTCATGTGCTTATTGGCAACTTGTATATCTTCTTTTAAAGAAGTGTCAACTGGTCCTCTGCTCACTTAAAATTGAGTTATTTATCTTTTGATTATTGAGGTATGAGAGTTCTTCATATATTATGGCTGTTATCAGACATGATCTACAAAAACGTTCTCCTATGTTGTGGGCTGTCTTTTTACTTTCTTGAGAGTGTCTTTTAAAGCACAAAGGTTTTTAATTTTGATAAAAGTTCAATTTACACCTTTTCCCTTGTTATCTCTGCTTTTGGCATTATATCTAAGAAACTACTGCCTAATCCAAGGTAACAAAGTTTGATACCTATGCTTTCTTCTGAGAGTTTTACAGTTTTGGTTCTTGTACTAAGCTTTAACCCATTCTGTCTCATTGCTGTTTTAACTTTCTTTTTTTTTTGACTTGGCTTTTGCTTATGTCTTAGAGACACCTAATGCTCTCTCTTAGAACTGCAGTCCCTATTTGAAACTGGCTTTTCTAATTATTTCTAAGATTTTAATAAAAGTCCTTATGATTGTCTCATCAATGCCATTGGTTATGGTGTGGATATCCGAACAATGAAGTAATGAGACAGATTTACAGGACTTTTTCAGGAAAGCTGTCCTCAGTGTTTTATTGAGTAAACTCTTTTAACAGATACTTAGCTCCTAAAGGCAATTTACCACTTTAAAATAACAATAATTATTTCCACTAGTTATTAAAAAAAGAAATCCTATTGGTAAATGGAAAGTGAAGTTACGACTGGTACACTCTAAGTGGAAATCTAAAAGTGAATGAAAGGAGAAAATAAAATCAGATAAATTATATCCTGGAGTTAGCCTATTTGGGATAAAATGCCATGATATCAACATTACTAATTTAACAGAAAAGAACATATTTTTCTCTTTCAATTAGATACTACCTTGAACATGAAGCAGTCATAAAGAAAATGCTTGCCAAGGGCACTTTCCAAACACATTTATGTTTCATACAATAATATCAAAAGTACTGAGAACAAAATAATACTTTAACTGTTAGATAACTCACCTCCTTATGAGGGTCTTTATGTGCTTCCAGTGTTTTCATGACAGTCAATTCTGCATAGTTTTTAAATCTTGCTGGTTGATGCCTTAGGATTTCTCTTAAAACCTTCAAAGCCAAAGCCCTGATTGTAGGCTAAAAAGAAACATTTTAATGTTGTAATGCAAGAAAAGTTATGACCAACCTAGACAGCATATTAAAAAGCAGAGACATTACTTTGCCAAACAAAGGTCTGTCTAGTCAAAGCTATGGTTTTTCCAGTGGTCATGAATGGATGTGAGAGTTGGAGTATAAAGAAAGCTGAGCGCCAAAGAATTGATACTTTTGAACTGTGGTGCTGGAGAATGCTCTTGAGAGTCCCTTGGACTGCAAGGAGATCCAACCAGCCCATCCTAAAGGAAATCAGTCCTGAATACTCATTGGAAGGACTGATGCTGAAGCTGAAGCTCCAATACTTTGGCTAGCTGATGTGAAGAACTGACTCATTGGAAAAGACCCTGATGCTGGGAAAGACTGAAGGCAGGAGGAGAAGGGAACGACAGAGGATGAGATGGTTGCATGGCATCACCGACTCAATGGACATGAGTTTGAGTGGACTCTGGCAGTTGGTGATGGACAGGGAGGCCTGGCGTGCTGCAGTCCATGGGGTCGCAAAGAGTCACACATGACTCAGTGACTGAACTGAATGCAAGGGTCTTAATATAGGTTGAGGGAACGGTAGAGAACTGCATAAAATATGTGGTATATTACATAATCAAGCTTTCACATCTCCAGCTGAAAACTACACTTCTCAAAGATACGAAGAACCACTAGCTCTATTAAAAAAAAAATTTTTACTTCTGAACAATTGATTCAAATATGCAAAAAAAGTTGCACATTTGAATAAAAATTTATGTCAGCAACGTTTTTCCTGTGGCTAATTGCTCAAAATCATTGATCTACTTGGTTGAGAAGAAAAAGTATTTTATGGTAAAAATTTCATGCACAATGAAGCAGCAGCAAAGACTCATTTCCCCAAATGCCAAATATGTGTAGTGTTTGATTAATAGGCAATGACAGGCAACCCAAGACACAAAAACAGGCTATTGTTTATATGTTCTGCTACTTACCTCTTTATCCCCAAGGGTTTCAAGCAATAAAAGTAATATCGTTTTGAAGTGTTCATCCCAAACACTGAAAGATTCTTCCTGTGTCAGTTTCATGAGTTCATACAGGGCGATTTTTCTTTCTTCTACGCGTTCATTATGGTTAGACAACTCTTTCAACAACTCTGCAACCAGGTCAGAATGGTCTAGGGAAAGATCTGTCATATGGACATGATGTTAATTCTGTGACTTTAGAGGGCAACTTTCACAAGGATGGGGATGATAACTTTATAACATCATGAGACACAGACAGAAAGTTGGTTATAAAAAAAGCAAAGAACAATGACTAAGATTGTTTTCCATTTGTCATCCCCAGAACCTCAATGCTAGCTTAAAACTGTTTATGATAAAAATTCATGAGAGAGAGAACTGTATAATGAACCCCCAATCATATTATGAACCCCTATCACCCAGACTTAAAGACTAAGATTTTACCATTCTTACATCATCTTTGCCCCCACCCCCACTTATTTTTCTCAAGTATTTCTAGCAAATCCCAAATGTATCATTTCATCCTTACTCACTTCAGCATGCATTTCTATGTTGTCATGCCAAGAGGCTCACAGGGTTTGGGTACTCCATTTTTAGCTATACCAATAGTGATCACTGGATTTAACCAGTAACAACTTGATCCCACCATTGTAAAGTTCTCTCTCTGTCAATCTCTGAATTAAAGATTTCACTTACTGAAGGGGTTGAATTAATTATTTTATTAGGAGTTAAAAATGTGTTGTAATTTTTCTGAGCGTGAGTTTGTCAGCTAGTGCTATTCTGATTACCCTGAAAAGGAGTTTAATATTTCCCTTTAAATTTCAGAGTCAAAAGTTTGGGCCCAGTGGTTACCAAAGAGTTTTCATTTGTTTCTGCTTTCTTTTTTAAAAGTGTAATTATGAACTCATTAATTTTCTGAATTTTAAGGACATGCTGGTTATTTTTCAACAGTCACCAGATAATGCTTTGAGTCATCTTTGTAGGAAAGACAATTCAATCCAAAAGTTCACTTCAGAACACTACAAAACACCAGAGTTCTTCCTAAATTCTTTTGATGATAAAATACATGATAAATTCAGGTTTTCAGGGACTTGGGCAGGCATCTGTGTGAGCAGAGCTTGTGCCGTAGATTCCGTTCCCTTCTAACCCCGTCTCTGGAATAAAATAACCACAGACCATGGTGCCTGAGCCTAGAAGGTCCACCTGGGTCACTGCCTCTTCAGGAAAGACGGCTGACACTGTGGAGCCATATGCTCTGTGGCTCTGCTCGGCACGAGCATTCTGGTCTTCTGGAGAGGGTCAGAGCCAACAAAAGGAAAGGTTCAAGAGGAAACTGCACGTTTTCCTAAAGTGACCTGGAGGTTGTAGTCTACCAGATGGCTCACTACTGGTCCGTAAAAATAGACACTACTGTGCACATCCTGCTGGCTGGTTAGCCACGGACCTAGAGATACCAATGACCTGACATTACAGATCTCAGGAAATCTACAACTACAGAAAGAAAAGCTCTATTTCACTTAAGAGGATTCAGAAATCTGAAGAAAGAAAACCAAGCTGAACTACCAGAACAGATGAATTTTTTCCCCCTTTTGGTTGCACCCCATAGCATGGAGATCTTAGCTCCTCAAACCAGGCGTTGAACCCTTGGCCCCACTCAGCATTGGAAGCGCCGAGTCTTAATCACTGAACCTCCACACAAGTTCCCAGATGACTTCTATTGGAATAAAACTAACAATGATAGGCAAGGGAAACTGAATCAAATAAAACGACAACACTTACCAACTATAAAAAAGGAAATGTGTTAGGACAACTTTCGTGGAACTATAGTAAGAGCACTAAGAACCTCTGATCCCCAAACACTCATATATGACAGCACAAAATGTGACTACTGAAATTATAACTTGAGGTAATCTGGAAAGAATGAGCACTGAGGAGAACCAAATTAGGATTTTGGAAAATTAAGAAGAATTTTTAAGGAATGCAAAGCAAAATCATGAAAAATATGAAATTTCAGTTCAAAGATCTTAATTTGGAGAATAAAAATAAACTTATAATCAATTCATCTGTTATAGACCAACATTAAAACAATGTTGCTGGTTTAACAAGAACTACTGCACCAGGATAAATACATCTCTACAAACTCCTCAAGAATCACTCCTGAGAACTTACATTATCAGACTTTCAAAGATGTCAGAAAATCATTCTGATTAAGAGTGTATTTTATTTCAGCTGAATAAAGGGAAATCTCAAGAAAACGCTTTGTTTCAAAGGAACTCAGTTCTCTTCTTCATGAATATAGGCTTTGTAATTACTCTAGAAGATAATTAGAAATGATTTGTCACATATAATGGTCTGGACAGATGACTGACAGGAAAATAATTTCTGCCAAAGAAAGGACAAATTATTTATTGATAAAGTATAGTCAACTGTATTTCCTCTTCTAACACAGAAAGGCATTGTGGTTCTGTGAAAAGAACAGAGGCTCATGAGTCTCAGCAAGCCTCTCTCTCTCAGCCTTTGTGGGACAGGAGCACACTCTTAATTACTGTGGAGGCTGGGTTTTCTTATCAGTAGAACTGGAAAACGGCACCCACCTCCTAGGGTCAGAATGAGAATCTAGGTCTAAAACATGAGTTTCTCTTGAATAACAGTATTATCCTCACCAGAGATAGTATATATTCTGGAATATTACAGTCCCTGGTGAACTTTACGAAGGTCATAATTAGAACTGGCTATGAGTGAGTTTGACTTGTTATTTTGATAAATCTATCACTAATGTATGTATCTGTCTGTGACATGTACAGAAACATCTGAGTAAGAGAGATACTTAATAAGAGTATCTCAGAGTTTTAAAACAAATTTTCTTTCATAGAAACTCCCACTTGAAGAAAATAGTTATTTCCTAACAAAGGTCCATCTAGTCAAGGCTGTGGTTTTTCCAGTGGTCATGTATGGATGCAAGAGTTGGACTGTAAAGAAAGCTGAGCGCAGAAGAACTGATGCTTTTGAACTGTGGTGTTGGAGAAGACTCTTGAGAGTCCCTTGGACTGCAAGGAGATCCAACCAGTTCATCCTAAAGATCAGTCCTAGATGTTCTTTGGAAGGACTGATGTTGAAGCTGAAACTCCAATACTTTGGTCACCTCATGCGAAGAACTGACTCACTGGAAAGAGCCTGATGCTGGGAAAGACTGAGGGCAGGAGAAGAAGGGGACGACAGAGAATGAGATGGTTAGATGGCATCACCAACTCAATGGACATGGGTCTGGGTGGACTCCAGGAGTTGGTGATGGACAGGGAGGCCTGGCGTGCTGCGGTTCATGGGGTCGCAGAGAGTTGGACACGACTGAGCGACTGAACTGAACTGAACAAAAGTTTTAGATTGTAAAAACAAAAAGAAGAGGGGAAATTTTACCTGGGGCCAGGGTATAAAAGAAAAGTCAAAACAGCAAAAATGAGGTCAATATATTAAATAGGATGGTGTCAGCAACATTCACAATAATGTCAAACAAAGTCTTCACCTCAGATTTTAAAAAGAAAACAGACAATAAATGAAAATAACTGCTGCACAAAGCCTGGAGAAACTACTATTTTGGTTTAGTAGGAGGCTTATCCATCTTTGAAGAGTGTTTATTCAACATAAAAGGTCCGGCTTAAGTTTCAGAAGTCAATCAAGTATTACACTGTGAAGAAATAATGTTCTCAAGTTCAGAACTATTCAACCCAGTTTAGGTTTCAGCTAATTTCCAAAGATATTTTCCTTTAACAAATAGGAAACAGATGATCTTTAGTAAAGGAGAAGAAAATTAGAGTAGGGGGTGATCTTGCTACAGTGTCACAATTTTGGCTTTGTGATGTGATATTTGTGATATATCGAGTCTCTTTTAACATGAGAAGTTGGTAAAAACACAATTCCTCAATCTCATAAAATGAAGATATTTTTTCACTCATCAAAATTACGGGCCTGGGGACACATTCATGGTCAGAGTAAAGAGGGTTTCCACATGTGAGAAGGGGAAAGGCAGGCATTTCAGAGTTCAGCCAGAATAGGAAGCGTGTCCCCATGTAGTGGCAACCAGGTGTGATCTGTCAAGAGCCCAAGCAGAAGAGCACTGGGTGTCAGTGTCCACGTGGAAGGGGGAGCCCAGCAGGGTGAGGCATGCGTGTGTGCAAGTGAGGAAGTGGTGGTGGGGATGGAGAACAGGTTGCACACAGGAGGGCTGATCAAATAAGTAAATGTACTAAAGATAATGGAAGTCAGGCTTCTCACAGGAGTTATCAGCATGTAAAGAGAGAAACTAAAATTAATCTCATGGTGCTAGACTGCAATTGGAGTTATTGGTACAAACATACAGCTTTTGACAGATACAGAAATAGATACATATCAATGCATACATACTCCTTAGCTCTAGTCACTTAGAGGAAGTATATAACAAGTGCCCAAACTTTAGTCTTAAAAGATCAGTTCCTATTAAAGGAAACCAAGGATTGATCCTTGGACAAATGGCTAGTTCCAGGACTGAAGTAAGGACAGTGTAAGATTATGCTGTGTCAGAATGTAAGGATGGGGACATGTTAAAAGGACACAAAGCCAGCTTAAATGGGATCCTGGTAGTCAAGTCAAGGACAACTTGAGCATCAAAATAAATAATGATAATTAAACATTATAATCCATTGAATACAATAGGAAATTATGTGTCTATACGTAAATTATATGTCTATACTTATAAGAAGGTCATGTTGCATTTAGTCTTCACGTCTCCTTCAGTGTTCAGTCCTTTCTTGGCTTTCATGACCGTGGCACTTTTAAAAACTAAAGGACAGTTATTTTGTAGCATTTCCCTCAATTAAGGTTTGTTTGATGTTTTCTTATGATCAGATTTAGATTATGTGCTCTTGGCATCAGTATCACAGAGGTGACAGTGCATCTGTTGACTAACACATGATTTCACTTTGCCCAAGGTTGGTGATATAACCTTGATTACTTAATTATGGTGCTGCTCCTAGGCTTCTCCACTGTGAAGTTACTCATTTTGTAATTAGTAGGGTTTTTTTTTTTTTTTTTGGAGAGGTATTTTAAAACTGTAAATATCCTGTTTCTGATTTGTTGTTGTTGTTCATTCGTTCAGTGGTATCCAACTTTTTGCAACCCCATGGACTGAGCACGCCAGGCTTCCCTGTTCTTTACCATCTCCCAGAGTTTGCTCAAACTCATGTCCATTGAGTCGATGCTGCCATCCAACCATTTCATCCTCTGCTATTCCCTTCTCCTGCCCTCAATCTTTCCCAGCATCAGGATCTTTACTAGTGAGTTGGCTCTTCACAGCAGGTGGCCAAAATACTGGAGCTTCAGCTTTAGCATCAGTCCTTCCAATGAATATTCAGGGTTGATTTTCTTTAGGGTTGATGGGGTTTGATCCTTCTCAAGGAGGAACTGTATTCACAACTTTTAAACTTTTGCCTGTTTTGAAATAATACTTAAAAAAAAAAGCAACCCTACACATAGACACACACATAGATGGGCGATGAAGCAGCTGTGACTGCTGTGCATAAATAATATAAAAACAATTAAGTTGTTAAAGCTAGGTCTCAATCACCAGGCTGCTGGTATGACTCAGGGATCCAAGGGCACTTTGCTGCTATGTCCAGTTTATTCACACACTCCTGTTATGCTGCTATTGTGACTAAACCTCAACAGCAGAGTCAACTACATATGATAGATTAAAACACACCGAAGTGCATAATGGTCACAATTTTATAGATTCTTATGTAATTTAGGGAATTTGGTATATTGTCATAATTTTGCCTTTGTGATATTTGTGATATATTCAGTCACTTAATATGACATGTTGGTAAAAACATGATTCATCGACTGCATTAGTAAAGAAATACAGAAGTGAAGAGATCTTTCTACTCTTCAAAATCAGAAAAATTAAAAAACAAAATTGAGAGCTAATTTTTCAGTTCCTAACAATTAAAGAAAGGCTCATTAGGATAACCTATTTTATACCTATCACAATGATAAAACATAAAAACACTTAAACATTCTGGGTTGCTAAGGAAATCAGTACTACTTAAACTGGCCATGTGTTTTGAGTTGGTAACTGGTAGTAACTCTGAAAACTTAAGACTTACATATCCTTTAATTGAGCAATTCTATTTCTAGAATGCTCTTAAAATTATCTGTGTATGTGCACAAAAGTTTATGCAAAAATAAGTTCACTGACAGCAACACTGAGGGAATAAAGGAATATCAGAAACTATGAATACCTAATCATGAAATCATGAGGCAGTGTTGAGGGGGAGACTTTCAAGTTTATCTACATTTAGTTACATATTACTAAAGATTACTTAAGCCTTTAGTTCAATAAAGAAGTAATGAATCACGTAATTTACAGAGGAAATATGCAATTCCTTATTATTAAAAACAAAGAAGATAAAAAAATACTATTTGCACTGTTTTACACTTTCTAATCAGTTTCTATACATCTTATCCAAACCTTACAGCATACTAAGGTCAGAAGGGCAGGTAAGATGGATCTCAGACCGTGACAAGTGAAGTGCAGGAAGGCCAACCAACCTCCCAGGTGAGGCAGCTTATTTCCTATATATTAAGAGCTTAGACCCAGACTTCCCTGGTGGCTCAGATGGTAAAGAATCTGCCTGCAATGCAGGAGACCTGGGTTCAATCCCTGGGTTGGGAAGATCCCCTGGAGAAAGAAATGGGAACGCACTCTAGTATTCTTGCTTGGAGAGTTCCATGGAAAAAGGAGCCTGGTGGGCTATATAGTCCACGGGGTAGCAGAGTCTGACATGACTGAGCGACTAACACACACACACAGAGCTTAGACCTAAGCCAACTCCAAATCTTAATTGTACCTTTTCCCATATTCAATCCTTGATTAAAGAGTTTATAACTTCACACTAAAGAATGGGTATCCCTTTAAAGGGTTTTGTCACTCCGTATAAAAATTAATAACTAAATGAAAATGTAACTGGTTTCAGTTGTTTCTGGGAAAACTAAAGTTTTCTTGATTTCAAAGATGCTCTTAGGAGGATTAACCTTTTATTATGAAGAAGAAAACTACTGAACCAATAGAAATGAGCTCCTAGAAGATGGCAGAGAACATTCCCACCCTCAAAGATCCTTCCTTTTTAGGGAATTACACAAAAAGAACGCATATATTTCTTTTGCATCATTGATTAGCAGTCCTCCGAACACAGATGGGACATACCATCAGGAAACTGGTCAGCATCATCATCAAACATGGCTTCCTTGAGGGCAGACTTGTTGAAGGGACTGATGCTATCTGAATAGTTATATGGATTATAGTCTCGAGAGCGTGGAGAGGAGTGAGCAGGCATTGAATGGAGCAGTGAAGCCTTATTATCAAGGGCTGTTTGGCTTGAGTCAGTAGCATCACCTCCTGCTCTTGGATCAGACATCCCAGGGCCGCCACACATCTATTAATGGGAAGAGGAATGAACAGCAAATTAAATCATTTCAAATGTCTGTTTGAAAGTCTAAAAAGGTATTTCCCTACTGCTTGAAAGGCTATTTTGAA
This sequence comes from Bos javanicus, assembly GCF_032452875.1. NCBI lineage: Eukaryota > Metazoa > Chordata > Mammalia > Artiodactyla > Bovidae > Bos > Bos javanicus. Next base: position 7,805,892 of record NC_083889.1, read on the forward strand.
AAGATAACAAAAACCAGCTGAAAAAATTAAGTCACAGAAATCCACATGATGATGAGCTAAAACTTACATTCAGAAAGTCAAAGTCTACTAGAAAAGATGTAAAGAAACCATAGCCGTAAGGGCAAATAAGAATCATGAAAGAATGCTGTCTCTAATGATTCCTACAGTTTCCTTATTAAGGGCGGGATCAAATATATACAATGTGATTAGCAAGTTTCTCTATGCCAGTAAAAGATCAAAACAACTTTCATTAGAAACACAGAACAAAAAGCTCCCAGATTTCATTATTAAGGTTGTAAATTCTACAATGACAATATGTTAATAAAGTATAAGAAAACTGAATTTAAAAAGGCCTACTTAAGGAACAAGAGGCCACACAGGACAGCATGACTTTTGGAATGCTGCATGATGGAGTTTGGGCACATTAACATAACTTATCAAAATACCAATTATGACCATCAGTATCACCATTACCACCATACAGTGAGCAACCATGTGCTATGCCAGTGGCAAGGTGTTCTACAAATATTCTTTAAATATTTATTGTACACGTATTCCATGCCAGGCATCATTACCAGCATTGAGAATATATTAGTTAACAAATGAGAGAATGCCGTCTGTCCTCATGAAGCTGACATTCTAGTCGAGGGACAGAGACATTAGAAAATGTCATGAGTGAGTTACATATGTGGTACAGTAGGAGGTGACTCTCCTATGGCAGGCAAGGGCAGTATTAAAGGGGTCTGAGTGCCAAGGCTGCAGGTGAGTCAGTGTGGTTAGAGTAAGATTCACTGGGAAGCCATTGCAGCAAAGCTCTGGAGGAAACTGGCCATGGCTATCTGGAGTAAGAATGTTTAAGGCAGAGGGGGCAGCTAAGACAAAGGCACTGAGGCAAAAAGCATGCCCTGTACATTGAAGGAACAGCGAGGAGGCAAGTGGCTAGAGCAGAAAGAGTAGTAGGGGATGAGGCTGGAGAGGTAACAAGGGAAAAAATTCTACTGTGTAGACTGCGGCTTGTATTTGAAGACAGACTAAACAGATTTCCTGATGGACTGAGTAGGGAGGATGAGACACAGAGACAAGATGAGGACAACTGTGTGTCCAAGGTTTTTGGCTGAGCAACTAGCATTGTATCAACTGAGACAGAAAAGAACAGTTTGGGGGAAAGATCTGGAGTTCAAACAGGAAGCTAGATGTATGAATCTGGAACTCAGAAGAGGTCTGGGCTAGATGGAATCACATGATTTATTATACGCATAATAATCTTTTAAGGTATGCAGTAACATCCCTATTTTCCTTAGGCAGACATGAGGTTTACAAATGATAATCTGACTAGTGAGTAAATGGCACACTCACTCCTGCCGGAATCCACTACTTGGCACTGCCCTTGCTACTCTAGGAGGGAAGTCTCAATCATGCAGTGATGCCTCCTTACCTCTTACTGCTACCACACTCAACTTGTGAGGCAGGGAACCTCAAATACGAGTAGTAAGCAGGGTTTTGGCATTCAGTTTTCTGGCCCATCTGCCATGTAGGCATGGGGAGAAAAACAGTAGCAGGAAAGAAGTCAGGAGGCAGAGAAGGGGGCCCTTTAGAGATCTGCTAAAGTACTGCAGTGTTCTACAACTGTGCTAACACTGAGAAACCAAAGATTCCACAGGAAATGGTGGGATAGCTTGTTCTTAGAAAAGTCTAAGATGTCAGAGAAAAGTCGAAGTAGAGTAGAAATATCAACAGCTCTTTATATAGTGGCAGAAATAACAAACTGAACAATAATATTCACAATGTTAGAAAGATGAGTCATAACATTCTTAACTAGAACCACATAAACTGATGAAAATACCACCACACTGAACAGGAATTTTCAAAAAGTCTAAACACTTTATTTTGTCGATGTTCTGGTCCTCCGCTCTTTCATAACGCATGTGCTTTCGTAACTACACTGGCTTTCGTCCTGGTTCTCAGCTGGACAAAGCCTGCTCCCATCTAAGTGTCTCTGTGCCTGCTATTTCCTTAATGGAATTCTCCTCTCCTAGATCTTGTATGGCTCTCTTTGGGTCTCAATGCAAATGTCATCTTTCCTACAGCACTAATCTCTATCCGAAACTCCACAAGGAACTTGAGGGCAGCATCTATCTATGCCTTGTAAATCTAAGACTCAGAACAGAGCCTGGAGCAAGGTAGGTACTCAGTAAATACTGAGCAATTGATTCCTGGAAGTTTATATCTGAAAGTGACAGAAAGAAAAGTTTAAAAACAAAATTAAACTCTTAATGAAAACGTGTAGAATGTAAGAATATTCAAATACTCACTGAATCGCCATCATCTTTTTTAGAATCTCTTTTCAATGGTTCATTCATATCTTCTTGACTACGGAAGCTGAAATTCTGAATTGCTTCAGTGACACCTCTAAGAGAGCTATAAATATCTTCAGAGTTCATATTTTCTGTGTCATAATCAAAAGCACTATGAAAAAGACAACAATTAATTTTTGTTTCTGTGTAGTTTTAAAATACAAATATATCTGAGGAAATGGCACAGGATGTTTATAAAGACAGAGTTAGAGAATGCGTATGTTCTAAAGCATAATTAGCGAAACAAAACCTGACAGGTACAAACGGCTAAAGAGCATGTCCCCCTGTTTGCTCATCAAGGGCAGTTTATAGTGACTCTATAAGGCACAGCCCTTGACAACTGGTTTTTCTTTTCACCTTAAGAACTTTTTTTTACATTTTTAAACAGCTGAGAAAAAAATCAAAACACATTTCATGACACATGAAAATTATATAAAACTCAAGTTATGTGTGTGCGTGTGTGCGTGCTCAGTCGTCTCCAACTCTTTGCGACTCCATGGACTGTAGCTCGCCAGGCTCCTCTGTCCATGGAATTTTCCAGGCAAGAATACTGGAGTAGATTGCCATTTCCTCCTCCAGGGGATCTTCCTGAAATTATTTTGGAACATAGCAATGCTGATTTATTTAGCTATTGTCTATGGCTATTTCACACTACAGCAGCAGAGTTGAATAGACCTGACAATGACTACCCTGCTGGCAAAGTCTAAAATATTTACCATATGACTCTTTACAGAGTTTGCTAACCCCAGTGGGTACTGCTGGAAGAGGAGATTAACACATTTTACACAAATATGTAAGACGATTGAGAATTTTTAACATAGAATATGTGTTACTGATATGAATTCTTTTTTTTGGCCACATCATGAGGCATGTAGAATCTTACTTCCCTGACCCCAGGGATGGAACCAGTGCCCCCTGCAGTGGAAAGAGAGCCCGAAGCACTTGACTGCCAGGAAGTCCCACTGAAATATGAATTCTATAATCAGATTCTAAAATTCAACTCAGTCTGGAATTTAGCCATCATAATTATCACATATGCATAGGCATGAAAAAATATGATGGTAAGTTTGCAATATGTTTTGCAATATAATGAAACATCTTATATAATTGTAATGAATATGATGAAGAATATGCTATATGGCTAATAACAAAAATCAAGCTGATAAGGACAATAATGGCTACTAAGCCATTTTTTTAAAGACCAGGAGAAGGGAAAAAAATGTTAATCCATTAATGAGTTAATTAATAACTTCTTCTGAAATATAGCTCACGTGGGATTTGCTCAAGTGTGAAAATTTCACAAGTCTCATGAAGGATCAATCTCAAGATCACATTTTTTTCCTAAGAAGTATACATATTGCCATTTTATATTTAACCCTTCCCTATGTTTTTATTTTTACATTTTTTTGTCTATAAACTTTTTTCTTCTATTTTTAACAGGTGGTTGGCCAATATTAGATCTAAAATTTTCATTATAACTTGATCTCGTTTATATCAACTATTATAACTGAAAGACACAACTGGAAATTAATGGATTTATACAGCTTATCTGAGAAACAGTAACTATGTTATTTAATGTTTAATTACTGCTTGCTTTTTTCCAAAAGCTGTGTCCATAAGTTTTCCTGTCACTTACAAGAAAAAGAATTCCATATCCTATATATTATTATCATCTAAAGGGTTCATTTTGGATAAACCTAACATTGTTTTAATTTGCTCAGTTTCTATGTGTCCAAGACATTTTAGTTAAGTAGTAATCAACTGGATTTATATTAATGTCAGTTTTTCTAAGAATGGGAATCTGCAAATACAAACCATGATGGTAAACAATCCTTTTATTACCTTGGAGATAAAGTATTCTGCGACGTATTGGTAGGAGAAGTAAGAGGACTGGACCAGTTGGCTGGTGACCGTGGTGTTGGTCTTGTCAAAGGACTTCCCATGGAACCCTGACGGACAAGAATCAAATAAACATTAACATATGACAGGCTCTTAGGGAAGCCATACAGTCAACATGTTGAACACATGAAAGAGCCAGATTTATATTAAGAGGTCATTATTTTATGTATTTTAAAAGATTAAAAAAAATTTTTTGTCTGTGTAGTGAGATACGTGGGATCTTAACTCCCCAACCAGGATCAAACCCATGGCCCTGCACTGGAAGCACAGAATCTAAACCGATGGACCACCAGGGAAGTTCCCAGATCATTATTTTACTGTTCTCCTTTTTAAAATTTATTATTAAAATTCATTTAGCTGCGCTGGGCCTTAATTGTGGCATGTGGACTCAAGTTCCTCCATGCATGTGGGATCCCAGGTTCCCCGACCAGGGATTGAATACATGTTCCCTGCACTGCAAGGCAGATTATTAACCACTGGACCACCAAGGAAGTCCCGCTAGGTCGTTATTTTAAAATATTCATGTACTTATCTCTAGTTTCTGTGGGGAAAACTTTCTTCCCATTCAGCAATCTAGCTCTTTAAGTTTTTTGTTGTTGTTATCCTCAGCTATTCCTTCTCCTAAATATTACAACAACAATCTTTTTTCCTCAATAATTAAACAAGATTCCAAATTAACAATCTTAAATTAGCTCCCTGCCCTAAGCCAATTCCTTCCTCCGATCATTCAGTTCAGTCGCTCAGTCGTGTCCGACTCCCTGTGACCCCATGAATCACAGCACGCCAAGCCTCCCTGTCCATCACCAACTCCCGGAGTTCACTCAAACTCACATCCATCAAGTCGGTGATGCCATCCAGCCATCTCATCCTCTGTCGTCCCTTTCTCCTCCTGCCCCCAATCCCTCCCAGCATCAGAGTCTTTTCCAATGAGTCAACTCTTTGCATCAGGTGGCCAAAGTATTGGAGTTTCAGCTTCAGCATCAGTCCTTCCAATGAATACCCAGGACTGATCTCCTTCAGAATGGACTGGTTGGATCTCCTTGCAGTCCAAGGGACTCTCAAGAGTCTTCTCCAACACCACAGTTCAAAAGCATCAATTCTTCAGCACTCAGCTTTCTTCACAGTCCAACTCTCACATCCATACATGACCACAGGAAAAACCACAGCCTTAACTAGACGGACCTTTGTTGGCAAAGTAATATCTCTGCTTTTGAACATGCTATCTTGGTTGGTCATAACTTTTCTTCCAAGGAGTAAAGCGTCTTTTAATTTCATGGCTGCAATCACCATCTGCAGTGATTTTGGAGCCCCAAAAAAGAAAGTCTGACACTGTTTCCACTGTTTCCCCATCTATTTCCCATGACGTGATGGGACCAGATGCCATGATCTTTGTTTTCTGAATGTTGAGCTTTAAGCCAACCTTTTCACTTTCCTCTTTCACTTTCATTCGAGGCTTTTTAGTTCCTCTTCACTTTCTGCCATAAGGGTGGTGTCATCTGCATATTTGAGATTATTGATATTTCTCCCGGCAATCTTGATTCCAGCTTGTGCTTCTTCCAGTCCAGCGTTTCTCATGATGTACTCTGCATAGAAGTTAAATAAGCAGGGTGACAACATACAGCCTTGATGTACTCCTTTTCCTATTTGGAACCAGTCTGTTGTTCCATGTCCAGTTCTAACTGTTGCTTCCTGACTTGCATACAGGTTTCTCAAGAGGCAGGTCAGGTGGTCTGGTATTCCCATCTCTTCCAGAATTGTCCACAGTTTATTGTGATCCACACAGTCAAAGGCTTTGGCATAGTCAATAAAGCAGAAATAGATGTTTTTCTGGAACTCTCTTGCTTTTTCCATGATCTAGCGGATGTTGGCAATTTGATCTCTGGTTCCTCTGCCTTTTCTAAAACCAGCTTGAACAACTGGAAATTTACCTCCAATCATTACAATCACTTAAATTTTTGTTCCTCCTTCAGTTTGATTTACAAATGATTTTTACAAAGACATCAAAGAAGTAAAATCTGGTCATATTAGCAATTTGCCTATCTCTTAAGATAATAAAACAATATCTTCTCCTTTTATGTTTTTAATTTTTAGTTTTTGTCCCATGTAGCTTGTGGGATCTTAGTTTCCTGAACAGAGAGTCAACCCACGGCCCTGGCAGTGGAAGTGCAGAATCCCAGCCACTGCACCACCAGGGAATTCCCCCTTTCCATTTAAAAAAGTAATTGACTTTGGCCCCAAGAAATGGTTCTCACATTGTTTTCCCCTTACACTTTACCTTACTCCTGACATAAGTGCACCTGCTTTCTCCTTTATGCATTATCAAAGGTATTGTCCTCTTTGTCTTTTTAAAACCCAAGTTCAATTCTTTGGCATATTATGCAAATAGTTCAATACCATTTAGATATAACACTAACCCTTCATTTACTCAGATCTTACTTCTCCAAAACAAACTCTTGTATTATTCAAGCACCTACAGACTGACAAGCCTGTAATTATTAAATGTGAACACGTCCTTTAAAGCACTACCCTCCTTGGGCCTGTTATTCCTGGAATAAGTCATCCTTTCTGGTCCTCCAATAAAGACTGGTTCATCTAAAGAGCATGTTCTAATTCTCATGGCTTGCACTGATCTAAGTTCTCATCTAAGTTCTGTTATATTTCACTTTCCTTGTTCATACTGTGGTCACCATTCACCACCACCCTAATGCACACCAAATAATAATAGAACAATTACAGGCCTAAGGACTATTCTTTCCAGGACAATATTTATTTCTGCTCAGGAAATGCTGCCTAATGCAGATGCAAAAATTACACATTAGGATCAAAGTTTACTTCATGCAAAAAAGAAAGCAATTACTGTTGTTAACCATCCATCACATTAAACAACGGCCAAAAAAAATAAAACAAGTGAAAAAAGACCTGGGTTCCATTGCCAGTGTTTCGAAGGTGATTATGAAGAAGTTTGGTAGCACCATCCTGAAAAGTTTTTGGTAAAGCTCCTAATAACATTGTAAACTCTGGGGTATTGAGTTCAAATAAGGAAATCAGGACTGACTGCGCTGCCTAGAAAACAAAGACATATAAGAAGCAGATGATTACTCAAAGGAGACCATTTTCTTCATTCAACATTTCTATTCAATAGTGCCAGACCACCTTTCCTAGGGAAAAAGATGTTCCTACATACTTTCAAATTTCTTTGCTGAAACAATAAAAAACATTTTTTCGACTTACCATTTGTTTTTGGAAAGTAAGATGGGATTATGAAAAGTATAACAAATATGACCTACCAAGGGCAATGGTCTTGGCACACTTGTTGAAAAGCAATTGGCCACAGACACGGGTTTCCTTCTGGACTCTCAGTTCTATTCTATTGGTCTTTATGTCTATCCTTAACCCATTACCACACTGCCTTGATTACCATTACTTTGCATTAGGTTTTGAAGTCAGCAAGTGTAAAGTCCTCCTACTTGTTTTTCCCCCAAGGCTGCTCTGGCTATTATAGGGCCCCAGGAATTCCATTATGAATTTTGCAATCAGCTTCTCAATTTCTATGAAGCCAGCTAGGATACGGTAGGGATTACACTGAATTTATAGGTCACTCTGGGGAGTACTGACATCTTAATATAGTAAGTCTTCTGATCCCAGAAGACCTGATTTTCTCACCCAAGGACATGGGATGATTTTCCATCCTAAATTTCTTTCAATATTGTTTTATAGTTTCTACTATAAACTCTGTGCTTCCTTTGTTAAATTTATCGCTTTTTAATCTTCTTAGTGCTATTTTAAATGGAATTGTTACCTTAATTTCATTTTTGGATTGTTCAAGTGTTTAGAATACAACTGATATTTGTATATTAATTTTGCACCCTGCAATCCTGCTGAATGGGTTTATTAGTTCTAATAATATTTTAGTGATTCTAAAGGATTTTCTATACATAAAATTATATCATTTGCGAATAGAAATAGTTTTTCTTCCCTTCTTTCTCTTTTGTCTCTTTCATTTTCTTTCTCTCTCTTTTTTTTTTTTTTTTGCTTTTTCCAGCTTAACTGTCCTGGCTAGAACCCTACTACAGCATTGAACAGAAATGGTGAGAACAGACATCTATCTGTTGTTCCTGATTTTACAGAGAAAGCATCCAATCTTTCACCATTAAGTAGCTGTGGATATTTGGAGGTGCCCGGTATTGGGCTTAGAAAGTTCCCTTCCCTTGTTAGTTTGCTTGCTATTTAGTCTTGGTCATGAAAGATGTCAGATCTTGCCAGATGCCTTTTCTGATGAGATAATCATGTGGCTTTTGTCTTTTTAGTAGTCATATGGAGTACTATAAGAGACTTTCAGATGTTAACTCAACCTTGCATTTCTGCGATAAATTCCACTTGGTCTTGGTATGTAAGTCTCTTTTTATATTACAGAATTTGGTTTGCCAGTATTTTGTTGAGGATTAAAAGTGTCCATATTTGTAAGAGATACTGATCTGTAGTTTTCTTTTTCTGTGTGATGTCTTGGTCTGGGTTTGTTACCAAGATACAACTGCCCTCATAGAATTGAGTTGGAAAGTGTTCCTATCTCTTATGGATTTTAAAGAAGAGTTTGAGAAGAATTGATATTAATGTTTGGTAAAACTCATCAGTTAGACCATCTGAGCCTGGCTTTTCTTTGTTGGTGGTTTTTTGATTACTAAATTAATCTCTTAACTTGTTCTATTGACTTTTCCAGTTAGTTTTGTTAATTTGTGTCTATCTAGGGATTTGTCCATTTCATTCAAGTTTACTACTTCCTGGCATACAATATTGTAGCATTCATTTATAATCATCTTTATTTCTGTAAGGCTAGTAATAAAAATCTCTTTTCATTTCTAAACCTAGTAATTTCAGCCTTCTTTTTTCTATCAAGCTACAAGTTTGTCAATTTTGTTAATATTTACAAAAAACACAATTTTTGGTTTTACTAATTTTCTCTATCACTTTTCTACTCTCTATTTTATTAATTTATGCTTAATCTTTTTTGTTTGTTTGGCCTGATTTTTAAAATTGAAGTACTTTTTGCTATACAATATAAGTTACAGGTGTATACTATAGTGACTCATACATTGTAACTCATTTATACTTAATACTTCCCTTGTACAATATGTCATTGTGACTGGTTTTATATTTAAACGCTTGTACTTCATCATTCTCCACTCCCATATTATCCCTCTCCTGCTGGTAACCACTAGATTGTTCTCTGTATCTGTGAATAGAGTTCTTTCTTCTTATATTCACTAGTTTGTTTAATTTTTTAGATTTCACACATAAGTGACATCGTACAGTATTTGTCATTGTCTGATTTATTTCACTTAGCATAAAGTTCAACCGTGTTGCTGCAAATGGCAAAACTGTGCTCATTTTTACAGCTTAGTAGTATTCCATGGTGTGTGTGTGTGTGTGTGTGTGTACCACCTCTTTATCCTTTCATCTGTTGATGGACACATGTTGCTACCATCCAGATCTTGGCAACTGTAAATAATGGTGCTATGAACATCATTGGTGTGTGTGTATCTTTTCAAATTAATGTTCTTGCTTTTTTTTTTGTAAGACATATACCCAGGAATGAAATTGCTGGGTCATAGGGTAGTTCTATTTTTAGTTCTTTGAAACTAAGGACCTGTTTTCACAGTGACTGCACCAATTTACATTTCCAACACCAGTGTATGAGGGTTCCCTTTTCTCCACATCCTTGCTAACACTTGTTATCTGTGTTCTTTTTGATGACAGCCATTCTGACTGGTGTAAGGTAACATCTCTTTGTAGTTTTGATTTGTATTTCCTTGATGATTAGTGATTTTCAGCATCTTTTTATGTGCCTGTTAGCCATCTGCATTTTCTCTTTGAAAAATAGTCTATTCAGTTTTTCTATTTTTCAATTAAGCTGTTTTTTTTTTTTTTTTGATGTTGAGTTGTACAAGTTGTTTATATATGCTGGATATTTATCCCTTAACAGTCATTTGCAAATATTTTCTCCCATATTCAATAGGCTGTCTTTTGTTTTGTTTATGGTTTTCTTTGCTCTACAAAAGCTGTTAAATTTAATTAGGTCCCATTTGTTTTTCTTTTATTTCCTTTGCTTTGGGAGATGGAACCAAAAAACACTACTGTGATTTATGTCAGAGAGTGTTCTGCCTATGTTTTCTTCTAGGATACTAACAGTATTCAGTCTTACATTTAAGTCTTTAATCCATTTTGAGTCTATTTTTGTATACGGTGTTAGAGAATGTTCTAATTGCATTCTTTTACATGTAGCTGTCCAGTTTTCCCAGCACCAGTTATTGAAGAGATTATTCTTTCCTCATTGTATATTCCTGGTTGCTTTATCATAGGTTAACTGACCACTTGTGCATGGGTTTATTTCTGGGCTCTCAGAATTCTGTTCCATTGATCTGTGTGTCTATTTTTGTGTCCGTACCATATTGTTTTGATTACTCTGGTTTTGTCAGTAGAGCCAGATACAGGATGCAAGAAACGAATTGTTAGGGTTGAAGAGGAATCTCAGGAAGATGGTGAAGAGAACAGAGGGTCTAGAAAGGAACACCCCAGAAAAGAAATAACCAGTGTTTTTGAGAATATGGAAAATCTCAGCCATGAGCATGTGGCAGAGATGTTGAACCTATTAACACTTAAAAAATATGTTGGGGGGAGAAACAGGACAATGAAAACCAAGGCAAATTATTAACACTAGGACAAATAAAGTTTCCATAAGGAGGGAGGCAGTAATTAACCACTTGGTGAAGGAATTAATACTTCCACAGTCAAAATTAACTCTTTTCTACTGATTACCAACAGCTGATTCATAAGTATTTTGAAGGTTATGGGGAAAGACATAGGCTAGGATATTGGAAAGTGAAATCTTCATTTATAAAGGCAGACAGACAGATACACAATGACTGAATCTATCAACAGGTCAGTAAATAATGCCTAAAATTAATACATCAAGAAACAGTACAAACTCTTATTTGAAATACATAGGTAAATGCAAGGGAAAAACTTCTGAATGGCTCTAAGAGTAGAGGTTAGGAGACTGTGGCCAAGACAGCTATTTTTGACTCTAAGTTTGAAAATTATAGTCACATTAATTGGATAAAATTTAAAAGAGAGGACTTTTTTTTTTTTAAGGTCTTTATATCACCAGGTAAATAACTCTATGCTAACTGGTAACATCCTGAAAATATTAGCTTCCTTAACTGGCAATCTAAAATGACTGATTTGCTTTTCTAATTTATCTTCTGAATCTTAAACTAAAACATACCTTCCGAACATCAGAACTTTTGGGTTCTGTTGTCCAGGTGATGACCCGAGACACTGCCAGGCGAGTTTCACTGGAATTTACAAAATCTCCTGGATCCATCTGTTTGGCCAGAGTTTCTATGTATTTGAGGATAGCAACCTTCACCTATACAGGGATGCACAAAGAGAGAGGACAATCAGCTGGGCATCGGCAGGCAGTAAGAACACTTGAGAAATAGGTAATATTTTTTTAACAAATACAAAATGAAAAAGCATCAACAGCAAAAGAAGTTATACATACAACCACCTACCTATCAGAGGTACAAGTATATGATAATGTGGCTTTTTTCTCACACATAGCAGAATTTATAAATTTTATTACCCATCTTTGAACAATTGTTGAAGACTCTCTTGATAAGATTAGACACTTCTCCTTTAGTCTGCCTTCAGAGCTTAGAGCTGACTCTTGTCTAGATCTCCCCGGGAACCAGTCTTTATACATTGAAGGATAATTTGCCTCTTGGGGAAACGAACCAAAGGGTTTTGGAAATAAGGTATTATACATCCAGTGGGTAATCAAGTGGATAATCAAAGTGGGCAATACAGGTTTTTGATAAACATACATTAAGGCTCCAATGAGACCAGGTTCCTTAATAGGTCCATCAACTGCTAGAACCACCTCTCAAAATAAATGTGACAAAAAAGCTTTACAGAAGGACCACTGGGGAAGAGACAATACTTATGTGCATAAAAGAAGTATAATATATGAGTTTTAAAAGTCTTGTTATTCTCCTAGAAATTCCTGATATGTGGGTGGCATGGTAGGTAGGAGTGTGGTAGCATGCAGGCTTCAAAATCAGCAAGAGGTGGGGCAAAGCATACATGCTTCTCTCTCAGATGCAGCCTTCTTTATCCTTAGAGTAAGCCATTATTAAATAATCTCCCCTTTCTCAGTATGGGAGGGTAGAAAAAGTTAGAGAACCACTGTTTTTATTTTTTTTTAGAACCACTGTTTTTAAAGTCACGTCTAACATTCTAGATTTCTAAATAATGATTCTCTAAGACATTATCAGTGCACTTTAGAAATGGCACCTGGGAGACTGTACAGTCCCTGGATACAGCAGACTCTAAACACGTACTAAATGCTGATTTGCAGACTTAGAAAAAGGAAGGTTTAAATGTATGATTAAAATAGCAACTTTGAAAAAATATTGTCAAAGATTAAGGTAATCAGGTATTCTGTACTCCTGCTGCTGCTGCTGCTAAGTCGCTTCAGTCGTGTCTGACTCTGTGCGACCCCACAGACGGCAGCCCAGCAGGCTCCCTCGTCCTTGGGATTCTCCAGGCAAGAACACTGGAGTGGGTTGCCATTTCCTTCTCCAATGCATGAAAGTGAAAAGTGAAACTGAAGTTGCTCAGTCGTGTCTGACTATTAGCAACCCCATGGACTGCAGCCTACCAGGCTCCTCTGTCCATTGGATTTTCCAGGCAAGAGTACTGGAGTGGGGTGCCATTGCCTTCTCCCCTGTACTCCTTCATCCCCTATTATTGATCTTATTATTGATCATTTCTCTCACTCAATCCAAATAAGGTCTCTGGGAAGTACTATGTCAAGTTAATATACAGAAGTAATAAGTTAAACTTCTGACTCTTGAACATTTTCCCCTCTCTGCTTCCAGTTTAAAGAAGACAGAAAGCATCAACTTATTGTCTTCATTTCATAATACATGATTTTAAGAAGTAACTGTAACTTTAAGAATTTTTTTTTTTAAGTCAACCCATCACCATCCTGAGTAAATCATACAGTGAAGAGGGAAACAGATGTATGGTTAATTTTGAGTAGCAGGTCCAACTAAATTATTATACATAATATTCTGGATTTTTAAGCCACGTCACCTTCTATTGGTGAGACCAGCTGAAAGAAAGCTAAAGTAAATCAAAGAATAAACATCAATGCATTTTGTTTTTTGAATATATTTATTTGGACTATGTGAGATTTAATTAGTACCATGTCTTGGCAATTTATAGAGGCATGTAAAGTTTCTAAAGAGTTTCATAGAATAGGTGTGTTTACTATACAAATAAGCAAAACAACCGTAATACATATATAATCATTTGAAAATTTATATTTTGGTAGTATATTTCAAAAGGTTATAAACATAGTCTGTATTTTTTATAACATAAACATGCATTCTTCTTCAGAGAGGAAAAACAATATAGTTGCTAAGGTGTGTATAATTCTAAACATATTTCTGAAACTCATAAAAAAAAGTCAAAAAGTTCCATTTATTAAAAAAATATTACTCAAATAAAATCACTCTGTATGCCATCTTTGTCTATTTTATTGCTTCCTTTTTGACATTTGGCTACATGACAGTCTGTGAGAAATATAAAATTTTATCTGAAAGATCCAGCACTTTTTAAATAAAGAATTTTGATAAATCTCATACTGAAGCTATTTAGTTATTTGTGGTTTTCTATAATCTGTTAAGTCTTTAATTCTTAATCCTGTCAACCATCTCAAAGTTACTTTTATTTTCAGCATAACATACAGCTCCAATAAAATTCCTTTTTGCTATCCTAAGACATCAATTTGTGGGTGTCTTTCTCCTACAGTGACTTTCCCCTGCAGCTTTATATATGTGTGTATAATATATAAAAGCCATACATATGTCCATATATAGATTATGATATATACATACATATATTTACATAGACTGTTTCTCTAAAAGTCATATACACATACACATACATATTCTCTCATAAATATGAGGTAATATGAGGTAAATAATCAGTAAAGAATCTGCCTGCAATGCAGGAGACCCAGGTTTGATCGCTGGGTTGGGAAAATCCCTGGAGAAGGAAATGGCAACCCACTCCAGTATTCTTGTCTGGGAAACCCCATGGACAGAAGAGCCTGGCAGGCTATAGTTCATGGGGTTGTAGACTTGGACGTGACTTAGCGACTAAACCATCGTGACGTATATATGTGTATGTATATGTATGTATGACTTTCAGATAAACAGTCTGTGATTCCAGTCTTCAGTATGACATTTCCTAATAGGGAAACTAGTTTTATACTTCCCATTGTCTTTCTCTTCAGGCCTTTAGCAACCCTTATTTTGAAAACTAATGATTCAGACCTCCATTTCTACTGGCCCATGTAACAACTCTATATGTTTTCAATACCATTTGAATACCTACCACCAGTACCTAAATCATAATTCTTTCCACAGTTTACAGTTCATCACGTATTATAAATATTAATGACAAAATTATAAGGAATACCTAGCACAATGGCTTGGACAAATAACAAGTTTAAACAATGTCTATCAATAATAGCAAGTAAATTATTCTCCTTCTGCAGGTCACTTTTAAAAATCAAAACAGATGGAACCTCTTTCACAAAGCAGCTCTGAGAAAATAACATATGTTGAGTACATGTCAACCCTGGTAAGAAACATAATTGTGACTTTAAGGCAAAATCATATTCAGAAACTTAAAAGGGAAATCAATCCAAGGCAATAATGCTTATAGAAACATTTCGTGCAGAACAGAGCAGAAAATACAAGGCTTGTAAATGTACATATGCTTGTTATTTCCCTGACGTTAATCTCATTTAAGAAAACTCAATAAAACCATTTTTAGTAAAGAATTCAGGGGTACATATTTTCTTCTATGTTAAATAATTATTTGTAACAAAAAATTGGTATCTACCTAGTTTCCACATAAATTATTAGAAAATGTGTGCTAATAACAATTGAGAAAGCTAATCCCAAATCTAAAGCTTATGCACACATCAGAAATATCACATTGTAAGAAGAAAAAAAAAGCTACTGTTTCAATTAAGAAGAACTGGAGAACAGCTCTGAGATTAAACTTAAAAATTTTTGTTAATTGAAATACAGAGGCAAAACTGATATTCTGCCCAGAATACCTATTCAAACTCCTAAACTTTGAAGAAAAAAAAAAAAGGACTGGGAAATCACAAACATAAAATGAGAAAAGACTTTATAGAGAGAGTTTGCACAACAGCTTAGGGTTAGACGGCCATACTCGTGTTGCTTTCTAACTATGAGTCCCCAGTAAGCTTCTCCGGAAGATAATCTGGCACCGAATAACATTTGAAATCAAATCCGTGCATGCTTTAGAGGTTTATAATGGTTAGTAGTTGAATATATAGATGCATACAAACATTATCGGAAACACTGCAGAGTTTGTAAAGAGAGTTAAGAAAAGAAATAATGCAGATTAAAACAAAACCAATAAAACCTTGGAGCTCCAAAAAGAGTGAAGCTGGTCCCGAAGTGCTGGCTTGACTGTCTGAAAGTTTACAAAAACAAAACCCACTGATTGAACAGCTTCTCATGTGACACAAGTACAAACATTAACTTTATGAATAAAATACATCAATTCCTTACAATGTCTTCAAAAGACCTCAAAGTTTTACCTTCAAGCTTGGTGTTTGGGTCTGATCAACTGTAAATCTCATTAGAATATTGAACTGAAGATCATTTGGAAAAGATTCTCTGAAGTACGGAAAGAACAAAGCAAAAAAAAAATTAAAAAGTCAGCAAGTAAGCTTTTAGCAGAACGTTTGAATTTATACCCTGCAAGTATAAATTTAACCCCCTAAGCAACACTAGAGCAAATAATGATCTCTTGCCTCAGTTATAGATTTCATCAGAAAATGTGTTCAGGGAAAAGTTCAACAGTATCAGAGATGTTTCCATACCTAATATCTGAATTCTAGACTCACCTCGACTTAATAAATGGATATTTGAAATAAGTCACTTCAACAATCTACACAAGAAAGTAAAAACGTATCATTGGTTCAAAATCTTCTGAAAAAAGAATGCATAATAAAACATTCTTTTTAAATTCAGCAAATATTTTATCTTTATATTAGATTGAATAAAATCTTTTACTTTGCAGTTACATCTTTTTTTTTTTTTTTTTTACTTTTATTTGCATTTATTTTTTGCGGCATTTATTCCCGGGCCATAAGTGTTTGTTTCTTCAGTTTCTTCTGGGATATCTTTTTCTTCTGTGCAACCTCCTCTTCTGGTTTAAGAACAATCTGTTCTTTTTCAGTAAGGATCATCTCAATGTAGCAGGGAGAGCTCATGTAGGGGTTGATCCGACCGTGAGCTCTGTAAGTCCTGCGCAGCAGGGGGGCGCTTTGTTCACTTGGATGTGCTCAATGACCAGAGAATCTACATTTAAGCCCTTAAGTTCAGCATTACTCTGTGTTTTTGAGCATGTGTAGTAAAAACTCAGCACTCTTTCTGGGCCACTGACCCTGCGTCCAGCCCCACTATTTGGCCTGTGCACACCTACCAACTCCACCGTTGTAACGACGGAATGGCACACATTGCTTCTTTAAAGTGACATCCTTCAGATACTTGGTGGCTTTTCGGATATGCATACCCTTTATGGCCTGGACAGTTTCACAAGTGTTCTTAAAGTGAACACGAAGATTTGAACCTCTTGATTTGCATGATTTTGTGGGGCTTTCTGGGTCAAGTGAATAGTGCACCATTTTTAGGGGTCATCTCAGGCCGCTTACCAGAAAAGCTGCAGTTACATCTTAATTACAATAAATTACTACCTTGAATTACTCAACCGATGTTAATGAAATTTTTTATAGATTAAATGCAATGTTTGAACTAAGAACCTATGTTGTATCAAATTACACCATGTAAATGGACATCATTAACAATTTTCAAATGGAGCTCATGAAATCTTGATGGTTTGAAAGGACTCAAAAATCTGAACTTTCAACACAAAAACTAAATTTTCTTAATTACTACTCAGTAATTAAGTGGAAATATATGAAGAATTAAGTGGAAATATATGAAGAAAAATCTTACCTTGTAACATCGAGGGCTTTCTGAACTTTTGCTTGAACAGACCCAAGCAAATCAGCACCCATTTTTTTAAGTAGTTGCGTCAGCAGTACAAACAACCAATCTTGAAGATCGTCTTTGTGGACTTGTATGAAGTCCACTAGAGTCTCCAAAAACATGCTGAATACCTACAGTGGGTAAATGGGGGAAGGAGAAGAAAAAGGAGGAAATATTGACCTCTATGATCAATTCAAAACTGAAAGAGAAAGGAATACAGGAATCAGAGGCACAGCGATTGGCAGCCAAGCGGAAAAACAATCTCTCTCGCTTTTCATTGGACTCTGTGATACAAGAGTACATTTGAACTGTTATCCAACTTCTGCTGAAGTTCGACAATTAGCTATTCCATGCAGCATCACTTGGTAAAGAAACTTTGGCCATAATGGCTGGCACACCTAAGGCTGTCAATGATGCCATAGCTTAAACTGAAATTCATTTTATCTGAATTTAGGGCAAGAAGCTACCCATAGTCTCACCAGCCCCCAGCTCTCTGAAGTGTCGGTGAGTTAATCAGAGGAAGACTATGCTGACAGCTACCTTAATATATAAGATGATTTTTAACATAATGGGCTAATTGGAGACTTCTTAGTTTTCACAATGTTAGTAGTCACAAAATTCTTTGGTATAAGATGTATTATTTATTAAAACTGCCCCAAAAGTAATTTTAAATGACCTGTGTGCTCAGTTGCTCAGTCATGTCTGACTCTGCAACCCTATGGACTGTAGCCCTCCAGGCTCCTCTGTCCATGGGATTCTCTAGGCAAGGATACTGGAGTGCATTGCCATTTCCTCCTCCAGGGGATCATCCCAACTCAGGGACAGAATCCATGTCTCTTACGACTCCTGCATCAGGCAGGCGGGCTCTTTACCACTAGTGCCACCTGGGAAGCCTTAAATGACTTCCTTAAATGGGATACCTGTGCCTAAAATAAATAAAATCAGGACACAAATCTACATCTACATTTTAATGATTTCTACAAAGAACCAGATAGCATGCTATTAGTCTCCATTTCTACCGAGGGGTTTTATACTTGTTTCCAATATTAATCTACTAGTTTTAAACTTCTTATAAGATTCAAGAAAAATTTAAGGGGAGGGAAGCTAAGATTCCTAAGTGATTTATCTCATTAAAAATACTTACAACAAGTGACATACAATAAGGTTATATCTCATCAATAAATTCAATATCATACTGGACAATTTATTTCTACATAAAGAGGGAAAAGTTCTTAAGATAATGTCAGCCATGTTGTGTTATGAGACAATTTATAATCCCAATGGATTATAAAATCTATGGTTTAAAAAAGTTAAGTCCAAAGTAAGTATGCTAATTTAAAATTAAGAGTTTTACTCTCAATATATATTTTATTTCTTCACTTTCCTTTATGTAGTTATACACGAATTCCTGTTTTTCTCTCATGTTAGAAATGAAGGACTTTTTATCTATCAGAATTGTAACTAAGCTTTTTAACATCTGAATTTGAGTTAGAAAAAGATGTGCTTGTGTGTATGTGCTCAGTCATGTCTGATTCTTTGCAACCTCGTGGAATGAATATAGCCCGCCAGGCCTGTATGTCTATGGAATTTTCCAGGTAAGAATACTGGAGTGGGTTGCCATTTCCTACTCAAGTGGATCTTTCTGATCCAGGGATCGAACCTGCATCTCTTGTATCTTCTGGACTGGCGGGCAGATTCTTTACCACTGTGCCACCTGGGAAGCCTTAGAAAACATACACTTTGCTCAAGACGTTATTTGTAAAAGCAGAAAGTATGACTACTTAAAATTTGTTACCTCTGACCTCAAGGCAGTAAGTACCTGTGCCTCAACACTGTTCTTAATCACAATGCAGATTCATTAACTCCGGTACTACCCTACCAGAACCACTTGGACCACAGCTTCACTGAACTGTCTCTGGGCCTGAGGAACGTCAATAGACCTACTCATAACAAATACATGTATTTAACCTAGTACTCACTCTGACTAGCAAATCTGTCCAGTGACGTCCTGGCGTTAGTCAGTACCTGCCTAGAAAGTCAAACATAAAATATCCAGGAATTTTGTGAGGTGGTTGGTGGCTTGAAATCAGCCATTTGGGACTATTTACACCTCGGGAATTGTAACAAACATGGCAAATCGGGGCTTCCTGCTACTCCCTTAAGCCTGGTGCACCAGCACAACTCTCTCTAATTCTCCAGTTCACTTTCACTCTTAGTGTTCCAACTGCTGCCTATTTTCCTTAAGATTCCAACTTTAAGCTTTCACTGTACCAAAATCCATTTAGAAAATCAAAGGCATTAGAATGCCTAAGTCAACTCTCTTATTTTATCTGATTCTCAGAAAACTGAGAACTAGAAAATTAGGGGACTTACTTGCTCAAGGTTTCCACAGCTCATCAATGGCTAAATCACTTGGCTTTTAGTATTACTGGACAACTTCTTCATCTACTTGACTGCCATTCATGATAAAATTCTCCACTGACTTTCCCCTCACTTTGATTTCTTCTACAGCTATCCTTATAATAACTCTTTCTCCAAGGAAGAGCCAATTTTATTTCGAAGACTAGTCTTTCTACTTGTATTCTTGCTCTCGAAAGTACGGTCTCCTCTATCTTTACTCTTCTGTTCTCAACCTGAATTATCTGTTTACCAATGCAGAAGACACTGTCTCAAGAATTTCGTTTTCAATTTCCATCCTATTGCACCCATCAATTACCTTCCAATCAAGAAATGTCATAGCTTTTTCATGAGCTTAGTACGCCTGGCCATTCCATAGTTTGACACTTTTTTCCTCTTATCTCCCTTTTTTCATTGTTACCAGGCATTTTCCTTTTGTATCCTGAATGTGGGGAGACCTCTTAGATCTTCATCCTGATTCTCTTTTCATCGAAATTATGACTTCCTTGACAGAGCCTTCTAGGCCCCATAATAATCTCTATAATAGCTCTCACTTTTGGCCTTACTCAAATCTGTCGATCAGAACATCACTGTAGGCACCAGGCCTTTCTGACCTCAAGTCTGGATTTCTCTAACAGGCCAGAAAGCAGATATTCTAGGCTTTGCAGGCCATATGATGTGGGCCGCACTCTTCAACTCTGTCGTCATAGCATAGCCACAGACACTATGCAGACAAGTGATCACAGTTCTGTTTCAATAAAACTTTATTTACAAAACAGCAGACCAACTCAGACTTCTTTCTATCAGATGGTGACATCACTCTTTTGACAGAAACAAAATTCTTTAATGTCCCTTCCCTGTCTATAGAAAAATGTCTCAAATGCTTAGACGAGGCTCTAACTCTTCAGACTGATGTTGGACGATTTGGCAACATAAAGTCTTCATCCCTAAACACGTACCTCACACACTCCTGATTTCCTACCACTCTCTCTAATCCCTCTATTTACACAAAGTACGTGACTCCCTACAAAGCTTACCACTCAAGTCCCAGCCAAAGAGCTTCTTGAATATCTTTAAATAATAGCCACTGTCCATCCCTGTTTGAAACTGGTACTTGGGCTACCTTTACAGTGTTCTTTAAATTTCTCTGTATTTATGTTATCTTCCTATCTGGAATATATAGCATTTGAGAACAATGGCTCTATTTTAGTCTTATGTCACCAGTTAGAACCAAATCTAAAGTTATCAGAGGTTGAGGATGCAATTAAAAAGTTGTCTGATGATACTGTAGGAAAAGTTGCCTTAAAAGTAAGAATTTTCTTTTAGTTGAGTAAAATTTACCTTAGTAACCAACCCCTTTTCTCAATGCAAGGGAAGATATGGATGACCTGCCTTTCACTACAGCCAAGGTTTTCTTTACTATAAACTTTCTGACATCTCCAACTTCTCTGGACTCAGGGTAGTCATTTGTAGGAGGCCCTTTCTTCTCATCCTGATATAATCCAAAGTTTATATTCCTGTCAAGATCTGAACTGCTATTTTCTTCAGGAAGATGTATCTGAGTCCCCTAAGTAGAAATTTCTTTTGATTAGATAAAATGTGAGTATAGCTGAATAAAACTGTAAATGTGTACTAATAGTACTTTACATATAGAATTATACTATTATTTTTCAAAATGCTTATGCATATATATATATATACACACACACACACACACACATATATATCTCCATCCAAAATATACATTGGA
The DNA here is from genome assembly GCF_032452875.1 of Bos javanicus. Lineage (NCBI taxonomy): Eukaryota > Metazoa > Chordata > Mammalia > Artiodactyla > Bovidae > Bos > Bos javanicus. The sequence continues at coordinate 7,827,458 of NC_083889.1, forward strand.
AGTTTGCATAAAATTTCATGTGACTGCTGTATCACAAAGAGTTCACTATCAGATAGATGTTGATATTCTCCCATTTCCTTATCTATGATTAAAGGAGAAATAGAAAAGTGGATATACTAATAAAACATTGGGCTAAACATCTGATTTCAGAAGAGAAAGCTGAGATCACTGCTCCTTAAACTGCTCTGTTTCCTTTTATGGGACACCATTAACAGAACAGTAGAAAGTGCATATGAAGAGGTTAGAACTCAATTTAAAAAAATTGATTGTGAAACTTGGGAATTTTTTTTTTTTAATAACCTTCAACAGACTCAATGTATAATCCTACATATTTCACAACTGTAGTTCACTGGGAAAAGAACTGTAATATTTGTGTTATTACAATTGAGGCAGCCTTGCTTATATCAGGTGTGTGTCAGTCGCCCAGTCGTGTCCACTCTGTGTGACCCCATGGACTGTAGCCCTCCAGGCTCCCCTGACCATGGGACTCTCCAGGCAAGAATACTGGAGTGGGTTGCCATTCCCTTCTCCAGGGGACCTTCCCGACCCAGGGATCCAATCTGGGTCTCCTGTGTTGCAGGCAGGTTCTTCACCACTGAGCCCCAGGGAAGCCCCCATGCCTTAGGTGTGCCAGTCGTCAAATATAGAACAGAAGAACGTAATCAAATTAGATTAATTAGTAGATTAAAAAGCACATCTCCAAACAGAATGACAGTTTGCGTAACTGCAGATAGCATTTCGTGGATTGCAAAGGTTCCAACACTGCATGAACTCTTTGGGAAAGAAAATAGAGAAAAAGGGTTAATTTCACAGTCATGCAGTAAAGTTAGGTTTCCAACAAATATTGAACCAACTTACTCTCTATTGAGAGTTCCAACACAGGGGACAGCATGCAAAAGGAAAAAAAGAAAAAAAAGAAAAACACACAAATTAGTCGCCATCAATGCCAAGTTCCTGTATGGAAGAAAGACACTTAGAAAATAAAAATGACAAATGTTTTCCAAAGTTTTATGACAAACTCAAAATAGTTTTTAACACAAGAGTTAAATGAATGGTATGTGAGAAGAATATGTGGTTTTCCTGTATTTCTCTCTCATTTTCTTGCCAAGAAAATTTACAAACAAAAAAAGAGGAAAACTCCCTTATTTTCAGACCCTACTATCCTTGAGGTTCAACTTCTGGAAAGAATCTAAGACTAACACACACCTGCCAACATTTCTGAACAGTGCCAACATTTGCTTCCAAAGCATAGTATCTAAGAATTTTTCGTTTATTTTTTCCCCCTCTTGAGAAGCAATGTATTCACAAGTTAAATTATTTCTGTGACGGCCTGGAACAATTACTATCGTATGAAGGTAAAAAGATACTACAACTTTTAATTTTCCCCAGGTAAGATACATATTTGGTCTCTTGATTCTAAGACCTGTAGGCAGGCAGGATTACACTGACCATAATATGTCAAATCAAAGCATGTTCTTCAGTAAAGGTGGCTCTCCTCAAGTAGTTTCTTCTGAGTCGACTGTCAGAATCACAGGGGATAAACTTTCTGACACATCTTACGTTTGGAGGAAAAAGTGTGTCTAGAGCAATCAAAATAAAAATCTGCCTTGAATTCCTTAATTTTTCAAACTTATTTAAAAAAAAAAAACATATGTAGCGCTTACTGTGTTGTAAGGACTTTACATACATTAACTCATTTAATTATCACTGCAATTTTATTAACTGTATTTTACAGATTAAGAAACCAACGCACACACTGCTAAAAAGTGATGGAGGGAGGATTTGAACCAAAGCAATCCAGCTCCACTACTCATATTTGTTATCACTGTGTGGTGCTGTCTCTCAGGAAAATATTAAGAGGCTTTAAACTACACATTTGCAGCTTTATAATCTAAATTACTTTCACACAGATACCACGACTGAATCAGTAGTATCTGAAAGTTAAAAAAGTTTATCAAGTTATGGACATCAAATAATTTCAGCTTGTACACTGTAAATGCCAACCACATCACTCATGTCACAGAAAAAAAATCCAGCATCTATTTCAACTGTACTCAAAAAGAGCTCTTTTCCAGCCCTTCCTTTCTGGGATGTCTTTACTGTATAGTGGAGTTCACCTGATATTTCAGTTGGACTCAGATACTTACTAACACAAATAAGAGAAACGTTCTAGGGGTTGGAGGTGATCCTAGATGAAAGGAGATGGGGCTGCTGCTCACACCCTGGTTCTCTAAGTCTCCTATTTCTGCTGGGGACAGCAGGTGGTCTACTGCTACATTTCAGAGCTGTTAAAAGAGACTGAAATGTTGACTTCAACTTAAAAGGACACGGGAAAGTCCACCCAATCAATTTCATGACAGGAAGTGTCCCCAAAACCCTATGGACCATTCTGGGGGCAAGGCTTCAGATGGTTTCTGCCCTGTGAGCTCTCAGGGTGGTTGAGGTTACAGATAAGTGCTTCCAATTCATGGTGGAGAGCATATTTGAGGCAAGAAAGAGAAGTGACTTTGATGATCGGTTTCGAGGCTATGAGGAAAAGTGCAGGGCACATCTGGGGAAACGAACATAGTTTTCAGGCTGCGTTAAGAGTGAAAAGGGAATAACAAGCAAAAATGACAGGCTTTCTTTGAATATTTTCTTGAGGGTAATGAGTAGTCACTGAAGAGTTTTAAGTCAAGAGAGAAGATTTACCTTTTAGAAAGATTATTCAAGGATGCAGAGTGAAAGAGAATTTAGGGACAGAAGGTGGGGAGGAGGTGCAGCAGGCCAAAGGCAAGTGTGCCAGGAATGAGTAGTGAGAATGGAAATATTTAGAAGGTTGAATCAATTAGGACTGAGTAAATTTCTAGACTGATGCCCAATGAGGGGATGGTGGCTTCATTTAACGAGATAACATGACTCAAGAGGAAAAATAGTTTTAAGGTTTAAGATGAGCCAAAGGCATGTAACTAGGTAAGTGAAGGAGAAAAATATGGGCTGGGAGTACCATTTGAGAGTCATCAGGATAAAGTGGGTGACAAGCTTCAAATAAGGTACAGAGTGAAAAAGGAGGGCCTAGGGCAATGCTCTAAGCCACAGCAACACTAGTAAAACAAGCAGAGACAGGTGTCTGAAGAGAGAGGCTGTCTGCTGTGAGGAAGACCGGATCAGACACAACAGAAAACCACCCTTCTCCTCCTCTCCCACACCACATCCCCTAGTGTCAGAAAAGATAAACTGAATACACTTACAGCAAAGCCAAAAAATAAAAAGGCATGTCAAAGAGCAAGCTGAAATTTATGAAAACTTCCTGGAAGACCAAGCAGATGAGAGTATATTAGCAAAAAAAAGAGAGTACATGTTTATGTGGCTGCCAACAGCTTCAAGGTAAGACCTCCTGCCATTTCCATAGGATAAAAGGTAGAAAGAATGGCTTATGTGCAATTAATTTTGCTGGTTTGGAGGCAGGAAATGGAGTTTCTGTTGGATGGCATCTATTTTCTTGGTAAGCTAAGAGGCCAGGACAAATGCTCAGGGCACGAGATAAGAGGTCAACAGGGCTGGAGTTAAATTTAAGGAAAGACTATTTGACACAGTCTCTATGGAGGACAGAAGAGAAAAGCAAGAGGTACAGGAAAGGCAGGACTGAGCTTTTAGACCAAAACCACAGATCAGAAATGGACAGCGTATATAGGAATAAAGGCTGATTTAACCCACCAGGGACCGGTACACTGGTTCTGGTCCCAGTCAACAGTCTTGACCTTCAAGCAGTGGCATGACCATGAGTAGAGGTTCTTGAACATGTTTTTATTTTGGTGTCAATGTGTCAATCATTAGAGTTGATTGTATACAACAGGGGTTGGGAAACCATAGTCTGCAAGCTAAGAATGGTTTTACATTTTAAAATAGCTTTTTTTTTTAATCAAAAGAAAAGGCTATTTAGTGACACATGATAATTTGATGAAAATTAATATTTCAATGTTCGTAAGTAAAGTTTTATGGACACCTAGCCATGGTCACTTGTTTAGATACCGTCAAAAGATGCCTTTGTGCTATAATGGCAGAGCTGTAACAAAGATCATTATGGCCCACAAAGCCGGAAATATATACTGTCTGGCCCTTTATAGGGAGGGGGAAAGAAAAAACCAACTCTTGATAGACAGCAGTTGGGAAACTAAAACTAAAATTTTACTTGGAAGGAAAAGAAAGCATCAAGAACAGCTACTTGATTCAAATGACTGGACTATTAGTACTTTATAAAATTAAAAAGGAGGGATATCTACTACTTGAACAATATAAAGATATGCAAAAACTCAAATCAAACCCTGATATTTTTAAATCCCCACTGTATGGTGATATAGCCAGTTTATTCTTAATTAATTACATTATTGGCAGTCTCTGATGGACAATCACCAAATAAAAGCTGAGCAAAACGAGTTAACAAAAATCTTCCCTTTATATCTGTATTCAGTGAAATAACTAAAACAAAACAAAACAAAGCAAAGCCAGATGGATCAATAAGAATTGTACGCTGTTATAAAACCCCACAGGAAAAAAACCAGAAAGTCTCCTTCCTGACACCTCTAGGGAGGATCGTGGCTGGTTCTCCATATTTACTAAAGGAGGCCAAACACCTGTGCTTCACCAACATCAAACTTGGCTTTCCTATTTGATCTTCAAGAGACTTTAATTTTAAAATTTACTTCATTTAAAAAAGCTTTTCTTCAAGAGACTGTTTAAAAAAAGTCTCATCACTGTTAAATCCTAGGATCCAACTAAACTGCATTACTGTCCTAATAAAAAATGAAAAACTATGACTTCAAGAAATAATAACAGCCTCACTCTCATACGTTCCACTACAGATGAATTATATTACTTATTGAAGATGTTTTAAAACTCTATTTTTAAAAGTTGTATAGATTATTAACAAAATATTATTTAATAAAACAAGTCCACACAGATCATAACTGTCTTGTCCTTTGACTCATACTGCTAACAAAAAAAAAATCAACAGTTAATTTGTTTAGGATTTATAGAAATTCTTCCATTATAACAATTTCTACAGTAATTAGTGGTAGTAATATCAGTATAAAATGGAGTCATCTACATGCTCAGTTTAAAAATTATAAACTTAGTGTGCTTTTTGTCTGTAATGGGATCTTGAAATCTAAATGAATTCCAAAAATAGAATGCACTTTGAACATCTTTTACCTCTATTTTTGAACATCTTTTACCTTTTAAATGAAGGTATTTACTTATCTGAAATAAATATGCCTTCAGATAAAAGGATAATCTTTGGAAATTATTGCTTTAAAGTTAAGACAGTTTATAATCCTTAGCCAGATTTTAGTCTATGTAAAGAATGGGATTTTATTATCTTTAAGTAGTGTCACAAGTAATGAAAATACTGAAAATAGAAAAAAATGAGAAGGAATGAAATGTGCAACAATAAAGTGAAGACAATAAAAAAAATGAAGCAAAATTCATAAATATTTTTCTTATGATTTCCCTTCCACATCTCCCTCTCACATAGGTTAGAAATTCTCATGTAGACAGCTGGTGTCCTAAAGGAAGATATTGAATAAAATTTCACCACTGCCAAACACACTGCTGAAAATAGAACAAATGAGTACATTTTACGACAAAACTTCACATTTTAAAACAAAAATTTCACAGTACACATGCAGAGTATACATAAGTACTTACATATACTTTAATCAGCATTAAAAGCTGAACGAAGTTCTGAAGATTTTTATGAACTCTTTCAACATATGAAATGTTTCTCTTTTTATTACTCACAAACTATAGGTGAAACCGTATTTTATGCTTTTTGTTTTTTAATGGCAGATCTTGTCTACAAAATTGCTCTTTTAAGAATATATTTGTTAATAAAGAAGAAAACTGAATAAAAAGTTAGAAACTTTTTTCAACTTATCCCGATTATTTCCTTTATAAATAGTAAAATGTTTTTAGTAATACAAATACTCACCCTGACTAATTGTAGAAGAGTTGTGCATGTGACTATATACTCTTTAGTTTATAGCCTTAGATAATCCCTCTTTTAGAGAAGCTTAAATAGTTATCAGAGAGCAACTTCTAAATTATGTATGATATCAAATACTCAATTTCAATTATGTTGAAAAGATCATTGCCATTTTAGGGCAATAAATAAATAAAAATGGCTTATAGTTTTTTGTTATTATTTACTTCTTTTTTGGGGCAATATAATAATGACACCTTATAGGAGTAATCTTAAATACTAAAACATACCTTGCCATGAGGATCAGCAAACATTCTTGTGAAAATTTCACATAATCTTTTCAGTTCAACTCGACTGTCAAAATAATAAAGTGGCTAATTAATACACTGCTGTAGGAAGAAGTCATTTAAAAGTGACTTACATATATATTTGGGCTTCTTTCTTTTTTTTTTAAGCCCCGCACTGCCCCCCGCCCTGCCCCGCCCCGCCACAAAAAAATTCAGCTCTCAAAATTGAGCAATTTGTAGGATTTACTAGTCAGGGCTAAGTACAATTTATCAAATGCAACAATAATTCTGTAGCAATACATACAATATTTTAAAGGTTGAAAGTTATATGAAATTACAACTGTACTTTATTAATGTAGCACAGCAGAGTAAACTATACAGATGATACTCCCAGCACATGAATCTTACCCTTTTAAATGCTTTTATGTTTTCTTAAATTTTGCCACCTGAGGGCTAAAATCTTTTTAAACTACGACTACTTCTTTGCCATTTAAAAGAATACATTGAACCTAACACTAATCTAACCTTGGTGGGGTTGGAAACAACATTATGATGATTTATTGTAGTGATTCATGAACTATAATATGTAATATTGATGAACTGTAATAATATGTAATTAAAATATATTAGGAAGTACATAGACAAACACTGTAAATTATATAGTTCTAACACCTCCTAAAATCAAACCCTAATTTCAGGTATTAAGGCAGGAAGTAGCCCTCTATTTTCCATCATACTGAAACTTACAAATTTTCTGAAACTAGGTTCCTAAAGGGATAGACTGTAGAGATTTAAAACACTACACAGAGAGGGGGAAAGCAAGCAAGAGCCAGTAGGACGGGAAACCAAATCAAACCCAACTAAAAATCAATATAAACTTAAAAATTTTTTTATTTTATTTATTTATTTACTGGTGACATCTCATGACACGTGGGATATTAGTTCCTTAACTAGGATCACACCCGTGCCCCCTGCAGAGGAAGCATGGAATCTTAACCACTGGACCACCAGAGAAGTCCTTAAACTTCTGTTCTTAGAGAAATTCACTCCAAATCCATTTCATATTATATCAAGATTCAAATATCACATGAACACCAGGAATATACCTTCATTTTCAACAGAACATAAATATTCTTTCATCTCACTGAAAAACTTATCAGGAATGAATTTTAATAAATGAGTCAACTTTAATATTATGTATACTTTATTATACATAGACCATCCCTATGGAAAAGAAATGCAAAAAAGCAAAATGCCTGTCTGGGGAGGCCTTACAAATAGCTGTGAAAAGAAGAGAAGCGAAAAGCAAAGGAGAAAAGGAAAGATGTAAACATCTGAATGCAGAGTTCCAAAGAATAGCAAGAAGAAATAAGAAAGCCTTCTTCAGCGATCAATGCAAAGAAATAGAGGAAAACAACAGAATGGGAAAGACTAGGGATCTCTTCAAGAAAATCAGAGATACCAAAGGACCATTTCATGCAAAGATGGGCTCGATAAAGGACAGAAATGGTATGGACCTAACAGAAGCAGAAGATATTAAGAAGAGATGGCAAGAATACACAGAAGAACTGTACAAAATAGATCTTCACAACCCAGATAATCACGATGGTGTGATCACTGACCTAGAGCCAGACATCCTGGAATGTGAAGTCAAGTGGGCCTTAGAGGTGATGGAATTCCAGTTGAGCTATTCCAAATCCTGAAAGACGATGCTGTGAAAGTGCTGCATTCAATATGCCAGCCAATTTGGAAAACTCAGCAGTGGCCACAGAACTGGAAAAGGTCAGTTTTCATTCCAATCCCAAAGAAAGGCAACGCCAAAGAATACTCAAACTACCGCACAATTGCACTCATCTGACACGCTAGTAAAGTAATGCTCAAAATTCTCCAAGCCAGGCTTCAGCAATACGTGAACCGTGAACTTCCTGATGTTCAAGCTGGTTTTAGAAACAGAGATCAAATTGCCAACATCTGCTGGATCATGGAAAAAGAAACAAAGTTCCAGAAAAGCATCTATTTCTGCTTTAGTGACTATGCCAAAGCCTTTGACTGTGTGGATCACAATAAACTGTGGAAAATTCTGAAAGAGATGGGAATACCAGACCACCTGATATTGAGAAATTTGTGGGCAGGTCAGGAAGCAACAGTTAGAACTGGACATGGAACAACAGACTGGTTCCAAATAGGAAAAGGAGTACGTCAAGGCTGTATATTGTCACCCTGCTTATTTAACTTATATGCAGAGTACATCATGAGAAACGCTAGACTGGAAGAAACACAAGCTGGAATCAAGATTGCCAGGAGAAATATCAATAACCTCAGATATGCAGATGACACCACCCTTATGGCAGAAAGTGAAGAGGAACTCAAAAGCCTCTTGATGAAAGTGAAAGAAGAGAGTGAAAAAGTTGGCGTAAAGCTCAACATTCAGAAAACGAAGATCATGGCATCCGGTCCCACCACTTCATGGCAAATAGATGGGGAAACAGTGGAAACAGTGTCAGACTTTATTTTTCTGGGCTCCAGAATCACTGCAGATGGTGACCGCAGCCATGAAATTAAAAGACGCTTACTCCTTGGAAGGAAAGTTATGACCAACCTAGATAGCATATTCAAAAGCAGACATTACTTTGCCAACAAAGGTTCATCTAGTCAAGGCTATGGTTTTTCCTGTGGTCATGTATGGATGTGAGAGTTGGACTGTGAAGAAGGCTGAGCGCTGAAGAATTGATGCTTTTGAACTGTGGTGTTGGAGAAGACTCTTGAGAGTCCTTTGGACTGCAAGGAGATCCAACCAGTCCATTCTGAAGGAGATCAGCCCTGGGATTTCTTTGGAAGGAATGATGCTAAAGCTGAAACTCCAGTACTTTGGCCACCTCATGCGAAGAGTTGACTCATTGGGAAAGACTCTGATGCTGGGAGGGATTGGGGGCAAGAGGAGAAGGGGACGACAGAGGATGAGATGGGTGGATGGCATCACTGACTCGATGGACGTGAGTCTCAGTGATCTCTGGGAGTTGGTGATGGACTGGGAGGCCTGGCGTGCTGAGATTCATGGGGTTGCAAAGAGTCAGATACAACTGAGCGACTGAACTGATCTGATACTTTATTATTTATTTTCATTTAATTAATAACATTTTTATTTAATAACTATTTATGAATAAAAAGTTTCCTTTAATAATGTTTCTTTAAATAGAGCAAGATAATTATAATTAAAAAAAAATAACAACAGTATGGATGGTCCTAAAGGGTTAGGGCTTGGGATAATATTCTGATGCCACTTTTTGAATTCGGGACACATATGAGCCCATACTAATATCTTTAAAGTGTTATGAAAAAGTCAAGTCAAAAAGTGCTAACCAGGGCCTTCCCTGGTGGCTCAGTGGTAAAGAATCTGCCTGTTAATGCAGGAGAGACAGTCCCCAGTCCAGAAGATCCCACATGCCATGGAGCAACTAAGCCCCTACACCACAACTACTGAGCCTGTGTTTCAGAGCCTGGAAAACACAACTACTGAGCCCACGAACCGCAACTACTGAAGCCTGAGTGCCCTAGAGCCCATGTTCTGCAACAAGAGACGCCAGCGCCGTGAGAAGCCTGCGCACTGCAACCAGGGAGCAGCCATGCTCCCGTCACTAGAGAAAAGCCTGTGCAGCAGTGAAGACCCAGCACGGTATGCTATGCTATGCTATGCTAAGTCTCTTCCGTCGTGTCCAACTATGTGCGACCCCATAGAGGGCAGCCCACCAGGCTCCCCCGTCCCTGGGATTCTCCAGGAAAGAACATTAGAGTGGGTTGCCATTTCCTTCTTGAGTGCGTGAAAGTGAAAAGTGAAAGTGAAGTCGCTCAGTCGTGTCCGACTCTTAGCGACCCCATGGACTGCAGCCTACCAGGCTCCTCCGTCCCTGGGATTCTCCAGGCAAGAGTACTGGAGTGGGGTGCCATTGCCTTCTCCGACCCAGAACGGTGCCCCCTCAAAAAAGCGCTCAACAGACAGGATAATTATTTGAAGACAATGTAACTCACCTTAGCGTTCTCTGGTTTTTTAGTAAGTTCTGCAGACCCAGGAGGCCTTCCTTCCTTTCTGACCAGTTGGAGCTGGCACATCTGTTGAGGACTTCTGCCACGTCTTCTGTCTGCCTCATGTACGTGGGAATACTACCGTTCCGAGAGCTGTAGGAGCGTTCCGAACAAGCACTGGATGCATCGCTGTTCGCATCATCATCTGAGTGCATCCCGTAAGATTCGTATCTTCTTCGAGCAGGTTTTTTCTGTTATACGTAAAGACTCTCATTAGTGGTAGCTAAAATAACATGCCGGTATTTTACGATTTCTACTGACCAGAAAAGGACTGGCCTTTGTTTAAAAATCAGTGTAAAGCATGCTGCTAATCATTGTAATAATAAAATGTTGAAATTTTAGTTTTTTTCAGAAAACATGTTTTAGGAGTTAGTAGGAGATGAAATATTCTTTAACTATGGGGAGTGGTAGAAGCAGAATAAAACTACTATATGGAAGTCAGATACATAAAGTGGGGAGTGCTAAAAACATGAGATTTTTCCTTTTCTTTTTTCTTTTTGTGGAAAACCAAGAACTACTACCAGAGTGTAAATGAACAGGCTCTGTGCTAAAACTGTGAGTTGTTACAAAGAAATTATAACTTTTTTAAAGGATGAGAATGGACGAGAAAAACCTGTTTCCTGTGTAAAGTTCTATTTTTTCTGTCTCTCTACCTCCCTTTTCCTCTATTCTTCTTTCACTTCCATTATCATTTCTCTGCCGTTCTTCCTTCACTTGTACCCATCCCTGATGTTTCTTTGAGAAGAAAACCACAAAGAATGATGACAGCCCGTTTAGCTTACTCTTACTTTTAGGAAGCAAGCTCCTGAAGGGTTCTCCATGCTTTCCCTAATGTGTCTAAACCATCTATTTCAATATATATAAAAAAGTATTACTTTGATTTCTTCACATCTGAAGTTATAAAACTGCTAATTTTACCTTGAATATTAAAAGTGAAATGAGACAGGATAGATTATTTGAGATTTCCCTGAGAGAATCAGAATTAAGTCTTTATGTAATCTGATATGTGAATTCAGGCTGGTGAGAGATGAAGATGTTTCTATGAAACACTGAAGAACAATAATTTTACATAGCTCCAGGTGACTTAAATTATTCAAGTTTAAAATCTAAAAGAAAATAACCTGAACTTAATTAAAAATAGTTTTTCATTGACTTTCCATCACTAAATTGATTTGATTTGGAGGCACCAACAATTTAGAATGGCAAAAACATGATACTTTTGTTTTAGGCTCCAAGTTTTGTTATAGACATAGTGTCAATGACATCATCGCATTTGTGCAAAGTAGTCAGGCTCAAAGGATGAAAACCCCCACAGGACACTATTTAAGTACTATCTCCCTACTGATAATCATATAATCATATGTACAGAAAGGTGACGTATGTCTAAAGATTTTATTACTTCCACTTGAATTTTTTATAGAAGACTATCATCTGTTAAACTGATGAAGGAAAGAAAAAAACGTTATGGTACCATAAGATGTCAGAAAATAGCAATGTCTATACCTTAGTCCGTATGTCTCCTAAGAGCTGAGAGCAGTAGATTTTTAAAGAGAAAAATTGAAAATAATGAAGAACATTTTGCTAAACAGCACAGTGAAGTAGGCATAAACAATGCCCATAATCAGAACCATTAAGCTTTTAAATATTTAGATACATAAGAACTGCTTATTAGCAGGTTATATCTTTAATCTTGTCAATATCCTTTAGTCCAAAGAAAAATATGTAAGTTACAGAAATATTCACATAACCAATTTCCCCAAAAAACTCAAGTCTTCTTCCTATTTGTATCTTTTTGTCATTCCTAAACTTAATTTTATTTCTATGATTTTCCCTAGGTCCAACCAGGCTTAATAGTTAGTCTTTTCCTAAAAATTGATAGTTATAATTGGAATATCTATGCTATGCAAATAATGGAAGTAGACACAATCAAATTATTGGGATTTGGTTTTTAGCACTGATGGCTAAATATTCCTCATATAAACCAAATACATCTTATTATAAATAATAGGATAAAGATTATTCAAGAGTAATCCAATCAATTCATAAAATTTGTATGAATAGAATTTAACTAGTAAATCCTTCACATAGAGGAAACTAGAAAATGTGATTTGAGAAATACACTGATCAGGAAGAATAAATTTAAAACATATGACTAATTTAATACCATCAGAATAAGATGTGATTAATATATCCCAAGCTCAAGAGAACAAAGTTCATATTTAGTAAGTATTTTTATGAAAAAAATCAGGTGGCTGAGGTAAAGAAAAAAATTCAGCACAGGGCAGAACCTCACATGTGATTACATTTAATATGCTATAGCTATGACCAATGAATTATTTTTAAAAACTTGCTTTTCAAATATATGTGGCACATGGCGTATCGGCAACGGTTAAGAGGTGGCATGCAGGTTTAAAAGGTGCAATGTACTTTCTTATTTTAAAACAAACATGACACCTTTGTTAAGTTCTGTGTAAGAAAATGAGTAGATGCTTCTCAAAAATAGGATTAATGTCATAATTTAAGAGAAACTGTCATACTGAATTGATGAGGGAAAAAGGCAAAAGCCAATCATAATCACTGTCTCAAGTACTTCCTTCATAATTTCATGGGGAGGAAAAACTACAGTGATATCTGTACGTCACTCTTCTGACAAAACCATCATGGATCTGTAGGTGATATTTTGAAGCCTCACTGTTTAATGTTTCAGGTTTAAAGAACTAGAAAGATATCTTAAATATAATTTGTTTTGAAATTGTACTTTCTCTCAGCTCAGAAAATACAAATAAGTAAAAGACTATACAAACTTTACTCCAAACTAAAACAACCCCTAACTACTCAAGGTTGAGCTAGCTTTGAAATTATACACTTGCAGTGTACATATTTACATACTCATCTGTCTGCCTTTATTTTCAGTGTACTACAGTGCATAAAAACACTGTATTAACAATACCAGTATTTATATTTCTGACATTCCACCGTGGGCCTTGGCTTAAAAACCTGACCAATTAATAAAGATCAACAATAAATTATACTGTTTTGCTTTTTATACTGCCACATTTGATCTTCCTAGATTTAATCCACAAGAATCTTCCATCTCCTTTCCCACACTTGTGGACTGGCTCACTCATATATAGTTTCATTAACTGGAACATCTATAGTGATAAGGAAATGGACAAGAGTACCAAGGCATCTGCCACTGCCTCCTCCACGTCGGAACCTGTGTTCAGGACTCGCATGGCACTGACCGAGGATGACAGTCGGCTTGATTGGCTGATCCCATACCCCGGACCTAATTCATCAGAAGAAGGAAAACAGCTTTGAGAGAGCCGTAAATGTAACATGGTCAGGCTGGAAAGTTTGAGATCCTTGAGGAGGGGGGAAAAAAAAAAAACCAATGGGGCAAAGCATTTTAAAAGCAATATTGTATTCTCTGGGTACATTTAGTTTTGGTCAAATAAAATGGTAAAAGCAATTAAAATCACTGACAATGTGTGGCAAGTGAATTTAAGGAATAGTTGCTATGATACATTTATCACCAGAAGATAGAAGAAAGTATGGCTAGTCAACTAAGGGCTTGGAAGTAGGTAGCCCTGTAATTAATCCAGTTCTATCAGTCAGGCAAATTTCATCCATGTGGGTGAGCCACAGGATGGCCCGGAACAAAGATCAATCCTCAAACCAGTAATGATTAGGGAGCTCAATGAAGCCATGCCAAGAATTTACAAGGAAAAACTCCTCCAATGATTCTCTCTTCTCCTTCAAGATAGGCTGATTCATTCCATAACTAAAAGACATATCATTTGATATTTGTTAAGCACCTACTATTGCCTGACACTCTGAAGTATGTAAAGACAAATCATAGTTGGGTTCTTCTCCTCAACTACTTGTTACAATATACCATCATTTACAATTAAAACACTTCATCCACCATTTTGGTTTTTTTTTTTTTTTTAACATATATACAAAAGATGAAGTACATAACAGAGAACATAAAACAATTCTATTCTATTTTAAAATGACATAACTTAGGTTATACAAAAGAAAAATGTCCATCTCCAGTGAGAAAAATGCTCAAGTAAGATTGCTGAAAGGAAAAAAGTTACTTGGGGGAAAATTAACAACAACAAAACACACAAATGACTTATTCTTCAACAAATTAAAATAAAAACAAATCAATTTTAAAACATGATTACTCAATGGGAACTGAAAAGGACAAAAAACTGAGATGAATGCACAGATGATAGTGAAAATGTACTCATCCTTCACCTGAGACCCCATACACATCGGGGGCGTAGAGGGCACCAGTGGATCTGGAATGGTGTCTGGAGGCTGGAATAACAGGACCATACAAACCTCATCTATTACCACAGAAACAGGAATAGTGGCAGCACTACAGTCAGGCAAGGACACTCAGTTAACAATGGTATTGTACTACTCAATGCTTAAGGATCAGAATAGTGCCTTAGATAAGGGCAAATATCATCCTCGACACACAACAGATCTTACACCTAAGGGGACAGACATAAGCCCACAGGAGACAAAGAGGCAAGTATTCAAATGGAAGGAAATGTCAAAAGTACAAGCATGAAACAGAAAAATGAACACTGCAATTTAAAAAAAAAAACCACTATGGTAAATAGTAACCAATAATAATCTTATCTCCTCTAATCCTGAACGCAGGGAGGTAGTTGTTACTATTCAATTTGACAAATGGCTAAACTAAAGCACAGAGAAAGGTTCATTAATTTGATCAAGGCCACACTCAGTAATTGTAGTCTTTCAGGGTCTTTGCTCTTGAACAGTACACATACCATCCTCACATTGTTCAAAAGATAACATACCTCATTTATATTAGCATAAACATTTTTTATAATGGTTTACATAACCTAAGTTCGGAATTCAGTAGATTTAAATATCAAAGCACATTTGAACACCAAAAGGGGAATATTACTGATTTGATTTAAAAAATCTAGAAATATGTGACTTTTCCCTATATTTATGACATCTCTCTAAATCTAAATTTAGTCTATTTTAAAATTTTAGATCTTAAAATCCTTATTTTCATCATGTTATAAAGTCAGTCTTATTCTTAAATGCACAAATAAGGGAGGAAAATTTCATTTTATTATTTAATGAAACATATGACCCTTATTTTAAAAGTTACTCTGCCACAGACATATTAGAACAGTTGAAGTACTTTTACTATATGAATTACTCTTTTGTCACAGAATGAATAAGAAAATGATCAAAAAGATGTAGAGACAGGATTAAAGACAGAATGTTGCAAAAAATGTTTAATTAGACCCTGAAAGGTGATCGGTATCATTAGTAAAACATACTAATATATAGTTGGTTTTAATTTTACCCAACAGAATAATTAATAAAATGATAAGGAAGAGTTGAACCAATATGGAAATGGTTTAATAGATAAAAAACCTTTTGAAATCAACAGTTATCTGTGGCTGAAGATAACACTCATATGCTGGTAATAATGTAGCCTTTTTTTTCAATCTTAGTTCCAGAAACAGGGAAACTAAGAGTGCGAGTTCCAGAGTTCATCTTTGCCTCGCTCTGGTTTACTTCTGGTGTATCAGGGCCCCGACGCTGGCTTTGTGCTACAACTGAATAAGTGGCAAACCACGGGATTCTTGTGTTGAATGGCCATATGCAAGTCAGAGGCGACAGAAGGCTTTACCAAATAAAGGAAGACAGCAAAATGCAGGCAAATGAACCAGAAAATCCTGATCTCTGGGAATGGTATTTTTATCCTCGTTTAACAAATAGGGCTAATCCCCTATCTTTGCTATGCAACATCTATATGTAAACAAAAGGCTATAAAATTTAATTTTTCTAAAACTGTATGATAAAAAGGTTAACCACCTCTAAACCAAATAGGATGTTTCATCACAACTGAGAAAACTGCCTCCTTTAATAACAAAATTTTAATGATCTCAACTGCCAAATGGAGACTGAGATAAATCTAGAAGATTAATGACTAAACAATATCTTCCCCCTGGCTCAGCCTGTAAAGTATCTGCCTGCAATGCGGGAGACCTGGGATCAATCCCTGGGTTGGGGAGTTCCCCTGGAGAAGGAATGGCAACCCACTCCAGTATTTTTGCCTGAAGAATCCCATGGACAGAGGAGCCTGGTGGACTACAGTCCATGGGGGACACAACTGAGTGACTAACACTTTCACTTTCTCTTTAAAAATAGGCATATTAACATGTTTATAATTAGAAGTTGGTTATAGATTTCCTCTAATCTCTGGTGTACAGTTTTAAAACGGTCTAGAAACATATTTTGTTTTTTCTTGCTATCTCATGCTTTCTACTAATTCTACATTATACAAGGTATTATACCATTAAAAAAATCAAAGATCCTTGACACTACTAATATATAACGCCACTAACTGCAGGTGAGCGGGCACTGTTCAGGGGCAAGAGGTAGAAGAGCGGTGCTGGCAGAGACGGCAGTCCTGATGGCCACATGCTCACGGTGTCAAGCGCTGCTTGGAGGGTCGTTTCCAGGGAATCTCTGCTTTAAGGTGCCTTCAGATTAATGCCAAGAACTACGTGCTGTTGTTATCCTCATTTTACAGATAAGGAAGCCCTGGTACACAACAGCTACAGAGCTGGGATGTCAACCAGACCATCCGACCCTAGAACAGACACTCTTAAATGACTACAGCCCACTTCAACTCTTAAGGTGATGTGCTTATGTTATGCAAATATAGGATTTATTTCATTTTTAAACAGACATGCATGAGGATTAACCAATCTATATATACATGTATGTGTGTCTGCATGTATACACACATACACAGACACACTACAACCTACTGTATCATCATACATGAACTAAACCTATCTCTGGCAAAGTACAGAAGGAAACTCTTTGGCACCTGGAACTGGAACACAAACAAGGGTTGAGGATTTCCCTGTCTGTGTTCCTAGCTCAAAGAGTCGGTAGAGGATAGTTCAGTAGTGATATAGTTGAACCAAATGGCCCAAAAGAAACTTAATTTCTCAGAAATCCTATACCAAAGGGTCTACTGAAGGAAGTAATGCTTCCAACAGCTAACGAGTGGAACCATGTTCTATTTAAGTGTCACAAAATCTGAAGTGCAACTCTCTTAAGTGTTTCAATAACCTACACTCTATGGAATTAAAAGAAAAAAACATGAAATGACTTTAGGTAAGTGTATAAAAATAAAGTACTATTTAAAATCCTGAGGACCACACAGAAATTCTAAAGACTTTCAACATAAAAAAATTCTGCCTCTCCAACTACTCTAAAATACTAAAAGTTTTAAAAGACCATTTAACATTTTATAATTGAGGTAAATGTAGTATTACAGTCAAGGTTACGGTACAATCTCTATAATAAGGAACAGACAGGCTGCACAGCAATGACATGATAAAAGCTAATGCATGGGAAATGCTATTAAACTCTAAAATATATAAAAATATTAATCCCTTCCATTTTCATAAGTAGTTCAAATATTATTTTACAGCCTTCTTTCCAGCAATCTTAAATATCTAAGGTGAAGAGTGAATAATTCTACTGAAAAGCATAAACATCTTTATTCTTATCAAACTAAATAGTCCACATTTCACTTAAGAGTAATTACTTAAATATTATCTTTATATTTTATATTATTAAGAAAAAATCTTGAATTCAATGTTATGTAATCTGAATCTGTGTGATATTTACTTGACTATGAAGGCAATTTGTTTATCTAATGTCTAATTTGCTTATTTAAGACAAGTAAATGTTAAAGGAACTTCCCAAACATGTAACTTCCCTCTGACTGTCCTTAAAAAGACAGAAAAGAGAGGCAAAGATACAGTTAATAAAGCTAAATCCAGGGTCTTCTGAGGTTATCAGATGGTGCGAACACAACAGGGAAGCCCAGACAACTCACCAAGGGGCTGGAAAGAGCGCACAGGACTCGTATCCCTGCTGCTCTCCCGGCTGGCTTCCCGGCTGCACCCTTGACTCACGCTTGGCCGAGGAATCCGACTGCTTCGGGCTGGCATGAAGCAATGGCAGCACAGAAGTGGAGTAAACAGGAGAAGGGTTTGTATTTTTGATATTTTGGTTTCATTCTTTTTTTTCTTATAAAGCTAATAAATAACAAGTTCTGCTAAGGATGAGAAGAAATGATTCTTGATGAAGCATTACCAGGAATACCATTAAAAATTTTTGATTACACTCTTCTAGTTTATATGTGATTAGAAGAGCAAAGTGTATTTTACTAAAATTAAATAGCTGCAAAGAAAAAAACAGATTTAAAATAGAAATACCACTTCCAATGTAAGACATCTAATTTCATTTTTAAACCTATATTTCAATTCTTCTTGAATTTGAAGTTGTTTTCCTCAAACTTAGAAGTACCTAAATGAGGTCTTCAATGCTACCAAGTCCTAAAGTACAAAAGAAACACAAGGTCCCAAGTTTCACACAAGGATCTTACCCACTGAGAGCCGAGATGGACTGGCCTCTCTGCTACAGCCCTGGCTTCGGGGTATCTTGCTTCTCTTCTGTGTGGAGGCTGAATTAACCAGGACTCTCTGAACACCAGAGCTCACAGTGGAGAGGGCTGTTGTGGTCAGAACTCTGCCTGGAGACCCAGACCGGCTGCCAGCTGAACACCAAACACAGATATAAATGTCAACCTGTGAACTCCAAGAGATCTTTGTCAAAAGGATAAAAATTCAAGAAGTACATCTGAGAAACCTGTGATTCAATGGCAAGTTCTAAGTTCCAAGGAAATAGATTGAGGAAGCTTTATATATATACTGAAAACCTGGAATAAAAAGATATACTATATATATATATATATACACACACACACATATATATATGTATACACACATACTAGGGTTGAATGGTAAATCAAGTAAATATATTTTCAGTTTTGGGGAATATAAGATGTTATGTTTAATAAGGAAAACACTATTATGATTTTTGGAACATAAATAGTAGAAAAGGTTTCCAAAGAAATAACTTATCTAACAATACACTTCATGTAAATATAGTTTCATTTAACTCTATGTTAAAAAGGTATCTATTAAAGCTATACATTTATAAGGAAACAATAATTCTATTATTGATAACATTCTTGTTAAGAATATAATAAAATTTATTTTATTATAATTTAACATAACTGTTATAATATATAACAGTTATAATATAACGGTTTGAAAAATTTGTTTTTCAAACTGTTAAAACAGTTTGCCTGTTGAGATGTCTTGAAATGGGCATAACAAAGTTGTCTATCTTGCTACTTACATACATTTTAAAATTTTTACAAGATTAAATTTTGTTTATTTGTTCATTTATTTATTTTGGCAACACTGAGTGGCATATAGGATCTTCATTCTCCAACCAGGGATCAAACCCGTGCCCCTCACAGTGGAAGTGTGGAGTCTTAGCCATTGGAAAGCCAGCAAAGTCCCAAGATTAAATTTTAAATGTTTACAAAGTTGGGCCAGCTAAAAAAGAAACAGGTTTTGCTATCTGCCTTCAAATAAAAAAGGGGTCTTGGGTGGCCAAAGTCTGGCATGTAGATGTTTTGGTAGAACAAAGATTAATGGGCAAATAAATATCAAAGAAAATAGATTCTTTCAAAACTAGTAATTTCCAGTCTTGGAAGAGAGAAGATGTGGTCAGGTAGAGAGAGGGAGCTGGACAAAATCTCAAAGACGGGGGCAAGACTTTTAAAAAAAGAAACATGCGTTCAAACTAGAATTGTATAGTTTTTAAAGGGGTAAGCTCCTTGTCAACCAGAGCATTTTGTGTTTGCATTGACAAGGAAAATAAACTAGGTAAGTCCAAGGTATAATTTAACTCTAGATTCTGGATAGTAGCATTATAAAAGTTAAACCTGAACTTAAATAAAACTCCATGAAAGCAACGTTTTCTCTTTGTTGGACACTTCTCCACAGTCACTGCTCACCTTCTATCATCTTACCCAGTCACGCCTCACTTCCACAGAGCAAAGATTAAAGACTCAAAGTCATTGGGGAGAAGCAGGGAATGTCACTGCAGAAGGAGTGCTGAGTTCAAGGGAGGGAGTGGTGACTTTTTAGTTCAAACCAGCCCCGTTTTGAGGTAACACTGGCCACATTTTTGGATTTGTTTTTAATGAAAGCTCTGACATTTTCTGATTTTTGTCATGTTGTATAGACCAAATAGCACATGAATAGAGGCAGACTGGATATGATCCGTAGGCTGCTGATCTGTGACCCTTGTTACTGTTTTCTTGGCACGGTGTTCCTGAATACAATTTAAACTCATGCTTAATTCCTAAACTTTACCAGTATACAATATGAAACTCATCTTCTGCTGTTTATAGCAATACTATAAAACAAAGCAATGTTTATGATGAAACTGACAATTTATTATTTGTGTAGAAAGAATTCTAAATTATTGCAGGGAAATTATACAAGTGTACTTTAAAATGATGGTTCATCTCAATTGTTCCACGACATTTCAGGAGAAGAATGTTTAGATGAGGTTTCTTTCAGTCATAACCTTAGGGATACTCACAAGGCACCTATTTTCTCCATGCAGCGTCTAAACTAAACATACACACCAAAAACACCCGAACACCCAACATGCCACAAACTCACAATGCAAGGTAAGCTGATGGAATATTTTATGGGAATGTGACAATATAAAAAGTATAATGAACTGACCACATACAACATGTTATTCTGTTAAAACCAATGTAAGTTTAGGAGGTGAAGGTGTTGGTAGGAAACTGGAGAACTCCTTGAGATGTGGATCTATTCAGCAGAGAAGAAACATGCAGTATAGAAGCAAGAGTAACCACTCCATCTATTCTAGATTGGCTGAATTTATCAAAACTATGTAAGCTCCCTCTCTATATATTTGAATTCATTCATGCCCTGTGCTAGGAAATGTAACTGGCAGTATTAATCATTTCATGCTCTTCTCCACTACCTGCCATGAACAGCATGATAATCCAGTGCCTACAACCCATTTTGCAGTCATTCATACTTAGAAGAAGAAAATATCATGGCTCTTTCCCCAGCAAAAGAACTAGCAGGTTAATTATTTCTTTGAGGAAAACCACAGTTGATAAAAAAAAGTGTATGATGCACCTAGCAATATCATGCTACTAGAAAATAATTTGCAAAATTTGAAATTGGATAACTAATTTCTCTTGTGTTGCCTAAAGTTTTCAAATCACTGTTTTATACTTTTTACAAGCTATTTTCAAGGCACTACTAAAGCTCCCCTGCTTTGGGATGTTTACACTTTGTGGGATCAACATGGATAATTTTAAAAAACCAGGGTTTTGGTAACAAATAAGGACAAGTCACAGGAAAATCAAAATTGGGAAATTTTATCCCAATAATGGCTACAAAATGATAGAATATTAAATGTTAAGAATTTCTGCTGAATAGAACCCATTCTTGATAATGAAAATAGATGATCAAACAACTGATGCACATATAAAGTCTATAGATTCTTACCACCAATGGTATTAGCAGATTGTGATCCTGAACAAGTGTAAAGGCAGAATTAGGGTAAGGGTTATAATCCATGAAGAGGGAAGGAGCAGATTTAAAATGCATGGCAGATGGAAATAAGAAAGCTTTAGTCAGTTTTGAAAATTAAAAATCCTAAAGCAAAAAAAGCAAACTTTAACAAAAGCAGAACACTGAGTAGCTTTCACAGCTGGTCACTGAGATCAGACATCAATGTACAAAGCAGATGAAATGAAGGTGTAAGTGCAGGTTTTTCAGCTTTTCTTCTGATAGGCCTACAATCTAGATAATTAAATGTTTAAATAATAAAAATTTAAACATTTAAAAACTACAGGTGAGGAAGAATTACAGCATCTTCTAGCTGAAGAAAAATTACATGAAAACGCTACAGATTTTATCTTTCTTAAGACACTGGGGGAAAAAACTGAACAGTAGCAGGGTGGGTGGGGAGACAACATTTCTGACAGGCTGTACAATCATTTGTACGTTGGTCAGTCACTACCGACAAGAAAAGACACAATCTTTAAGTAAATAATTAAGTCTGGAAGTCTCTCCATTGGGTCTGCTTTCAATTTATTTTTGGTTAGCCATTAGAACATACTTGCTTTGACTCAAGATTTTTTTCCCCTAAATGGTGATATAAAAGTATGTAAAGGCCATGCAAACCCCAGTGAATTACTTTACAACAAAGTGAAGATGGAGACCACAGTAATATTTCTGTGTAAATGTGTGTAAAGAGACTTGCATCAAATTATATAAAGCTGCAATATCTTTTTTCAAAAGAATTTGAAAGGAAACAGTCATTCAAATAAATATATAAGCAAGCAAATAAAAACCTCACCAGTATGATTTAAAACCTAAATGATTTTACTGTGGGAAAGTTATCTGATCTTAAAATCTTACTGGGTCTTAACGCCTATTATTATGTTCTCACACTCTAGGAGAGGATTTGAAGTACTGTGCATAGGGTTTCAATGTCAAAAACCAAATATAAAAAAATTATTGTATGTTCTCGATATGATCAGTAGTTATAATACACTTAAAATGGAGGTCCTTAAGTAATATATTAAGAAAATCATATACAAAGCACTTTGAATCTCTGCCATGAGTTCAGTCTTAGTATTACTTTAGAAGAAAATTCAGTAAAATATCTCACATGAAATTGAGTTTTATCCTTAAGATACTAGATACAGCTTCTGGTTGCTATCTTTACTTTTCCTTATGCTTTAAATTTCCTTCACCATTATTTTTGTTTCCTGAAGGCAGTAAGACTAACAAGGTATAGAAAAATGCACAACAGGAGTATAAAATTCAGTTGACATTACATTAAGAAAAACAAGGAGATCACTTTTATCAGCTAAAATATAGAGCACGTACTTTGTGCTCAGGCAAGTATACTAATTTCACCCTCACACAATCCTGTAAGACTATCCTATTCATTCTACTGGTTATATTAGACGTACACAGAAGTGTAACAACTTTAAATAACCTGGAATAGCCATGATCAACTCTGGGAAGTACAGCTCCAGATACCATGATCTAAATCAATACTTCTCAGACCTGACTGTAACAGAAATCACTTAATGATCTTGTTGAAGACTGAATTCACTACACCTGTGGTGAATTTCTCAGGTGTGCATTTCCCAGGTGATGCTGATGCTGGTTTGGGCATCATATTTGGAGTAGCAAGGCTCGAAACTCCTGTGTTATATGCTAAAGATTAAGTTACTTTAAACAATTACTCTAGTTTTCCTATTTGTAAATAATCCTCAATTTGCAGACCAATTTTACTGGAGCATTTCTGCTTCTTTTTAGGACTCTTGTTGAGTGCTCCAAACTTTACCCTGCCTGGATTTTTTTAACTTGGGAAAGAGGAGAATCTGCTAGGCTGGACTTGTCTAATCATCTCCTGGCACCCTCTAAGCCCAGCTCCTTTCCCTAAGATTCAAGAATCAAGTTAAAAAACAGACGAACTGGGCATCTATATCTTGAAATATTATCTAAAGAACAGTACAAGATAGCTATGTTTATTTCTTTCCAAAATGGCCAAGTATTGATATAAAGAAGAACCCCAGAATTACCTCCCTAGAAAAAATTCCTGTTCTAAGAGGCATGTACTAAGGAAAATTTCTTGATAAAGAAGAAAAGAGATCTCTTTTAAATTAATTATGCCATAAGTGTATATATTACTATTCTGGAACACAGAGGAATGGATCATTCATTTTACCTAGAATTCAAAATTGTGCTTTTTAATAATTGCGCTTATGAGAAACTCAGCTTCCAATGAAATTGCAAAAATATAAATCTTAAATTTAACAAGGAATATTAACAAAACTGGTCATTTCAATTTGTTTCCTCTTTATGAGTCAGTATATACCTGCCAAAAATGCTGACTGTACTCTAATGGATTTTAGGGAAAGTACAAAGATACTACATACCTGTCCTTGAATAATTAGCTAGATGCAACCAGATTTGATGCTAACATACAGCAATTATTTTGCCCCTAAAAAGCACAATTTTCCACATTTACAAGTTTCTGAGTAGACTGTGAAAACCTTAATGCTAAGAGAGTTGTGTTATCTCCATGCAAAAGTCTGTGTAACAGATGAAGTTTCTCTTTCTAAGTGGCAGGTATCAATGATGCAGCCCTAATAACACACCAAAGACAAGACAACACCCACTCCAAAAGTTCGAAAACATGCACAACTGACCCAAAACATTGAAAAAAAATACCTTCATTTTTGTCAGGTGATGATGAACCTAAAGTACAGAACAAGAACTCAGTATGTGGCTTGTCTTTTTGGGAATTAGTTTTGTCTTTTTCCACTGGTCAATCTCCTAATACAGTAACATACAAAGAACACGCTTATCCTAACATTGTAGAAACACAAGAGAACTAATAGGCAATACATACGCTGTGACTGAGACACCATCTTTGTTCGACTTCTTCCTCTGGAATCTGTCTTGGCATTTCCCATACTAGCAAGTGGTGCTGAAAGCTTTGCTCTCACCCGGCCTAAAGAATAAAATGATTTATATAATTACAGACATTTTTCTATAATATTTAGTAATGAGGGGAAAAAAAAATCTCACTATAATTTTCTAATTGGGTGTGCTTCTCAAGTATTGTTAAATTCTGTAACACTGTAAACTTCACTTTAAAGATTAGCATTCCCTTGAAATTTTAAAAATATATACTGTTTTTTATGTGTTGTACCATAAACTAACTTTCCTTTAAGGTTAAGAGTAAAGTCAAGCTAAAAGATCTCCATTCTCAGTTTGATATTATTAGTCCCGTAGGGTTATAATTAAGATAATTACCGCAGGCATACACTTATTCAGTTTCCATGAAATTTAATTTATTCTCAAATTCAGCCTATAGTTTAAAATACAAGCCTAAGCTTAGGAACAAGGGCCCAGCCTTTCTGACTGAAAACGTACTTCCAAAGGGATTTGCATGAAGATACAATACTAGCTAAAATATCTTTTTATATGGTGTGCTAAACATCAGAGTACTACAAATATACATGGACACATTTGCTATTCTCTTCCCCAAACAACCAAATTCCATTTATAAAATTATTTGAGGAAACACCAATCACAGAGGAGTTGGCACTTTTCTCTACACATTTCCTTCTCTAACTCCAATCAGTATTCCTTCCTTCTCTATTACTGTTTCATCCCCCTCCAGAAACCAAGGCGCAGAAATGTTTCTAGAGCTCTTGAACCAAAGAAGAGAATGCTTATTTATCAAAGTGCTTAAGTAAACTGTCATCAGAAAAAACAAAAATATATTACTAGTAGGTACTTTGGTGTTCTCGAGCAACAGCCTCAATCACTATCACATTGGAACCCATACCAATGTGATCATGGAGAAGGGCTCAGAATCCTTTTCATTTAAAAGGCACAACTTGGAGGGCAATCACGATCTACGGGCTAGCTTAATAACGGCAATATTAATTAAGAAAACATATCTAGAGGTAAGGAAAACTTCCAAATTATGAAATGAGTGAGGGAAGAGAAGAGAATAACTAAGAACAAGGAATTAAATGAAGCAAAATGAGAAGTACAGGTGGTAGATCCTCTCATTCTATCAACTTCTTCAAGGCCCCCCGAAAGCTCATGATTCAGGACTTTCACCCTTTTACAGAGTCTGCTTAGAATAGGACATGATGTTCTCCTGACCAAGAAGTAAAATAGAAAGAAAATTATTATTTTTGAAATGCAAAATTTATCCATTGTAATAAAGAAGTTAGGATAAAGTATTTTGATATTACCATCTAAATTATAGTGACACAGTGCCAGAAACCATTTTTATAAAGTATTCTAAAACTTAAAATACGAAAATATTTAAATATGTCAGAGTAAACATGAGACCATCAAAATGTCAAATCTACCTGGTTGTATTACAAGAAAATACCACTCATAAAATCTGGGAAAAAACTGTGTTTCGTATCAGAGGCTTAATTAATAAGATAGCCTTTAAGTAGAATAAATAAAAACACTGAAGTTTTTCCTTTCTCCAAATTGAAAAGTAATAAATATTTTTAAAAAGGTAAATTGGTTCAGTAAAATAAAGTATTATATCTAGCAAGGTTTTTGTACTTCCAAATTCAAACTATATGCAATTCCCCAGGCACTGATTCAAAATCAAAGATACATTTAAAAGCTGACAAAATAAATGCATTTAAATGGGATGATATTTAAACTCCAATGATAAAGCAACGGTGAGTGCACTCACAAAGTATAAATGAACTGGCAAAAATTAAAAAACAAAAACATAAAAGAAAAGCGTTAATGTCACTACAGGAAAAATGAAACTATGTAACTTTATACTAGGTATTATTAAACACGTGAAGCAATTATATTTTTTCCAGCATGAGATAATGCAAGATACACAGCAAAACTCCAGGATGAAGGATTAAAAAAAAAAAAACCTACATGAATAACACAACCAAACACAAAATGTAGAGGCTAGCACAGCTGGCAAATTACAGATCTGCAAAGAAAGTAGCCTATTTTAGTTTTTAATATTTAATTCCTAATGAAAATATTAATGTAGAGGTATTTGTGTTACTAACAAAATGTTTAATTCTTACCATCTTCAGACGCTGTTCCTAAATAAGAGAAATAAAACAATAACATTTCAACAAAGTCTGCCAATGCTGATATTAAGACTTTGCTTGTGCCTCCCACCCAAGACGAAAACAAAAGGGCAAAAGAAAAAATATCTTCTAGTTTGATAGCCTTATATTAGCTTTTAAAAGGTTTTGAGATAAAACAAAATTTGAGGTAACCTAAAGACTCACAGCACAAAACAGTTAAAACTAGACAACTGAAAACAGCAAAATTTTGTAACAGACCAGTTTGTCCACTGTATTTCATATTGAAAATTTTAAATGAAGAAAAGTAACAAAACTAATTACTCAAGAATGATACAACTCTGTCACTGCTCCCTTCCAAACAAATGTTTTAATGTATCTTTCCAGTATAAGAATACTTTCTGAGCATTCTCAAAAGGGAGCCCACGGAAGAACTAGAAAAGGAACTGACAAACATGGGATCACATCCATGACCCAGGCTGTGCTGTTTTCATCAAAGCGTTACCTATGAATCTGTCAGCTCTTTATTCAAGCTTTTTTGTACTCCCTAAGATGCTGTAAAAGCTAGCAAAAAAAATTATCAAGTAAAGAGAACTTCCTGGCAGTCCACTGGTTAGGACTCCACATTTTTACTGCGAAGGTCTGGTTGGGGAACTGAGATGCCACAAATTGCACAGCACGGTCAAAAAAAAAATCAAGGATGAATATCAGAACTTGTTACTATTATAGAGCAATAGCAGATATTTCTCTCTGTGTGTGTATATAGATTAAAAAAAAAAAAAAGCAGGACTAAACATCAGTTAGAGTATCACATTATATAACACACATGATTTCTCAAATAGGCTGATGTTTCTGACCCAAACAAGAAAAATTTTGATCTGGAAAATGAGAATAATTTGTTTTTTAAGGATCCAGACTCTCAGTGACAGAAGTGATACCACATGGTCTGAAATATAGAAACTACCTTTTGGTGGGTTTTCATTCATTTAATAATTCCTTAAATTTATGAAATACATTAAACATAAAGAGATGCACAGAGACCAATTATAAATAACACGCATGTACCCAAGCCAAGATTAAATAAATCATCAGAGTGGAAGATAAACCAGTTTCAGAGTTTATGTAATAACTGATAGAAAAACACACAGTTTTCCATTTTTCCTAGATTTCATACTGTGACTTACAGATTCATGATCTTCTTACAAGTTCTTACAAAAAAGCTCAAGTTCCTAGATAACACTATAGTATCTGATGATGTGAAGGAGAAGTAAGGATAATAGAGTCTAGTACTAGACAAAAATATCATACAGATAAAAATGATCATATTGGATCAAGCAACTAAAGATAAACTAAATAATGAAATTTAAAAGGTACAGCTCAAAATAAGTTCAATTTTGATTAAATGTTCATTTGAAACACACTCTTAAAAAGGCAGCATCTGTACCTGGCATTTTATTTTCATAAATGACCACTGTTATTGTTTTTTAATCGCTACGTTGTATCTGATTTTTTTCTGTCCCATGGAATTTCCCAGGCAATAATACTGGAATGGGTTGTCATTTCCTTCTCCAGTGGATCTTCCTGACCCAGGGATTGAACCTGAGTCTCATGTGTCTCCTGCATTGGCAACAGATTCTTTACCACTGAGCCACCAGAGGAGACATATGAATCTGTAAAATATGTGATCTGTCTGTCTCTCTCTATAGCAGAGTTAGTAAGCTAAAGAATTGAATTATATGACTTATGAGGTTCCTTTCTCCTGAATCTGGTATTTCTGAGAAAGACTTGAGAAATCGAGAATATTGTAAGGGCTCAGGTTAAAAAAAGTTAAGAAAACTGATTTAACTTAAACAAACAGTAATCTAGTATTTGAATAAACTGAGAAACCCAAAATGGATATGTCTAGCCCCAAATTCAATCAGAGAATTATGGAACCATTTTCACATTAAGACTGCTGCTAAATAAGCAGTCTATTTTCAGAAATTAAGAGAACAAAGATATTACATAGAATCCAAGAACCATAAAATTTTTTAGTAGAATTAGAAAAGGAAGTTCTTACCATCCATCTTGTCAGAAGTATCCTCTTTGATGAAAGAGCAAGCAAAGAACAGAGGAAAACTTGGTATATTAGAAAAAGATTTTATAACCCCTGGAAAACATTATTTTTAAGAAGACAGAATTCATAGCACAGACATGAAGCTTTTTTTCAATTAAAACATACTAGATTAAATAAGATGAGTTTCCTTTGTTAGACAAAGATACCAGAAAAAAAAA
Source organism: Bos javanicus (assembly GCF_032452875.1). NCBI lineage: Eukaryota > Metazoa > Chordata > Mammalia > Artiodactyla > Bovidae > Bos > Bos javanicus. Next base: position 7,856,685 of record NC_083889.1, read on the forward strand.
AAAAACTGAATTGATAATCAGTCTAGTTTTTATTTGCCTAGAGAAGTTAGAGAAGCCCATGTTCCAACCTTGGACGCCTCCACCATCAGACAAACCTCCTGCTTGGGTCTGCTGAGCTTCTCATAATCTAAGTCACCTCGCCTTGCTTTCTTTCTTCCTCTATAGGCTAGAGCACACCCCCATATTCCACTCTAAATTTAGCTCTTTTGTCATTATCTTCCTTCTACTGCCTTGCTGCTTCCTCACCCCATCCTTTCCTAGCACTTTCGGTCCTGTAAGCCCTGAAGTATGGATAAATCAAACAACTCTAATTTTCTATCCCGCTACACTGAGGTGCCCCAACAGAGACAATTATAAAACTACAAAGTCATGCATAAAGGCACTGCTAGAAACTAGGGAAATCATCAGGCTTGGCCTTGAGTGACTGTGCAGAAAATTATTAACATACCAGGCCTGATACTCTTAAGAAGAGCCTAGTTACAGGGCTGGCCCTTAGCTGGCCGCTGGGAAGTTACTTCTGGATCCTGACTGTTTCAGTGTTGGGGACAAGGTACTGAACTCCTGTTAAAGAACTTGCCTGAACTGTTTTTGCAGGTAATGTGATTTATGGGGAACACCTACTCTCTCTTTGGGAGAATGATGCTGGTAGTTATGGCTGGGTGTATGGCAGTGCCTACCTCACCACTCCCCCTTTACCCTCACCCTGGGCTGAGTCTTCAGTGAGTCTCTCCGGGCAGAAACACTACACACATGTTCTACAGTCACTGACAGAGGAAGGAGCATGTTTCACACAGCCCATCGTTCTACCTCTGGGAGTGATAACTCTGAAAGCCTGTGCCTCAACGCCTCCAGAACACCCAACGGGATGTTCTCCCTTGCTGATCCTGCTGTGCGTCCTTTTGCTCTAATAAACCTCAGCCATGAGCACAGCCAAGTCGTGTGAGTTCTTCCAGCAAGTCTCTTAAATGTGTGGGAGGTTGCAGGAAGGCCAGAAGAGTACCCATCTCTTGTGGCCCCTCAACAAGCTGTAGCATACTTCCAGTCACCTCTCAGACATCCTACATCCTGCTTTTTATTAGCAGTGTCCTGACTCTGCTTCCTCAAACGTGAAAACACAGACACAGTAAACTCCTGATGACGTGGTTCTCAACGCCCAGCTGCCCCAAAGACACGTGAACTACCTGCTTTTTCCTTTTCTTCCCCCGACCTCAGTGACGCTGATGACCCTTCAACATCCAAGGCTAACTCCCTAGCGCTTACATCCTATTCCTTATGCCTCTTGTAAGAATTCTGGCTATAAGCGATTTCCTCTCATTCTTGCATTTTAACTTTTTCTTCTCTACTGATCCTACCAACTTAGTATACAAACATATGTGACTCCCTTAATTTTGAAAAAAACAAAAAGTTCATTAACCTTTAACTATGGATAACTGCTACAATGTTTTTTCATCTCTTCTCAACCCTTAAGCATTGGAGTAATTTATGCAGATTCTCCTTCCAACTTCTTCCTCAATCAAAGAAGTCTGACTTCTGTCACATGACACCACTGAAACCATTTACTTTCTTTTTCATTTAGGCAATCTCACAAACCTAGCCATTTGGCATAGATATATCAAGGTTTCCTTAACAGAAATTCCTGTCTCCTCAGGATAAACTCCTTCCTCAGGATAAAGTTTTAAAGGGTGGACCTCAAAACACTCATCATACCCCAATGTCAAAGGATTCAGTACTTTAGTGGCGGAAAAACCCAGTGGCAACTGCTTCAGTAATGTATTGAGTTTAATATTGAAAGATTATGACAAGAACAATCTCTAATCATTTCTGAATCTAATCTCAAGCACAGATCTCTCTCCTGAGTTTTCTGCCACTGTATGTAATTCTTTCTCATATACTACTTGTGCCTCCAAAACAATTCCAGGTTGACATCTCGGCGATGTCAAACTCAAAATGCATAAAACTCAACAAGCTTTTAGCTGCTTATCCTTTAGCAACCTACTGATAGACTGAGAGACTGTTTCAATACAGAAGCATATTATATCTGGATCCATAAATGTTCAGCCATTATAAACAAGAATCAAAGTGAAGAAAACAAAGAAAACACAAGTCACATCTGTATAAGAAAGGTCAGAAAGAGTGGAGGAGGGCGTCTAGGAAGGAAGAAGAGAGGAAAGGAGGGAGGGAAGGAAGGAAGGAAGACAGTAAGGAAAAGAGAAAAAGACACAGAAATAGAAAGAATGAGAAAATCTATTTTCTAAGCCCGGAAAGAGCTACAGGCAAGGATCTCATTGTCCCTGAATGTGAGCCTGGGTCAGGAAAAAAAGAGGACAGAGGCACCTTTCCCTTTTGTAAGAAAGCAAACATGCCCTTCAAACCTTAAGGAACCAAAGAAACAAATTAAGGAATCTCATGGCACTGTTACGACTTTCTTATGAAAAAAACATTGTAGCAAATGACTTTCAAATTCACATTAAAACATTTCAAATTCAATATTTTTTCCCTAGTACTAAAAAATAAACACTATTAAATGTTTTGTTAAGACTCATAATGAATAAATTTTATTATGTTTTCCATTTTTCCCACTTAAAAAATTAATGTATAATTCATGTACCATAAAATTCACTTTCATAGTACACAATTCAGTGCTTTTAATATATTCACAAGACTGCACAACCCTCATAAATATCCAATTCCAGAACACCTTCATCACTTCTAAAAAGAAATCTTAAACCCACTGATGTCACCCTCTATTTTTCCCAACTCTGATCACTTAGCAACAACTAATTTATATGTTTGTGTGGATTCACCTATTCTATGCATTTCATGTAAATGGAATCATAAATATGTGCCAGTTTGTACCTAACTTGGTAATGCTTTCAAGTTCCATCCATCTTAGAGGATGCACTAGTATTTCATTTTTACGTAATATGATCCTTTTTATGGCTGAGTGATATTCCGTTTCATTGTATGTACATATCTGCTTAACCATTTACCAGCTGATGAACATTTGAGTTGTTTCCACTTTATAGCTGTTATGAATAATGTTGCTTGAACATTTATTCATGTATATATTTTAATTAGAACATATGTTTCATATGTCTTGGGTAAACAGCCGGGAGTGGAACTCTCTGTTTCACTTTTTGAGAAACTGCCAAACTGTTCCCAGGGTGGCTCTGCTTACATTCCATGAGCAGATACTTGTGATGCTCATACTTGTGATGTTTCAATTTCTCCATATCTTCACCAGCCATCCTAGTGAGCATGAAGAGGTGCTTTTGAATTTCATTTCCCTAATGTCTAAAGATGTTGAGCATCTTTTTATGTGCTTTCATTGGTAATTTTTATATTGTCTTTAGAGAAATGCGTATTCAAATCCTTTGCCTATTTTTTAAACAGAATTGTCTTTTTGTCACTGAGTTATGAAAATTCTTTATATATTTGAGATCTAAGTCCTTAATCAGATACGTGATTTGCACATTTTTCTCTATTTTGTGTGTTGTCTCTTCACTTTCTTGATGGCGCCCTTTGAAACAAAATTTTTAATTTTGAAGAAGTCCAAGCTTTATCCAGCTTCTCTTCGGTTGTGTGTGTTTGGTAAAGCATCTAAGAAAACATCGCATCATTCAAGGTAATGAAGATTTATACATGTGTTTCCTTCTAAGAGCTTTATAGCTGTAGCTCTTACATTTGGGTCTTTAATCTATTTTGAGTTAATATTTTGGATATAGTATGAGATAGGCGTCCAAATTCATTTCTTGGCATGTGGCTATCCAGTTGTTCCAGCATCATTTGTTGAAAAGAATTCTTCTCTATGGCATGGTCTTGGCACCCTTGTTGAAAATCAACTGATCACAGATATATGGGTTTATTTCTGGACTCTCAATTCTTTGCATTGGTGTACATGTCTATCTTTATGCCAGTACCACATGGACTGGATTATTGTAGCTTTGAAGTAAGTTCTGAAATCAGAAAGTGTGAGTATACCAAGTTTGCTCTTTTTTTCCCAAGATCATTTCATCTATTCTGGATCCTCTGCATTTTCATATGAATTTTAGGAGCAGTTTGTCAATTTCTGTAAAAAGGTAGCTGGACTTTTGAGAGGGATTACATTGAATCCGTAAGTCAATTTCCTATCTTAACAATGAATGCCTTTCCATTTATTTAGATCTTTAAATCCGCTTAACAGTGTGTTGTAGTTTTCAGTGTACAAATGTGAAAGAAAACATACATATGGCCTTAATTCCGGGCAGAGCTCCTAAATCCCTTGTAATTTCTTACATGGTAGGATGGAGTACCTTTTGTTCTATTATTTGCTGGTGACCTAGTATCTGACAGAGCTCCTAAATTCCTTGGAATTTCTTGGGTGATAAGAGTGTCTTTTGTTCTACTGCGGCATTTCCTGGTGGGCTCCTGGACAGCTTCAGGATGTGGGACGGTCCCAGAAAGATGAAACCATGGTTTGAAGCTTGGAATTTTCAGCCCCATCCTCCATCTTCTGGGAAGGGGCGTGGAGTTGGAGACCAAGTAAATGATCAACTAGGACTTTGTGATGAAGCCTCCATAAAAGTGCCAAAAGCACAAGATTCAGAGGTCCTCGTTGGTTTAACACACCCATATGCTGGGAGAGCGGCATACTGCAACTCCACAGGGAAAGCAGCTATGGGCTTCAGACTTTTCCAGACCTCGTCCCCTGTATCTCTTCATCTGACTGCTCATTCATATCCTTTAATTCCCTTTGTAAAGGAGGGGGGCAAGGGCACCTCTGACTTAGAGCCAGTTGGTCAGAAGCACAGGTAACAACCTGGACTTGCAGTTGATGTCTGAAGTGTGGATGAGTCGGGGTGGGAGCCTTTAACCTGTGAGGCCTGTGTTAGTTAATATATATTATGTTCCAACTGAATTGCACTGAAGGATACCCAGCTGTTGTCTGATAATTGCTGGTGTGAAATCCCACACATTGGTGTCAGCAGTGTGAGTGTGAGAGTAAAGGAGAAACACAGGAGTAGTTTATTCCTAGAGAAGTCTTACACTCCTTCTGTTATATAGATTCCTAAGTATTTTTTCTTTTTGCAGTTATTGTCATTGGAAATGCTTTCTTACTTTATTTTCAGATTGTTCACTGCTAGCATTTAGAAATCCAACTGATTTTTGCATATTGATCTTACCTTCTATAACTTTTGCTAAACTCATTAAAAAGCTCAAATAGTTTTTTGTGAATTTCTTAGGATTTTCTATATATACGATCATGTTTTCTATATGTAAGATCAAGTTTTACTTCTTTTCCAATCTCGATATTTTTTATTTCTTTTTCTAGCCTAACTGACCTGGCTAGAATTTCCATGGCAATGCTCTTAGGAAGGGCAAGAGTGGACATCCTTATCTTGTTGATTTTCAGAGAAGCATCCAGTCTTTCATCATGTCATATATGATAGCTGTGGATTTTTCACAGATATCTTTATCAGGCTCAGAAAGTTTCCTTCTATTGCAGTTTGTTGAGTATTTTTATCATGAAAGGGTGACAGAATTTGTCAAATGCCTTTTCTGCATCTAGTGATCATGTGATTTTTATCCTTTGTTCTACTACAAGGTATATTATATTGATTGGTTTTCATATACTGAAATAATAATGCGTTTCTAGCAAGGTAATGTTTCAAATACAGAAAAGTTTTATGAAAATTAAAAGCAGTGATCAACCCACTGTTGACATCTTTGTCAACATTTTTGTACAGTCCTATAAATAAAAATGTTCATAAGTATTATTCATAATTGGAGAAGGCAATGGCACCCCACTCCAGTACTCTTGCTTGGAAAATCCCATGGACGGAGGAGCCTGTTAGGCTGCAATCCATGGGGTTGCTAAGAGTCGGACACGACTGAGCGACTTCACTTTTACTTTTCACTTTCATGCATTGGAGAAGGAAATGGCAACCCACTCCAGTGTTCCTGCCTGGAGAATCCCAGGGCTGGGGGAGCCTGGTGGGCTGCCATCTATGGGGTCGCACAGAGTTGGACACGACTGAAGTGACTTAGCAGCAGCAGAACATTATATATAGAAATATAAAGGAACTTTAGCTACATGCAATGATATAGATGAATCTTACAAAAAACCATATTTGCCAGTCCTTCATATGTATAATTTTATGCAAAATGATGAAATTATCATACATTTTTTAGTAGGCTGTATCACTTGATCTTTATCAAAAATATGACTTGTCAGTGGCTGCATGGCATATATAAGGGTATACCATAACTTAAACATTTCCCCTTGTAACATATCAAACTTGAATCTAATACATTATTAAAAACATAATAAACGTTCTTTCTATTTCTTGGCATAGTTATCTAAAAACATTGGACTATAGGCTCAAAACATCGAACATTTAAAAAAGCTTCATGGGTATCATGAAAATGCCACTCAGATAAAAGTGCTCCATGATTATTTCACATCTGTACTTTTAACTGCATTCTTTATGACCAGCAGTCACTAACTTTAACTTTCTTGTTTTATTTATAGGTCAATTTGCATCTGTTTGATTACAACTGATGTTCAATATCTGTTCTGCTGTTTTGGTGGCAATTCTGATATATGCTTTTCTTGACATATATAAAATTTTTTTTCTATAAAAATAAGCTCACCTGTATTCCCGAGATGTATAAAACTTGAAGACATTTTAGCTTTTTTTGCAGTACCTGGCAAAACCTTTTTCCCTTTCTGTTTTCAGCCACTTGTTACACTTAGATTTCAATCTGAGAGACTTTTCCCTCATGGATTTTTGGCTTTTATACTTAGAAATGTCTTCTCCAACCTGAGATTAGATGAATATTCAACTATTATGTTCTCATCAAGTTGCTTTATATTTTTGTTCAACTTTTTAGTCACCTGGAATAAATTGTTATACAGTGTAAAACATGATTCTAACTTACTTTTGTACCAGATTGCAAGCCATGTGTCTAAACACCGTTTAATGAATAATCTCTGCTTTCCTCACTGGATGCAGCCATGCCACTTTCCCCATGCAGTACATACACATCCAGAATCTCTGCACTCCCTATGGACTGCCAGTGGTCTACCTGCCTAGTGTTCTATCACTACTACTCAAGAGAAAGAAAAATGAAGCACAAAAGTAAGACAAATAATACGGCTAACCAACCGGAAACTCTTACGATGGATATAAAAAACAAACTCTGAATGGCTTTGGGGATGTAAGTTTAAGTTTTGATTATGATTAAGCTTTGCAGTTTTCCCAGATTCCCAAAAGCCTTTACCTTCTTGGGAAGGGAACAGAGGTAGGAGAAGGGGAACAGAGAAGCTGGGTACAAGACCGAACTTCCTCAGTAACCAGCAGCTGGATGAGGCAGTAGCGCAGAACTGAGAAAATTCTACAGGCAAATCAAGGAATCAAGAGCTGTTCCTTTGATCAAGATGATTAGGAAGAGGAGAAATAAGGCATTTTAGATATCTCAGAACTACATTCCAAGGACAGAATCATATAACATGTACGGACTACTCATAATTAGAAAGAATGAAATAGAGATGATAAAGTTATCACCACGTTACTGAAATTGATGACGGTTCATTAGTGTCCTGAGACCAGGGAGAAAATGCAGTACAGTTTCCTGTAGTGAGCCAGCTTACCTAGTGATGCATAGGAACCTGGATTCAGGGCCCCTGCACCTAACCGGCCACTTCGCACAGCTTGTCCGGCAGCATGATGTGCCTTGGCACCAGCAGCAGCATTCACATCAATGTCACTTCGTGAACGCTGCAGGCTTCCAGGAAGAGAGCTGGCTTTGCTGCTGCCTGCTGATACTATGAAGAACAAAGGAAAGGTAACCTGTATTATTTTCATCATTGCAAATGGCGTAAAAATTATATACACTTGAAATCACCACAAGATACTGAATAATGATCCAAAAAGGAAATAATGGCCAAATGGATACTAGAAAAGTACTTTTATTTCTAGATTCTACAAAAGTACTTTAAAATCAGGATGCCCCAGTTTCAATGTTGTTGCAAGTAAATCATCTTGGACAATTTTTTCTCAATATTTCTCTGCCTCATTTCCCCCTTCAAAAAAAATGGGAAAAAATAACTATACTTTGTTAAAACTTCATAGGATTGTTTTGTAAATGAAAAGATGATATTTACAACTGATTCATGAAACTGAAGTGCTACACAAGATAAATAGATTTATTTGACCATAAAAATAATGCAAGTAGAACCAGTCTGGGGATAAGATAATTCAGAAAATAATTCAGGTTCTGCCACTCTCAGGCAATGCAAATTAAGTCATTAAATTTCTGGTGTTTAATGGCTGAGATGCTGAAAGAAGTCACCTCAGTTCAAAAATGGACCTGAATAAATATTAAAACATAAAAAATAAAATAAAAATAAATTTCTGGTGTTTAGTTTTTCAGTTTTAATAAGGAGTTTTATAAACTCTGAGTTATGACCCATTAATAAAGCTGTGAAATTAACTGAGTGGGTCAGGATGGCACTTTAAAGAAATGAAACAAAATAGAAAACAGAGTGTGTCACAAGTAAAGGTAAGTAGACTTCCTGGAACTTCAGATTATACTATACACATATATTGACATATAATATACTACATGTTACATGTATGTTGTAGGTATATAATTACATATAATACATTGTATGTAGTACATCTATATGGTATACAAACACAGGTTGTAAAGTGTATATGTGTGGTATTTACAATGTAAAATGATTTTCTCCTTGTGGGTCACATTAAAACAGTTTAAAAGCTATTGTTTTTAACTATTTAGCTTTTAAACAGTTCTAATGTGCTTCAAAAACTTTTAAGGAAAACTTTAAAAATGTTTTAAACTTTTAAATTCTTGATGACACACTGAGTGAGAAAAGCTTTTTACACAGTAACATTTATTTATAAAGTCACTTTTACTTTATTAAGTAAAATATGCTATGACTCTTAAAAAGGCAATTTACCTCTTCCAGCCACAGCAGATGGGTTTGCTGTAGACCATTTTGCAGAAAAGGGGCGACTGCAAGGTAAAAAGAAATACTTTTAATAATTTATCACTCCTCTGATAACACTTAATGAAACACCACTGAGATTTCTGAAGAGTTGAGAAGTACTTGGTTTCAATTTTTCTTTGACAAATCACTTCAGAACAGTTGCTGTCATGTATCACTGGTATCTAAATTAGTTGTGAAGCAAAAATGAAATAACTAGCACTGAATAAAGACTGTAAGCTCTACAGGAACAGGGACCAGGTGGCTGCTATTCACTCTTGTCCTCGGCACACATATTATAACAGGGAACTCAATAATGGCCCTCTCCAACACTTTTATTCTGAGGTATTTTACTTAGAAGGAGAGAGAGGGAGTATTATTACCAGTACACAGGGAGTTCAGTGAAACCAAAGCCTCCATCACCTAAGTCATAACAGTTGTGGCCACTGGAAAGTCAAGCAATTACTCTGTAGATATAACGCCATCTACAGTAGTGCTATTAAGTGTTACGGTGTGGGGCAAGAGAAACAAAGCTACAACTGCTGCTGAGGGTAACGTGTATTAACACGTACAGAAAGCAAAACAGCTAGAATCATTTCAAAAGAATCCACTGCCTCCTTTAATATCTTTTCTGATTACTTACCTGTAACTACAATGGTACTCTGCAGCCCCAAAATAAACATATCTAAGTATGTAAGAGGGTCTGGAAAGCATACCTATGAATTTTATTTTACTTTATTATTCATTTTTTCACTTGCTTGTCGTGCTATGTGGCTTGTGGGATTTTTAAAAATTTTATTATTTATCTTTGGCTGCACTTGACTGTCGTTGCTGTGCTGGCCTCCTCTAGTTGTGGTTCAAGGCATTCTCGCTGCGGAGGCTTCTCTTGTGGAGCTCGGGCTCTAGAGCACACGGCTTCAGTAGTTGTGGGTCTTGCGCTGTAGAGCGCAGGCTCGGCAGCCGTGGCCCACGGTCTTAGCTGCCCTGTGACATGTACAATCTTCCCAGCCTAGGGATCGAATCTGTATTCTCTGCATTGGCGGGGGATTCTTAAATCACTGGACCACCAGAGAAGTTGGCTTGTGGGATTTTTAGTTCCCAGACCAGGAACTGAATCTGGGTCTATGACAGTGAGAGCATAGAGTCCTAACCACTGGACTGCCAGGGAATTCCCTATCTACAAATTTTAAAGGTGAGGGGAAGAGAGGTAATGTCAGACTACTGAAAATATTCTTAAGTTATTATTGTGTATAAGTCGGTCAGCTGTGTCTGACTCTGTGACCCCATGGACTGTAGCCCACAAGGTTCTGTCCATGGAATTCTCCAGGCAAGAATACTGGAGTGGGTTGCCATTCCCTTCTCCAAGGGATATTCCTGGCCCAGGGATCAAACCCAGGTCTCCACGCTGCAGGCCAATTTTTTACCATCTGAATCACCAGGGAAGCCCTAAGTTATTATTATTAAATGGTAAATTTGGCATTTGGTTATCAAACCCAATATTATATTATTTTTATAACTGTCTCCTAAAACTGTTATGCTGAGGCAGATTGATTCAAGTCCACAGATTTCAAAGTTGTTTATGTTTAAAGATGTTCTAATAAAATACCTTATTTAGATCCTTGCCACTCAAAGAATGGTCCATAGACAAAAAGCAGTGACATCACCTTCAGTTCAGTTCAGTTCAGTTGCTCAGTTGTGTCCGACTCTTTGCGACACCATGAATCGCAGCACGCCAGGCCTCCCTGTCCATCACCAACTCCTGGAGTTCACTCAGACTCACATCCATCGAGTCAGTGATGCCATCCAGCCATCTCATCCTCTGTCATCCCCTTCTCCTCCTGCCCCCAATCCCTCCCAGCATCAGAGTCTTTCCCAATGAGTCAACTCTTCACATGAGGTGGCCAAAGTACTGGAGTTTCAGCTTTAGTATCATTCCTTCCAAAGAAATCCCAGGGCTGATCTCCTTCAGAATAGACTGGTTGGATCTCCTTGCAGTCCAAGGGACTCTCAAGAGTCTTCTCCAACACCACAGTTCAAAAGCACCAATTCTTCAGTGCTCAGCTTTCTTCACAGTCCAACTCTCACATCCATACATGACCACTGGAAAAACCATAGCCTTGACTAGACGGACCTTTGTTGGCAAAGTAATGTCTCTGCTTTTAATATGCTATCTAGGTTGGTCATAACTTTTCTTCCAAAGAGTAAGCATCTTTTAATTTCATGGCTACAGTCACCATCTGCAGTGATTTTGGAGCCCCCAAAAATAAAGTCTGACACTGTTTCCACTGTTTCCCCATCTATTTCCCATGAAGTGATGGGACCAGATGCCATGATCTTAGTTTTCTGAATATTGAGTTTTAAGCCAACTTTTTCACTCTCCTCTTTCACCTTCATCAAGAGGCTCTTTAGTTCCTCTTCATATTCTGCCATAAGGGTGGTGTCCTCTGCATATCTGAGGTTATTGATATTTCTCCCTGAAATCTTGATTCCAGCTTGTGCTTCTTCCAGCCCAGCGTTTCTCATGATGTATTCTGCATATAAGTTAAATAAGCAGGGTGACAATATACAGCCTTGACACACTCCTTTTCCTATTTGGAACCAGTCTGTTGTTCCATGGGAATGTGTAAAATATGCAGAATCTCAGGTCCCATCCCAGATTTACTTAATCAGATTCTGTATTTTAACAATGATCTTCAGCCGACTCATATACAAAGTTTGAGTACAGCAAGAAAAAGTAAAGGGAAAAAAAGCAACAAAGCTCATTCGAGGTGAAGGATTTATCACAAATTTAAATAGAAGTTTAGGTACGATTATTCCTACAATAATTTTTTTTTTTTAATCAAATCGTATCTTCTTTTACTCTGAAAACTTGTAAGCCACTGAACTCTTATTTAGTACAGTACTCATAAGACCCTGTCAGTACTTCCTGCAATTGTGCCCCAGATACCTCTCTCGCCCACGCTGGTACCTGTCCAGGACTAGGAAGTTGCCAACGCAACTAGCAGTCTTTGTGGGGGTGAAGACCCTAAAGACACAGCAACTACAGCGAGGCAGACCGATATTCTGTGAGCTGCTCTTCCCTAGAGAAATCTGCAGATATTTGTGGCCACTGCTAGGGATCTTAGCCATCTTACAGGGCTAGAGAAACAGAAAATAGGGTATAACTGCCAAGGCAGCAAGGGTTTGAGGTGGCCAGCATAATGATGAGAGTGGAGTCACAGAGAAGTGAGTCAGACACTAGATAATTTTGTGCCCTGGAGGGAGTTGCTGAAAATCTCAAACTATGCCAGAGGCAAGCAAAGAAAGCAATGGTGTATTTACCAGTCACACAGTGCTGTGTAAAAGTTTTAAAGATGATTTCTGAATCTCCATTATAATCCCTCCACAACAGTGCCCTAGAAATGGGCTACTTACTATATGGACTATTTTGGGTGTATTAAAAAAAAGTATATGAATTAGTGGTTTCCAATCTTTCTCAAAGACATGAACATATTCTAACAAAACATGTCTGAAAATGTTCGCACAAACTTTGAATCCCTAAAACTCAACCCAATGAGAAGAAGCTATACAAGCATGTAATCCAACCCCTGAGGCAACAGACCAAAGGAAATAAGCCATCATCAGTCATCATTCTTCCAAGGCTTTAAGAAGAAAGCAATCAGATACTCAGCCATCCAACTTAAGGAACTCTGTGGAGCTGAAAAGAGGAAGTAATCAGTAATGATCCTTTATATGACCTTACTTGAGGCTTTCTTGGGAGCTAGATGAGGACCTGTCTGATTGTGGAAGAGATGCTACACTGCCAGAACTCTTTAAGTAAGTCTGAAGACTCTTCTGATAAGACGGCTCGAGGGAATTATACAGTGTTTCAGCTTCACCGGGGAAGTGGTTTCTAAGACCCATATATGTCCTGTAAAACAAACAACAAAATTTAAGGTTTTTTTCTAAAAAAACAAAAACACCTTAAAGAAATAACTTTGCATGATTACACATTAACCGTAAAATGTGTACATTCAAGAAAAGCAAAAGTTTTTAACCCCAAAGGTTTTAATACAGCCACAATGTGCCAAGTGAATACTTTCTAAATTAAACAAGTTTTTGGAGGAAGACAACAGGCTTTTGAGAAAAGGAATCTCAGTTCAAAACCTGACTATAATCCTTACAATTTGGGTGGCCTTGTGCAAACTTCCAGATCTCCAAACTTCAGTTGCCAAAGGAGATAGCACCTTCATTGGATCATTTTAAGGATTAAAAAAGAACATATACCTACTGCCCTACAAAGTATCAGGTACGTAACAAATGTTCAGTAAATTAGATATTTTTATTCACAACAAAAGTGAATATGTTATGACGTAATACGAATACTGATGGATATATAAACAACAAGGCTGAGTGAACTGATAAGACAACCAGTACAGGTTTAATGGAGAAAAATCAATCTCCACTTGACTAAAGAGCTGATCAAATACAATACTTGGGACACTTTCAATATTTTCATTCTCCCAGCATAATGTCTGTCGAAGAAAAGACCAAAGTATGTTTAAACCACCACAAAAATACGTTATAGACTTACTTTCTTGCCTCCACTCTGGCCTCAGCATCAGCATCATGAATTCCCTTCTTAATAGTTTCAACCAAGACAGCTGCATGTCTATAAAATAAAGTACCTTTGGGATCACATATAAAACTGTCTATTTCACCACAAACGGTACTGCCTATATACTATGTATCACACAGCAGTCACAAATGGGAAGGGAGAGAAAAAAGGCAACTAGCATGCAATAATGGATCTAAGATTCCAAGACTTCCTAATAATCTGCCCCACTAATTTTATTCATGTATGGTTTCCTTCTGACAAGTCAAACATTATAAACCTGAACATAATTATTTTTATATGGAATCCAGACAAATAGTACTAACGTTTTAAATTTTTCATGAATTAAAGAAAATCTTGTGTGTGGTTCCTCACTAACCTACCAGTGTAGAAATGTGCTAGCAGTACAATCAGTTACTAACCAGACTGAATAGCAGCTGCCACAAAAGAACTTAAAGAAAACTTGGAATTATATCATGCCTGCAGTAAACAACATATTCTATTTTTTAAAAATGGGATGTGAATAGATTTAATGCTTTCCATAAGAATGGAAAATCAGCAATGTATTCAACATAAATACATGTGTATCCCAAGCTTCACATGTGAAACAAATGAGAAATACAGCCATACAGATAGCCAGTGACTGACTCGCTGCCCTTATTTTCCTCTTTTTCGCTGCAGAGCTTCATTAAACACTGCCCAGGATATACACGGCCAATGACACCTGACAGCTGGTGTGGAGAAATCTGCCAACAGATCTCTCTCACGTTTTTGATCTCTTTCCTCTGAAAAGAAGTGCCTTTCTTCTATCCTAAATCATTCATTACTTGATTAATTGCACCTTGGGAAACCTATCTTACATGACTAGAAATACATTTTAAACTACCTGCCCAATTTAACCTGGAATTTCTTATAAAACCTGGAATTTCTTGCCCATTCACCTAAGAGACCCTCATTCACCCCACAAAGAAGAAAATCACAGCTACAATGAGTAAGAGGAGCACCTCAGCTTTAAAGGAAAATCAGTACAAATAACTTTTAAAGGAAAATGGGAAATAATGCAAATCCAATACCATCAATTTCTAAAGAACTGATGACAAAGGGGAGGGGAGAGTGGTGGAAGAGGAAGAGTCGATGCATACCTTTCCAATGAGTGAGTCTGCCACTCCTGTAATAATAAATCTAAAAATTCAAATGAACGCCTGAAAAATAAAAATAAACTATTAACTAAATGTTGCAACATTAATACTCAGTTATATAATTTTACAACTAAATGTTAATTAATACTTTCTTCTATAATACAGCATTTTGTCTTCTGAATTAAAGTATAAGACATATTTTTAGATATTTTTACTATCAAATACTTAACTTTTTTTAAGACTCCAACTATTCCTATGCTTAATAGTTCAAAAAGACCTTAATTTTAACTTGAAAATGTTTTTCAAATATAAAATTTAATTTAATTTAAAAGATACATATCAAACACCTACTATGCACTAGAAATTGAAGACACACAATGGTGACCAAGAAAGCTATGATGTCAGCTCAAACACTACATACAAAACAACAAATTAACCCTTACCCTCTCAATCTACTCGTGGAGTCCGTATGGTACAGATCAGGAAATAACACGGAGGTTAAACTAATTTGCCCGTAGTGACAGAGTGGGACTTAAACCCTGACATTTGAAGCAGTTGATATCACCTCCCTCATCCAAATCCAATAATCACGTCTCAATTCTGTCTGAAATCTCTTGAATTTACTCAATAAAATCTTCAATCTTCCTCTCAATTATCACAAATACAGCTCCAGTTTTCCACCCCATCTCTTACATGAGATGTAAGAAGTCCTACTTAATTAAACCAATGCTTTTCATTGTCCCTTTTTAATCACTGTTCACTGCTGGAATAAAAACTAGGATGGATGACATTACTTCTCACCAAAAACCGCTGATCAAACAATATCAGAATTTCTCTTCCAGTCATTCAAAGCCCTCCATATCCTGACTTCTATCTATCCCCTTTCCCTCCACAGTCAGCCTCTTTTCCTACTGAAACCTCCCATTTATCACATCTTCTGGGCTCAGTGGCCTGTCCAATGGCTCTGCAGCCTGCAGCATAGCTTTCCATCTCTGCCTACACCTCACTTCCTTTACAGGTATTGAAATACTCCCCATTTTCAGGATAATTCTATGATGCATTTCTTGACTTCCTCTTCTCTGTAACATCCCTAATTTTCCAATTACCATTTTATTCAGTGTAAGACAGTGACTGGTAAATCTTTTCTGTAGAGGGCCTGAGAGTAAATATTTCAGGCAGCAAATATTTTAGGCTTTGAGAACAATACAGTCTCTCATTTTTTTTTCCCCACCTTTTTAACCACCTTTCAAAAATGTTAAGTTACAGTTTTAGCTTGTCCCTGTACAAAACTAGACTGTTGGACAGATCTGCCCAATGGACTGTTATTTGCTGACCCTGATATAAGAGAGAGGTAATTAAACAACTGTCCCCAAATTCCAAATCACTTACAGGTAACAATGATGTCTTATTTTCCCGAACATTCTAAGTACTTAAATAAACATATTTATCAAACAAAAGAGGGGAAAGAGTTTTTTACAATTTCCTGAAATATCCAATACACAAATCTTGTTTTTTGTCTTTAACACTAATGGTGCTAGTGGTGATACCAGTGATATCAAAGATTGTAGAAATAATGAGACAGACATTGACAGACTAACATGATTGTATACTCTGTGCCAAACACTATGTTCATGTCTTCTAGTGTCCTTCTCATTTAACCTCACAACTCTATGGGATCCACATCATTAGACCCACTAACATACACAGACATGAGGTTTAGGGCAATTAAATGACTGCCCAAGGCAGGACAGTCAATCAAAGTTGTAGGATTCTAGGTGAGGGCTGACTCTAGACTCCAAACTCTCTGAAAACCAAAGAAATAGTGGCCCAAATAAACCAAAATGTGGGAGATCCGGGTTTGATCCCTGGGTTTGGAAGGTCCCCGGGTGAAGGGAATGGCTACCCATTGCAGTATTCTGGCCTGGAGAATTCCATGGAGAAGTCCATGGGGTCGCAAAAAGTCAGAAATGACTGAGCGACTTTCAGACACACTTTAATACGAAAAGGCCAAGAAATGTCGATAGTCATAATAAGCACTTTGTTCCTTTTTGCCTTACATTAAGTTAAAAAACTTTAATAAGGTTTCTAGAAGGCAAGAAATTGATGACAACTAATTTTTGCACCCAACTAAGAATCAGACATAATGCAATATTCAACATAAAGCTATACTAAGTTTTTTCAAAACTTACCTCCTTACAGGAACTGATTTCGATGTGCAATTGCTTGTTATTAAAGGTATAAGTCTGGGTACATGAGTATGCTGAAAAAGACAGTTTAGAAGAGGTTGAGAAATACCGTGTACCTTACATAATCTCTTCCTTTACTTGCTTTGCATTCAAGTATTTAGCTATATTAGAAAAGAACAAAAATAACCATAAAATCAGATTTTGAAAGAAATTAAGACCAGTCAAAAGGTTTTCCCAAATTAAATAGTAACGATACAATTTCAGAAGGGCAGATGTAGTTGTAATATTAAATAATAAGGACAAGTTAACTGATAACTACAGAGAACTGTTAGGACAGTGTACTTTGGGGGGAACCAGACACATACTGGTCTTATTTTTTGATGTACCATGGCTACTGCTGGAGAGCACAGTATTGCTATGTCATCAAAGCAGGTTATCAGAGTGAATCTGCGTAATTATCAAGAATGCACTTTGAAACGGTGATTTTAACTGAACTTTCATCCTGGCTGAACCACAGCTCTCTAGAATTCAGGTATATAATCTTCTGATTTCTATTAGTAATTCTTACATTCTTCTTTGGTGAGAGTGTTTGTGTGTTAGTCGCTCAGTTGTGTCGGACTCTTTGCGACCCCATGGACTGTAGCCCGGCAAGCTACCCTGTTACTGGGATCCTCCAGGCAAGAATAGTGGAGTGGATTGCCATTCCCTTCTCCAGGGGATCGTCCTGACTCAAGGATCGAACCTGGGTCTTCTGTATTACAGATTCTTTACCACCTGAGCCACCTCTTCTTTAGTAAAGCAAACACTAAGAAGTTCACAAGAGACGTTAAAATAAAACAGTAACCTAAGGATACATATTTGATGCTTTAAATCTCCTATTTTTCTTTTGAGCTGATGGTACAGGCTGGGTTACCTAGGAAGCAGGCTGTGAGATGGAGTTCAGCCTTTTTAATATTAAGCAGCGCTTTTGGGATCAACACTGGTGGAAGTGAGAAGGAAGCAAGACTAGGCAAAGGAAGAAATCAATCTGTGATATAGCCCAAGGACCTCTTTACCCAAAGTCACTGGGGAGCTCTGGAAGATAGTCTCAAAATGGCCTAAGATGGCCAAACTCTACTCTTCCACGTCAATCAGTTTACTGGATATGGGCCATAACTAGGAAAGGGCAAGACTCCAGGAAAGGCAGATCTCTACAAGCTTCGCAGGCTTTGAAGAGGCTGCAGCTAAAGGCTGTCAGCCCACAGAGCTTCCGTACCTGGGAGGAAACAAGTCTTAGAGTGAAGGAAAGAGTGAGTGGCCACAACTAACTCAACCAACACAGAGGGAACACTGTTTTCACCTCTGACAGAGGGAAGCCACCCACAGACCTGAAGTTGTTCAAGATGAGGATAATGCAACACAGTGCTGGTCTGCATGTTATTCAACTGCTATATCCAGTATGGAAGGGCTCTGTGGACTTGCTCCCCTAGCACGAGGGACCAGTTTTGTGGATGACAAGTTTCCCATGAACAGGTTGGGGGTGCGGGGGGGGGAGGGCAACAGGGGGTGGGGTGGTGATGGTTTTGGAATGATTCGAGTGCATTACATTTTTCATGTACTTTATTTCTATTAGAGCATCCAGAAGAACTCATCCCTGAACATTACTGAGGAGTTAAAACAAAGCCCAAAGGGACTCCCTAGCCATAGTATACTACATAGCAGGTCTCACCTACCTTCCTCCTCCTCTCTCTCATGATCTCAAAATCCTACTGCTGCTGATTAACTCTTAAACAACACAGTGGCAGAGATGGGGCTAGAGACTAACCTATTGCTACACCATATTCAGGGGAGCTATTCCAAAGGAAAATAAGTGATCCTCACAATTACAGATGATGCATTCAAACAAATACTAAATCAGAACAACTTAGAAGCAGGCCCCTGGGAAACAAACAAAAATATAGAAAACAGGAAATAATGTAAAACAACAACAACCTGATCCGTATTTTCTGTGAGATGATGAGACATGTTATTGTCTCAATAACATGAGACAAACTCATGAAAAACAGGCAATCTGAAAATAATACATGAAGTATAAACAAACCTAAAAATGGCAAATTAGGTACTGTCAAGTAAGCAGAATTTAAAGGATTTTTCCTGAGAACATATACAACTGAAAGACAGGAAACAAACAGAAGCAATAAATAAATGATACATGAAAACTAACATAAATTTGAACAAACTTCATTTTAGTCAGAAATCTTGCTCCTCTGTGTAAAGACAGCACAAATGAAAGATGCTGTGAGGGAACTCCTAACAGAGAGACTCTCCTACAAAGCTTCCTAAGGCAGCAGTGGTGCTGTTTTTAAATAAAAGAATCAAACAACATCTCACTATAAAAACAACAGAGTGAAGAAAACAATTCTTTGTGAAAAGGACATAATTCTGAGAGAAAAGAAATGTGAACCTGAAGTCCAATTTTTGAATTCTTGTATAATGGCAAAGCAAAGCCATTTAGAAATATGAAAAAATAAATATCTATGAAAACTGAGAACACAGTGCTGCTGCTGCTGCTAAGTCACTTCACCCGTGTCCGACTCTATGCGACCCCAGAGACGGCAGCCCACGAGGCTCCCCGTCCCTGGGATTCTCCAGGCAAGAACACTGGAGTGGGTTGCCATTTCCTTCTCCAATGCATGAAAGTGAAAAGTGAAAGTGAAGTCGCTCAGTCATGTCCGACCCTCAGCGACCCCATGGACTGCAGCCTACCACGCTTCTCCGTCCATGGGATTTTCCAGGCAGGAGTACTGGAGTGGGGTGCCATTGCCTTCTTTAAAGAACACACTAAGATCAAGCAAATATTTTTAATGGGAAGAGTCCTAATAAACACTGGGCAGGAATAAAAGCAGAAAAAAAAAAACCCCACCATAGTCAACTTTAGTTGCTCGAAATTAATTCAGTGGTTAAGGGGAAAACAATGACACAAATAAGATAAAAATATATACTTCTTTTTTTTTTTTAATATATACTTTCCAAAAGGCTGGGGAAGTAAAAGAGAATTTATTCTTGACACTGACAAAGAACAAGAAATTTTTAAGAAAATAAGATTTAAAAAAAAAATAAGACCATAAAGAACTAGAATAATATGAACAAACTAGATTTAGAAATGAATAAAGCACTCTATAAATGAATTCCATATTTCACAAATACTAAAAGACTACCTATCTAAATATATGATGTACTCGGATATTAACAAAATTCAGGTTATTCAATGAAAAAGAAATTGTACCATCAAATTCTCTGATCAGAATGTCATGAAATTACAAAATGATAAGAATGACAAAAGAACCATCTGAAAATGCAGACAATATCCTTATGTAATTCAATGAGAAAGTTGAAATGGAAATTACAAACGACTGAGAAATATAAAATAGAGTGTGGTAAATCTAAATCGCTGGATGCTGCTAATGCCAAACTCAGAACACAACATTATGATAAGAAAGTCTTATGTGATTAAACGATAAAAACTATGACAAAGTGAGAATATACCACAAAAATCTAGGGGAAAAAAAGAAGTAAGCCACAGCAAGTCAAATAAAGTAATTAAGAAACATAAATATAGAAATTAAACAACTAGAAAAAAATAAAAGAACCCCATGGGTACCAATGTAACAAATTTGAAGCTTATAAAAAATCTCTTAATAATACCTCTAGCAAGTATTTTCCTTTTTTTTTTAAAAAAAGAACATATAATAATATAATACAAAATGGTAATATAACCCTGGTAGAAGAAACTTTTCTTAAATTAACAGTATACAACTTCATGTCAAGAGTCTTCTTAAGTATTAGCCAACTGCATCTAGCAGTATCATAATGTAAATGGCCAAGCAGAATTCATTTCATGAATGTACAATGGATAAATGAAGAGAGACAATCATTTCTAAAGGGATATCTGACAAGATTCCACATCTACTACTGATCAAAATTTAGCAAAATATAAATAGGAGGAAATTCTCAGACCTAATCCAGAATATCCAAAAATTCATCCCAGAGGTCATATTTAAAGCACTCCTATTAAACTCAGAGAAAAAAATAAAGATTTCAATCATTTCCACCAGTTTTGAACACTGTTATGAAGGTGCCAGATTTAGTGAAGCTTACAAAAATATTAAAACAGAAAGAAAAGGGACATTTTCTGAGATAGATTCATGGATTTCTTCACAGGCACAGATTTTACTGCTGAAAAACACCTGGTACAGCAGCATTAGAGAGAGATATCATTTACCAGGAGAGGACAAATTGATCAAAGAAACTGGAAAGGCATTTAAAAAACAGACCCATATATTTATGGAAATTTACTACAAGAAAACAGTGGTAGTTTAAGAAAAGACTGAACTATAATCTACTACACACCACGGGGTCAGCTGGTTTTGTATCTGGGGGAAAACAAAGTCAGATATCCATATTGTACACAAAAATAAAATTAAGTTAGATCTAAATCTAAGAAACAAAATCATAAAAGGTTTAAAAACTGACTATTTTGATAACTGAGAAATGCGGAAGGTTGTTTTAACTTTATATAACAAAACCCACAAAAATAGAATTGTCTCAAAACAAAAAAATATCAAATTTCTATATATATATCAAATGTAGCTTAAACAATATATGAAGAAATGACAAACTGGTAGAAAATATTTACAAATAAAATTAATATACAGTTGTCCTTCAGTGTCCAGGGGGTGGTTCTGGGACCCTGTGAGGATACCAAAATTTGGGGATATACAAATCCCTTACATAAAATGGTACAGTATATGCATAAAACCTACACTTTTTTTTCCTGTATACTTTGTCATCTCTAGATTAATTAGTTAATATAATGTAAATGATACACATATAGTTGTAATTATTATAAATGTTATAGAAACAGATGCCAGCAGAAGGCAAATCAAGTTTTGCTTCTTGAAATGCATTACAATTCTTTCCCCCGCAAATATTTCTGATTTGAGGTTGGTTGAATCCACAGATGCAGAACCCATGGATAAGGAGGACCAACTGTTCTAATAACACAGAAAAAAGGCCATAGAAAAAAACGCAAGGAAAAAATGCACAGAATATAAACTGGCAATCCTTAGAAAAACTATTAAAGGAAAAAAATACCTAATGTTTTCTAATAATCCAAGAAATGCAAAGTAGAATATGAAATAATATTCTTTAATTATTAAATTTTAAAACCTTTAAGATACTAATAATACACAGCGTAAGGTAAAGGACAGAGAAAAAGAATTTCACAAACTTCAAATATGGTGAGGACAGCTTAATATTATGCCCCTTAACTAAGACCTGACTTAGACATCAAAAATAATTAAACAAGGGAAGCTGCCTGAGTACATGAAGTTTAAAAAGCAAAGGTAAAAAAACATTTATACATATATATAAAATATAAATGCTACACTTACATTTTGTAGTAAATATAGTTTGTATAGGCACAAAATAGAGGTTTGGAAAAGTACATCCTGAATGGTTAGAGTGGTGAGTTGTAGAAGAGCAAAATTTAAAAATTTAAGTGGGGAAGTTTTACATTTTTAACTCTTCTTCTGCCACCTTTAAGAGGTGGATGATGAGAAATATTAAGAATTTGCTGTCATCTATTACCACTGCTTGTAACATTTTTACTGTTTAACATTTGTCTGTTACTACAGAAGCAGAAGATATTAAGAGGTGGCAAGAATACACAGAAGAACTGTACAAAAAAGATTTTCACGACCAAGATAATCATGATGGTGTGATCACTCACCTAGAGCCAGACATCCTGGAATGCAAAGTCAATTGGGTCTTAGAAAGCATCACTACGAACAAAGCTAGTGGAGGTGATGGAATTCCAGTTGGGCTATTCCAAATCCTGAAAGATGATGCTGTGAAAGTGCTGCACTCAATATGCCAGCAAATTTGGAAAACTCAGCAGTGGCCACAGGACTGGAAAAGGTCAGTTTTCATTCCAATCCCAAAGAAAGGCAATGCCAAAGAATGCTCAAACTATCTATCGCAATATTGCACTCATCCCACATGCTAGTAAAGTAACGCTCAAAATTCTCCAACCAGGCTTCAGCAATATGTGAACCGTGAACTTCCTGATGCTCAAGCTGGTTTTAGAAAAGGCAGAGGAACCAGAGATCAAATTGCCAACATCTGCTGGATCATGGAAAAAGCAAGAGAGTTCCAGAAAAACATGTAATTTTGCTTCATGGACTATGCCAAAGCCTTTGACTGTGTGGATCACAATAAACTGTGGAAAATTCTGAAAGAGATGGGAATACCAGACCACCTGACCTGCCTCTTGAGAAACGTGTATGCAGGTCAGGAAGCAACAGTTAGAACTGGACATGGAACAACAGACTGGTTCCAAATAGGAAAAGGAGTACGTCAAGGCTGTATATTGTCACCCTGCTTATTTAACTTATATGCAGAGTACATCATGAGAAAGGCTGGGGGCTGGATGAAGCACAAGCTGGAATCAAGATTGCTAGGAGAAATATCAATAACCTCAGATATGCAGAGGACACCACCCTTATGGCAGAAAGTGAAGAGGAACTAAAAAGCCTTCTGATGAAAGTGAAAGAGGAGAGTGAGAAAGTTGACTTAAAGCTCAACATTCAGAAAACGAAGATTATGGCATCTGGTCCCATCACTTCATGGGAAATAGATGGGGAAACAGTGGAAACAGTGTCAGACTTTATTTTTGGGGGCTCCAAAATCACTGCAGATGGTGACTGCAGCCATGAAATTAAAAGATGCTTACTCCTTGGAAGGAAAGTTATGACCAACCTAGATAGCATATTCAAAAGCAGAGACATTACTTTGCAAACAAAGGTCCGTCTAGTCAAGGCTATGGTTTTTCCAGTGGTCATGTATGGATGTGAGAGTTGGATGCTCAGCTGTGAAGAAAGCTGAGCATCGAAGAATTGATGCTTTTGAACTGTGGTGTTAGAGAAGACTCTTGAGAGTCCCTTGGACTGCAAGGAGATCCAACCAGTCCATCCTAAAGGAGATCAGTTCTGGAAGGACTGATGCTGAAGCTGAAACTCCAGTACTTTGGCCACCTCTTGCGAAGGGTTGACTCACTGGAAAAGACTCTGATGCTGGGAGGGATTGGGGGCAGGAGAAGAAGGGGACGACAGAGGATGAGATGGCTGGATGGCATCACCAATTTGATGCACGTGAGTGTTGGTGAACTCTGGGAGTTGGTGATGGACAGGGAGGCCTGGCGTGCTGCGATTCATGGGGTTGCAAAGAGTCGGACACGACTGAGTGAACTGAACTGACCTGACCTGTAACATGATTCACACACACACGCTCACACATGCACATGCGTATTGTGCCTATTATATTCTGTATACAAGCATGTTTTACTTTGTGATCCTCTTTACTATTTAAATTTCATTAATACCTGTGTATTACTTTTATTATCAGAAAAATTACTCAAAAGTAATTTTTTTCTTGGGGTTTAAAAAAATTCCAATGATTTATTTAAGTACATTGAAAGAGAGAGAGAGAGACAGACAAATGGACAGGCAGACACACAGAGAAAGACAGGAAAAAAAAAAAAGAAAGGAAAAGAACCTACCCGAATTATGAATCTGATTGCTGCACATCCAGAAGTCGCCATGACTTTTGCACTATTGGGGACGAGATTAAAAAGTGTAGGTACAATGGCTTCAGCGCCATGATCAAACTTGTTTCCCAAAACTGTTGAAAGATGGCTATAAAGGAAGACAAAAAATGTTGTCTTAGAAAAATAGTTTAACATTAAATATAGGTAGGACCATGTAATTTTAAAATATTCTTTTACTGAATTAACCTAAAATCTTTATTTTAACCAGTTCTAAAATGGCAGAAAAACAAAAGAGAGAAAGGGAAGTGCAGATATTAAGTATTTCTTTCTTCTCCCTGACCTTTTACTGTCTAGTGCAGAGTTGACTTTGGCATTTTAAGCATCTCTCTGCAACAGAGAAGCCATTTGATCTCAGAATTTAAGCATGAACATGACAGGTAAAACACTCAGCTTTGACTGTCCTGATGTTTAGTCTTTATCCATCAGATATTTTCATTCTGATGCCCCAGTATCAATCTTATATTCAACATACTGTACAAACAAGTAAAATCTTACCCAAATCAGTGTTCTGCTATTTGTATTAATGGTACCACTACTATTTCAGTCACAAATACTTCCTGACATGTTTGGTGTAGGATTTCAGAATTCTTGATTGAAAATAGAACTCTACCATACAATGGTTACCAGCTTCCCTGGTAAACCGACAGTAAAGAATGGTGGTTCAGTCAGTAAAGAATCTGCGTGCAATGCAGGGTACTCGGGTTCAGTCCCTGGGTTGGGAAGTTCCTCTGAAGAAGGAAATGGCAACCCATTCCAGTATTCTTGCCTGGGGAAAATTCCATGAACAGAGGAGCCTGGTGAGCTACAGTCCAGGGGGTCCCAAGGAGTTGGACACAACTGAACAACTAACACACATACATTGACTGGAGCTTCCCAGGTGGCGCCAGTGGTGAAGAGCCTGCCTGCCAATGCAGGAGACATAAGAGACGTAGCTTTGATCCCTGGGCAGGGAAAATCCTCTGGAGGAGTGCGTGGCAACCCACTCTAGTATTCTTGCCTGGAGAATCCCACAGACAGAGGAACCTGGCAGGCTACAGTCCATGGGATCGCACAGAGTTAGATATGACTGAAGTGACTTAGCGTGCACAGATGCACTGGTTAGTTGGGTGACTCTAAACAAATGTGTCTTCTCTTTCCAAATTTGCAGTTAAACAACTAATCCAGCCTAATTAATTTGATATGGTTTGCCGTCTATGGGGTCACACAGAGTTGGACACGACTGAAGTGACTTAGCAGCAGCAGGAGCAGTATGACTTTAGGTAAAACACTTATGAAGAATGCTGTAAATACTCACATTTCTACATAGTTATACCTTATTTAGAATACAGTTAGCTCCGAAATATCAGATTCCTGATTCAAAGCAGTATTCAGACCTATTTACTAGTGTTCAGTTACACATTCAGTTTTCCCTTGTGAAACTCAGATGAGAAGCAGGGGAGGCCACCCGTGCACTGATGTTGCTGTCCTCCTTTAAAGTGTGAGCCTTTTGTTCTGGTCAGCAGGTGATGTCCTTTGGAAGTAGCCTCATCTTTCCCAGCTTGTTAGGAGGGGTAGCCTGAGAGTACTCAGCTTCGAGTAGCCTGAGCAGTACGATTCCTACACAACAGCCTTTCTGGGGTCTCAAATGCATGCCCTGGGGGTTTGACAAGGTCTCTCCAGTCTGGTTCCTCAAAACTTGAACCTGTCCCAGCCCATGCAAGTTCTGGGAACTGTTGTTTACCTCATGGCTTCCAGCAGTAGGTCTTTCCTGTCCCCAGAGAGTTGTACGTTTCACATGCACAGATTAGTGTTCAACTAGACTCATGGATCCCCTATGCAGACTTCTATGGCTCTTTTTCTGTTATAGCTCTCTTCTCCCCAGTATTCTGCACTGAAAAGTTTAGCCACTTCAGCTTTCAGAACCTCCCATCTCTTGTTTCTTCTTCAACTGAGTAAGACTGTCTTGCTCTGCCTGGGTTCTCCCTCCCCCTCCACGGTTCAGAAATGCATCCAGGTCAAAACTGTGCTGATGGTACTGTTCAACTGATATGTTTCAAGAATTACAGTCCTGCTCTGTCTGCTGTCCATTATCTGTACACAGTTGTCTTATACATTTTCTTCAGTTTTCTGCAAGAGGGCTAATCCTATACCAGTTATTGCATCATGGCAAGAAGCGGAATTCTCATCATGAAGTATTTTCCAAGGTTACAATTTGAAGATTTTTGTTTTGTTTTGTTTTGCTATCAAGAGATACTCAATTATTTTGGTATATTGACTTGTATCTAGCAACCATGCTACATGGTTCCTTAATTATAATCATTTATTAATTCTTGACTTTTTCTGCATGGATAATTATATCATCTGTTAATAAGGGCAGTTTTGTTCCTTTTCTTGCAATCCTCATAGTTTTTATTTCCTGAGTTTTTTAGTTTATTTTTTTCTGTTCTGACTAGGACATCTAATATGATCCGGATTATAAATACTAATAGTATGTATCTAAGTGTTCCCTCTCAAAGGAAGGCTTATACAACAATATATACAACAAATTTTTTCTTTTTGGTCAGGAGCAGCAGTAAGAAGAGTTCAAGTGTTCTACCATCCTTAAATTATAGAAAAATATAAACATACTGAATAGGTTTAGACTTTGATAAGTTAATGATGGATGTTACAATTCGAGGACAATTGCTAAAATGTCAGAAAAAAAGCTTAATATCCAAATTAGCAAAGAGAACATTACATAAGAAGAGCCGGTTCTGAGACCCATTCATTTTTTTCTTATACTCACAGAGTTAGTGACCAAAAATCTACCAGTCGACTTTTGACATATAAACATAGTTCAAAGTTGGTATAAAGTACTATTAAGAAAGATTTTTTTTTTTTTTCAAAATCACACAAATTTAATCCTTATGCATATGATTTTTGGATCATGCTTTAGGGGGGTTATCTTACTAGTGCTTTACTGAATGAGTAACTCAATCAATGAGCACGAAATTAATTCATAAAAAATACTTATCACACAAAGAATATACTTACGCTACAGTAATGCAAGCTTCTCTAACCACTTGGGATCTAAGATCCTTAGCGGAAAGTTTAAGTGCTCCATCCAACAAGCGTAAATGCTGGAAAAAGCAATCATATTGTGCAGCTCCAGCAACAAGCAATGATCGAATTTTCTTTAGCTGAAATAAAGAAAATTTTCATTACTGACATTAAAAAGTAAAGCAGTATAAAAAAACAAACAACTTCCTAAACATTATTTGAACAAAATTTTAAAAGTTTTCATTAGATTTTATAACTATATTCAGACATTTTAACAGCACTAAACATAAACAAACATGTGAAGAAACAAAACAGCTTTCTGGAAAAGAACATTACAGATTCAGTTATATGTATAATAGACATATATAATGTTTGAATATATAAATAAATCTTAAAGTTTTAAGGGAGTCTATTTAAAATTGTGACAAAAGACATACTCAGGTGCACATCTGTGCTCACACACAGAAGTTAAAAGTTTACCTAAATAATACCCATTATTATGTAGAATCTCATATTAATCTTGGAAAAGGCAATGGTACCCCACTCCCGTTCTCTTGCCTGGAAAATCCCATGGACGGAGCAGCCTGGTAGATTGCAGTCCATGGGATCTCTAAGAGTCGGACATGACTGAGTGACTTCACTTTCACTTTTCACTTTCATGCATGGGAGAAGGAAATGGCAACCCACTCCAGTATCCTTGCCTGGAGAATCCCAGGGACGGGGGAGCCTGGTGGGCTGCCACATATGGGGTCACAGAGTCGAACACAACTGAAGTGACTTAGCAACAGCAGCATATTAATTTCTGAGCTTCTCTAAATTTTTAAAGATATCTTTCAAAGTTAAAAAAGATGAACTAAAGATGGAAAGTATAAAAAAATATTGTGGATATTAAAAAAATAGTTGAAAGAATATTATATAACCTTAAGTATATATAAGAAGGGAAACTATCGTAAGCAGAAATCAGGAGGCATCTAAATGAGATTAACTAAAAAAATCACAATATGGTAGGAAAAAATTATCTGCAACACAACAGTACAATGCACAAGGAATGGCAATAAAGTGAAAAAAAGACAACCAAATATTACATTGGCTAAAATAAATACAAGGAAACGTGTTCAACCTTACTGCTGCTGCTGCTAAGTCGCTTCAGTTGTGTCCGACTCTGTGCGACCCCAGAGACGGCAGCCCACCAGGCTCCCCCGTCCCTGGGATTCTCCAGGCAAGAACACTGGAGTGGGTTGCCATTTCCTTCTCCAATGCAGGAAAGTGAAAAGGGAAAGTGAAATCGCTCAGTCGTGTCCGACTCCTAGCGACCCCATGGACTGCGGCCTACCAGGCTCCTCCGTCCATGGGATTTTCCAGGCAAGAGTACTGGAGTAGGGTGCCATTGCCTTCAACCTTACTAGTGATAAGCAAATGCAAATTACAACAAAGACATACCATTTTCCTTCCTTAGATGGGCAAAAGTTAAGACTCAGTAAAACCCAGTACCAGACAGAAAACATATATTCTTACTGTTAAGTAGATCATGAATGACTAATATCTTTGTTCAAAATATTTTGGCAATATCTACTGAAATAAAACTGTATCATCTATTCTTTACCCGTCAACCTCATCTATAAAAATTTAACCTACAAAAATAAAAACACCACTGTTATAGATACATGCATAGATGTTTATTGTAATATTGTTAATACAGCACAAAACAGAACAAGTCCATCTTACTTTCTAGAAACATACAGCCCACCAAAACTGAATGAAGAATTAACAGGTAATCTGAACAATCTGATCATTGATCATGAAAAATTTATATAATCTGCAATTAAAAAAAGCTCCCTGCAAATGGAAGTCCATGACAAGATGGTTTCACTGAGGAATTCTATCAAACATACAAAAAAGAACTTACACCAAACCTTCTCCAACTCTTCCAAAAAGAGGGACTTCCCTAGTGGAATGGCTAAGATGCTGCACTCCCAATGCAGGGGGCCTGAGTTCAATCCCTGGTCAGTAACTAGATCCCACACGCCACAGCTAAAAGAGTCCCCATGTCACAACTAAGACTTGGTGCAGTCAAATAAATAAATAAAACAAAAAACTAAAGTAGAGGGAACCTTCCCAAAGTAATTCTATGAAGCCACCATCACCCTACTACCAAAACCAAAGACGCTACCAAAAAAGAAAATTACAGGCCAATATCTTTGATGAATACAAATGAAAAAATCCTCAATAAAATATTAGCAAACTGAATCCAATTACATATGAAAAGGGTCATACACTTTGATCAAACTGGATTCATCCCAGGGTCACAAGGATGGTTCAACATATGCAAATCAAAAAATGTAACACAGCACATCATCAAAAGAAATCACATGATCATCTCAACAGATGCAGAAAAGAATCTGACAAAATTTAACAACCATTTATGATAAAAAACTCTTACTAAAGTGGGTATAAAAGAAACATATCTCAACATATCTCAATAAAAGCTATTTATGACAAACTCACAGACAATGGTTCATGACAAACCCAAACAACACTCAATGGTAAAAAGCAGAAAACACTGCCATTAAAATCGGAAACAAGACAAGGATGCCCACTCTACCACTTCGGTTCAACACAAGATTTATTAAAACTCTTAGTAATAGGAATCAGACAAGAAAAAGAAATAAAAGGTATCCAAATTGGAAGGGAAGAGGTAAAATTGCCATCACATGCAAGTAACATGATTTTCTGGAAAACCCTAGAGATGCCACAATAAAACGATTACAACTACTAAATGGATTCAGCAAAGCAGCAGGATACAAGATTAACATATAGAAATCAGTTGCATTTCTTTATACTAACAATGAAATATCAGAAAGTAAAAAAAAAAAATCTTTTAAAACCACATCCACGGTGGCTCAGACAGGAAAGGATCTGCCTGTGTTTGATCCCTGGGTCGGGAAGATGCCCTGGAGAAGGAAATGGCAACCCACTCCAGTACTCTTGCCAGAAGAATTCCATGGACAGAGGAGCCTGGCAGGCTACAGTCTATGGGGCCACAAAGAATTGGATACAACTGAGGGACTAACACTTTCATTACATATATATTACATACACACACACCTAGGAATAAACCTGACCAAGGAGGTAAAAGACATTCACTAAGAAACATAACACACTGATGAAGGAAACTGTAGATAAATCAAAGACATGAAAAGCTATCCCATGCTCTTGGACTGGAAGAATGAATATTGTTAAATGGCCATACTACGAAAGCAATCTACAGATTTAATGCCATCCCTATGAATTTAGATTCCTACCAAAAGTGCCCAAGGGTTCCCTTTACTCCACAACTATGTAACCCAAAGGAAAGCCACGGCACTGGGGCATCAGGGAAGCTCAACAAGTAACACAGGTGGAGACAGTAACAAATGGATGAGAAAGACTCTTCCTGAACAGCAAAACAGAAAAAAAATGCACCCTGAAAAAGGCCTAATATCTCAATTTGTTTTCCAGAGTGAAATACTACTTATCAGACTTTATTTCACAAGCAAATACCAGATAGTACTACTACTAAATTTCCAAGTTTTTGAAAAAGAACACTAGGGTGGCGGCGGGGTGGGGAGGAAAGAGAGAGAGAAGAAAATAAAAAATAGAACACTTACTGCATTGGCACGCTGATCCCAGTCGTGTTTGTCATCTGACAAAATTTCCCTGATTTTATTTAACGTTTCTTCAAGTTCTCGACTAGAATAGATCTTAAAGAAAAGATGCAAAATGATAACATTAATATTTCTTGCCACAACAAAATGATGCCCTGATGTTTAAAATAATCATTTAACAGTATTTTTCCCATTTTAGCACCATTTTTAAAATGAAGAATGGAAATACATTACAAACAATAATAAAATAAAATACTTTATCTTCCTTACCAGTTACCTAGTTAAGGGTATTTTCTCCACTCATAAGTAACTTCAAATACACTCTTGAAATGCTTTGTCATTTAAAAATGAAATACAAATATCCTACAGATTAGTAAAAATAGGAATGATTCCTCTAAATGACTTCAGGTATATAACAAATCTATTGATTTCATAGAGAGTGAAAAAGTTAGCTTAAAGCTCAACATTCAGAAAACTAAGATCATGGCATCCAGTCCTATCTGCTGCTAAGTTGCTTCAGTCGTGTCCGACTCTGTGCGACCCCACAGACGGCAGCCCAACAGGCTCCCCAGTCCCTGGGATTCTCCAGGCAAGAATACTGGAGTGGGTTGCCATTTCCTTCTCCATCCAGTCCTATCACTTCATGGCAAATAGATGGGGAAACAGTGGTTGACTTTATTTTGGGGGCTCCAAAATCACTGCAGATGGTGACTGCAGCCATGAAATTAAAAGACGCTTACTCCTTGGAAGAAAGGTTATCCAACCTAGACAGTATATTAAAAAGCAGAGACATTACTTTGTCAACAAAGGTCCGTCTAGTCAAGGCTATGGTTTTTCCAGTAGTCATGGATGGATGTGAGAGTTGGACTATAAAGAAGGCTCAGTGCCGAAGAATTGATGCTTTTGAACTGTGGTGTTGGAGAAGACTCTCGAGAGTCCCTTGGACTGCAATGAGATCCAACCAGTCAATCCTAAAGGAAATCAGTCCTGAATATTCATTGGAAGGACTGATGCGGAAGCTGAAACTCCAATCCTTTGGTCACCTGATATGAACAACTGACTCATTTGAAAAGACTCTGATGCTGGGAAACAGAAGGGGACAACAGAGGATGAAATGGTTGGATGGCTCACCGACTCAATGGATGTGAGCTTGAGTAAATTCCAGGAGTTGGTGATGGACAGGGAAGCCTGGCATGCTGCAGTCCATGGGGTCACAAAGAGTCAGACACGACTGAGCGACTGAACTGAACTGAACTAAATTGCATTCATATGTTGATACGTATTTGTTTTAGGTTAATACCTCCTCCACCCCTGTCCATGCTAGACAGCAGCCAGGAGAGATGCTCACTTTGTTTCCCTCAGGAGCTAACTGCCAAACACCTTTCACTCACTTAACAAGTGTTCACATAACAAGGATGCAGTATTCTAGGCATAAAGGACACTATGGTTACCAAAAAATAGGCATGGTTTTTGTCTCAGCAGCATATAATCTAGTCAAAAGAGAAAAGAATTAATCAAATTATATAAAATATGAAATTACAAATAGAAAGTACCACCAAGGAGAATTACACACTATCATGAAAGTGTACATATAAGAGGGAAGTGAACCAGTGAGGAAAGTCAAACATAAACTGGGGCAGATATCATCAGACAAAACAGAGATCAGTGAACAGCATGTGCCAAAGCCCTGAAAGAAACTGAGAGAAGGCCAAGTACAGTAGTAAAGAGTGCAAAGGAAACCAGGCAAAGAACCAGTGACCCAGGCCTAAGTCAGTCAGTACACAGGATTTCTCTACATCACAGTCAAGGTTCAGAAGTGGGCATGTGACCCAAATCAGTTCGATTAGAATGAAACACAAGTTTTACATGGTCAACCAGGAGAACAGACAGAGTGTAGTGAGGGTCTGAGGCTTGAACAGCTATAGCCATATTGCTGACTGCAAGGGAAGACAATGTAGAAGGGTCCAGAAATAAGACCTAACAAAGAACAGGGTTCTGGATACCATCTGAGTGGTATACATGGATACCTCAAAATGGCCCTGGTTATGTTTTTCACTTTCATCAGCCATTAAATTCCCCTTTTACTTAAAACGAAACGAAACTTGCCAGAAACAAGAATACCAACAGCAGCAAGGCATGAGACAAGGTGGAAGAGGTCAGAGAGGGACCAGATAACATTCTGTTAGAGAAGGATCAATGGAGTGTCTAAGCCTTTCCTGCCTCCTGCTTTCCCTGCTAAGTTAGCAATCAGTAGGAATAATTTCTAGGTGTCTGGATTTTGTAACTGTTTCAGTAACGGCTTCCACATGAAATCCTGAAAGAGTACATTTGAAAGGAGAAGATCATGAATCCAGTTGTGCACAGGTTGAACCTGAGATGCCTCAGAGACATCTAAAAGGAGATGTAAAGAAACAATAGGTGGAAAAATTACTTTCACAATAAAGAGACGTCTGGCTTAGAGATAAAAAACTAAGCATTATCTATGTAAAGGCAGGAACTAAAGCCATAGATTTGAAGGAAGTGACTTAGTAAGAAAATGGAGAGTAAGAAGAGAGGCCTAAAACTAAACCCTTAAGAAATCTCAAATATTCAACAGTCAAATAAAGAAGGATGCAGCTGTAGAGGAGAAATAGATGAAGCAGACAAAAAGATAGGGGGGAAAAAATGAAAGAACACTGTTTACAAGCACCTTTAAAAAAAACAGTGGATATACTGAGACACTGTAATGTAATATGACTCAACGATATGGATTTAATTTTATCTCAGCCTCACTGAAAAATCACTTGAACATCCAAATGTACCAATAAATAATAATTTGATAATAGTAAGTCAAGTATTTTATTTATGCAGTCAATTCAGAAAAAAAAAAGATTTGAAAAAACGGACAAAAACAAGTGATTATAACATAGAATATGAATGGGGAATGCTACATTACTGGTACCCTTACCTGAACAGAAGGGACATCTGTAAAAGCTTTTATAAAATCATCCTCATCAACTGCTCCAGCACCTCCTTCCTTAGAAGCACCTGATAATTAAAAAGAAAAAAAAATTTTTTTTAAGTTTACTTTTAAGCATTTTAGCACCATGAATGCCATGAAAAAATTAACTTTTGATATGAAAAAGGCATAATTTTGAGACATTCCATTTTACAAGAAGACATTAAAAACTCTTCAACTTCTCAGAAAAGAGAAGGTACTTAATAGTAGTTGATTAACTCTCTATAAGATACTAGACGAGGCTGGTAAAAGAATCCAAACTATACAAACCCTCTCACCCTTCGTTCAACGAAACAGCAAGGACACAAGAAATACAGGTAAAAGGATAAACATTTAAAAAGAGGAACAGTTTAAGCGACAATGTCACTATTGATGGCAAATAAGTGAGATAAAGGATCCATGTGTGCTGCAGTGGTCAGGAAAGCAAATGTGAAAAAAATGAGGGTCTTCAAATTAACTTCAAACATATATAGAGATCTCTTACTGTATATACACAATCAAAAAGTAAACTCAGTAGGCAGTACTTACTTAAAAGCCACTAATTAACCTAAAAAGAAATGCAAAATGGTTGTCTGAGAAATAGCTGAGAAAAGAAGAGAAGCTAAAGGAAAAGAAATACCCACTAGACTGCAGAGTTCCAAAGAACAGCAAGAAGAGGTAAGAAAGCCTTCCTCAGCGATCAATACAAAGAAATAGAGGAAAACAATAGAATGGGAAAGACTAGAGATCTCTCCAAGAAAATCAGAGATACCAAGGGAACATTTCATGCAAAGATGGACACAATAAGGGACAGAAATGATATGGACCTAACAGAAGCAGAAGATATTAAGAAGAGATGGCAAGAATACACAAAAGAACTGTACAAAAAAGATCTTCACGACCCAGATAATCACGATGGTGTGATCACTGACCTAGAGCCAGACATTCTGCAGTGTGGAGTCAAGTGGGCCTTAAAAGCATCACAACGACCGAAGCTAGTGGATGTTGTGGAATTATAGCTGAGCTATTTGAAATCCTAAAAGACGCTGCTGTTAAAGTGCTGTATTCAGTATGCCAGCAAATTTAGCAGCAGTGGCCACAGGACTGGAAAAGGTAAGTTTTCATGCCAATTCCAAAGAAGGGCAAGGCCAAAGAATGTTCAAACTACCGTTCAATTGCACTTGTTTCACATGCTAGCAAGGTAATGCTCAAAATCCTTCAAGCTAGGCTTCAACAGTATGTGAACCGAGAACTTCCAGATGTTCAAACTGGATTTAGAAAACGTAGGAGAACCAGAGTTCAAATAGCCAACATCTACTGGATCATAGAAACAGCAAGAGAATGCCAGAAAAACATCTACTTCTGCTTCCTTGACAATGCTAGATGGTGTGGATCACAACAAACTGTGAAAAATTCAAGAGATGGGAATACCAGACCACCTTACCCGCCTTCTGAGAAATCTGTATGTAGGTCAAAAAGCAACAATTAGTACTGGACATGGAAAAACAGACTGGTTCCAAATTGGGAAAGGAGTACATCAAGGCTGTATATTGTAACCCTGCTCATTTAACTTCTATGCAGAATACATCATGCAAAATGCCAGGCTGGATGATTCACAAGCTGGAATCAAGATTGCTGGGAGAAATATCAATAACCTCAGATATGAAGATGATACCACCTTAACAGCAGAAAGTGAAGAGGAACTAAAGAGCCTCTTGATGAAGGTGAAAGAGGAGAGTGAAAAAGCTGGCTTAAAAGTCAACATTCAAAAAATGAAGATTATGGCATCTAGTCCCATCACTTCATGGCAAATAGATGGGGAAACAATGGAAACAGTGAGAGACTTTATTTTCTTGGGCTCCAAAATCACTGCAGACAGTGACTGAAGCCATGAAATGATAAGATGTTTGCTCCTTGGAAGAAAACAAGGACAAACCTAGACAGTGTATTAAAAAGCAGACATTAGTTTGCAGACAAAGGTGCATATAGTCAAACCTATCATTTTTCCAGTAGTCATGTACAGATGTGAGAGTTGGACCATAAAGAAGGCTGAGCACTCAAGAATTGATGCTTTTGAACTGTGGTGTTGGAGAAGACTCTTGAGAATCACGTGGACTGCAAGGAGATCCAACCAGTCAATCCTAAAGGAAATCAACCCTGACTATTCATTGGAAGGACTGACACTGAAGCTAAAGCTCCGATAGTTTGGCCACCTGATGCGAACAGACAACTTATCAGTAAAGACCCTGATGCTGGGAAAGACTGAAGGCAGGAGGAGAAGGGGACGACAGAGGATGAGATGGTTTGATGGCCTTACCAACTCAATGGGCATGAGTTTCAGCAAACTCCAGGAGATGGTGAAGGACAGAGAAGCCTGCTGTGCTGCAGCCGTGGGATTGCAAAGAGTCACAACTGAGCAACTGAGTAACAACCTTATCCAGTAGTTCCTAAACATTCAACACAGTTTTCATAACAACTTTCTTTCCACAATTATTAATATATTTTGTTCCTTTATATGTTAATACCATTTCTTGCAAAATACTTTGTTACAATATTAAGAGCAACTGAGCAACCATTAGGGAAGTCTGAGAACCAATATCTGACTCCTGTAAAGTATACATCCCAGCTGGTACAGGAGACCTGCACAGAAACACCACAGCACAGCCAGTTATCCTTAGTGTGCTCAAGAATGCAAAGCAGAAAGTTCTACTGACAAATGGAGATGCGAAGGGGGAGTGCAGTATGAAGAGTCACCACAGTGTATATGCAATTTACTCAAGTGTCATATGTACAACAGAATGCTAATGCCCATACATCAGCCCGCCAGCCACAACAAATGCCAAAGGCCTCAAGGGAATGCAGAGAATCTGACTAAACCCTGATAAGGCCAGTGCCAATGACTAAAGACATACATAGGAAAGTCTAAGTTTGAAAGTCACAATTTTTACTCCAATCATAATGTCTTGATTATGCAGTAAATTCTGTCTTATTATGAGTAGGGTCAAATAAGCTAGTGGACAATAGAGGGGGAGCAGAAATTAAATGGCTTTTAGAAGTCCGACACAAGAGGGACTTCCCTGGTGGTCCAGTGGCTAAGTCTCTGTGCTCCCAATGCAGGGGGCCCAGGTTCAATCCCTGGTCAGGGAACTAGATCCCACATGCTATAAGGAGAGTTCACATACTACAGCCAGAAGATCCCATGAGCCACATTTAAGACCCGGTGCAGCCAAACACGTAAATTTTAAAAAAGAAGTCCTGCAGAGATACAGAGACAAATCAGCCTTAGGACTATCTCAGATATGACAGTTAGGTCTCTAAACCTGGACACGAATATTGGTAAGAATTTACATAGTTTGAATAGCTGACCCTAATCTACCTTACTCTTACTTCTGAGAATCACTGTGGTTAAGCAGAAGTGCTGCTGATAGTGCGAAGATAGAGGCCATGCTGAGCTCTGCATTCTAACCTTTCTTACACCTCACATGTCTTATAAGGAGACCTTTTTATAAACCTAGTTTGCCTAATCTTTTTCCTCACCTTCATTTTGAGTGTTTGGCCTACAAAGTATTATAGGAAAAGGATCTCTGCATAGGAAATAAACTGTTGAATCAATTGTTTCATTTCACATTCAACATTTCATCTTCTGATACAACTTTAAAAAGTTCACCTAAACATACCACAAAATCCCTTTAGCACCAGCAAGGAAATAACTACACAGAAGAAAGTAAAAAAGAGTAATGGGCTTTCATGTCAAATATTACTGCAAGAAAAGGAGAATGGGCATGCACACCAAGGAGACGTATTTAGATAAATTAAGTCTGAAAGCAGGAGCACAGGTAGAGGTTGGGCTGAAGGGACAAGCAAAGCTGGCTTCCAAATTGACTAAAGCTCTTTCAAACGTAACTGGGTTAACAATCACACCAGAGAATGCTAATGAGCTGAAACAGAAAAGAAGAGCTTTGCCCAGTTGTCTAGCGGTGGTGGTGGTGGTTTGGTTGCTAAGTCGTGTCTGAGTCTTGTGATCCCATGGACTATAGCTCGCCAGGCTCCTCTGTCCATGGGATTCTCCAGGCAAGAATACTGGAGTGGGTTGCCATTTCCTTCTCCAGGGGATCTTCCCGACCTGGGAATCGAACCCAGGTCTCCTGCACTGTAGGCAGATTCTTTACCAACTGACCTACAAGGGAAGCCCGCACAGTTGTCTAACCACTTTAAAACAGAGGTCAGTAATTTTTTTTCTGTAAAGGACTAGAGAGTAAATATTTTAGACTCTGGGGGCCATGTGGTTTCTGTTGCAATTTCTCAACTATAATTGCCATTATAGCCTAAAAGCAGCCACAGACAATATGTAAATAGTGAACAAGGCTGTATTCCAATAAAGCTCTACTTGCAGACTACTGCAATTTGAATTTGATACAGTTTCCACATGTCATACAATATTATTCTTCTTTTGAATATTATTAGTCATTTAAAGATGTAGAAAACATTCTTAGCTCATAGGTGAAATAAAGACAGACAGCTGGCTGGACTTGGCCTGTGTACTATAGTCTGCTGACCCCTGCTCCAGAATCTACTCTAAGCTGGTAATCACTTGCACTGGGAGGCACAAGGAGGGGAAGGGCGATTAGGGGTACTGTCATTCAGGAGACAGCATGGCTTCTCGTGTGCCAGACTGGCTAGAGCAGGCACTCTCAGAAATCCCCAAATACTACTTCTAGAGGTTCAAGTATAAAGAGAAAACTTCATGCTTGCCAGTCCTTAACTACTAAGGATACAAAGGTGAATTAAGCCAAGGGTAAAGTAGCATGTTTTAGATACAGGAGCAAGGCGAGCAAAGTCTCAGAGGTGGAAAGAGGCAGGTTCCTCCCATGCTACAATGAAGCGACTAGCACTGAAGAGAAAGATAAATGCAGGAAAAACAACATGGAAGGAAGTATGGCATGAACCTTGATAAAATTAATAAAACATCCATAATTTTTCAAGAGAATTACGCTAATGAAACAACCATTGATGCTTTTGAAGAGTGCTATGAAAAGACAGAAGAGCTTTCTGGATCCTCAACTTTCTAAGGGAAGTAGGCTGAAAAAGATACTCAGCTGAAAACATAAGACACTTCTAGGCAAAAGAAGAAAAGATTTTGGGGGGCAGAGCCAAGGGTCCAGGGTGCAACCAACAACAGAGGAAAACAATGGTTCAGAGAAGCATACCCAAAGAGAGAATGAAACCTTCTTGACGGAACATTCACGATGCCTGAGGTAAGGGAACCTGACCGCAGATTCCTGCAGGACTTCAAAATGCTACAAATCAGTGACTGTTAGGACGTTCCTGTTCCTCCCCTTTTTAAATGAGAGTGTCTATTACGGCTTTTCCATGCCGGTACCACTGTTACATGTTGACTACGTGGGGTATAAGTAGATGTCTCTTTAGTTCAGAGGCCTTAGGATGGAGAGGAGCCACCCAGAGGCTCACATGCATCTGGACCTGAGGCAGATCACAAGATGATGGACTTTAAGCCAATGGTATAATTAGGATGAGACTTTTGGGAAATGTCCACGAGTACCATTTTGTATGTGGGAGACATGTGAATTACTGTGGTTAGAGGGCAAGCTGCAGCAGACTGCACAGAGAGCTATAAAATCTGCTTTCATTGCTGACAGTTGCTCATTTTATAATACAATTTTGCAGCTTTCCCTATTGAAAAGTGAACTTCCCAGGAAAGAGGTGGAGAGGAGTAACTGAGAATTCTAGTTGAGACAAGACCTAGGGTAGGCTGAAGGGGTCCCTATCTGGTGATTCTCTAGTGTGTAGCATAAATAAATTTCCTCTGAGGAAAGCTTCTAGAACCTTCAATTTGGACCTGAAGGACCAATTCAATTGAAGGACCAAGTTCAAGCAATGAACTGACAATCAAAGTTCAAATATGTTGAATCCTTGAACAAAACAGAATTGAACTGCAAGGGTCCACTTACATATAGTTTTTTAGAATTTAGTTTTTTAAAAATACTGAGGTCTACACTTTGTTTTATTTACTTATTTTTTTGTCTGCATGGCATGCAGGATCTTAGTTTCCCAACCAGGGACTGAACTTGGACCCCTGGCAGTGAAAGCATAAAGTCCTAACCACTGAACCACAAAGGAATTACTCTAGGATTTTTTAAGATAAATAATGCAGTACTACATAATGCATGGTTTGCTGAATCCATGGGTGCAGAATTGCAAATAGGGAGGACTGACTAGGGGACCTGAGTATCCGATGACGTGGGTATTTGTGGTGGGTCCTGGAACCAACGCTCATAGATACTG
Source organism: Bos javanicus (assembly GCF_032452875.1). NCBI lineage: Eukaryota > Metazoa > Chordata > Mammalia > Artiodactyla > Bovidae > Bos > Bos javanicus. The sequence goes on from NC_083889.1 coordinate 7,897,183, forward strand.
GGGGATGACTGTACACAAGAGGGCAAACCATTGTGAACTAAGTCATAGGGAACAGAGAACAGAATTTTAGAAGTGTAGATATGAGAACTGCCTAGTTACAGCGTGCTAAGTCGCTTCAGTCGTGTCCGACTCTGTGCGACCCCATAGACGGCAGCCCACCAGGCTCCCCCGTCCCTGGGATTCTCCAGGCAAGAACACTGGAGTGGGTTGCCATTTCCTTCTCCAAGTTACAGACTACAGAATATTAGTAGATGAGGGTATAATGCTTAAAGAAATAATATGGATAGAATCACAAAGATGCCAATCAACAAAAGATAACAGGAATAAACAGATAATTTGGGGGGGAGGAGAATGCAGTATTACAACTATTTAAATTAAAACAAAACAAAACCAACTTTGACTGAAAGATTAAACAAAAGAAATATTTAGAGAACTAGAAGATACACCTGAATAAACTACTCAGAATGTGGCCAAAAGAAACATGGAAACGCAAGTATATGAAAAGATGCGGAGGACAGCACGAGAAGTTCTAATCTCTATCTAATCGGAGTGCCTCAGAGAGAGAGAATGGAAATGTTCACAAAAAGATAATGGCTGTGAACTTTCAAGATTCATGAAAACCAGCAATCTATAGAGTCAGGATGCACAACATAACCCAAACAAGACAATGAAAAAGAAACCCACGCCTAGAACTCTGTGGTGTAACTGCAGAACACCAAAGAGTCAGTCACCAGAGAAAGAAGAGATCACCTAGAACGGAACAGACTTCTCCAAAGCAACAGTGGGAGCCAGAGAGTACGTTAATATCCTCAAAGTTTTAAAAGAACTGTAAATCTAATTGTGCACTTAGGAAGATTAATCTTTAAATAAGAACACAAGTGTAAAAAGTCAATGCACTGAAAATGAAGAAAACAAAACATTACCTAAGGATGGTCTGCTTATCTAAATAAGAGGTTGGCTTTTTTTTCTGAAAAGGGCCAGATAAAAAATATTTTAGGCCTCACGGAGTGTGGTGCAATTACTCAACTCTTCACAAATGAATGAGTGTGGCTACATTTCAATAAACCTTTATTTCTTAAATCAGATAGCAAGGACATATTTGGCTGTTGGCTATAATTTACCAAACTCTGGGGTAGATAAAAAGCTCAAAACAATATATAGTAAAATCATCTAAAAATTAAACTTTATCTAGGTGTCTAGTTGTAAAATCAAAATATAATTAATTTAATTTCCATGCTTCAAGCAACAAAGTTAGAAATTTTAAATTAAAAAATACTATGCTGAGGAACCTTGAGGGCAATTACTCTGAGTGACAAATACAGTATGATCTTGCCATTTGTGAACTAAAAAAAAAGCACAGATACAGAGACCAGATTGGTGGTTTCTAGAGGCAAGGGGTAGATGAAATAGGCGAAGGGAGTAAAAAGATACAAACTTCCAATTATAAAATAAATTAAGTCTTGGAATGCAAAGTACAGTATGCTGACTACAGTTAATATTATATTGCATATTTGAAAGTTGTGGGACTTCCCTGGTAGTCTAATGGCTAAGACTCTGAGCTCCCAATGCATGGGGCCCAGGTTCGATCCCTGGTCAGGGAACTAGACCCCACACGCTGCAAGTAAGCACAGCAAAATAAATAAATGAAACTAAGTTAAAAAAAAAGTTGCTGAGAGAGTAAATATCACAAGTTCTTATCACAAGAAAAAAAATGTTCTGCAATTATGTATGGTAAAAGATGTTAACTCGACTTATTATGCTGGTCATTTTGCAATATATACAAATCTTGAATTATTATGTGGTACAACTAAAACTAATCTTATATGTCAAATACACTTCTATTTAAAAGAAAAGAAAATGCATCGACTCTGCTGATGAATCTGGGGAGGACTTAACATCTTTGTAATACTGTTTTCCTATCCAGGAATGTAGTAGCATGTCCATTTACTCACGCCTTTAAAATTTTTTTTCAATAAAGTTTTATAACTTAACAAAATATTATGTTTTTCTATAAAAGAGAAACGTTTTCAGGTCCTAGAAATAAACCAAACCAAACAAAAAAAAAAAAAAAAGAAAAATTGTGAGGGGAAGAACGATTAAATTTTAATGAGACATTAAAGAACCCTAAAATTAGTGGATAGATACTCTGTGTTCATGGACAGGAAATCTCAGTATCATAAAGATGTCCAGTCCTCCCAAACTACTGCCATCATCAAGCCTCAAACAGGACTTTTTGTGGAAACTGTCAAGCTGATTCTAAAATCTATGTGGAAGACCAATGGGCCAAGAACTGTTGAAACAATCCTTATAAGTAAAAGGTAGAAGTACTTGCCCAACCAGAAATCAAGACTTACAAAACTAAGATGAAGATGACAATTAGGTTTTAGTGCAGGGATAGACACAATACAAACCTCAAAAATAGATTCACAAATGTATAAAAAAAATTGAAAGATGACAAAGAAATGATTCAGATTAACAGGGAAAGTAATTCAATAATGATGTCCTAAAATTTAACAAAAGACTGAGATAACGGATTATCCATTTCAAAAAAGTTATTTCCTCTTGAAAGGAAATTTTAAAACTTTTTAAAAAAGCAATCTTAAAACTTAACAGTAGACATTCTGATTCGCAGGGTAAAATGGTAGTCATCCAATTTCAAATCAAATGTTCTACGAAATACTCCAAAACGCAGAGAGAGACCAAAAAGGAAAACAAAACTGCCCAGAGCACCTAACTTGTTATACACGTTCTCACTTCAAACTTCAATTGTCCCATTATAAATAAATGGGGAATATAAACATCCTAAAACCAGCAATGTCAACTACAAAGCCCTTGCTGGAGAGAAAATATGAGGAATTTGTATGGAAGAGGAGGATCCCGGCGGAGGAGCACGCAGGTATCAAGTACGGTTCCTTGCAGAACCAGGGATAAGTAGCATCTAGATGAGGTGGGTATCCCTTCAAAGCCTGGTGGATAAAGGAAGAGAAGATAAGGGTTCTCCTGAAACAAGAAGGTGTCATAGAATCAGAAGTATAATAGAAAACCCCCTTGTATTTATTAGAAAAGAGGTTGCATTTCACGATACCAACAGAAGAGGGCATTCCTGAACTAAGAAACAGTATATTTTTCTTTCAGGCCCCACAGAATCACTTGTTCTTTGAAAATATTCTTAGGATATTTGAGAAAATTTGAGTATACAATGGAAGTGCTTAAAAGGAGGTGTATAATTTAAAAGAATAAATTTACAGAAAATAAAAGGGCTTAAAGGAACAAGTTAAATATCACCACAGAGAAATCAAGACAAATCCACAATATGGGAAAATCTTAAAAGACAACTGGCTTAGACTCTTTTTTAAAAAAGTCAATGTTGTGGTATAAAAATTGGTAAGGGAATTGTTTTATACAAATTACTATGAACTATTCCAGCATATGATAATGGTATTATGGTTATAAGGAAGACATTTTTAAGAATTAGAAGCTTCATATTAAATACTTATGGCTGTAATGTTCTGATGTTGACAATTTACTTTCCAACTGTTAAGTTTTGAAAAAAGTATTTATGGGAATATATCTATATGGAGATGATTAAAACAAATATGGCAAAATGCTAATTGTTAAATCTGGGTGATGATTATTTGTGGTATGCCAACTTTGCTATATGCTAAAAATTTTTCATAATAAAAGCTACATTAAAAAAAAAACTACATAAATTCCAGCTCACTAAAAGCTACAGTAAGTATGGATTGACATCAGGGAAAAAGGAAAGAAACAACAGGAATCAAAATCCACAGTTAGCAGTTATCGCAAGTCAATGGAGTAAAGAATGTTTCATCTAATTGTAAAGACAATAACTTGTCCATGCTTGAGGAGAAAATTAAAATGAATATACTGTCACCTTATACAAAAGAATTTCAGATATACTGAATGAACTAAACATAAAATAATTTTATGTTTTAGAATAAATTAGACTATTTGTATAAACTTTTGGGACTGGTCAAAATCGTCCTTATACAAGATAGGAAATTTGGAAGTAAAAAAAAGGACAGATATTTTACCTACCAAAACAAAATTTTAAAATTTTGATATAAAAATGCCACAGACAAAAGAGAGACTGAGGAAATATTTGTGACTTATAATAAGAGCATAAAAGGCCTAATATTTTTAAAATTGTAACAAACTGTTGAGAAGATAAAACATTCCAATTTTTAAAAATGGGAAAATAATAAATTATAACTCGTACAAGAGAATATGCTAATTCCCATTAATAAATTCAAATATTCCAAATTTAACTGGAATATAAACTCTAGGAGGACAGGTCTTGGTTCCGTTCCCTGATATTTCCTAGAGATTAAAAAAGTAGCAGCACACTGAAAAAGCTTTCAGTAAATATTTGCTCACTGCTGCCTGGCTGGACAGGTGGATGCAAATTAAAAGAAAGCGGTACCAAATGACATTCACCAAATGTCATTCACCAAAATGACAATTAATGAAGCTGTTCTATTCAATGCTGGAGAAGGTAAAATAATGTCTTTATTAAAATGAAACACAAGCAACCTTATTTAAAGGAGTCTATTCTACAGATTTCCTTCTAGAGAAGGAAATGGTAACCTAGAGTATTCTCTTCAGAAGAGACTGGCAGGCTACAGTCCATGGGGTCGCAAAAGGGTTGGACATGACTTAGCCACTAAACAACAACAAATAGAACAATTCTACAGATTAGAAGCACCAGAAGGTCCAAATATATAAGTACATGGAGACCTGCATTCTTAGTAACGGCATTAAGTTGTGAACAACCTGAATGACATTGACACTGAAATGGTTTATTAAATCATGGTACATCAATAATGTGGAATACTCTACATTATTTAAAAAAATGTGATAGCTCCCATTCTTGATGTTAAAAAAACAAAAATATGTTTTGTGGGGGGGGGGGGAAGCAAGTTGCAAAGTGTTTACAAGCACATTTAATGTGAGCAAAATCTAATCTGAATACCTACACAAATAAACATGGAATAAGATATGGAACGAATATTATAGATAATACTGGCTACTTAGGGCAAAGAGATTAGAGACAAGATATTATGAACTTTTTTTTCTAAACATTTTTCTAATGTTAGACTTGTTAACAGTCAGTATATCTTTCATGGGCATCCCAGGTGGCTCAGCAATAAAGAATCTGCCTTTAATGCAGGAGATGCAGGTTCAATCCCTGGGTCGGGAAGGTCCCCTAGAGAAGGAAATGCAACCTACTCCAGTACTCTTGCCTGGGAAACTCCATAGACAGAAGAGCCTAGCAGGCTACCTTCCACGGGGTGGCAAAGAGTCGGACATGACCTGGCAACCAAACAACAACAACATGCCTTTTACGTAAAAAAAAAAAAAAAAAAAAAATCAAGCTATGCATTGCATTACTAAGAAACACAAAAACTGATTTTAAAAAGGGAAAATGTCTGTGTATAAAATAGATAATTACTAAGAACCTACTGTAGAGCACAGGGAATTACTCAATATTCTGTGGTGACCTAAATGGGAAGAAAACCCAAAAGAGAGGTACACATATACATATGGCTGAGTCACTTTGCTGTAAGTAGAAACCAATACAACATTGTAAAGCAACCATACTCCAGTAAAAATTAATTCTAAAAAAAGAAATTTAAAATTTTAATTAAAAAATTAAATGTACAACATGGTCATCATAGAAATAATGTTTATCAATTCAATAATATAATGTGATAAATATAAGCTTGGAATTATAACCTATCAATATTAAAAATTTCTACTTTATATGGACCAAGTATAACAAGTCTAACTAATGGAAAAAGTTCCTCCCATGTGTGACCTATGTTAGTGACATTTTACTTTTTTCTGAGACAAACTTTGAAGTCAATTTGCCTACCTATATATGACACTATAGTTTTCTAACACTTAAATCTCAAGTCAAGAAGTATAGGCAAATGAAGCATGGAAAGGCCAAAACACTAACAAGCACTAACACTAGTTGGTGGGACAATGAGCATGGACAGATATTGTCATTTCTTTTCCACTTGCTTTTCCCTTGAGCATTCTGATGGTCTGCTCCGTGGCTAATGTGAAGCCCTACACATAGCAGGCTCTACGCAAAGATGCAGACAAGAACAATAACTTATCTCTGAAGAGAGTGGGTTTTCAATATGCCTACTAATTTCAATCAAAATAGTCTGGTTGTTTATACTACTTCCTCCCTTCTCTTAAATATTCTGAAAGCTTCATAAAATAAACTTTGCACAATGAAATCTGTTTCAAGTTTTGCACAACAGGTAAGACAAAACTGAGGTAAAAGAAAATAACTGGAGCAAAACACATATATTTTTAGACATACCAGCTAATTAGGCAGCTTACCGATTTATATTTAACTACTTATCAGTTAATTATTCAAATCATATTTATCTTAAAACCAAAGTTAAGAGAGATAGCACCAGGGCTTCTTATGAATAAATGAGAGGGGATTCACAGTAATTTAAGACAGAACCAATCCCTAAATTCCAAATGTAATAGTGTTTTGCTACATAGGATAAAAATAAGAAATATGTATCTCATGTAGTATGAGGGAGGAGATGATCCAGAGATGATCCAAAAAGCCCTTGACAGTGGGCCAAACACTGGGCTCTTGTCTTGTCTCTGCTAGTAACTACCTGGTCTTGGATATATCATTTACTTATGAGTCTCTTCATCTGAACTGGGGTTGTACCACCTTTTAAGATAACTTTAGGGTTAAAATCTTCTGGGTAGTCTCATTCCCAGTCACTAGGGGGAAGAAAAGAAGAAGCAAGCAAGCAAAACAAAATACACAAACAGGAAAGTTACTTGGTTTTATATAATTTCAAAAACAAGAAACTAAGGTTTACAAATTAAAAATTCAGATTTCAAGATTAAACAAATTCTATGAGATTTGTTTTATTAATTATATACCAATTTTCATAATCTTGATTTTGTTTAAAAGGGAAAACAACTTTGCTGTTTGCATGACAGGAATAAATGGGAATGATTAGCATAATCTGTGGAAAATAGATATTTGGACATAAATAATAAAACAGGTAAGACAAGCAAGACAGGTGACAAATCACTAGCCTCAAAATCTGGTATGAATTATAAACAAAATCACTAACCTCAAATTCTGGTATGAATTATAATTAAGAACAATTATATCATCATCTAACTCAATTTTTATTTTTAAAAAGGAATAGCAGCCAAAATAATTGGTACAGGAATAGGGACATTATAACTCAGAAGATAAGCTTTAAAAAGGCAATTGTAAAGAGGAAAACACTAAAAAAAGCATTTCCATTTATAATGAAAAATTACTAGTTTGCTTATTTCCAAATATTCTACTTTGTTGGGAATCACACTAGTTGAGGCTTAAAATGACTGATTTGTGGATGTTGAAAATAGTGATGATTCCTATAGATTTTAATCTCAGAACTTTAGGATCTAAAGTTTAGTGAGTTTAGTACTGGTGGCAATATAACAAAATGCTTTTTGTGCTTCACCTACTTATTAAAAGCATGACCAGTTCAAGTTGCTTAAATTTACCAAATTATAGTTTGCTTATCAGTAAAACTGAGATAATAAAGTAGCTAAATCAGAGTTTTAATAAAACTTGAGTTTTATTAAATTCAAGGTTTAAATGAAAACATACATAAAAACAGCCCCTAGGTTTTTTTTGAAAAAAATTATTGACTGAAATACTATAAAAATGTAAATATCTGAAATAATCAAGTACATTCACCAACTGTATTGAAGCCATTAAGCCAAAAGAAGGGAAAATGTGTTTATTTAAATTCCTACTATGAAATCACAAATGTTATTCAGAAAAATGGACTATTAAAGGGAATTCAATTTATCTTTATTCTGATTTTCAAAGCATAAAGATACTTTTGATATCCACATAATATGGATTTTCATAGCAATGGTATATTGATATGGAGCAACCCATAATCTTTTTAAAAAATTCTCCTTGGTTTAGAGAACCAAGTATGAGAACATGTTGGCACATAAAGCCAAAGAACAAAACAAAACTAACACTAAAGATTAAACACAGGTCCTACTGACTTTAATTAACTGGATAGGATATTTTGCTAAAAATAGCATAAACCTTTTTAATCTCGACATATATCTCTGGTAGAAGTAAATTAAACTCCAAAACTTCAAAGCAGATTCAGTCAGGGTTCTAAAGAAGCTCACTTTATTTTTATTTTGGGAATCTTACCTGAAATTTGTTAAACACAGTGAACTGTGATTGGCTTTTACCACTATTATATACCTCTACCTACTGTACCCTTTCAATTAGGAACTAATCATGCCTATTTATTAAATACCACGGAGTAGAAAACAAAATGCTTGGACTGAATCACCATTATTCCATATAAAGTTATGAGAAATAATATGTACAGTCAGGAAAATGCAATAGTTATAACAGAGGCAGGACAACCCTCAAGTATTTGAAAGTATAGTGTTAACAAATAATCCACCTTCTCTGCGTAAGTTACAAGGAGCAGATTTTTAAGCAATATAAAACAAGAATTTAAATTATCCAGATTTGAAATGGCTTCTAACTTTTATGAAGGATACTATGCCAAACTGAAAGAGCATAAGCAATCAATGCACCTTTTGATTCAGTAGTTTAAAAATTTATTCCAAGAAATGGCAGGAGATGTGCTGAAATATATACATGAGACTGATGGCATATGACAGCAGAAAACATGAAAGCAAGCCTAGATATTATTTAGCCATGAGTAGTTTTAAATTAGTAATTTAAGACAATGAGAAAATGGTCAGGGTTAAGTATTAATATAAAGAAAAAACGTATACAAAACTATGTAATGAAGGATGCCAATCCTGCCCTCCTAAGAAAATATCTGTATGTGTAAAAATAATGGGAAAAGTAACTATAAAAATAACTAGAACAAAGTACAGTTGATTTTGTCTTGTGTAGTGGTACTGCAGATGGTTTTTGTTCCAAATTTAATCCATGAATATATGCTGAATAATCAACCACGTATCAGGAATACTGTGAAAGGGACTGCTATACCTAAATAGTAAATTTAACTATATGACTCCCAATGTCCCTTCTAACTCAAAGATTCTACAACTCTTAAGAAAACTATCTGCAACTCATTTAAAAATCAGTAAGCCTCTGCCAAGAACAAAAAAGTTGAAAGTCATATTTTCAAAGGACTGACAGCCAAGAATAGCATTAATTTCTGAAGCAATATCAGTATCTTCTGGCTAAGAGTTTTTTTCTTAGATAGAAAAATGGGCAGGGAACCTAAATGAGCTATGGCAAACAAAAGAAACAAACAAGCAAAAAACCGCAGAATGAATATGCTATTGCCAAAATAATGAGGAGGAGGAAGAGAGGAATGAAGGAAAAACGAAGGTATATCCCTTGTTTTTATCAAAAGGGCTACCACCAAAACAGACAGCATCCTCTGTATGAGTGATTAATGATGACAATCCTGAAAGCTACCTACACTCCTCTATCTGGTAGGATTACAAATCAGAGAAGGGAGTATGGTGTTAAGAAAGTCTCTGCTTCTTTAAAAAGAAATCTGATTTTATCAATTTGATTAACATCAGAATTAAGTGACTTTTAGTAGGTAAACTACAATCTCAACTTTCATCAAAGAAAAGAAAACATGAAAATCACAGCTAATTATAAACCACTGGCTCAGAGTCACAAAAATGGTAAATATGTTCACAATGCATTTTAAAGATTAATCCATTTTAAGTCAAGACAATTTCATAAAATAATTATCATAATATCAGATTGGAAACTTACAAGTCAAAATAAAGAAAACATATTCCCCGTGTAATTAGTGAAGGTAGCCATTTGTTACAAAAGTAAGCCACCAAGAATGTCATTAACTTTATACCAGAGATAAGAATCCATACTAGACATCATGTAATAGGATATAACTACAGAATGAGAATATACTCCTAAAATTGCAAAACAAAAAGAAAATGATTAAATACTAAAGTATAAATTACTCAAAATATCGAGAAATTATTTATATGCATGCAAATATACATGTATATACCATACCATACCATCTTTCTTGCTAATATTAAGGATATTTAAAAGATGAAATATTTATAATAGTTTTACTATGTTTAGAATATCCTATGATGTAGAAAATAACATTTGGTTGTATAGAAAGATCAAGAAAACACAACTTATAGAACCTGGTCAAAACACAGTTTATTTTTCTTTCCTTTTTGTTTTTAATAAAAGAACTGTAGACAAAAAGAGGAAAAACAAAATCCTGAAGACTATGATTTTCCCACTAGCTATCATAAACAAGGAAAAATCTATTTTTCTAAATTATAACACATAAATTAATAAAAAAAAAGAGAAAGAAACTACTGTCTTTTTAGCATTAAATATTTATCGTTTTTCTTATAGAATTCATTTTACTGTAAAAACCTGGTGAAACTAGCACCTTAAAAATACAGCTTTCTAATTAGTGGATGAAAAAAATACTCATAAAAAATTCAAAGATAAAAAATATGCTAAAAAGTTTATTATGATCAAAGAATATACTATGTATTGTATAACTGCCATAAAACCTGGTTTTTCCTATTTATTATTATTTAATCCAAAAAACATTTTTGAGGTAATTTTACTTGACCACCACCCATTTCCTATTGTGACAAATTATTCAATACCCAGGATCTTTAACCATTTTTCCAATGTTAGAGTATTTTAGACTTCTGCCCTAGATAAATGTATATGAACGTTATATGAATCAGTACTTCCTTAACAACTAAAGCACCTGAAAATAGCCAAATTCTGAAAAACCTTTCTCCTTGAAAACAAAAAGACCCAAACCCCTAACACGCCCTTAAAGCTCTTTTTATGGCATCTGAAAAATAAATAATCTCAAGAAAACACAAATTCACATATGTTCTGACAGGAAATATCAATATACGATATTTTAAATGTTTTCGGAAAGGCACCACATTCTTCTGAGTGCTGCAACAGATTCTCTGGCTCTGCAATCCTGCTGCAGTCATGAATAAACATATTCCTCTGTAGTTCTAAGTATGTGTGGCCATATCAAGGGCATGAGGCAAGCACATCAGATTTGAAATGGATTTACATTACCTCCAACCTTAGGGCCACCTGCTGAACCAGGCTTCCTTGCACTGTTGACAGGATTTCCGGATGTTTTAGGTGCAGGAACCTTGAAGGCCGAAGCAGCTGATGATGGCCTATTTCCATCCACTGATTCTTCATCATCAAAGCTTTTATCTGCACAAAGTGTCAGAAAAATGTATTTTAAGAGAACCAAGCTTTGCTCAATTTTCCATAAAACTCAAAAATCAAAAAAGGTATGTATAAAGTCATTACTTTCTAAGATAGATAATACAAAATAAAGCTCCTCTGAATAAGCATTTATATACTAACACTATATAAAATAACCCAGTGTAATTTAAAATCAGTTTACAATATTATCTTAGTTCTTACCTAGCTATATTAAATCAAAACATATCAAAACATAAAACCAAACACATTAACGCTGAGTAGTAAGAAGCATTTTTCATTTCTCTGCTACTCATACAAGCATTTTCTGCCAGCTCCTCCCATAGTGCATCTTCCAGCACACCCTGCCTTATTTCTTATACCCAGATTCTGCAACTTACAATCACAGATCCGTTTGCAAATCAGTCGCCTCATTCCTCTGAAAGCTCTTAATTTCCCTCACCCTAGGATGCTCTGGATAGTTCACATGGCCAAATACAATAGATTTGATACTAATCAAAGATTCTATCAAAAATAGACAGCAACAACCACAGAACCACCACTGAGGTTTGTGCCGGCATTTTTCTTTCTCTTCCCTGCCCTAGGTGCTGTAACAGCCAATCAGCTACAAGGTGACATCATCTTATGGCAGCTACTGCCAGATGAAAGGTAAAAATTCTCCATGTATTTAAAAAAATTCTCCATGGAGCTGCAATCCTTAAGTCTATAACAAAAATTTCAAGCGTGTTCAAAATTAAAGGTTTATAAACCTAAATATGTTTCCTTCTCTTTAATTCACATGAAAATTTATACAAAGAAAAAAATAACCTTTTCTGCAATGTTTGTTCTGCTGGAGTGCTTCTTATTGCATCAGTAAAACACGGAGTATCACAGCGCTCGTTACTGTGCATAATTAACTCTGTAATCTTACAATTTGCTGTTTTTTTAGGCCACAGAAACCAAACTGAACAATGTGTTCTCATCAAAGATTCAAAAATATTCTACAAAGCTCCTTTTGGACTATTTATGAATAACTACACTAGTATAACCTCCTCGTATAAAATGAACCCTCCCACCCCCAACCCACCCTCCAAATCACAAGACGCATGCATTTTACTCGTCTGAGAAGATGGTTTTCTCTAGGACCCTGCACAAACCAACCACGACAAACAAGATGGGTGAGGCAGAGAAGCAGCTTTACCAGAGGCTTCAGATCAATATGCCAGAACCTCTTCCTTTCAGTCTGCATCGCCTACCTACGCAAACACCCAAATCAGGTAAAACAGAATCATCCCTACAAACCACTGCAAGTGCAACTACTCAATGTATTAAAAAAAATACCAGACAAGTGTTAAGACTGTTTTATTTACTGGGAAAAAAAGAATCAAATAGATACCCTAATACAAACCACCTTACACTTCAGCAAGTGTTTTTCTTAAACAGTACAACTTGTAGGAAAAATGTATCTTTTAGTTAAAAAATATATACATATTTTAGCAATATGCTACTGGCAGCCAGTCTGGATCCATTAAATCTATGGAGACTGCTCTGTTAAAAAACATTAATATAATCTCAAATAAATCTTCTTTTTTTTGAGGGGGGGGACCACCACCCTATTTTTAAAAACTGCAGCTAAGTAGGACAGGGTATACACACAAATCTACAGAGCGAGAGGTACTAAAACACTGAGCAGCCAGAAGTTCCCATGGAAACAGTGCTCTCTGTTCCTACACACACACAAGAATTGAAATGAGTAAATACTTCTACCACTTAAAAATAATTAACTCTTAACATTCTAAAACTATTAGGAAATTAATTTTTCCCTTTTTATCAAAGCAAGGCAGAGAAAAGTATATAAATTAAAGCACGCAGCTCAATTAATTTTCACAAAATGAATATGCTAGTGTAACCAGTCTCCAGACTAGTAGATCATTATCAATATTCTCTAAGCACCCTCACTGAATTGCCCTAAAGTCGTTATTGTTCTATCAAAGCTAACTAGTCTAGTCAGTTTTGCCCATTTTTGAACTTTTATACAAAAGGAATTGAATAATAGGTACTCTAGTACCTAGTTTCTTTTCACTCAATAAAATGTTTGGAAGACAAATTTTCATTGCTTCAAGTTTTTTAGTGCATGAAATGTGCCACGAGTTATTAATATCCATTCTACTGTCGATAGACATTTGAGTTGTTGCCTAAGACTGATATAAAATAGTGCTAAGAGGTGAGCAAAATTAAAGGGTTCTAAAGCTTTCAGTATTAACGTGAAAGTAGTAAACACAGTGATTTATTTTAGGTTGCAGTAAGCCAAAGATCGGAGAAGGCAATGGCACCCCACTCCAGTACTCTTGCCTGGAAAATCCCATGGACGGAGGAGCCTGGTAGGCTGCAGTCCATGGGGTCACTAGAGTCGGACACGACTGAGCGACTTCACTTTCACTTTTCACTTTCATGCACTGGAGAAGGAAATGGCAACCCACTCCAGTGTTCTTGCCTGGAGACTCTCAGGGATGGGGGAGCCTGGTGGGCTGCCGTCTATGGGGTCGCACAGAGTCGGACACGACTGAAGTGACTTAGCAGCAGCAGCAGCAAGCCAAAGATGCAACTTTGCGAGAGGTTACAAAGATTGTAACTTCTAAGGCAGTGGTACTCAAAATGTTGTCTCAGGCCAGCAGCTGACCATCATTTGGCAATTTGTTAGAAATGCAAATGATGAGGCCCCAACTCAAATCTAATGAATCAGAAACTCTGGATTAACAAACTCTCCTGGAGATTCTGATACAAGATCAAGTTTAAGAACTTGATAGAAACAGGCAAACTTTTTCTAAACGGCCATATAGGAAATATTATAACCTTTGCAAACCTTACATATATGTAGTCTCTCTGTGCAACTATTCAATTATGCCACTGTAGTGTTAAAGCATGATAACAATATGTAAGCAAATGAGTGTGGCTGTGTTTCAATAAATTTTATGTATAAAAACAGGAGGATGACTGGATTTAGCCTGCAAGCAACAGTATCCCTACCCCTGCTTGAGGGTAACCACTGAAATAAGAGTAAACACAGACATAAAAAAAGAAATCAAAGAAAAAATAAAACAACAAGAAAGAACTGATTAATTGAAAAAAACTAGCAAACAACAAAAGACAGAGGATAAAAATAGAAATAAAAGAAAAAGGAAAAATAAAATCAAATATATCAGTAACTACTTTATTTTTTTATTTTTTTAAAAATTTTCCGGACCGGCCGGCACGCAGCACAACTCTTAAGATCAGCTGACTCGGCGCCCACAGCAGGCTGTCAAGAGCGTCAGGTGACGCGCAAGCGGCTCACGTGACCACGACGGGGCGGGGCTCCGTTTCCAGACCCAGTAACTACTTTAAAAGTAAATGAACTAAATAGTCCAAGTACAAGACCAAGACTGAACCTGTATTTAAAAACAGGTTGCTTAAATGAGAGAGATATTTTACATATAAGGGTCACAAAAAAGTTAAAAGTAGAAGGAAGAAACAGACCATTATAAACTTGAACCAAAAGGTTCGTGTAGATATAATAATTTCAAACAAAGCAATTTGAATGAGCATTACTAGAGACTTTTTAATAATGATGAAGGAGCCCAACCCAATAGGGGTAAAAAATCAGCACTCTACAGTTTTATGCACTCATATACATTTCTCTTCAAGAAAATCAGAGATAACAAGGGAACATTTCATGCAAAGATGGGCTCAAAAAAGGACAGAAACGGTATGGACCTGACAGATGCAGAAGATATTAAGAAGAAGTGGCACAAATACACAGAAGAACTGTACAAAAAAGACTCAAACTCATGTCCTTTGAGTCAGTGATGCCATCCAACCGTCTTCTGCTCTGTCATCCCCTTCTCCTCCCTCTGTCAATCGTTCCCAGCATCAGGGTCTTTTCAAATGAGCCAGTTCTTCATATCAAGTGACCAAAGTATTGGAGTTTCAGCTTCAACATCAGTCCTTCAAATGAACACCCAACTGATTTTCTTTAGGATGGACTGGTTGGATCTCCTTGCAGTCCAAGGGACTGTCAAGAGTATTCTCCAACACCACAGTTCAAAAGCATCAGTTCTTCAGCGCTCAGCTTTCTTTACAGGCCAACTCTCACATCCATACATGACTACGGGAAAAACCATAGCCTTGACTAGACAGACCTTTGTTGGCAAAGTTAATGTCTCTGCTTTCCAACACGCTGTCTAGGTTGGTCATAACTTTCCTTCTAAGGAGTAAGCGTCTTTTAATTTCATGGCTATAGTCACCATCTGCAGTGATTTTGGAGCCCACAAGATCAAGCCTCTCACTGTTTCCACTGTTTCTCCATCTATTTCCCATGAAGTGATGGGACTAGATGCCATGATCTTAGTTTTCTGAATCTTGAGCTTTAAGCCAATTTTTTCACTCTCCTCTTTCACTTTCATCAAGAGGCTCTTTAGTTCTTCTGCACTTTCTGCCATAAGGGTGGTGTCATCTGCATATCTGAGGTTGTTGATTATTTCTCCCGTTAATCTTGATTCCAGCTTGTGCTTCATCCAGCCCCGTGTTTCTCATGATGTACTCTGCATATAAGTTAAATAAGCAGGGTGACAATATACAGCCTTGATGTACTCCTTTCCCAATTTGGAACCAGTCTGTTGTTCCATGTCCAGTCCTAGCTATTGCTTCTTGACCTGCATACAGATTTCTCAGGAGGCAGGTAAGGTGGTCTGGTATTTCCATCTCTTGAAGAATTTTCCACAGCTTGTTGTGATCCACACAGTCAAAAGCTTTGGTGTAGTCAATAAAGTAGATGTTTTTCTGGAACTCTTGCTTTTTTGATGATCCAATGGATGTTGCCAATTTGATCTCTGGTTCCTCTGCCTTTTCTAAATCCAGCTTGAACATATGGAAGTTCATGGTTCAAGCACTGTTGAAGCCTGGCTTGGAGGATTTTGAGCATTACTTTACTAGCGTGTGAGATGAGTGCAATTGTGCAGTAGTTTGAACATTCTTTGGCATTGCCTTTCTTTGGGATTGGAATGAAAACTGACCTTTTCCAGTCCTGTGGCCACTGCTGAGTTTTCCAAATTTGCTGGCATATTGAGTGCAGCACTTTCGCAGCATCATCTTTTAGGTTTTGAAATAGCTCAGCTGGAATTCCATCACTTCCACTAGCTTTGTTTGTAGTGACGCTTCCTAAGGCCCACTTGACTTTGCATTCCAGGATGTCTGGCTCTAGGTGAGTGATCACACATCGTGGTTATCTGGGTCATGAAGATTTTTCTTGTACAGTTCTTCTGTGTATTCTTGCACCTCATCTTAGTATCTTCTGCTTCTGTTAGGTCTATACCATTTCTATCCGTTCAACTTCAGCTTCTTCAGCATTACTGGTTGGGGCCTAGACTTGGATTATTGTGCCCACTTTGCATGAAATATTCCCTTGGTATCTCTAATTATCTTGAAGAGATCTCTAGTCTTTCCTATTCTATTGTTTTCCTCTATATCTTTGCATTGATCACTGACGAAGTCTTTCTTATCTCTCCTTGCTATTCTATGGAACTCTGCATTCAAATGGGTATATCATTTCTTTTCTTCTTTGCCTTTCAATTCTCTTCTTTTCACAGTTATTTTTAAGGCCTCCTCAGAAAACTCTTTTGCCCTTTTGTATTCCTTCTTCTTTGGGATGCTTTTGATTACTGCCTCCTGTAGGATGTCAGGAACCTCCGCCCATACTTTTTCAGGCACTCTGTCTATCAGATGTAATCCCTTGAATCTATTTCTCACTTCCACTGTATAATCATAACGGATTTGATTTAGGTCATACCTGAATGGTCTAGTGGTTTTCCCTACCTTCTTCAATTTAAGTCTGAATTTGGCAATAAGGAGTTCATGATCTAAGCCACAGTTAGCGTCACGTCTTGTTTTTGTTTACTGTATACAGCTTCTCCATCTTCAGTGGCAAAGAATATAATCAATCTGATTTCGGTACTGACCATCTCATGATGTTCATGTATAGAGTTGTCTCTTGTGTCAACAAAGGTCCATCTAGTCAAGGCTATGGTTTTTCCAGTGGTCATGTATGCATGTGAGAGTTGGACTATAAGGTAAGCTGAGTGCTGAAGAATTGATGCTTTTGAACTGTGGTGTTGGAGAAGACTCTTGAGAATCCCTTGGACTGCAAGGAGATCCAATCAGTCCATCCTAAAGGAGATCAGTCCTGGGTGTTCACTGAAAGGACGGATGCTGAAGCTGAAACTCCAATATTTTGGCCACCTGATGCGAAGAGCTGACTCACTGGAAGAGATCCTGACGCTCGGAAAGATTGAGGGAAGGAGGAGAAGGGGATGACAGAGGATGAGATGGTTGGATGGCATCACCGACTCAATGGACATGGGTTTGGGTGGGACTCCGGGAGTTGTTGATGGACAGAGAGGCCTAGTGTGCTGTGGTTCATGGGGTCACAAAGAGTCTTGGACATGACTGAGCGACTGAACTGAACCGAACTGATGTTGTTGGAAGAGGGTGTTTGCTATGACCCGTGCATTCTCTTGACAAAACTCTGTTAGCCTTTGCCCTGCTTCATTTTGCACTCCAAGGGCAAATTTGCCTGTTACTCCATATATCTCTTGACTTCCTACTTTTGCATTCCAGTCTCCTATAATGAAAAGGACATCTTTTTTGGGCGTTAGTTCTAGAAGGTTTTGTAGGTCTTTGTAGAACCATTCAACTTAAGCTTCTCCAGCACTACTGGTTGGGGAATAGACTTGGATTACTGCGATATTGAATGGTTTCCCTTGGAAACGAACAGAGATCATTCTGTCGTTCTTGAGATTGCACCCAAGTACTTCATTTCAGACTCTTTTGTTGACTATGAGGTCTACTCCATTTTTTTCTAAGGGATTCTTGCCCATAGTAGTAGATATAATGGTCATCTGAGTGTTACTAGGTTATCTAAAATGAAACTAAAGGCAAACAAATATAAAAACTGGATAAAACGTACACTTAAAAAAGTTTTCTTGGGGCTTCTCTGATGGTCCCGTGGTTAAGAACCACTTTCCAATGCAAGGGATGTGGGTTGGATCTCTGGTCGGGGAACTAAGATCCCACATGCCTTGGGGCAACTAAGCCCTTAGGTCACAACTACTGAGCCCTGGCACCACAATTAGAGAGTCCTTGAGCTGCTAGGAAAGATCCGTGTGCCACAACTAAGCACCAACACAACCAAAACAAAACAAATAAAAATAAACACTTATTAAACAATTAAAGTCTTCTTAATAACCTGACAAACAGCAAGAAATACAAAGACAAAACTTGTACTTTTGAAGGTCTATAGGGAAAAGGAAGCAGAATTTAAGACTCACATAAGATATAAAATATTAATAGACTTTTTCCACCAAAAACTGGAGTACCAAATGACTACTTGCAAGGTTAAAGTGAACTAAAAATAAACCCTTACCCTCTCATAGTCTTTTATTCTTTTCAAACTCTTCTCAAAAGACAGCAATAGAGAAAAAATCAGGAGGACTTCATCAAGGTCAACTACTTGGACAGCTGAGACACCCAAGGCCCTTAAACTCAGTAGGCTCACACTAGTAGTACTCCCAAGCAACAGCCAAAGCAAATGCAGAATTTTCCTGGAAGAAAGTCTCTGGCCCACAAATTTATACCAATGGCTGATTCATGCTGATGTATGGCAGAAACCAACACAACATTGTAAAGCAATTATTCTCCAATTAAAAATAAATAGAAAAAATTTTAAAGTCTCTGGCCTCATATTTTTTGCACAAATAAATTTCCAAATGTCACTTGGCGTGACAGGTAATAAGACACCATGAGAAAGAATAAACAGAAAGAAACAGACAGCAGGAATAGATCCCAGAATTATCAAGATCCTATCTAGCATTCCAAATTCAAATCTGAGAATTCTTAAGCATAGACTATGAAGTATCTACATTTGGAAGTTTTTACTAGGCAAGCTTGAAAATAACTTCAGGGGTCAGAAAAATATTTTTAAAAGTGGACACAGATTTTAAAAAAATAAATAGAACTTCTAAAAATAAAAATACAATAACTGAAATTTAAATTCAGTAGGCAGGCATAATAGTAGACTAGACACAGCTCAAGGGATCATTAGTGAACTAAAAGAAAAATCAGAAAAAAAAATCACCTAGGATACATACAGTAGGTACTTTAATATTTACTGAATAAACCAAAAAAAGGATCAAATACAAAAAGCAACCTATAAATCATGATTATGTTGACACTTCTGTTCTCACTTCAATGTTTCAAATGACAATACTATGGTTTGGTGCAGAAACTGAGAAGGATGAATATATTAAAAAGAACTAGGAGACAGAAACTAATAAAGTGAGTAGGCTGCAGTGGTAATACACATGATGGAAAAGGAGAGAAGGTGGTAAGAGCAGGAAAATGAGATGAAGATGGAAGAGGAGATGACAGAAGAGGACAAGACCGAGAAGAAGAGATGGTAACAGAAGGGAGGAGGGGGAGAAATAAAAGGGGAGGAGAAGGAAAAGAGGGAAACAGAGGATAAGGAAATGGAGGTGGAGAAAAGAGGAGGAAGGGGATAAGAAAAAAGACAGGGGGAGGGACAGGCAGAAATTGAGGGGGAGGGAAAAAAGAAGCCCAAGTTCGATAAGGCTTTACCTTTTGTTTCCTAAATTCAACACTTGCAAACAGTCCTCAGCAAGCACTGAGGTATTACAGGCCCACAATCCTGTATATGCATTCCTGAAAGCCAAAAATCTCTGGAAGTCCAGTTTCAGCTTGCTTTGTCTTTTTAAATTCATTTGGTGGCAAAATGTGAACTGATTTGAACTCAGTTTATAGCAAAATATGATCCGATTTGACGAGAGACTATTTATTGTCTTATTTTACTCACTGTGAATTTGCATACATTTGACTGCAAAAAATATTAATGTACTTGATTACAAGGGACAGTCTCAGACCCAAGTAGAGTTGTTATATAAGGATGCATGGTGTATGAACATAGTTTTTCTATACTCTGACATATTCTGAATTCCAAAACACAACTGGTCTACAAGGTTTCCGAGAAGAAAGAGTAAATTCATATTACTATAAGTCCCTTCCCTTTTTCCTTCCAATGAAAGTCATATATTTTTTATGGCTATTTAAACATTCTACTTCACTTTTATGGGTACATATATTCCAAAATCTGCAATTTCTGCTTCTGAATCCATATAAAAGATTAAAAACTTCTCCATTTTACATGGCAAACAAAAGAGCGAGCCAAAACATTTCTCAAAAACAGGAATTAATTGGGTGTGGATTTTCTTCAGTAAACCAACTAGTTCAGTTAAGAACCCACATCATGGATTTTCATGCACAAAATACACTGTTTCAAATTAAGTAGTTTCTTACACCAAAGTTCCTCTTTTCACTTGAAGCTATATCCTTCCTTATTCTAATTAAAACAATGAGTAAAGGGACTTTGGATTACTAAACTGTTTTACACTTTTACATATCAGTTATGACCACGGTCATAGCTAAATTAGCAACTGAGATTAGTAAACAATAATCCAAAATATTTTGGTTGTCCACTCTCCACTCAGCTGTTACAACAAGATACTCTCCTTGGCTTCCCTCTGACCTCACAAGTCCCTGTAGCTCAGTATCTTTCTCCTCCACTCAGCCACTAAATGGTGAACATCCTCTTCTCCAGACAATACACTTTATGAGTAGTTTCATCCATTCTCAATAGTTTTAAACATCTTCTGTATACGCTGGCAACTCTCAAATGCTTTTTCTTCAACAAAGAAAAAGAAAAAGATATGAACAGAGGATTAAGAGATCTATTAATAACTGCAATGGTGAACCTTGTTTGAATCTTAATTCAAACCTTCAGATTATCTGAAGAATTATGGGTAGAAGTTTGTGACATTGTATAGGAGGCAGCAATCAAGACCCTTCCCCAAAAAAAGAAACACAAAAAGGCAAAATGGTTGTCTGAGGAGGCCTTACAAATACCTGAGAAAAGAAGAGAAGCGAAAGGTAAAAGAGAAAAGGCAAGATATACCCAATTTGAATGTAGAGTTCCAAGAACAGCAAAGAGACATATGAAAGCCTTTCTCAGTGATCAATGCAAAGAAATAGAGGAAAACAATAGAATGGGAAAGACTAGAGATCTCTTCAAGAAAATCAGAGATACCAAGGGAACATTTCATGCAAAGATGGGCACAATAAAGGACAGAAATGCTATGGACCTAACAGCAGCAGAGAATATCAAGAAGAGGTGGTAAGAATATACAGAAGAACTATACAAAAGGATCTTCATGACCTAGATAACCATGATGGTGTGATCACTCTCCAAGAACCAGACAGCCTAGAATGAGAAGTCAAGAGGGCCTTAGGAAGCATCACTACGAACAAAGCTGGTGGAGGTGATGGAATTCCAACTGAGCTATTTCAAAACCTAAAAGATAATGCTGTGAAAGTGCTGTACTCAATATGCCAGCAAATTTGGAAAACTCAGCAGTGGCCACAGGACTGGAAAAGGTCAGTTTTCATTCCAATCCCAAAGAAAGGTAATGCCAAAGAATGTTCAAACTACTGCACAATTGCACTCATTTCACATGCTAGTAAAGTAATGCTCAAAATCCTCCAAGCCAGGCTTCAACAATACGTGAACCATGAACTTCCAGATATTCAAGCTGGATATGGAAAAGGCAGAGGAATCAGAGATCAAATTGCCAACATCCGATGGATCATCGAAAAAGCAAGAGAGTTCCAGAAAAACATCTACTTCTGCATTATTGACTATGCCAAAGTCTTCAACTGTGTGGATCACAACAAATTGTGGAAAATTTTTCAAGAGATGGGAATACCAGACCACCTTACCTGCCTCCTGAGAAATCTGTATGCAGGTCAAGAAGTAATATCTAGGACTGGACATGAAACAACAGACTGGTTCCAAATTGGGAAAGAAGTACATCAAGGCTGTATACTGTTACCCAGCTTATTTAACTTATATGTACAGTACATCGTGAGAAATGCCAGGCTGGATGAAGCACAAGCTGGAATCAAAATTGCCGGGAGAAATACCAATAACCTCAGATATGCAGACCACCCTTACAGCAGAAAGTGAAGAAGAACTAAAGAGCCTCTTGATGAAAGGAGAGTGAAAAAGTTGGCTGAAAACTCAACATTCAGAAAACTAAGATCATGGCATCCAGTCCCATCACTTCATGGCAAACAGACGGGGAAACAATGGAAACAGTGAGAGACTTGATTTTTGGGGGCTTCAAAAATCACTGCAGATGGCGACTGCAGCCATGAAATTAAAAGATGCCTGCTCCTTGGAAGAAAAGCTATGATCAACCTAGAGAGCATGTTAAAAAGCAGAGACATTACTTTGCCAACAAACATCTGTCTAGTCAAAGCTATAATTTTTCCAGTAGTCATGTACGGATGTGAGAGTTAGACCATAAGGAAAGCTGAGCGCCGAAGAATTGATGCTTTTGAACTGTGGTGTTGGAGAAGACTCTTGAGAGTCCCTTGGACTGCAAGGAGATCAAACCAGTCAATCCTAAAGGAAATGAGTCCTGAATATTCATTGGAAGTCCTGAATATTCACTGAAGCTGAAGCTCCAATACTCTGGCCACCTGATGTGAAGAACTGACTCACTGGAAAAGACCCTGATGCTGGGAAAGATTGAAGGTGGGAGGAGAAGGGGATAACAGTTGAGATGGTTGGATGTTGTCACCAACTGGATGGACATGAGTTTGAGTAAGCTCCAGGAGTTGGTGATTGACAGGGAAGCCTGGCGTGCTGCAGTCCATGGGGTTGCAAAGAATCGGACATGACTTAGTGACTGAACTGAACTCAAACCATTAAAAGGCATGTATGGAATAATCACAGAAATGTGAACACTGAGTATTTGATACTGTGGGTTAATTTTTTAGATGTGAAATGGTCATATAATTGTTTTATAAAAAGGTTTTACTTTGTTTTACATATGTGAAGGAGTGCATGTGCCTGTGTGCAAACAAACACATCCCAGTCCAGCAGGAGAATAAAGCTGGAGCAGATAGGTAGGGATACAGATGAATAAAGATCACCTATATACTGATAATTTCTTGAAGCTGGATAATGGGTGGTAAGGGAGGTTTGTTACCACATATTCTCTATTTCTGGGTATGTTTGAAATTTTTCCTTAAATAATTGTGGTAATTTGAATCACTTTACTCTCTTGCTCAAGACCCTACAATGAAACCCCAATAAAATGATAAGCAACACCGTAAGAGCAAAGAAAATGAAGCAGAGCAGAGAGTATGTGAAATCAGCACCTATAGATAGGAACGATTTCCTATAAGATGCAAATAAAAAGGATACCATTTTGAAGAATAGTATCACAGAAAAGCTGCAACTCAGAATTTTCTGAAACAGCAGAGAGAACTCATTTACCTTGCAGAATGACAGAGAAGCAACAATTTCTAAGCCTGTAAGTACAGGGCTGATTAGCAAGAACAACTGGAAACCCATGGAATGATTTCATCATTAAGCTTGTCCCACCCTCAACTCAGGGAGTTCAACATTTTGCATACAGGTAAGCAAGTGACTCTGTAAAAACGGAACCACCAGAAAACGAAAAGTCAGTTTTTTGAACCATTTAAACTTCTGTTTGCCAAAATTAAAATTTAATAGAACTAGATGAGAAAATCAAGGAAATCTCCCAGAACAGAGAATAAAAGGAAAAAACATAAAACTTAAGACAAAACATAAAAGACACAGTGACTCAATCTAGGAGGTTCAATATCTGTAAGCAATTCCATAAAGTGAGACTAAAACGAATTAAGGGGAGAAACTTATTATTATTAAAAGAAAAACAAAACAAGACGACTTCCTAGGGCTAAAAAAAACCCACGAGCTTACAGAAGTAAAATAATCAAGTAATCATACTCCAATAAAATTTTTTAAAAATAAGTAAAATAATCCAACAGTAACAATAAAGAATGCCTTCAATTTAAACTAAAATAAAAAAAATTAGTAAAATGATTAGAAATTGAAAATCAAAGTGCTTCAAAACAAAATAATCACCAGATTTCAATATTCACAGGAAAATACCATGTTCAATAGCACAGTTAATCTTAGTTACTTCTTAGTTATTAAAAATGAAGTCTATTCCATACAAAGTTTAAGAGAAGCCAAAAAACTTGGTAGTCTCTTAAAATTTCTAGGTAGATATTAACTCACTAGAGTTAGTCGCTCAGTTGTGTCCCACTCTTTCCGACTCCATGGACTATAGCCCACCAGGCTCCTCTGTCCATGGAATTCTCCAGGCAAGAATACTGGATTGGGTTGCCATTCCTTTCTCCAGGGGATCTTCCCAACCAGGAATTGAACCCAGGTCTCCTGCACTGCAGGCAGATTCTTTATCATCTAAACCACCAGGGAAGCTCTATTAAATAACTAGTTAAAAGATATTTGAAGACTCTTACTCTCTTTGTCAAAGGCATCTTTAAAAATTCAAGACCTTCTACTGGCACAAAAACAGAAATACAGACTAAAGGAACAAGACAGAAAGCCAAAAGATAAACTCACACACCTACAGACACCTTATTTTTGACAAAAGAGGCAAGAATATACAATAGGGCAAGGACAGTCTCTTCAGTAAGTGATGTTGGGAAAACTGGATAGCTATATGTAAAAGAATGAAATTAGAACACTTCCCAACACCGTATACAAAGACAAACTCAAAATGGATTAAAGACCTAAATATAGGACCAGAAACTATAAAACTCCTAGAGGAAAACATAGGCAGAACACTCTATGACATAAATCACAGCAAAATCATCTATGACCCACCCCTAGAGTAAATGGGAGGGAACACGGGTAAACCTATGGCTGATTCATGTTGATATTTGGTAGAAACCAATGCAATAGTATAAAACAATTATCATTCAATTAAAAATAAATAAAAACAAAAACAAACAAGTAGGACCTAACTAAACTTAAAAGCTTTTGCACAGCAAATGAAACTATAAACTATTCACATATAAAGGTGAAAAGACAACCAACCCTCAGAATGGGAAAAAATAACAGCAAATGAAACAAAGAATTAATTTCAAAACTGTATGAGCAGCTCATACAAGTCAACACCAAAAAAAAACCCAATCAAAAAATAGGCAAAAGACTTAAACTGACATTTCTCCAAAGAAGACATACAGATGGCCAACACAGGAAAAGATGCTTAACATCACTCATTATTAGAGAAATGCAAATCAAAACTACAATGAGATATCACCGCACACCGGTCAGAATGGCTAATCATCAAAAAATCTACGAACAATAAATGCTGGAGAGGTTGTAGAGAAAAGGAAACCCTCTTGCACTGTTGGTGGGAATGCAAGTTGATACAGTCACTGTGGAGAACAGTGTGGAGAGTCCTTAAAAAACTAGGAATAAAGCCAGGAATATGACCCAGCAATTCCACTAATTCTGAGGAAACCAAAAACACCTGTAAGTCAATGTTCGTTGCAGTTCTATTTGCAGTAGCTAGGACATGGAAGCAACCTAGATGTCCACTGACAGATGAATGGATAAAGAAGCGGTGTTACATATACAACGGACTATTACTCAGCCATAAAAAGGAACGCATTTGAGACAGTCCTAATAAGGTGGATGAACCTAGAGCCTGTTATACAGAATGAAGTATGTCAGAAAGAGAAAAACAATCATCACATCCTAACACATATATATCGAATCTAGAAAGATAGTACTGAAGAGCCTATTTGCAAGTGGCAATGGAGACACAGACATTGGGAACAGACTTATGGACACAGTTCAGTGCGGGGAAGGAGAGGGTGGGCGGTACGGAGAGAGTAACATGGAAACATACATTACCAAATGTAAAACAGACAGCCAATAGGAATTTGCTGTATGACTCAGGGAACTCAAACTGGGGCTCAATAAGCACCTAGAGGAAACAGGGAGGGAGACAGGTGGGACGTTCAAATGGGAGGGAACATGGGTAAACCTACGGTTGATTAATGTTGATATTTGGTAGAAATCAATGCAATACTATAAAACAATTATCCTTCAATTAAAAATAATTTAAAAAATTCAAGACCTTCAGTAATTCTGTGAAGTAAAAGGACAAACACAATTTAAATCACTATTTGGTATTAATAAAATTAAATAATGATGTATTTCATAATAACCATAATATCAAACTAAACAATATATGAGGCTCATAGTAAGGATTATTTAAAACCTTTAAAATGTCATTATTGTAGGTAGTTAAAATTTCACCACAGCTACAGGTTGGTTACAACAGCTGTCAAGAACATCAACTACATATTCTACATGTACAAAGAAAAGATGTAAACCTTTTCATGAAAAATCAGGTTCATGAGCAACATCATGTTTGCAGATATGTTGCTATTGATGTCCAACACTTTGCACCCAGATGGGTAAACGGGTCTGTTTCAAGAAGATTTTCAATCTTAGTAACTACTACCCTCCTGCCTTTATTGCTGTTGAATGCCCAAATTTTTTTCTCACTTCTAATTTACTTCCTCTCGTCATAGCTATTTTTCCCCCTTATTGCTCCTAGAAGAAAAGTTTGCCCCTTTGGCCAGTAAGTTAAAGGACGGCTTCTTTCAGTGCCTTAAATTGTTGACTCCGAGTGTATCACGTAGAACAGTCAAGGGTTTGGAAGGAGAGAAATCTATTCAGCATTAATTTCTTGCTATTGTTCTTGATCCCCCAAACCAGTAGTTACATGTCAGATTAGAATGGTCCCAAAAGGTTAAGGGAAAGCCAAGGTTATATCATCACTTGTTTGTCTTTTTTAAAAGATTCATGTTTGGAAGAATAGACTGTTTTGAATTGTTTAAAGTTTAGAAACAATCTATTTGCAACAAAACCTTATTTCTTTCCAGTCACTCTGTAGCATAACAACAAAAGGCCAAATTCCTCTTGTGAGCTTTTGAGGCAGATTTCAGGGCTCAGCGCCACATATTAATCCTACAGGTTTTTAACTCTGTCTGGTTTAACTGCCCAGAGCTACTTCATAATCATCCGACTGCTTTGTTTTGTACCCTTGGGTGAGATAAAGACAATTAAACAAAAAGGCACATGAAAGCCACCCCAACAACTCTTCAATTGATAGTCATTACAATGCTTCTCAATACCGAGTTTGCCTAGAAATGAAACTGTTAATAAAATCTTTCATATGTCCATGAAGTTAAGTCTACATAACATTTCTAACAGATAACAGACTAATAACCAGGACACAGAAAGAGAAACTATAAATGAAAAAGCCAAAAGCAAAAAGCTGGAGCCCAGGGAACTCTACCCAATACTCTGCAACGAGCTACATGGGAAAAGAATCTTAAAAGAGTGGATGTAAGTATATGTATAACTGATTCACTCTGCTGTACAACAGAAACTAACACAACATTGTAAATCAACTCTACTCCAGTAAAAATTAATTAAAAAAAAATTTAGAAATTATTCTCAAATATCTCTAAAAGATGCACCCAACCCAGGGATCAAACCCAGGTCTTCCACATTGCAGGCAGATTGTTTACCAGCTGAGCCACCAGAGAAGCCCAAGAATACTGGAGTGGGTACCCTATCCCTTCCCCAGGGGATCCTCCCAACCCAGGAATCAAACCAGGGTCTCCTGCATTACAGGCAGATTCTTTACCCTCTGAGCTACCAGGGAAGCCCAAAAGATGCAGAGGGGGAAAAAAAAGTCACCTAAAGATGCCACAAAGCAATTCACAGTAAAAAATATATATATAAACATTCAAACATATGAAGATGATCAACGTTATCAGAAAGAAGACAGGAGATTTTTTTTAAAGGGTGAGATATTTTGTACCTATCTGATATACAAATTTTTAGAAGATTAATAATCATGAGAACTGAATGTAAGATAGAAGGCACTGTTGGTAAGAAGTAGTAAAGCCTTTTGGGGAAGAAATTTGAGAGAACTAAAACAACTTGAAATGAATAAAAACTCTGATCCAGAAATTCTACTTCTAGATTGTTTTAAAAATGTGTGTGCAAAAATATATGTGCACACACACACGATTTGTACAAAGGTGTTCATTTCAGAATCATTTAGAAAAGTTATATGTGATTAAGCAATCTGAAATTCCATAGACAAAGAGATATTTATGACACACATCCATACTGTGGAGTACTATGCAACAGTGCAAACAAGGAGAACAGTTACATAGGATGGCATTTTTAGAAAAATCCACCACTACGCACTACCGAGCAGACACAGTAAATGGCAAAAATATGTGGAGAATGATACCATTCATGTAAACAAAGTCAAAACAAAACTATTTTGATACTTAATATAAATGTTAAGGCAGAGTAAAAGGTATGAAAAAACAAACTCCATACTAATAAAAGTGTTCCTCTCTGCTTATCTCTAGGCTTAGGGGTTTGGAGGTGGTTGAAAGGTGGTTCTTTATTTACATTATTTGATTTTTGAAAGAGAAAAGATACTAGCTTATTAAAGAATAAAACCCAAAATACATAAGGAATAGCATAAACCAGTGCTGTATGTATTCTCAAGATACTAGTATGATACATGTATACTACCTGTGAGAGAGACTAATATACAGAGGAGTACATATGAAACTCTTAAGAACTATAAACCCCAAGATGACCTGTTACTGCTTAGATTTTTAATTTTTTAATAAAGATGTATTACTTTATCACTAAAATCCAATAAAAGTATTTTCATTTTAAAGAGGAAGAGAATATGTGGGAAGGTTATTTTCTGAGCTTTATAAGAGGTTGTTACTTTGATTTTTTAAAAAAATCAACACATTCTTAAACAGTCTGAATGGATTTAATATTATTGAAAAAAGAAAAAGTAAGTAAATATACACTGATAGCTACTGAACCTATAATGTTTAAGAAGGAAATAAAATCTGGATACAGTCCAAATAAAATGCAACATTTAGAGCTCCTTAGAAAATAAGGTTTAAAAATAACAATCAAATATATTTGGCAATGCCTTTAAGTATATGAGAACTTAATCCATTAATTTTAATGGCTTTTGCCTTACAAACTGGAAGTTAAAATTACATTGTTGTTTATTTCTATAAGGACATATAAAAGTTAGATAAATTCTTGAAATAAACTATAACAATATGCAAAATCAGATTTACTACCATATTCCATTAACATATATATAGTTATTTAAATGACTGTTAACCAATATGATTTTTTTAACATAAGTTTGCACTCTATTCCTCAGCATCCCAAAGGGACAAACTCCTTAGACAGAAGTCATTAAATAGTCATAAAAGAAGGCTGAAACTATTAAAAAAACTTCCAAATACAGACCAACCTTCCTTAAGAACGTAGTAAAAAACACATGAAACACTTCTGAAGTAACCTCAATTCCCCTTTGTACACATCTCTGGTGCTGATGCGATTATAAAGTATATATACCTCTAAGCATCTTAACAAAAGGTTTAATAATGAAGAAAAAAAACCGGAAGTACTAAATGTTATGAAGGCCAATACCAAAGGCACACTTGAGGCTCTAGATTTGATTCTGGTTTGCTCTGTCCCTGAATCTGGGATTTATAATCTCAACAAGCCTTAGTTTCCTAAGCTGTGAAATGGAAAAACCAAAATCCTCTTCACACTTCATTTATTTGTACCTGAGGAGTTAATGGACAATAAGTACACTCCTGTGCTTTGGAAAACTAGACAGCACTATAAAAATACATTTTAAAAATTATTCTTATCACAATAAAATACTGGCAAAATCGATTTTTTTTAATCAAACTATATTGTATAGAATTTGTAAAGGACTAAATATTTTCTAGAGAACTACTTACTAGAGATATTGACAAATAACAAGCACATCAATTAAAACAGTGTCTACGGCAAGCCATTTTGCCTCTTTATCTACTTAATCACTATAGAATTCTACTTGTTGTCAAATACAACAGCAATTTTGTCAAGCTAGGTAACTCTGTCAAATCTGTCATTCTTTCAAAGGCCATGTTCTCTCTTCAAAGCTTCTGCATATTTTCCATGTTTCTTTCAATATCCCTTTATATCCACCACCGAAGACTGAGGGTTTGCTTGGTAAGATGCAAGGTAAACTGTCGTATTTGCCAGATTCCATACAGACATATCAAGTAGAAAAAGACACCAATGACAAGTGCACACACGTGTATATATGAACATACAAGCGGTGTGCACACACACACACAGTGCCCTTCATTCTTTAGGGGGAAATACATCTCTTATACAGCAAATGATCGTCACTTTAAAAGGAAGTGTGCAGCACAAGCAAAAGAAGAAAAATAAACCTTACTCACCATCTCCCATAGCCATTCAGATGGTCCAGGGAGCTCTCTCAAACCAAGAGGTCAAACAGCACAACAAACAAATGCAGCTCGGTGCCTGCGCCACTGGGCTCGGCCTGCAGCCTGCAGACACCCTGCAGACACCCGGAGCACGGTGTGACCCAGGCCGCGCTGCAGCTCTGCACCGCAATAGCCAACAGCTGCTACTCCACTTCAAAATAAAAGTCTGGGGTCTTGCTGAAAACCCTCGTCTCTTTAGCAGAGCCTTGCAGAGCTTGATCAAGATTATTCTTTAACTGCATGTAAGAGGTTAGATACAGGTTGTGGTATTTCTCCTTGTGCTGCCTGCCTGAAATTTAATGTAAGAAAAGCTCTGGGAGCCAATAAATGCCATCCCACTGAGGGACTTTTAATGCAGTCATCAAAACACAAGGCATGTGTTCAACAATCATTTTCTGCTTCCCTAAAGATATCCATGTAATCAGTAGCAATCACATGATCTGATGGATTAACTGATTTGTGCCTTTTTTAGAGGTTTTCATCCTTTTGTCATTACCTTTTAATATTTACAACGGAGACTGCTAGAAGCACACAAACAGGAATAGCCCAGTTTCCATGATTAACTGCTCTCATTATGCAGGAAGCATTTCTGGCTGCCGTAAACAAATCACGTCAAAGGCAGCCCATCAAAGGCTGCTCTGTGTGCGGACAGCAGGGCCACACGGAACAAAGCTTGCTTCTGGTGGAGACAGGACCCAGCCAGTGCGCAGCTGCGGGGACCTGGAGCACCCTCCATCCCCGCTGCACAGCCATCAGCACACTGCCAAGCTCCGAGAAGGCCCTGGGGCTCCTGGTCACAGACAGACGCGTTTTTCACTCAACCTAAGGAAAGGGCTGCTTTGCTTTTGCCAAAGGGTATGTTATCAACTAGACTGCCAGTTACCTTATTGCCTCGTATAGCCAAATACCAAGGTAATTTCAAAGCCTAGTTTCTATGCTTTATTTTATTGCCAACCTTCTAAAACAATTATTTTCCTACAACTGTTTTCAAAAAGAGAAGCTGGGAGATATCTTACAATGATTACACGCCAAGACTGCATTCGGTCCTACACACACACGTGACAAATCAGGATTATGTGGAGTTTTTTCAGTTAAAAAAAAAAAAGAAAAAGACTTGCAGTCACAGCCACCAACACGTCCGTGTTTACATCTCGGTGAGCGTAGGAGCCTGTCTAGAAAGCTCCATGATGACACCAGACCCAGCCATAATCACAGGGCGCCTGCAAGTTTCAGTCTTTTCCTTCCTACAGGGCTGCTGTTGCCTTCTTTCAGCCATGATTTGATTAATTTTAAGTCCAGTTTCCTTCTAATAGCAGTTAATTCCACTGCACTTAAGGATTCTGCCTAACTTACTCTATAATGAGAATTAAAGTCAGACTTGAAATACCCTCAAGACAAAAAAAAAAAAAAAATACCATGCATTTCTCACTATTCCTAAATTATACAACACACTCAAATCTCTGATAATAGAATTTATTTTGTGTTCTTGAGTGTGCTGAACTAATGCTCTAGAAAATCAAGTCAAAGAGTTCAAACAAAACTTAAAAGGGTACAGATATGGCAAGCATGAAAGAAATCAGAGCCAAAAGCATGAGATGTAAGGTTATGCATTAGGACGTGCATAAGGAGAGAAGAGGTAGATGGAAGAGGAAATAAAATAGACAATTGTCCCAAACAATAAACGTATGTAAGGTAGTTTGAAGTCATATCACTACCACTTACCACAAGCTTCTCCAGCCTAAAATCCTTCTTATTCCCAGAAGCCTATCAAGACTCCTCCTAAGGCCTACAAGACCCTCATATCGTGGTTGCTGTTTACATTTCCAATTAGCTCTCACAGACGCTCTGGCCTCCAACCTAGCCCTTTCCGCACTAGGTTCTAATCAGCCCTGGCCTCCTCCACTCCGTTCTTCATATATATGAAGATATTGTCCACCTCTCAGCCTGTACAGCCACACTTTCTCTGCCCAAAGCGTTTTTTTACCACCATGTATCCAATGACCAACTCATTCTCCTTTATCAGGTCTCAATTCAAATATGTCAATGCTCAGAGAGGCTTGCTCACCCTTCTGTCTAATGTGGCATCACTGAGTTAACATCTCCATACCCTATTTACTTCACTTAATGACTGTGCAGATGACAGATTTTAAACTACAGTGGCTCTTAGACACTTATACCACTTTTACAACAAATCCTCTGGGTTGGTTTTTGTTTGTTTATACATAATAAGATCACTTTTTCATCCCTAAACAACCTAAATCAATATAAGAAATATGGTATTTCATTATTATAGTTTTAGGCAAAGACACACTAAAAGTTTTTACTTCTCGTAACAGTTTTCTAGTCACAGAACATCAGATGAAACAAATCCAAATTAAATACCAGGTTTGGCTGAACTCACAATAATTTGTTTTGCATATGTACACCAAGTGAAAGAGAGAAGAGGTGATATCTTTAATAGCTCTTCATTCTGTTGTGTGCATGAAGTACTTCTACAGATTTCCATGTTGAGCCTTTATTCTGACTTAAATGCTTTCCTGTCTGTAACTTTATTTTCAAGTTTTAGTTTGAGTGAACAGTAACAATGACCCAACAAAGGATTGAAAATTGTGCAGAAATAAAAAAATGGAGTCAAATAAACGTTCACTACATTATTTTAGGTATAATCTTATTTGCTATTGTTGATTAGTCACTAACTCATGTCTGACTTCTTTGCCACCCCATGGACTGTAGCCTGCCAGGTTCCTCTGTCCATGGGATTCTCTGTAGGCAATACTGGAATGGGTTGCTGTTTCCTTCTTCAACTTGCCAGTTAATAAAACTGGTTTTCAGTGCTCAATTGACATATTTTTCTACCTGTGAAAATTATTCAGGCATCTTGGGTTGGGATGAAATATACTATAATGTTAGGAAAAATTAGGAAATTATTCATTTAATGGCTTTTTTACTTAGCAGCGAGGATTTTAAGGAATAATTTAAATTAATTTCAGTAAATTCATTAGACAAGGAGTAGCTGTATTTTCTTTCATTACCAACTGCAATCACTCTGGATATCCATGTGTTTACTTACTTATGATCTCTCTGTCCCTAGAACGTAGGTTTGTCTAGGCTGAAACTTTAACTGTCTTCTTCACTCTTGTGACAAAATCCATTTACATTTTAAAAAGACCATTCTCAATTCTGGTAGAAAGCAGATTTCAGGGGTCAAACACAGAACTAAAACCTATTGCAGTAGGTTGCAGGTAAAAGCTAAAGGAGATTTATAGAAGGGTTTTAGCAGTGGAGATGTGAAAAAAATTAGCAAACTTGACACATATTAGGATTTCAGAGGGAGAAATGACTAGTTAGAATGGGAGATCAATGCAAATTATTAATAATTCTAATCAGGAAAGTTTTTAGCTTGAGTTGATGGTGGTGCCATTGACTGAAATGGGTAAACTGGGGAAAGAACAGATTTGAGGGAAAGGAAGAGAACAGGCTTTAATTTTTGGACCTGTTAAGCCCGAGATACCTATCAGGCATCCAAAGGGAAAGGCCACATCAAGGTGACAGGCTCTGAGATGTAGAACACAGAGAGATAAATGAGGGCTAGAACTACACACTTGGAGTCATCAGCAAATAGTTACCATGTAAAGCCTTTGGGCTGGATTAGATCACTGAGAGAGAATAAAGACAAGCGGGGAGACAGGCTTGGGCCCTGGGACCTGCCAACATGATAAATGGGCTTTCCTCTTTTAGCCTCTTAATAACAAAGCTGTTACAGTATTTTTCAATGATAGTACAATACCATCATCAAAATCATCCTGACCAATTTTTACACACCAGTATATATATTATAGATTTTTAACGTTCACATTTGACTTTACTTTCAATATGCAGATTATAATCTCCAAAACAAAAGGATTCCTGAAGATTTCTTTCCAAGAGACATAAATGCCAGGTACTAACCCTAAATCTCCCTGTTTATGGAGAGATCATCAAAAGAAAGAGAAATGAGAGCTAAAAGAACAAGAAACAAAAAAACCTTCTATCTTTTGAAGGTAACAAAAATAACCTCACAAAATACAAGAAGGGCAATACTTTCAAAATAAATCACAATCAAATAATAAATATCTTAAATTTATAGTATGCATTGTATTTTTCTTAAGAGTTGTGACTACACAGTCTGGAATATACAAATGAGAATGCACTGTAAATGGTACAAAAACACAATTCCTTAATTCAAGGAATTTTAACAATTCGCCATCTTTTTTGCTCTTTCTGGTTTGTATGGAGATGGACAGAGGTAACTGCTGGAAAAATAAGAACAAAGTACTTAAAACACCTTCTATTCAGAGAGGAAGAGCGAGAAACAGCTGGCAATCAGGGTGAGGACTGGTGGTGCTAAAATCAACTTAAGCTCCTGCAACTAAGTTTAGATTAGGGTGGACACAATCTTCTTAACACTAAACTCTTACTACATCTGCCTGAATGCAATACAACAAGGCTTGCATGCTAAGTCACTTCACTCGTGTCCGACTCACTGAGACCCCATGGACTATAGTCCACCAGGCTCCTCTGTCCATGGAATTCTCCAGGCAAGAATACTTAAGTCTTGGTTTAATCTGGAGAAAAATAACTAAATTATATTAGTAACTAGTCTTCCTGTCACCTGACTATAACAATTCATACAACAAATTTTTTCTCCAGTATCATATACATTATTAAGCTAAGTATACTATCTTTATAAAATAAACCTATTTTCCTAGGTGAAAAAACTACCTATACTATCTTTGGAAATAGACTATATTATTCACATATACAGTTAATTAACACTTAAGGACTAAAGGTAAATGCTACCCAGTAAGATGAAACACAATTTAGCAAACCTTACAAAAAAGAAGAGCAACCACAAAATCAAATAAATGCTAGATACCAACACCAAGCCTCCTTGAATCCAAGGAGGTCTCATTCTAATTAAGAAGCCAAAAATGATTATACTGGTGAAGTTCCTATGTCTGTGTTTCTTCACTGGTATCATCACTGATAGTCTAAACACAGGTGTAACAGAGTAATCAACCCTACAATTTCTACTAAAAATCAGTTACATAAAACAATTACTCTGCTATCATAGGCATAACATTCTCTAACATAAATCATACCAATGTTTTCTTAGGTCAGTCTCTCAAGGCAATAGAAATAAAAACAAAAATAAGCAAATGGGACCTATTCAAACTTATAAGCTTTTGCACAGGAAAGGAAACCATTAAAACAACAACAACAAAAACAACCCAAAACACAACCTATGGAATGGGAGAAGATATTTGTAAACGATGCAATTGACAAGGGCTTAATTATACAAACAGCCAAAATATACAAACAGCTCATACAACTCAACAACAACAACAAAAACCCCAATAAGCTAATTGAAAAGTGGGCAGAGACCTAATTATATAATACTCCAAAGAAGACACACAGATGGCCAACAGGCACAAGAAAAGGTGTTTAACATCACTAATTATTAGAGAAATGTAAATCATAACTACAATGAGGTACCACCTCACACCAGTCAGAATGGCAATCATTAAATGTCCACTGACAGATAAATGGATAAAAAAGATGTGGCTCAGATACCCAATGGAGCATGACTCAGCCATAGAAAGGATGAAATAATGCCATTTGTGGTAATACAGATAAACTAGAGATGGTCATACTACGTGAAGTTAAGTTAGAAAGACAAACGCCATATGATATCACTTATGTGTGGAATCTAAAATATAAAACAAATGAACCAATCTATGAAACAGAGATGGGCCCACAGATAGAGAAGAGACTTGTGGTTGCCAAGGGGAAGGGAAACTGGGAATTGGGGTGAGCAGCTGAGAACTATTATATACAGAATGGATAAACAACAAAGGCCTGCTGTATAGCAGAGGGAACTATATTCAATCTCCTGAGACAAACCATAATGGAAAAGAACATAAAGAAGAACGTGTATATGTGTATAACTGAGTAACTGCAGAAATCAACACAACACTGCAAATCAACTACACTTCAATTACAAAATAAGTTGAGTAAAAAACACATTTTATGCATAGAGGGACACAGAGGACAAGGGGGTCATCATATCTTCAACACAGAGGATACCAAAAATAAGGTTAAAGAATAATACCACTTTACACAATTAACACATTATTAAATTTTCACTTATTCCAAAAGAGTCAGAGGATAGGTAATGATCAGAAGAATATAAAGGCTTTGTTACTATATCCTAACCAAGTTTTAACCCACAAAGTCAAATCTGCTGAATCAGTGATATAATAGTTGACTTGAAGGCATATCTTAGTATCTAAAACTCTGCTACCTAATCTCAGAAATGTTTGAGATCTGGATTAACTTAATTATTCTTACCTTTGCAGGCACTCAAAATCATACCGCCTGAATTTTGCACTTCATCAAATTTGGCAAGTATCATTTCTAATCTGGGAATAAAGAATAAATTCTGTTTATTTTACATACACTTTCAATTAGAAACAATTTCCTTCACCACTTCCCTGAGAAAAAACAATCCCAGGGATTCAGTTAGTTGTATACAACTCTCTTCTTATAATTAACTCACGTACTGAAAGCAGACACAAAACCCATCTATTCGGTAGAGAAGAGGAGTCAAATACAGGTAGAACTCTACACATTCACAGGTGTATTTGTAAAAAGGTAACTTTCAAAGGCAGGGGATTACAATGTATAAAATAAGTACGTTACAGGGATATATCGTACAACAAAGGGAACAGAATAACCATAAATGGAATATAAAAATTGTTAACTGTTATATTGTACACCCAGAACTTACTGTACATCTACTATAATTCCACTTTTTAAAAAAAGATAACTTTTACACAAGACAGTTTCATAGTTTCATCATAAAATTATTTCTCCAAACCCATCAAAAGTACTTTAGTTCCAACTTTACAATGAATCCACTCAGTCACCAAGACATTTTTTTAAAGTACATAAAAATCATACTAAGGAAACTTAAACATAAAAACAATGAAATACAAAATGTCAGAAATTAAAGTAATGCTGATGTCACTGATAATCTCATGTTGAATTTTAATTCAATACCAACTCTATTAACTCTTACATTCAGAATAATTACTTTCTACATTTCTGTTATCACTTCTAATTAAAAATGTGTTTTTTATTAAAAAAGTAATATATACTCATTACAAAAGAAAATTAGGAAACATAAATAGAAACAAAGAAAAAACCCACAATCCCACCACCCAGAGAATTTATTCAATTGCCTGCTTTCCAATTCTTTATATTTATATATAAATTTTCTTTGGGTCAAAATGGGATCACACTGACAGCAGTATTTTTAAATTTTTCAATATTATATCATGCTATGATTTACTCTTCAATTTATGACTTAGAGATCTAGGTAGGTCTTTAACTGCCAAATGTTTTTCTCACATCAATGTTTCTGTCATAATTTCACTTCTAAAACTTTAGTTAAGCCTTAGCCCACATTCTGTCATCTTTTACTTGTAAACTGAGGATGAAGATACTGTTTGGTCTAGAAATTTTTTTTTTTCAATTGAAAATCTTCTAGAAATTTATTATAACAGGATTTCTAAACCTTAAACTCATCTCAGAGTCACACATCTGAAAGCATTAAATTCAACAAATATTCATACATCTGAAAGTACTTCAGTCAAAAGATACCAAGTCCCTTCAGCCTACAGAACAGTTATCTTCCGGAGACTTGAATAGACATTAAACAGGCTGCCCAGACAACATGTGGACAAGATGAGCCAAGGTAGGGAAAATTGGAACTGGAAGATAGGAGTTCAGAATGAAGACCATACAGGCCACAAAGCTCTTCGGGAAAAAGTCAGAACAAGATGTTAAGGAGCATGAAATTAGCACTCAACTATTCAGTAGCAAAATGGGAGGAGGAAACTAAGGGCTGCAAGCTCTGAGAGAAAGGATGGTTGGTAAGGAATTGACATGGGACAGATGAAACAGCAAAGAGTGAAGATACAGGCAGCTTTAATGAGAAGAGGAAATACTAGCAAATATAACAGTAATAGGGAGAAAGATAGGAATAAACAATAAAAGGCTATTATAAAATAATATAGCTATTTAGAAAAACAACCTTATTCAAAATGGAGGCTACATAATCTGATGGAAAAGGAGGAAACAACGTTAAGAGTAGACAGAAGAAACTAGGATCTTTTAAGTAATTCAGGAAGAAAAAAATTAGGCAATTTAACCGAAGGCAAATACAATAGAGGCTGGAATATCCAAAAGCAACTTAGACGGCCAAAGGATAGAGATGTGTAAAGCTCTGGAAGGTTCTGATTCAGGGTAAGGATAGAGACCAATAAAGCATTAGGATGGAACTGGGAAAGAAACTCTATCTGAAGTCCATATATAAGTTTAGAGTCATAATAAAAAATCACAAATACAACATGAAAGAGAGAATTAGGTATCTCAGAACATAATCTCTTTGGTGTATCAGCCAATTACTGATAAAATATTCATGCCACACAATTCACCCCTTTAAAGTGTACAATTCAATGGCGTTTAATATAAAGCTAAGAGATGTACACAATCAATTTTAGGATGTCATTATTATCCCAAAAAACCACCCAATACTCATTAGCAGTCACTCTCTCCAATTTTCTCAGAACTATGCAACCATTAATTTAGCTTCCTTTCTACAGATTTGCCATGTCTAGCCATTTCATATAAATGAAATCATCTAATATGGGTGGCTTTTTTCACTGACAACGTCTTCAAGGCTCATCTATGTTATAATATATATCGGTCACCCCTGTTCATGGCCAAGTAGTAGTTCATTTACAGATATATTCTATTGTTTATCCATCAGCTTACGGACATGTGGGGATATGAGACATTTTGACTTTTTAGCTATTATGAATGTTCACAATGTTGTTATGAACATCTGTGCACAAGCTTTTGCGTGGATATGTTTTCACATCTCTTGTGTATATAGCTGGGAGTAGAACTGCTGGATAATATGGTAATTCTGTTTAACATTTTGAGGAACTACAGACTGTTTTCCAAAGTGGCTATACCACTTTACATTCCCACCAACAATGCCTTCTAATTGCCCTACATCCTCAACAACACTTGTTATTGTCTATCTTCTAATTTTAGCCAACCTAGTAGTATCATCTTGTATTTCTCTGATGGCTAATGATGCTGAGTACCTTTTCACGTGCTCACTGGCCACTTGTGTATCTTCTCTGACAAAATTTCTATTCAAATCCTTTGCCTGTTTTTAAAATTGGGTCATCTGTCCTTTTACTGTGGAGCTCTAAGAGTTCTTTATTATATATTCTTCATATACTTGGGACACATGTTTTTTATGAGATGTATTATTTTTAAATATTTTTCCCATTATGTGGGTCTTTTTTTCGATTTCTTGATGATGTCCCTTGAAGCACAAGTTTTTAATTTTGATGAAGTGCATCTTATTTTTTTCCTTTGGTTGCTTATCTTTTTGGTGTGACATATAAGAAACCACTGCCTAGCATTCTCTGTAAGTTTTATCATTTTACACTTAGTTCTGTGATGCATTTTGAGTTAATTTTGGGATGTGGTATGAGGAAGAAGTTAAACTTTATTCTACTACATGTGGAAATCCCACTTTCACATCACTATTTATTGAAGAGAGCTATTTCAGTCCTAAAGGATGCTGCTACAAAAGTGCTGCACTCAATATGCCAGAAAATTTGGAAAACTCAGCAGTGGCCACGGAACTGGAAAAGGTCAGTTTTCATTCCAATCCCAAAGAAAGGCAATGCCAAAGAATGCTCAAACTACCGCACAATTGCACTCATCTCACAGGCTAGCAGAGTAATGCTCAAAATTCTCCAAGCTAGGCTTCAGCAATACATGAACCGTGAACTTCCAGATGTTCAAGCTGGTTTTAGAAAAGGCAGAGGAACCAGAGATCAAATTGCCAACATCCACTGGATCATGGAAAAAGCAAGAGAGTTCCAGAAAAACATCTATTTCTGCTTTATTGACTATGCCAAAGCCTTTTGACTGTGTGGATCACAATAAACTGGAAAATTCTGAAAGAGATGGGAATACCAGACCACCTGACCTGCCTCTTGAGAAACCTGTATGCAGGTTAGGAAGCAACAGTTAGAACTGGACATGGAACAACAGAGTGGTTCCAAATAGGAAAAGGAGTATGTCAAGGCTATATATTGTCACCTTGCTTATTTAACTTATATGCAGAGTACATCATGAGAAATGCTGGGCTGGTTGAAGCACAAGCTGGAATCAAGATTGCTGGGAGAAATAGCAATAACCTCATATATGCAGATGACACCACCCTTATGGCCACAAGTGAAGAAGAACTAATTAAGAGCCTTAATTAGTTAAATTAAGAACTTTCATTAAGATCCTTTTAATGAAAGTGAAATAGGAGAGTGAAAAAGTTGGCCTAAAGCTCAACATGCAGAAAACTAAGATCATGGCATCCGGTCCCATCACTTCATGGCAAATAGATGGGGGCAGGGGGAAACAGTGGAAACAGTGGCTGACTTTATTTTTGGGTCTCCAAAATCACTGCAGATGGTGATTGCAGCCATGAAATTAAAAGACGCTTACTCCTTGGAAGGAAAGTTATGACCAACCTAGACAGCACATTAAAAAGCAGAGACATTACTTTGCCAACAAAGTCTGTCTAGTCAAGGCTATGGTTTTTCTAGTGGTCATGTATGGATGTGAGAATTAGACTATAAAGAAAGCTGAGCGCCAAAAATTGATGCTTTTGAACTGTGGTGTTGGAGAAGATTCTTGAGAGTCCCTTGGACTGCAAGGAGATCCAACCATTCCATCCTAAAGGAAATCAGTCCTGAATATTCACTGGAAGGACTGATGCTGAAGCTGAAACTCCAAGCTTTGGCCAGTGAAGAGCTGACTCATTTGAAAAGACCCTGATTGAAGGCAGGAGGAGAAGGGGACAACACAGGATGAGATGGTTGGATGGCATCACCGACCCTATGGACATGAGTTTGAGCAAGCTCTGGGAGTTGGTGATGGACCGGGAGGCCTGGCGTGCTGCAGGGGGTGGTCACAAAGACTCGGACATGACTGAGCGACTGACCTGAACTGACCTATGTATCCTTTTATATATTTTGAATATGATGACAGTCCAGAAAATTAAACCTATTTTAAATAAGCACATGAAATTAAAACCTTTAAAACCAGTGACAAAAAAATATATTTAGTAATACGTACCTAGCAGGGGGAATTCCTCTCTTATAAAGGTCCACTCTCACTTTCTCTCCCACATGTCTATAAATCTCCACCATAGCCAATATTGCAGCATCTCTAACCTGCCAAATGATTCAGAACTTAAAAAAAAAAAATACAAAATACAATAAAATACTTTACCTCCAGATAACATTACATTCACGGACCAACTTGAAGCTCCAAGTTGGTTTTAATGCCTTTAAACCCCTGGGAGATTACGTTAGGTCATTAATAAAAACCCAGATGACCTATCTAGAAATGTCTAGAGAAACCTTGTAAAAGTTTTACAGAAATCTAAGAAGCATCTAAATAAATGTGACTTTTAAAAAAGCTTCTATTTGTAATAAGATTGTGTAAAGAAGTGATAATACAAATCATTATCACAGTTAACATTTTCTTGGAATAAAACTGCCTTTTAGAAACGTGGCCTGAACTCAAACAGAAAATTATACACCAATGTTCACAGCATTATTATTCACAATAGCCAAAAAGGTGAAACGACCCAAATATCTATCTGTGGATGAATAGATAAACAAGATGTGGTGTATATTAGTTAGCCTTAGAAAGCAAAAGAAGGAAATTCTGACACACGCTACAACATGGATGAACCTTGAAGACAGTATGCTAAGTGAAATATGCCAGATACAAAAGGATAAATATCACATGGTTCCACATGATGACTGGTCAAATTCATAGGGAGAGAAAGTAAAACATGGCTGCCAGGAGCTGCAGGACTGGGGGAATGCGGGGTCACTGTGTGGCAGCTGGGACGATGGAAAAGCTCTGCAGATGGCTGGTGGTGATGGCTGCACAGCAATGCCAGTGTATTTACTGCCAGTGAACCAACTCTACACTTAAGAATGGCTGAAATGGTAAATTTTATGTTTTGAATATTTTACCACAATGAAAAGAAAAAATAAATGTGGCCTAAACACAGGAATGTGGAAGACAGCTCTTAGATCCTCTGCACAGCTCACTGCAGAAGGGGAAATAAAGAGACAGGAGAACTCTCTACAAACCTCTACAGGAAGAACAAGGGCCTAAAAGCAGGGAAACCTAGCTCAGGGTCATTCCAAATGCCCAAGCTGTGCTAAAAGAGTTACAGTCAAGATTCAACCCCACCACAAGGGACAAGTTCCAGAGCACATTCCTGTACTATGTCTATAGTATTTGTGGCTCAGGGCATGAAATCTCCAGCAAGTGATATACCACTGGCACAAGCAGGGTTATGACTGTTGCAAAAATAATGCAGGAATGAAAAGGAAGATGACAATGTGTCCTCACAATTAGCTCATAGAAGGGACACTACAGAAGCGTGTCCAGGTTCTTTGTTACTCAATCTTTCTAACTTAAGAATTATCCTTTAAGTCCCATCTATCCTTAATACTAGCCAAACAGCTAACTAACTTAAGTGACGTTGTGAATAAAACATGTTCTTAAAAACTAAATGTGGTGGAGTTTGAAAAAAAAAAAAAAATGAAGTGGAATCTTGATTTTACCACCCCCCCTTCACCCTCTCTTCTTTTTTAAACATGGAATAAGAGCACTAGAAAACAAGAGGTGGCAAAAAAACTGACTGTAAATTTAGTGCTTGAATATAAATAAAATTTTACCTGACTGTTGGAATCTCCAAACAGGATACACAAATGTGGTACCAACTTGCTGAGGACTAGTGGCTGAGCCCCAAAACTAAATATAATTTGGAAAAAAAAAAAAAAGTAAAGAGAATTTGGTTTTAATTAAATAGTAAACAAAATACTGTTATACTTTTTTCTTGTCTGTCTCAATAAGACAAATATGGTGGAG
This sequence comes from Bos javanicus, assembly GCF_032452875.1. Classification (NCBI taxonomy): domain Eukaryota; kingdom Metazoa; phylum Chordata; class Mammalia; order Artiodactyla; family Bovidae; genus Bos; species Bos javanicus. Next base: position 7,940,948 of record NC_083889.1, read on the forward strand.
AGCATGAGCATACATCATTCAAACATGAAAAGTATGAGACACAAGCAAAAACTAATCCTAAACAATGTGAGATATGGAAACTTTAATAATCATGACCGACAATGAAAACTGTCAACACATGATCCAACGGAGCAAAATGTTCAACTAATGGCACTCTTAAACCTAGCAACCTATCACTCACTCAGAAAATTTAAACTTTTGTATTAAAATACTAATTTTTTTTTTAAGACTCTGGGTCTTACACAAATTGGCATTCCACTAAAATAAGTAAATTAAAAGATATTTATTTATGCTTACTAATATTTTGATGAGGTCATGGGTTGAAAGCAAACGACAAGGGAGCCAAAAACCACAAAAGCTGTGCGGACTGAATGCACTTACAAGCTCTAGATGGCAGAAAGGACCATAGAGGAGTAAAAGAAATAAAACAAAGGTATAGTTAGAGAAGAGGAAGTAACACTACAGGAAAAATTGAAAGCTCCTACACACTACCTATCTTGCTGCACAGAACTTGAAAAAACTAATCCAGAAAGAGAACAAACGCTTTCGTTTACAATTTCCTCAGACTGGAGCTCTGCGGCATCTCTGCTGTCGGATCTCTGCATACTGTGGCCAGCTGCACTGTCTGATTACCTGGGGGGTTTTACTCAGTCCATGATTTTGGTAACCACCTGCACTGCTCTAGAACGCCTAGGGCAAGTGGCAAAAGGGGGCTGGGGAAATTGGCTACAACAGCTAAAATACCACAGAGTTAAAGAAAACTCCAAACTGGGTCCAGAACAGAAGTAGATTCTAAGTTCTACCAGCATATTTGTTATATGACCATCCATTTCGGGTGGCAACCACTAACATACGAAAGAGAAAAAGAGAAACTTATCAGTGACTAATAATTTTTAATTAACAACATGAGAGAGCACTTACACACAAAAAAATTAGCAGATAAAGCTATCAAATAAGATTAAAATGCTGGTGACAGAGATCAATTAACAACTATCAACTATTTAAAATCTATTATTTCTATAGCTTTCCTTGTGCTTTGTGAAATCGATACATTGTTTTTTCTAGAAAAATGAAAAACATATTTGAATAATCATAAAACTTACATGTTTAATGTTTCAATAAGACACAGACACACGCCTTCTCGAGATCGAAAATTCTTGTGCTTAAAACCAGAGGCCAACTGTTCCCAAATGTACTATTTGAAAGAAAAGTAAACATGTATAACAAAAAATTAAATTACTCATGTTATAATCTTTTATCTATTTTCGACCGTACTACCAGCCTTACTGACAGCTAAACCTTCCCACGGACTGTTCACTTCTCTGCAAGCTTTTCTAAGCCAAATTTGCACTGATGCTGCTCTCACCCATTTTTAATATCTTAATCACATTTTTAACTTTGATTTTCTATCTTTTACTTTAGATTTCAATTATTCTTGGAAAAACTGTGTCTAATACCTAAAAACCTTAGAACTTCCAAGGACACAGAAATTTCTCTAAGCTTTAGAAACCTTCAGTAACAATGCTACCATTATAAGCCTCGGAGTACTGTCAGCATTTAAAAGGTCCAATGTTGCCTAGCAACTAGTACAGACTGTCACAAGGAATAGGCTTTTTCAACATTTTATAATTCAGGCTGTTTTCCTCTTAACACTGGATCCAAATACAGAAACACATTTGGGCAAATCATTCTATTGCTACCCACCCAGTAATCTTTTCTTTTTGAAAAAGCATAGATAAACCTATACAATCGAAAACAATTACATGGGTTTGTTATAAGAAGGAATTGAGCTTTGTTTTCCCAAACATATAGCCAACTGTCCCAATCAGTCTTTTCTCCACATTTAAGAAACACCACCCTTACCATTGACTAATGTGTACACACACACATATACACAAACTTTCACACATACATACGTACAAATGCCTCTTCCTGGACTCTATTCTCCCTGGACTCTGTATTCAATTTCTACTAATATTATTTCTCTCTGCCAAATTTTCTGGAGAGTAACTTACAAGTTTACAAAAAAAAAGTCTTAAATGTGAATAACCTGACCTATTAACACCATGTCAGAACACTTCTCTATACTTACGTTTATGTCCAAAGACATAAGGATGCCCTTTATAGCACTCATTGTAACAATAGCATGTCAAAAACAAGTTAAAATTCGAATTGCTAAGCAAGTATCAAAGGATACTCACCAAGTTATAAATAAGGACTTATATACATATTTATATCTTTATATTCTAGGGTATAAAAAAACAGAGGAAGTCTACTTTTACAACTCAATTCTCCAGATTTTTTAAATAAAATATACATAATACAATTCTTATATTGTATTTTAAATAACACAATATCATTGTATATTTTGTAAACTGATTTTTTTCCCACTAAAAGTGAGCTACTCTTTAAATATTTGTTTACATGTCACTTTACTCCTCCTTCAAAATACATCCATAAGACCAATTTTTTTCTACCACATTCATAAAACACAGGTACTATCATCTAACATATGCCTTATATAACTAGCAACCACTTGTTACAATAAAAATTTTCTCCCTGTCTCAGTAAGGGTTTCAGAAACTCATATAACCCTCACTGAACACCAATATAATTTGCAGGTAGTGAAAACCAGAAAATCCTAACAAATAATATAATCAGTACACTGTCAAATCACTGAAATCTGTAAGTTAGCTTTTTGAAAAAGCATTAAAGAGCAGAAAATAAGAAAAAGAAAACCCAAAAAATCAAGCAGTTAAATACTGACAACTTTTTAAAAATTTCAATGTCTTTAAAGCATTAGCAATAATTCACTGTTTAAAATTCTAAGTTTCACATCCCTGGGGCTTTATTGACTTGCTGTGATTACCACCTATCTTTACTGTTAGTTAATCATCAATGAGCAGAATCTGAACTTTAAAATGCAGGCTTACCATAGGTGGTGCTACCTGATCCATTAATTTCAGTATCAGAGTCTGAGCTTCATCTCGAACCTTGTCTTTGGCATCTCCCATTCTGTCTACTAAAGCTACAATAACTAGAGAAATGAGGAGAGAAAAGAATAAATATTTATAATTCATCTCCATTTATGAACTGTACTTTACAAAATTACAGACATCAATTATTTCCATAATGAAAAGTTATGAAGCAAACTGTTTCAAGTTCTCTATCCATGACTCCAATCAAAAATAACTGAAAAGCAAAGTTTCATAAGAATACATACGGTATGATATCCACTTAATAATATTCAAAAAACAGGCAAAACTTACTATTATTCTGTCTAGAGATTCATATAGATGGTTAAGTGCTACAGAGCAGCAAGGGAATGATTATCCCAAGGTCATGACAATAGTCACCTCTGGTAAATAGTGGGAGGTGTCTACAGGAAAGCACTTATAAGGAACTGGAAGAGTTCTAGTTTTTTGACCTGGGCATAGACAGTTGTTGGTTTTACAATTATTCCTTAAATTGTACATGCTTGATATGTATTCTTCTGTATGTACAATGTATTACTCAAATGACAAAAAAAAAAAAAGCCTGGTCCATGAGACTGAGGTCCTTCTCTACTATATCCAAGCCTCTGGCACTATTCCAAGAAAGACGGCTGGAAAGGCAGGTTAGAGTCCATTCCTGGAGAGTTTTCATGGAACAGGCTTCCATAACTATAACTCAACAAAGCACTGTGAAGAAATCATACCTATTGAGGGTGGGGAAGGAGCAAATGGGAGGGTGGATAGAACTGAAGTTATGGGCTGTAGTCAGCCCATAGGGTAAAAACACCTCATAGTCAAAATTATATTTTTGTAATCCCTTAAATTACCATTTGGAGAAGGCAATGGCACCCCACTCCAGTACTCTTGCCTGGAAAACCCCATGGATGGAAGAGCCTGGTAGGCTGCAGTCTATAGGGTTGCTAAGAGTCAGACATGATGGAGTGACTTCACTTTCACTTTTCATTTTCATGCATTGGAGAAGGAAATGGCAACCCACTCCAGTGTTCTTGCCTAGAGAATCCCAGGGACGGCGGAGCCTGGTGGGCTGCCGTCTATGGGTCGCACAGAGTCGGACACGACTGAAGCGACTCAGCAGCAGCAGCAGCAAGTTACCACTATCACTTAGTGTGGTGATATCAGGTGTGTGACCAAACTACTTAATCTTTTTGTCTTTATCTCCTCAACCCATAAATGTCTGGAGCAGTACTCACCTCAGATTACTGAGATACATGTAAACAACTCAGAAAGTGAGGGACACTGGGTAAACATCAAATGGGTCCCCTACTGCTCCCATCAGCCTACAGGTTCAAAAGCACAGATATTAACTTCTTTTGTTTTTACTGTGATCTTACAGCTACAGCCTTCCTTTCTCTGAGGCCACAGAGGCTGAGGCCTAATTACTCTAGTTATTTACAGACATACAATTAAATGTGTACCTAATGTGATGCCAACGTAGTCTACAATGTAACACTGTCTACAGTGTAACAATCAGAATTGATATAATGATGATTAACAACATTTAAGGGAAGAAGAAACACATCCTTTTTGGAAGAAAATGAAAAGCCAACCATGCAAAATGGAATGATCATCCAAATATCTAAGCTTAATCAAGGAAATGATTATTTAAGGAAACAAAATCTTTGCCATAATAAAAATCATAACCCTAACCATGAGGCAACTGAAGTATCTGTCAGTTGAAACAATATAAATCCTTCTCATCTTTTTTTAATTTTTTTTAACTTATTTACTTATTTGGCTCTGCTGGGTCTTAGCTGTGGCATGCAGGATCTTTAGTTGCTGCATGTAGCATCTAGTTCCCTGACCAGGGATCGAAACTGGGTCCCCTGTATTTGGAGGGCAGTCCTAGACAATGGGCCACTAGCAAAGTCCGAATCCTTCTCATCTTGCTTAGACATATATTGTTAACACTAGAGAAGTTCTCCCACATCTACAGAATTGGCTACTGTGGGACTCTGGTTCTGACAGCTTTGGACAGACAGAGACAAAACAAAACATTTAATAAATGTTAGATATTATTATGTACTATAGCAAGGAGAGATAAGAAAGCCTTCCTTAGCAATCAATGCAAAGAAACAGAGGAAAACAACAGAATGGGAAAGACTAGAGATCTCTTCAAGAAAATTGGAGATATCAAGGGAATATTTCAAGCAAAGATGGGCTCAATAAAGGACAGAAATGGTATGGACCTAACAGAAGCAGAAGATATTAAGAAGAGGTGGCAAGAATACACAGAAGAACTGTACAAAAGAGATCTTCATGACCCAGATAATCACGATGGCGTGATCAATCACCTAGAGCCAGACATCCTGGAATGTGAAGTCAAGAGGGCCTTAGGAAGCATCACTATGAACAAAGCTAGTGGAGGTGACAGAATTTCAGTTGAGCTATTTCAAATCCTAAAAGATGATGCTATGAAAGTGCTGCACTCAATATGCCCAGCAAATATGGAAAACTCAGCAGAGGCCACAGGATTGGAAAAGGTCAGTTTTCATTCCAATCCCAAAGAAAGGCAATGCCAAAGAATGCTCAAACTACCGCACAATTGCACTCATCTCACACACTAGTGAAGTAATGCTCAAAATTCTCCAACCCAGGCTTCAGTAATATGTGAACTGTGAACTTCCAGATGTTCAAGCTGGTTTTAGAAAAGGCAGAGGAACCAGAGTTCAAATTGCCAACATCTGTTGGATCATCGAAAAAGCAAGAGAGTTTCAGAAAAACATCTATTTCTGCTTTACTGACTATGCCAAAGCCTTTGACTGTGTGGATCACAATAAACTGTGGAAAATTCTGAAAGAGATGGGAATACCAGACCACCTGACCTGCCTCTTGAGAAATCTGTATGCAGGTCAGGAAGCACCAGTTAGAACTGGACACAGAACAACAGACTGGTTCCAAATAGGAAAAGGAGTATGTCAAGGCTTATATCGTCACCCTGCTTATTTAACTTATATACACAGTACATCATGAGAAACGCTGGGCTGGAAGAAGCACAAGCTGGAATCAAGATTGCCGGGAGAAATATCAATAACCTCAGATATGCAGATGACACCACCCTTACGGCAGAAAGTGAAGAGGAACTCAAAAGCCTCTTGATGAAAGTGAAAGTGGAGAGTGAAAAAGTTGGCTTAAAGCTCAACATTCAGAAAACGAAGATCATGGCATCTGGTCCCATCACTTCATGGCAAATAGATGGGGAAACAGTAGAAATAGTGGCTGATTTTATATTTTGGGCTCCAAAATCACTGCAGATGGTGACTATAGCCATGAAATTAAAAGACGCTTACTCCTTGGAAGGAAAGTTATGACCAACCAAGATAGCATATTGAAAAGCAGAGACAACAAAGTCTGTCTATTCAAGGCTATGGTTTTTCCAGTAGTCATGTATGGATGTGAGAGTTGGACTATAAAAAAAGCTGAGCGCCGAAGAATTGATGCTTTTTAACTGCAGTGTTAGAGAAGACTTTTGAGAGTCCCTTGGACTGCAAGGAGATCCAACCAGTCCATCCTAAAAGAGATCAGTCCTCGGTGCTCTTTGGAAGGACTGATGTTGAAGTTGAAACTCCAATACTTTGGCCACCTGATGCAAAGAGCTAACTCACTGGAAAAGATCCTGATGCTGGGAAAGATTGAGGGCAGGAGAAAGAGATGACAGAGGATGAGATGGTTGGATGGCATTACCGACTCAATGGACACGAGTTTGGGTAGACTCTGGGAGTTGGTGATGGAGAGGGAGGCCTGGAGTGCTGCGGTTCATGGGGTCACAAAGAGTCTAACACGACTGAGCGACTGAACTGAATTGAAGCACTGAATTATCTCATTTAATCCTCATAACAACCCTATGAAATAGAGTAGGTCCATTGGATGAAGAAGGTCCAGAGGCATTTTAAGTACCTGGATCAAGGTCACACAAGTAGCAAGTAGTGAAAACCAGGATTTAAGTAATCTTCTAGGTCACGGTCATAATTAATTCCATTTATTTGTACCTGAGGTGGTGTGTGTGTATGTGTATTAACAACCACATGACAACAATGGGAAAATAAAAATAGACACATCATTCCTGAGTGGTTGAGTTTAACTCCAAAGAGAAAATAAAGGGACTTTCCTGGTGGTCCAGTGGTTAAGACTACCTGCTTCCACTGCAGGGTTTTATACCTGGTGGGAGATCTGAGATCTCCTAAACTGCAGTCAAAAAAAAAATCTGACCCAAACAGGAGCTCACTTCAATTTAAAAACTAAAATTTATAAAATATAAACAACAAAATCAAAAAACTTCACACTACATAAACTGCAGACTTACAGCTATTAACAAAATTTCATAAATATTTTGCACTAGAATCCCTTTTTAATATATATACTCTTGGAGTCAAATAGAACAAGATTTATTTCTAGCTCTACTGGTTATTTGTTTACGTAAGATAGGAAACTTCTCTTAGTTCAAAGATTTTCTCGTCTGTAAAATAAGGAGGGATCCAGGTCTATACCTCACATGGCGAGTGAGAGAATAAGTAAAACTGGTAAAAAGCACCTGTGCCAAGACCATAACGAGCATTCAGAAGTGTCAGCACTCTTCCTGACAGACCTGTATATAATGACCTCCAAATTATTTATTATTCAACATACGCAATCAATAATCACTGGGAATCCAAAACAGAGCTTTTCACTCTGTAAACTCTCAAAAAGAACTTGTTAAACAAATAAATACATTTATCATAGACTGGAATTTGGACAGTGAAACATGAAAGAAGTTAGTATATTTTATTAGTATAAACACGGAAGCATAGCTGTATTATTTTATTCTCTTAGCATTCTCTTAGCATTGTATAAGATGCAAACCATTTACAAGATGCAAAGCTGAGGACCATGTACCCTGACTGCTCTAATACTTTCTACAACATCATTTTGGACTAAAACTTATCTGTTTAAGATTTGTAAATATCTTTAAATATCTTTACTGGATTTTGTTTTCATAAAGTTCCCTGGCAGTCCAGTAGTTAGGACTCCCTGTTTTCACTGCCAAGGGGCCAGGTTCAATCCGCGGTTGGGGAACTAGGATCCTGCAACCTGCATGACCAAGGGTGGTAGTGGCAAGTAGGGGACAGACAAAAAATAACCAAGGCCGGTGGTCAGTGTTAAATTAAATTGTGTTTTGGGGAGGTTTGAACATTTAATTTTTCCATAAAACATCTAGTAACCAAAGAAAATGTAAATATACTAATAATTACATTAATAGAGTCCATACTCTTTTTGGTACTAGAACTGACCATGGATCCCAATTTTCCTAAAACTTCACTATTACTATAAAAAGATTAAAAATATCTGTAACAATAGTTAATAACCTAAGTGTATCAAAAGAAAAACAGTATCACTCATAGCAAGTTACATATATCCAAGGTTACAGGTTACGTTATCAAAAAAAAAAAAAAACCCTCCAAAACATAACTGAATTCAATTTCCTTTCAAGGAAAGGCTTCTAAAATAGTTTGGCTGAGATTTAAGATGGAGTAAAACAAGAAAGTGTTAGTTGCTTAGTCATGTTCGATGTGGAATTCTCCAGGCAAGAATAGTGGACTGGGTAGTCATTCTCTTCTCGAGGGGCTCTTCCCAACCCAGGGATAGACCCCGGGTCTCCTGCATTGCAGGCAGATTCTTCAAGTCAACTCTGGGATTCTTAGTCTAGTAATATATTTCTCTAAGAGCACAAAGATACACTACAGCCTATCTTGTAGAGGTAATTTGTCACACAAATTAGAAATAATTATTTGAGGATAATCTTTCATTTATGTAAAGCAGAGAAGCCCAGTAAATGGATAAAAAATAGGCATTCAATAAATGGTAGCAAAACTGTGATTAAATATTCCTATTACATCACACTGACTCTGAAATAATAACAAGCTCACGTTTCACTAAGAACAATAATGAACACTTAGGGTTTAAAGTGAAAACAACACTAACAGTAAATGCATAGGGGTAAACAAAAAGAGTAAGAGATTAACAGATAAAAAGCTATACACATAAGACTATGTAGTTATGTGGGAAATATATACAAAAAGCACTAGCCAACAAAAACAACTTAATGTAATTAATTAATTTTTAAGGGTATAGAATCATGAAGTAAAGAAAAATTCAGTACTGGGTGAGATTAATCTGAAAAACCCCTACATACTAAAATCAGAAGTAAATCATTAAAAGAGAAAGGAAGGACCCTGGAGAAAAGAAGATTTGAAAAAGAAAAAACAGCATAGCAGAGGCATAAACAAGTTAAGCCAGAACTAACAAGAGTGAGCAAGTTTTTGATTAACAAAAGTGGACAGTATTTACTGACGATCACAGATAAATAAGGCTGCTGAGGTGGAGAAGAGTCATACGGGCTGAGAAGACTGAAACTCCAAGGACAGCAAAATCAGAAGTAAGTTTTAAAAACAGGATAGTCCTGGGAGGCAGCAAATGAGGATTCTGGTCCTAATATTTCCACAGTACCTAAATTCCAGCAGTCAGTACGTACATCAAACTACATCTGGTTATGTGTGAGAAGTAAGTGAGATATGGAATACCCAGAATTACTCTGAAGTCTGAAATATTGTCTGCAAAACTAATAGGGCAGGGGTCACAAATTCAGATGCCTACAGTCAAGGAGGTGCCAGAAACACCAAAAACGAGCCAGATCCAAGAACTGCAGTATTCCAACCTGTATATTATAACCAAGATTCCAGTTATGAGGAGACAAGAGGAAATGGCAGGAACTTAAGGGCTGGAAAGCTCGTGACCCAAAGAGGAAGCTACAGCAGAGCTTCTATAGATATTCGTATGTGGGAATGCAAAGACGATCAGGGTTGCTGCATTGGCCAATTTTCAAGACAAGCTGCAAATATGAATTTTTATGTAAAATTTCCTAAATGTTAATTCAAATTACTTTAAGATAAGACATAAGCAAGTAACACATGTTAACATCTATCATAGGATTTTAACCAGGAGATTGACAGTTTCAAAAATCATCTTTTCAGAAGCAATTCATACAAAGATTGAATTGGAACCAGGTATTAGTTTTCATTCCAATCCCAAAGAAAGGCAATGCCAAAGAATGGTCAAACTACTGCACAATTGCACTCATCTCACATGCTAGTAAAGTAATGCTCAAAATTCTCCAAGCCAGCCTTCAGCAATATGTGAACCATGAACTTCCTGATGTTCAAGCTGGTTTTAGAAAAGGCAGAGGAACCAGAGATCAAATTGCCAACATCTGCTGGATCATGGAAAAAGCAAGAGAGTTCCAGAAAAACATCTATTTCTGCTTTATTGACTATGCCAAAGCCTTTGACTGTGTGGATCACAATAAACTGTGGAAAATTCTGAAAGAGATGGGAATACCAGACCACCTGACCTGCCTCTTGAGAAATCTGTGTGCAGGTCAGGAAGCACCAGTTAGAACTGGACATAGAACAACAGACTGGTTCCAAATAGGAAAAGGAGTACATCAAGGCTGTATACTGTCACCCTGTTTATTTAACTTATATGCAGAGTACATCATGAGAAACGCTGGACTGGAAGAAACACAAGCTGGAATCAAGATTGCTGGGAGAAATATCAATAACCTCAGATATGCAGATGACACCACCCTTATGACAGAAAGTGAAGAGGAACTCAAAAGCCTCTTGATGAAAGTGAAAGTGGAGAGTGAAAAAGTTGGCTTAAAGCTCAACATTCAGAAAACGAAGATCATGGCATCCGGTCCCACCACTTCATAGGAAATAGATGGGGAAACAGTGGAAACAGTGTCAGACTTTATTTTTCTGGGCTCCAAAATCACTACAGATGGTGACTGCAGCCATGAAATTAAAAGACGCTTACTCTTTGGAAGGAAAGTTATGACCAACCTAGATAGCATATTCAAAAGCAGAGACGTTACTTTGCCAACAAAGGTTCGTCTAGTCAAGGCTATGGTTTTTCCTGCGGTCATGTATGGATGTGAGAGTTGGACTGTGAAAAAGGCTGAGCGCCGAAGAATTGATGCCTTTGAACTGTGGTGTTGGAGAAGACTCTTGAGAGTCCCTTGGACTGCAAGGAGATCCAACCAGTCCATTCTGAAGGAGATCAGCCCTGGGATTTCTTTGGAAGGAATGATGCTAAAGCTGAAACTCCAGTACTGTGGCCACCTCATGCGAAGAGTTGACTCATTGGGAAAGACTCTGATGCTGGGAGGGATTGGGGGCAGGAGGAGAAGGGGAACACTGAGGATGAGATGGCTGGAATGGCATCACTGACTCGATGGACGTGAGTCTGAGTGAACTCCGGGAGTTGGTGATGGACAGGGAGGCCTGGCGTGCTGTGATTCATGGGGTCTCAAAGAGTCGGACACAACTGAGCGACTGATCTGATCTGATTGATTAAAAAGGAAATAATACAGATAGGGACAGTTACTCACATACTTCCGTTGAAAGGAGAGGCAGTAAAAATAAAGGCATATATTGGCAGAATTGAGTGGTATACTGAACATGAAGCTGACAAAAGATAATTTGAAAATAAGGATGATGGTACACTGTGAGGCATTAACTGAATCCATAAAAGAAATCACAAACATCTGAGGCTATCCTTAAATACATTTCTATATAATAGGACCCAATCCACTCATTGAAGCACTCCAGAAGGCACACAAAGGTCACTTCGGTTGAAAAGGCAAGTCCAGCCCAGTCTGCCACCTAACTTCTATACACAAGTGTGACAGCGGCGCAGCACTCTGGACTGCAGACACACCACAAGTGCTGGTCGGAGCGTGGCCAGCAGCCCAGGGCCAGTCTACAAACATCTTGTGGTCAAGACAGTGAGTGTTTCTAAAACACGGTTTGGAAACAATATGACCAAAGTAAATTTTACATTTGTTGACTCTCACAATAAAAATTGAGCCTTGTATTTTTTTTCATTTCATTTCACTATAATTTATTTGTACTGTATTTTATAAAATACTGGTGTGCAATAGACAAGCAATGAAAAAACTGGTCCCTTACCACAGATAAGACTGAAAAGTGGTGCTGCAAATTATGTTGCAAATTATTAATATGTTACAAAAAAGTAAAAGATACAGTAAAAAAAAATTGAAATAAGAAGTAAAAATCTATTAGATGTATATTCGATAATTTTTTTGCTTTTGTGTTTGTCTCAAAGGAAACATATTTATTTAAATAGGCTTCCAGACCACCTGACCTGCCTCTTGAGAAATCTGTATGCAGGTCAGGAAGCAACAGTTAGAACTGGACACAGAACAACAGACTGGTTCCAATTAGGAAAAATAGTACATCAAGGCTGTATATTGTCACCCTGCTTATTTAATTTACATGCAGAGTACATCATGAGAAACGCTGGGCTGGAAGAAACACAAGCTGGAATCAAGATTGCCAGGAGATTTATCAATCACCTCAGATATGCAGATGACACCACCCTTATGGCAGAAAGTGAAGAGGAACTAAAGAGCCTCTTGATGAAAGTGCAAGAGGAGAGTGAAAAAGTTGGCTTAAAGCTCAACATTCAGAAAACGAAGATCATGGCATCTGGTCCCATCACTTCATGAGAAATAGATGGGGAAACAGTGGAAACAGTGGAAACAGTGTCAAATTTTATTTTTTTGTGCTCCAAAATCACTGAAGATGGTGACTGCAGCCATGAAATTAAAAGACCTTACTCCTTGGAAGGAAAGTTATGACCAACTTAGATAGTATATTGAAAAGCAAAGATACTACTTTGCCAACAAAGGTCCATCTAGTCAAAGCTATGGTTTTTCCAGTGGTCATGTATGGATGTGAGAGCTGGACTGTGAAGAAAGCTGAGGGCCAAAGAATTGATGCTTCTGAACTGTGGTGTTGGAGAAGACTCTTGAGAGTCCCTTGGACTGCAAGGAGATACAACCAGTCCATCAGTCCTGGGTGTTCACTGGAAGGACTGACACTGAAGCTGAAACTCCAATACTTTTGCCACCTCATGCAAACAAAAAGTTGACTGATTGGAAAAGACCCTGATGCTGGGAGGGATTGGGGGCAGGAGGAGAAGGGGACAACAGAGGATGAGATGGCTGGATGGCATCACTGACTCGATGGACATGAGTTTGAGTGAACTCCGGGAGTTGGTGATGGACAGGGAGGCCTGGAGGTGTGCTGTGATTCATGGGGTTGCAAAAAGTCAGACACAACTGAGCAACTGAACTGAACTGAACTGAAAATCTTTCATGTCTCAGCAAATTAAAATACTAAGTAGTAGATCTCTGAATTGTATACAATTACATTTGTGCATTTACAGAGAACTAATTCTGTTAAACAAAAACTATGAAAAAGTCAGTATGTGAAACACTAAAATAATTTGTAAATAAAATGAACTTACCCATTGCTACATAGGACTTAAATCGTGTTGATAATCTGTCCACAAAGGCACTTAAAATTTCCAATCCCATTAATGAGACCTACAGACAGAAAGAAATTTTAATGAATACAAATTACAGATGTATAACAATATGTAACTGCGACATAAAGTTCTTCATCTATTACCACTGAAATATTCAGGGTAAACAGTCATGAGCTTAGGGCACGCTATTCTTAAATGGCCAATAACAATAATAATATGCAAATGCAGGAAGATAGTGATATAGCCTATTTGGCAAAATATTAATAACTGCTGAATTAGGTAAAGGGTACACAGGAGTTCACGGACTATATCTGCAAGTTTCCTGTAATGTTGAAATGTTTCTTAAATGAAACATTTAAGCAAAAACAGCACATTTCATTACAGAGGAATTCCAGCTTCTGTCTAGGATGAAGAAACTGGAAACAATGATCACTCCCACTGTAAACAAGAAAAAGCCAAATAATCTACAAAACCGTAACTATTCTTGAATCCATTTAGAAAGCTATGGTTGTAGAATCATCATCTAGCTTGAAATCTTAAGGAAAGACAGATGCCAAGGAGAGATGAGACATAAGCAGTAGGTCACATGTGGAAGAGGACATAAGATGAAGCCACAGTACAAGTGGGTAAAAAGAATTCAGGTATATTCAACTCCTTGTTAATACCTGAGTGTGGGTTAGCGTGAAAATACAGAAACCTATTAGCGGCAGACACAAGGAGAGTTCACGTCTACTTGCAGGCTTTCTCCACAAACCTCCACTAGACACTCACAATTAAGACTGAGAACAGGGCGGGAGATCAGAGAAAGTCTCTTGGTAGTTACAAGTCTTGGTAGAAACGAGTAGCTACCTCTACAAGCAAATCACAAACCTTTTCCAGCTCCTTGTCCTATAAGAAACAAAAGTTTGAAGCTACAGATGGAAAGAGAAACACTGTTATCCTCCTGACAGAGGTAAAAACTAACAACTACTAAGAGAAAAGGGAAAAAAAAAAAGCCTTCTACTTCAAGGGCAGGAGCAGGAAACCACACTGGGCTCTCGTGGATAAAGCTCTCCAGGTGAGGAGGGACAGGATTTCTGACAGAGCTTTACCTTAAGGGTCAGGGACAGAGGGTTCCTAAGACTGAAGCTGGGCCAGGAAAACAGAATAGCCCCACTACTCATAAACGAGGCAGCAAGGTAAGAAGAAGCAACCGCAGTTTACCACTGGGGAAAGGAGAAAACCCCTCTCTGAAGTACAAGAAAAAAGAGACAGCCTAAAGTGTATGTAGATGATTTACAAGCTGGAATCAAGACTGCAAGAAGTATCAACAGCCACAGATATATAGATGATACTACTCTAATGGCAAAAAATAAAGAACTAAAAGAGCCTCTTGATGAGGGTGATAGACAAGAGAGAAAAGTCTGTCTTCAAACTCAACATTCAAAAAACTAAGATCATGGCATCTAGTCCCATCATTTCATGGCAAATAGAAGAGGAAAAAGTGGAAGCAGTGACAGATTTTATTTTCTTGGGCTCCAAAAATCACTGTGGATAGTGACTGCAGCCATGAAATTAAAAGATGCTTGCTCCTTGGAAGAAAAGCTATGACAAACCTAGACAGCATATTAAAAAGCAGAGACACCACTTTGCTGAGAAAGGTCCATCTAGTCAAAGCTATGGTTTGTCCAGTAGTCATGTATGGATGTGAGAGTTGGACCATAAAGAAGGCTGAGCGCTGAAAAATCAATGCTTTCGAATCGTGGTGCTGGAGGAGACTCTGGAGAGTCCCTTGGACTGCAAGGATATCCAACCAGGCAATCCTAAAGGAGATCAACCCTGAATATCTACTGGAACAACAGATGCAGAAGCTGAAGCTCTCGTACTTTGGCCACCTGATGTGAAGAGTCAACTCAATGGAAAAGACCCTGATGCTGGGAAAGACTGAAGGCAAAAGAAGGGGGCAGCAGAGGATGAGATGGTTAGATAGCATCATTGACTGAATGAACATGAATGTGAACGAACTCCGGGAGATAGAGGAGGACAGAGGAGCCTGGCACGCTGCAGTCTATGGGGTCACAAAGAGTCAAACACGACTTAGCGACTGAACAACAACAAAGTTGGGGGGTGGGTGCAGAAACAATGAGGACTCAACAATTCCACTCCTAGGTATATACCCAAAGGGATTAAAGCAGGACATAGATGCTTGCCTGCCAATGTCATTATACATCATTCATCACAGCCCAAAGGTAGAAAAGCCCAAATGGCCATCAGATTGGTAAATAAACAAAATGTGGTATATGCATGCAATCAAATACAATTTGGCCATAAACAGTAATGACTGATGGGCTTCATGGTGACTCAGACAGTAAAGAATCTGCCTGCAATGCGGGGGACGAGGGTTGGGAAGATCCCCTGGAGGGCATGGCAACCCACTCCAGTATTCCTGCCTGGAGAATTCCTAGGGACAGGGGAGCCTGGCGAGCTACAGTCCATGGAGGTGCAAAGGGTCGGACCTGACTGAGCGACTAAGCACACAGCAGGGTGATGACCAACACAAGCTACAACATGGACAGACCTTGAAAACATTCTGAGGAGTGAAAAAGCCAGACACAAATGGTTACATGTTGTGTGATTCAACTTCTCAGAAATGTCCAGAACAAACAAATCCAAACAGAGAGAAAGTAGATGAGTAGTGCTTAGGGCTAGTGGATGTAGGGGGTAGGGAGGTAACAGCTAAATGGTACAGGGGTTTTTTTTGAGGTAATGAAAATGCTCCAAAATCGACTGTGCTGACAGTCATGCATACCTGCAAATACACTAAAAAACAATGAGGTGTGCATCTGAAACGAGGGAACCGTGTAACATGTGAATTACATCAATAAAGCTATTAAAAACTTAACTGGAAGTGCACAGTCACACTCATACACAAAATTTCATAGATGATGAAAGCAATATCTGAAATCAGCAGGAAAAACACACACTCTTAGTAAGAACTCACTTAGGAATCTATCCTGAAGATACACCAGCAAAATTATGAGAAGACACAAAAAGACTAATGCAAGAGACTGGAAACTACCCAAACGTTCATCAGTATGAGACAGATTCAAAAATTATGGTCCATCCACACTACTGAGTACTATGACACTTTAAAAATAAAACTGAGGGCTACCGAACTTTTGCTTTACAATGAACTCCAAGATACATTAAGTGAAAAAAGCAAGTTGGAGAGACACATATTTAATATATATTTAAAAATGGGACTACAGGTCGGGGGTGGAAGGGAGGCTCAACAGCAAGGGAATATATGTATACTTAGAGCTGATTCACGTAGTAGAAAGTAACACAATGTTGTAAAGCAATTTTCCTCCAATTAAAAAATTTTAATTAAAAGAAATTTTAAAGGAGGGCTACAAATATTAAGGGATATAGTTATGAATGTTTAAAAAATAACAACAATGGAAAGATAATCAGAAAAAAAAAATTTTATGGCTGGGAATAGGGTATAAGTCACAGACAAAGAAAACAGACTACTTTGAATATACCTTCTTTGCAGCAATAACTAATTTCATTGAAAATGAAATAAAATAAGTAAAAATAATGGGATGTTAGTCACTCAGTCATGTCCAACTCTTTGAGACCCCATGAACTCTGTAGCCCACCCAGGCTCCTCTGTCCACGGAATTCTCCAGCCAAGAATCCTGGAGTGGGTTGCCATTGCTTTCTCTAGGGATCTTCTCGACCCAGGGATCAACCCTAGGTCTCCCACACTGCAGGTAGATTCTTAACCATCTGAGCCACCAGGAAGCCCAAGTAAACTGCAATGTATACTCAATTAACAGCATAACCACACAGAAGACTATTCCAAGTGACTAAAATAAAGCAATTTGACTGTCCCTCTCTAGTGGGATATACCCTAAAGACAAAAACAAAACTCTGCCAAAGAGAAACTGTCAATGTTATTTAGAATTTCTGTTGATAAAAGGAGATATAGATGGAAGATATATAAAAATAGCAAAAACTGCAGTCTTGAATCTGAATATCAGTATGAACTGAAGAAATATTATTCTTTAAAATTAAAAAATCTAGAAACAAAGATCAAATGAGTAACAATAAGTTCCATGAGCACCTACGTTGTAGTTTCCACATACCATTTCCCACAAAAAGGAACCAAGTAGCTGATTCCAGGGCAGGAGCAGGAATATGATCTCATGATACTGGAGAGCAAAGACTACCAAAGATTCTTAGGGTCATCTGATAGAACAGTTTGGATATTAGTAAGAATAATAACTGGGAACTTCCCTGAAGATTCAGTGGTTAAGACTCCACCCTTCCACTGTAGGGGACATGGGTTCAATCCCTGGTTAAGGAACTTGAAATGTATTAGACATATTTAAATGCAAGACTTCGTATGATAATAAAAACTATCTGGCCAACACTGAAGCATGCTAGTTACTTTTACCTCATTATTTTCACAATTAGTAAATAAAGAAAGAAATTATACAAACTATACAAAAGGAATGAAACAAGGTTCAGAATTTAGAGTTCCAGAATATCACAATCACTGACAGTAATGCCACTTGTAAAGTCTGAACCACCAGCAACCACACACCAGTAGTGGTCTGAATTGGCAGTGGTAACATTTACAGCAACATGGACTGGGGCAGCCATCTGACTAGCATTATGTCTCCCTGGGTAATCAGGCTGGCACATTTATACACTGAAACATTTTATCTCATTGTAACTATATGTAATTTTCCTTTATAGTACAGTGAGAACATACTGGGGATTTTTAAAAATGATGTGTATTGAGTATTATCTATAAACTTTATTTCAGGATTGTAAGGGGGAGCATTAAAAGAGGGTGCTGGCAGCTTCCCTGGCAGTCTAGTGGTTAAGACACCATACTTTCATTGCAGGAGGCATGCGTTTGATCCCTGGTCAGGGAACTAAGATCCCACATGCCACATGGCACAGCCAAAAAAAAAAAAAAGAGGGGGCACTAAATTGGACAGGGTTCACAATCACTACCCTACAGAACTCTCATACACACATACAGGTGACAATGCAAAAGAACAATGTGAATAGTAAAAAGTTAAAAACCTGGATGTTCTTCCAATGTGGCAGGCAAGCGAAAAAGACAAGATCCATATATACAGACAGACTTCAAACAAAAAAAATAGTATACTGTAAGAAATTGATGGTTTATAAGATATACAATCAAGGTTTTGCTAACACTGGAAGGTGGCATCATCCTTCAGATGGTAAAAGAGCTGTGATTTTGTATTACAAGAAAAGACTTGAAATCCTAGCATGTTACTAGCCCAGCACTACACAGTTATAATATAAATGCTATTTAGTGTTCTTCCCATTTTGAGAGTCTACTTATTACATTTACAGACAGACAAAATAAAAAAGAGTAGAGATGACAAGTGATAGGATGTTGAAGAGGTTTACCAAAGTACAGAAAAGGAAAGGAAAATTCTAATGTCCCTTGGTTCAAGTACTCTACCAATTTACCAGGTCTAGGACCTAAGCCAAAATACTGACATCTTTTCTACACAATGAGGAAACAGTACTGGCTTTCTAAGGCCACCTTAAAGATGAAATGAGATAATGGAAACAAAGCACAGAGACAATGCGTGGTACTCACGAAGGGCTCTTTAAATGGTGGTAATCATATTTAACTACATTTTACAAGGAACATTTTACAAGGTTTATTGCTATAACACCATTTTTAAATTTGGTTTTTCCAGTGGTCATGTATGGATGTGAGAGTTGGACTGTGAAGAAAAGCTGAGTGCTGAAGAATTGATGCTTTTGAACTGTGGTGTTAGAGAAGACTCTTGAGAGTCCCTTGGACTACAAGGAGATCCAACCAGCCCATTCTGAAGCAGATCAGTCCTGGGTGTTCTTTGGAAGGACTGATGCTGAAGCTGAAACTCCAGTTTCCGCTTTTTGGCCACCTCAAGAGTTGACTCATTGGAAAAAGACTCTGATGCTGGGCGGGATTGGGGGCAGGAAGAGAACAGGACGACAGAGGATGAGATGGCTGGATGGCATCACCGACTCAACGGACATGAGTTCGGGTGAACTTCAGGAGTTAGTGATGGACAGGGAGGCCTGGTGTGCTGTGATTCATGGGGTCGCAAAGAGTCGGACACGACTGAGCAACCGAGCTGAACTGAACTGAAAATCACAGGACTTACCAAAATCAAATGCCAGAGCATATATATTTTATATAATGTACATACCTATCCACACATTTTTAAACCTTCAATTAATGATTTCTCCACTCAGCTGAAGATCCCAACTGCTGGTTTAACATCTCAACTTGGATGTCAAACCACCTTCTCAAACCTAACTTTTTACTTCCTTCACCTGACTTGTTTTCTCAGTCTTCCCCATTTCAGTAAACACTACCCTCTATTAGTGCTTAAGCAATGCAGTGACCCCCAATTCCTCTCTCTCAACCCTCATACTCAATGCCGTTGGCTCTACCATTAAATCACACCCCAATCTCTCACTTCTCAAGTACTGCTACTGTTACCTAACCAGTCTGAGCCACCAACTCTCCGATTCTTTTGCTGCTTTAACTGTCCACTCCTCACAAAGATGGCAACCACTCCAGTACTCTTGCCTAGAAAATTCCATGGACTGAGGAGCCTGGTAGGCTACAGTCCATGGGGTCACAAAGAGCCGGACTCGGCTGAGCAACTTCCCTCACTTCACTCACCTCACAGAGCAGCCAAACCTCTAAGTAAAAACCCTCTAATGATTTAGAATAAAATCCTATACAGCTCTTTCTACCTGCCTCCCCAGTTTCACCTCTTTGAACACCTCAACTCACTTAGAAACTCTAGCCACACTGGCCTACTTTATGTTCCTCAGCAGAACTAAGTTCTCTGCATTTGTGGTTTCCTCTGCCCAAAGGCATTCTTCACTCCTATATTTCTTTCCTAAACGTACTCAAATTTCATCTCACTTCCTTTACATCCCAAACAGTCTCATCTTCGCCTCATTCTTTCACATCAGTTGATTCATAAGCACTTATTACATGGAACAAATCTGTATACCCATCTGCCTTCCTCTTTCTAATAGGATCTCCGTGACAGCAGCAATCTCACTCCCCTCAGTGAGGTCTTCACCGACAACTTAAAATTCACACATCTGCATCCTACCCAATGCTTCTATTCCCTTCACTGCTTTTCTCCAAAGCATTTATCATCATCTAAAACAGAAGAGACTCCAGTTATTTATCTTGTTTATTCCTCAGCCCCCACGAGAATCCAAGCACACAAAGGCAAGGACTTCTGTCGTTTTTTCATTCTTGTATCCCAGTGCCAAGAAGAATATCTGTACATCGTAGGTCCTCATGTAATAATGTTAGTCGCTCGGTTGTGTCCGACTCTTAGTGACCCCGTGAACTATATATATAGCCCACCATGCTCCTCTGTCCATGGGTCTTCAGGCAAGAATAATGGACTGGGTTGCCACCCCCTTCTGTATCTCAAGTGCCCAGAGGAGTGTCTGCACATTGTAGGTCCTTAATTAACACCCAACTGAAGCTGAGAGAATAAGCCTTTCTAGTCTTGTCCATAGGTGGGTTCTCAATATCTGGAAAAATACTTAGCATTAAGTATACGCACGCAAATTCACTGAAGCAATGAATGTTATTAAAGACACTCAAATTGTGAAGTACTAACAAATCCGAAGAAAAACTATTTTGTTCAGCATAATTTGAAATTTAAGTACACTTCTATTTGTGTGTATATTCAAAAAACTGATACACTTTTTTTCAAAAGATTTCAATAGTCATTGTACCTTCAGTAAAAAATGATGACTTAGCTTGGTAACTCAGTATATAAATTTAAAATAAACTAATTAGAATGCCTTCTCCGGAACAATGTCAGAAAAGGTCTTATAGAATTCAGTAGAAAGGAGAGGAATAATGATTCAGGCAGGAGAGATCCAAGTTGATGAATTCATGTCCTTGAGAAGACAAGAGGGCATGGATACACACGCCTTCAATACCCATATGGAGGAACTGGTAGAAGTGAGAAAGGCTCACTTCCATAACAGAAAAGGCAGAGTGACAGGGGCACAAAAGGAAGTCTGTAGCTGAGGTTATGGGAGTTCTCTCCCGATTTCTGAAACTGTCTCAGGCTACAGTGTCTACCGAGGAGCATGGGGAGAGGAGCATGGGGAGAACATGTAGTAGAGATAAGAACTTGAGTCAGGTCCCTGATGGATCTAACTCTGAAGGACCAGTTAAAGGAAAAACAAAGCACTGAGTAGAAGTTCTGGGCAAAGACATCAAAGAAAAAGCAGGATACTGTGGAATCACAGAAGCCAAGAATATGTTTCAGGAGATGGGACTGCTCAACTGTCATTCACTGATGGCACCTCTGAGGAGTGCCGATTCAACCACAGGCAGCATAGGGGTGACATAAGCGTTACCAAAGAGCCAACTTTCTACAGCAGCCTCGGCTACCACACAAAAGCAACTATCTTAAGTGCGTATGCCCTTCCTACAGTGCAAGTAAATTTAGGTCGTGTCTTCCAAAGAAACAAGACTAATCCTCTAAACAGTAATGGTGTATCCTTAAACATTAACTTTTCTCAAAGTTTTCAAAAGTAATACAGAAGCAGTATATAATGGAACACTGAGGTGGTTAATTCTCAAACTGTTTATTATCCTTGTAAAAAGTCAAACCCTTCCAAAACTCTTAAGTTTCATCATTAAATCTGCATAATAATTTTAGAGTTTCCCTTTCTTCTCTATGATGATATTGATTTCAAAGTACAGCCTATTCGCTGTTATAAGTATCTGTTACTAAGAAGAATCACTTCAACCACACGATGCTCGGACCAGCATTTTAAAGCAACACTGCCACCAGAAGACTAGAAAGCAAAGTTACTGCTAAAAACCACAGTACAGGCTGATTACAAAAAGTTTACCTGGTTTCCCAACGTGGCTACATTACAACCTGCCTACTACCGGCTCTTCTGAAACACTCATTCCTTCTTGTACCTCATCTTTTTATTTTTTGCCAGTATCAGCTAACCTGCCATGGCACGGTTTCAAATCCGAGTCAGTCCTTAACTACGGCAAAACAAAATGACACAGAGCGTTCAACTGCTTTGCGTCGACTATAAACGAAAAGCAAATAAATAATGCCATGAAGTCAGACTCTTCACTAGATTTAACGGTAAACTTAATCAGGCACCTTATTACGCTCTAAAGATGCTTTAGACACGAAAAGCACAACCTTTCAGAAACAGAAAATATTATACAAGAAAAAAGAAACCAGGCGATTAAGTAGGATAAAAATACTAATTCAAAAGGATTAACTTGACATCTCTTTTGAACTTAAAATCTGAATCTTCCTGTCCTACGTCTTGCCCTGGGTAGTGTTACACAGGTACGTACGAATGTATAATAAAGGGTCTGCTACACTTTTACGCATGTAAATGATCACTAATTTTTTAAAATAGGTGTTGAAACATAATGCCCTAGTGCCAAGGAACTCCACACGGTGTCACGGAATCACTGAATTTGCCACTGCTCACAATCGTGGAAAAAGTTGGTCTTGGTGGGAAGGTGGGCTCCCGCTAGCTTTCGGAGAGGCAGGCTCGCCGCTGGGGGCAAGTCCAGAGGTGCCCGGGGCCACCCGGGGGCCCACCCGGCCGTCCGAGCACGTCCGGGATTAAAGGGCCGGCGGGAGAGGGCGTGCCCCGCCAGGCCGCGCAGCCGCCGCTTACCCGGTAGTTGCTCGAGCCCACCCAGCCGGTGAGAGCGTCGACCGTCTTGCTCAGACGGGCCAGGTCCTCCTCCAGATCCGGGATGGCGCCCGGCGCGCCGAGGTAGAGCAGCAGCTCCTGTCCGACCTGCAGGCGGCCGCCGACGTCCTTCTGCTGCACCTGGGCGCTGAAGTACTCCATGCTGCGGGGCTCCATGGCCGCGGCCGCCCGCCCGCCCGCCCGCTCGCTCGTGAGGGGCCAACTTTCGCCGAGCGCCGCCCAGCCGCCAGAGCGGGGCCCCGCGGGAACGGGCGGGACGCGCTCGGTCCGGCCGAGGCGCGGCTCGCGGGCCGCGGCGGGCGGCGGGAGCAGCGCCAGACACCCAGCGGCCCCCCAAACTAGTCAAACTCGGCGCCCCCCGCGCCCCAACCCGCTTCAGAGGCCGCGGTCGCAGGCGACGTCAGCGCGCGCGTGACGTCAGCGCGACGCCGGCGAGCGAGCGCCCGCCCGCCTGCCCGCTGGTCCTCACACAAGGTTAGCGGAGGCGGCGGCCGCAGCGGGAGCTGCTGGGGGTCGTGGAGCCTCTGGGGAAGTTGTGGTCGGTCTGGGTTGGCACCCCCAGGAAGCCGACAGTTCTCTGCCAGCCGCCACCTCAGCACTCAGCCGTCGCCTTGTAAAATCTTAGGCCCTTTCACGTTTTCCTACACTTTAAATCAATACTTGGGAAAGTTTCTTTGACTTGGAATTCCCCTTCCCTAACTCCACTGCCAGATTTGTGGGGGTTTTTTAGGCTTTGGGCGTTTGGGTTTGTTGGTCGTGGTCTTATTGTTTTTTTGTTGGTTTGTTTGGGATTTTTTGTTTTTTGTTTTTGTAGAATACACTTTCTTGTACAAAAAAAATGTTAATAATGACCCCTGCTTCCAGCCACCGCCACTTGTTGGGTTGCCATTTGATTATCCTTTACAAAAAAAAAAAAGGTTTAATTTACACAGACTAAAATGCACAGATTTTAAGTGGTCCGTGCGTTTTGGCAAAGGTATTCAAAGAGTGAATAACCACCATCCTAGGAACGATAGAGCCTTGCCAGGAAATACTAATCAGATTTCTATCACCGTAGCATAGGTTTCCATATTACTTAATTTCACATGACTTCATAGAGTCTGTGCTTTTACTGAGTTGGGCGTTTTCCTTTAGGATGTTTTGAGGTTGATCCAGTGCTGTTGGTGTGTCAGTAGTCCCTTTTTATTGCTGAGTAGGAGTCCTTATATGGAAGCACCACAGTTTGTCACCCCATCACCTGTTTATAGACATTTGCACTGTTTCATTTTTCAGATTTCCGGCTGTAACCAGCCATAACCGCTAGTGTACAAGTCATTGTGCAGAGACACGGTTTCATTTCTCTTTGGTAAATACCAAGTACTAGAATTACTAGGTCTGTGTGATAAGTGTATGTTTAACTGTAGAAGAAACTGCTGAACTGTTTTCCAAAATGTCTGTACCATACTAAACTCCCATCAGCAGTGCTCAGAAGTACAGTTGCTCCACATTCTCCACAATATTTAGTATGGTTGGGGTGATTAATTTTATCCATGATGTTGTTCAATCGCTCAATTGTATCCAACTATTTTTGACCTAGACCACAGCATGCCAGGTTTCCCTGTCCTTCACTAGCTCCCAGAGGTTGCTCAAACTCATGTCCATTGAATTGGGGATGCAATTCAAGCATTTCATCCTCTATTGCCCCCTTTTCTCCTCCTGCCCTGAATCTTTCCCAGGATCAGGGTCTTTTCAAATCAGTCAGCCCTTTGAATCAGGTGGCCAACGTATGGAAGTCATGTTAGTGGGTGTAAACTGTTCTAGAATACATTCTAAGTGGACATGTTATTTACCTTCCTGCTAATTATTTCCAGCCACAATTTAATAATTTTAAATATCTGTCTCTTCTGTTACACAGAAACTCCAAGATCATTCGTGTTTTCCCTAGGATGGTGCTAGACAAATAATGGGTGCTCAATCAATTTAAGCTGAATAAGTGAATGAATTTAATGAAATGCTCACATTAACAAAATAAGAACAAAATAATAATACACTCTCCAAATCCAAAGAAACCTTTTCTGTGTTTACTCTGAGGTTTTTTTTTTTCCCTATATTACTCTGTTTCTCTTTGTATCATGATGTAAAGTTTCTTCCATCGTTAATTAGCTGTAATTTCCATGCAGTTGGGCCTAAATCAACTACTATAATAACTGTTCCTTGCTGTCTAGAGGTTCCTTTCCTAAGGGTTGTTGTGATGGTGTTCATTCGCTAAGTTGTGTCCGACTCTTTGTGACCGTATGAACTGCACCATGCCAGGCTTCCCTGTCCTTCACTGTCTCCCAGAGTTTGTCAAATTCATGTACATTCGGTAATGCTATGTAACCATCTCATCCTTTGCCACACCCTTCTCCTGCTCTCAACCTTTCCCAGTATTAGGGGTCTTTTCAAGTGAGTCAGCTCTTCACATCAGGTGGCCAAAGGATTATACCTTCAGCTGCAGCGTCAGGCCTTCCAATGAGTATTCAGGGTTGATTTCTTTTGAGATTGCCTTGTTTGATCTCCTTGCAGTTCTAAGGACTTTCAGGAGTCTTCTCTAGTACCACAGTTCGAAAGCATCAATTCTTTGGCACTCAGCCTTTTTTATGGTTCATTTCTCACATCGATACATGACTACCGGAAAAACCATAGCTTTGACTATACTGACCTTTGTCAGCAAAGTGATATCTCTGCTTTTTAATATACTGTCTTAAGTTTGTCATAGCTTTCCTTCCAAGGAGCAAGCGTCTTTTAATTTCATGGATGCAATCTCTGTCTGCAGGAAATTTTGGAGCCCAGGAAATCTGTCACTGCTTCCACTTTTTCCCCTTCTATTTGTCAAGAAGTGATGGGACCAGATATCATGACCTTAGTTTTTGGAATGTTGAGTTTTAAGCCAGTTTTTTCACTATCTTCTTTCATCCTCATCAAAAGGCTTTTTAGTTCCTCTTCACTTTCTGCCATTAGAGTGGTATCATCCACATATCTGAGGGGTTGATATTTCTCCAAGCAGTCTTGATTCCAGCTTGTGACTCAGCCAGCCCAGTATTTCGCATGATGTACACTGCATATTAGTTAAATAAACACGGTGACAATATGTACAGCCTTATCGTACTCCTTTCCCAATTTTGAACCAGTCAGTTCCATGTAAGGTTCAAACTGTTCCTTCTTGACCCACATACAGGTTTCTCAGCAGACAGGTAAAGTGGTCTGGGATTCCCATATCTTTAAGAATTTTCCACATTTATTGTGACTACACAGTCAAAGGCTTTAACATAGTCAATAAAACAGAAATCAGTGTTTTTCTGGAAATTCCCTCACTTTCTTTCAGTTCATTTCAGTTCAGTTGCTGGGTCATGTCTGATTTTTTGGATTACAGCATACCAGGCTTCCCTGTCTATCACCAACTCCCAGAGCTTACTCAAACTCGTGTCCATTGAGTTAGTGATGCCATCCAACCATCTCATCCTCTGTTGTCCCCTTCTTCTGCCTTCAATCTTTCCCAGCATCAGGGTCTTTTCCAATGAGTCAGTTCTTCGCATCTGGTGACCAAAGTATTGGAGCTGCAGCTTCAGCATTAGTCCTTCCAGTGAATATTCAGGACTGATTTCCTTTAGGACTGACTCCTTGCTGTCCAAAGGACTCTCAAGAGTCTTCTCCAGCACCACAGTTCAAAAGCAATAATTCTTCAGTGCTCAGCTTTCTTTATGGTCCAACTCTCACATCGATCCATGACTACTGGAAAAACCATAGCTTTGACTAGACGGACCTTTGTCAGTAATGTCTATGCTTTTAATATGCTGTCTAGGTTTGTCATAGCTTTTCTTCCAAAGAGCAAGTGTCTTTTAATTTCATGGCTACAGTCACCATCTGCAGTGATTTTGGAGCCCAAGAAAATACAATCTCTCACTGTTTTCATTGTTTCATCATCTATTTGCCATGAAGTGATGTGGCCAGTGTCATGATCTTCCTTTTTGGAGTGTTGAGTTTAAGCCAACTTTTTCACTCTGCTCTTTCACTTTCATCTAGGCTCTTTAGTTCTTCTTCACTTTCTGCCGTAAGGGTGGTGTCATCTGCATATCTGAGATTATTGATATTTCTCCCCACAGTCTTGATTCCAGCTTGTGCTTCATCCAGCTTGTCATTTGTATGCATGATGTACTCTGCATACAAGTTAAATAAGCAGGGTGACAATGTACAGCCTTGACGTACTCCTTTCCCAATTTGGAACCAGTCTGTTTTTCCGTGTCTAGTTGTAACTGTTGCTTCTTGACCTGCATACACATTTCTCAGGAAGCAGGTAAGGTGGTCTAGTATTCCCGTCTGTTGAAGAATTTTCCACAGTTTGTTGTGATTCACACAGTCAAAGGCTTTGGCATAGTCAATAAAGCAGAAATAGATGTTTTTCTGGAACTCTCTTGCTTTTTCCATGATCCAGCGGATGTTGGCAATTTGATCTCTGGTTCCTCTGCCTTTTCTAAATCCAGCTTGAACATCTGGGAGTTCACGGTTCACGTATTGCTGAAGCCTGGCTTGGAGAATTTTGAGCATTACTTTACTAGCATGTGAGATGAGTGCAATTGTGCGGTAGTTTGAACATTCTTTGGCATTGCCTTTCTTTGAGATTGGAATGAAAACTGACCTTTTCCAGTCCTGTGGCCACTGCTGAGTTTTCCAAATTTGCTGGCATATTGAGTGCAGCACTTTCACAGCGTTATCTTTTAGGATTCTAAATAGCTCAACTGGAATTCTATCAACTCCTCTAGCTTTGTTCGTAGTGATGCTTCCTAAGGCCCACTTGACTTCGCATTCCAGGATGTCTGACTCTAGGTGAGTGATCACACCATCGTGATTATCTGGGTCATGAAGATCTTTTTTGTACAGTTCTTCTGTGTATTCTTGCCACCTCTTCTTAATATCTTCTGCTTCCGTTAGGCCCATACCATTTCTGTCCTTTATTGAGCACATCTTTGCATGAAATGTTCCCTTGGTATCTCTAATTTTCTTGAAGAGGTATCTAGTCTTTCCCATTCTGTTGTTTTTCTCTACTCTCTTCTTTGTTCATTTAAGAAGGCCTTCTTATCTCTCCTTGCTATTCTCTAGAACTCTGCATTCAGTTCGGTTTATCTTTCCTTTTCTTCCTTGCTTTTTGCTTCTCTTCTTTCCTCAGCTATTTGTACAGCCATAAAGGTTACAGAAGAATATAAAAAGAGGGTCCAATCCACAGAAGTTTATGTTCTGTTAATAATTACCAGTGACCAGGTGCAGTATGTTGTATAGAAAACAAAAAAATATGTAGGAGCCGTGGATTCCAGTTTCAGCCCTATTTGTCCCTGTGACTAAAAGTGACTGAATTTGTATAGCTCAAGGTCTTTGGGTTATAAGATAACTAAGTAGTCTTCATGTTATAAGACAACATGCATATAGTGTCTGAGTAGGGCTTCCCACGTGGCTCAGTGATAATGAATCTGCCAGCCAGTGCAGGAGATGCAGGAGACCCTGGTTCAATCCCTGGGTAAAGAAGATCCCCTGGAGAAGGCAATGGCAAAGCCGTTCCAGTGTTCTTGCCTGGGAAATCCCATGGACAGAGGAGCCTGGTAGGCTACAGTCCATGGGGTCGCAAAAGATTTGGACATGACTAAGTGACTAAAGCAACAACAGCAAGTATTTGAGTAACTCTGCAACTACCTATGCAATGTCTAGTTAACACTGGCTACCGTTACCTGTGTATATCCTCTGTATGTTTCATTAATTCATCAACAGATATCTTCTGAGAGCTTGTTATGCTACGCACTGTACCATAGGCCACAGATGCAAAGTTCATTTAGATATGATCTCTGCCCACAACATACCTATGTAGAGACAAGAAAGTCAACATGTCTAGGATGCAAGGATCGGGTAAGCAGAGGGTTTCTGGAAGCCTGGGTGAGAGTCCCTCCTTGTCTAGCTGGCACAGAGAACAGAGGTGGGAGAGTTGTAAATTTGGAAGGTTTCCTTGAAGAGGTTTATATATAGAGGTTTGAGACTATATAGGATTTGGCAGAGGTTTGAGAATATATAGGATTTAACTAATTAAAGAAGCAGTTCTTTCATAAAATCCAGCAGCCCCATTCCTGGGCATATTTACTAAACAAAACCATAATTCAAGAAGTTCAAAAAAGAGGGAATATATGTATATATATATAACGGATTCATTTTTCTGTATAGTAGAAACTAACACAACATTGTAAAGCAACTATACTCTGATAAAAATTAGTTTAAAATAAACCATAATCAGAACAGATACATAAATCTGCTGTGTTCATAGGAGCACTATTTACAATAGCCAAGGCATGGAAAGAACCTAAATGTCCATCAACAAATGAACAGATAAAGAAGACGTGGTACATATATACAATGGAATATTTCTCAACTGTAAAAAGAATGAAATAATGCCATTTGCAGCAATATGGATGGACCTAAACATGATCAAGTGAAGTAAGTCAGAAAGAGGAAGACAAACACCATATGATCACTTATATGTGGAATCTAAAATACGACACAGACGAACATACCTACAAGACAAAAACAGGCTTACAGAGGACAGGCTCGTGTTTGCTCTGGGACAGGAAAGGGTGGAGGAAAGAAGGACTGAGAGTTTGGGATTCGCAAATGCAAACTGTTACATATAGGGTGGTTAAACAATAAAGTCCTATTGTATAGCACAGGGAACTATATTTAACATCCTGTGGTAAACCACAGTGGGAAAATAATATGAAAAAGAATATGCGTGTGCGCTAAGTAAACAGCAACACTGCATAGGAACGTGGAATGTCGGGTCCATGAATCAAGGCAAATTGGAAGTGGTCAAACAGGAGATGGCAAGAGTGAACATTTTAGGGTCAACATTTTAGGGATCAGCGAACTAGAATGGACTGGAATGGGTGAATTTAATTCAGATGACCATTATATCTAGTACTGCGGGCAAAAATCCCTTAAGAGAAACAGAGTAGCCATTATAGTCAACAAAAGAGTCCAAAATGCAGTACTTGAATGTAATCTCAAAAATGACAGAATGATCTCTGTTCGTTTCCAAGGGAAACCATTCAGTATCACCGTAATCCAAGTCTATGCCCCAACCAGTAATGCTGAAGAAGCTGAAGTTGAATGGTTCTATCCTTCTAGAACTAACACCCAAAACAGATGTCCTTTTCATTATACTGGACTGGAATGCAAAAGTAGGAAGTCAAGAAACACCTGGAGTAACAGACAAATTTGGCCTTGGAATACAGAATGAAGCAGGGCAAAGACTAATAGTTTTGCCAAGAAAATGCACTGGTCATAGCAAACACCCTCTTCCAACAACACAAGAGAAGACTCTACACATGGACATCACCAGATGGTCAACACCGAAATCAGATTGATTATATTCTTTGCAGCCAAAGATGGAGAAGCTCTATACAGTCAACCAAAACAAGACCAGGAGCTGACTGTGGCTCAGATCATGAACTCCTTATTGCCAAATTCAGACTTAAATTGAAGAAAGTAGGGAAAACCACTAGACCATTCAGGTATGACCTAAATCAAGCCCCTAAAATAGATTTAAGGGACTAGATCTGATAGATTGCCTGATGAATTATGGATGGCGGTTCATGACATTGTACAGGAGACAGGTATAAAGACCATCCCCAAGAAAAAGATATGCAAAAAAGCAAAATGGCCGTCTGAGGAGGCCTTACAAATAGCCGTGAAAAGAAGAGAAGAGAAAAGCAAAGGAGAAAAGGAAAGATATACCCATTTGAATGCAGAGTGCCAAAGGATAGCAAGGAGAGAGAAGAAAGCCTTCCTCAGTGACCAATGCAAAGAAATAGAGGAAAACAACAGAATGGGAAAGACTAGAGATCTCTTCAAGAAAATTAGAGATACCAAGGGAACATTTCATGCAAAGATGGGCTCGATAAAGGATAGAAATGGTATGGACCTAACAGAAGCAGAAGATATTAAGAAGAGATGGCAAGAATACACAGATGAACTATATAAAAAGACCTTCATGACCCAGATAATCACAATGGTGTGATCACTCACCTAGAGTCAGACATCCTGGAATGTAAAGTCAAGTGGGCCTTAGGAAGCATCACTACAAACAAAGCTAGTGGAGTTGATGGAATTCCAGTTGAGCTATTTCAAATCCTAAAAGATGATGCTATGAAAGTGCTGCACTCAATATGCCAGCAAATTTGGAAAACTCAGCAGTGGCCACAGGACTGGAAAAGGTCAGTTCTCATTCCAATCCCAAAGAAAGGCAATGCCAAAGAATGTTCAATCTACCGCACAATTGCACTCATCTCACATGCTAGTAAAGTAATGCTCAAAATTCTCCAAGCCAGGCTTCAGCAATACGTGAACCGTGAACTCCCAGATGTTCAAGCTGGTTTTAGAAAAGGCAGAGGAACTAGAGATCAAATTGCCAACATCTGTTGGATCATGGAAAAAGCAAGAGAGTTCCAGAAAAACATCTATTTCTGCTTTATTGATTATGCCAAAGCCTTTGACGGTATGAATCACAACAAACTGTGGAAAATTCTTCAAGAGATGGGAATACCAGATCACCTGACCTGCCTGTTGAGAAATCTGTATGCAGGTCAGGAAGCAACATTTACAACTGGACATGAAACAACAGACTGGTTACAAATCAGAAAAGGAGTACATCAAGGTTGTATATTGTCACCCTGCTTATTTAACTTCTATAAAGAGTACATCATGAGAAATGCTGGGCTGGTGGAAGCACAAGCCATAATCAAGATTGCTGGGAGAAATACCAATAACCTCAGATATGCAGATGATACCACCCTTATGGCACAAAGCGAAGAAGAACTAAAGAGCCTCTTGAGGAAAGTGAAAAAGTAAAGAGTAAAAAAGTTAGCTTAAAGCTCAAGATCGAGAAAACTAAGATCATGGCATCTGGTCCCATCACTTCATGGCAAATAGATGGGGAAACAGGGGAAACAGTGGAAACAGTGGCAGACTTTATTTTTGGGGGGCTCCAAAATCACTGCAGATGGTGATTGTAGCCATGAAAGTTAAAGACACTTACTCCTTGGAAGGAAAGTTATGACCAACCTAGACAGCATATTAAAAAACCAGAGACATTTCTTTGCCAACAAAGGTCTGTCTAGTCAATGCTATGGTTTTTCCAGGAGTCATGTATGAATGTGAGAGTTGGACTGTGAAGAAAGCTGAGTGCTGAAGAATCGATGCTTTTGAACTGTTGTCTTGGAGAAGACTCTTGAGAGTCCCTTGGACTACAAGGAGATTCAACCAGTCCATCATAAAGGAAATCAATGCTGAATATTCATTGGAAGGACTGATGCTGAATCTGAAACTCCAGTACTTTGGCCACCTGATGGGAAGAACTGACTCATTTGAAAAGACCCTGATGCTGGGAAAGATTAAAGGTGGGAGGGAAAGGGGACAACAGAGGATGAGATGGGTGGATGGCATCACCAACTCAATGGGTTTGAGTAAACTCCAGGAGTTGGTGATGGACACGGAGGCCTGTTGTGCTGCAGTCCATGGGGTTGCAAAGAGTCGGACATGACTGAGCAACTGAACTGAACTAACTTTTTTCTGTCGTGTGTTACTCTTTTCGATCCTATGGACTGTAGCCCTCCAGGCTCCTCTGTCCATGGGTATTTCCAAGGAAGAATACTGGACTGGGTTGCCATGCTCTCCTGCAGAAGATCTTCCAGACCCAGGGATTGAACCTGCATCTCTTAGGTCTCCTGCATTGTCAGCAGGATATATATATATATATATATATATATATATATATATATATATATATATATATATAGCTAAGACACCTTGTTATACAGCAGAAATTAAACAACATTGTAAATCAAGTATACTCCCAAAAAAGTTTTTTTTTTAAAAGTGGGGTGTTTTGAGGAATAACCTGTTTATCTATAAGATGTAGACTTGACTATTTAAATTTAACATTTGTTATTATCATTACATACCTCCTACAAAATCTACTTATTTCTCTATATCACTGTTGTCTGTCCTCTGTTGAACATCCGTAGAACAGAAAGTTCTCAAACCTCCTAGTTCAGCACTTTATCTCAGTCATTTTTCACACACCCATAGACCAAAAGAAACACCTAACAATTACCATCTACTTAATACTAAGATCCAAACAACTTAATGAGTATTCACGTCCTAACATCTTGGTAGACATATGAAAAATAATACACATAAACTGAAGGAAGTGCATTTTCATTTCGTTCTTAAATAACACACTAATAAAGTGTCTATACCTGTGGATACACTGCACAACTTCTAAAACCTTGAAATCGGACTGGACATGGCCATCTGCATCCTGTGGTCCACTGATTTTCGTGTAGCACTTGCTTTTTATCACAGCAACCACAGAAAACAAAGCCTTGTAAAAATAAGACATCAGTGCAAAAAATGTACCACAATCTAATGTTGGAACTTTGAACTCCTTGGAGCTGGTAGTTCACTCTATGACTGACGTATGCCAAATATCGGAGAAGGCAATGGCACCCCACTCCAGTACTCTTGGCTGGAGAGTCCCATGGATGGAGGAGGCTGGTAGGCTGCAGTCCATGGGGTCGCTGGGAGTCGGACACGACTGAGCGACTTCACTTTTCCTTTTCACTTTCATGCATTGGAGAAGGAAATGGCAACCCACTCCAGTGTTCTTGCCTGGAGAATCCCAGGGACGGGGGAGCCTGGTGGGCTGCCGTATCTAGGGTTGCACAGAGTCGGACACGACTGAAGTGACTTAGCATAGCATAGCATAGCATGCCAAATATCACTGTTGCCCTTTAAAGTTAAATTATTTTGGAATGCTCTTTCTTTTATTTTTATTTTTTTTCAGCCACTCTGCACCAGCAGGCAGAAACCTACTTTCCTGACCTGGGATCGAAGCCATGTCCCCTGCACTGGAAGCATGGGAGTCTTAACCACTGGACCACCAGGAAAGTCCCCTGGAATGCTCTTGGTGAGTTTCTGGCAGCACAGTGCTGTACTTGAGCACACAGTTTGGGAATCTTGGCAGACATATCTGATGATGCTTGAGTTATCAGAGAGACAAAGAGGATAAGAAACAAAAATAGCAGCTCATACAGGAAGAAGGCGTAGGTCTAGTGAGAAATGGATTTCACGAAGGCCATTGCTCAGCTTGACACTTGTTAGGTCTTTTTTAAAAAAAAATATTTATTTTTGGCTGTGCTGGTTCTTCCTTGCTGCAAAGGCTTTTCTCTAGTTGCAGTGAGCAAGTGCCAGAATCCAAAATAAAGCAAATTTTACTTTCCTTAAGCCCAAAAATGCTTCCCCAGTTGTGGTGTGGGGGCTTCCCATTACAGTGGCTTCTCTTGTTAAGGAGCAAGGCTGTAGGCCGCATGGGCTTCATGGGCTCTAGAGCACAGGCTCAGAAGTTGGGGAGCATGGGCTTAGTTGCTCAGTGGTGTGTGGGATCTTCCCTGATCAAGGATCAAATCCTGTGTCTCTGTGTTGCCAGGTGTACTCTTTGCCAGTGAGCTACCAGGGAAGCCTGACACATGTTAGGTCTTTTAATCCTCCAAGCAGCCCTATGTGGAAGATATTATATCGACATTTTAAAGACGAGAAAGCTAAGGCTCAAATGTTAAGTCTCCAGCCTCACTCATGAGTTCAGATTCATGATTTAAACACAGGATATCTGGCTTCTCCCCAGCAGATAATTTTAAAGGAAAGAAAACAAACAAGCAAAAAAAGTTTGTAATTTACTACCAAAATAATAACACTCCTTATATATAATAGTCTTTCTTTGAATATCTAGGCAATAATTTCACTGAGAATCTGCTTTCCTCTGAATTGCTGTTAAAAAGAAAAGGACAAGAAGATAAAGGAAATGGGTAGAAAAATTAAGGGAAAAAACAGCATAAGAAACAACTACATTTTTTTCATAATCAGTCACCAAATGTATTTGGGAATACAAGTTTATTTTTAACTGGCAACAAGACTGAAATAGATCATATAAATACAGGAGACTGACTTCCTGACCTATTTGTTCATTATTTGTGATAATTGTGGAAACTTTGACTCAACTTTGTTCTGACACTGGACTTTATTTTCCACATGGAGACTGACAGACAAATCACCACACTGCTAGTTTAAAACTATACTTCCAACAAATATCCATCAAGGGGGGCATGGTGTTAGTGATACTGGAGTGTGGGGGTTGGGTGGCTTACCAAAGACAGATCACAATCTCTCCTCAAAGGTTAAAAGGTGTTCAGAGTGTTAAAATGAGCGTTCAGAGCAGCTTTATTCATGAGTCCAAACTGGAAACACCCCAAACACCCACCAACAGGAAAACTGATGACTGTGGTACATAGCATACAATGGAATTCTACAAAGCGATAAAAAAACAAACTACTGATGCGCTTGCCAATGAGGATGAATCTCAAAAACACCATGCTGAGCACAAGAAATCGTATACAAAAGAATATATACTCTGTGATTCTATAATCGAAAGTGGGATCCGGCTGCGCAGCGCTCAAAAGCCATTAGAGGCAAGATTGTTGGAAAAGAAAGTTTGCTTTATTTTGGATGCTGGTAACTAGGGGGAGGGGGAATAGGGGGCATTGCAGATGCCTGTCCAAAGGCCCACTCCCATCAACTGACTACCAGCCGGCAAGAGCTTTTATAGGCTGAGGGAGAGGGCTGCGTGCAAAAAAGTTCAGTCAGCAGTGACAGATGTATTGAAATTGGTCATCGGTGGTGTGGTCAGTGTCATCTTGATCGTTTTCAGTTCAGTTCAGTTCAGTTCAGTCGCTCAGTCGTGTCCGACTCTTTGCGACCCCATGAATCGCAGCACGCCAGGCCTCCTTGTCCATCACCAACCCCTGGAGTTCACCCAGACTCATGTCCATCGAGTCAGTGATGCCATCCAGCCATCTCATCCTCTGTCGTCCCCTTCTCCTCCTGCCCCCAATCCCTCCCAGCATCAGAGTCTTTTCCAATGAGTCAACTCTTCGCATGAGGTAGCCAAAGTACTGGAGTTTCAGCTTTAGCATCAGTCCTTCCAAAGAAATCCCAGGGCTGATCTCCTTCAGAATGGACTGGTTGGATCTCCTTGCAGTCCAAGGGACTCTCAAGAGTCTTCTCCAACACCACAGTTCAAAAGCATCCATGTTTCGGTGCTCAGCCTTCTTCACAGTCCAAATCTCACATCCATACATGACCACGGGAAAAACCATAGCCTTGACTAGACGGACCTTTGTTGGCAAAGTAATGTCTCTGCTTTTGAACATGCTATCTAGGTTGGTTATAACTTTCCTTCCAAGGAGTAAGCGTCTTTTAATTTCATGGCTGCGGTCACCGCAGTGATTTTGGAGCCCAGAAAAATAAAGTCTGACACTATTTCTACTGTTTCCCCATCTATTTGCCATGAAGTGATGGGACCAGATGCCATGATCTTCGTTTTCTGAATGTTGAGCTTTAAGCCAACTTTTTCAGTCTCCTCTTTCACTTTCATCAAAAGGCTTTTGAGTTCCTCTTCATTTTCTGCCCTAAGGGTGGTGTCATCTGCATATCTGAGGTTATTGATATTTCTCCCGGCAATCTTGATTCCAGCTTGTGTTTCTTCCAGTCCAGCGTTTCTCGTGATGTACTCTGCATATAAGTTCAATAAACAGGGTGACAATATAAGCCTTGACGTACTCCTTTTCCTATTTGGAACCAGTCTGTTGTTCCATGTCCAGTTCTAACTGTTGCTTCCTGACCTGCATACAAATTTCTCAAGAGGCAGGTCAGGTGGTCTGGTATTCCCATCTCTTTCAGAATTTTCCACAGTTTATTGTGATCCACACAGTCAAAGGCTTTGGCATAGTCAATAAAGCAGAAATAGATGTTTTTCTGGAACTCTCTTGCTTTTTCCATGATCCAGCGGATGTTGGTAATTTGATCTCTGGTTCCTCTGCCTTTTCTAAAACCAGCTTGAACATCAGGAAGTTCACGGTTCACATATTGCTGAAGCCTGGCTTGGAGAATTTTGAGCATTACTTTATTAGCGTGTGAGATGAGTGCAATTGTGTGGTAGTTTGAGCATTCTTTGGCATTGCCTTTCTTTGGGATTGGAATGAAAACTGACCTTTTCCAGTCTTGTGGCCACTGCTGAGTTTTCCAAATTTGCTGGCATATTGAGTGCAGCACTTTCACAGCATCATCTTTCAGGATTTGAAATAGCTCAACTGGAATTTAGGCAGAGTTAATCTTCAGTTCCAGGACGGGTTTGTTTCCATTTTTCTGAGGCCAGTTCTCAGAACTGTGCAGCTTACGCTATGGCTAATCCCCAGGTGGCGCAGTGGTAAAGAATCCGCCTGCCGATGGAGGAGATGCGGGAGACTCAGGTTTGATCCCTGGGTTGGGAAGATCCCCTGGAGAAGGAAATGGCAACCCACTCCAGTATTCTTAGAGAGAATCCCATGGAGAGAGGGGCCTGGCAGACCACAGTCCAGGGGGTTGCAAAGAATGGGACACAGCTGAGCAAAGCTGAGCATGCACACACGCATATCATGGCTACAGTCTAGTCATCGTGTAGTTAACTTCTCCACCTGACGGGTTTCAGTGTTTATAAGGTAACTCACAGGATATTCAGAATGTTATCTATAGTCCTTTTCATACTGTTCATGAGGTTCTCAAGGCAAGAATACTGAAGTGGTTTGCCATTCCCTTCTCTCTTCAGACTTAAATTGAAGAAAGTAGGGAAAACCACTAGACCATTCAGTTATGACCTAAATGAAATCCCTTATGATTATACAGTGGAAGTGAGAAATAGATTTAAGGGCCTAGATCTGATAGATAGAGTGCCTGATGAACTATGGAATGAGGTTCGTGACATTGTACAGGAGACAGGGATCAAGTCCATTTCCATAGAAAAGAAATGCAAAAAAGCAAAATGGCTGTCTGGGGAGGGCTTACAAATAGCTGTGAAAAGAAGAGAAGCGAAAAGCAAAGGAGAAAAGGAAAGATATAAACATCTGAATGCAGAGTTCCAAAGAATAGCAAGAAGAGATAAGAAAGCCTTCTTCAGTGATCAGTGCAAACAAATAGAAGAAAACAACAGAATGGGAAAGACTAGGGATCTCTTCAAGAAAATCAGAGATACCAAAGGAACATTTCATGCAAAGATGAGCTCGATAAAGGACAGAAATGGTATGGACCTAACAGAAGCAGAAGATATTAAGAAGAGATGGCAAGAATACACAGAAGAACTGTACAAAAAAGATCTTCATGACCCAGATAACCACGATGGTGTGATCACTGACCTAGAGCCAGACATCCTGGAATGTGAAGTCAAGTGGGCCTTAGAAAGCATCACTATGAACAAAGCTAGTGGAGGTGATGGAATTCCAGTTTAGCTATTCCAAATCCTGAAAGATGGTGCTGTGAAAGTGCTGCACTCAATATGCCAGCAAATTTGGAAAACTCAGCAGTGGCCACAAGACTGGAAAAGGTCAGTTTTCATTCCAATCCCAAAGAAAGGCAATGCCAAAGAATGCTCAAACTACCACACATTTGCACTCATCTCACACGCTAATAAAGTAATGCTCAAAATTCTCCAAGCCAGGCTTTAGCAATGTGTGAACCGTGAACTTCCTGATGTTCAAGCTGGTTTTAGAAAAGGCAGAGGAACCAGAGATCAAATTACCAACATCCGCTGGATCATGGAAAAAGCAAGAGAGTTCCAGAAAAACATCTATTTCTGCTTTATTGACTATGCCAAAGCCTTTGACTGTGTGGATCACAATAAACTGTGGAAAATTCTGAAAGAGATGGGAATACCAGACCACCTGACCTGCCTCTTGAGAAATTTGTATGCAGGTCAGGAAGCAACAGTTAGAACTAGACATGGAACAACAGACTGGTTCCAAATAGGAAAAGGTATACATCAAGGCTTATATTGTCACCCTGTTTATTTAACTTATATGCAGAGTACATCACGAGAAACGCTGGACTGGAAGAAACACAAGCTGGAATCAAGATTGCCGGGAGAAATATCAATAACCTCAGATATGCAGATGACACCACCCTTATGGCAGAAAGTGAAGAGGAACTAAAAAGCCTCTTGATGAAAGTGAAAGTGGAGAGTGAAAAAGTTGGCGTAAAGCTCAACATTCAGAAAACGAAGATCATGACATCCGGTCCCACCACTTCATGGGAAATAGATGGGGAAACAGTGGAAACAGTGTCAGACTTTATTTTTCTGGGCTCCAAAATCACTACAGATGGTGACTGCAGCCATGAAATTAAAAGACGCTTACTCCTTGGAAGGAAAGTTATGACCAACCTAGATAGCATGTTCAAAAGCAGAGACATTACTTTGCCAACAAAGGTCCGTCTAGTCAAGGCTATGGTTTTTCCCGTGGTCATGTATGGATGTGAGATTTGGACTGTGAAGAAGGCTGAGCACCGAAACATGGATGCTTTTGAACTGTGGTGTTGGAGAAGACTCTTGAGAGTCCCTTGGACTGCAAGGAGATCCAACCAGTCCATTCTGAAGGAGATTTCTTTGGAAGGACTGATGCTAAAGCTGAAACTCCAGTACTTTGGCCACCTCATGCGAAGAGTTGACTCATTGGAGAAGACTCTGATGCTGGGAGGGATTGGGGGCAGGAGGAGAAGGGGAAGACTGAGGATGAGATGGCTGGATGGCATCACTGACTCGATGGACGTGAGTCTGAGTGAACTCCAGGAGTTAGTGATGGACAGGGAGGCCTGGTGTGCTGCGATTCATGGGGTCGCGAAGAGTCGGACACGACTGAGCAACTGATCTGATCTGATCTGATCTATAGTCCTTAAGGAGGAACTGAAGGTCCTTGGCTATGCTTAATGACTAAACCATTATTATTTGGTCTCCTTTGACTGTTTTCCTTTGTTTCCGCATGTTCTCACTTCTCTTATTAAATTTATTCCTTGGCTAAAGTTTTTCTACAGACAAAAGGCATGGGGGACAAGGATCTGCTCTGTTTCAATTCTGATAACAGGAAGTTCTAATACAAGGAAAACTTCCTGGTGGTGATAAAAGTTAGAAGAGTGGTTATCACAAAGAATGGCCATCGGTGGGTATTAACTAGGAAAGGGCCCAAGAGAACTTTCTTCAGTAATGGACATGTTCTGTATCTTGACCTGAATAGTGATTATTGAAGTGTATGCATAGGTGTCAATTCAACAAGTTATGTATGTAAGACTAGTACATGGTACATTTACTACATTTATGTTAAAACTAACAAAAATAGTTAAAAAGTTAAGAATCAATTAAAGGAAAATAAGAGATAAAAGATTTATTGTCTATTGCAGTGCTGTCCAGTAGAAATACAAAATATATGCAATTAAATGTTTTCTAGTAGCCACATTTTGAAAAGTAAAAAAAAAATGAGGTTATACTTAGTAACATATAGATTATATTTTATAATATTTTAATGATATTTTAAAAATAACATTTAATAAAATTATAGGCAATATTTTCACATTTATATTTAACATTTTATCAATATTCAGATGTTATTTAGACCTGTGATCAAAATGAAAATTATTAATAAAGTATTTCATATATTAGACAGTACATGCAAGTCTATTGAAATTAACACCAATTTAGAATTAGAAAACTCAAGTTATTACATGTATAACTGAATGCTTCACTGTATACCTGAAATAACCTGTAAATTAAATATACTCCAACAAAAAATTTTAGGTATTTAAAAAACGCAAAAAATAAAATTATATCATATTCCTAAAAAAACTGAAGAAAACTCAAGTTCTGAGTTCTTAGTTATGTAAACTATCAATTTGTCTGAGCATCAGTGTTTTATGTAAACTATCAGTCTAAATGAAGGAAATTAATAATGACTGTGGGGAGAGAGACTCTCCTACATGAGTCTCACATACATCTTGCTCTGTATGCCAACAAAGGAGACCCTGACTGTTACTGACAACGGTTTTTGGTTTCCTTGATCAATAGAAATTGATGTGACTTCTCTGGTGGCCCAGTGGTTAAGAACGCGCCTGCCAGTGCAATGGACATGTGTTCGATCGCTGTTCTGGGAAGAGTCTACATGCCACTAAGCCCACAGGCCACAACTTCTGAAGCCGGAGCGCCCTAGAGCCCATGCTCTGCAACAAGAGACGCCAGCACATTGAGAAGTCCATGCACCACAACTGGAGAGAGCCGCAAGGAAGACCCAGCAGAGCCAAAAATTTAAAAATTAACTTAAAAAATTAAATACAAAATAGACATAGATAAGAGGCCATACGAGAAATTCAGGCAAGGCTTTACTGGAGGCCTCTGTTGCAGCAGGGCCGGGAGCTTTGCCTGCTTGCTCACTTCCTGAGCTACGGTAGGGTGAGCTGGTTCCTTATATGGGGTGAGGATAGGGGCAGGTCCAGGGGTGGGGCCAGAGGGCTGGTGTGGGTGGTTTACCCCCCTCTTTGGGGTGGTGTGTGCATCTTTCACTTCCTAATGTACTGCCTACACGCACAGTACCCTGCTCTTGCTCCTGGCTGTTCGGAAATGGCAGTTGGGGTTTTTGGTCTTTTTGTATCTTGTCCATAATTTGCCCCAACCACGAATACACGCAGTTATTTTTAGTCCCCCCTAGTGCCTTTGCGTGGAGAAGGAAATGGCAACCCACTCCAGTGTTCTTGCCTGGAGAATCCCAGGGGCGGGGGAGCCTGGTGGGCTGACGTCTATGGGGTCACACAGAGTCGGACACAACTGAAGTAACTTAGCAGTAGCAGCAGCAGTGCCTTTGCGGAGAAGGCAATGGCACCCCACTCCAGTACTCTTGCCTGGAAAATCCCATGGACGGAAGAGCCTGGTAGGCTGCAGTCCATGGGGCGCTAAGAGTCAGACACGACAGAGTGACTTCACTTTCACTTTGCACTTTCATGCATTGGAGAAGGAAATGGCAACCCACTCCAGTGTTCTTGCCTGGAGAATCCCAGGGACAGGGGAGCCTGGTGGGCTGCTGTCTATGGTGTCGCACAGAGTCGGACACGACTGAAGCAACTTAGCAGCAGCAGCAGCAGCAGCAGTGCCTTTGCACTTTGCTACTCAAGGAGACATTAGTCTGGGTAGGAACACTGAGCTGAGGGTTCCCAGATCCCGGCTTCCAGCTTGCCTCGTGGCCCCTCTTCGCCTGGTATGTTTGCAGTGAGCAGCCTGGAGGGGTGAAATGATGTCTTCCTCCAGGACAAAGAACAGGTTACTTAGGGCTTGCTATCGAGCAGAGGATTTCCCAGCCTCTGTTTCTCTCCTGTAACAGAACCCTTTGAAATTTGGGTGGAGACAAAGCAGAAGGGTGCAAACATGAAGCTTAAGCCCTGGAGAATTGATGCTTTTGAACTGTGGTGTTGGAGAAGACTCTTGAGGGTCCCTTGGACTGCAAGGAGATCCAACCAGTCCATCCTAAAGGAGATCAGCCCCGGGTGTTCTTTGGAAGGACTGATGCTAAAGCTGAAACTTCAGTACTTTGGCCACCTCATGCGAAGAGTTGACTCATTGGAAAAGACTCTGATGCTGGGAGGGATTGGGGGCAGGAGGAGAAGGGGACGACAGAGGATGAGATGGCTGGATGGCATCACTGACTTGACGGACGTTGAGTCTGAGTGAACTCCGGGAGTTGGTGATGGACAGGGAGGCCTGGCGTGCTGTGATTCATGGGGTCGCAAAGGGTCGGACACGACTGAGTGACTGAACTGAACTGAACTGATGCTGGTTATTTGCCTTGAGTGGAAAAGGCTTTTGTTTCTGATGCAGGAGTCTTGGGTCTTCGGTTAGCATCTATGAAACAGCAAAAGGCTGAGTAATTAGCTTGCAAGTAGGGTAAAATCAAATCCCATTTCCCACAGTCAAAGGTGTTTTTTTTTTCTTTTTTGGTAAAAATAAAATGAAATTCATTAGGAAGTGACAATATTCCATCAAAGAATATGAAAAAGAACATATATATATGTATAACTGAATATATAAATATATATAGGTACAACTGTCCAGAAGAAATTTATACAACACTGTAAATCAACTATACTTCAATAAAATTTTACAAAAAGATTTCATCAGTGTAGTAGATATATTTGAAAAACAATACTAGGTGGCATATAATGAACCCTAGACAAATTAAACGCAAGTGTTAAGGAAGTCTGGCTAAAATAATCTGATAAAACTTCACAGATCGCTCTAGAAATTAATGATGAAATAGACCTACCAGTTGCAACAGTGTTATAAAATTGTTTCTGTGAGTAAATATTTTCTCATAAATTTCCAATATAAGAAAGCCAGGGACTTCCCTGGTGGTCCAGTAGCTAAGGCTCTGCCCTCCCAACGCAGAGGGCATGGTTTCGATCAGTCAGCGAACTAGATTCAGCATGCCATGACTAAGACCTGCTGCAGACCAAAACAGTCAAAGGTAGGTTCCCAAAGACTAGAATGCTTTGTTGAAGAACAGGGCTAAGAGTTAAAAGGGTGATCAAGTCCAGATGCATTGAGAATTATAGTGTTTAATCACCCTGCCTATTAGATAGGCTTTACCCAACTATATTACCAATGGCTTCAAGCCTCCTAATTTCCCACTACAACACTGGGTTACAGGACTTATTTATGTATTTCTTTAACTAGGAAATACCTTTGGGTTTCCTACCATTTTTAAGAATTTGAGTTACGTTCCCACAGGTACCCAACCTCTGGGATCTAATGCCTAATGATCTGAAGTGGAGCTGATGTAATAAATCGCATTGTAAATGTAATGCATGTAAATCATCCCCAAAACCACACATCCCAGTCCGTGGAAAAACAGTCTTTCAGGAAACCAGTCTCTGGTGTCAGAAAGGCTGGGGACTGCTGCTATGAGGGATCATTCAAAGCCAGAGGGAACTTAATGCTTCTTGGCAAGAAGAATTTAACTCAAAACTTTCAACTTCAAAAACGTTTATGTTATCATGCTGGATGTAGAAATAGTCATAAATGAGTGGGGTCCAAGGTGGGAAAAATGATTCTCACATGGCAGATTTAAGAGATACTTCTATAGATAAGAGCACATTAGGCAAATGAATGTGACCTCAGCAAGGAGAAGCAGAGAAGGGCTCCCAGGGACAGGGAAGGAATCTGGATGCAGAGGCAGGAAATACCAGGCTGAGCTCAGCAACCATGGCCTGGCCATTTCAGTTGGTTCCTGGGACTTATATGGAGGAGTTCTTACCAGAATTTTTAAGTCCTAAAAAGGTTTGTCACATGCATTCAATAAGGAAAATAAACAACATTCCACTTTTTCATGGCAGCCAATCTTCTTTTCCATAAGAGTCTGGAAAAATAGGAAATTTTATGTGCAATGAACGATAGGAAATTTTGGTGGTTTGATGTTATCAGGGTGTCCATTGATGGTTTCCCATCAAACATATCAAAGGTGAGTTAGAATGTGGTAAGAAAGCCATGAAAATATCACTGGGAGACATTGCTTTAATGTGAGATTTCTTGCTCAGTCCACAAGGATGTACTCAGCCAATATCTTCAAAAATAAATTTTTCCACCTTATAAAAGACTTT
Organism: Bos javanicus; assembly: GCF_032452875.1. Taxonomy (NCBI): domain Eukaryota; kingdom Metazoa; phylum Chordata; class Mammalia; order Artiodactyla; family Bovidae; genus Bos; species Bos javanicus. Next base: position 7,985,728 of record NC_083889.1, read on the forward strand.
TAATTAAAAATTTTTTTGGCCACACTGAGCTGGGCATGTGGGATCTTAGTTCCCCAACCAGGGGTCAAATCCATACTCCCTGCATTGGAAGGCCGACTTGTAACCACTGGACCACCAGGGATGTGCCCTGGTTTAAATTTTTCCGTGACAAAGAAAATGATCTACTAACTCTCATTATATCAATTCCTGCTCAGTTGCTTATGACTGGATATTTTATTCCAAGTGTCACTTTTTAAGTTTCATTTAGCAGTGCATTGTCTGATAAGAAAAAAACACACAAAAGTTTGTGTTTTGAAACTTTGGTTTCTGTCTGATTATCCTTCAGTTCAGTTCAGTTCAGTTCAGTCGCTCAGTCGTGTCTGACTCTTTGCAACCCCATGGACTGCCTCATGCCAGGCCTCTCTGTCCATTGCCAACTCCTGGAGTTTACTCAAATTCATGTCCATTGAGTCGATGATCCCATCCAGCCATCTCATCCTCTGTCGTCCCCTTCTCCTCCTGCCTTCAATCTTTCCCAGCATTAGGGTCTTTTCAAATGAGTCAGTTCTTCCCATCAGGTGACCAAAGTATTGGAGTTTCAGCTTCAGCATCAGTCCTTCCCATGAATATTCAGGACTGATTTCCTTTAAGATGGACTGGTTGAATCTCCTTGCAGTCCAAGGGACTCTCGGGAGTCTTCTCGAATACCACAGTTCAAAAGCATCAATTCTTTGATTGTCTTTATTCATTATTTATTACTGAATTACAAATTACTTCAATTTAATGGTTTTAAAAAACAGTATAGGACTTCCCTGGTGGCACAGTAGATAAGAATCCATCTGCCAATGCAGGGGGTGGGTTCGAACTCTGGTTGGGGAAGAATCCACATGCCACAGAGCAACTGAGTCCGTGCACCCACAGCTGCTGAACCCGCGTGTTACAACTGCTGCAGCCTGCGCCCCTGGAGCCTGTTCGCTGTAACAAGAGAACCTACCACGATGAGAAGCCTGTGCACTGCAATAGAGTAGCCCCCGCTCACTGCAACTAGAGAAAGCCCGTGCAAAGCAACGAAGACCCAGCACAGCCAAAAAATATATATGTGTGTATATATATACAGGGGACTCCCTTGGTGGTCCAGTGGCTAAGACTCCTCGCTCCTAATGCAGGGGCCTGGGTTCCATCCCTGGTCAAGGAACCAAGATCCCACACACTGCATGGCACCACCTAAAACAAACAAACAAATCAGTATATATTCATAATCCCACGGATTAGGGTGACCAGGAATTTGAGAGCAACATAGCTGGATGTTTCCTCACACACTCTTTCATGAAGCTATGTTTAAGACATCAACCAGGGCCTGCAATTCGGGAGACCTGGGTTTGATTGCTGGGTTGGGAAGATCCCCTGGAGCAGGGCACAGCAACCCATGTCAGTTTTCTTGCCTGGAGAATCGCATGGACAGAGGAGCCTCGCCAGCCCCAGTCCATGGGGTTGCACAGAGCTGGACACGACTGAAGCGACTTAGCATGCACGTACGCTGTCAGCTGAAGGCTTGACTGGGTTGGAGAATCTCCGTTCCATGTGGCTCACTCCAATGGTTGTGGGCAGGAGGCCTCAGCTCCTCACCTCTTTCATTTTTCCAGAGGTCTGCTTGATCTTTGTGACATTGCAGCAGACTTTTCCCCATGTGAGTGATCCACGATCAAACAGAAGTTGACAATGCCTCTTATAGCCTCATCTCAGAAGTCACACACCATCGTTGCTCCAATAGTCATTGTTTACAGGGATCAGGGTGGGAGGGATCTATACTACTGTGTGAAAACTGGAGGCAAGAATGGGGATTTGTTATGAAAGCTGATAACACACTATCTTTCATTGTGATGTTTGAAATATGCTGATAATTGCATTTTCAAATGGGAACAGGAATCAAAAGGATTAAGTTTTTACTAGTTAGTTTGAAACAGTGAGAACAAAAGAAATTCAGAAAAACCTGAAATTATTGAGGCTACTGACAGTGAGAACTACCCCAGTTTTCCTGTAATTATTTTGACAGTGCTATATTCCAACCATCATTTTAACAAGCTGAAGTCCATTTAAAACATATACAGGATATAATCAGATGTTTAATACAAATTTCTATTATTGTACAAGTGTGAATGAGTCTAAAGATTGGTATCTGGTTTTTGAGAAAACTGAGTAATAATTGCCTGAAACCATTATATTCAAAGTGACTTAAATTCAAATTTGTGGGGCTTCCCTGGTGGCTCAGCAATTAAGACTCTGCACTTCCACTACAGGAGGCACAGGTTCTGTCCCTGATCATGGAATTTCCATATGCTGTGTGGTGCAGTTAAAGAAAAAAAATTTGAAAAAAAAAATCAAATTTGCAAACTTAAACTGTAACCACATTTTAAAATTATAAACAGAGAAGTCCTGACTACAGTATTAGAATAAAATTCACAGATCAATTAAAAATTTCGTAAAGCTTCAAGACTATTTTTTTTTAATTACCTTGGAAACTGACAATTCTTTTTAAAATCTGGGAACCTCCCTGGGGATCCAGTGGCTAAGACTCTGTGCTTCCCATTCGGTATGTGCAGGTTCAGTGCCTGGTCAGGGAACTAAGATCCCATATGCTCTGGCCAAAAAAGAAAAAGAAAAATTGGCAACAAGCTATGTGATTTGTTGTTGTTGTTGTTGAGTCACTAAGTCGTGTCCAGATCTTTGCGACCCAGTGGACTGCAGCACACCAGGCTTCCCTGTCCTTCACTATCTCCCGGAATAGATACTTCCAAATCTGTTCAGGTCAAAAAGAGGTTGCCAATCTGAAAAATATGTTTTTATAAAAATAGCACAGTTAATAAACATACTTGAGTGATTTTTTTAAAAGTCATATGTAATCCAGTTCTTTTTCATATAATTGGATGAAAAATTATATTTTTCACGGTTGACTAGGAAATTTTTATTATATTTGTACTGGTGATGTCTGTGAAGATGTATGTTGGTAAACTGATGGAAATATTTTCAACCAAATAGTAAAGGATTTTAGCACACAGCATTTTCTGGAATTAAAAATACAGGGATAGGCAGAGATGAAACATATTATGGACAGAACTTCAGAAGTGGTAATTCACATCCAGGCCCTGCTTCAAGAACACATTTTGCAAATAATCTGTTTTTGTAGTTTTTTTTAGAGGACTAGTAAAGAAGTAAAGATTGCTCTTAAAAGAAATTAGTGGTTTGATCATTTCTTCTTTTGAGTATAAGTTATATTTAATATGTTGATTTTGAGAACTTGCTTTACTATGCAGATACATACTGAATTAGAAAGAGCAGCTGATCACAGGTTTCTAACTTAATATTGAATTGTTATTTTTCTTTATTTATAAAAAAAGAAAGTAAATGCTATGACAAAGAGTAAAATTTGGATTAAATGAATGAATTCTTTATAAGGCCATCTTATCAATCACAAAATTGAATCATTTGCCTTTTAAAAGCTAAACTCTCAGATGACAATTACAAAGTAAAGCTAATATTTTTACTGTATGTGACAACACTACTGAAGTGAAAATAAAGTCTGAGTTAGAGGAGAATTCAGGCTTCCCTGGTGGCTCAGTGGTAAAAAATCTGCGTGTCAATGCAGGAGACATGGGTTCTATCCCTGATCCAGGAAGATCCCCTGGAGAAGGAAATGGCAACCTATTCCAGTATTCTTGCCTGGGAAATCCCATGGACAGAGGAGCCTGGCAGGCTGCAGTCCGTGGGGCCATAAAAGAGTTGGACATGACTGAGCGACTAAACGTCAGAGGAGAGTTCATGGTGGAACTATGGGTTGTTTGAGAATTTTGGTTCATTTGTGTTAGATTTCAAATATTGGCAGTTAACTAGGAATCATCAGTAAGCTTTTCCAGTCATTGAAAAAGTCTTTTGACAAGTATCTTGAGAGAATAAGGGAACAGGAATGACCAATCCCCCCTCGCCCCGCTTTTTTTTTTGGCTGAGACTCAGGGCATGCAATCCCCAACCAGGGATTGAACCCACATCCCCTTCTGTGGAAGGAAAGAGTCTTAACCACTGGACCTCCTGGGAAGCCTGGGGAGCAGGAATGGCCAGAAATGAGTTCTGTCTGCCAATAAACCAAAGCAATTCAATCCTGTGATGCACAGTGGAAGGCAGCTAAGTATTTTTTCTGCCTAGCACCCTTTCCCACCCACCCTTGAGTTGCAACCAATTTTCCTTTGGGTAACGGGAGAAAGAGACCAACTGCCTTGGTTTGCCCTAACTCAGTGTTAGCACTTAAAGTTCTATGCATAGGAAACTTTATAGTCCTGGGTAAACAGGAAGCATCAGTCATCTAGGAGTGTGAGGTGTGGAGTGGTGACAGGCTCGTTTCTTCCCAGACGTAAGTGTGACTCTTGATCAAGGTCTGATCACTTACTGCATCCTACCCACGTGGTCACAGTGATTGAATGAGGAATAGATTTGAGCAAAGCTGGTCTGTCTCTACCAGAGGGAATAGGGAAAATGAGCTCTTTTCAACTTGTACCATTTACCATGATCGCCATCTTGATTGCCTTGTGGAAAGATCCTTCCTAGAAGCGGAGAGCCAGGGACCTGATCATTTGACCCCTGGAAACAGCCACTGATGAAGCCAGCTGCCACCCTGGACGTTAAACTTACTAAGCTATAAATTCCCTTCTCTGCTCTAGCTTGTTTAAGTTGACTTTCTCTTGCTTACAACCCTAAGAGTCCAACAACCTGTCAGCACGAAGGCACATTTATTAAAATTTTAATCAACAGGAGTCTGAAAATGTACTTTTCCACCTCTTTGTCAGCATTCAGTGCATCTCTACTTAATCATTATCCCACATAGCACTTAAAGCAGGTAAACAAACAAACAAACAAACAATATATATATATATATATCCATACATTTAACTGTTTGGATTCTAGAAGTATTGTGACACGAACAGCGAAAATAAATTGCCTAGTCTGAGCTGTCAGGTCTCTGTTATTCAGTCTAATTATCCAAAACTGATGCAATAGCTTTCATCAATTAACCAAAGAAATAAGTAGGAAAAGTCCCTTGAAAACTTTCTTGATTAGCAAGAAGTGTGAAATGTTTCTGAAGTTAAAATAAGCATGGCCAGGTTATGGATTAGAATGTAAAGCTGACATAAAATTTTAAGAGCCTACAATTCAAAGACATTTCTTACTTGTGCTTCATTGTTTTAGTTTATATATATATCCCAGGGCACATGTTCTTTTCTCTCTTTTTTTTTTTTTTTTTGAGTACTTAGGAAAGGTATTTCTATACAAAACTTAGCAAAGTCTCACAGTGGAAATAGAGGCCTATTAAAAACTTTGGAAACAAGCAGAGACTTGACCAGAGCTACTAACAGCAATAGGTAAGATGGTCTGGAAAAAGAGGAGATTACAGATGAGACCCCTTTGGAGTTCAGTACAATTGTCAAGACAAGTAATAGTGACAGTCTCAGTAAAGAGAAATGATTTTCTGTTCTGGTTTCTACCTGACCCATGCAAGCGCCAACTATAAAAGGGAAAGGACATACTAAATATTAACAGTCAACATATATAAAGTGCTTCATATAGCAAACACCCAGACAGCATTTATCAAGAGCCAGACACTATTCTAAGCACTTTACAAATATTAGCTCATTTAACTCTCATTATAAATTTATGAGATAGTGGGACTTCCCTGATGGTCCAGTGACTAAGACTTTGTGCTTCCAATGCAGAGGGTCCGGGTTCAATCCCGGATCTGGAAACTAAGATCCCACATGTCGCGCGATACAGCCAAAAAATAAATAAACAAGTAGAAATGAGACCTTGCACCTTGCTCACCCCTGGGCAGATCCCAGGGACCCACCTCCCAGACCCACCAGTCTACGTGTTCCAGTGTTGCATGGGAGGAGCAGAAAGAGCAGTGAGCTATAGAGGTGTCTTGAGGGTAGGAACGAAGGACAACTCAGCAGTGAATTGCTCATGTGTGATAAGCCAAGTATCAGATGCCTAGGTGATGAAGAAGATTAGGGATCCTACCAAATTCTCCAGAAGGCAGGAATTTGGATGAAAACTTAAGGAGAAAAGGGTAGCAGGGACCACACAATTTGACCAAGATTAAATTTCCACCACTCCAAGTGGAACAGAGGCTTACAAGAACAATTATAAGGGAAATCATACAGGGAAAAAAAAATGTAGGGATTTCCCTGGCAGTCTAGTGATTGAGACTCTGCATTTTCACTGTAGAGGGGCCCAGGTTCGATCCTCGATCCCTGTCCGGGAAATGAGAACCCACAGGCCATGTGGTGTGGCCAAAAAGTAAATAAATAAATAAATATTAAAAGAATGAATGTAATATCTTTGCATATCTGAACGTGTTGCCTAAGATTTGTATCTACAAAGCACAGAAGCACAGAGGTCACTGACCTGCATCCTACCATATGTCCATAGAATAGAGTGTCAGAATGAAGGAAGTTACAATGGCAGGGATTCAGTCTTTGAGAAGACAAAGGATCCTCTCAGGGGTTCTCTTAACACTGTGGCTCGCTGTACCTTGTCAACCTCACATGCTCAACTTCCCATACTGTTTCTCCCCAGTTTATATGCTCTCTGCTTCCAACTTTTTGTTTGGAAATCTTATGTGTCCTCCAAATCCCAGCATATGAAACCATGAAGCTGTGAGCGCTCCTTTTCGATCTCTCTCAGATTCCATCATGTATACATAGAGGATGTGTGTGTGTGTGTGTGTGTGTCTCCTAAGCCATCTCAGTCATGTTCCACTCTTTGTGACCCCGTGGACTGCAGCCCACCAGGCTCCTTTGTCCATGGGATTCTCCAGGCAAGAATACTGGAGTAGGTTGCCATGCCTTCCTCTAGGGGTTCTTCCCAACCCAGGGATTGAATTCATGTCTCTTATATCTCCTGCATTAGCAGATAGGTTCTTTACCATTTCTGTCACCTGGGAAGCCCATATATGGAAGATATTTGATATTTTCTGCATGAATAAAAAAGCAATTGACCTCGTCTTATGCTTCTGTCTCTCCATGTCTCACCTCACTAATTAGTTTTTACTTTCTATACAGGTCTGGACTGTATTATATATATCATCATAATTGTTTCTTTAAAAAAATTATTCTCTTTATTTTATTTATTCTTTTTATTCTTTTATTGAAGTATAGTTGATGTACAATATTATATGTTACAGGTGTACAGGTATATAGTGATTCATAATTGTAAAGGTTATACTCCATTTACAGTAATTGTAAAATGTTGGCTATATTCCCTGTGTTGTACAATATATCCTTGTATCTTACTTTATGCATAATAGTTTGTACCTCTTAATCCTTCACCCCTATATACCCACCTCTCCCCATTACTAGCTTGTTCTCTATGAGTCTGCTTTTTTGCCACATTTACCAGTTTGTAGTATTTTGGAGAAGGCAATGGCACCCCACTCCAGTACTGTTGCCTGGAAAATCCCATGGATGGAGGAGCCAGGTGGGCTGCAGTCCATGGGGTCGCTAAGAGTCAGACACGAATGAGCGACTTCACTTTCACTTTCCACTTTCATGCATTGGAGAAGCAAATGGCAACCCACTCCAGTGTTCTTGCCTGGAGAATCCCAGGGACGGGGGAGCCTGGTGGGCTGCCGTCTATGGGGTCGCACAGAATCAGACACAACTGAAGCAATGCAGCAACAGTATTTTTTTAGATTTAAGATATAAGTGATATCATACAGTATTTGTCTTTCTCTGTCTGGCTTCTCACTTTAAGCATTTTTTTCATAACAGCATCAAATATATAAAAGGTATTCACTGTATATATATGAAAGAATGAATTCCCAGGGTGTCTGTGCAATAAAATAGAATACCTAGCATCTTAGATTGGGTTCTTCCAGAAGCCAACTGAACCACAGATTCAAGTTGAAGTTCTCCTGGCACAGGTTAATAAGGGAGTAAGGGAAGCAGGACAGTGAAGGGGAGGCAGACAAGAAAAGGGTGCAATTTTTGATGAATTCTTGGACATGGTCTGAGCATGTAGGGAGCTCTGGAGCATAAACTGTACCTTGAGTTCCTGCAGTCTTGAGGTTTAGGGAGCTGGGCTTCGTCCACCCTCACTAGTCAGGGGCTGCCTGCCAGCCATCTTGGGGAATGGGCACTCTCAGGCATCTCGAACCTTCCAGATGGAGGTGGCTCCAATAGCCCAGGGGCAATTCTTTGAAGAAGCTTGCTGGTATAACCCGAGGAGTTTCTGAGGGGTTCTGAGCAGTGTATCTCTGTGTTCATTGCACCTGGGAACACAGGTCATAGAGGGCATCTTTGGTTCATTTTGAACATTATGTTCCTGTTCATCCTGGGTTTTTTTTTCTGGTTCATTGATTTTTTTTTTTTCCTGATCTGTTTGCTAAACTATATCATACCTCCTTGTATTTGTTTATATAACACAATAAAAAGAATTTTAATTATTCTTAAACACAAGCAAATACCAGATAGTCCAAAGATTTATATCTAAAAAAGGAAACCATAAAAGTCCTGGAGGAAGGCTCCCAGCCACTTTGGGTGGAAAGTAGGGACTTGAGGTCAAATTACTCTACAGAGGAAATGGAAAGAATTTGTTTTTTATGTTTTTTTTTTTTTTCTTCTGGGAGGGCAAGCACAGAGGAGAGAGGAGTAAGGCAGAAACAACAGATGTAGCCAAAAGACTGCTGGGAACCAGAGTGCCTGATGTTTGATTTTAAGATGCTGTGTGGCTCTGTTCCGCTAAGCGGTCGTTGTAGACAGTTCCAGACAGTACCTTGGGTAAATAGGAGCTGCTTCTGGTATAGAAACGAAGAGATGGATCAAAGAGGAGAGATGAAAGAACAATCTGGAACTGCACGATGGAGAGCAAGGGTTCAGTGTCAGCAGCTCACAACAGCCAGGCCAAGAGACCAGAACTCCACAGGGAATTGCAGCGGTCTTGACCGAGGTACTGGATTTCCTTTTCCTGGAGGCATGGAATATGACCAAGCCAATCTTCTCTAGATCCTTCTGATAACTGAACTGCACCGAGGAAGCTAAAAGCCCTTCAATCTTTACAAAGTGCTTTTATAAAATAATATCCAATCATAATATGGGAGAAGTTACATAAGTTGTATGAGAATACGGAATAAGGCAGAATCAGAACCCGAGAAGTTCCCAGTCCAGGCTTCTGTTAAATATTTTTGTTCCCCAGCAGCAGCTTGCAATGACTGGGCCAAAGCTGCTGACTGCATCGGGTGCTCTCTGAAAAGCTTCACAGTGAAACAGGGAATCTCAAAAATGGGTTCATTTAAATCCCCTCTGTGTCATAACTGCCTGAAAAGTTGCAGACTTGGGGAATAAGATAAATATATAGTCACCATGACAGATTTCAAGTTTCGGCCAAATCAGTAAAATGAATGTGTACCCTCCCAAGAGGAGCTATGGTGACAACCAGCTCTTAAGAGTGCATAGATATGCAGAGGTTGGGACCAGTGGGGGAGGAAGGTGGTTGATTCAGGAAGTGATCCCTGCAAGGATGATGGGAGAGTTGAAAAGTGAGACTGGGAAGGAGAGAGAGCCAGGAAAGGAGACGTTAATGAATGAGTTACTACAGTGGGCAGTCAGGGCTCTATCCTTGTGCAGAATACTTAGAATCGTCTCACAGAGAGGCAAGGAAGATGGGATATTTATTGACCAATTCCTGAACCTTTTTGGTTGAAGGTTGCTTTTGGGTTGTTTATTTGTTTGTTTTTCTTAATTTGGCTGCACCAGATCTTAGTTGGGGAACGCAGGATCTTTGATCTTCATTGCAGCATGAGGGATCTTTAGTTGTAGCATGTGGAATCTAGTTCACTAACCAGAGATCGAACCCAAGCCCCTGCATTAGGAGTATGGCGTCTTAGCCACTGGACCACCAGAGAAGTCTCCCTCTTAAGGTCTTAATTCCCCAGCATTCCCTCATTGCCAGGGAAACGATCTGGGAGAGAAATGTGTGACTTCAGTTGTCTACAGGTAGGACAGTGAGAGTTTTGAATGTCCTTTCCCTGGTCTATTAGTTATGTGACTTTTCTTCTCTGTGCTTCAATTTACTCACCTACAGAAGCATGTTGATAATAATCGAAACTTACAGGGTTTTCATAAGAGTTAAATGACAAAGGATATATATGTAAAATGCTTAGAAAATTCTCAGGAGCCAATTTAATAATACAATTACCATGTTAAATCTACTCTTTGGAAAGATAATAACTTATTTGCATTCGTTGCCTTTTTTCTAAGCAATCTAATGTTTTTTTCCTTAACAGATTTTCAACTTCATTCGTGCTTATAAGGTGAATTTTATAATGTTCATAATGAATAGTTATAAAGGTGGGTATCCATGAAGCAGATGACAGATAAAGTAATTTCTATACAGCTTGAACTGCAGATCAAGTTTTATGTCCAGTCAGGCTTTTCTTTGGTGTTTCGGTTTATTTTCTAATGTTACCTCTGCTAAAGGAAATGACCCAAGCTTTGCTCCAGGTCCCTGGGATGGGCACTGTGTGTTGGGTATCACATGCTGCTGCTGCTGCTGCTGCTGCTAAGTCGCTTCAGTCGTGTCCAACTCTGTGCGACCCCATAGACGGCAGCCCACCAGGCTCCCCGTCCCCGGGATTCTCCAGGCAAGAACACTGGAGTGGGTTGCCATTTCCTTCTCCAATGCATGAAAGTGAAAAGTGAAAATGAAGTCACTCAGTCGCGTCCGACTCTTAGTGACCCCATGGACTGCAGCCCACCAGGCTCCTCTGTCCATGGGATTTTCCAGGTAAGAGTACTGGAGTGGGGTGCCATGGCCTTCTCCAGGTATCACCGTCAGCTGCTGCTAAACATTGTGATTGAAGGGGAATCTTGAAATTAGAGCAGCTTTTTTTTTTTTTTTTAACTGATATCATTCCCAGCATTATGCAAAGTCAATGAACATATACCCAAAACTAAAAAGGCAAATATTTCAACTTGAGAGACAGAAAAAAAATGGGTTCCTGGGAATTTCCTGGCGATTTGGTGGTTAGGACTCAGCGCTTTCACTGCTGGGGCCTGGGTTTGATCCCTCCCTGGTGGCTCAGATGGTAAAGAATCTGCTTGCAATGCAAGGGACGAGGGTTCAGTCCCTGGGAGACCCGAGTTTGATCCCTGGGTTGGGAAGATCCCCTTGAGAAGGGCATGGCAACCCACTCCAGTATTCTTGCATGGAGAATTTCATGGACTGAGGGGCTTGGTGAGCTACAGTCCATGGGGTCACAAAGAGTCAGACACAACTGAGCAGCTAACACTGTGGGGAACTAAGATCCCACAAGCCAAACCACCCAGTGTGGCCAAAAAAAAAAAAGAAAGAAAGAAAGAAAGGATTCCTAATTTACTTCTTGGTTTTTGTCTTGGATTTCTTCATGTTCAGGTACAATCCTGTTGAGATGTTGTTTATAACCACACTACGCCATCTGTTTATGTCCATGATCTGCACTGAAAGTCATCCATGGCTGAGAAAGGCTGAAATGCTCATGGGTTGATCTCCTCAGTTTGATCATCTTGAGAAACTGCATCCTCAGTGTTAAAGGTTATAATATGTCAGCTGTGTGAGAGCTAGTGAAGAGAGTGAATATATCCCTGAGGTGTGCTACTTAAGCAAGCCACTTGAAAACTGGCTTTAAAAATGACATACAGAAATGTATTCAGATGATCCCTCTTAAAAAGACCAATGAGAACAGGAAAGGTGCTTCTCCCCTCAACAGGAAAGATGTTTCTGTAGGGAATCTGTTATAGTTGTTGCTTTTTTTTTTTTTTGCCTGAGGTGCAGCTTGAGGGATCTCAGTTCCCCGACCAGAAACTGAACCTGGGGTCTGGCAGTGAGAGCACTGGGTCCTAACCACTGGACCGCTAGAGTAGTCCTTTGTTTTCCCTTTTAGATAAACAAGTTTTAGAGCAGTGTTCAGTTCAGTTCAGTTCAGTCGCTCAGTCGTGTCCGACTCTTCGTGACCCCATGAATCGCAGCACGCCAGGCCTCACTGTCCATCACCAACTCCCGGAGTTCACTCAGACTCATGTCCATTGAGTCAGTGATGCCATCCAGCCATCTCATCCTCTGTCGTCCCCTTCTCTTCCTGCCCCCAATCCCTCCCAGCATCAGAGTCTTTTCCAATGAGTCAATTCTTCGCATGAGGTGGCCAAAGTACTGGAGTTTCAGCTTTAGCATCATTCCTTCCAAAGAAATCCCAGGGCTGAGCTCCTTCAGAATGGACTGGTTGGTTCACAGCAAAACTGAGTAGAAGGTACAAAGATTTTCCATGTATCCCTGGCCTCCACATACACACAACCCTCCCTATTATCAACCTTCCCCACTATCAACCTTCCCCACCCACCAGAGTTGTACGTTTGTTACCATCTATGAATCTACATCAACACCTCTTACACCACAGTTTATGCTGGGATTTACTCTTGGTGTTGAGTATTCTATGAGTTTGGACAAATGTACAGTGGCATGTGGGCTTCCCAGGTGGCCCTAGTGCTAAAGAATCTGCCTGCTAATGCAGGAGACATAAGAGACGTGGGTTCAATCCCTGGGTTGGGAAGACTCCCTGGAGGAGGGCATGGCAACTCACTCCAGTATTCTTGCCTGGAAAATCCCATGGACAGAGAAGACTGGTGGGCTACAATACATGGGGTCGCCAAGAGTCGGACACGACTGAAATGACTTAGTAAGCACACGTGCATAATGACATGTGCATAATGACATGTATCTACCATTATAATATAGTACAGAAGATTCACTGCCCTAAAAACCTGTGTGCTCTATCATCTCTCCCTTGCCCCAACCCTTGGCAACCACTGATATTTTTCTGTCCCCATTGTTCTTGCTTTTCCAGAATGTTGGAATCATACAGCCTTTTCAAATTGCCTTCTTTCCCTTGGTAACATGCATTTAAGGGTCTTCCATGTCCTTTCATAGCTTGATAGCTCATTTCTTCTTAGTGCTGAGTACTAGCCACTGTCTGGATATACCATAGTTTATTATCCATTCACCTACAGAAAGACATCTTGATTGCTTGCAAGTTTTGGCAATTATGAATAAAGTTGCTTTAAAGACCTGTGTGTAGGGTTTTGGGTAGAGATAAGTTTTCAACTCATTTGGGTAAATACCAAGCTGGATCATTTTGTAACAGTGTATTTAGTTTCATAAGAAGTCTCCAGGCTGTCTTCAAAAGAGATTGTACCATTTTGCAACCCCACTATCGATGAATGATAGTTCATTGTTGCTAGTTCAAATGTTGCTATAGTTCATAGCAATAGTTCCTGTTGCCCCACATCCTCACAAGCTTTTAGTGTTGTCCGTGTTTTGGGTTTTAGGTGTGCAGTGTTAGCTCACACTTATTTTAATCTGCATTTCCTTAGTGACATACAATGTGGAACATCTTCTTGTATGCTTATTTGCCATCTGTGAGGTATCTGGTGAGCTTTCTATTCCAATCTTTGGCTTATTTTAAAATCAGGTTGTTTCCTTATTATTGCATCTTAAGAAATCTTTGTGTATTTTGCATAAGAGTCCTCTATCAGACATGTCTTTTCCAAGTATTTTCTCCCAGTCTGTGGCTTGTCTTCTCATTCTCTTGGCAGTTTCTTCCACAGAGCAGAGCAGAGTTTTTAATTTTAATGAGGTCCAATTTATCGAGTATTTCCTTCATGGATTGTGTCTTTGGTATTGCTTCTAAAAAAGTCATCACCATGCTTGAGGTCACCCAGATTTTCTCCCCTGTTACCTTCTAGGAGTTTTACATCAATAGTTTTGCATTTTACATTGAATTCTATGATCCATTTTGATTTATTATTTTTGTCACAGTTCTAAGTTCTGTGTCTGGAAATTTTTCTTTTTTTGCATATGGATACCTCGCTGCTTGGCACCGTTTGTTGAAAAAGATGATATTTTCTCCATTGTATTATCTTTGTTCTTTTGTCAAAGATTAGCTGACTCTATTTATATGGATCTATCTTTGGACTCTCAATTCTATTCCACTGATCTGTTCATCTATTCTTTCACAATGCAGTCCTCTGACCCCGTGCTTTTCCTTTAATATTGTGTTGGTCATTTTGCTTCTTTATATAAACTTCAGAATCACTTAATTGATATCCACAAAATAATTTGCTGAGATTATGATTGAGACTGTGTTGAACCCACAGATCAAATTGGGCTGATCTAACATATGGCATGCTGCAGTCGATAGGGTCACAAAGAGTTGGACACGACTAAGTGACTGAACAAAAATAAACATCTTGACAATTTGAATCTTCCTATTGATGAACGTGAAATATCTCTACGTTTATTTAGTTCTTTTTTAATTTCTTTTATCAGAGATTTATAATTTTTCTCATATACATCTTGTTGCAATGGCACACCACTCCAGTACTCTTGCCTGGAAAATCCCATGGACGGAGGAGCCTGGTAGGCTGCAGTCCATGAGGTCATTAAGAGTTGGACACAACTGAGCGACTTCACTTTCACTTTTCACTTTCATGCATTGGAGAAGGAAATGGCAACCCACTCCAGTATTCTTGCCTGGAGAATCCCAGGGACGGGGTAACCTGGTGGGCTGCTGTCTATGGGGTCGCACAGAGTCGGACACAACTGAAGCGACTTAGCAGCAGCAGCAGCTGATCTTTTTAAAGTATGTATTTGAAAACATACATACTAGTTGTATTTTTGTTGTTATTGTTCGGTCACTAAGTTATATCTGACTCTTTGTGACCCCATGGACTGCAGTATGCCAGGCTTCCCTGTCCTCCACTATCTCCTGGAGTTTGCTCAAATTCATGTCCACTGAGTCAGTGATGGTATCCAACCATCTCATCCTCTGTCATCCCCTTCTCCTCCTGCCTTCAATCTTTCCCAGCATCAGGGTCTTTCCCAATGAGTCAGTTCTTTGCATCAGGTGGCCAAAGTACTAGAGTTTCAGTTTCAGCATCAGTCCTTCCAATGAATATTCAGAACTAATTTCAGGATTGACTGGTTTGATCTTGCAGTCCAAGGGACTCTCAAGAGTCTTCTCCAGCACAATTCAAAATCATCAATTCTTTGGTACTTAACCTTATGGTCCAACTCTCACATTTGTACATGACTACTGGAAAAACCATAGTCCTTTGACTAAATGGACCTTTGTCGACGAAGTAAAATGTCTCTGCTTTTCAATATGCTGTCTAGGTTTGTGATAACTTTCCTTCCAAGGAGCAAGGGTTTTGTAATTTCATAGAGGCAGTCATTGTCTGCAGGAAATTTTAGAGCCCAGGAAAATAAAATCTGTCCTTTTTCCCCTATTCTATTTGCCATGAAGTGAGGGGACCAGATGCCATGATCTTAGTTTTTTGAATGTTGAATTTTGAACTGGTTTTTTCACTCTCCTCTTTAACCCTCATCAAGAGGTTCTTTAGTTCCTTTCAGTTTCTGCCATTAGAATGGTATTATCTGCATATCTGAGGTTATTGATATTTCTTCTGGCAATCTTGATTCCAGCTTGTGACTCATCCAGCCTGGCATTTCGCATGATGTACTCTGCATATAAGTTAAATAAGCAGGGTGACGATATATAGCCTGGACGTACTCCTTTCTCAATTTTGAGCCAATGACATGTTTCATGTTCAGTTCTGTTGTTTCTTGACCTACATACAGATCTCTCAGGAGACAGGAAAGGTGGTCTGGTATTCCCATTTCTTTAAGAATTTTCCAGTTTGTTGTGATCCAAACAGTTAAAGGTTTTATCACAGTCAATGAACCAGAAGTAGATGTTTTTCTGGAATTCCCTTGCTTTTTCTATGATCCAGTGAATGTTAGCAATTTGATCTCTGGTTCCTCTACCTCTTCTAAATCCAGCTTGTACATCTGGAAGTTCTCCATTCACGTTCTGCTGAAGCCTAGCTTGAAGGATTTTGAGCATTACCTTGTTAGCATGTGGATTAGGCACAATCATGTGGTAGTTTGAACATTCTCATTCTTTGGCATTGCCCTTCTTTGGTATTGGAGCAAAAACTGACCTTTTCCAGTCCTGTGGACACTGCTGAGATTTCCAAATTTGCTGGCATTTATAGTGCAGCACTTTAACAGCATCAGCTTTTAGGATTTGAAATAGCTCAGCTGGAATTCTCTCACCTCCACTAGTTTTGGTTTTAGTAATGCTTCCTAAGTTCCACTTGACTTCACACTCCAGGATGTCTGGCTCTAGGTGAGTGACCATGCCACTGTGGTTATCCAGGTCATTAAGACATTTTTGGTATAGTTCTGTGTATTCTTGCCATCACTTCGTAACCTCTTCTGCTTCTGTTAGGTTCAGACCATTTCTGTCCTTTACTGAGCCCATCTTTGCATGAAAAGTTCCCTTGATCTCTCCAGTTTTCTTGAAGCAATCTCTAGTCTTTCCCATTCTGTTGTTTCCCCGATTTCTTTGCACTGTTTTCTTATCCCTCCCTGATCTTCTCTGGGACTCCGCATTCAGTTGTGTTTATCTTTCCCTTTCTCCCTTGCCTTTTGCTTTGTCTCTCCTCAGCTATCTGTAAAGCCTCCTCAGACAACTACTTTGCCTCTTGCAGTTTTGTCATATTTAAGTTTCTTCCAACTATTACATTATTTTTATTACTATATTTATATTATGTGGCAAAAAAGAATACCCCAAGCTTTTTTCAGAACATTTCCAATCAACACCAATTAAGTGGCGAAAAACAGCTACAAATTATAACAACTTTTGATTAATACCAACATGGAGGAGAAAGTTCTTTGGATACAGTTCCATCCCCAATAAGAATATAGCACAATGACCAGCACAAATATACCCACATTGACACTTAAAGCTGGTCACAATTTTGAATCTCTTTCATGAAGCTAGCACATTAGATAAAATAGTTTTTTCAAGCCTTTTAAGAAGGGTCATTGATCTGTTCCAAATTAAAGGAGACTGAAGAGACACGACAGTTAAAGGCAATGCATAATCCTGGATTGGACCCTGGACTGGGGGGACACAGCTATAAAGGTCAATACTGGGACTACGCATGAATTTTACTACGGATTAGCTAATAGCATTGCATCAGTGTTTCACTTCTTGATTTTGATCATTAAGATGCCCTTGTACTTTGGAAATATACACTGAAATATTTAGAAATGAAAGGCCTGATATTTTCAGGTTTCTCTCCTTTTTTGTTAAACTATGGCACATGTTGTACATGTATACGTGAAAAAGTGTACTTTTTTTTTATGCAGAGGGAGATAATGAGAAATCTAATGCAGGAGAATGAAAACAAACTGGGTGAAGAGTATGCAAACAATCTTTGTACTCGTCTTGAAACTTCTCTGTAAGTTAGAAATCATAACAAAATTAAAGGTCACAAGCCAATAAAAATGCTCTAAAATTAATCTAAAAAGTTTAGAAATCATGTATTTGACACATTTTCCTGACTTCCCTCTAATATTTCAGACTTTTCCTAAAGCCAATTTAATGCAGTGTTTGGCCTAAAGATTTAAACATAAGCGAAAAACAGCTTAAAATACTACATAATGTTGTATTAATACATGACCGCTAGACAGAAAATATAAAATTGAAGAGAACACTTACTCTTAGATTCTTATAATCTTTTGTTTCACTGTTTGTGAAGTTAACGCTCATGAAAAGATAATCGTATAAGTAGATTTTTTTTTCTTCAGTGAAAGAGACCTAAGAGAAGATATGCTTCTTTGCCGTCATGAGAAGTGGGAAGTGTTTAGAGGGGCATTACGTAAACAAATTACTCTCAAATGGTTTGGGAAAATAATAATATGAGATGGGATTTCCCTGGTGATCCCGTGTTTAAACCTCTGAACTTTCAAAGCAGGTGGTGTGGATTTAATCCCCGATCAGGGAACTAGATCTCACATGTCCAAAAAATTAATAATAATGATAAGAGAAGCTAAAAAGTAAAAGTGGCCTAAGGTTAACAAAAGTGGGACAGAGATGAAGCATGTATGGGAGTCCTTTGTACCCTTTTTCTCTCTCTTGCTTTTTCTTTTTGACTGAAACTTTTCTGTAAGTTTGAAATTATTTTGATATAAAAGATTACAGGGAAAAAATCTCCAAACACATATTATGAGTCATCAGATAGTCCTTCTTATAGCCCTTCTGGTCTGTTCCATATTGCAGGAGCTGCTTTCTGAGGCAGCTGTCAGCACCGGCACATGTCTGGATCCACCGCAGTTGGCCTTCTATCTTTCTGCTGCCTGCGTCTCAAGCCCTGGGACTACTTGCCAGTGAGCCTGACTCAGGCTAGGACGTCACTGCCCTGAGCAACTTGGCCAAGACTGGTCCAACTGGTTAGGGTCCTCTGACCGTGTATGTAGTTAGGCAGGTAAGTAGCACCAACAGCACATACTCAGTCATTAAGTCACGTCTGACTCTTCGCGACCCTACTCCTTGCAGCCCGCCAGGCTCCTCTGCCCATGGAATTCTCCTCTGACCGTGTATGTAGTTAGGCAGGTAAGTAGCACCAACAGCACATACTCAGTCATTAAGTCACGTCTGACTCTTTGCGACCCTACTCTTTGCAGCCCGCCAGGCTCCTCTGCCCATGGAATTCTCCAGGTGAGAATACTGGAATGGGTTGCCATTTCCTTCTCCAGGAGATCTTCCCGACCCAGGGATCGAACCCACGTCTCCTGCATTATCAGGCGGATTCTTTGCCACTGAGCCACCTGGGAAGCCCAATGGGCCCATTGCAAAATATACGCTGTTTAGCTGAAGCTCTAAAAACGAAACAAAATCAAGTTTGCTTCAGCAACAGGAGACCAGTGTGAGGTTCTCCGTTTGCTGATAGACCCTGAGCAGCTGGGAGCACCCGTCCTCGCCTCGGATGTCTGCAGCCTGGCTGGCATGAGGCTCTATGTCCCCTTCCTCCCCAATCCCGATCTCTGTGATTACAGTTTTTATTTTTGCGATTTCCTTCAGTATAAAATCAAGGTCAGGGAGCATATTCTTCCCCACAAAGACATGATTAAAGCAGTGTGTGGAGTGACATTCAGTCTAACCTCTTTATTTGCATATCCTTTCTTCCTTCCTATAGAGCTGGTGTGTCATCAGCTGATAGGAAATCACATTTTCCTGGTATGAGAGTACATTTTCCAGGCTCTCAATATTATTGTAAATATTAGGTAACATTATCATTAAAGGGGAATTTACTGCATTGGATTTAGGATATTTAGTATATCACAAGTGGGATAGCTATGAAGGATGTAAATTGTAGTTAACAGAGGATTTGAAAGGAAGGCATATATTCATATGGTGATACATGCTTGGTGAAAATTTTTTTGTGAATAACTTAGTGGGGGGAAAAAAAGAGTGCATTGAATCAGTAGAATAAGATAAACACATTTTGATCAGCAAGGGCACAGGCACTGATAATGAGGAAGAGGTAGTTCAGTTTCTGCACTTTTTTAGTTAAAAAAGTAGAGACAGAGCTGAGATTGTACCAAGGGGAACAGAGAGCTTGACTGAGAACAGACTGCATAACCTTATAAGTGCATGCTAAGGGCTGCCCTCTACGCTAATTTCATTATAATGAGCAAAACCCCGTGGAAGCATTAATAGCATAAGTTGTAGTCAAGAGCCAGTTGGACACTTGGAAGATCTGTTGGGCATAACATTTAGAAGGAGCGTCCGGAAAAGATAAAAAATTATATCATCTGGGAAGGGTATAGATTTTATTTAATTAATTAATTTACTTACTGTATTTCATCAGCCTTATCTAAGTCATATGGAGAAAAAAGGTTCTTTCCAGTGAGCCTGTTTCCCAGAATGCAAAAGGGTGGGTGAGGAAGAGGTACGGGTGTGGTTGACTTTCCCAACTCTCCTTGTTGTCCAGGAGCTCAGATAAAGTTAAAAATTGGCAGTGTCTTTGGAGCAATTTCATCCCTTTCACTTCATCCTCAAATGAGAACATGGAGACTTCTTGGTGAGGAATTCTTTTTCTTTTTGGTTGTGCTGGGTCTTTGTTGCTACAAGTGGGCTTTTTCTAGGTGTGGCAAGTGGGGGCTACTCTCTAGATGTGTTGTGGGGGCTTCTTATTGCACTGGCTTCTCTTGTTGATGAACAAAGGCTCTAAAGTGAGTGGGCTCAGTAGTTGCCACACACAGGCTTACTTGCTCCATGGCATATGTAATCTTCCTGGACCAGGGATCAAACCCATGTGTTCTGCATTGGCAGGTGGATTCTTATCCACTGTGCCATGAACAAAGTCCTAGATGAGGAATTCTAATGCCCCAATTTATTGCAGCCTATCCTAGGACACTCAGAAGCTCAGAGCTGGTTCCGAAGCTCTGGGTCATGGATCAGGTAGGAAACTGGAGAATGGGGCAAGAAGCAGGGAAATCAACAAAGGGGAAGGGAATAGCATACCATTAATGTCTCCTGAGTATTCCTTAGCACTCAAGTATAGATTGCAGGGTGACAATATTGTCATCCTGCTTATTTAACTCACAAGCAGAGTACATCATGCGAAATGCCAGGCTGAATGAATAACAAGCAGGAATCAAGATTGCCGGGAGAAATGTCAACAACCTCAGATATACAGATGATACCACTCTAATGGCAGAAAGTGTAAAGGAACTAAAGAACTCTTGATGAGGGTGGAAGAGGAGAGTAAAAAAGCTGGTTTGAAACTCAATATTAAAAAAAAAGATAAGGGCATCCAGCCCCGTCACTTCATGGCAAATAGAGGGAAAAAAGTAGAAAAAGTGACAGATTTTCTTTTTTTTTTCAGGGGGGGGAACTCCAAAATCACTGCAGATGGTGATTGCAACTATGAAATTAAAAAACCCTTGCTCCTTGGAAGGAAAGCTATGACAAACTTAGACAGCATATTGAAAAGCAGAGACATCACTTTGCCAACAAATGTCCATATAGTCAAAGCTATGGCTTTTCCAGTAGTCATGTGTGGATGTGAAATTTGAACCATAAAGAAAGCTGAGTACGGAAGAATCGATACTTTTGAACTGTGGTGCTGACAAAGACTCTTGAGAATCCCTTGGACTGCCAGGATATCAAACCAGTCAATACCAAAGGAAATCAACCTTGAATATTCATTGGACAGACTGATGCTGAAGGTGAAGCTCTGATCCTTTGGCCACCTGATGCGAAGAGCTGACTCATTGGAAAAGACCCTGATGCTGGAAAAGATTGAAGGCAGGAGGAGAAGGGGATGACAGAAGATGAGACGGTTGGATGGCATCACGGACTCAATGGACATGGGTTTGAACAAACTCCAGGAGATGGCGAAGCCTCCAGGAAAGCCTGACGTGCTGCAGTCCATGGGGTTGCAAAGAGTAGGACACGACCTAGCGACTGAACAACAACAACACCAGATTGCAGAAACTTTTAGAGACACTTGACTTCCTGGAGAATCAGAAAGCCCTCGTATACAAGGAGAAAAAAGGTTCCTTGGTGAGCACAGATGTTAAATAAAAGGAATACACTTTACCTGTTGGTTCCGAGGTATCATGAACACTGCACACACCTATAATTTCTCCCACTGGTAAAGCAACAACTTGTGAAAATCAACAAGGACCAAAGATCTGCGAGTCCACACGGTCCTGCCTATCTTGCTTCCCAGGGCTACTGCGTGGAGAACACTTGGAAATGGAGACACCAAACTCTCTCTTCTCATAGATTTAAATAAATTGTTTCCCTTGGCCATGCCATGTGGCATGTGGGATCTTATTTCCCTGACCAGGGATCAAACCCTCGCCCCCTGCATTGGAAGCACAGAGTCTTAACCACTGGACCACCAGAAAAGTCCCTCTCTTGTCACAGCTTTTCAGGATTGGTTTTTTTAAATTAAACTTTTGATTTTATACAGGATTATAGCTGATTAACAATGCTGTGATAGTTTCAGAGGGATAGCAAAGGCACTCAGTCATAGATATACATATATCCATTCTCCCACAAATAACCCTCCCATCCAGGCTGCCACACAACATTGAGCAGAGTTCCCTGGGGGAAGGGATAGTTAAGGAGTTTGGGATGCACAGGTACACACTGCTATATTTAAAATGGAAAACCAACAAGGACCTACTGTATAGCAGAGGACTGGTTTTGATATGCACGTGAGAGGAGCCGGTCACTCCTCTCTGCCCCAGAGGAGGTCAGAGGTGAAGGTGAGATGCCTCAGACTTAAAACACAGAATGCTCTCTTGGAACATGGGCTTGCAATAATAAACAGAACACGAAGTCTTTGAGCACTTTTCCCTCCTGCTCTTACATAGTTCTGACCAACTCAAGAGCTAAATATCTGTGAGAATGCATACACGGTGGCAATTTATTTTCTGTGTCCGACAGTGTCATTTAATAAAATAAATGCTGCCAGCAGTTCATTCTGCTAGCTCTCCAAGCCTAAGGTTTGACATGAACTTTGCTGCAAGGATATGCTTGCTTTATGACGATAACTTGCTTTACTCCTATTTTGTTACTCAAACTGCAACTTTGAATGATGTTTTTCTAGTCTTGGACTCTTCCCCTATGTTTGTAACACGACCCATTAGCTACATTGCTCTGAGATTAATTGGTAGTGATGACAACTCTGCAAATATACCCCAAACCACTGAACTGTACACTTTAAATGGGTGACTTTCACAGTATGTACATTATATCTCATTAAAACTGTTCTTTTTTTTAAGTGCTAACTCCCAGTGTTCACTGCAACACTGTTTACAATAGCCAAGATATGGAAGCAACCTAAATTTCCATTGACAGAAATGGATAAAGAAGATATAGTACATATACACAATGGAATATTACTCAGCCATTAAAAAGATAAAATAATGCCATTACAGCAACATGAATGGACCTAGAAATCATCATACTGAGTGAAGTAAGTCAGATAAAGACAAATGTCACATGACATCACTTATATGGGGAATCTAAAAAAAATTATACAAAAGAACTTATTTACAAAATAAACTCACAGACTGAGAGGAATGAATTTATGGTTACCAGGGCAGGGGTGGGGGAGGGGCAGTTAGGGAGTTTGGGATTGAGATGTACAAAATCAATACTTAAAATAAACACTGCTATATTTAAAATAAATAACCAGGACTTCCCTGATAATCCAGTGGTTAAGACTCTCCATTGTCAATGCAGGGGGTGCAGGTCTGATCCCTGGTCTGGTCAAGGAGCTAAGATCTCACATGCCCCGAAGCCCAAAACCAAAACATAAAACAGAGGCAATATTGTAACAAATTCAATAAAGACTTAAAAAATGGTCCACATCAAAAAATCTCAAAAAGAAATAAAACAAAATGGACAAACAAGGAGCTACTGTATAGCACAGGGAACTTTGCTCAATATTGTATAACAATCTAAATGGGGAAAGAATTTGAAAAAAGAATAGATACATGTATAACTGAATTACTTTGCTGTGCACATGAAAATAACTTTTTGTTTAATATAGCAGTTAAAGAACAGAAAGAGATTTGTTTATAGAACATAGCTCACATGGGTAAAAGAATTATAATTAGATATTATCCCTGCTCATTTTTATTGTCTTAAAGAGAGGTTTTATATGGGGTTGGAGCAGCCATTTCTTTGAAGAAGGTGACTTGCGGAGAGGGAAAATCTCCCTTTCCCTAACACCATCTCTAAAAAAAGGTAGAGGATCAAATTTTGCTTGTACATCTTACAAGTAGAAAGCTGAGATTATTTTAAAAACACTGAAACCAATGTGGTATTATCTGAATGCTGGACATTACGATTTTTATAGAGCAATGGTTCCCAACCTTGGCAGTACATTGAAATTACCCGAGGAGTTTTAACAATACAACGATTGGGTCATACTTGAAGAGACTCTGATTTACGTGGTCTGAGGTGTGGCTGGGGTTTGGAATTTTAAAAGCTTTGTTAGTGATTCTAATGTGTAGACAAGGTTGAGATACACTGCCATGGAGAAAAAGGAGTAGCAGAATATCTGACTAGTTTATTAGTCCCTTGGTGCTCTGAAATTTCCAGTTACTGCTCATTTTTAAAAGCTTACATTTATGCCTAGGTCAGACAAGAGATGTTGGTAAGTGCCTAGAACAGATAACTTATTCTTAGTGGTTGTATTTAGGTTACTAAGTTTAAAGTCTTTATTGAATTTGTTACAATATTGCCTCTGTTTTATTTTCATTGCTAATTGTAAGCTTCCAATAACCATCTCTCAATGACTGATGTAATGACTTGGGGGTATGGAACAACACAGCAGAGAGCATCAAAGATAAAAGGTAACTTATTTCTTTGAAAAATTCTCACCTCTATTGCTCTGGTCTTTCTTTCCAGAACTATGTGTTAGACATTAGACTTTCTGGATTAGTTGTACTCACTGATTTTCATATGCTTTTTTCCTTTTATTTCAAATATCTTTTATTTTGATTCTACTTTCTAGGATAATTCCTATATTTTATTTTCCAAACTATGTATTGAATTTTAAAATACTGGTTGTTATATTTTTATTTCCAAGAACTTTTTCTAAATCTCTTACTGTACTTTTAAGAAATCTGTTCTTGTGTCGTAGATGTAACTTCTGTTATTTCTCTAAAGGTTTTTACAGATTTTTTTATGCTTCCTGCATATTCTATTTACCTGAACTTCCTTTTTTTCATCTCTGTCTTTCACGATAGAATGTGTCCTTAAATGTTTATTTAGTAGGAGGATAACAAAAATATTTTAGAAGCTTTGTATGTATGGATCAGATCACTAGGGGGTGATCAGGCAAGAACAAGGATGTTTGATTTGTACTTCACCAAATGTCAGGATCTTTAGGTTTGTTCCTCTTGACTAGGTCAGTTTTCTCAGAGAGTAATCCTTCAACCTCCTGCCTAGAATGCAGTTATGGGTTGAATTGTGTTCCCCAAAAAGATCTGTTGCTGTCCTCACCTTCAGTACCTCAGAATGTGACCTTATTTGGAAATAGGGTAGTAATTCATTAAGATGAGGTCATATTGGTGTAGGGTGAGCCCTTAATCCAATATGACATGTCCTTATAAGAGGAGATAGAGACACACACACACACACAGGGAAAGAAGCACCATGTGGGGATGGAGGTAGAAGGAATACCTCAGGTTATCAGAAACTTGAAGAGACAAGGAAAAATCCTAGGAGCTTTGGAGAAAGCATGACCCTGCCAACACCTTGATTTCCAACTTCTAGTTCCTTAACTGTTAGACAATAAGGTGAAAGTGAAAGTGTTAGGCACTCAGTCGTGTCTGTCTCTTTGAGACCCCTTGGACCAGGCTTCTCTGTCTATGGGATTTCCCAGACAAGAATACTGGAGTGGTAGCCATTCCCTTCTCAAGGGGATCTTCCCGACCCAGGGGTCAAACCCAAGTCTCCTACATTGCAGGCAGATTCTTTACCGTCTGAGCCACCAGAGATGTTGTTTTAAACCAGCTAATTTGCAGTACAATAGCCTGAGGAATTAATATAGATGCATAAGCCTGGTTTTCACAAAACAGCAGGGAAAGGATGCTGCTGATCCCATTCAGTATCTAGACTATAATTAATTCCCCTCGTCTCACTGTGGCACTTAACCCTGTCCTCAGCTCTGCCTCATATGCTCTTTGGTTCAGAGTTTTCAGTACTGAGCCTCCAGTATTGTGCTATTGTAGGGGAAGGATAGCCTTCTGGTGGCACCAGGTGGGGAAAGTGACTTTCTGTTTCTCACCTGTTGTTTTAACTGCTTCTTATTCATATAATCAGCCAATCCTCCCACACTCTCATTCTACCTTTGGAAGTACTTGGTCCTTCTTTTATATGCGATCCCATGGACTGCAGCCCACCAGGCTCCTCCATCCATGGGATTTCCCAGGCAAGAGTACTGGAGTGGGTTGCCATTGTCTACTCCAATTATATTTATTTATTTTTGGCTGTGCTGGGTCTTGCTGCGTGAGCTTTTCTCTAGATGCAGTGATGATCGGGGGCTGTTCTCCAGTTGCGGTGTGTGGGCTTCTCATTATGGTGGCTTCTCTTGTTGCAGTCCAGGGGCTCTAGGCTCAGTAGTGTGGCTCACAGGCTCTAGAGCACAGGCGCAGTAATTGTGGTGCAAGGGCTTTGTTACTCCATGGCATATGGGATCTTCTGGATCAGGAGTTGAACCCATGTCTCCTGCCTTGGCGGGCAGATTGTTTACCACTGAGCCACTAGGGAAACCCTTGGTTCTTCTTTTTTAAAGTTTTCTTTTTATTTATTTTTTGAAAGATTTTTTTAAGTGGACCATTTTTAAAGTCTCTATTGAATTTCTTACATGACTGTTTCTGTTTTCTGTTTAGGTTTTTTGGTTGTGAGGTATGTGGGATCTGAGCTCCCCCACCAAGGAGTGAATCTGCATCCCCTGCATTGGAAGGTGAAGTCTTAACCACTCGACCACCAGGAAAGTCCCAGTACTTATTCCTTACTTATGCTGAGTTCAGGTCTTTTTGGAGGGTTTTGCCTTTCCATTAAGTTTGTTCTAAATTGCTCCCCCACCACTGAAAAGTAGGCTTTCAGCTTTTTCAGTGCTGTTAAGTCTGGTTTTTTGGTTGTCAATATTTTGGCTTTTGTTTTTTATTCTTATGAGTCTATATCTTTTTAAAAAAATTATATATGGTAATTTTGGTGAGGATTTGGGAAGGAGCTGATGAATCTATGTACTTAATCAAGCATGGTCAGCTAGAAATCCAACCACATAACTTTTTAGAGGATCTAGTTGTGAGTTAAGTAGAAAGGAAAGAGAACCTGTTCAACTTGATAAAACCTACAGCTAATATAATATTTAATTATGTATAATGTTTAATGGCAAAATTATTGAATGCTTTCTCCCCTAAGACCAGGAGCAAAACAAGTATGCTTATGTCCCTTTTACTCAGCATATCACTGGACATGCTATCCAGTGCAATAAGGGAAGTTTTGCTTTTGGAACTTTCTAGAGAAGAAAATTTTTTCCAAATACATTCATATTAGTTGACTCTGTGGATGTGGAACCCATGAACACAGAACTTGTGGATACAGAGGGTCAACTGAAGTTAACTGTATGTCAAATGTACCTCATTAAAGCTGTTAAAAATTCAACTCAGAGAAAGACAAATGTCATATTATATGTGGAATAAAAAAAATGATATACATGAACTTATTTACAAAACAGAAAGAGACCCAAAGTCATAGAAAACAAACTTATGGTTACCAAAGAGGAAAGGGTGGTGATCAGATCAAATCAGATCAGTCTCTCAGTCGTGTCCGACTCTTTGCGACCCCATGAATCGCAGCACGCCAGGCCTCCCTGTCCATCACCAACTCCCGGAGTTCACTCAGGACTCACATCCATCGAGTCAGTGATGCCATCCAGCCATCTCATCCTCTGTCCTCCCCTTCTCCTCCTGCCCCATATCCCTCCCAGCATCAGAGTCTTTTCCAATGAGTCAACTCTTCAAATGAGGTGGCCAAAGTACTGGAGTTTCAGCTTTAGCATCATTCCTTCCAAAGAAATCCCAGGGCTGATCTCCTTTAGAATGGACTGGTTGGATCTCCTTGCAGTCCAAGGGACTCTCAAGAGTCTTCTCCAACACCACAGTTCAAAAGCATCAATTCTTCAGCACTCAGCCTTCTTCACAGTCCAACTCTCACATCCATACATGACCACAGGAAAAACCATAGCCTTGACTAGACGAACCTTTGTTGGCAAAGTAATGTCTCTGCTTTTGAATATGCTATCTAGGTTGGTCATAACTTTCCTTCCAAAGAGTAAGCATCTTTTAATTTCATGGCTGCAGTCACCATCTGCAGTGATTTTGGAGCCCGAGAAAATAAAGTCTGACACTGTTTCCACTGTTTCCCCATCTATTTCCCATGAAGTGGTGGGACCGGATGCCATGATCTTCGTTTTCTGAATGTTGAGCTTTAAGCCAACTTTTTCACTCTCCACTTTCACTTTCATCAAGAGGCTTTTTAGTTCCTCTTCACTTTCTGCCATAAGGGTGGTGTCATCTGCATATCTGAGGTTATTGATATTTATCCCGGCACTCTTGATTCAGCTTGTGTTTCTGCCAGTCCAGCGTTTCTCATGATGTACTCTGCATATAAGTTAAATAAGCAGGGTGACAATATACAGCCTTGACGTTCTCCTTTTCCTATTTGGAACCAGTCTGTTGTTCCATGTCCAGTTCTAACTGTTGCTTCCTGACCTGCATACAAATTTCTCAAGAGGCAGATCAGGTGGTCTGGTATTCCCATCTCTTTCAGAATTTTCCACAGTTTATTGTGCTCCACAGGGAGGGATAAATTAGGAGTTGGGATTAGCAGACACAAACTACTGTGTGTAACATAGTTAAACAACAAAGACGTACTGTATAGAACAAGGAGCTATACTCAGTGTCAGTGTGAACCTCTAATGGAAAAGGATCTGAAAAAAGAATATATATCACACTTATGGCAGAAAGCGAAGAAGAACTAAAGAGCCTCTTGATGAAAGTGAAAGAGGAGAGTGAAAAAGTTGGCTTAAAACTCAACATTCAGAAAACTAAGTTCATGGCATCTGGTCCCATCACTTCATGGCAAATAGATGTGGAAACAGTGACAGACTTGATCTTTTTGGGTTCCAAAATCACTGCAGATGGTGACTGCAGCCATGAAAATAAAAGACTCTTGCTCCTTGGAAGAAAAGTTATGACCAACCTAGACAGCATATTAAACAGCAGAGACATTACCTTGCTGACAAAGGTCTGTCTAGTCAAAGCTATGGTTTTCCAGTGGTCATGTATGGATGGTAGAGTTGGACCATAAAGAAAGCTGAGTGCCAAAGAATGGATGCTTTTGAACTGTGGTGTTGGAGAAGACTCTTGAGGGTCCCTTGGACAGCAAGGAGATCCAACCATTCCATCCTAAAGGAAATCAGTCCTGAATATTCATTGGAAGGACTGATGCTGAAGCAGAAACTTCGGCCACCTGATGCAAAGAACTGACTCATTTGAATAGACCCTGATACCGGGAAAAGATTGAAGGCGGGAGGAGAAGGGGACGACAGAGCATGAGATGGTTGGATGGCATCACCGACTCCATGGACATGAGTTTGAGTAAACTCCGGGAGTTGGTGATGGACAGGGAGGCCTGGCGTGCTGCAGTCCATGGGGTCACAAAGTGTCAGACACGACTGGACTGAACTGAACTGATATACATATTTTAGGTTGGCCAAAAAGTTCATGTGGGTTTTATAAGCCCTTACGGAAATATATACATGCATACACACACATATATACACACATACAACTGAGTCACTTTGCTGTACAGTTGAAACTAGACAACACTGTACATTAACTACACTTCACTTTTTTTCAAGTGGTGCAATAAAAAGGTGGACTCTTGTCATTTTGGTGTGGTTTCCGGATGGAGCAGAGAAATAGATGTGGTTCATCCATCATGTTTACCTGAAAATCCAATCACATAACTTTTGAAAGAATCCTGTTTTCATTTCAAAAACTTTTTTTGTAATTTTCTTGGTCTATTTCTCTCTGTCACTCATGAACACTCCCATTTATTTATGCCTCATTTTGTTCCCAGCCCAACCAAGTTCTGGGTTGAGTCCTAGGGATGGGCTTCAATGCAGTGAATTACGGAAGATACCTGGAATGTTATTGCCTGAGGATTAACTGCATAGTTAAATCAGGTACAGATCTGTCCCTGAAGCAAGAGAATAGACCAATCAATGTTTCAGGTTCTTTTCTTTTCAATACAAGCATTGATTGCTCATGTTATAAATGGTGACTCTTAAAAATGAAGGAGTTGACAAATTAGATAGTATGGCTTGGCATTTGCAGTTTTGTATATGTCCTCTCCCTCCTCACCCCTTCATCCAAGCGTAATCCAAGTCGCAATAGTATCTGAAAAAGACCTTGACTCTGCAGGTTCCTGGGATGGGTGGAGTGAGCATGAATGATGTACACATGTAAGGTATGCCCATCACATGTGTGGACATGTCAGAGGAACACCCATGTCATGATTGGTGAATCTAGATGGGAATTCTTTTCCTCAGCACTGCTTTAATCATGCATTACTTCTTTTTAATAAGAGGAGTCTCTAGTTTTACCAGTTATATTTTCCTTACAACACATTCGATAAATAATGGTTTTCATTTTAAATGTTTTTGTTCTCACAGTGTGAATTGGAAAGTCCCAGGATGATCAGGAATTTTTCTTGAGTATAAATCTGAAACAGAAACTCTCCAGATCTCAAAGACCTTTCAGATAGAAATCAGAAGGCTCCAGTCTGGAATAGCACCTTAAAAATGAGGTAAAGCCATTTACTAAATTGTTAAAGGAAAGAAAAGGAAGAAAACTGGGGGAAATGAGCCCGTTGAGGGTAGTGTCTGTGTTTTATTACTTCTGTACTCATATTGCCAAGCACAATAGCTAGTCATCTGTTGGGCATCTATCATTTGGGGTGTAATTTGCATTCCTCTCCTCATACTCTGATACCAGACTGCTTCTTTCCTGTGGGGAAGTCCTATCAAGTGGGTCTGGTGAGACTGTCAGTGTTCACTCCCCCACAGGTAACCAGGTCTGGCCATTCATTTCCCTGGGAATGTTAATTGATTTAGACAGTTACCTGAACTAACCTAGGCCAAATGCAGTTTTCAATAAGACTTCTTTTGCCTGCTTGTTGGAGAGATTTCTCCGAGATATAGATACTGATTTTTTATATAAAATTTTTTTTTGAATTAGCTTTTTATTTGTTTATTTATTTATTTGGCTGTGTCGGGTCTTAGTTGCAGCATGCGGGATCTTTCATTGCAGCTGAAGGAAAGTTACACGGCCCAAAATAGCCTGGAGTTAAAACTCCCCTCTGGGTCCTCCCCACTATTCTATGCAAAACAAAGAACTCTCTCACCCGAAGGAAAAAAATGGACATTAAGGTTGATTACGCCCAGCTCCCAGCCGGTCCAGCCTCTGGCCGGTCTCCAGAATTCCTGGCCCCAGCCATTTAAGAGATAACTACTCCGAACAACCTTGGAGAAGAACAGACCCCTTAAGACTGTAGCTTTCCACATACATGCCTATATATACTTCCTCTTTTCTTGGGTCCGTGCAGCCGCTCACTAATCTGATGGCTGCCCCTTCTCGCCTCATTAAAGGTGATCTGTTCCTGTAAAGTGCCCGCTCGGTCTTTTTCCAAACCTCACCTTCTCTAACTCCCTTACCCTACAGCAGCTCTTGGGCTTCTCGAACTGCTGCTCTAACACCGGAACACATGGGCTTAGTTGCTCCATGACACGTGAGATCTAGTTCCCCAATCAGGGATCAAACTGGCATCCGCTGCACTGGAAGGTGGCTTCTTAACCACTGGACCACCAGGGAAGTCTCATGAGATACAGACATAACCTTTGATTGTAGGAGAAAAACATGAGCCCCTGTAGACAGTATCTGAGCCCCTAATCCAGCTACAGCTGAAAGTAGACGCAATCCTTTACTGTTTGAGCTAATTTGAGTTGGGTTTCTGTTACTCACAGCCAAAAGAATTCCAACTAATGCAATCATGATTTAATGGCACCCTCTAAAATATTACTTTTAAAGATCAATATGAAGGTCAACAGTCTCCCAACTCAAATGAAAACAAAATACAGGAAACTAAAATTTAACCCCATGTTGGGAGAGAATGGTTTGCAACTAGGATCAATTTTCAAATAGTAAAATCTTTCAGACAATAAATAGAAGTAGTGAGGAAGTCTAAACATTTCTTTTGAGGGACTTCTCTGATGGTCCAGTGAATAAGACTCCATACTCCCAGTGCAGGGGGCCTGGGTTGGATCCCTGGTTGGGGAACTAAGATCCCACATCCACAGTTAAGCCTGTGTGCCGCAACTAGAGAAGCCCACACGCTACAATGAAGACCCAGTGCAGCCAAAATAAACAATAGAAAATGAAAGTAAATAAGTAACTTTTTAGAATGTTTAGAAATGATCTCTCCTCGAAAGTGGTTTAGCTCTCTAGACCTGGAGAATAAGCGACAGCTTAAGATCTCTGAGAATGCAACTATCGCTTATCTGTCAAAGTTACACTGAAGTTAAGAGTAAAATGAAGCCATATTTTCTTAAGGATCTTTAGCTGTTTAGTTGCAAGTCATGTCCAACTCTTTTGCGACCCCATGGACTGCAGCCTGCCAGGCTCCTCAGTCCGTGGGATCTCCCAGGCAAGAATACTGGAGTTGTTGCCATTTCCTTCTCCAGGGGATCTGGAGATCGAACTCTCTTGCATTGGCAGGCGGATTCTTTGCTGCTGAGCCAGTTACAAAGATACTGAGCCCCTCCCTCCCACTAGGGTACCCAGTCTTTGCTCCTATATGCCCTGTCCTTTCTCAGAGTTCCCCAGGTATTGTCTCACTGCTGGTGACAAAATGACCCTCGTTTTGCTCCTGTCTGATCAGCTTCCCTGGCTGTCTGGAGTCTTCAAGACAAATCCAGAGTCAAGGAGCAGTGCTGATCTCCTGGACCCCCTACTGCACCCCCGAACTTCCAGAGGCTTGTGGTTGTTGTGTCAAAGTGGGAAGAATGACTTCTCTGCAAGTGCTTGCTGCTTATCGTCAACCAGGAGGTCCTGAAGTAGCACTAAAGTCTCATAAAGTCGGTTATGAAAACTGGTTGAGGGACTTCCCTGGCGGTCCAGTGGTTAAAACTTTGCCTGCTAATGCAGGGGGTGTGGATTTGATTCCTGGTCAGACAGCTAAGATCCCACATGCCTGGTCGCCAAAACAAGGACACACAAAGCAGAAGCAATATTGTAACAAATTCAATAAAGACTTAAAAAAAAAAAACAAAACACAAGTTGAGCCATAAGTTCAAACATGGACACACATACACACCCCACACACATGCTTATACATACGCACACTGCTCTTTAGATACAGAACACAGCCATTTTTATAAAGTAAATATATAGTCTCTCCACCTACAGCAGCTTGGACAAATTTTACCTTCGTAGTACTGAGCGCTCTAGCAAAAGCAAAGGCTTTCACATCTCCATTTCAAAAGGAGCTCTTTGGTTTACATTTTTTTAAAATGATGGTATAAAACTGGTGGTGAAATGTATCACTTATTTTTAATTTTCTACATTCTTTTAATTTTAAGGGAGTTTTTGGTGTTGACATTTTACCAGTTTGAGTGAAGCGTGGAAACCTTACTGTCTTTTCCCCTTATCTATCCCCATTTATAATTGTCTTAAGTGTTTCCTCTCCACATATTGAGGTATGTCAGGCAATGTTATCATTTTTGCTTCAACAAACAAACATAGTTTTAAAAACTCAAGAAGAAAAGTCAATTGTATTTATCAGTATTTTTACTCTATTCGTTATCCTTCCTTCTTTCTTCCTCAGGTTACAAGATTCCTCCTTTTATAAATTTCATGGACTTCCCTGGAGGCCCAGGGGTTAAGACTCAGCTTCTAACGCAGGGGGCATAGGTTCAATCCCTGGTCTGGGAACTAAGATTCCACATGCCACTCAGTGCAGCCAAAAAAAAAAACAAAACAAAAACACCACCTATCTCCTTTTGTAAGTTTCCTTCTGTTTAAAGAATTTCCATTAACTATATCTTTTCAGGTTTAGTCTGTGTTGACAAATTCTTTTAGTTTTTCTCCATGAGAATGTCTTGATATCCTCTTCTACCTGAAGCATACTTTCACTGAATGTAGAATTCTGGATTCACAGTTCTTTTCTTTTAATGCTTCAAAAATGTTGAGTCACTTCCTTTTGCCTCCATGATCTCTGATGAGAAATCTGACATCATTCAATTTGTTTTTACTCTACTTACTTGTAGACATCACTTTTGTCTCCTCTCTTTTTTTCTGTTTTTAGCTTTCAGAAGTTGGTTAGGATCAATCTTGGTATGTATTTCTTTGGGCTTGTCCTGATTGGGATTCAACAGCTTCTTGAATCTATGGGTTAATATCTTCTGCCAAGTTCAGAACACTTTCAGCCACTATTTTGTTGAGCTCTTTTTCAGTCTCACACTCCTTCCCTTCTCTGGAAAGACTCGTTATGATCTCACATATCCCTGAGGTTCTCTTCATTTTTTTTTTCTTTCAGTGTATTTTCTTTCTGTAGTTCTAATTGGATAAATCTTACTGATCTCACTTCAAACTC
Organism: Bos javanicus; assembly: GCF_032452875.1. Taxonomy (NCBI): domain Eukaryota; kingdom Metazoa; phylum Chordata; class Mammalia; order Artiodactyla; family Bovidae; genus Bos; species Bos javanicus. The sequence goes on from NC_083889.1 coordinate 8,019,887, forward strand.
ACTGATTTATTCTCCTGTCTGCTATTTAGCCCTTCCAGAGAGTTCTTATATTTTATTATATTTCTCAGTTCTAAAATTCTCTTTTGGCTCTTCTTTATAGTTTCCATTTCTTTGCTGAAATTTCCCATTTTTTTCACTTGTCTAAAGCATATTCAAAATTTTTCATTGCAGCATTTTTTATGATGGACTCTTTAAAACCCCCATCGGCTAGTTCCAACATCTGTGTTATCTTGGTCTTGCCATCTGTTTGACCATCTTTTCTCATTCTAGTAGAGACTTTTCCTGATTTGTGGGAGTAGGGCCTCTTTTTCTAAATTAGTTCCAGACAACTTGGTTATTATGTTATGAAATCGTTCCTCTTATTGAAAGCTTTAATTTCAGCAGGTTTCCTCCCACATCACACCAGTGGAGGGAGTGGGATGCTGCCTTTCACTGCCAGGTGGAGTGGGAGCCAAGTTCTCTGCATGAAGCTGTGGAGGATGGAGGGCTTTTGAACAGGGTGGTTAGGATGAAAGTCCTGGCTCCTCACGACCTTCTCTGACATCATTCAGACACAGGGAGGAGGGTGCCTCATTCCAGCGAGATGAGGATGGAAGTCTAGGCTCTCCACTCAACCTCTGTTGACAAGGGTGGGGATGGGGCCTGTTATTCCTGAGGCATTTGACTGCAGTAGGGCCATTATTGTCTACAAGTTTTCAGTCTTACTAGACTGCTCCTTTCCTGTCCTTTGGCTAGAAAGAATGAATTTTTCTTAGACTTTTTTTTTTTTTTGGTTGACATGGCATTTCTGGGTTGGTAGCTTCTCCAGGACCCAGTTGAAAATATGAGAGAAAAAGAAAACCTACGGAATTCAATACACAGCAATCCTTGAGTCCTGAGGTCCCTAACTATTCTGTTTTCTTTGCTCCATCTTTCAAAGCTGTCTTTATTTGTTTTAAATATAATATCCAAAGTTTTTAAGGAGATCAAGTCAGTCAATCCTAAAGGAAATCAACCCTGAATATTCACTGGAAGGGCTGAGGCAGAAGTTGAAGTTCCAGTACTTTGGCCACCTGATGCAAAGAGCTGACACTGGAAAAGACCCAGCTGCTGGCAAAGATTGAGGGCAGGAGGAGAAGGAGGCAGCAGAGGATGAGATTATTGGATGGCATCTCATCTCATCTCAATGGACATGAGTTTGAACAAGCTCTGGGAGATAGTGAAGGACAGGAAAGCCTGATGTGCTTCAGTCCATAGGGTTGCAAAGAATCAGACACAACTTAGCAACTGAACCACAATTCATTTAATGTATATATTCATCAGCCCAGTGCCAGTGGTGGCAAATAGCAAGTACTCAATAAAACAATGAGCTTTTATTATTTACAATGACATGAAATAAATATCTGCTGGATAGATTGTCCCAACCCGTGGCTTAGCAGGCTGTAGCTTGTCTTTTCAATGTTTTGTGTTATCCAGTATATTCCAGGAGAAGGTATGTCAAGTCTATTCCTGAATTAACCTACACTTGAACCCAATTTCTTTATTGAATGGCGCCTTAAGGTCTCAATCCTCAGTACCAAAGTCAGGTCTTTTTCTGCTGGTCACCACTGCTTGTATTGTAACTGTTCCTGGTGGTTGCAGCCCTCCACTACCTCAAATGTTCACAAAGGTCTCCTTTTTTTTACTCCCAAACACTCCATATAGGAGGTTTACTGAAAGTTTTAACATAAGTGAATGTTAGTACAGAGAAAGTGGAACTTTGAAACCATATATCAGGGGACTTCCCTGGTGGCCCAGTGGTTCAGATTCTGCCTTCCAATGCAGGGGACACGGGTTCAATCCCTGGTCAGGGAACTAAGATTCCACATTCTATGGAGCCACTAAGCCTGGGTGCTATAACTAGAGAAAGAGCACGTATTGCAGTGAAGAGCCAGCACAGCCAAAAAAAGAAAAAAAACCTGTACATAAATCGTTACTACTCCTAAATCAGCCATGCTGCAAAATCTTGGGTTTTTTTTGTATCAAATAACAGCTCTTAAAAGACTCTTTACAGCTTTTACAACCTACAAAGCAAAAGACAAAAATTACAGCTATAAATTTTAAAACAATATTTTCTCTTTCCCTAAAACCCTAGGAACAGTGTTCCCACAATACTCTCTACAACAAAGGAGTAGTAAAACCATCTTTTAAAATGATATTTTTTTCCTGTGTCTTTCCACCAAGGATTCAAACATATTAAGGCTCTAATTTATATAAATAACCCTATGTGTGCATGCGTGCTCAGTCACTCAGTTGTGTCCGACTCTTTGCAACCTCATGACTGTAGCTTGCCAGGCTCCTCTGTCCATAGCATGTCCCAGGCAAGAATACTGGAGTGGGTTGCCATTTTCTCCTCCAGGGGATCTAGGGATTGAACCCCCATCTCCTGTACTGGCAAGAGGATTCTTTACTACCGAGCCACCTCTGAAGCCCTATATAACTCCATACTCTCCATATTAAAATACATCTTTTTATGTGACCAAGAATATTCACAAAATATGATTTTTAAAAGTTAATAAATTTCAAAAAATAGAAATTATATAGGCAACATTAATTTTTGAAAATATTATTTTTACCTAATATAATTAAATTAGAAATTAATAATATGACTATACCAGTAAATCATAAACATTTTAAATATCTTTTGGATTAAAGAGGAAATTGAAAGTGAAATTGTAACTGAATTTCATGTAGGAAAACATCTGAGATACATACAAAAGTACTAAGTTCTAATACATTAATTTTTTAAAAAGCAAGATTAACAGTAAAAGAATTAATGTTCAAATCAAAAAATTAGAAAAACACAAGAAAATAATCTTAGCATTATAAAAATTAATGAATTAAATATAAAAGCAAAATTAACAATTTTTTAAGTGGCAGATCTGAGAAATAAACCCCAAACAGAATTTTTCAAAAAAAAATAAAGCAAGATTAATTGTTTTTTAAACTTAATTGAAGTTAAAAGAGTAAAATCATAAATATATAAAATAAGAATTTTAAAAAAATAAAATAAAAAAAAGAATTTATATGAAAGTTAAATATAGATACAGGAGAAGTTAATAGATTGAGGTGAGACTATCTTGTATATCACTAGAAAAGAAATTTGAGAACCTGGTTCAAATGAAGGATTGCCAAAACTGACCTTAGAATAGATAGAAAATATAAATAGACTGAGTACCACAGAAAAATGGGGGGAAATATTAAAGAGCTACTCCCCCCCAAACCATCCTGGCACAAACATTTTCACTGAAACTTCTACCAAACCTTAAGAAATAATGACTCTGTGCTCCTGTGTTCTAAAGCGTGAAATGAAAAGACTTCGTAATGTTTAATGAAGTGAATATAACCACAAAGATATTACCAAAAACTAAAACTATAGCTTAATATAACTTACAAATATTTATGTAAAAAGCAGAGACTTCACTATGCCAATAAAGGTCCACATAGTCAAAGCTATGGTTTTTCTAGTAGTCATGTATGGATGTGAGAGTTGGAAAGAAGTCTGAGAGCCGAAGAATTCATGCTTTCAAACTGTGGTGCTGGAGAAGACTCTTGAAAATCCCCTGGACAGCAAGGAAGTCAATCCTAAAGGAAATCAACCCTGATTATTCATTGGAAGGACTAATGCTGAAGCTCCAATACTTTGGTCACCAGATGCAGAACTGATTCACTGGAAAAGACCCTGATGCTGGGAAAGATTGAAGGCAGGAGGAGAAAGTAATAACAGAGGATGAGAGGTGGGATGGCATTACTGACTCACTGGACATGAGTTTGAGTAAACTCAGGGAGATAGTGAAGGACAGGGAAGCCTGGCATGATGCAGTTCATGGGGTTGCAAAGAGTCGGACACGACTTAGTGACAAAGAATAACAACAAAACAGAATTAATGCATGCACGCATGCTAAGTCACTTCAGTCATGTCCGACTCTTTGCGACCCCACAGACTGTAGCCCATCAGGCCCCTCTGTCCATGGATTCTCCAGGCAAGAATACTGCAATGGGCTGCCGTTTCCTTCTCCAAACACAATTCAGTTCAGTTCAGTTGCTCAGTCGTGTCCAACTCTTTGAGACCCCATGAATCACAGCACTCCAGGCCTCCCTGTCTATCACCAACTCCCGGAGTTCACTCAGACTCATGTCCATTGAGTCAGTGATGCCATCCAGCCATCTCATCCTCTGTCGTCCCCTTCTCCTCCTGCCCCCAATCCCTCCCAGCATCAGAGTCTTCTCCAATGAGTCAACTCTTCGCATGAGGTGGCCGAAGTACTGGAGTTTCAGCTTTAGCATCAGTCCTTCCAAAGAAATCCCAGGGCTGATCTCCTTCAGAATGGACTGGTTGGATCTCCTTGCAGTCCAAGGGACTCTCAAGAGGCTTCTCCAACACCACAGTTCAAAAGCATCAATTCTTCAGCGCTCAGCTTTCTTCACAGTCCAACTCTCACATGCATACATGACTGCTGGAAAAACCATAGCCTTGACTAGACAGACCTTTTTTGGCAAAGTAATGTCTCTGCTTTTCTATATACTATCTTGGTTGGTCATAACTGTTCTTCCAAGGAGTAAGCGTCTTTTAATTTCATGGCTACAGTCACCATCTGCAGTGATTTTGGAGCCCCCAAAAATAAAGTCTAACACTGTTTCCACTGTTTCCCCATCTATTTCCCATGAAGTGATGGGACCAGATGCCATGATCTTCGTTTTCTGAATGTTGAGCTTTAAGCCAACTTTTTCACTCTCCACTTTCACTTTCATCAAGAGGCTTTTTAGTTCCTCTTCACTTTCTGCCATAAGCGTGGTGTCATCTGCATATCTGAGGTTATTGATATTTCCTCAGATATGCGCGGGCGGCTGCGACGGGGCACAAGCGCGGCCGAGAGGAGCTACCCCACGTCCAAGCTCAGGGACGGCAGCCGGGAGGAGCTACCCCACGTCCAAGGAGCGGGGGCTGTGCGGGTGCAGGAGGGCCTAGAGGAGCTACTCCATGTTCAAGGTCAGGAGGGGCGGCGGTGAGGAGATACCCCTCATCCAAGGTAAGGAACAATGGCTGCGCTTTGCTGGAGCAGCCGTGAAGAGATACCCCACCTCCAAGGTAAGAGAAACCCAAGTAAGACGGTAGGTGTTGCAAGAGGGCATCAGAGGGCAGACACACTGAAACCATACTCACAGAAAACTAGTTAATCTAATCATACTAGGACCACAGCCTTGTCTAACTCAATGAAACTAAGCCATGCCCGTGGGGCCACCCAAGACGGGCGGGTCACGGTGGTGAGATCTGATAGAATGTGGTCCACTGGAGAAGGGAATGGCAAACCACTTCAGTATTCTTGCCTTGAGAACCCCATGAACAGAATGAAAAGGCAAAATGATAGGATACTGAAAGAGGAACTCCCCAGGTCAGTAGGTGCCCAATATGCTACTGGAAATCAGTGGAGAAATAACTCCAGAAAGAATGAAGGGATGGAGCCAAACCAAAAACAATACCCAGTTGTGGATGTGACTGGTCATAGAAGCAAGGTCCGATGCTGTAAAGAGCAATACTGTATAGGAACCTGGAATGTCAGGTCCATGAATAAGGCAAATTGAAAGTGGTCAAACAGGAGATGGCAAGAGTGAACATCGACATTCTAGGAATCAGCGAACTAAAATGGACTGGAATGGGTGAATTTAACTCAGATGACCATTATATCTACTACTGTGGGCAGGAATCCCTCAGAAGAAATGGAGTAGCCATCGTGGTGAACAAAAGAATCTGAAATGCAGTACTTGGATGCAATCTCAAAAACGACAGAATGATCTCTGTTCGTTTCCAAGGCAAACCATTCAATATCACAGTAATCCAAGTCTATGCCCCAACCAGTAATGCTGAAGAAGCTGAAGTTGAACAGTTCTATGAAGACCTCCAAGACCTTTTAGAACTAACACCCAAAAAAGATGTCCTTTTCATTATAGGGGACTGGAATGCAAAAGTAGGAAGTCAAGAAACACCTGGAGTAACAGGCAAATTTGGCCTTGGAGTACAGAATGAAGCAGGGCAAAGACTAATAGAGTTTTGCCAAGAAAATGCATTGGTCATAGCAAACACCCCTCTTCCGACAACACAAAAGAAGACTCTACACATGGACATCACCAGATGGTCAACACCAAAATCAGATTGATTATATTCTTTGCAGCCAAAGATGGAGAAGCTCTATACAGTCAGCAAAAACAAGACCAGGAGCTGACTGTGGCTCAGATCATGAACTCCTTATTGCCAAATTCAGACTGAAATTGAAGAAACTAGGGAAAACCACTAGACCATTCAGGTATGACCTAAATCAAACAGAATTAAGGAGTACATTAAAAGAATAATACAGGAACTTCCCTGGGGGCCCAGTGGTTAAGACTCTGGACACCCAATGAAGGGGGCATGGGTCCAATTCCTGGTTGGGGAATTAAGATCCTGCATGCTGCACAGCACAGCCTATTATTATTTAATTAAAAATAATAATAAATAAAAATATAAAAAATGATACAGCTTCATTAAGTGATATTTACTCCAGGAATGCAAGGATTGTTCAATAATTCACCACTTACTAGAGGAAAATCAAAATCATATTATCTCCACAAGTCCTGAAAAACATTAATGAAGTCCAACATTTATTTTTTATCATATCTAGACAGAAATAATAAGATAGGTTTTTAAATAAATTATATTGAGATAACTGGCTATTCATCTGAAAAAAAAAAAAAGAACTGCATTATTTCTTTTCAATTTGTACCCAAATTTCAAATGCATTAGATTAAATGTTAAAAAAAGGGAAAACTTATAAAAGTATCAGAAGAAAATGTGGGACAATTTTCAAAACAATTAGAACCAGGGAAGAATTTGCCCAGTAATACATAAAAATCAAGAACAATAAAGCAACAGATTTATATATTGAACTACCTAAAAAAACAAGACAGAATTCTGCATGGCACTGAAACCGCATAAAGAAAGGAAAAGGGTAACAATAAACTTGGAAATAATATTTACATTTCAGAGAGTTAATTTTCCTAATATATAGAGTGTCTACAAATTAATAATAAATAGCAAAATCCAATATAAAAGTGGAAAAGAACATAAATAGTGCCCAAAAGGAAATGCCAATGGCTCTTAAATATATAAATACATGCATAATGTCATTTACTGTAAAAGATACCATTTTTTACATGTCAGACTGGCAAATATAAAACAAATAGCCACACATCATGTTGGGGAGGGTTAGACAAACAGCCATTTCCACATATTTTCCGTGGCAGTGAAAACTGATTTAACTTCTGTGGAAAGCACTTCAGCAATATCTGGCAAAATACATGTACCTTTTGACCCAGAAATTCCTCGAATGAGAATATTCCCTATAACAATATTCATAATTTATGATGTTTCACACAAAACAGGATTCACTATAGCATTCCCACAAGTACTTATTTAGTACCTAGACTTTGGAGACAACCTCAGCATCTGCTTTGTGCTCAGTCGTGCCCAACTCTGTGACCCCATGGACTACAACCCGCCAGACTCCTCTGGCGATGGGATTTTCCAGACAAGACTACTCGAGTGGGTTGCCATTCCTTTCTCCAGGGGATCTTCCCCACCCAGGGGTCGAACCTGCATCTCCTGTGTCTCCTGCATTGCAGACGGATTCTTTACCCACTGAGCCATTAGGGAAGCCCTACATGGCAACAACCTACATGTTCATAATTAGAGGATCAATTTCCTAATTACAACAGAATACTGAATGGCTTCCACAGGTGAAACAGCATTGTTTACTGGTTAGGCACCATCTCCAACATGTATTTTCAAATAAATATGCAAAACAGTGACAGTGATACCATTTGTTTATATTAAACAAAAATAAACCCACAATCATGCATATTTCATACATCTAATTTATATGTACATATGATATATATGGGCTTCCCTGGTGGCTCAGAAGGTAAAGAATTCATCTCAATGTAGGAGACTCAGGTATATTTTTATTTTATATTTCTGTTAGTTTATCCAAAACACTGGCAACCCTGCTTACCTCTTATGAGTGAACTGGATGCCTGCAGGAGAGACGCAGGAAGGAAGCTTACTTTTCACTTGATCCTCTTGACTTATGTCATGTTCCCTAGATGCGGAAATAGGGATTCTTGAGTATGTGCTTTCAAGGAAAGGGCAGGGATCAAAAGCTAAGCAAGAGGGCTTTCCCTGGTGGTCCAGTGGTTAAGAATCTGCCTTGCAGGCCTTCCTTGGTGGTTCAGTGGCTAAGACTCCACGCTCCCAATGCAGAGGGCCTGGGTTTGATCCCTGGTCTGGGAACTAAGTCCCATATGCCACAACTAAAGATTCTACACACAGCAGCTAAGACCTGACACAGCCAAATAAATAAATAAAAATAAATATTAAAAAAAAAAAAAAGAATCTGCCCTGCAATGCCCAGGAGGGACACAGAAAGATCCCACATACCATGGGGCAACTAAGGCCCTGTGCCAAAACTACTGAGCCCATGCTCCAGAGTCTGCGAGCTCCAACTTCTGAAGCCCATGCAGTCTAGAGCCAGTGCTCCGCAACAAGAGAAGCCACTGCAACTAGAAGCCTGTGTACCACAAGTAGAGTAGCCCCGGCTTGCCGCAATTAGAGAAAGCCCACTCATAGCAACGAGGATCCAACACGGCCAAACATAAAATAACTACGTAAACATTTTTTGAAAAGGTAAAAGAAAAAAAAACGAAGAGAGAATGTGTCTTACCTGGAGTCTAGCTTCTGCCTGACACCTTGAGGAGCTCTGCAGTGTGAACTGTACCTTGAGACAGAAGGTCCAGGCTTTTGTATCCTTACCCGTCAGTCTCTGGCTGTGAGCTGCCTTCAGAAGGGAGTATCCTCTCAGGAGAAGGGGCTTCTATTGGCTAAAGGTAAATCAGCCCTGAATACTCATTGGAAGAACTGATGCTGAAGCTCAAGCTCCAATATTTTAGCCACATGATGTGAAGAGTCGCCTCATTGGAAATGACCCTGATGCTTGGAGATATTGAGGGTAGAGGGAGAAGGGGGCAACAGAGGATAAAATGATTGGATGGCATCACCGACTCAATGGACATGAGTTTGAGCAAACTTCAGGAGATGGTGAAGGACAGGGAAGTCTGGCGTGCTGCAATCCGTGGGGTGGCAAAGTCAGACACGACTTAGCAGCGGAACAACAGCAGTAACAATTCTCCAGGAAAGGGGCCACTCTGAGGAATTAGCAATCAATTTTTTGAGCAGCCAAGGAACTAGATTAGAAAAAGGGATGTAGACCCTATAGGTGTCTACTACAAACTCACTGTACTGCCTGAAATCTATATGTTAGTATTAAAAAAAAATCAATATTACAGAATGGTCTCTTTTTGTTGTTTGTCTAGATTCTAAATCCAGCATGGATGCCAAAATTTAAACAGTAAAAGTTAGCCTTCAAAATACTTAGCAAGACTCCAGTTTTAGACAACGTTAGTCAATTTTTCCTCCAGTATTGGAACAGATTGGGTTTTTTTGGACAAGCACCACGTGAACTAGTTGGCTTGCATTTAGGTGACCTCCTGTTTGAAAAATCCACAACTTTAAACATTGGACTCGTTCATTGACCAGAGTGCCCAGGACACAAAGAGGAAGTGAGGGAAGAGTAGATTTTTATCTCCTTTCCCAGGCTCATCCCAGGACGAAGGGTAAGGGGACCAAGCATATCATTTGTCTCTATCCTTTATTTTTCCATACCAAATATAGTTATAAATGTTGTGTATGGTGGTGTACAGAAAAAAATTTCCAGAAATTGGACAGAGGGAAAAAACATGATTAGGGGATCTTTTTTCCTGGCTGCAGGGCATGTGGGATCTTAGTTCCCCAGCCAGGGACCAAACCTGCACCTCCTGCAGTGGGAGGGAAGAGTCTCAGCCACTGGACAACCAAGGAAGCCCCTACATTAGAGCATTTTCTCATTAACTCTCCTGAGGTCATGTCTCTCAGAAAGTGTAACTTTGTTTGGCTGGCAACTGATTAGGGCCTGGATATCTCACAACACTGTAAAGTTAGATGTTAAAGTGCAAAAACTGGTTCAGTTCAGTCGCTCAGTCATGTCTGACTCTTTGCAACCCCACAGATTGTAGCCTACCAGGCTCCTCTGTCCATGGGATTCTCCCAGCAAGAATACTGGAGTGGGGTGCCTTTCCCTTCTGCAGGGGATCTTTCCGACCCAAGGGATGGAACCCATGTCTCTTGCGACTCCTGCATGGCAGGTGGGTTCCTTACCACTAGTGTCACCTGAAAAGCCCCCCAGGCTCTCATGTTTTCATTCAACTATTTTCTCTGTCTTCTGGTTCCTTCATTAATGAGTTAAATAAAACTCTGACATGTGCTATTTATATGAGGATCATGCTTTGTAAATAATTTGAGAAAACATGGTTTTTTTTCAGTGTAAATTAATCTAGTATAAAATTATATGGTTAAATACACATACAATGTAGTTTGTTGTGAAAAAATGCATTGAGTGACAGTGGAATAATACATTGAATCCCAGTGGAATAAAATGCTGCCAGATTCATTATACACTATCTTCTCTCTTGAGGGCAGGATTGTATATGTGTTTAAATCTGGGTTTTTGACTGTTAGCCTGGCTGCTGAAGGACTTGACATACTGACGTCGGTGATGCTTTGAAAAATGGCTTCACCAGGAAAGAGAATAAAATTAAAAAATATTCATATATTTTTCCTGGTGCATTTTCTTTTGAAATATCCTTGGGAGAGCTCTGGGACTAGGGTTGCCATATTTAGCAAGTAAAAATACAAGACATTTAGTTAAATTTGAACTTCAAATAAAAAAGTAATAATTTTTAAACATATCCCAAATTTTGCAAGCATTTTATTTGAAGAGCAGAGCCTAGAGCATCTCAAAGTTCAGAGGATGTAAGAAGCACATGGTGCACACCTCAAGGAAACCAAAATTGAAAGAGACACGTGTACCCCAATGTCCATTGCAGCCCTACTTACAATAGCTAGGACACGGAAGCAACCTAGATGTCCATCGGCAGATGAATGGATAAGGAAGTTGTGTTACATATACACAATGGAATGTTATTCAGCTATAAAGAGGCTGAGTTCTAATGAGTTGTTTGAAACTGGAGCCTATTATACAGAGTGAAGTCAGTCAGAAAGAGAAACACAAATACGGTATATTAATGCATATATATGGAATTTAGAATGACAGTCACGACGATCCTACATGCAGGGCAGCAAAGGAGACACAGATGTAAAGAACAGACTTTGGACTCACTGGGAGAAGGCGAGGGTGGGATGATTTGAGAGAAAAGCATCGAAACATGCACATTACCATATGTAAAATAGATGATCACTGCAAGTTCAAACGCATGAAGCGGGGCACCCAAAACCGGTGCTCTGGGACAATCCAGAGGGATAGGGTGGGGGGGGAGGGGGGAGGGGGGAGGGGGGAGGGGGTCCAGGATGGGGGGGACACGTGTATACTTGTGGCCAATTCATGTTGATGTATGGCAAAAATCATCACAACATTGTAACTGTCCTCCAATCAAAATATATTAATTAATTGGAAAAAGCAGAAGCACACGGGGGAAGCAAGTGTTTGCCAGTAGCGCCAGGAATGCAAAGGATCATGGGTAACGTTTGAGTCCTGTGCTGGGGCATCCCAAAGGCCAAGCCCAGCAAGTAGAATCCTGTTGTCAATTCCAGGAAGTGAAAGTTGAATCCTTGGGTCAGGAGCTTGGTGGCCCTGTAGTAGGGCAAGCGGCTCGAGTCAGGAATGGGGCCAATCAGGAGAACTGACAAAGCTGCTCAGAAGAGTAATGTGTTAGAGAGCGGTTTTATCACCCAAGGACTCTCGAGAGTGATCCAGATGAGTGAGTTGATTAGCCATGTTTTAAAACTCAGACTCAAAGAGAACATTTTTAAAAAAATTATTTATTTGGTGGTGCCGAGTCTTAGTTGCGTCATCAGGGATCTTTAGCTGCGGCTTATGAACTCTCTTAGCTGTGATGTGTGGAATCTAGTTCCCTGAAAGTGAAAGTGAAGTCGCTCAGTCGTGTCCGACTCTTTGCGACCCCGTGGACTGTAGCCTACCAGGCTCTTCTGTCCATGGGATTTTCCAGGCAATAGTACTGGAGTGGATAGCCATTTCCTTCTCCCGGAGATCTTCCCAACCCAGGGATTGAATCCGGGTCTCCCGCATTGTAGACAGACGCTTTACCGTCTGAGCCACCAGGGAAGTCAAACCTGGGCTTTCTGCATTGGGAACTCAGAACCTTACACATTAGACCCCCAGGAAAGTCCCTATATATTTTTTTTAAACATTTATGTATTTGATTCATTGGTTCTTGGTTGCCGCAGGCAGGATCTTCGTTGCATGTGGGATCTTTCATTGCGGCACACAAACTCTCTAGTGGTTGCTCTCGAACTCAGCGGTTACGGCACACAGGCTTAGTTGCCCTGTGGCGTGTGGAATCTTAATTCCCCAATCAGGGACAGAACCCATGTCCCCTGCATTACAAGGCGGATTCCTGACTAGTGGACCAACAGAGAAGTCCCGTATTTAAAAAATTGTGGTATAATGTATATAACATAAAATTTATATGATGCCAACCATTTTTAAGCATTCAACTCAGTAGCAATAAGTACATTCATGGTGTTGTACGACCACCACGAGTATCTATTTCCAGAACTTTTCCACCTTCCCAAATAGAAACTCTCTCTCAATAAACAAAAATTCCCCAGTCTCTGGTAACCTCTATTACACTTTCTGCCTCCATGAATTTGCTTATTCTAGGCATCTCGTACAAGAGGAAGAGTACAGGGTTTGTTCTTTTCTGTCTGGCTTATCTCACTAAGCATAATGTTCTCAAGTTTTATCCGTGTTGTAGCATATATTAGAATTTCATTTCTTTTTAAGGCTGAATGACATTCCATTGTATTTATACATACAGACCACATTTTGTTTACCCATAAAGAGGACATACATGTGTGGACATTCATTTTTTTTTTCAATTTTCCTGTAAACAGTATTCATTGCTACATAAAACAGCAATTCATTGGTATATTCAACAGCGATTCATTGCTACATACAAAAATCACTCCATAGTTAAGGGTATTAAAATAACAACTTGAGGGACTTCCCCAGTGGTCAAGACTCCACAGCAAGTTCCATCTTTGGTCGGGGAAACTGAGATCCTGCATGCAATGTGGCCAAAAAAAAGAAAAAGATATTACTTTAAAATTGTGTTTTGTATTCCTCAAATTGATCTACAGAGTCAATGCAATCTCTACCAAAATTATAACTGCTTTTCTCTCGTTTTTGTTTTTTTTTTCCAGAAGTGGACAAGCTGATTCTAAAATCCATACGAAACTTCAAGGAACTGAGAACAGACAAAAGAACCTTAGAAAAGAAGAATAAAGTTGGCGGATTCACACTTCCCAATTTAAAAACTTACTGCAAAACGATAGTAGCCAAGACAGTGTGGTATTGGCATAAGGGCAGACACAGAGAACAAGAGAATAAAAACGAGATTCCAGAAATAAATATATCAATCACTGGTCGATTGAAATTTGACAAGAATGCCAAAACCATTCAAGGGAAGAAACAATAGCATTTTCAACAACTGGTGCTGAGACATCTGGACATCCACATGCAAAAGATTAAAGTTGGATCCCTATCTCACATCACATACAAAATTAATTCAAAATGGATCAAAGACCTAATGTAAAAGCTATAACAATAATACTCTCAGAAGAAAACAGTAGTAAATTTTCATGACCTCAGATTTAGCAATAGATTCACAAAAAGCATGAATAACAAAGGAAAAAATAGATTTCATTGAAATTAAAACATTCTAGTGTTATGTTTCAAATGACATTACCAAGAAAGTGAAAAGACAGCCCACAGGATGGGAGAATGTATTTGCAGATCCTATGTCTAATTAGGGATTTATATCTACAATATATAAAGAACTCTTAAAACTCAATAATAAAGACATATAACCCAATTTTTAAAAAGAGCAATGAACCTAAATAGACATTTATCCAAAGAATATATATGTAAATGGCCAATAAGCACATATATTGATGACAATATAATTAGTCGTCAATGAAATGCAAATCAAAACCACAAAATACCATGTCATACCCACTAGGATGGATATAATAAAAAAGTCAGAAAATAATATGTTGGTGACAGAAACTAGTCACAAAATATCACATATTTATGATGCCACTTATATAAAGTGTCCAGAATTTGGAAAATCTACAAAGACAAAAGAAAGATTATTGATTGCTTGGTCTAGGAAGGAAGGCTGGATGGGAGATCATAGCTAAAATGTACAGAGTTTCTTTTAGGGGTGATGAAAATGTTCTAAGATTAACTTTTATGATGCTTACAAATATCTGTAAATATACTAAAAACCATTGAATTATACACTTTAAATACACGAATATTATGGTATTTCAATTATGTATTCATAAAGCTCTTATTTTTAAAAGGTCATATGTTATGTGACTCCATGTATATGAAATGTCAAGATAGGTAAATCTATAGAGATGGAAAGTAGATTAATGTCTGCCAGAGATCAGGGGAAGAGGGAACCAGAAATAATTGTTAAAAAATATGGAATTTCGTTTTGAGGTGATTTAAGTATTTTGGCATTAAAGAGTAGGGATGGTTACACAAATCATGAATGTATTCAAGACCACTGAGTTGTATTTTTTTTTAAGATTTTTTTTGATGTGGACCATTTTTAAAGTGTTTATTGAATTCGTTACAATAAAGAAGTTTCTGTTTTATGTTTTGGTTTTTTGGCTGCAAGGCATGCAGGATCTTAGCTCCTGGACCAGGGATCAAACCCTTATCCTCTGCAATGGAAGGCAAAGTCTTAACCACTGGACCACCAGGGAAGTCCCTAAACTTTAAAGTAGTGAATTTTGTGTCACAGAAATTTTAACTCAATAAAAAAATTGTAGCTTTTTTGGTTTGTCTGTTTTAGACACAGACAGACTAGTGATTGCATACACTTCTATTTAAAGCGCTAGTGGTAAAAAACCCACCTGGCAATGCAGGAGATGCAAGAGACACAGGTTTGATTCCTGGGTCAGAAGATCCCCTGGAGGAGGGCATGGCAACCCTCTCCAGTATTCTGGCCTGGAGAATACCATGGACAGAGGAGCCTGGGGGCTACAGTCCATAGGGTCACACAAAGTCTGACATGACTGAAGTGATTTAGCACACACACTATTTAAGATAAGCTCATTCAGTAATTGATCCGTTCCCTAAATTGAAACATATTATCTCAGAAACTTTAAGTAAATCACTCTAGTTTTCTAACTTTCCACAGCTCTAATTTACACTGACTATAATTCCCATTACTATGCGTTCTTTAAATGACCATGCTTACTTATGGGAAGAATAAGAAACCCAAGAACTATTCTAGGTTCATGGTTTTAATTACTGTAATTACAAGAGTCTGACCAGAAAGTGAACAGGAACTAAAAAGCCTCTTGATGAAAGTGAAAGTGGAGAGTGAAAAAGTTGGCTTAAAGCTCAACATTCAGAAAACGAAGATCATGGCATCCAGTCCCGTCACTTCATGGGAAATAGATGGGGAAACAGTGGAAACAGTGTCAGACTTTCTTTTTTTGAGCTCCAAAATCACTGCAGATGGTGACTGCAGCCATGAAATTAAAAGACGCTTGCTCCTTGGAAGGAAAATTTATGACCAACCTAGATAGCATATTCAAAAGCAGAGACATTACTTTGCCAACAAAGGTCCGTCTAGTCAAGGCTATGGTTTTTCCTGTGGTCATATATGGATGTGAAAGTTGGACTGTGAAGAAGGTTGAGTGCTGAAAAATTCATGCCTTTGAACTGTGGTGTTGGAGAAGACTCTTGAGAGTCCGTTGGACTGTAAGGAGATACAACCAGTCCATTCTGAAGGAGATCAGCCCTGGGATTTCTTTGGAGAGAATGATGCTGAAGCTGAAACTCCAGAACTTTGGCCACCTCATGCGAAGAGTTGACTCATTGGAAAAGACTCTGATGCTGGGAGGGATTGGGGGCAGGAGGAGAAGGGGACGACAGAGGATGAGATGGCTGGATGGCATCACTGACTCAATGGACGTGAGTCTGAGTGAACTCCGGGAGTTGGTGATGGACAGGGAGGCCTGGTGTGCTGCGATTCATGGGGTCGCAAAGAGTTGGACACGGCTGAGCGACTGAACTGAACTGAATTGAACTGAGGGTTGTGTCTGATGTCAGTTATTTCTGTTTGTTCTTGTTCATTTTATCTTGGCTCCTTTCGTGTCTAGTTATATTTGATTGTGTGCTGAACAATGTATTTCAAAGATTAGTTATAGAAATAATATCAGGATTATGTTATCTCTCTAAGAGGATTTTCACTTGCTTCTTCAGGCTCCTGGTAACCCCTGGTAACCTAGGATCACTTTAATCTGATTTTAAAGCTTTCGATTTGGTGTGTGTGCTCAGTCACTCAGTCATGTCCAACTCTGTGTGATCCCATGGACTGTAGCCTGCCAGGCTCCTCTGCCCATGGAATTCTCCAGGCAAGAGTACTCGAGTGGGTTGCCATTTCCTTTGATTGGGGGCCACCCATAATTAGAAGTGACTGAACTGAAATGAACTGAATATCTATATCTATATACCTACGTTTTTCTGGCTGTGCTGTGTGGCTTTCAGGACTTTACTTCCCCAACCAAGACCAAGTCTGGGCCCATGGCAGTGGAGGAGCCAGAGTCTTAACCACTGGACTACCCGGGAAGTTCCCTTCCATTTACATTAAAAAATAATAATTTATGTGTTTATTTTTTGGTTGTGGTTGGTCTTCATTGCTGTGTGTGGGCTTTCTCTAGTTATAGCAGGTGGGGGCTACTCTCCATTGCAATGTCCCTCTTGTGGAGCACAGGCTCTAGGTGCTCAAAATTAGTTGCCCTGAGGTATGTAGCATCTTCTGAGACCAGTTGAGCTGTTCCAAATCCTGAAAGATGATGCTGTGAAAGTGCTGCACTCAATATGCCAGCAAATTTGGAAAACTCAGCAGTGGCCACAGGACTGGAAAAGGTCAGTTTTCATTCCAATCCCAAAGAAAGGCAATGCCAAAGAATGCTCAAACTATTGCACAATTGCACTCATCTCACACACTAGTAAAGTAATGCTCAAAATTCTCCAAGCCAGGCTTCAGCAATATGTGAACCGTGAACTTCCTGATGTTCAAGCTGGTTTTAGAAAAGGCAGAGGAACCAGAGATCAAATTGCCAACATGAGCTGGACCATGGAAAAAGCAAGAGAGTTCCAGAAAAACATCTATTTCTGCTTTACTGACTACGCCAAAGCCTTTGACTGTGTGGATCACAATAAACTGTGGAAAATTCTGAAAGAGATGGGAATACCAGACCACCTGATCTGCCTCTTGAGAAATCTGTATGCAGGTCAGGAAGCAACAGTTAGAACTGGACATGGAACAACAGACTGGTTCCAAATAGGAAAAGGAGTACGTCAAGGCTGTATATTGTCACCCTGCTTATTTAACTTCTATGCAGAGTACATCATGAGAAACACTGGACTGGAAGAAACATAAGCTGGAATCAAGATTGCCAGGAGAAATATCGATAACCTCAGATATGCAGATGATACCACTCTTATGGCAGAAAGTAAAGAGGAACTAAAAAGCTTCTTGATGAAGGTGAAAGTGGAGAGTGAAAAAGTTGGCTTAAAGCTCAACATTCAGAAAACGAAGATCATGGCATCTGGTCCCATCACTTCATGGCAAATAGATGGGGAAACAGTGGAAACAGTGTCAGACTTTCTTTTTTTGAGCTCCAAAATCACTACAGATGGTGACTGCAGCCATGAAATTAAAAGACGCTTGCTCCTTGGAAGGAAAGTTATGACCAACCTAGATAGCATATTCAAAAGCAGAGACATTACTTTGCCAACAAAAGTCCATCTAGTCAAGGCTGTGGTTTTTCCTGTGGTCATGTATGGATGTGAGAGTTGGACTGTGAAGAAGGCTGAGCACCGAAGAATTGATGCTTTTAAACTATGGTGTTGGAGAAGACTCTTGAGAGTCCTTTGGACTGCAAGGAGATCCAACCAGTCCATTCTGAAGGAGATCAGCCTTGGGATTTCTTTGGAAGGAATGATGCTAAAGCTGAAACTCCAGTACTTTGGCCACCTCATGCGAAGAGTTGACTCATTGGAAAAGACTCTGATGCTGGGAGGGATTGGGGGCAGGAGGAGAAGGGGACGACAGAGGATGAGATGGCTGGATGGCATCACTGACTCAATGGACGTGAGTCTGAGTGAACTCCAGGCGTTGGTGATGGACAGGGAGGCCTGGTGTGCTGTGGTTCATGGGGTCGCAAAGAGTCGGACATGACTGAGAGACTGATCTGATCTGATCTGATCTGGTCTCCGACCAGGGATTGAACCCGTGTCCCCTGCATTGGCAGGTGGATTCTTTCCCACTGAACCACCAGGGAAGTCCCCTATACATTTTTAAAAAAGTATCACTGGTATCTGGGGCTGGGAAGATTCTTAACATTTTGAGTAAGAAATGAATTTGCTAATTTAAAAAATGATAATGCCCACTATATCACTATTTTATATAAAGTCACTGTATGCAATCTACATTTCTATCAATAGGTAGTATGTTTGACTTATTTATACAAGGATATACTCTGGCCGTAGATTTATATTCATTATCATGAACAGATGTCCAAAATATATTCAGTTCAGTTCAGTTCAGTTCAGTCGCTCAGCCGTGTCCGACTCTTTGTGACCCCATGAACCACAGCACACCAGGCCTCCCTGTCCATCACCAACTCCCGGAGTTCACTCAGACTCACGTCCATTGAGTCAGTGATGCCATCCAGCCATCTCATCCTCTGTCATCCCCTTCTCCTCCTGCCCCCAATCCCTCCCAGCATCAGGGTCTTTTCCAATGAGTCAACTCTTCGCATGAGGTGGCCAAAGTTCTGGAGTTTCAGCTTTAGCATCATTCCTTCCAAAGAAAACCAGGGCTGATCTCCTTCAGAATGGACTGGTTGGATCTCCTTGCAGTCCAAAGGACTCTCAAGAGTCTTCTCCAACACCACAGTTCAAAAGCATCAATTCTTCGGCACTCAGCCTTCTTCACAGTCCAACTCTCACATCCATACATGATCACTGGAAAAACCATAGCCTTGACTAGACGGACCTTTGTTGGCAAAGTAATGTCTCTGCTTTTGAATATGCTATCTAGGTTGGTCATAACTTTCCTTCCAAGGAGTAAGCGTCTTTTAATTTCATGGCTGCAGTCACCATCTGTAGTGATTTTGGAGCCCAGAAAAATAAAGTCTGACACTGTTTCCACTGTTTCCCCATCTATTTCCCATGAAGTGGTGGGACCGGATGCCATGATCTCCGTTTTCTGAATGTTGAGCTTAAAGCCAACTTTTTCACTCTCTACTTTCACTTTCATCAAGAGGCTTTTTAGTTCCTCTTTACTTTCTGCCATAAGAGTGGTATCATCTGCATATCTGAGGTTATCGATATTTCTCCTGGCAATCTTGATTCCAGCTTATGTTTCTTCCAGTCCAGTGTTTCTCATGATGTACTCTGCATAGAAGTTAAATAAGCAGGGTGACAATATACAGCCTTGACGTACTCCTTTTCCTATTTGGAACCAGTCTGTTGTTCCATGTCCAGTTCTAACTGTTGCTTCCTGACCTGCATACAGATTTCTCAAGAGGCAGATCAGGTGCTCCGGTATTCCCATCTCTTTCAGAATTTTCCACAGTTTATTGTGATCCACACTGATGAAAAAAGTGAAAGTGAGTGAAAGTCACTCAGTCGTGTTCAACTCTTTGTGACCCCATGGAGTGTCGATGGAATTCTCCAGGCCAGAATACTGGAGTGGGTAGCTGTTCCCTTCTCCAGGGGATCTTCCAAACCCAGGGCTCAAACCCACGAATCCTGCATTGCAGATGGATTCTTTACCAGCTGAGCCACAAGGGAAACCCAATGAAAAAAGCAGGTCATCGGTCAGTATTTGTCAATTAATCCCATTATAATTCTACAGAGTTTATACTTTCCAGTATTTTCTGAATTTTTGAAATGAGTAGTAAACTATTTTCTGTCTGGAAAAAAAGATGCCTTTCTTTGTCTTATGCTCTTGAACTAGTAGATGGCATTCCTATTCTGGGACTCCTCTGAGCTTACCCACTACGCTTTCCTGCAAGGAAGCTGAAGTAGTATCTCCTTCCTCCATGACAGCTTTAGAGATGCCAAGTCGGACTTCCCTGGTGGTCCAGTGGTTATGAGTCTGTGCTTCCACCAGTTCGATTCCTGGTAGGAGAACTAAGGTCCTGCATACCCAGCGAGGTGGCCAAAAAAAGAAAAAAAAAGAGTCAGGCCCAAGGTCACACCAGAGAAGGGCCATGATGGTCAATTCCAGGGTCAGTTAGCCTGTTGCTAATTGATTAATTCTTACTAGTTCTTATTAATTAACTCTTAATTCGCCCATTCAGGGTTCTTAGGTAGAGGATTGCTACCATGTTTCAGAATTAAGTTTGGCTGACACCCTCTCAGGAGCTAAACACAGGTCACCCCACTGACCTCACCGAGCCCTATGCCCCCCTCAGCCTTGGGGACTCTCTTCATCCCCCAACATCACTCTCTGCTAAACCAGCCCATCCCACCCCTCCTGTTCTCCCTCCAGGAGAATCCTGCATAGGCTTCCTTCAAGGAGGCTTTAGTAACAGTATGTGGAGGCAGGGGGTCAGAGAGGAGAGCACACGACTCTGTTTCCATCACGGTGCATATCAGGGATACCAGAACCATGTATTAAACGCATTTGGTCACCTGGATAAAAAGTTCTTTTCACCTGCCTATTCTCAAGAGAAGAAAGTCCCATCCCTATGACAGTGTTCTGGAAACTTCAGGACGATCGAGGTAAAGGGTAAGAGGATAGGACATGATTGAGCTTGACTTAGCTGTGTTAGTCATAACTGTCCCTCCTCCCGGGCGGGGGGTAGGGAGGATGGAAATAGAAAAGAAAAGAAAAAAAGAGGATAGAAGGGAGCAGATCAGAGTCAGAAATGCCATTTGTCCAAGAATTGTGTGCAAGTCCTCTTTATCACTGTTCTTATCCATTGTGGTACCCCTGCTGCTCATTTTCAATACATGTCTGTTAAATGTAAATGGAGGTGGGACTTCCCTGGTGATCCAGTGGTTAAGACTCCTTGCTCTCAATGCAGGGGGCACAGGTTCCATCCCTGGTCAGGGAACTAAGATCTGGCATTTCACATCACGCAGTCAAAGAATAAAACTAAATGGGGGTTACATTGACAGGGACTTAATGTGTGTTTCCCATACTCGGTTGTGCACCACAGTTAGATCTTGATATACTGAATGTTTGCAAAAAGGGCTCTACTGTAACGAAGTCAGATCCTAATCTGTGAACAGATTGGCCAAATTCCTATGTATTAATATTAAGAGGAAAATTGCATCCTACAGAGAACACCAAAGTCCATAATTCTGTAATGGAAGTCAGTATTTACAAAAGGGAAAAAAATGTTGAGTGATCAGAAGACATGAGAAAAGTGTAAAGTGTTTTTGTCTTGAAATAGCCAAGCTGGCGCATATTTCACAAAGCTTTGTTACAAAGTGGAATTTGGGTTACAAAGCTGAAAATTAATGCAACTGAGTCCTAGATGATAAAAATGAGGCAAATCTCAAATGATCTATTTATAAGCAGTGTGTGAGTGTGATTTTTCACACTCACTCTGAGGCCGGCTGAAATGAGCAGTGTCTCACTGCAGCTGCTCTGGTTGGCCCACCCAGGTATCTTCCCAGGACTGTGCCTGCCAGGAGACCGATCATACACTCCTTTCCTATTGCCTGTCCTGGTTAACCTGATACACAGCTCCAGAATATTGCAAAGCAGACTCCTTTCAACGCAGTGATTAAATGCATTTGAAGTTTTTGTTACTTTCCGTTTGTTTCTGGACATGGGCTCCCTCTTGTGGTTCACAGGGTAGGCCTGTGCGGTACAAGATCTAAGAAATTTTATTTTCATTTTTGCGGCTGCAAGATTACTTGGGCCCTGGTAGAAAAAACGATTGATGATTTTTAAGGAAGCATTGCAAAGACCTAAGTTAACTTATTTCAGCCAGAATGATACATGTGTAAAAGACCCAGGGTGGGGCTTCCCTGGTGGCTCAGCGGGAAAGAATCCACCTGCCAGTGGGGAGACACAGGTTCCATCACTGGTCTGGGAAGATTTCACAGGAAACTAAGCCCGTGCAGCGGGACTGCTGAGCCCACGTGCTGCAGCCACTGAAGCCAGCACACAGAGATCCCATGCAACAAGAGAAGCCACTGTGAGAGAAGCCCGAACAACAGAGAGCAGCCCGTGCTCGTGGCGACTGAAGGAAAGGCCGCGCAGTAATGAAGACCCAGCACAGCCACAAATAAATAAAATGCCCACTATGTAGAGAATTCTACCAGTTGAATACAGAAAAAGCTAACTTATTTATTCTCCCAAAAATCAGATCAATCAGATCAGTTGCTCAGTCGTGTCCAACTCTTTGCGACCCCATGAATCACAGCACGCCAGGCCTCCCTGTCCATCATCAACTCCCGGAGTTCACTCAGACTCACATCCATCGAGTCAGTGATGCCATCCAACCATCTCATCCTCTGTCGTCCCCTTCTCCTCCTGCCCCCAATCCCTCCCAGCATCAGAGTCTTTTCCAATGAGTCAACTATTCACATGAGGTGGCCAAAGTACTGGAGTTTCAGCTTTAGCATCATTCCTTCCAAAGAAATCCCAGGGCTGATCTCCTTCAGAATGGACTGCTTGGATCTCCTTGCAGTCCAAGGGACTCTCAAGAGTCTTCTCCAACACCACAGTTCAAAAGCATCCATGCTTCGAAGCTCAGCCTTCTTCACAGTCCAACTCTCACATCCATACATGACCACAGGAAAAACCATAGCCTTGACTAGATGGACTTTTGTTGGCAAAGTAATGTCTCTGCTTTTGAATATGCTATCTAGGTTGGTCATAACTCCTTCCAAGGAGTAAGTGTCTTTTAATTTCATGGCTGCAGTCACCATCTGCAGTGATTTTGGAGCCCCGAAAAATAAAGTCTGACACTGTTTCCACTGTTTCCCCATCTATTTCCCATGAAGTGATGGGATTGAATGCCATGATCTTCGTTTTCTGAATGTTGAGCTTAAAGCCAACTTTTTCACTCTCTACTTTCACTTTCATCAAGAGGCTTTTTAGTTCCTCTTCACTTTCTGCCATAAGGGTGGTGTCATCTGCGTATCTGAGGTTATTGATATTTCTCCCGGCAATCTTGATTCCAGCTTGTGTTCCAGTCCAGCGTTTCTCATGATGTACTCTGCATAGAAGTTCAATAAACAGGGTGACAATATACAGCCTTGACGTACTCCTTTTCCTATTTGGAACCAGTCTGTTGTTCCATGTCCAGTTATAACTGTTGCTTCCTGACCTGCATACAGATTTCTCAAGAGGCAGATCAGGTGGTCTGGTATTCCCATGTCTTTCAGAATTTTCCACAGTTTATTGTGATCCACACAGTCAAAGGCTTTGGTGTAGTCAGTAAAGCAGAAATAGATGTTTTTCTGGAACTCTCTTGCTTTTCCCATGATCCAGCGCATGTTGGCAATTTGATCTCTGGTTCCTCTGCCTTTTCTAAAACCAGCTTGAACATCAGGAAGTTCACGGTTCACACATTGCTGAAGCCTGGCTTGGAGAATTTTGAGCATTACTTTACTAGCGTGTGAGATGAGTGCAATTGTGTGGTAGTTTGATCATTCTTTGGCATCGCCTTTCTTTTGGATTGGAATGAAAACTGATCTTTTCCAGTTCTGTGGCCACTGCTGAGTTTTCCAAATTTGTTGGCATATTGAGTGCAGCACATTCACAGCATCAGCTTTCAGGATTTGGAATAGCTCAACTGGAATTCCATCACCTCCACTAGCTTTGTTCGTAGTGATGCTTTCTAAGGCCCACTTGACTTCACATCCAGGATGTCTGGCTCTAGGTCAGTGATCACACCATCGTGATTATCTGGGTCGTGAAGATCTTTTTTGTACAGTTCTTCTGTGTATTCTTGCCATCTCTTCTTAATGTCTTCTGCTTCTGTTAGGTCCATACCATTTCTGTCCTTTATCGAGCCCATCTTTGCATGAAATTTTCCTTTGGTATCTCTGATTTTCTTGAAGAGATCCCTAGTCTTTCCCATTCTGTTGTTTTCCTCTATTTCTTTGCATTGATCGCTGAAGAAGGCTTTCTTATCTCTTCTTGCTGTTCTTTGGAACTCTGCCTTCAGATGTTTATATCTTTCCTTTTCTCCTTTGCTATTATCTCCCAAAAATATTAACCAGCATTTTTTGAGTGCTTAGGCTTCCCAGTGGCTCCATGGTAAAGAATCCATCTGCAGTCCAGGAGCTGCAGGAGACGTGGGTTCGATCTCTGGGTCAGGAAGATCCCCTGGAGGAGAGCATAGCAACCCAATCCAGTTTTTTTGCCTGGGAAATCCCATGGACAGAGGAGCCTGATGGGTTGAAGTCCATAGAGCCACAAAGAGTCAGACACGACCGAAGTGACTTAGCACCAAGTGTTAACCAAGTTTCAGCTACTGCTTTAAACATTTTATGTAGAGAATTATGTAACCTTTTATTATGGGAAATTTTAAGCTTAAGAAATAAAAAGCATGAAAAAACCTCTATGTATGCCTTGCACACCATTTTTTATTGTTCTTTTTCTAATTGGAATATAGTTGAGTTACAATGCTGTGTTAATCTTTGCTGTATGGCAAAGGGACTCAATTATATATACATTCTTTTTTACTTTATTTTTTTTAAAGATTTTCCTTCTTCAAAGTATATATATATATATTTTTAATATAGATTTATTTATTTTAATTGGAGGCTAATTACTTTACAATATTGTATTGGTTTTGCCATACATCAACATGAATCTGGGGAACACATATACACCCGTGGCAGATTCATGTTGATATACATTCTTTTTTAAAATATTCTTTTTCATTATGGTTTATCCTAGGATACTGACTATGGTTTCCAGTGCTATATAGTAAGGCCTTGTTGTGAGTTTGCATCTGCTGCTGCTGCGGCTGTTAAGTCGCGTCAGTCGTGTCCGACTCTGTGCGACCCCATAGACAGCAGCCCACCAGGCTCCCCGTCCCTGGGATTCTCCAGGCAAGAACACTGGAGTGGGTTGCCATTTCCTCCTCCAATGCATGAAAGTGAAAAGTGAAAGGGAAGTCGCTCAGTCTTGTCCGACTCTTAGCGACCCCATGGACTGCAGCCCACCAGGCTCCTCCGCCCATGGGATTTGCCAGGCAAGAGTACTGGAGCGGGGTGCCATGGCCTTCTCCGAGTTTGCGTCTACCAACCCCAAACTCCCAACGCATCATTCTTGCTCCCCCGACTCTTGGCAACCACAAGGCTGTTCCCCCTGTGACTCTGTTTCTCTTTTGTAGATAGGTTCGTTTGACGTAGCACACGTTTAAAATCGTTATCATTAACATTTTAACATTTTGCCCTATACGTTTTATCTACCACCACTGTTCTCTCTCAAATTTTTTCCTGAAGTATTTAAAGCCAATGCCAGATGTCCTATAACTCATTCATAACTATCTTAAATATATTATTAATTTTAAAAATATATTAGCTATTTTAGTCCTTAAAAACAGATAATCTTATTATTCCCATTTTCCGTATGCATAAACTGAGGCAAGGGTGATTGGATGACTTAAACCCTGGAGTCTGACTGCCAGCTTCCCGGGGGCCCTGTGCCCTGCCTCCTGATATCGATCCTCTGTGTAAGTTCCCTCATACGTTACACCAGGGTGGATCTGTGAGACCCATGGCATACGGCGGAAAAGATGCTATGTCACTTCTGAGATTGGATTGTGCCTTCTGTCTTGGGTGACTCTCCCTTTGTTGAATTACCTGCCTCTAGGGGAAGCCAGCCGCCACGTCCAACAGTTCCATGGAGGGTCCCACATGGTGAGGAATGCAGGCCTCCAGCCAGCAGCCAGCCCAGGGCTCAGGTTCGCCAACAATGGCATGAGATAACTCGAAGCCAGACTCTCCAGCCCTATTTGAGCCTTGAAATGATCACAGTCAGAGCTAACAGCGTGACCGCAACCTCGAGAGGGACCCTGAGCCAGGACCATCCAGCAAAGCCACTCCCAGATTTCTGACCCACAGAAATTATGAGAAAATATTTATTGCTGAAGCTTTCGTGTTTTGAGTAGCTTGTTACGTAGTGCTAGATTATTAACAGTCTGTGTTCTCAGTCACTGTTGTATTCTGTCCCCAGATACAAGTCTGTGATAGCTTTTGCTTTGCCACTACTGTGATACTTAAATGACAATGCTGAGGCAATGAACTGAAAGGATATTTTTAGGGAGCTTAATATCACGCACAGATTTCACTGTTACTCTAATCTGTGAGTGGTGAATATAATAATAAAAAAACTAGTTAATTAAACCAAATATTGCAACCATGAAATTAGAAGCCGATTGCTTCTTAGAAGGAAAGCTGTGACAATCCTAGACAGTGTATTAAAAAGCAAAGACATCACTTTGCTGACAAAAGTCCATATGAGTCAAGGCTATGGTCTTCCCAGTAGTCATGTACAGATGTGAGAGTTGGGCCATAAAGAAGGCAGGACGCCTTTTGAACTGTGGTGTTGGAGAAGACTCTGGAGAGTCCCTTGGACAGCAAAGAGATCAAATCAGTCAATCCTAAAGGAAATCAACTTGAATACTCACTGGAATGACGGATGCTGAAGCTAAAGTTCCAATAATTTGGCACCTGATGCAAACAGCCAACTTATTAGAAAAGACTCTGATGCTGGGAAAGATCGAAAGGCAGAAGGAGAAGAGGGTGATAGAGGATGAGATGGTTGGAGGGCATCACCAGTTCAGTGAATGTGAACTTGGGCAGACTCTCAGAGATGGTGAGGTACAGGGAGGCCTGGCATGCTGCAGTCCAGGGGGTCACAAAAAGCCAGACATGACTTGGCGACTGAACAACAACAATCCCACCATTCACATCATTTTCAATTTACTTCCTACTTTTTAAAAAAGGACTACAAAGGAAATCCCCTGACGGTTCAGTGGTTAGGGCTCCATGCTTCCACTGCGAGGGACCCAGGCTCAGGGAACTGAGGTCTTGCAAGCTGTGTGGCAAAAAAAAAAAAAAAAAGACTGCAGAGTATTTTCTATTAGTTATTACACCAATACCCTATTCATATCTTATTAATTGCAATTTGACTATTTCCAGGTTGTCTCTTTTTTTGCAACTATAAATGATGCTTCATTAAACACCTGTATACATCCTATCTTGATGAACTTTGGCGGGTATGATCTTATGGAATGTTTCTAGCAGTGAGCTTGACTGACCAAGCATATGTGCGTTCCCCACTGACAGCAACCCTAAATCACGTACACAAAGGTCCAACTGTTACAATACTACCAATCCCATGTCAACATCCCCGCCTTCCCACACTTTTGTTAGCACTGGATACCATTAAACATCAATTTTGCCAATCCAAGAGGTGTTAAATAGCTTCCATTGTTTAGATTTGCATTTCTTTAACTGTGGCTGAAGTTAAGCCTTTTTTTTTTTATGAGTTTATTGATCATTAGTATTTCTTTTTCTCTCAACTATCTGCTGTATAAGAGCTCTTTGCAGTTTGGACATTAGCATGTCAAATACGTTGCTAATATTTTTCCCGGTCATTTGACCTTTGACTTCGTTTATGATTTATGGTTTGGACTTTAGGTACTACTTAGTAAGGCTTTCTTTATTCTACAATAGCAAATATATGTTCCCATGCTTTCTTCTAGAAGTTTCTGTTTTTCATTGGTTGCATAACATTTTTGCTCCCTCTGCAACTTATTTTGGGTTAAAGAATGAAATAAGGATTCAGTATTTCTCCCCCAAATATATATAGTAATCTAGTTGTTTTGATGCAATATATATAATTTCTCATTCCTCATCAATTTGACATGATACCTTTATGACAAACTAACTCTCCATGTGTATTGGGATCTATTTTGCACCCTTTATTCTGTTCCATGGATCTGCCTATTTCTTTGGAAGTTTTTAAGTCCTTTCATTGTTATAGTTTCAGTTTGTGGTCGGACAAGTTCCCATCCATACTTTGTTTTGAATGTTCCTGGTTACCATGAGTTATAGAATTTTTCAAGATTAAAAAAATCCACTGTATTTTAATTGGGATTGGATTGAATTGGGATGACAATTTAGGAAGAATTTCTATATTTAACATATTTAGTCCCTTGATCCAAAAAATGTTATGTCTTTCAATTTACTTATCTTCTTTCATGTCCCCAAATAGAATTTTGAGGTTTTCTTCATTCAAGTTTATACATTTTTTATTTGTGAATGCTAAGACAGTTGATCAGTTTATAGTTTTTAAAATAAAATGGCTTTTTCCACCAAATTTTCTCAGAGTTATTGATTAGGGATATGTTGCTCATTTTTATATACAAAGTGTATAACCTTCCATTTTCATGAATTCTACAGTTGCTTCTAATAGTTTTTAGTAATTCTCTAGGTTTTTTTTTCCTTCTAGATATATATTGTAAACTGTTTTTTAAAAATATTTATCGCAGCACTGTTTATAATAGCCAAGACATGGAAGCAACCTAGATGTCCATCAGCAGATGAATGGATAAGAAAGCTGTGGTACATATACACAATGGAGTATTACTCAGCCATTAAAAAGAATACATTTGAATCAGTTCTAATGAGGTGGATGAAACCAGAGCCTATTATACAGAGTGAAGTAAGCCAGAAGGAAAAACATAAATACAGTATACTAATGCATATATATGGAATTTAGAAAGATGGTAACAATAACCCGGTGTACGAGACAGCAAAAGAGACACTGATGTATAGAACAGTCTTATGGACTCTGTGGGAGAGGGAGAGGGTGGGAAGATTTGGGAGAATGGCAATGAAACATGTAAAATATCATGTAGGAAACGAGTTGCCAGTCCAGGTTCGATGCATGATGCTGGATGCTTGGGGCTGGTGCACTGGGACGGCCCAGAGGGATGGTATGGGGAGGGAGGAGGGAGGAGGGTTCGGGATGGGGAACACATGTATACCTGTGGCGGATTCATTTTGATATTTGGCAAAACTAATACAATTATGCAAAGTTTAAAAATAAAATAAAATTAGAGAAATATACAAAAAAAATAAAAAATAAAAAAAATTAAAAATAAAAATAAAAATATTTATTTACTTTGCTGCACAGGGTCTTAGTTGTGGCATTCAGGATGCAGTTCCCTGACCAGGGGTTGAATCTGCCCCCTTCCCGTCCCCAGTGCCCCGCACAGGGAGCATTAAGTCTTAACCACTGGACCATCAGGGAAGTCTCTGTCAACATTATTGGTGTCACACTCAGATTCCCTTTACAAGCCCAGCACACCCATCCCCCAGGGGCTGTGAACGTGATTACTAACTACTGACAGGTGCCCCCTTCTGTGGGGATCTGGGGGTTCGCAGGTGTTTAATGGGTAAATAACCTGTCTGCAGATGCAGGAAACACAGGCTTGACCCCTGAGTCAGGACTATCCCCTAGAGGAGGGCTTGGCAACCCACTCCAGTACTCTTGCTTGGAAAATTCCACGGACAGAGGAGCCTGACAAGCTACAGTGCATAGTGTCACAAAGGGTTGGACACAACTGAAGCGACTTCGCACGCTTGCTGGAGAACTGCCTTTGGATGGATGGAAATTGAATTGCCTGGGAGATAACATTCTCCTCCACCTCAACCAAGCAGGTCGTAGTCAATAACTAATGCCTTTAATTTGGGTGAAAAATATAAGCTTCCTCCCTTGTTTCAAAATGGTAGCAACTCTATGGTGCCATTCACGCTCCAGAGATCTCCAGGGCAGCCCGAGTCTTGACTGCAGCTGAGACCACATCCCTCCTGAGTTCCTCTCCCTGCCTTACCCTGCTGCCCATGTTACCTTTCTCCAAAGAGCACGCCTTCAATAAATAACATGCCTGTGCATCCCTGTCTCAGGCTTTTCTTCCAGAAAACTTTATTGAAGCCCATATATAATTCTATGGATTAAAGAAATATTTACTAAACCAATATTAACGGGCATTTGTAATGTGCTAGAATTTCTAGACAGGCATCTGAACAGACCAAGTTCCCTGTCTCGTGGAGCTTATATTTTAGTGGAGACACTGCCAGTGAACAAGTAAACAAATATATAAATATATAACAAGGAGAATCAGGGTGCCTGTGATAAGGTAGGAGCACTATTTTTAAAAGAACAATGAAAGAAGTTGTATCAGTTATTTTACTTTTGGTACAAGTAAACAGAAAACCCAAGTCAATGTGGTTGAAGCAAAAAAGGAAATTTATTATACCACATAACAAAAATTCTAGAGGCATGAGGGCTCCAAAGTTAGTAAAATAAAGACATCACCAAGGAACCAGGTTCTTGCTGTCTTCTTGCTATGCCATCCTTAGTGCATCACTTTTGACCTGCTCCCCAAAGAAACAAACAGGGACTTCCCTGGTGGTCCAGTGGTTAAGACTTAGTCTTCCAGTGCAGAGGGTAGGGGTTCAATCCCTAGTTGGGGAGCTAAGATGCCACATGCCTAGTGGCCAAAACAAAACAAACATTAAAAAAAAAAAAAAGAATACTGTAACAAATCAATAAAGACTTTTAAAAAATTGTTTTAAAAAATGAAACAAAGATCCTGAGACAGAGTGAGGTGTTCATACTCCAAAAATACTTTGGAGACAAATTTAGCATGAAGTTGTCAGGACTTACTTATCTATCAGGTATAAAAGAGAAAACAGCCTTCTGATGACAGGATCCCTTGTCTCTCAAGGGCAAGGGCAGGACCTATAAAGGCAGAAGTCACAAGAGTTCACAGAGAATAATGATTTCTTGGTTTCAACAACTCCTTTGATTGCAAGTTCTAAGTTGGTTAGTTACAGGAGAGCTTGGCACAGCTGATTGTTATGCCCCAAGTCAGTTTGTTGAGTCTAAATAGTACAGTCACAAATTTCTCACAAGGTAGCTTTTCTACTGATTGACTAGTTTTCTGAAAAACAGTTGCTCTGGTTCCTTCTTCTGGGGAAGCAGTTGCTCTGACTCCTAGCTAATATTGCAGGCTCAGGGGTACGCAGTGAGCAAGTCTGAATACATATATTCAAGATTCAGCAAAAAAAAAAAAAAATTTTAATCCCTTTCCTCATGGTCACAAGATGGCTGCAGCAGTTCCAGACGTCAGATCCAGGCATACAATGTTAAAAGACTGTCTTAGTCATGCTGCAGCATTGCAATTTATCAAGCCTTCAATAACTTGTTTTAGTAGTATACTAGATAAACTGTGCTGGATTCACAATGCAATACTCATTTACCCCCAAGCAATGAAGCACAAAAATACCGGTCAGAATGAGAATCATGGTGACTCATAGTTTTAAATAGGGCAGGTTGAATCATGAAAGGACCAAAGATTCTAAATAAATTGCCCGAAGAAATACCCAATTCTGTTTGCGTCGGATTACCTTCTTGACTAAGTAAATGTTTTTTTGGAGCTGTTGATTACATACTGAAAAATCCCTGAACTCAAAGACTTATTGTGTACCTGTACATTTTAAACAGCTATACTTCTCTGTGCTGCTTCCCTCAACCAATCCATGTCAAGTTCTAACTACACTACTTAAGGAGGAAGCTGGGCTTTCAACAAGCAAACTTCTGGAAAACAGAGTAGGAAATAAAGGCAAGAAACCCCATCTCTTCTAGGAAAAATACTGGATTTTATTTCAAATCATTGGTGATGCATTCACTGTTTATAGCCTGGGAAATCTGTCCTGAGGCCACTGCAATACAGGAATTAGGGGTATTTGGGGAGCTAATTTCAACCTTCCACCACTGTATTTTCCTTGAAATGTAAAAAAATAGTCGGGGGGAAGGGAGTGGAGAAAACTTGAGGGATTGTCAGCCTGGAAAAGGGCTGAAGGAAAGAGCTGAGGTCTAGGGATCATACAGACAGACCAATCCAGTTTCACAATCTTTCCTGGGGCCAGGTCGAAATGGTTTACTTTAAAGCTCCTGAAACTGGTTGAACTACCTCGTCTCTGTCTTAACTCCATAATTTCTTTGGCTATAAACTTCATTCATAATTACCACGTGGCTTGTCATTAACTAATTCAATTTTTAAACTTCTTAAAAGTTTCTTACCACCTCCACCTTCCTAGTTTGGTTCATGTTTTTGTCTTCTTTTCACATAAAACAACACTATTTTTTCAACAGATATAAGAGCTTTCCAGTCCAGTTCCAATTCTGGTAAACTAGTTATAGAGACTTCCTTGGTGGTTCAGACACTAAAGAATCCCCCTGCAGTGCAGGAGACCTGTGTTTGATCCCTGGGTTGGGAAGATCCCTTGGAGAAGGGCATGGCCACCTACTCCAGTATTCTTACCTGGAGAATCCACGTGGACAGAAGAGCCTGGCAGGCTATAGTCTATAGGATCTCAAAGAGTCGGACACTACTGAGTGACTAAGCATGGCACAGCACAGAACAGTTGTGGAGACTGTACTGGCAGAGCAGAAGAAATAGCTGGCCTTACATTTATTCATTCAAGAAATGCTTGCTGAGTGCCTGCTGTGTGTCAGCAGGGAATGAGATGAAGAAGACAGCCTTTTCTTTAAAGAGTTTAGTGATTGTTCTGTATCACTACAGGCTTCCCAGGTGGCGCTAGTGGTTAGGAACCTGCCTGCCAATGCAGGGGACGTAAGAGACGTGGGTTAGATCCCTGGGTGGGGAAGATCCCTTGGAGTTGGCCATGGCAACCTACTCCAGTATTCTTTCCTGGAGAATCCCATGGAAGAGGAGCCTGGCAGGCTATAGTCTATAGGGTCGCAAAGACTCAGACTTGACTGAGCTATGTAGCACACCTGGGAATTTATAGATACTAAATCATTTAGGTGACACCATTTCGTAGTCAGTATCCATCCATTAATAAGCTTCATTGTTTGGGGGCTAGAATTCAAAAGAAGAAACATCATGCCAGCTCTTCAGCTTTCCAGGAGAATGTGATACGTTTTCCCAAGGTATTCACCATCATACAGATGGGGCACGGCATCAGGAAGCTTGGGTCTGAATGGAAAGGCATCAGGCTGATACCCTGAAGAAATCCATATATATATCCTTGCTTGACTCAAGTCTCCCACCAAATAATGTAAACACTTCAGTTCATATGTGGGCACTTTCATTCATTATTTTATTTATTCATCCATCTAAAAATATCTATTAAGCACCATTTGCAGATGAATGAGACCTATCAGGATTGTTCCCAAGATAGAGGCTTTTGGGAAACTGATCATTTCATTTCCTCTACAGGCTGACTGGCTTTAGCTTGAGAGGCTGTTTGCAATAAATGTCATCTCCGCAGGTCTGAGATTTGGGATGGGTCCCCTCAGCTTCCTGTAAATGAGGATTATGGTTGTAGAGAGGAAAATGGGGTGTATCTGATGAAATCTTGAAAATAGGAGGACAATATACCTATTACAACTAGAAAGACATTCATCAGGAAGAAATGATGTGCTGGTTGTTGTGTATTTTCAGGTATTGTCCCTTTTTAAAAATATTTATTTATTTGGCTGCACCGGGTCTTAGTGGTGGCGGTTGGGATCTTCGGTCTTCATTGCGGCATGTGGGATCTAGTTCTCTGAAACGCTGTAACAGAAATGAAGTGTGCTTTTGGTGGGCTCATTAGTGGACTGGACAGGGCAGAGGAAAGACTCTGAGCTTGAAAGAAAGTGAAAGTGAAAGTTGCTTCGTCGTGTCCGACTCTTTGCAACCCCAAGGACCATACAGTCCGTGGAATATGGACTGTCCAGGCCAGAATATTGAAGTCGGTAGCCTTTCCCTTCTCCAGGGGATCTTCCCAACCCAGGGATCAAACCCAGGTCTCCCGCACTGCAGGTGGATTCTTTACCAGCTGAGCCACAAGGGAAGCCCAGGACCTAGTTCCCTGACCAAGGATCAAATCTAGGCCCCCCTCCATTGGGAGCATGGAGTCTTGGCCACTGGACCACCAGGGAAGTCCCTCGGGTATTACCTCTTGACTGTGATGTCCCTGGTGTCCTCCAAAGACCATTTTCCTTGATTACCACACCCCAAGTCCGAAGCTACCAGGTGCTATGGAGACTTTCTGCCACATCTTCCTTCTATCTCTCCTTAGTGTACAAACCTTTGACAACCATCTTCCTCACTCCTGCTGACCACCATCCGAAAGACACAGATGGCCAAACTGTTCATGGTAACCAATCGGCATCCAAGCTCAGACAAAAAAAAAAAAAAGTATTCACTTAATTGTTTTCTTTTTAGGTTATATGAGTGACTATCTATTCAATTAATTATTGAGCATCTTTATGTACAAGGCAAAATGCTCTGCTTTTAGAAGCAGTTTCACTGTTACAAGCATCTCTTCAGAACATTTGCTCCTGTATGTGTGGGAGGGTAGCAAGCATCGAAGATGGCCTTCCAGTATGTTCACCTCCAGGTATTCCCACCTTTGTGTTACCCCTCCCATAGTATATCAGGATTGGTCCGAATATGGCAGAAGTCAAGATGGTGTGTGACTCCCAAGGCTCAGTCTTAAAAAAAAAACATGGTGACTCTGCCTGGCCACCCATAGGAACTATAAGATAATCAGTTTAATTGTTTCAAGCCACTAAATTTGGGGGTAATTTGTTATGCAGCAATAGTTACATCAATATGGTATATGAGGCCAGGACTGATCCATCTGAAGCTTTAAAACAGGGTTTAGTGGACCGACATGATTTGTCATAATAGAATAACAAGTTGATAATTGCTTATCACAAAAGTAGTTTAGCAAACTATAGCTTTGAAAAGGTAATTTACCTCTTAATGCTAAAGATATCATGAAAAAATGATTTTTTCTCATAATAATCAACATACAGGAACTACATAATGAAATTATATATGCCAATTTTATAGGGAAAATTACCTGAAGATTTTAGAAATTGTAATGAATGGATCCTGCTTTAATGGATTTTTAAAAGATTTTTAAAGCAGTTAATAGTAAATATGAAAGACCATCAAAAAAGAGAATTTAAGAAAAGTGATTTTCAATTTTTCAAGATTTAAGAATCTATTTTCTTCTCTTAATAATAGCTGTCATTTTAATTAAGGCCTTAAAATAGTCTTGTGAGGAAAGTATTCCTATGCTCAAATTTTAGCTGAGGAAACTGAGGCTTGGACCACTTAAATAAAACCTGTTTAAAGTCACCCAGATAGTAGGCAACTGAGTTAGTATTTGAGCCCAATTTTGCCTGTCTCCTAATCCTATACTTTTTCCATTATAATGGACATTTTTCTATGATTAGGTTTAAGGTTTGATATGTGTTGAATATCATCTAGGCTACCACTACATATGGAAAATGACTAGAATTAATTTCTTATAATTTGGGTTTTTAAGAAAGTCTTTACTCTTAAAGACTTCCCTTAAGGGCTTCCCTGGTGGCTCAGAGGTTAAAGCGTCTGCCTGCAAGGGGGGAGACCTGGGTTCAATCCCTGGGTCGGGAAGATCCCAGGGATTGAAGGAAATCCCTGGGATTGGGAAGAAGGAAATGGCAACCCACTCCAGTATTCTTGCCTGGAGAATCCCATGGACACAGGAGCCTGGTAGGTTACAGTCCACGGGGTCGCAAAGAGTTGGACATGACTGAGCGGCTTCACTTTCTTTCTTTACTCTTACATGAAAAGAAAGAGGTTGGTCTTTTCAATTATTCAAAATGTCTCCATTTTTTATCCATTCCTTCCACTGGTTAATTGCTTATTTTCTTGTTCACTATGGACAACTGCAAAATTGATAAGAACTTGTTACATAGAGAGGAATTACCCCCTAATTAACATTTAGTTGATAAAGATTCTCTTATATAACATATATAACAAATGACCTATAACTTGCACATAACAAATTATTTCCCAGCTAACATTTAGTTGTTACAGTCATGCTATCTGCTTTTTTTGGTAGCAGATGTGATCTTCGATGCTTGGTAATCCACGCACAAGGAAACCTCAGAAGTGGCCACCTTAACCATGACATATTCATGTAAAGTAACAAACTTTCTCTTGCTTTTTTAGTTTTTCTACTCTGAATATAATAACACAATGTCCATTCTGTAAGTATTTTTGTCCATAAAATTGTCTATTTAATAAATATAGCAAGACCGTAGTATATATTTTGTGATTCTATTTCTACAGAGATCTTCTCCTCTTTCGATACAATGAAAATACCCGGAAGATGATGTGCTTTGCTGAAATGTTTTGGTTTGTGCTCACAAATTAGCCTTTACTTTCTCTCAGTGTGTGGCACAGTCTTCTGTATATTTTCCCCACACTACTTTCTCTAGGAAGAGCATGTATTTTTGTTTTGTTTACATCAGTCACAAGTAAGTACTTTGAAGTACAATATTATAACATAATGTTACTATAGTTTTGAGAAGCATTTTCACAGTGTTTGAGACCATAAAATGTAATTTAAAGGTTTTGTGTTGAATAATTAGAATGTTCATTTAACATGAAACTCTCTTTTTCTTCCTTCCTGCATGCTTGATACCTTCTACACTAATCCATCCCTTTCTGCCAGCCTCAATAGAGGTGCGTGCTTGCTCAACACACAGATCTTTGTGCTTGACCTCCCTTCTCCCTGTAGACTCTGGTTCAACGATTACTCCTTTCATTCCTTTGGCCTCCTCCTCTCTCTCTCTGCTAACTTTTGGCCTGCTGCTTGTAGTTGAGCTCAAAATTCCCAGCCTGATATCAAAACCAAAGCCCTCTTCAAAAATTAACCCAAGAAGATGTAAAAAAACATTAACAGGTCAATAACTAACAGAAGAAATTGAAAAAAACCATTAAAGGAAAAAAATCATTAATTAATCATTAATCACAGTAGCTACATTTAATGGCCTTGCTAAACATTTACTATATTTAAGTGCCATGCTGAACAGTTAATATAAATTATCTTATTTAATCCTCAACAACAGTATTTTTTAAGATTTTTGTTAAGATTTAAAAAAAATTTTTGTGACTTTAAAAAAGACGTTTTTAAAGTCTTTCTTGAATTCATTACAATATTATTTTTATGTTTTGTTTTTTTGGCCGAGAGGCATGTGGGATCTCAGCTCCCCAACCAGGGGTCACACCCCTACCACCTGCATTGGAAGCAGAGTCGTAACCACTGGACCGCCAGGGAAGTCCCTGAATGCTACTTTAGATACTATCTACCAACTTCCATCTATGATGGTACATGCACATTTATTCTCTGATAGTGTTATTCCTTCTTACTATCCTTCATCTTCTGAATAGAGTTATAACATTTGGTCAAATCAATATTCAGTGTTTATATTATTGGATATACGCAAATGTAACTCCCAGCAGAGTGTTGTCATGTTTTATGATTAGGTTTTTAACATGTCTTCCAGTTTATCTGCTTGTAAACTCATTCATTTATCTTAACTTTGGTTTATACAGCATTTTTCTCTTGTCAAATTTTATTTGGTTCTTTTATAAATGTGGTTTCTAACTTTTTAGAGTTTCCTGTTGAAAATTTCCAGTGTGGGTTTTGCACTCTTTAGCAGTTACACTTGTTTCACTATTTCTGTTTTTTGTCATTTTTATTTTTGTCTTCATTTTAATATTTATTTCTATGTATTTATTTATTTGGCTGTGCTGGGTCTTAGTTATGGCACTTGGGATCTACTTCCCTAACCAGGAATCGAACCCATGTTCCCTGTATTTGGAGAGAGGAGTCTTAGCCACTGGACCACCAGGGATGTCCCATTTGTTTTGATAATTCCAATATTTGGAAGCCTCAGCAATATGTGAACCGTGAACTTCTGATGTTCAAGCTGGTTTTAGAAAAGGCAGAGGAACCAGAGATCAAATTGCCAACATCCGCTGGATCATGGAAAAAGCAAGAGAGTTCCAGAAAAACATCTATTTCTGCTTTACTGACTATGCCAAAGCCTTTGACTGTGTGGATCACAATAAACTGTGGAAAATTCTGAAAGAGATGGGAATACCAGACCACCTGACCTGCCTCTTGAGAAATCTGTGTGCAGGTCAGGAAGCAACAGTTAGGACTGGACATGGAACAACAGACTGGTTCCAAATAGGAAAAGGAGTTCGTCAAGGCTGTAAATTGTCACCCTGCTTATTTAACTTATATGCAGAGTACATCATGAGAAATGCCAGGCTGGATGAAGCACAAGCTGGAATCAAGGTTGCCGGGAGAAATATCAATAACCTCAGATATGCAGATGACACCACCCTTATGGCAGAAAGTGAAGAGGAACTCAAAAGCCTCTTGATGAAAGTGAAAGTGGAGAGTGAAAAAGTTGGCTTAAAGCTCAACATTCAGAAAATGAAGATCATGGCATCCGGTCCCATCACTTCATGGGAGATAGATGGGGAATCAGTGGAAACAGTGTCAGACTTTATTTTTCGGGGCTCCAAAATCACTGCAGATGGTGACTGCAGCCATGAAATTAAAAGATGCTTACTCCTTGGAAGGAAAGTTATGACCAACCTAGATAGCATATTCAAAAGCAGAGACATTCCTTTGCCAACAAAGGTTCGTCTAGTCAACGCTATGGTTTTTCCTGTGGTCGTGTATGGATTTGAGAGTTGGACTGTGAAGAAGGCTGAGCGCCGAAGAATTGATGCTTTTGAACTGTGGTGTTGGAGAAGACTCTTGAGAGTCCCTTGGACTGCAAGGAGATCCAACCAGTCCATTCTGAAGGAGATCAGTCCTGGGTATTCTTTGGAAGGACTGATACTAAAGCTGAAACTCCAGTACTTTGGCCACCTCATGCGAAGAGTTGACTCATTGGAAAAGACTCTGATGCTGGGAGGGATTGGGGGCAGGAGGAGAAGGGGACAACAGAGGATGAGATGGCTGGATGGTATCACTAACTTGATGGGCGTGAGTCTGTGTGAACTCCGGGAGTTGGTGATGGACAGGGAGGCCTGGCGTGCTGCAATTCATGGGGTCGCAAAGAGTTGGACATGACTGAGCAACTGAACTGAACTGAACTGAGCTGAGGGTTGTGTCTGATGTCAGTTATTTCTGTTTGTTCTTGTTCATTTTATCTTGGCTCCTTTCATGTCTAGTTATATTTGATTGTGTGCTGAACAATGTATTTCAAAAATTAGTTATAGAAATAACATCAGGATTATGTTATCTCTCTAAGAGGATTTTCACTTGCTTCTTCAGGCTCCTGGTAACCCCTGGTAACCTAGGATCACTTTGATCTGACTTTAAAGCTTTCAATTTGGTGTGTGTGTGCTCAGTCACTCAGTCATGTCCAACTCTGTGCGATCCCATGGACTGTAGCCTGCCAGGCTCCTCTGCCCATGGAATTCTCCAGGCAAGAGTTCTCGAGTGGGTTGCCATTTCCTTTGATTGGGGGCCACCCATAATTAGAGGCTCATGACAAGCTGTTTGAAGGCTGGTTTATTGTCAATTTACTCCGACCTCTAGGGTGCAATCCTTTGAGGTCTTAATCCAAAGCAGGAGATTGTTTACCAGGGTAC
The DNA here is from genome assembly GCF_032452875.1 of Bos javanicus. NCBI lineage: Eukaryota > Metazoa > Chordata > Mammalia > Artiodactyla > Bovidae > Bos > Bos javanicus. The sequence continues at coordinate 8,059,638 of NC_083889.1, forward strand.
CTCACCCTCAGTGGGTGGCCTCTAGTTCTGGGAAGCTTTCAAAAATGCAAAAACTTAGCCACTCCTTTAGATGAGCAAATGCCCACAATGTAAGTGACATGAATACCGTGCTCACCTTCCAGGTTCCATTCTCTCCTGCGTCTACCTTGGTATCTTGTTAGCTCTTTAGTGCCCTAAGAGGGGTTGTTCAATATTCTGTGCAGCTGTTTTATTTCTCTTTGGTGGTAGGGTTGGTCTGAATAATCCAGTCTCGCTACTATCAGACAGTGAAGTCCTCATCTGGTTTCCCTTCTTGGCTTTTTTGTTTGTTTTGGCTGCGCCATTTGACTTTCAAGAACTTAGCTCTCCAATCCTGGGCCTCCCGCAGTGAAACCCCAGAATGCTAACCACTTAGGTTTTTTTCTTGGATATGTTAATTGCTTGGAAATGTATTAGTTTCAGTCTTTTGGGAAATGTTTCCTCAAAACTTCCTTTTCTTGTATCTGTTGGTTGCTCTCTGGATGTTCTGTACAACCATTATCCTAGGACTTTCTTCTGATGTCAGTTTTGGAATTCTCTTTGTTTTTCTTTTGCATTAGATTCCCTTGGCCCTTGATCTGTATTTCTATATTTGGATTTATTCTCTGTGTAGTGAAGTTTCATGTATTTAAAAGCAAGTTACATTGGCAGAACGATGGTGAGGACCACCACTGATCCACCTGTCTCACCTGTCATTGGGTCAATAGGTCTCTTGTGCACTTATCTGGACATTGTGGCTTCATCATCATCATGGAGACTTCTTTCCTTTGTCCTCCTCTGTTGAATCAATCTCTTATTTCCTGTATTCCAAGTCTCCCTCTTTCCCAGATCACTCCCTCATTTTAGTGCAAACAAGGTAATTGGTATAGTAGGCAGAATAATGCTCCTCCCCGCAGATGACCACATTCTTATTATATATAAATGGGATGTTACTCAGACATATACAAGAAGGAAATCTTGCCATTTGTGACAACGTGGATGGATCTCGAGGACATTATCCTAAGTGAGGCAACTCAGACTGAGAAGGACAAATACTGCATGGAACCACTTATATGTAGAACTTCATGCTGCTCTTCTCACCATGTCCTTTTGGTACAAGGAGTTTGAAGGTTGAAGAGAAAGGGTCAGCACATTTCCCCAAAGACTAAGGAGTCTTCTGGGGAGGAAGTTATTGAGATCCTGACATTGATTCTTTGGGAGGATCAGTTTTACTATTTCACCTCCGATGCTCCAAAGCATCCCTGACCTGGGATGGCAGCAAAAAAACAACAGGGCCTACCCAGAAGAAATCCACCATGGAGGATGGGGAACCTGGGCCACTCACCCGTGCTTAACGTTGCTGGCGAGGAGGACAGGCTCTAGCTCAGCCCTTATACATTTCCCTGGAGCATCAGAGGTGTGTCCTAGGAAAAAGAGCCCTTTGCCACCTCAAACTATTAGAGCAAGTTAGGTTTTAGTAACTCCATTTTGTGACCAGGCGTGATATAGCAGATTGTCTGTGTTTCGATAGTGACACCTTGTGGGGCAGAGGTGGGACACTGGGGTCTGTGGGCACTGCAGCAGTTTTATTCTGTCCTTTTACAAACAAACAAAAAAAATTATTTATTTTTGGCTGTGCTGACTCTTTGCTGCTGCACAGGCTTTTCTCCAGCTGCAGGGTGTGGGCTTCTCCTGTTGCTGAGCCCGGGCTCTAGGGTGTCTGGGCTTCAGTGGTTGCAGCAGGTGGGCGCCGGTGCACCCCTGGGCTCCAGAGCACAGGCTCAACAGTTGTGGTGCACAGGGCTTAGCTGATCTGTGGCATGTGGGATCTTCAAGGACCAGGGATGAAACCTGTGTCTCCTGCATTGGCAGGCAGATACTTTACCAGTGAGCCACCAGGGAAGCCCAATTCTGTCCTTTTTTAATCTCTTATTTTTCAGTGTTTCCAGCCTTATTGAAAAATGACAAAATTGTAGTATTTTTAAAGTGTACAGTTTGATATACATATACACTGTGAGAAGGTTTTCACCGCCTAGTTAATGGTCATCCTTTTTTTGCAGGGCGTGGGGGGTGGCGTGAACACCTTAATTTTTACTCTCTTGACAGATTTCAATCATACAATACCATACAATTAACTATAGTCACCATGCTGCACATGAGACCCTCAGGCCTTACTTTATAACTGAAATTTGCCTCCTTTACCAACCTGTTTCTACTGTCCCCTTCTCTCTTAGCAACCACCATTCTATTTTACAAGCCCAACCCCTTTTAAATTTTTTAGGTTTACATTTCACATAGGAGTGGTACCATGTAGTATTTGTGTTTGTCTGGCTTATTTCACCCTGCTTGGCTATTCAGGGTCTTTTGTGGTTCCAAATTTTAGGATTTTCTATTTCTGTGAAAAATGCCACTGGAATTTTCATAGGAATTGCACTGAATCTATGTCTCATTTTGGGCAGTATGGGCATTTAGCAATATCCATTTTCCAACCCATGAACACCAAATAGCTTTCCATTTATTTGTGTCTTCCTAAGCTTCTTTTATCAATGTTTAGTAGTTTTTTAGTGTACAGATTGTTCATCTCCTTCATTAAATTTATTTCCTAAATGTTTGTCTTTATGATAATCATAAAATTAGATTCTTAACCCATAGTTCATTGTTAGTGTACAGAAATGCAACTGATTTTTATATAGTGATTGTGTATTTTGCAACTTTACTGAATTTATCCACTTTCATTATTAAAGCCAGTGATAAGCAAGATTAAACCTTTGGACTCTCTTCCTGAGCCTACCATGAAAGTGAAAGTGAAAGACGCTCAGTGGTGTCCAACTCTTTGCGACCCCATGGATTGTAGACTGCCAGGCTCCTCTGTCCATGGAATTTTCCAGGCAAGAATACTGGAGTGGGTTGCCATTTCCTTCTCCAGGAGACCTCCCAAGGGGAATGAACCCAGGTCTCCTGCATTGCAGGAGGATTCTTAACCGTCTGTGACACCAGTATACATAATTACCGTGTACATTTGTTTTATATGTGTATTATTAAAGACCACAGTACAGGGCTTCCCTGGAGCTGATCGGTAAAGAATCCGCCTGTCAATGCAGGAGACACAGGTTCAATCCCTGGTCTGGGAAGATCCTGAGGAGCAACTAAGCCCGTGTTGCCACATCTACTGAGCCTGTGCTTTAGAGCCTGGGAGTTGAAACTCCTGAGCGCACGGGAGGCAACTGAAGCCCACACGCTCTAGGGCCCACGCTCTGCAATAAGAGAAGCCACACAATGAGAAGCCCACCCATGGCAACTCGAGAGTAGCCCTTGCCCACTGCAACTCGAGAGAAGCCCATGAAGCAATGAAGATCCAGCACAGCCAATAGAAAAATACAAGTATTAAAAAAAAAAAATCTATAGTACCAGACATTCCCACGCATGAAGTGACCAGGACCAACCCTGCTTAGCTTCTGAGATCAGGTGCATTCAGGGTGGTGTGGCCAAAGACACACCAGTTTAATTTGAATATTAAAAATAGAGAAACATACCAAAAGACAAAATGATAATGCAAAACATACAACAAAAGAATGATTTTCTTAATAAACAAAGAATCATTATAAGTCAATAAAGAAAAAGATGAATAAGTCAATAGAAAAATGGTCAAAGATAAAAATCAGTATCTAACTTAGTTTTAATTTTACTTATTAAACATAAAGACTAAAAGCATAATGAATGAATGCTACTTTTCATTTAACAGGTTAATAAATATTTAAAAGTAGGATAAAGCTTAGTGTTAGTGATGGTGTGAAGAAATTCTCATAAACTGTTAGTGGAAATAAACATTAATGTAAAATTTTGGAAGGTAATTTATTAACATACATCCAAATGTAAAAAGCACATACCCTGTAATCTAGTAATTCCATTGTTAAGTATTTAGGAATATTTTCCAATTATTTTTGTTTGTACATCATTTTGGATGCATTTCTTTGTAAGTAACATGACATTCAGGTTAAAGAATCCTGGGGGTTTACTAGGCCATGGACCTAGATCTCAAGACACAGGGTGGGCTTAGCTCTGGTTTGACTCAGCATCTCAGTGATGTCACTGTGGACTCAGTTTCCCTCTGGCTCTCCTTTCTGACCTCTGGCATATCGGTTTCATCTGAAGGTTGATTCTCTATCAAGGCCACAAGACGGTTGCCAACAGCTTCCAAGGTATAGTGGACATATGCTTTCTTATTGGCTGCAAGGTACCTTTGAAACCTTTCCTGGGGTTGGGAGGAATCTCTCCATCTCTTGATTCCTGCTTCACCAATGCAGAATTCAGAAATTCTGTTTCCCAGCCTTTCTTGTAGCTCTGCCAATATATTCAAGAGGTTCTTGGTGACATGAAGATGCAAAACCACACAGAGACGCTTCTGGCAGAGGTGACAGTACTACCTTCAGAGGCAGCACTGAGGGGGCAGCGTTCAGGTGGGATCCCTAACAGCCCCACATTCTCTACCAGCAGGGTTGCGCACAATGGGGAAGCAGTTGTGTTTTCTCTGGAGCAGTAGGACATATTCTGCCTTGTGTCCTAGCATTCTCTGGCTTTCCCAGGATTCCATGAAGGTCCTGATATTAAAAAAAAAAAAAAATATGTATTTGGCTGCACTGTGTCTTAGTCGTGGCATGTTCAGTCCCGACCAGGTACTGAACCCAGGCCCCCTGCATTGGGAGCTCGGAGTGTTAGCCACTGGATATATCCTTCAATATATCTGGTAGAAAACAATAGAATGGGAAAGACTAGAGATCTCTTCAAGAAAATTAGAGATACCAAGGGAACATTTCATGCAAAGATGGGCACAATAAAGGACAAAAGTGGTATGGACCTAATAGGAGATATTAAGAAGAGGTGGCAAGAATACACAGAAGAACTGTACAAAAAAGATCTTCATGACCCAGATAACCACGATGGTGTGATCACTGACCTAGAGCCAGACATCCTGGAATGTGAAGTTAAGCGGGCCTTACGAAGCATCACTACTAAGAGCTAGTGGAGGTGATGGAATTCCAGCTGAGCTATTTCAAATCCTAAAAGATGATGCTGTGAAAGTGCTGCACTCAGTATGCCAGCAAATTTGGAAAACTCAGCAGGGACCACAGGACTGGAAAAGGTCAGTTTTCATTCTAATCCCAAAGAAAGGCAATGCTAAAAAATGCTCAAACTACCGCATAATTGTACTCATCTCACACATTAGTAAAGTAATGCTCAAAATTCTCCAAGTCAGGCTTCAGCAATACGTGAACCGTGAACTTCCCGATGCTCAAACTGGTTTTAGAAAAGGCAGAGGAACCAGAGATCAAATTGCTGTATCATCAAAAAAGCAAGAGAGTTCCAGAAAAACATCTATTTCTGTTTTATTGACTATGCCAAAACCTTTGACTGTGTGAATCACAATAAACTGTGGAAAATTCTGAAAGAGATGAGAATACCAGACCACCTGACCTGCCTCTTGAGAAACCTGTATGCAGGTCAGAAAGCAACAGTTAGAACTGGACATGGAACAACAGATTGGTTCCAAATCGGAAAAGGAGTACATCAAGGCTGTATATTGTCACCCTGCTTATTTAACTTATATGCAGAGTACATGAGAAACACTGGACTGGAAGAAGCACAAGCTGGAATCAAGATTGCTGGGGGAAATATCAATCACCTCAGATATGCAGATGACACCACCCTTATGGCAGAAAGTGAAGAACTAAAAAGCCTCTTGATGAAAGTGAAAGAGGAGAGTGAAAAAGTTGGCTTAAAACTCAACATTCAGAAAACGAAGATCATGGCATCTGGTCCCATCATTTCATGGCAAATAGATGGGGAAACAGTGGCTAACTTTATTTTATTTTTTTATAATATATTTTATTTTTTAACTTTACAGTATTGTATTGGTTTTGCCATATATCAACATGAATCTGCCACAGGTATACACATGTTCCCCATCCTGAACCCTCCTCCCTCCTCCCTCCCCGTACCATCCCTCTGGGTTGTCCCAGTGCACCAGCCCCAAGCATCCAGTATTGTGCATTGAACCTGGACTGGTGACTCATTTCATATATGATATTATACATGTTTCAATGCCATTCTCCCAAATCATCCCACCCTCTCCCTCTCCCACAGAGTCCAAAAGACTGTTCACTTTATTTTGGGGGGCTCCAAAATCACTGCAGATGGTGACTGCAGCCATGAAATTAAAAGACGCTTACTCTTTGGAAGGAAAGTTATGACCAACCTAGATAGCATATTGAAAAGCAGAGACATTACTTTGTCAACAAAGGCCCATTTAGTCAAGGCTATGGTTTTTCCATTAGTCATGTATGGATGTGAGAGTTGGACTATAAAGAAAGCTGAGTGCTAAGGAATTAATGCTTTTGAACTATGGTGTTGGAGAAGACACTTGAGAATCCCTTGGACTGCAAGGAGATCCAGCCAGTCCATCCTAAAAGAAATCAGTCCTGAATATTCACAGGAAGAACTGATATTGAAGCTGAAACTCCAATCCTTTGGCCACCTGATGTGAAGAATTGACTCATTTGAAAATTCAGACCCTGATGCTGGGAAAGAGTGAGGGCAGGAGGAGAAGGGGACGATGGAGGATGAGATGGTTGGATGGCATCACCAACTCAATGGACATGAGTTTGGGTAAACTCTGGGAGTTGGTGATGGACAGGGAGGCCTGGTGTGCTGTGGTTCATGGGATCGCAGAGTCGGATATGAATGAGCGAATGAACTGAACTGAAGTGATATCCAATTTAAAAGTAAATATTAAAAAAAACTAAGATCATGGCATCCGGCTCCACTACTTCATGGCAAATAGAAGGGGAAAAGGTGGAAGTAGTAATGGATTTCCTCTTCTTGGGCTCTAAAATCACTTTGGATGGTGACTGCAGCCATGAAATCAGAAGATGTTTGCTTCTTGGCAGGAAGGCTATGACAAACCTAGACAGGGTGTTGAGAAGCAGAGATATTACTCTACTGACAAAGGTCCATATAGTCAAGGTATGGTCCTCCCAGTGGTCATGTACGGTTGTGAGAGCTGGACCATAAAGAAGATGGAGCGCCAAAGAATTGATGCCTTCAAACTGTAGTGCTGGAGAAGATTCCTGAGAGTCCCTTGGATAGCAAGGAGATCAAATCAGTCAATCTTAAAGGAAATCAACCCTGAATACTTGCTGAAAGGACTGATGCTGAAGTTGAAACTCCAGTATTTTGGTCATTTGATGCTAACGGTTGACTCATTGGAAAAGTCTCTGATGCTGGGAAAGACTAAGGGTAGAAGGAGAAGAGGGCGTCAGAAGATGAGATGGCTGGAAGGCATCACCAGTGCAATGGACATGAACTTGGGCAAACTTCAGGAGATGAGGAGGGATGGAGAGGCCTGGCGTGCTGCAGTCCATGGGGTCACAAAGAGTCAGACATGACTGGGCAACGGAACAACAACATATCCTTTAATACATTCTTTCCTGCTTAAACTATACACAGTTCATTTCTGTTGCATACAAGAAAGAACCTGACGTACAGAAACATGCTCTCTCACCCACATCTAGGGAAGGAAAGGTCACTTCCAGAAATTCCCTCAAAAAAGCCAAGAAATTTCCTTCTCTGAGACCTCTGACAAACCTCTTTATATCTCAGCAGCCAGAATTGGGTCAATTTTTTTTTCTGAATTACTGGGGCTTGAGGATGGGATTGCAGTAATGAGCTAAGGCCTGAGCCACATCCTTATCCGTTAAGGCCTAAGACAAAGGACAAAAGAAAAAAGGGACATAGAGAGAAGTGAAGATACCCAGGTGAGGACTAGGGTACTTAGAGAAGGGGAATGGGTGAAGATATTCGAGAAGCAGGATAACCTCAAAGTCCACCAGATTACAGTGGTCTCTCAGTATCCATGGAGAATTGGTTCCAAGACCCCCACGTATATCAAAATCCAGAGATGATCAAGTACCTCATCTAAAATGGTGTAGATTTACATATATCCTATGCGTATCCTACCATATATTTAAAAAAATATTTATTTAGTAATTATCAATTATTAAAAAAATTTAAAATGTATTTGTTTGGCATCAGGTCTTAGTTGCGGCATGCAGGATCTTCTTTGGGGCATGCAGGATCTTTTCAGTTTTGGCGTGCGAACTTAGTTAATGGCGTGTGGACTCTAATTCCCTGCCAGGAATTAAACCTGGATGCTCTGCACTGGAGCACAGATCTTAGCCACTGGGCCACTAGGGAAGTCCCCTACTATATACTTTAAATCATCTCTGGATTATTTATAATACCTGCTACTGCTGCTGCTGCTGCTAAGTCGCTTCATTTGTGTCCGACTCTGTGGGACCCCATAGACGGCAGCCCACCAGGCTCCCCCGTCCCTGGGATTCTCCAGGCAAGAACACTGGAGTGGGTTGCCATTTCCTTCTCCAATGCATGAAAGTGAAGAGTGAAAGTGAAGTCGCTCAGTCATGTCCGACTCTTGGTGACCCCATGGACTGCAGCCCACCAGGCTCCTCCGTCCATGGGATTTTCCAGGCAAGAGTACTGGAGTAGAGTGCCAAATACCTAATACAACATAAACACTATGTAAACAGTGGCCATTGTGGTAAATCCCAGTTTTGCTTTTTGGAACTTTCTGGAAATTTTTTTCCAAGTATTTTTGATCTACTATTGGTTAAATCCATAGATGAGGAACGCACGGATACAGAGGGTTGACTGCATGACCACACGCTTTTCAAGAGTGACTCGCGCCCTGGGTACAACTGACGTTTTGGGCAGGACGCCTCTTTGTTGCGTGGGGCTGTCTTGGGTGTTGGAGGTAACATCCCTGGCCTCTACCCACTATCTGGCAGTAGCAGTCCCCTACCCCGAAAGCTGTGACAACCAAAAATGTGTCCAGACATTGCCAAATGTCTCCTGGGGGCGCAATTATCCGAAGTTGAGAACCACAGGGCTAGAGGAAGACCCTGGGAGGGAGTGTGGTGGGTGAGGGCAGGGTGGGGAACTTGGACTATTCAGATCCTACAAAGTACAAGGTAGGGGAATTAACTCCAGGTTACTCCGAGTTGTAGATGAGATTCTTTTTGTTTCCATGAAAGGTGCTACAGGGGACTGTTGAATCACCATCTCCTAAAGGCAAATATTACTTTTTATAGAGAATACAGCCTAACCACAAAGTGGAAAATATATACTTTTTCATCTGCCCTATAATTTTCAAGGCCACATCTCTTATAATGAGGTTACTTCACATTACACAGTATTACCTATTATTCAGAGTGGATTTAACCCACCTACCTTGCTTCCAAATGTGTCTTTTTTGCATCATCCTTGAGTGATATTCCTTTTAATTCTCTTAACTACTCAAGCATTTGACCAAAAGATTGAAATTTATTAGTTTGATACATAGATATTTTGAGCTACCTGATACATGGGTATTAAAAAGCTATATTGTAGTTTTAGTTACATTTTTTTTTCTGGACAATTTTATCCTTTAGCATTATGAAGTGTCCTTAGTCATATTTAAATCTTTTTTTGGCTTCAATTGTCTGATATCAAGATAAGAACTTCCGCATTCCTATTGTTCTCATGTGGCTGGTGTAAATTTGTCTATTTCTGTTTATCCTTTCTGAACCACTTTGTTTTAGGTGTACTGTTTGTATGTGGCTTGTTGGTGTATCAGTTAGCTTTTGCTGCACAACTAACTGTAACGAAACTTGATGGGTTAAAACAAGAGTCATTTGTTTAGCTCATGGTTCTGTGGGTTGGGCATTTGCCATCTACGCTGGCTCAGCAAAACTGATGGGCTTGGTTACGTAACTAACATCAGCTGGGGGTTGGCTGGTAGCTGAATGATCTAAAAATACCCTAATTCACCAGGTGGTGCTAATTGTAAAGAACCTGACTGCCAATGCAGGAGATGTAAGAGACTCCGGTAAGATCCCTGGATCAGGAAGATCCCCTGGAGGAGGAAAGGGCAACCTACTTCAGTACTCTTGCCTGGAGAATCCTACGGTTTGATCTCTGGGTCGGGAAGATCCCCTGGAGGAGAAAATGGTAACTCACTACAGTATTCTTGCCTGGAGAATCCCATGGACAGAGGAGTTTGGCAGGTTACAGTCCATGGGGTCGCAGAGTCAGGCACAAGTGAAGTGACTTAGCACACCACACGTGATGATTAGCACACCATTGGTGAGGGCTAGGGGGATAACTGGGTCGGTCTTTCATAATCCAGCAGGTTAGCCTACACACAGGGAGGACACGTTTCTAGTGCAGTCAGAAAGGACAAGCTCCGAGGGCTCAAGTGTCTGTTTGCGTCACAATTACTAATGCTGTATTGGCCGAAGCAATTTACATCAACAACGCAGACTTAAGGATAGAGAAGTGAAGCGCAGTGAAAGTCGCTCAGTCGTGTCCAACTCTTTGCGACCCCATGGACTATACAGTCCATGGAATTCTCCAGGCAGAATACTGGAGTGGGCAGCCTTTTCCTTCTCCAGAAGGATGGAGAAACAGACTCCAGTTCTTGATGAGATGATCTATAACATCACGCTGCAAAGTCATAGTCGAAGGGAGAAGTTGTAGCCAGTTTTTACAATCTATCACATTTGGGTTTTCCTTTTGACTCAATCTAAATTTTTTTTCTTTCAATGTTGCTTTAAACCCAATTACATTTATTACATGACTGTTAGGTTTGATCTCAATTTGCCATATCATTCTGTGCTGTATTTATTCTGTTGTTATTTTTATTATGTTTCTGCCTGTGCAGTTGATTTGCTCTTTTATTAATTTTTTTGGCTTTAGGAAAAAAAATACATATTTTTTGGTCATGCCATGGGGCTTGTGGGATCTTAGTTCCCTGACTAGGGATCGAACTCATGTCTCCTGAAGTGGAAGTGATGAGTCTTTATCTTTGGACTGCCAGGGAAGTTCCCTCCATCCTTAGTGTTATTGATTTCAGCAAGTCTATTTGAACATTTCTACTCCATGCCTCCTTCTAAGTCACCTCCTGTGACCCCCTGCAACACTTTAAAGTTTACCCTGAGAGTGTTGAATAAGGAAGTGAGGACACCTCCTTTACCTTCTGTCCTTCACTTTCTTAGACTCTTCCTCTCAGCAACAAAAAGGGCATTTTCTTTCTTGCATTGCATAGACTTTCTTTACATCAAATCCTTGTCCTATTTACTCTCTCATTTACTATAAAAACTCTTTTCTTACAGTCTTCTGGGCTTGGCTTTTATAAGCTTCTTTTCTCCTCCACAAGGCTTCCATTTCTTCCAAAAACCACAAGCACTTACTTTCAGGCTATTGTTTCAACACGGACTTGAAAGACTCTATTTTGAAACTCAAAGCTTTTTTCAGCAGGATTCTGTCTATCCAACCAGGATGATTTCCACTAGTTCAGCAGTGGGAGTAATGATGGGCCAGACCAGAACCAGGGATTATCAGGGAGGAAAGATTTATTGATTTAATATTCCCCAAAATGTTACACTGTGGATACACTGTAAGAAATTGTATGGAGTTTCATTACACAGAGGGCTTCCCAGGTGCCACCAGTGGTAAAGAATCTACCTGCCAATGCAGGAACACTAGAGACAACTGGTTCGATCCCTGGGTTGGGAAGATCCCTGGGAGGAGGGCACAGCAACCCACTCCAGTATTCTTGCCTGGAGAATCCCACGGACAGAGGAGCCTGGCGGGCTACAGTCCAGTGGGTTGCCAAGAGTTGGACATGACTGAAGTGACCTAGCATTACACAGATGGAAAATCAATGTTATCATAAGTGAGTTTGGAAGCAGTGAAACATCTTCGGAAAGCATCATTAGGGCTCCCTAACATCCAGTTTTCTGGGCCCTCGTGGGCATACAAAAGACCACCGCTCCTGGTGTGATGGAGTCATGTGAGGCATTCTAGCCAATGAAAGGTAATGGAAGTGAAAGGGCTGAGGCAGTGAACAGCTGCTGATGTGACAAGTTCCTTCTGCCCTTTGAAACCAGTTTCATGATAAGACGGATGAACTGCAGGATCAAACTAGTCTGAACTAAAGACACAATGCTTAGAGGACAGCTACCTACCCTGGAGAGTTGCTGGTCCCACAGAAGACTCCGAATGAGCAAGGAACAAATGTTTATTATGTTAAGATGCTGAGATTTTTGAAATTGTTTATTATCATGGCCTATGTTTATATACCCTCCTTCTTTGGCCATTGGCCTAATGCCTAATAAATGAGGGTACAAACTATTGAGGGGAAAGTGTGTGTGTGTATATGTTTAATATGGGCCATCTTCTAAGTCTTTGTTGAATTTGTTTAAATATTGTTTCTGTTTTATGTTCTGGTTCTTTGGCCAAGAGGCATGTGAGATTCTTAGTTCCCAGATCAGGGATCAAACTTGCACCCCCTGCATTGGAAGATGAAGTCCCAACCACTGAACGGAAGTCCATGGAAAGTGTGTTATTTTGATAGTTGACTTTTTCTTTGTTTTTTTTGCAAGCAGTGAAACTCATTCACTCACTCAAAAACATTCAGTGAGTTGCCTGCTGCTGCTGCTGCTAAGTCGCTTCAGTCGTGTCCGACTCTGTGCGACCCCATAGACGGCAGCCCACCAGGCTCCCCCGTCCCTGGGATTCTCCAGGCAAGAACACTGGAGTGGGTTGCCATTTCCTTCTTCAATGCATGAAAGTGAAAACTGAAAGTGAAGTTGCTCAGTCATGTCCGACTCCTAGTGACCCCATGGACTGCAGCCCACCAGGCCCCTCCGTCCATGGGATTTTCCAGGCAAGAGTACTGGAGTGGAGTGCCATTGCCTTCTCTGCAGTGAGTTGCCTACCAAGTGCTAAGAGCTGGAGATTAATAGTACACAAACAAACACAAAAATTTTTTGCCCTTAAAGAGCTTATATAATAGTCAGAAAAAATTAAATCAAGTAACAAAATACTTGCTATGAGATAAGTGTTATGAAGCGAATAAACAATGGCTGAGTTGGACCTTAACAAGGGGTGGGGGTTCTAATTTCGATGGTGAGCTAGAGAGGAGGCATTTCTTCCAGCGTACGAAGAAAGGGGTCAAGTATTCCAGGTCACATGAGGAAAGAAAGATTGAGACTTAGAGTTTGAGGAACTAAGACCAATGTGACTAGACAGGAATAAATGAGGAACAAGCAGCAAACATAAAGTTGGAGAGATACACGGAGATAGATCAGGTTCTATCAGATAAGATCACCTTAATCTTCCTGGGATCAATGCCAGACAACTTCACCAATGTTCATTTCCTTTTTCCCTCCATCTGCCTCAACAAAGGACACATCCCTCATCTTTCTGACAGTTAATCCTTCTTCTTAGACCCTCCCTGCTCTGGTCACAGGGAGACCTTCTTCTCTTCTTTTCATGCACTTGGCTCCTTTGGTCATCCTCTGCTCTTCTGAATCTTCATCCTCTCCCCAGTGCATCAGTCCTGTCAGCCAGTGTACAAAATACTCTATTTCTGTCTTAAGAAAAACATAATCTGGTATTATATTTCCTGGCAGCTTCTGATCTATTTTGATTTCTTTCATCTTCCTTCCTGGGCTTGCCTGGTGGCTCAGACAGTAAAGAATCTGCCTGCAATGCAGGAGACCTGGGTTCAGTCCCTGGGTTAGGGAGATCCCCTGGAGGAGGGCATAGCAACCCACTCCAGTATTCTCGGCTGGAGAATTCCCATGGACAGAGGAGTGTATTGAGCTACAGTCCATGGGGTCTCAAAGAGTCGGACATGACTGAGCGATTAAGCACAGCCCAGCCCAGCTTCCAATCTATTTCAATTTCTTTGTGTTCCTTTCTAGTTCCAGAGGTTTACAATTAATTTGTATGCTCACTGTTGATTCCTAAATAAGATGTCTTCTTGGAGCTTGAATCTCACATACCCAACTGTCAGTTTAGGGACTCCATTTGAAGGCTTGGTATAAACACTTGCCATCTTCTGAGCCCATCAGTGGATTATCCATCAGTTTTTTGTTTTTTTTTGGTCACGTCATGGGGCTTCTGGGATCTTCCTTCCCTGACCAGGGAAAGAACCCGGGACCTAGGCAATGAGAGCGGAGTCCTAACCACGGGACTGCCAAGAAATTTCTCATTTATTTTTTGTTTTTTAATATATCAGGAAATGATCCCACTGACAGCTCGGAGGTTCAGGCCCCAAATCTGGGAGCCTGGCTCACTACTGCTAATGCTAGTTTTCATGATCTCGTGTCTGAATTTATGAAATGGTCTTATGATTTGGCTCCTCGCTTCTATCATGCCTTCCTCTAATGCATTCTCTACATGGCTATTTTATTTTAACCTGGAATATTTTAACTGAAATAAATTTTAAAAAAGTAAAGAAACTGTGGCCAAACAAACTTCTATAACAAAAGCAGGATATATGCTGTAAAACTTACACAAAAAGGGGACCTCCCTGGTGGTACAGTGATTGGAAGGAAAATTTCCTTGGAAGCAAAGTTATGACCAACCTAGACAGCATATTAAAGAGCAGAGACATTACTTTGTTAACAAAGGTCCATCTAGTCAAGGCTATGGTTTTTCCAGTAGTCCTGTATGGATGTGAGAGGTGGACTATAAAGAAAGCTGAGCACAAAAGAATTGATACTTTTGAACTGTGGTGTTGGAGAAGACTCTTGAGAGTCCCTTGGACTGCAAGGAGATCCAACCAGTCCATCCTAAAGGAGATCAGTCCTGGGTGTTTATTGGAAGAACTGATGCTGAAGCTGAAACTCATTCAATACTTTGGCCACCTCATGCGAAGAGCTGACTCATTTGAAAAGACCCTGATGCTGGGAAAGATTGAGGGAAAGAGGAGAAGGGGACGACAGAGGATGAGATGGTTGGATGACATCACCGACTCAATGGACGTGAGTTTGGGTAAGCTCTGGGAGTTGGTGATGGACACGGATGCCTGGAGTGCTGCGGTTCATGGGGCTGCAAACAGTCGGATACGACTGAGCGACTGAACTGAACTCAACAGTGACTGGAACTCTGAGCTTCCAGTGCAGGATGCCTGGGTTTGATCCCTGGTCAGGGAACTAGATCCCACATGTCACAACTAAAACTATGCATGCCACAACTAAAGATCCCAAAACTAAGACCCAGCACAGTCAGATAAATCAATGAATTTAAAAATATTACACAAAAGATAGGCAAAAATAAAGAAAATAAAAAATAAACAAAAATATATAAACATTTTCACTTCCAAAGAGCACAGCTAATGAAATCGTGTACAAGCCCCTGCATCCTTTTCTTTTGAAGTAAAAGACTGACTCAAGAGTTAACGATCAGGAAATGTGATGATGTAGAAACAAAGAATAGCTATTCGGCTGGGGAACTGGTAACAATTTAGACTATAATTCAGCCACATGGCAGAATCACTCAACTCACAGTTTCCTGAAAGATATAGATAAAGGCCTGACACATATTCCTAAATTTTGTAACAGGAAGCATCCCCTCTCCAGATGAAAACTGCTGACCACAAGAACATGGGCTCTAGACTGAACTGATGATGCTTGACATTTCACCTTGATGTCAACTAGTCCAAGAACTGTCCACAAGCTGATCACACCCTGCTCCCTGGCCACTATAAAGCTCCTCACTACCCCCTCCACAGTGGGTCATATGGTCTTGATGGCAGAAACCCACTGTGGCTCCCTTTGCCTGGCAAAGCAATAAAAGCTACTCTTTCTGCTTCATCCAAAACTCTGTCTCCCTGTCTCTTTTATGTAAAATCCTTCTAGATCTTTTTTCATACTACATAAATATACATATGTGCATTTTGTAATCAAAATGAGATATTGTAACATACTTATTGTTTTGTGACTTGCCCTTTTCAGTTAACAAACTCCACCTTTCCATGGCACTGTGTTTCCAGCTCATATTCAGTCCATCTATATTCACATTTCTTCAGTTGTTCTGAAATTTCATAGGTAGTCTGTACAAATCAGAATTCAATCCAGACTCTATGTCCCTCACATTTCTTTTTATAGAGGCAGGGGCTTTTTTCCCTCAACTCTAAATTTTTAAAGAGATGGGACCAGTTTTTCTGCACAACATTCCAGCTTCTGGATTTGCTTGCTTACTTTGTATGGTATCATTTAGTTTGCTCTTTTATCCCCTGCATTTCTCATAAATTGTGTTAGATGCAAAGAACTGACAGAGTCAAGTTAAACATTTTTGACTGGACTAGATCACAGATGATGATACTGTATACTTCATGACACCCCATGAGGTTGATGCACAGGGTGGTCTTTTAAACATGAATGGTATCATGTCACCATTGCTTAAATGCCATTTACAGCTTCCTACTTATTCTACAACTCTTCAACTTGGCTTAAAACGGTCTGAAAGATTTGATGCCTTCAGTTCAGTTCAGTTCAGTCACTCAGTCATGTCCTACTCTTTGCGACCCCATGAACTGCAGCATGCCAGGCCTCCCTGTCCATCACCAACTCCCAGAGTTCACTCAAACTCATGTCCATTGAGTCAGTGATGCCATCCAGCCATCTCATCCTCTGTCATCCCCTTCTCTTTTTGCCCCCAATCCCTCCCAGCATCAGAGTCTTTTCCAATGAGTAAACTCTTCGCATGAGGTGGCCAAAGTACTGGAGTTTCAGCTTTAGCATCATTCCTTTCAAAGAACACCCAGGACTGATCTCCTTTAGAATAGACTGGTTGGATCTCCTTGCAGTCCAAGGGACTCTCAAGAGTCTTCTCCAACACCACAGTTCAAAAGCATCAATTCTTCGGCGCTCAGCTTTCTTCACGGTCCAATTCTCACATCCATACATGACCACTGGAAAAACCATAGCCTTGACTAGACGGACCTTTGTTGGCAAAGTAATGTCTCTGCTTTTCAATATGCTATCTAGGTTGGTCATAACTTTCCTTCCAAGGAGTAAGCATCTTTTAATTTCATGGCTGTAATCACCATCTGTAGTGATCTTGGAGCCCCCCAAAATAAACTGTGTCCCTGTTTCCACTTTTTCCCCATCTATTTGCCATGAAGTGATGGGACCGGATGCCATGATCTTCGTTTTCTGAATGTTGAGCTTTAAGCCAACTTTTTCACTCTGCTCTTTCACTTTCATCAACAGGCTTTTTAGTTCCTCTTCACTTTCTTCCATAAGGGTGGTGTCATCTGCATATCTGAGGTTATTGATATTTCTCCCGGCAATCTTGATTCCAGCTTGTGCTTCATCCAGCCCAGCGTTTCTCATGATGTACTCTTCCAATCTAATTTCATCCAGTCTCCACTTGCTTTTTAAAATTGTTGCCACACTGTTTCCACTCCCTGAACATGGGAAGCTGAAGTGCTTGCCTTCTAGGGCCTTTGCCCCTTGGTCTGGGAGAGCCTCCCCAGCCCCTACTTTCTCCGCTTCTCTTCCTTTCTCCTAAAGTCAAGCATCTTATCAAACTGTAGCCCCCCTCCTCTTGTTAAAAAAATATACTTCATATAACTATTATTAACTTTTTTTGCCACTTCATTTGGCATCTTCCATCCAACCTGAGCCCCCTGCAGTGGAAGCATGCAGTCTTAACCACTGGACCACCAGGGAAATCCCTCAAACTGCAGATCTTTGAAAGTTCACTTCCTCAGAAAAGCTGTCTCTAATTATTTAATAATTGTAATTATTTAAACTAGCTTCGTTGGAGGGACCCTCATACCCTACATCCCAAGCACCCTGCTTTTTGTACCAAGATACTTTTTCACATTGGCAGGTGATTCTTTACCACTAGCGCCACCTGGGAAGACCCCCAAGATACTTTTTTGGTCCACCTTAGTATCTGTGTCCATACCTGACAGTACGCTGCACAAGAGCAAGGGCCTTGCCTGTTCGACTCACTGTGAACACAGCATCTGTGCACAGCACCCCGCCGAATCAATCACCATAGGTCACAATAACCCTGAAGCAGCCATGTCTTGGGCAGGTGGCCGCAAACTCACGCCAGTGCCAGTAATAGTACCTCCCTGGGGAACTGTTCGAGTGCAGGAAGTTAGTTTTACGCAAGCGCTCGGCCCAATTGCCAAAGCAGTAGAAGGAAAGAGAAAAATTCCACAGGTGGGGCAGGCTGGCACTTCAAGATTCAGCCCCGGACGAGTGGGGCCCAGGTGAGCTGCCGGCTCCCCGACTCCCTCACGTGACCGCGGGCGGCGCGCCGAGTGCGCCTGCGCCGGAGCTCCCGGAAGTGGCCGGACCCGAAGCGCAAGCGGAGCGCACGTCCGTCAGCCCCTCAGTCCGCCCGTCCGCCGGCCCGGTACTCCGCGGCCCTCGGCCCTCGTCGCCCTCCCGTGGTGTCTTTGGCCCGAAGGGCGGCCGAGGCGCTCGCCATGGCGGCGTTCATCTCAGTACAGCTGAAAAAGACCTCGGAGGTGGACCTGGCCAAGCCGCTGGTGAAGTTCATCCAGCAGACGTACCCGAGCGGCGGGGAGGAGCAGGCCCAGTACTGCCGCGCGGCGGAGGAGCTCAGCAAGCTGCGGCGCGCCGCGCTCGGCCGCCCGCTGGACAAGCACGAGGGCGCGCTCGAGACGCTGCTGAGGTGGGCCTGGGGCCGGGTAGGGGGAGGCTGTCGGCGGCCTGCCGCTTGCCCTGCTTCCTCCGCCCTTCCTGACTCCTCACATCCACGGCCGGACCGGCCGCCCCACCCCAGCTTGGCCCGGCGCGTAGGTGTGGTCTGCATTTCTTCCTCCTGCAGGCCCGGGTGACCCTACCCGCTTCCCCTGGCTGCCCGCCGCGGTCCGCCGTCCTCGGTCCTCCGGGGCCCGGCCGACCTGGGAAGAACGGTCCACCACGTATTCAGTCTCTCTTGTCACATTTACCCAGAACTAGTTTTCTTCACTTTTTTTTTTTTTTTTTTGCGGGGGAGGGGGGTGTCTGTGAGACTCCTCCCTTCCTCCATTTTTGCATCACCGCAAAACTTTGTTGGCCAGGTTGGAATTTCATAATAGTAATTTGCTTGAGGGAAGTGGCAGAATTGGGGCTCTGGAACTCGTGTTTGTTACTTACTCCATACTGTCCACTTTGAAATGAACCCTCTTCCTAAGTTCATCGCAACCGAACGACCGATGGAGAATTCCATTGGTTGCTAAGTCAGTTCAGTCGTGTTCGACTCTGTGCGACCCCATAGACGGCAGCCCACCAGGCTGCCCCGTCCCTGGGATTCTCCAGGCAAGAACACTGGAGCGGGTTGCCATTTCCTTCTCCAATGCATGAAAGTGAAAAGTGAAAGGGAAGTCGCTTAGTTGTGTCCGACTTTTCGCGACCCCATGGACTGAAGCCTACCAGGCTCCTCCGTCCGTGGGATTTTCCAGGCAAGAGTACAGGAGTGGGGTGCTATCGCCTTCTCCGTCCATTGGTTCGGAGCTGCCATTATTTAAAATTTAAACTTGAATGACAGAACGTTCCAGATAGGTTCCTTTTAATCAGTTTGTTCACAAACAGGTATGCACATAATGGAGTAAATTTGTTATCTTAGTAAATGTTTATTGAACTCAGGATGTATTTAATGAGAGTTTTTTCTGTAGAACTTTCCAGTTAGGATGGCAGGACATTTTTATAGTACTTTATAGTTAAAATTCTTTCGCTCACCTTTTTAATGATCACATTTTCTGTGTCTAATGTAGTCTCATTTCACAGGAAAAACACAGCTATATTAAGACGGAAGTAGGAGCCGCTCAGGTTAAACTCACTAACTGAAAAGGCAACGAATATTGCTTCCTTAGGCATTCCTGGAGATGATTCTGCCTCCAGGATGTTTTCGTCTTAAGAGAGCTTTGTTCCTGTAATCCGGAGAGATGGCCACTGGCTCTCCTGTAATTACGGTGGTCTTGACAGTCAGGATCTTACACAAGAGTGCTTTTCTCCTGTGCCCTGGCAAAAGTCCACGGAAGCCTCTGATTGGATTGGCTTGTGCCCACGTACAGTGGGAAATGGCCTAATCGCCCTCCTCTGAGTCACTGTGCTGGTTTAACTTCTCCGTGCAGCATGGATTAAAGTAGCATTAGTATGGAGTCAGTTTTCCAGGAGGAGGGTACTGAATAGATTATGACCCCTTGGTGGTAAATTTTAAAAGATCTCGAAGATATATAAGCTTGATACTTATATAAGCTTTTTAAAAAGTTAACCTATGAATACTTAGACATTCTTTATATTAACGTGCTCTTACCTAGACCTGAGTAGCGTTCAGTGAGGATTTTTCACTAGCAGTATTTACAAAGCATGGGTCATGGTATGAAATGAAAACAAGAATGCATTAAGTTTGGTCTCAACAATTAAGGAGCAGTGGAGTCTTCAGAGACTTGATAGACAAGAAAGGATAGTGAATATTGGTAATATGAGGTTTAAAACTTTTTAAATTTGTGCATTCTTTTAGTATTTTCCCAGGCATAAATGTGAGAACTGTTCCTAGGTTTTAGGGTTCTTGCAGAGACAGTATGTTTGAAACTGTTTCTTTAGTCGTCTCTGCATTATCCTCACATTAGCACATTCTTGCTTTTCAGGTGGAGTTAGGGTAAGCTGATAGATATTAGTACAGTGTATTACATTTTATAATGGAGGTATGTACAAAAGTATCTTTGGTATGCATCCTGTTATGGGGTGGTTCATCCAATTATGCAGAATATTTTACTGTTAATATATTTCGATAATTGTATAAACAGCATTAATTTACATATTTTAACTTAATGAACTTTTTGAAAAAGAAGATTTAAGTTAATTCCTAAAGAATAGAAACTAGCTTCGTAAGTACTGGCACACAGCTCTACACATATAGGTCCAGTGATGGACTTGCCTTTTTGTTTTTAGACGAACTCTTATAATGTCCTAAAATACCGTTTATGTGTTGTAATATTAAAAGTGAATGTTATCCTTTGTAAAGTGACTTTAAGTACAAATTGGTTAGGAGTGCCTCAGTAAAAATTGAATCTGATCACTAGGTGATCAGTCTTTTGTGGTGATTAATTTCTTTGTAGAGAAAGCTTACAGTCTCCTTCCATGAAAAAGCCTGGTTGTCAGCTTTCTGAAATTTGATTGAAAAAATGGAGGGTGAGCAGCATTCATGTATGGACTTTTCTGTGTTAGCCTGTTTTATATCATCTATGTTGCTGTACGAGGGTTGAATTCAGCTGTATGTGGGAGATCTCAGATTATCAGTGAATTAAATTATGATTTTGGTCTTGTGTAAAAAGTTGGTAGAGGGGTAGTTTAGATAGCTTAGGGATGGTATGGGCTTCCCGGGTAGCTCAGCAATGCTGGAGCCCCCGGTTTGATTCCTGTGGCAGGAAGATCCCCTGGAGAAAGGATCGGCTACCCACTCCAGTATTCTTGGACTTCCCTGGTGGCTCAGACTGTACAGAATTGGCCTGCAATGCAGGAGACTTGATTTTGATCCCTGGGTTGGGAAGATCCCGTGGAGGAGGGCATGGCAACCTGCTCCAATATTCTTGCCTGAAGAATCCCCAAGAACAGAAGAGCCTGGCAGGCTACAGTCGATGGGGTCATAAAGAGTTGGACATGACTGAACGACTAAGTACAGCACAGCAAAGGGATGGCACTGTGAAATTCATCAGGTTCAGGCTCGTTTCAGCTATCCGCTCTGTAAAAGCTAGAGTCCTCGTTCCCAGGGTCCAGATAGCAGTTATACTCAACTTTTAGGCAAGAGAATGGAGGGAGGGACGGGGGGTAGGCAGAAGGCTCAGCCTTTAGGATGTTACCTGAAAACTGCCCCACAACACCCTGCTCGTATGTTATTAGCCATTATGTATGTCCACGTCTTGGAAGGGTAGGAGAGGTAAAGGAATTTTTATTAAGGGCATGCATATACCCAGCTAAAATATGTGATTTTCTTAGGAAGGAAGGAGAGGTAATGATGTAGGCGATTAGCACATCAGTAGGCTCTCTGGTGGCTTAGCTGGTAAAGAATCTGCCTGCAACATGGGAGACCTGGGTTCAATCTGTGGGTCAGGAAGATCCCCTGGAGAAGGGAATGGCAACCCATTCCAGTATTCTTGCCTGGAGAATCCCATGGAGAGAGAACCTAAGAGAACACGTCTGAGAAACTCACACTTTGTCTTCACTTTGAATAGGCTCTCAGTTCCCTTTGTCCCCACTTAGCTGCGCTCAGTGCCCACCTGAGCCGCGCTTGCTGTCCTGAACGTTTTCCCGAGAGTGAGCCTGTCCTCAAGATTTCTTGCAAAGATCTTCAAATGACCAGGCATGGAACCCACATCCCCTGCAGTGGAGGCAAAGTCTTAACCACTGGGCCACCAGGGAAGTCCCCTCAAGTTTCCTGTCTGGCTTCTTTGCACAATTTGCCTGCTTTCTGTCTAGGCAGTTAGATTTTTCAGCTGTGTCTGCTTCATTTATTCACTTTTCTTTCACCTTTTAGAAAATTTCATTGGAACTTCTTGTATGCTGTTGTGCCCTTTCCCATTCTTTTTGTCCTAGTGCAGTTACAGCTTTTTAATTTTTATTGCCTTTCCAGTGGAAGTTTGAGAGAGGGAGCAGAGAAGGTTGTTTATTCAGATCTCTTTGTTTAGCAAATAGCGTATTTGCATTTTCAGCTTTCTTCTGTGTTTATATCAATTTGCATTCTTCTTGGCAAGTAAATTTTTTTCCCTCCACATCCTCAGGAATACTCACTGATTAATAATTTAAATAAGTTGCTTTTTGCTGAATAGATGGGTGCGAGATGGTACCCAGTTTTAGGTTGCATTGCCTTGATATCTCTGAGATCCAGCATTTTCTGTTTGCTGGCTGGCCACTTTCTTTTTCTGTAAATTGCATGTCCTTTTTTTGGCGCATTTTCTACATTGTGTTTTCCTTACTGATTTTTAAGAGTTCTGTACATTTTCTGGCAATTTATCCTTTTTCTATTATTTATAGTACAAATATCTTTAAATCTGTTTTTTGTCTCTTATGTTTATGGTATCTTTTGTCACACAAAAGTCCTTGCAATTTTTTTTTTTTTGGTCTTGCCTCCTGTCATGTGGGATCTTAGTTCCCCAAACGGGGATCAACCCTCACCCACTGCAGTGGAAGCTCAGAAGCTCAGAGTTTGAGTAATGAAATCCTGAAAAGTGTTTTATTCTCCTCAAAATCTGTTGTTACAATTTTTTTCTTATTTCTGATGTTGCGTATGATTACCCCCCACCCCCCAATCAGATCTCTTGTAAGTTCAGAGCCATCTTTTTTTTTAAACCAAGTCTGCTTAACCTTTGGATTTATGCTGTCATTCACTTGTTTCTTTTTCCTCTTTTTGTATAGAATGATTAGCTTCTCAGCTTTTTTTGCTTTTCAAATACATCTCATTTAGGACTATATGTTTTTTCTGAATCTGCTTTCAGTTGCATCCAACTGGTTTTGGTATGAAGTATTCTTGTTGACATTTTTAAAATAATTTGTAATTTTAGTTTTCTTTAATGTGAGTCTTTTATAGAGCTTTTGTAACATTTCTAAATTTGTGTGTCACTTTTTTGTGGGTTAATACGTAGTTTGCTGCATTATGGTACTGTCTTTTTCTTTGTAAAATAAAGTTGATGGAACTAGTTTCATAATTCTGGAAATTTTCCCAAGCACTAATGTTTTATAAATCAAGAAAGAAATTTTGCTGTTCCATTTTACTTCTCAGCTGTTGCTTACATTCTGATTGGTGGTGAAGATATTGAGATAATATTAGCCCTAACGACATTGCTACAGTTTGTTAATCAAATAGAGTATGGTGGATATAAAGATAAATAATACTTGACCTTTGATCTCAAGGAGTACCTGTAGTTGCCAGACCTTAGTTTGGCTGAGTTAATTTTATTTATGCTACATAAATGAGTAAACACAGATTTAACAGGAAAAGTTAAAATCTTTGTTTGATAAATAAAGTGGCTTGTCAGGACTGTCTTCATTGTAATCCTGGAGGGAATTTGCTGCCATACTCTACTGCAGCAGTGCTTCTGTGAGTGATTCTTCATGAGATAGATTGGGCAAAGAAGGAAGTGTGAGGGTAAGGTGCAGGAGGCGTCCACTGGCTCTAATCAATACCTGGCCCAGCGCTCTGGTCTTCTGTATCTGGTTGGTGGGCTTGGAGTTGCCCAGCCCTCAGTACTGACTGGGACTGGATGGCTTACGTGAGTTGTGTTGCGGTATCACTTTCCATGTGGATTGGTTGTTCTTGGTCTCCATACCATCCCCCTAAAAAGTTTTTTTTTAATTAGGATTTTTGGAGAAGACTCTTGAGAATCCCTTGGACTGCAAGGAGATTGAACCAGTCCATCCTAAAGGAGATCAGTCCTGGGTGTTCATTGGAACGACTGATGTTGAAGTTGCAACTCCCAGTACTTTGGCCACCTGATGCGAAGAGCTGACTCATTTGAAAAGACCCTGATGCTGGGAAAGATTGAGGGCAGGAGGAGAAGGGGATAACAGATGAGATGGTTGGATGACATCTTTGACTCAGTGGACATGAGTTTGAGTAAACTCCGGGAGTTGGTGATGGACAGGGAGGCCTGGTGTGCTGCAGTTCATGGGGTCGCAAAGAGTTGGACACGACTGAGCGACTGAACTGAACTGAATGGAAATTTGTTTTATCTTTGGTATATTAAAATAAATATATTCGTTTGCTATTTTTTTTCCCCATGAGATTTAAAAAGTTGAGTTCTTAGTTATTTGCTCTAGAGCCATTGAGTTCTTAAAGTACTGCTGCTGCTGCTAAGTTGCTTCAGTTGTGTCTGACTCTGTGCGACCCCATAGATGGCAGCCCACCAGGCTCCCCCGTCCCTGGGATTCTTCAGGCAAGAACACTGGAGTGGGTTGCCATTTCCTTCTCCAGTGCATGAAAGTGAAAAGTGGAAGTGAAGTCGCTCAGTCATGTCCGACTCTTCGCAACCCCATGGACTGCAGCCTACCAGGCTCCTCCATCCATGGGTGCTAGAGAATATAAAAAACACTTCTGAATATTTGCAAAATCAGAATCTGTAGCTCCTGTTTTTCCAACATGTGCTGTGTGTCTGAAATCGTTCATCTCAGGTTGGGACTAGAACCCATGTGCTGGGCCTTGAACCCAGCCAAAACCCACACTACCTGGTTTCAGTTTAGAATGAAGTTGAGGTTCTTGATGTCTCATCGCAGAAAGAATAGAGTGAGAGACAAAGTGATAGGTAAGAAATGAATTTACTGGGATTCAGAGAGAAACACACTCCACAGACAGAGTGGGGGCCATTGAAGAGAGCAAGTGCTGCAAAATGTGGCGTGGTTAGTTTTTATAGGCTGGGTAATTTCATATCCTAAAAGATGATGCTGTGAAAATGCTGCACTCAACATGCTAGCAAATTTGGAAAACTCAGCAGTGGCCACAGGACTGGAAAAGATCAGTTTTCATTCCAGTCCCAAAGAAAGGCAATGCCAAAGAATGCTCAAACTCACACACATTTGCACTCATCTCACACGCTAGCAAAGTAACACTCAAAATTCTTTAAGCGAGGCTCCAACAGTATGTGAACTGAGAACTTCCAAATGTTCAAGTTGGATTTAGAAAAGGCAGAGAACCAGAGCTCAAACTGTCAACATCCGTTGGATCATAGAAGAAGCAAAGGAATTCTAAAAAAACACGTACTTCTGCGTTATTGACTACACCAAAACCTTTGACTGTGTGGATCACAACAAACTGTGGAAAATCCTTCAAGAGATGGGAATACCAGACCACGTTACCTGCCTCCTGAGAAATCTGTATGCAGGTCAAGAAGCAACAGTTAGAACTGGACATGGAACAACAGACTGGTTTCAAATCGGGAAAGGAGTATATCAAGGCTGTATACTTTCACCCTGCTTATATAACTTATATGTAGAGTACATCATGAGAAATGCTGGACTGAATGATGCACAAGCTAGAATCAAGGTTGCTGGGAGAAATCAGTAACCTTAGATATGCAGGTGACACCACCCTTATGGCAGAAAATTAAGAAAAATTTAAGAGCCTCTTGATGAAAGTAAAAGGGGAGAGTGAAAAAGTTGGCTTGAAACTCAACATTCAGAAAACTAAGATCATGGCATCTGGTCCCATCACTTCATGGCAAATAGATGGAGAAACAATGGAAACAGATTTTATATTTTGGGCTCCCAAATCACCGCAGATGGTGACTGCAGCCATGAAATTAAAAGACACTTGCACCTTGGAAGAAAAATATGACCAACCTAGATAGCATATTGAAAAGCAGAGGCATTACTTTGCCAGCAAAGGTCCATCTAGTCAAAGCTATGGTTTTTCCAGTAGTCATGCATGAATGTGAGAGTTGGACTATAAAGAAAGCTGAGCACCAAAGAATTGATGCTTTTGAACTGTGGTGTCGGAGATGACTTGAGAGTCCCTTGGACAGCGAGGAGATCCAACCAGTCCATCCTAAAGGAAATCAGTCCTGAATATTCCTTTGAAGGACTGATGTTGAAGCTGAAACTTCAATAGTTTGGCCACCTGATGCGAAGAACTGACTCATTTGAATATACCCTGATGTTGGAGAAGATTGAAGGCTGGAGGAGAAGGGGACGACAGAGGATGAGATGGTTGGAATGTATCACCGAGTCAATGGACATGAGTTTGAGTAAGCTCTGGGCTTTGGTGATGTACAGGGAAGCCTGGCGTGCTGCAGCCCATGAGGTCCCAAAGAGTCGGACACAACTGAACTGAACTGTGGTTAGCAGTGTCTCCTTTCTTTTGAAAAGAGTTAGTTTCTTTGTGGAGTTTACTCCATACTATGAAATCAGGTATTAATGATTTCCGGTGACTACTGTACTTATGTTTCATTTTTTCATACTTACATTTCATGTTATATAACCTATCCTAAAATGAAAGTTGCTCAGTCATGTCTGACTCTTTGTGACCCCGTGCACTATACAGTCCATGGAATTCTCCATGCCAGAATACTGAAGTGGGTAGATCTCCAGGGGATCTCCCCAACCCAGGATTGAACTGAGGTCTGCTTCATTACAGGCGGATTCTTTATCTGCTGAGCCACCAGGGAAGCCCTTTCCTCCCTTACCAGAGAGTCCAGCCATCTCAACCTGGACAGCTGGCAGGAGATAAGGCAACTTTCTGAGTCACTAATTCCTGGTTCATGTCAGAGTCATGTCACTCCTTGCAACACCATGTACTGTATCTTGCCAGGCTCCTCTGTCCATGGAGTTCTCTAAACAAGAAAACTGGAGTGGATTGTCGTTTCCTGCTCCAGGGCATCTTCCCGACCCAAGGATCGAACCTGGGTCTCCTGTATTGCACGCAGAGTCTTTACCATCTCAGCCACAAAGGAAGCCAGCCTATCCTAAGACACTTATTTTACTTTGAGAATTCCATCACGTAGCTTTTAGGCATTTAAATGTAGGATATAAATGTACTGTTACCCCACACAAGTCAAATTTTGAGAGTTAACCCCAAAAGCTTTGGAGTAAATAGATACAAAGAAATTTGGTATGTTCTGTGTAGCCTTTCTTTTTTCCTTGATCCATTTGCAGAGAGTATTTTCATTTCCTCCTACTTCCTTCCGGTTTAGAGCAGAGGGCAGCAAATGAAGGCCTGCCCAGCTGCCTGCTTTTGTGTGGTCTGGGGCACTCTCTAGTGGGTTGGCGCTGGGAGCCTTGGACAGCTGGGTAGGGTGCTCCCCTCTGCCCCGTCCTCCCTTTCATTTTCAGTGTCTGCCTCCCTGGCCGGTAGCCAGGCCTCACTGCTGCCCAGGACTTGCTTAGGTGTCACTACACATTGGATGTTCTGCTTGGCAAGTGGCTTGGCAGTGAATGATGTAATCTCGAACCAGGAATTGGTGACTCAGCAAGTCACCTTATCTCTTGCCAGCTGTCCAGGTTGAGATGGCTGGACTCTCTGGCAAGGGAGGAAGGCGTGCCGGAATTTGAGTGTCACCGGGGCAGAGATCAAAACTGACTGCGTTGACCGCTACCCACCTCTTTTCTCCTGGATTTCTCACTGCCTGACTGAATAGTTTTCCTTCAGAGAACTTCAGCTGATGGTAGTTAGATACCTGTCCCTAGCGATCCCATCATCTGAGGTGGCCCAACCAGGTAGAAAGGGTGCAGGGCAGGGCAGATGTTTTCTCTTTTGTTATGTTGTAACAGGTACCTGCATGTCATCCTTGATTTTTGCCTTTGTTCTGGCAAGGCCTAGGATGTGCTCAGTCACGTCCAACTCTTTGCAACCCCATGGACTAGCCCGTCACGCTCCTCTGTCTATGGAATTCTCCAGGCAAGAATACCTGAGAGGGTTGCCATTTCCTCCTCCGTGGGGTCTGCCCGACCCAGGGATTGAACCCATGTCTCCTGCACTGGCAGGTAGATTCTTTACCACTGAGCCACCTGGGAAGCCCAGAGACGAAGTGTGGGGATCCCTGCTCTGTAGCCCTGTTGGCCCCTTTGCTATGCTGGCTCGCCCTTAGGGGCTGTGGCCTCAGGGTCTCTGTACTCACTTGTCTCTCTTTATGGACACATTCTTTAGTAGTTCGTGTTTGTTCTCAAAACAGAATCTCAGGTTTTACGTTTCAGAGATAAAAAAGTTGCTTTTTGAAAACTTTGCATTTTGCTGATTCTTTTGTTTGGAGCTAGTAATGAAGCTTAGCAAATAAGATCCAGTTCCTGCTCTCAGGGAGTTTAGAACCGATTAATACATAACTGACTGTGGTAAGTTGTGAAGGGAAAATTCCGGGCCCTAAGTGATTGTCAGTGGAGAGGCGTTTAGAAAAGGCATGACGTTGACTGCTGCTGTTGCTTCTGCCACCACCATGCGTCACCTGACTGCTTCAGTGTAGTAGCTTCCTGACTTCTCTGGACTCCTGCCGTTTGCACACCTGTGAGTCAGTTTTCTACAGAGGGTCTGGGGTGAATCTGAAAATAGATTAGCTCGTGTTACTCTTGTCCACACCCTTTGGTGCTTCCTCTTCTTCTTTTTTTTTTTGGTGCTTCCTCTTCTTAAGCAGTAGTAGAAGCCAAAAGTCTTACAGATGCACTCGAGGCATCATTACTTCCTTGATTTCATCTGCTGTTTTCTCCTGTGCTTGCTCTCCAGCCATATCCTCCTCATTGTGCAGAGGTATTTTCAGGCATACGTTTTTCTCAGATTCCTGGCACTTGTTCTCCCTTCCACTGGTGATGCTTTTCCCCACATCCCATCACTTCCTTCGTGCCCTATTATACATGACATTAAAAAATTTTTTTTGTTTTACTTTTACGTAGTCCAATGACCATGTTATTTAAAAAAAAAACTATAGCCTTCTCATGTCACCCCCTGCACATGACCTTATCCCTCTCACCTCTTTATTTCTCCCATTGCATTTAACACTATGTGCTATTCTGCCTTGTTACTTAATTTTGTTTTGCCTCCAGCTCTAAAAGTAAGCTGTACAAGGGTGCAGATTTTTTAATATTTATATACTGCTGAATTCCTGTTGTAGAACTGTGCTTGGTGCATGGCAGACTGTTAGCATGGGCTTCCCAGGTAGTGGTAAAGAACCCGCCTGCCAGTGCAGGTGTCATAAGAGACTTGGGTTCGATCCCTGGGTTGGGAAGATCCCCTGGAGGAGGGGATGGCAATCCACTCGACTATTCTTGCCTGGAAAATCCCACGGAGAGAGGAGTCTGGCAGGTTAGAGTCCATAGGGTTGCAAAGAGTCGGACATGACTCAAGTGACTTAGCACGCATGCAAACTGTTAGTATGTCTTTGTTGAAAGAGTGAATGAATGAGGACGAGAAAAATGGGAAATTGTGATGGGAAAGTTTCTGGGTGAAGGGAAAGAAAATGGGTGAATGTCCTGAGCCAGGAGAGAGCACAGAATCTTAATGCCTACAGTGTGTAGTGAATATTCTTAGTTGAGGCTGGAAAATTGGGTAATGAATGATACCACAATTTTTGGATGGAATTATAGTGGGAATCCAAGAATACTCTCCTACATAACCACAGTACAACTTTCAAAGTCAGGAAATTAACATTGATTAAATATTACCATTTAATCTGTTGTACTCATTCAAATTTTGCTGACTTTCCTATTAATGTTTACAGGTCCAGTATCTAATACCAGATCTTGCATTGCAATTAATTGCCTTTTTAGTCTACTTCAGTCTGGAACAGTTCATCAGTTTTTCGTTGTTTTTCAAGACGTTGGCATTTTTGAAGAGTAGGTACAGGCTGCTTACTTTG
Source organism: Bos javanicus (assembly GCF_032452875.1). Lineage (NCBI taxonomy): Eukaryota > Metazoa > Chordata > Mammalia > Artiodactyla > Bovidae > Bos > Bos javanicus. The sequence continues at coordinate 8,089,837 of NC_083889.1, forward strand.
TAGAATGTCCCTTAGTTAAAGGGCTTGCCTCTTATTTTCTTGGATTTTATGCATGGTGGGGCTGTTGTACAAACCCAAATGATGCTGTGTTTTTTTTTAATGCACCTTAAGAAAAGCATGAGGTTGATTTGTCCCATTGCTGATAATGTTTGATGTTTATCACTTTGTTAAGATGGTGTCCGCCAGTTTTTTTGACCTCACAGTTAATAAGTTATATTAAGTAGTAAGTAACAGTTAGAACTGGACATGGAACAACAGACTGGTTCCAAATGGGAAAAGGAGTTCGTCAAGGCTGTATATTGTCACCCTGTTTATTTAACTTATATGCAGAGTACATCATGAGAAACGCTGGACTGGAAGAAGCACAAGCTGGAATCAAGATTGCCGGGAGAAATATCAATAACCTCAGATATGCAGATGACACCACCCTTATGGCAGAAAGTGAAGAGGAACTCAAAAGCCTCTTGATGAAAGTGAAAGTGGAGAGTGAAAAAGTTGGCTTAAAGCTCAGCATTCAGAAAACGAAGATCATGGCATCCGGTCCCATCACTTCATGGGAGATAGATGGGGAATCAGTGGAAACAATGTCAGACTTTATTTTTCTGGGCTCCAAAATCACTGCAGATGGTGACTGCAGCCATGAAATGAAAAGATGCTTACTCCTTGGAAGGAAAGTTATGACCAACCTAGATAGCATATTGAAAAGCAGAGACATTACTTTGCCAACAAAAGTCCATCTAGTCAAGGCTATGGATTTTCCTATGGTCATGTATGGATGTGAAAGTTGGACTGGGAAGAAGGCTGAGTGCCGAAGAATTGATGCTTTTGAACTGTGGTGTTGGAGAAGACTCTTGAGAGTCCCTTGGACTGCAAGGAGATCCAAGCAGTCCATTCTGAAGGAGATCAGCCCTGGGATTTCTTTGGAAGGAATGATGCTAAAGCTGAAACTCCAGTACTTTGGCCACCTCATGTGAAGAGTTGACTCATTGAAAGAGACTCTGATGCTGGGAGGGATTGGGGGCAGGAGGAGAAGGGGACAACAGAGGATGAGATGGTTGGATGGCATCACTGACTCGATGGATGTGAGTCTGAGTGAACTCCGGGAGTTGGTGATAGACAGGGAGGCCTGGCGGGCTGTGATTCATGGGATCACAAAGAGTCGGACACGACTGAGCGACTGATCTGATCTGATCTTGTGGGGAGATACTTTGAGATTCTGTAATACCCTGTTTCCATCAAGCTTATGTTTTAGCTTCTGGTAATGATTTTACCTGAATCAGATATATTATGAAAGGGGCAACGTCGTGACTTTGCTCACCTCGTTGTTTCTTCTAGATTCATTGGTTGGCATTGTATATTAGGGTAGAGTTTTCCCTGTTAAATTGTTTGTTCTGTTTACTTTAGAATGATCTTATTTTCCTCAGTGGAGTATGATTTGCTATTTGTTTGAATTATTCTGGACTTGGCTAGTGGGAGCTGCTTTCAGCTAGTTCCTGTGTACTTTTGACATTTCCTCCTCATGTTTTAAGTACTTCCTTAACTTTCTGGCATAGCTGAATGTTTAGGCTTGACTTGAATTTTCTCATTGTCAGCCGTGGGGTCCGTCATTTCTCTAAGGAGCACTGGCTCTGTTTATTAATTATTAATTAATTCATTTATTTATTGGCTATACCACGCAGCTTATGCGATCTTAGTTCCCGGACCAGGGATGGGACCCATGCCCCCTGCAGTTCAGTGCAGAGTCCTAACCACTGGCCCACCAAGGGAAGTCCCAACGCTGGCTCCATTTAGTGCAGAGCATAATTTATCTGGACTCTAGGTGTGCTTTTTGCTACTTAGTATTATTGTTGCTAGAGCCTCTCAGCATATAAATTTAGGAAATACACACACACATTTATACCACTTTTTGTATCTGTATTACACTGTGTTAAAAATGAGTTCACACTGATACCTCCAGTTCCAGTCCAAAGCCAGTTTCTTCTAGCTGTCCACTATCCCATATTTGTAACTCTTTTTTTCCAAGGCAGTTAGAAACCTGACTCCCATTATCTTCAGTATATTTAATTGTTCTGTTCTTCCTGTTTGTAACCAAACTTGTAGCCATGGCAGCCATAAACTTGATCTCTGATTTGTCCTATCTGCTCCCACCCCTCCTGAAAACTAAGCTTCAGAAATAACAATTGCAGTCAACCCTGATGACTCGTGGGAGGGGATGGGCAGGGAGGTGATAAGGGGAAGAAGAAAGATTAGAGGCCAGTTAGAAGCTTGGCCTTGGACACCCCTTAACCCCCACCTTGCTAGCTCAGAGGTCACGTTTCATGGTCATTCTGGCTGCTATATGGAGAACAGATGGAAGAATGAGAAAGAAGAGAAAGGGTGACTGGCTGGGGAACTTGTGGATTAGTCTGCTTTCAGGGGAGAGGGGAAATGTTGGCACACTGTGTAGCATTGGTGGAAATGGATGGGGCGGACATACTGAAATCACATTTGAAAGCTGGTAAACCTGGGCAATGGCACCCCACTCCAGCACTCTTGCCTGGAGAATCCTGTGGACAAAGGAGCCTGGTGCGATGCAGTCCATGGGGTCGAGAAGAGTCAGACACGACTCGGCGGCTTAACTACTTTTCACTTCCCTGCATTGGAGAAGGAAATGGCAACCCACTCCAGCACTCTTGCCTGGAGAATCCCATGGACAGAGGAGCCTGGTGGGCTGCCGTCTGTGGGGTCGCACAGAGTCGGACACGGCTGAAGCGACTTAGCAGCAGCAGCAAACTGCTTTTGCTGCTGCTGCTGCTAAGTCGCTTCAGTCGTGTCCGACTCTGTGCAACCCCATAGATCAGTAGTTTACCAGAGGTGTTAATTTGTCCAGTGGATGTAAACAATAACCTTAATAAGAAATAGTATTTTAAGAAATGCATTGGTTACCTAGGCAGAGGTTAGTTTGCTTTTAGCGAATAATAGTAGACAAATATTTTTCTTTGGTGCTAAGAGTTTTTTGTTAATAGTTTTTTCATTGCATGCGTTTTAGCTATAGGTTTACACATTAAAAGACTATGTTAATTAATTTTAAAATGGCTGATTGAAATCTAATTTGTGGGCCACTGAAAGTAAGCATGCATAAGTTTAAGTATACTCTTAAACCAGTTGTATTTATATAAATGTGTGTAATACTTAGCTTTGGTAATTTTAGGTTTTGACTGGTTTTTATATTGATCAATTATTTTTTATTGTTCCTTTTTCTTCCTGATTTATGGAGATGTAATTGACACTTAGCTCTGTGTAAGTTTAAGGTATAGTACAGCGTAAGGATTTGACGTTAAGTCATGAATTGGTGAGTACTGTAAGTTTAGTGAATATCCATCATCTTATATAGATACAAAATTAAAGAAATAGAAATCTTTTTCCTTGTGGTGAGAACACTTAGGATTTACTCTCTTAACAACTTTCATATATAATATAAAGTAATGTTAATTACATGTATCATATTGTGTTAGACAGCCCTGGTATCAGTAGTTAGTTACCTTATGACTAGAAGTTTGTACCTTTGACTGCCTTCATCCAGTTCTTCTCCCCTCAAGTCCCCACCTCTGGTAACTGAAAATTGGATCTCTTTTTCTGTGTGTGTTTGGTTTTGAAGTAGAATTGACCCACAACACTGTGTTAGTTTCTGTCACACAGCATAGTGATTTAGTATTTCTGTACGTTTCAAAGTAATCCCAATATGTTCAGATGCCATTCGTCACCATACAAAGATATTACATAACTATTGACCACATTCCCCACACTGTACATTCCATATCTGTGGCTCATTTATTTTCTATTAGACATTTGTATGCCTAATCTCCTATACAATAGGGAAAAGACAGCTTCTAAAGTAAATGGTGTTGGGAAAACTGGACTACTTCTCACACCATGAGCAAAAATAAATTCAAAATGGATTAAAGACTTCTAGATGTAAGACCTGAAGCCATAAAACTTCTAGAAGAAAACAAAATACACTGTTTGATATGAGTCATATCTTTTTATGTCTCCTCAGTCAAGGGAAACAAAAGCAAAAATAAACAGATTTGCTCTCTTTTTCAGATACTATGATCAGATCTGTTCCATTGAACCCAAATTTCCATTTTCTGAAAACCAGGTAAGTCATTTGTTTTAAAGTTACATGTGATAATGGTAAATCACCCATTTCCTCTTACCCTTGGTGTTTTATTAAAATAAACGGTGTCTCTTCACTGTCTAGGTTTTTATAACACTTTTAAATGAAAAACTTTTAAGCCCATCTGTTATGAATCTGTGCTGCTTTGAAGTGTCTCTTGAAATTCTGTTCATGCCGTTCCTCAGTCACTTCTGTGCTCACGTAGTGCATTGGATTGCATTTTTCTTCCTGCATTTTTTATCTGTAGAAAGTGTGGACTAAGATAATCTGTGATGTCCTTTCCTTTGGTTTTTACAGAATAAAGTAGGAAACTATATGATTCAGGACGTATTTAGTTTCAGTTTATGTGCTTTAAAAATTATTTGCCCAAGTTGCATTTGCATATAAACTTGCAAATACTGTTATGATTAGGTGTTACACTGTAGGCATGTCAGTCTTTCTCTTAAAAGATAGATATTGAAAGTGCTGATGATTTCGTGCAGTTATATTTGGGACACTTGTTAAAAGTTTTTAACTTTTGTGACATTTCTAAATGTTAAAATAGTTTGTACAAAATACTTTAAGCATAAAGTTTTTACAAGTCAAGTGATGTGGTGAGACTTGTTTTAAAATACCCCAGGAGAAAAAGTATGTGTGTGTTGGTGTTTGGATTGGAAAGTGTGGGTAGATGAGTGGAGAAGGGTAGAAGACTGATGTGTGTATGTGAGTTCCTTGTGTTACTGTCTCTACTTTCAGGTGTATTGAAAATTTCTCTCAGCCATAGTTGAAAAATTTTGTATTGGATTGCAATACATAATTTAAAAGAGGCTAAATTCTTTTAACCTTCACACTGTGGAATAGTTTAGAGTGAGATGCAGTTTTTAATTAAGTAAACTTTTTATTCGTGTATAAAACACACACAGAACAGTTAACAAACAGTGTATAGCCTGCGTCATCACGAAGTGAGTATACACGTCTGCTGCTGCTGCTAAGTCACTTCAGCTGTGTCCGCTAGCCATCACCCAAATCAAGAAATAAAAGTTTATCTCATCCTGGAAATTCTCCTACTTAAGTGCCTGTTCTGTTCAGGTCACTGTGGATTTGTAAAGATGCGCAAGACCATGTTTTCTGGAGAAGATAGTGGGTGTGTGATTACTGTGGAAGAGCAACGTTGCAGATATCCTACTGCCTGAATTTTACTTTCAGAAAAGAACATTTCATGGTTCACAAAAAGGAAAAGGAGTAGTTTGGTTAGAGAAGATAGTGTTTTAGACAGATTGAAACTTTTGTCCTTTTCTTCACTGTGGATTGTTTTTTGAAAGAGACTGAATGAGATTCAGGAAGGTAACATAATTTTCTTTTTCCCCTCCTCTTTGTATCAAGATCTGCTTGACATTTACCTGGAAGGATGCTTTTGATAAAGGTTCACTTTTTGGAGGATCGGTAAAATTGGGTATGTAATTTTAAAATAAAAATGACAGGAAATTTGTTCTATCTTGGATTGTTTTAGTCTCCAAAATTGCTCTCCTAATGATTCTTTGTAAATAATGAAAATTTTTATGTTTCGTTTTCTTTTTAACTTCAACTTCTAATGAAATTTCCAAATACTTGTAGAGAGCCTATGTCTTGCCAGGCACTGTCCTAGTTTTAAAACTGAACAAGATAGTTGTATTCAGTCTGGTTGGAAGATAGCTGATCATTTTAAAGTACAGTGGGAAGTATATTAACCTCTGAAGAAACTTATGGGCACCTAGACAAGGAAGTAGTTAATTCTGCTCTTGAATGCACGTGATGTTTGAATGAATCCTTGAAGGATGAATTTGTTTTTTCCAGGTAGAAAATAATGTTACAGGTAGAATAACCAAAAGTCAGAAGAGTGAAGGCTTTTTTTTATCTACCAGCTCATCATGTTAACCTTTCTGTGTGTTAATTTTCTCATTTCTGAAGTGGGATTATTAAATGAGTGGAATACATGTAAAGTCCTTAAACAAGACTCAATAAATATTAGCTACAATGAATAATATTAATATTACATATAACTATAATATAATGTGTATGCATTATAGGATATATACTATGTAACATTATATAACAGTATCATATAGTATAAGTTACCATATTAACACATATTAATATAATTATTGATAAGAGTTGAAACTCTGGGTGATGCGGGAATTTTGGAGGGTGAAGCCATTGGAGAGTAGATTGTGAAGAGTTGCAAGTGTGCTATCAATTTGTGTTCTTCCCTCATAGCTTATTCCACCTGGGCACTGTGAAAGGGCTTTGTACATGTTATCTAACTAAACTCCCTCTTAGCACAGTGAGAAAAGGCACTATTCTTACTAAAACTGGTTTAGAAAGATGAGTGACTTTCTAAGATTTAATGAAACTGTATATGACTCAAAAAGCCTAAATCCAGAGACTAGAGAGAAACAGACCCATTAAACTGGTGAGAGATGAAGAGATTAGACCAAGTATCGTGTCTGTGGGTTGGGGAAAGGATGGTTTTGAAAGAGGGTTCAGAGGTGAAAACCAATGGATCTGCTGGCTAGAAGGAATTGATGATTGACTTTAAGATTTGTAACTTGGTTTGACCTGTGGATAATTATTCTTTTCGATAGACAGGTCAAGTTTGACTTTTCTGTGTTATATCTGGGTAGAAATTTCTCTTTGGCATTTAGATGTAATGTATTTAAAACTCAAAAGAGGTGGAGACGTAGATTTAGGAACAGTTTCCTTAAAAGATAATAAATTTATCTTCTCTGGTAGACTGTGGGTTGGGAAAAGTATGAAAGCCAAACTAGGGAGTATAACTTTTAGGGGAAATAAGAGGAAGAGTTTCCTGGGAATGAGGTTGAGAAAAGGCTTTCAGATCTCGGAAGAACCAGGGGAAAATAGAGATGGGATTGAATTCCAGAAGAGTTTCAGAGGTCGTGCAGAAGAGTTTCAGAGGTTGTACAGTCCAGTGGTTCCCAAACCTGGCTGCATGTTGCAGTTACCTGGGGAAAATGTTAGAAATACTGATTGTATTTACAGACAAAGATAACAGTATGCCAGATGTGAAAGGAGGACATTACAGGGTGGGCCACTGGGTTTCATCTCTTTGAAAATGCCTGCATGTGACTTTGATGTTGAAACATTGTTGACAGAGTCCAGATGGAGGTCAAAGAAGGTTGTAAAATTCGCTAGCTCAGTCGATAAAGAATCCACCTGTAATGCTGGAGACCTGGGTTCAATCCCTGGGTTGGGAAGATCCCTTGGAGGAGGGCATGGCAACCCATTCCAGTATTCTTGCCTGGAGAATCCCCGTGGACAGAGGAGCCTGGTGGGCTACAGTCCATGGGGTCACAAAGAATTGGACACGACTGAGCAACTAAGCACAGCACAACACAGGAGGAGAAAGAAGATTCCCTAGGGCAGGCTGAAGTCAGGTTGTGTTGGGTTGAGAGAGGACCGGAAGTTAGGAAATGCGAACAACACATGTGGGTGCTGAACAGCTCAGTTCAGAAAACATGCAGTGACGATTTGGGGACAGAGGGGTCATTATGCTGAGAGAGAGGCAAGATCAAGAGAAGGACTTCCAGTACTGCTGTGACAAGCAGATTCTTTGGCTGGGAATAAGGAGCAGGTATCCATAGAACTAGGATACACTTAAGTGAGATAGGTAAAGTTGATGAACCGAGATCCTAGAGGAATTGGGATGGAAAAGAATTGAGCGCACATATAAAACAGGAGGTAGAGATCATCAAGGCATTTCTAGTATCAGTTATGGGGGATTAAATGTCCATCAGTAATGTTTAGGGTAAATGAAGCATGGGCTGCCCATTCCTTAGAATATTGTGTAATTTAAAGTATTAAGAATGATATATATTTGTTGACATGTAGACCTGTGTCCACTGAATAGCCAATAAAAGACATGTTACAGGTGAGAGCTGCTATATAACTCAGGGCCCCAGAGTTGGTCTCCTTGGGACACCTTTTGTATAAAACCCAAGGTGATTGCTACTTCCTGGATGAGAAATTGTCAAAATAAAATGGCAGACTATGACCTGGGATGATAATGTTTATGGGAAATATAATAGGCTGGGATATATATTTTGTAAAAAAAAAAAAAAAGTTTACTTTTATCTGTTGCTTGGAGTATATTTCATTGTTCTTGAAGTCTGCTAATTCATATATTGGATGAGCTGTTGTCATATTTACACTGTCACTTTCTTGTATGGCTCTGTGTGTACATTTACAAGTTTTAATTGCTCTACCAACACATACATTCTGTGCTTTTATCATAGTCTCAAGATTTCCCAAACTCTCAGTCTCATTATTTGTCTCTCTCAACTCCCCTCTTCCTGAGTGGCTCTTCTGTTCCCTTGGCGTCTTTTCTTTCTTGAGTGTGAGCCATTTGCTGTCTAAAGCTTCTCTATAATGATTATCCTTTAGTTTAGAATCATTGTTTTCTGAATATTGTGTGTTCCTCCTTCACTGGAATATATTCTTTTGTTTTTGTTTGATTTTTAGTTTTGACTGTGCTGGGTCCTGCTGTATATGGGCTTTTTATAGCTTGGTGAGTGGGGGCTACTCTCTGGTTGCGTGCACGGGCTTCTCCTTGCCTTGGCTTCTCTCACTGTGGAGCACCAGCTCTAAGGTGTGCAGGCTGTAGTAGCTGTGGCCCCTGGGCTTAGTTGCCCTGTGGCATGTGGGATCATCCCTTCTGATCACTAAAAACTTTTAGTGATCAAATTTTCATTTCCAGGGGCTTTTTCTTACTCGAGGAGTATTCTTTTTTAATAACATCCTGTACTTGTTTTATGGATGTACTGTCTTTGAATCTCTTTTAAGGATGCTCATGAGGATCTTGGAAATGTTGCTTTCTGTTACTGAAATTGTTTTTGTTTATTCTGGGTTCAGATTTTCAGTTCACCTTGATCTTAATTTTTGTGTGTGTTCTGCTCCTGGTTATTGTAGATTGTTAATACATTTATTTAAGAAAGTAGGTTAGAGTATTCTTGAGTATTCTTGCCTTGAGAACCCCATGAACAGTATGAGAAGGCAAAAAAATATGACACTGAAAGATGAACTCCTCAGGTTGGCAGGTGCCCAGTATGCTACTGGAGAGGAGTGGAGAAGTAACTCCAGAAAGAATGAAGAGACAGAGCCAAAGCGAAAACAATGCCCAGTTGTGGCTGTGACTGGTGATGGAAGTAAAGTCCAATGCTGTAAAGAACAATATTGCATAGGAACCTGGGATGTCAGGTCCAGGAATCAAGGCAAATTGGCAGTGTCAAATAGGAGATGGCAAGAGGTGATGTTTTAGGAATCAGTGAACTAAAATGGGCTGGAATGGGTGAATTTAATTCAGATGGCCATTATATCTACTACTGTGAGCAAGAATGCCTTAGAAGAAATGAAGTACCCCTCATAGTCAACAAGAGTCCAAAATGTAGTACTTGGGTGCAATCTCAAAAATGACTGAATGATCTCTGTTCATTTCCAAGACAAGCCATTCAGTATCACAGTAATCCAAGTCTGTGCCCCAACCACTAATGCCAAAGAAACTGAAGTTGAATGTTTCTGTGAAGACCTACAAGACCTTCTAGTATTAACACCCCCAAAAGATGTCCTTTTCATCATAGGGGACTGGAATGCAAAAATAGGAAGTCAAGAGATACGTGGAATAACAGGCAGGTTTGACCTGGGAGTGCAAAATGCAGCAGGGAAAGGCTAACAGTTTTGCCAAGAGAATGCCATTGGTCATAGCAAACACCCTCTTCCAACAATGCAAGAGACCACTCTACACGTGGACATCACCAGATGGTCAATACTGAAATCAGATTGATTATATTCTTTGCAGCCAAAGATGGAGAAGTTCTATATGGTCAGCAAAAACAAGACTGGGAGCTGACTGTGGCTCAGATCATGAACTCCTTATTGCCAAATTCAGACTTAAATTGAAGAAAGTAGGGAAAACCACTAGACCATTCAGATATGACCTAAGTCAAATCCCTTATGACTATACAGTAGAAGTGAGAAATAGATTCAAGGGATTAGATCTGATAGAGTGCCTGAAGAACTATGGATGGAGGTTTGTAACACTGTACAGGAGGCAGTGATCAAGACCATCCCCATGAAAAAGAAATGCAAAAAGACAAAATGGTAGTCTGAGGAGGCCTTACAAATAGCTGAGAAAAGAGACACAAAAGGCAAAGGAGAAAAGGAAAGGTATACCTATCTGAATGTAGAGTTCCAGAGAACAGCAAGGAGAGATAAGAAAGCCATCTTAAGTGAACAGTGCAGAGAAATAGAGGAAAGCAATAGAATGGGAAAGACTAGAGATCTCTTCAAGAAAATTAGAGATGCCAAGGGAACATTTCATGCAAAGATGGGCATAATAAGGACAGAAGTGGTATGGACCTAAGAGAAGCAGAAGACATTAAGAAGAGGTGGCAAGAATACACAGAAGAACTATACAAAAAGATCTTCATGACCCAGATAATCACGATGGTGTGATCACTCACCTAGAACCAGACATCCTGGAACGCGAAGTCAAGTGGGCCTTAGGAAGCATCACTACGAACAAAGCTAGTGGAGGTGATGGAATTTAGGATTTAGAATCCTAAAAGTTGATGATGTGAAAGTGCTGCACTCAATATGCCAGCAAATTTGGAAAGCTCAGCAGTGACCACAGGACTCGAAAAGGTCAGTTTTCATTCCAGTTCCAAAGAAAGGCATTGCCAAGGAATGTTCAGACTACCGCACAATTGCACTCATCTCACACACTTAGTAGAGTAATGCTCAGAATTCTCCAAGCCAGGATTCAACAGAATGTTGAACCGTGAGCTTGTAGATGTTCAAGCTGGATTTAGAAAAGGCAGAGGAACTAGAGATCAAATTGCCAACATCTGTTAAATCATCAAAAAAGAGAGAGTTCCAGAAAAACATCTAGTTCTGCTTTATTGACTATGCCAAAGCCTTTGAATGTGTGAATCACAACAAACTGTGGAATATTCTTAAAGAGATGGGAATACCAGACCACCTTACCTGCCTCCTGAGAAATCTGTATGCACGTCAAGACGCTTGCTCCTTGGAAGAAAAACTATGACCAACCTAGACAGCATATTAGAAAGCAGAGACATTACCTTGCTGACAAAGGTCTGTCTACTCAAAGCTATGGTTTTTCCAGTAGTCATGTATGGATGTGAAATTTGAACCATAAAGAAAGCTGAGTGTCGAAGAATTGATGCTTTTGAACTGTGGTGTTGGAGAAGACTCCTGAGAGTCCCTTGGACTGCAAGGTGATCCAACCAGCCCATCCTAAGGGAAATCAATCCTGAATATTCATGGGAAGGACTGATGCTGAAGCTGAAACTCCAATGCTTTGGCCACCTGATGCAAAGAACTGACTCATTGGCAAAGACCCTGATGCTGGGAAAGATTGAAGGCTGGAGGAGAAGGGGACGACAGAGGATGAGATGGTTGGATGGCATCACTGACTCAATGGACATGACTTTGAGCAAGCTCCGGGAGTTGGTGATGGACAGGAAAGTCTGGTGTGCTGCAGTCCATGGGGTCCTAAAGAGTCGGCCATGACTGAATGACCGAACTGAAATGAGGCTAGAATAGCTGGTGTGTATGTCTGCTTTATGCTGCAGAGGCTAGAATTAGGTTGGGGGCAAGCTAAAAGCTGGCTGTAATTACAGGGGAGACTACTAAAGTGCTCATAACAAGTGTTTTACTTTATGACACTTCTGTATGGCATAAACACACAGCTATAATGTTATTCTGGTTTTCCTGGGTGGTTTGTTCAATGGTTTTGTCAGAAGCCTTATGATTATTTTGCTTGGTTTTCAATATCTGGCACATTATGTGACATCTTGAATGTGACTATGATTGAATTTGTTCTTCTGTGTGTATGTGTATGTGTTTAAAAAAACCCATAACATAAAATATACTATCTTAACCAATTAAAAAAAAATTTTTTCCCCCCTCATTGCGTGGCTTGTGGGCTCTTAGTTCCCTAGCTAAGGGCTGAACCTGGGGTCCAGCAGTGAAAGCACCAAGTGCTAAGCACTGGACTGCCAGGGAGGTCCCTGTCTTAACCAGCGTTAAGTGTATAGTTCAGAGGCGTTGGGTGTACTCACATTGTGAAACATCTCTGAAACGTTCTGATCTTGCCAGTCTGAAACTCTGTGCTCTTTAAATAACAGCTTCCCTTTTCACCCGTGCCCCAATACTTGGTGACCACCATTCTACCTTCTGTTTATAGAAGTTTGACTGCTTTAGACACCTCACGTGGGTGGGATCATAGAGCGTTTGTCTTTTTGTGACTAGCATGTTCTGCTTAGTGTAATGTCGTTAAGGTTCGTCCATCTTATGGTATGTGATCGGATTTCCCTACTTTTTAAGCCGAATGATACTCCGTTGTAGGTTTATACTATGTTTTGCTTCTGTTCATGAACCAGTGAATTGCTTCCTCCTTTTGGCTACTGTGAATGATTCTGATATGAACATGGATGTATAGATATCCTGGAGACTAAACCCTGCTTTCATTTCTTCTGGTTTTATACTCAGAAGTGGAATTGTTGGATTATGCAGTAATTTTATTTCTAACTTTTCGAGGGATCTTCGTATTGTTTTCCACATGGCTGCAACATTTTACATCTCCACCACCAGTACACAACGGTTCTAGTCTCTCCACATGCCTGTCGACAACTGTCCCATTCAGTTTTGTTTCTCTTTACTCAGTTTTGGTTGTGCTGGGTCTTTGTTGCTGCGAGGGGGCTTTCAGTATTTGGGGCGCGCGGGGGCTACCCTCCCCTGGGTGAGTGGGCTTCTCATTGCGGGGCCTCTCTTGGGGAGCACAGGCTCCAGGGGTGTGGGCTTCAGGAGCTGCAGCCCGCAGGCTCAGTGGTTGTGACTCATGGGCTTAGTTGCTCTGCACATGGCATGTGGAATCTTCACGGACCACGGATTGAACCTGTGTGTTCTCTGCATTGGCAGGCGGATTCTTCCACTGTACTGCTAGGGAAGTCCTCTATTTTGTTTGATAGTAGCTATCCCAATTGATGTGAGACGTGTAGATTCTTAGTCAGAATTGTATTTTAACCAGATAGTCTTCTAGTCCTCTGAGAGATACGTTATTAATATAAGGAAGTGAGACACAGAAGGCCAGGTGGGAGGTACTTCAAATTGGCATAGGTTTGTAGCAAGTGAGAAACTGGTTTGAATGTCATGGGAAGGTGTCATTTTGAGAGAGCTGATGGGAAAATGGGAAGAATTTATTTGAATTGAATTTGAAATAATGTGAGAATGACTTTTCATTTTGAATCTAATAGTGTGGATGTAAAGGGAAGGAAAGATGAATTTATTGATCCTTGAGTTTTAGGTGATGAGAATATTGTTGTGGAAATAGATGCCTGCTAGGGCAGCTAGAAATATGGGAGCAGATTATGGGTGAGAAAACAGGTCTGGAAACTTGTTTTTGTGAGAGCTAGTGGGATAGAGGTCATAGTATTTCTCTTTGAAACATTCATTTTCTTTAGAAAAAAATATAATCTGATGAATTTTTCCTTCTCAATCTTTTACAGCTCTTGCAAGCTTAGGATATGAAAAGAGCTGTGTGTTGTTCAATTGTGCAGCCTTAGCTAGCCAGATTGCAGCAGAACAGAACCTGGATAATGATGAAGGATTGAAAATCGCTGCTAAACATTATCAGGTACGCAGAACAGTAGTTACTACCTAACTGTCAACACTGAGTTGGATTGAATTGAAAATCATTTGCGTTTAGGGTTTGTAAATGTTTCTTTACATACAGATGCTTCCTTGAAAAATAATGTACTTTTTAATGAATTGATACATTTTTTTGAAGTCCTTAGATAAAAGAACGGATTTGTAAACCAGCTCTGTTTTCCTCACCATTGTACACCCGGCACCTAGCACAGTGCTTGGCACATAATAAAGGCTGAGTAAATGTTGGGAGAAAAAATGATTAATTGTTTGAGATAAAATCTTTGGCGAGTCCCTTTTAAATGCATGACCTCATTTAAAATATTTGTACATTATTTTTGCATAATTTTTCTTAGCGAGATATAGTTAAAATTTCACCAGTGTCACAAAAGTTAAGACATCTTGGCAAGAAAATTTTACCTCTAAGACTTGTGAAGAGGTCATAGTTAAATGTGGTCAGATACGTAATGTTATTAACTAAATGTAGGTTTTACATACAGTCAGTTACTAATATGGCATCTTATTTGGCGAGAGTGTATTGTTGACTCAGCTTTTTTTTGCTTCAATTTAAGGAAAAATAAGTGATTATTGTGAAGTGGTAATCTATAATTATGTTTTCATGTTTTCTGTTGCTTTATCATTTACAGAGTACGTTCATGTTCTCTTGCACACTTGGTGATGCACGCTGCATAATGTCATTCTTGTTTTCCAGATGAGGGGACTAGAGGGCAGAAGTGTTAATGCGGTGGTCCCCTGGGGTTTCAGGGGTTCTAAATTTTAGGGAATCCCAAATGGTCCTTGTACTGTCTCTCATGGTTCTGAAGTTAGCTTGTTTCAGAGGTGGAGTTCGGTCTTTTCCATTGTTCAAGTTTAGGGGAGTTGAAGAATGCTGTTCTAAGAAAGTGAGAGGAAAATGTACTTTAACCACACAACATGCTCCCAGTTTTGGATGGGCACAGATGACAATCCTGATCCAAATACCTTTCCTTTGGGAGGCTATAAGTAGCAAGTTTTTTAAAATAAGAAAATGAATTAAAATTTTATTTAGTTGTCTATGCATTGTAAACTCCACTTGTTGGCATGTGAGATCTTAGAGGGCATCCTGAATTACTGAGGATACATTGCACTTTTACTCACAGCAAGGTCCCTAGTGTGAGGGAAAGAGATTCTAAGTTTCTTTCCAAGCCATTTGCTGCCAGGACACTCTGTGCCCTTGGGTAAGTGCTTTAATCTCTGTAGCTCTCCGTTCCTTATTTGTGAATGGGAGACCAGATCCTGTGCGTTAGTAGTGTGTGATTCTGTTAGTGTGCTCAGCGTGTCAGCTGATCGCTCCTTGCAGACATTGATCTAGTTTTATGGTGCTTTCTGACTGCAGCAAATGTGATGTTCACTTCGGTGCAGCTTAACCTTGAGTTAGCTCTGTGCAGTTTAACTGCATAACCCATAGCTCCTTTTAATCCCAGATCGATGTCTTTCTTTCTCCCAGGGTCAGTTGTTTCATAAACGCAGTTATTTTAGTGTTAACCTCAGTGCAGTGCTGAGTTACGTCTGACTCTTCTGTGACCTCATGGCCTGCAACCCACCAGGCTCCTCTCTCTGTGGGATCCCCAGGCGAGATATACTGGAGTGCAGCCATTTCCTTCTCCAGGGGATCTTCTGACCCAGGGATGGAACCCATGTCTCTTGTGCCTCCTGCATTGGCAGGTGGATTCTTTACCACTGTGCCACCTGGGAAGCTAAGCAAAATGTAATTGAGAAGAAAAATCTGATGGGAAACGTTTTACCAGGGAGCTCTGAAAGCCAAATGAAAGATCCTTAGCCAGGGATCATCCTGCTGTTCCCCAGAGGACTAGGTATCAGTACCCTTTAATTATCTGAGAGATGAATTTGGAACCAAAGCAAGAACATTTTAGGGCTAAAAACATTTTAATAATATCCCTGCCTCTGTTCACATGTTGGATTTTGAGGAAGTATTTGCAAAAGTTGAATCACTTGGTCGCATCAGTTTACTTTGTTGCTGTTGAATGTCTAATGCATGTTAAATCTTATTCTGTAGTGTTTTTAGAAAAATATTCTTATTGTTGGTAGGTGAGATGTCTTAGGTCTGTTTTTCATAATATAAGAATTTAAGTACAGTAACTGTTGAACTGAGTTAACATTTGAAGTGGTTTTGTGTGTAATAGTAGAAAATTGTCTTGCTGAGTTCTTACAGATTTTAATGAAATTCTCCTTTTCCTTCCTCTAGTTTGCTAGTGGTGCCTTTTTACACATTAAAGAGACCGTTTTATCTGCCTTGAATAGAGAGCCCACTGTGGACATATCTCCAGACACTGTTGGGACCCTCAGCCTTATCATGCTGGCCCAGGCCCAAGAAGTGTTTTTTTTAAAAGCCAAAAGAGGTAATTCCACTTTGTTCTCCATTCGGTTGCATGGGAAAAGAAGTGACAGGCTTTTAAAATAAGGTGATTATAA
Organism: Bos javanicus; assembly: GCF_032452875.1. Lineage (NCBI taxonomy): Eukaryota > Metazoa > Chordata > Mammalia > Artiodactyla > Bovidae > Bos > Bos javanicus. The sequence goes on from NC_083889.1 coordinate 8,106,164, forward strand.
TATGTTCAATGTAGAACTTTCATCTTTGCATCTTTGACCCGTGGTTCATTGAAAAATTTCAACTTTCCTTTTCTGACCTGAAGGTGGTATAAACACACAATTCAGAATGTAGGCTGTTTTTGAAGTCTTTTATAAAATGTGTAGTTACCCTCTTAAAACACTGAACCCTGGAGGAGTAGTTATGTAGGTTTGTAACATCTAAAATTCACTCATTCATCAGATATTGTAATTACTGGGTACAGCTGTATGCCGGTCCCTGTGATCGGCTCTAGATGGAGTCAGCAGACAGAGATTTCTCTTTTTAGGAAGCTTGCAGTTTATCATGGGGGAAATGATAAACAAGAAAGTAAGTAGCCAAGGTAATTTTAGAGAGAGATAATTGCTATAAACAAAATAAGATGTGATGATGACTGGTGGTGGCTGTGGGATAAGGATGTAGGGGGAGTCATGCTGTTTTTAGATTTTTCAGTCAAGAAGAATTTCCTTGAGGAGGTCTTGTTTAAACTAGACTTCAACTAACAAGGAGGAGCCATCCCAGCAGAGTCCCTGGCCCTGTGAATGAGGGAATAAGGACACTTGTTCTAAGGCATGTAAGTTAGTGTGAGAGATAAGAACAAGGACTGAACGTACAAGTATAGGGAACAGAGCATGAGAGCAGTCCAGCAAGTGGAAGCTAAACGAACTGGAAAAGGTTTTCTTTTAAAATAACAGCTTATACTGAGATAGAATTCATATACAATAACGTTTACCCTTTTAACATATACAATTCATTGGTTTTTAGTGTATTCAGAGTTTTGCAGCCATCCCTAACTGTCTTACTTTAGAACATCCCACCCCCAAAAGAAATGAAAGAAATGCCACAGGTACTGTCAGTCACTCTCCACTCCTTGTGTACCTTGGCTTCTGACAGCTGCTCATTTATTCCAACTCTCTGGATCTGTCTATGGATAATTAACTTGTACACAGGAGAATTAGTTTCATCACCAAGGATTTTGTAAGACAAATGTATAAACTTGTGATCTCAATGTCTTCACTGAGTTACCATGACATATCAGATTATTTTATATTTTCATTGAAATGATCAGTTTAATATTTTATTCCAGATAAAATGAAAGATGCCATCATAGCTAAATTGGCTAATCAGGCTGCAGATTATTTTGGTGATGCTTTTAAACAATGTCAATACAAAGATACTCTCCCCAAGGTAAGTTATTGTTTTTTGTAAATACTTGGTTGTTTTGCATGTGGAACTATTCGGACATTTTTGTGTCTTAAGCAAGTTGAAAATTACAATTTCTAAAGAAATTTGAAATTTAAGGGGAGGCATTTGAAGAATATGTTTGTAGAAATAGTTTTTAATTTAAGATGCATGACACTTTCTCTTTCATATTTAGCGAATGCCTTTGCTTCTGTTCTTTACTAAATTTATTTTTCGAAGCTAAAACTCTTTCTGGAAAATTGTGAATACCTGTCTCCAGTAATTTTATCAGATCAGGGCATTGTTTTGAATCATTGGTCCTTTGGTACAGCATGATACTTGAGCATGTTGATTATTCACGCTTTTAATTATTGTCCTGTTTTCTTAAAGATGAATCTTAAAGCACACAAACAGACATAAAGACAAAAGGAAAAGGAAACTTAACAAATCACCCCGTACTTTGATTAGAATTGAGTTTTGCCAGCAGGGACAGAGAATTGGGCTGCTGTTGTACAGCTCAGGAAAACCGTCATCTAAAACCTCGTGTCACAGGAAGTATTAATTGTTTTAATGTTAACCTTTCTGAAGCAGCATTTGAAGAGACTAGTCAGGGATGAGCATTTGTAAATGATAAAGCAGACAGACTGAGAGGTAAATTCAGTATGCTTAAAAACAGAAGCTTACAGATTGAAATGTCGTAAGAGTCAACTGCTTTCTTTCAGAAATGTTCAAGGAATTCATTTTGTCTGTATGCTAGCAAATGGTATTTGTTACGTGCTTTTTTTAGGGAAAATGATTTATAAGTCGTTCAGGAATCTTTATAAATTATGAAATTGCAGACAATTTTGTGGCAAAATAAAAAAGCATGAAAGTATCTCAACACATGAGTGTTGAGAATGAGCAGAATATGAGCATCAAGGAATTTGAAGTATGCTGGAGATTTAAAATTCACCAAGAGATCAGTAGAAGAATTTGCCTAGGACTCTTGAGTAGTAATAGTGTTGCTGTTAAGAGACTTGGGATTTCCTGTCACCTTTTCTTCATCTGAAAGACCTCGTGATCAGCTGCACAGTGTACTGTTAAATCCTGTGAGGCCGTTAGTTCAGTCCTGTCCTGGCGAGAAGACAGTGTCACCTACAAAGACTTGGAAACTACCTCTGCACCACTCCTGGTATTCCTTGAAAAATCTGTTTAAGTACCCAGTTGCTCCAGACTTAACCTTGAGAACTGGCATAAGTGCAGTTTGAGATTTTAGATGTCTTTTATTTTTGCCTTTTGACTAATAAAGCTCATCAGGTATTTTCATATTCTAGTTATAAAACTGGAATATCTGCAAGTAGTGACCCAGGAAGCTAGGAAATTATTCACTGGGAGACAGGAAAGCAAACAAGGTAGTAATTCAGTTTTCATTTCTCTTATTATTTTTTTTGTCTAGACAGTGATTGTCTAGTATATTTCTTGGATATTAAATGGCATGTACTTCCTAAAAACATTGAGCTTATAGGGTAGGATTTGATATTTTGGAAGACCCTCTACTGCTTTTTTGGTTCATGTTTTTGGATCTTCTAAAATCAGTTTTGGTTGGAACGTTTTTCAAAACAAATTAGGGCAAAGTAAGACTTTATCATTTTAGTTATTAGCTCAGTGCATTTGTCTGTCTGCTATGTGTTTTTGAGTGTATGGTATTGAAATGTTAGTCTTTATGTGATGCTGAGTAGTTTTTATATGGCTAAAAATCATTGTTATTAAAAGTCTCTTAGATTGTAAATTTAAGTGGGAACTTACTTCACTGTCTTTTGTCTTTTAAACATGATGAAACAGTCAGCTATAGAGCAGTTTCATTAGTATATGTGAGTAATGGTGTCTTAGTTAACTGAGAGCTGGGTAAGGGCTCACAAGAAAGCTGCTAAAGCCCTGTGCTTGATGTTCCTCTGTGAATGTCCATTCTACTTCTCTTTCTAATGCATGCTTTCCTTATTTCTTTGTAAACAAAATGTTGACTTCATGGCTTAAAGAGAATTGTAAAAACCTAAATTGGCTACATTTAACAGTTAAAAAACCCAGTTGTTAATTCTAATTGGAAGAAAAAAACCCTGAATTCATTGAATCCAGTCCACGTAAAATCATGTGGTCTTCTCTGTTTACACCTAATGACTAACCTATCTCTAAACTATTAATGGGGTGATTCTAATTTCTGTCTCCTTTTCCTTTTTCTTCCTGCATCCCATGTTGTCTGTGGTGGTTTGTGTGGTTGGACTCTCCCTGGTCAGTATTTTTATTTCCAGGAGGTGTTCCCTGTCCTGGCTGCAAAGCCCTGTATCATGCAGGCCTATGCTGAGTACCACCAGTCTATCCTGGCAAAACAGCAGAAGAAATTTGGAGAAGAGATTGCACGGCTACAGGTGAGTTTCTTAGAAATAAATATTTAAGTCACTTGAATACTTGGATTTCCTTTTTCTTCTTTTTTTTAGTGAGATTCCAAAGTTTGCTCATAAAAAGCTTTCCCACTGACTGCACCTGTCCATGAAGATGGGTGATTGTTTTTATTTTTCAGGCTATGAAGGAAGTGGCAACCCACTCCAGTGTTGCTGCCTGGGAAATCCCATGGACAGAGGAGCCTGGTGGGCTGCAGTACATTGCGTCACAAAGAGTTCTGTGTGACAGAGCAGCTGAGCACAGCACAGCATACCTACTGTGTGCTTTTTGAAGTTTCCTATTTTATCTAAAAATTTCATGTTAACTTTGCATTCAGTTCTCTTTTATTTACTCATGTTTATTTTAGTATAAAATACTCTAAATTAATTGTCATGCTCCAGAAAGGATGTGGAGTGCTTAACTTGTGGCATAGCCTTGGTCTGTAATTGGGTCATACAATTCCATAGTTTGAGAAGGACAGTGGTAATGTATATAAATAGATCGTGTAATCAGCAGACTACCTTCTATGCTGTGGTATCTGCCCTAGGTGTGTGAGTAACTTGCTATGGTATCTGGGTCAACTTTGCAGCAGGGGCGAGCACTGTTATACAGATTGTATTTTAAGAGTTGGTCAGCAGATGGTAGGAAGAGGACTGTTAAGGAAATTTAAGTATGGACTAGTATTAGAAGATACAATGCAAATCTTACTTAGGAAGTTCAGGGTAATTAGTCTTTTCTTGAGAAGAGAAACCCAAGTTTTATAAAAAAATAAATAAAATATATGCTTGTATTATACTCCACACTGACAAAATCAGAGAAAGGCACACTCAGATTATCAAACATTTATTTGTCCAGGGATTCACTTTGATTGTAGTAACTTAGCATCATATGAAAGCAGATGAAAACATATGCTTCTGAGAAAGGGGTTTCTAGGGGAAAGTTTTTTTCAGGGTAGTGTATTTAAAGTATCAGGAGTACCGACTGAAAGAAAAGCACACAGCATACGAATTGGAGTGTAAGTTTTATTCAGGGACTGTACTGAGGACTGTGGCCTGGGAGCTCTAGTACTCTTGCCTGGAAAATCCCTTGGGTGGAGGAGCCTGGTAGGCTGCAGTCCATGGGGTCGCTAAGAATCGGAGGCGACTGAGCGACTTCACTTTCACTTTTCAGTTTCATGCATTGGAGAAGGAAATGGCAAGCCACTCCAGTGTTCTTGCCTGGAGAATCCCAGGGATGGGGGAGCCTGGTGGGCTGCTATCTATGGGGTCGCACAGAGTTGGACACGACTGAAGTGACTTAGCAGCAGCAGCAGTGGCCTGGGAGATGGCCTCTCAGTAGCTCCGAGGAACCTTTCTGAAGAGGTAGGGGAGAAACCCGCTCATATTTGATTTTGATGAGAGAATACCTCCAGTCAAGCATACCTTTCAGTAAAAGATTACTGCTAGTCACAAAGAACAGATATCTCAGGTTAATGATTTTAGTGCTTTTCTGTGTATGGGAAGATACAGGAATCTGAATTCATTAAAATTCTTCCTGAGATATACATCTGTCTAAGGGGCCTGTTTTTCCAGAGCGTGAGGAGTGCGTCATCTTGTTTTTTATCCTGAATTCCTCTCTCAGGGTCCACTGTTGGTAAACTGGTCTTTGTTTTACAGGAGTGTAGCTTCTTTATTTTGGGGGAATTCTGGAACTTTTATGTTCAAATGAGTATTCTCTATAAACCAGTTATATAAGATCTCCTTTTGAAATTTTAATCTAATTTTTAAAACCTTTTTGGAAAAAGGAAGCTATTTCAAATTCACACAGGAGATAAGGACTTCTTTCACTTTTAGACACTTTTTTAGCTTTAGTCATAGGTCAGAAGTTAACAACATAAATACTTACTGATTCATGTCTCCTGGGGCTGTTCCTCTTTCCATTAGGCATGAAATATATTTTTTTTACTTGATTTGAGCTGAGACATAGGCAAAGAGAACAAAACAGACAAAAACGATGAACAGTAAGTCATATTCTCTGCAGTCTTTTGCTCAGAATGCCCCATGCACCTGATGGTCGCACCGTTCAGTCAGTTTTGCAGTCATTGTTAACAGTAATGGGGGAAAGCTTATTAGTCATGAGCAAGCCAGAGATAAAAAACAAATCACAGGACTCAGGAATATCACTGCAATAGGTAAGATAGCAAAGGGAAAATTGCTGTGGGTAATTCACTTCTGGGGCCAAGAAAAATTGTACCTGGGCTTACACAGCTCAGGAAGTGCGCTTCTTGAACAATATAGTTCATTAGGCTCCAGGAAGTGGGTCTACTTGATTGTCCTGGTGAGTCTCTAAAGCTACCAAGGCTCAGTTTTTAAAAAGACATAAAAATACAGTTTACCCTTGAACAACACAGATGTGAACTGTCCAAGTCAACTTACATGCAGGTGTATTTCAATGAATAAATACTCGGCTCTCCATACTGGCAGCTTCTGAATTTGTGGAGTCAACCAACTGCTGGTCGTGTACTATGTTTAATCTGCAGACACAGAATCTGTAGGTCCAGGGGGCCAGCGTTCAGATTTTAGTGCCTGTGAAGAGTTCTGGAGCCAACCCCCACAGATACTGAGGGATGCCTCTGTATAGATGTAAAATTGTGACTCAGATAAAATGGATACATATCAGATATTTATTTAATTCATTAATGAGGAGTCTAATAAGATGATAAGACTGACTTTATGAAAGTATTGCTTTTTCTTTGTTAGATACTAGTTTGTAGGTATTAAGGAGAGTGTCCTCACTGGATATGTGCTGAGATATTTAGGGATAAAGGGTTGTGATGTCTGAACTTCAAACAGTTATGTAAAAAGAAAGGGTCTGTATATGTGGGAAAGAGAGCAAATATGACAAAATTGGTAACAGTTGTTAAACTTGCCAGAGGAGGCGTTTTTTCTCAATTGTTTTGTTCTTTTAATTTTTCTGTGAACTTGAACATTTTCAATATAAGGGGAAAACAGGCATACACTTAGCCGATCTCTACCTTTTCCCTTCTGTTTTATTCCCTACAGCCTTTTCCCCCACTGCCTCATAGGTAATTTTCATTTATTTCTTATTTAATCCTTTCAGTGTTTTTTTTTTATTCTCTTTGAAAATATAAGCAGAAATGTGCACATGTGCACGCACACTTAATGCATATTCTTAACTCTCCTGTTCTTTATATAAGAGATCATATGCCACGGGTGGGACATTGGTAAAGAATCCACCTGCCAGTGCAGGAGACACAGGAATTGTGGGTTTGATCCCTGGGTTGGGAAGATCCCTTGGAGTAGGAAATGCCAACCCATTCCAGTATTCTTGCCTGGGAAATCCCATGGACCGAGGAGCCTGGCAGGCTGCAGTCCTTGGGGTTGTGAAGAGTCAGACGTGACTGGGCATCTGAGCACATACATGCTCTGTGTAGTGTTGTGCATCTTATTTTTCTCACATAGCATATTGAATGGAGAAGGCAGTGGCACCCCAGTCCAGTACTCTTGCCTGGAAAGTCCCAGGGACGGGGAAGCCTGGTGGGCTGCTGTCTGTGGGGTTGCACAGAGTCGGACATGACTGAGCGACTTCACTTTCACTTTTCACTTTCATGCTTTGGAGAAGGAAATGGCAACCCACTCCAGTGTTCTTGCCTGGAGAATCCCAGGGACGGGGAAGCCTGGTGGGCTGCCGTCTATGGGGTCGCACAGAGTTGGACACGACTGAAGTGACTTAGCAGCAGCAGCAGCATATTGAAGCCCTCTCCATTTCATACAGCAGCTAAGAGACTTTTCTCATTTCTCTTCAGAGCTGCATTGTACTTCATTATATAAACCACATGTTATTGCTGGATACTTGTGTGTTTCCAAGATTTGTTATTACAAACCACACTGCAGTGATTAATTATGTGAATGTGGCATTTTGTATTTTAGTAGTTGTCTTGGCTCAGGTTTCCATAACAAAATACCATAGACTGGGTGGTTTAAACAACAGAAATTTATTTTCTCATAGTTCAGGGGGCTAGAATTCTGAGGGTGTCAGGATGGTGGGCTTACCTACTGCTAGCCTGACTTCTTGCTGTGTACTTTTATGGTAGGGAGAGACAGCATGCTTTCTGTTGTCTCTTCTTACAAGGGCACTAATCCTTTCACCAGGGCCTCACCCTCGTGACTTCTCCATGATCTCCCGAAGGCCCCATGTCCAAGTACCATCTCTTGGGAAGTTAGAGCATCAACATACACATTCTGAGGGGGTGGGGGTGGGGACACAGTTCAGTCCACATTAGCAGGTATATTTTAAATTCCTGGAAATGGGATTGCTGATATCAGAGTATAAGTACATCTGTAATTCATTGTATATTATATTCAATTCTTGGATCTTTGATCCACTTGGAGTTTATCCTGATAGGTGATGTGAAGGATGGATGCAATTTTTATTTTTTCAAACGGCTACCCAGTTGTCTTCAGATCGGTTACTGCAATGACTTTCTTTACCCCATTGCATTGAGATTTTGACTTTATCACTTACTAAATCCTTCATATGTATTTGGGTCTATTTTTATTCTGCTACATTGGCCCATTTTATCTGTTCGTGTTCCAGCTATACCATTTGACTCATTGACACTTTAGAATGTTTTAATACCTAATTGGTAGTGATCATCTCTCAGTCCCTGAATTTTCCTGATTGCTCCTGCTTATGCATCTGTATGAATTTTATTTAAGTATTTATTATGGAAAGCTTCAAACATATATATAAAAATAAGAATCATCAAATATCTATTACCCAGTTTCAGTGATTATTAATATTTTCTCTGTGTCTCATCTGTTCCCCCTTCCTCTTTTTTTTGATGTATTTACAGCTATCTCACGTATCATTTCATCCTTAAGTTACTTAAGTATATGCCTCTAATAGATAAGACTTTAAAAAATTAAAACTGCAATGTCATCTTATTTAGTACAGTTAGTACTAGTTTGTAAGCTAGTAACCTAATATTACCCAAACCTGGTTTAGTTTTCTTTGATTTTTTTCTAAAATGTGCTTTAATAGTTTGTTCAAATAAGGATTCATGTACAGTCCTCATTGCATTTGGTTGATTGGTCTCATGAATTTTCAGTTTGTAATGGCCTCTGCTCCCCAACTGCCATGTAGAATTGTCTTTACTTTTTCTTGTTTTATATGTTTCTTACAGTGGTTTCTGTGATAACCTATTATCCCTTTCATGTTCTTTGCATAAATATTTCAGTCTTTCTTTTCTTAAATGATTTCATATTTTTCTTCACTGAGTTCTTCGGGTCTCATTTCACATTCTGTTGCTATCAGAATATCACCCACTGTTACCTGAGTGTTACCCACTGTTATCTTGCTATCTGAATAGCATCTCTGTTCATATTTTGTGTTCTTTTGGTACTGTGATTGCATCCTTATGTCTTTTAGCTTATTTTACCTTTTTTAGTAGGCTGTGTTCTTTGGTTTGTGGCACCATTTCTTTTTCTTTTGGCTGTGCCTCATACCTTGCGTGATCTTAGTTCCCTGACCAGGGATTGAACCTGGGGCCACAGCAGTGAAAGTGCAGAGTCCTAACCACTGAATCACCAGTATTCCCTGTGGCAACATTTTCTTTGGTGAATTTTCGTTTTCTGTTGAAAAGTTTCACTGCTCATTTTCACCCTTTTCCTTGTGGTTTCTTTGTGTTGAGACAGATGGAATGCCTTTTTGGTTGGTTACTTGTGTTTGAATGAGCTTGATTTTAGTCAAAGAGGTTCCTGGGTAGGGGAACACCAGGTATCTTTCCAAGCCTTCTTGTGTAGCGCCCTTCCCCTCTGGTTCTCAAAGCCTGGTGTAGGAAGGATTCCACTTTTGTGCCTTTGCTTTTCTAGGTGGTTTATCTGCTGTAACAGTTTGTACTCTGTGGACGTTTTCTGAGTGCTCATCCCTTTTCCTCCTCCCCACTTTTCTGCCCTTTTTTCTGCTTACCCAGTAACCCTGTTCTTGTCGTTATCTGCCTTTTTGGGTCAAGGCCCCTCAGAATTCTGTTTTTCCTTCAACCCTTGTCTGGCTCCAGGAGGCCATTTGGCTTTTCCTTTATCATCAGCTGGCAGCTGTCACCTCATTGCATTTCATTGTTTTCAGATTTGCTTAACTAAGCACTTTCCCCTCAGGGTGGGCCCTTAGCCTTCCCTTGTTTCTCCTGCTCTGTTGCTTCTAATACCAATTTTGCTATTTAGGAGAGTGTTTGATCACATTTACAAGTCAAATTTGATGTACAGATTTAAAAAGTGGTTTAAATTTGTGTGTTTTCCCATCTCCTAGTTTACACTAAAGATGTAGCTTTTGTTTGTTTTGGTTTTCCTTATTTCTATTTCATATTAATCTTGCACAAATATTTTAAGATTTCTTTCCATTGCTAGTAACTGGATTATTAGTTTTTGGTTATCTTTTCAGATTGGTGGTGGTTTATCTGTATTTTCTATGTTGATTGTGTATCTAAACTACTTCTTACGTAGAATAGTTGTTTCTTTTAGATTTTTCTGGCATGCAAATAAATATATCACCTGTAAATAATAAATTGTTCCTTTTGTTTTCTGAATTTTACACCTCTAATTTCATTTTTTTGTCTGGTTATTTTTACATGGTCAATGTTCATGATGATACTGGTGATCTTTGTTTTATTTCAACTCTAGGAATATTTTATTTTTCTGCTAAGCATGATATCAGCATTGAGGGTTAAAATTTTAATGTATTAAGGAACTGGATATTTATTTTTATTTTACTAAGATTTAAGAAAAGTCAAGAGTGAATATTTTATTAAATGATTTTTCAACATCTATGAGATAATTTGATTTTTTTAAACTTAAATTTATTATTTGGAGAATTATATAAATAGGTTTTCTAACATTAAACCATTCTTATAATCTTGTAATTTTGATGTTTTTACTTTATCTTTTGGTGTTTTTGCTTTTATGTCTTCATGTGGTCACTACAGATGTTCTTTATAAGCCTGAGACTATTATGTATTCTGTAATTGTGGAGTCCAGGGTTCTCCATGTCTGATAAGTCAAACTCATTAATTGTGTTGTTCAGAACTTCTGTAATCTTAAACATTTTTGGTTTACTTGGTCCATTTATTGCTGAAACAAAGAGTGTTAAAATCATGCACTCTAATGATAATAAAATGGATAGGTTTATCAGTTTTTTATTATAATTGTTTATATAGATGTCAAGCGAGTGTATGCTCCTCTGTTCTGTCTCGTCACAACAAAGATTTGGAGTGACAGACATTAAAGCCCTCGGCGTGTCACAGCTCTTAGGTCTTGGACAAACTGTGTTATAGCTCTCAGGTCTCAAACGGACTGTGTTATAGCTCTTAGACAAATCAGTGTTACAGCTCCGTGTTACAGCTCTATTTTATTTAGATAATAGCAGGAAAATCCATCCTTGAGGCATGAGGTCATGTAGAGAGGTCATGTGGAGACCTCATGAGAAGAGAGAGAGAGCGAGCCCTTTGGCTCCTCTTTTTATATGTTTTTTCTTCCCCCTGGGCCTGCCCTATGCAAATTGGGGTAGCTAGAGGTTTGTTCTACCTGAGGTCCTCACTCTGGTCCTCGGACCTTCCTTTGACCTTCCTTTGTTCTATTTTTGCAGGCTTTTCCCTTCCTTGTCTTTTAGCCACCACCATTCTGGACTCATTCTAACTACCTAATAACATAAAGGCTTTTAAATACAACATTTGTGAAGTTTATATCTTTCTGGCAAATTGTCAGATGTTAAACATTATATTACTGCATTTATCCTCAATAGCTTTTGACTTGATTATCAATTTTATTTGGTGTTACTGTACCCAATATCACCTAAGTAATTTGAGCCCTAAATTTATGTAAGGCTATGTTCATCTTTTGCATCGCAAGGGCAGCTTTTAAAGAAAAAATTCCGATTGTTGCTGACATGACATGCTTCTTTGTTGTTTTCCTGTGTTGCAGAGTAGTTTTCTGACCCACCATTTTCATCCCACATATAGCCCTTTGAGGTTTTGCCTTCATGTAGGGGTGGGGCGGTGAAGGGGATGTTTCTTCTTTCTAGTTTGCTGTCTTAGGTAGTTTCAAGACCCCTGTCTTAAGTCTGCCTGAAGGCCTTTAATGCATTTTAATTGCTAGTCCTTTGGATACAGAAATACCCAACAGCCAGAGACAGCTTTCCTCAATGTCAGTTTATAATTTTGATTTCTTTTATTCTCTTGGTAATTCATTCATGTCTTAGAGGGGTGTCTGCTATGTATTCTTCATTTTTGATGTTTTGGTTATTTTTGATAAGAGAATTGCTAGGTTGAATTGCTAGGTTGTTCTGTTGATCACAATGCTAGTAATGCTGGTCTTTAAAGATTTTTTTAAAAAACCAAAGCTTGGATATTTGTTGGAAAAAAAGAAAACTTTTTTTTTCTTTTTTAACATTTTCTTGCTAGCATGCAGCAGAATTGATAAAAACAGTGGCATCTCGCTATGATGAATACGTCAACGTGAAGGAATTCTCTGACAAAATCAGCCGTGCCCTTACTGCGGCAAAGAAGGATAATGACTTCATCTATCATGATCGAGTTCCAGACCTTAAAGATCTGGACCCTATTGGCAAAGCCACACTTGTGAAATCTACTCCAGTCAACGTACCCATCAGCCAGAAATTCACTGGTATGTCAGCTATTCAGAGGCACTTTAGTGTTAGGTATTTTTTCTCCAGTTTAATCTATTTTTTGTAGCTAAAATCACATAGTTGCATTTGTATGCTTTGAATATAATTTTATTCATGTTAACAGTGAAATTTTAAGATGGACAGTAAATGGTAGTAAAGCATAAAGTATACAACAGAGTCAGAAAACTTGAAACTGAGTAACTATAAAGACTTAAATGAGCGCTTGTCTTTTGTGCTGCGATTCATGGGGTTGCAAAGAGTTGGACACGACTGAGCGATTGATCTGATCTGATCTGTCTTTTTGTTAACATTTGTTATTTAAGATTCTGGTATTAAGAATAAACGTATATAAGTATGACTTTAAGCATATAAGCTTCTGGAGTCATGGTTGTATCAGATAAGTAAATGTCATAATATCCTTGACTATTGTAGGTCTATGCAATCAATATATGGTAGCCTCTAGCTGAGACCCCAGGGATCTAATATTTCTAAGTTATTGGATGGTTGTTTTAGAGTTGGCCATCTGTATCTGTGGTTCCACAGCTATGAATTTAAAGCAACTGCTGACTGAAAATAGTCACAGAAAAAATTTCCAGAAAGTTCCAAAAAGAGCAAAACTTGAATTTGCAATACTCTGCAACTGTTCACATAGCGTTTACATTGTATTAAGTTTTATAAATAAGCTAGAAATGATTTAAAGTGTATGAGAGAATATCTGTAAGCTATGTGCAAACACTGTGCCACTTCATGTAGGAGACTTGAGCATCCTCAGAGCCTGGTACCCACTGAGGGTCCTGGAACCAGTCCCCTGAGGACACCATGGGACTACTGTACTTACTTCTGTTTAACAAGCTCAAAGTGTTTACCGTGTGCCAAAAGCTCTTTTAAGCACTTTAAAATATTAGTTCATTTACTTCTCATAGCAGCTACACGAGGCAGGTGTGGTTATTGTCCCCATTTGACTGCTGAGTATACTGATGGAGAGTGGTGAAGTCATTTGCTCAAGGTTGCAGAGCCAGGAAGTGGTAGAGCTGGAAACCATGGTACTATGGTCAGTTTTATCAATGAATGAGTATTGTTTTCTCTTGTGTAGATCTTCTTCACCAAAGATCCCTTAAACTTAATGATAAACACATCTTTAAGAAAATTAAGTTCAAGGAAAAGCCTTCATTATCATTGCCTGTGAATACAGTGATCTAAAAATTCTCTTTATCATTGTCCTTTCAATAGATTTAGTTTTGTTTTTTTAAATGTTTGAAGACTTTTAATGTGAATATTGGAAAGGAGATATGGTCACTTTATAGTTTGAGTTTTTGTCTTAAAACTTTATTGAAATTGATTCCTCTTTTTAGATCTGTTTGAGAAGATGGTTCCTGTGTCAGTCCAGCAGTCTTTGGCTGCCTATAATCAGAGGAAAGCTGATTTAGTTAACAGATCAATTGCTCAGATGAGAGAAGCCACCACTTTGGCAAATGGGTAAGTAGGGCTTAACTTTCATAACTTTATCTAAATTTCTGATGTTTCCTGATGGATTATTTATGAACATTGTACTTTTCTGAGCTTAGAACTGAATGTTAAGGATATTTGAAATAGCGAATATAGACACACACACATTTCTTGGGAACACTATATTTACTGAGCCCCAACAACAAAGCAGATATAACTGGAAGAAATTTAACTGCTGAAACAAAGTGAAAATATGTGGCCACTGATTTGTATTTTGGGGGTATTTATTTGAGGGAAATGAGAAATAGAAATGAACTTTTAAAGTTCAGATACATGTACATTCAATATTCTGAACAAGTTCTTGTTTTTGGTGGATTGAAGACAAAATAATTTATCATTTAAAAAAATATATTGAGTATAATTTTACACAACAAAATAAATCCATTTTAAATGTATAGTTGTTTTTTGATAAATGTGTGTGGCCATGTAACTACCCACCATGATCAAGTAGAGAACATTTCTATCACCCGAGAAAAATTCCCTCACGCCTTTCCATTCAATGTCTTCTCCTCCACCCTCTAGCCACTTCTGATCTGCTCCCTGTCACCATAGGTTAGTTTTACCTTTTATATAATTTTAATATAAATGTAATCATTATAGTGTGTGCAATATGTAGATTTTATAGTGTATTATATACAGTAAATAGTACATTGCATATATAGTATGATATATACAGTGTATGGTATTGTTATAGTAATGTATAATATATAATATAGTATGTACAGCATGTAACAGTATGTATTAAAAATATCTTAGGTTTCTTTCACTTGGCATAATCATGGTATATGTATCAGTTTGATCCTTTTTATTACTTAGCAGTATTCCTTTTGACGGTCAAATAGTTTGTTACTTTTACCTATTGGTGGACATTTTGGTTGTTACGAACATGGGTGTACACATTTTTCTGTGGACATGTTTTATTTCTCATGAGCAAATAACCTAGGATTACAGAATTGTTGAGTTGTATGGTTAGTGTATGTTTACTTCACAGGAAATGGCCAGATGGTTTTCCAGAGTCATTGTTCCTGCACCATTTGAGAAGCTCGCTTTCTTGGCGCCTCGTCAGAACTTAGCATTGTCAGTCTCTCTGATTTTAGCTATTGTAGTGTGTGTGTAGCAGTGTCTCATTGTGGTTCAGTTTGCATTCCCCCTGGTGACTAATGATATTGAGCAACTCTTCATGTGCTTATTAGCCCTTCATGTCTTTTGTCATGTGTTGAAATCTATTGCTCATTTTTTTTCTTAATATCTTTAAAGCGTTCTTTAGATATTCTAGAGGTAAGTCTTTTGTCAGATATGTTACTGAGTTTTTTTTTTCCCTAGTCTTGTTTGCTTTTTCATGTTCTTAATTTTGATGAATGAGTATGTTTTGACCTCATTTTTCTTTTTCCAGCAGGAAGACAGCATAAGTTTACCCAAATATTCCTCCCATTATATAAATGAAGTAATAGATTAATATTTACTGTGCCACAAAACAAAACAAATGGAAATTCTGTATTAATATGTATATCAACTATGTCCTCTTGACATTATGCCTAGATGATGTGAAATTGGGTGTTAGTTCTAGAAGGTCTTGTAGGTCTTCAATGAACCATTCAACTTCAGCTTCTTCAGCATTAGTTATTGAGGCATAGACTTGGATTACTGTGATATTGAATGGTCGCCTTGGAAATGAACAGAGATCATTCTCTCGTTTTTGCACTTGCATCCAAGTACTGCATTTCAGAGTCTTTTGTTTACTATGAGGGCTACTCCATTTTTTCTAAAGGATTCCTGCCCATAGTAGTAGATATAATGGTCATCTGAGTTAAATTCACCCATTCCAGTCCATTTCAGTTTGCTGATTCCTAGAATGTTGACGTTCACTTGTGTCATCTCCTGTTTGACCACTTCCAATTTGCCTTGATTCATGGACCTGACATTCCAGGTTCCTATGCAATATTGCTCTTTACAGCATTGGACCTTGCTTCTATCACCAGTCACATCCACAACTGGGTGGTGTTTTTGCTTTGGTGCCCTCTCTTCATTGTTTCTGGAGTTAATTCTCCACTGATCTCCAGTCGCATGTTGGGCACTTACCGACCTGGGGAGTTCATCTTTCAGTGTCCTGTCTTTTTGCGTTTTCATACTGTTCATGGGGTTCTCAGGGCAAGACTACTGAAGTGGTTTGCCATTCCCTTCTCCAGTGACCACATTTTGTCAGAACTCTCCACCATGACCCGTCCGTCTTGGGTGGCCCTACAGTGGCATGGCTCATAGTTTCATTGAGTTAGACAACGATGTGGTCCATGTGATCAGTTTTGTTAGTTTTCTGTGATTGTGGGTTCCACTCTATATGCCCTCTGATGGAGAAGGATAAGAGTCTTATGAAAGCTTCCTGATGGGAGAGACTGACTGAGGGGGAAACTGGGTCTTGTTCTGATGGGCAGGGCCATGCTCAGTAAGTCTTTAATCCAATTTTCTGTTGATGGGTGGGGCTGTGTTTCCTCCCTGTTGTTTGACCTGAGGCCAAACTGTGGTGGAGGTAATGAAGATAATGGCCACTTCCTTCAAAAGGTGCCTCTGACCCTGAAGCAGGCCACCGCTGACCCATGCCTCCGGTGGAGACTCCTGGACACTCACGGGCAAGTCTGGGTCAGTCTCTTATGGGGTCACTGGTCCTTTCTCCTGGGTCCTGGTGTGTACAAGGTTTTGTTTGTATGCTCCAAGAGTCTCTTTCCCCAGTTCTGTTTAAGTTCTGGTGTAAGTCTCTGGGTCCTGGTGTGCACAAGGTTTGTTTGAGCCCTCTGAGTGTGTCTGGTGGGTATGGGGTTTGATTCTAAACACGATTCTGCTCCTCCTAGCGTCTTGCTGGGGCTTCTCCTTTGCCCTTGGACGTGGGGTATCTTTTTGGTGGGATCCAACATTCTCCAGTTGATGGTTGTTCAGCAGCGAGCTGTAATTGTGGAGTTCTTGGGGGACTGGAATATAAAAGTAGGAAGTCAAGAGATACCAGGAGTAACAGGAAAATTTGGCTTTGGAGTACAAAACAAAGCAGGTCAAAGGCTAACAGAGTTTTACCAAGAGAACGCACTGGTCATAGCAAACACCCTCTTCCAACAACACAAGAGAAGACTCTACACATGGATATCACCAGATGGTCAATACCAAAATCAAATTGATTATATTCTTTGTAGCCAAAGATGGAGAACCTCTATACAGTCAGTAAAAACAAGACTGGGAGCTAACTATGGCTCAGATCATGAACTCCTTATTGCCAAATTCAGACTTAAATTGAAGAAAGTAGGAAAAACCACCAGACCATTCAGATATGACCTAAATCAAATCCCTTATGACTTTACAGTGGAAATGAGAAATAGATTCAAGGGATTAGATCTGATAGAGTGCCTGAAGAACTATGGATGGAGGTTCGTGACACTGTACAGGAAGCAATGATCAAGACCATCCCCATGAAAAAGAAATGCAAAAAGACAAAATGGTAGTCTGAGGAGGCCTTACAAATAGCTGAGAAAAGAAGAGAAGTGAAAGGCAAAGGAGAAAAGGAAACATATACCCATTTGAATGCAGAATTCCAGAGAATAGCAAGGAGAGATAAGAAAGCCTTCCTCAGTGATCAGTGCAAAGAAATAGAGGAAAACAACAGAATGGGAAAGATTAGAGAGCTCTTCAAGAAAATTAGAGATACCAAGGGGAACACTTCATGCAAAGATGGGCACAATAAGGACAGAAATGGTATGGACCTAACAGAAGCAGAAGATACTAAGAAGAGGTGGCAAGAATCCACAGAAGAACTATACAAAAAAGATCTTCATGACCCAGATAACCCCAGTGGTGTGATCACTCACCTAGAACCAGACATCCTAGAATGCGAAGTCAAGTGGGCCTTAGGAAGCATCACTACGAACAAAGCTAGTGGAGGTGATGGAATTCCAGTTGAGCTATTTCAAATCCTAAAAGATGATGCTGTGAAAGTGCTGCACTCAATATGCCAGCAAATTTGAAAAGCTCAGCAGTGGCCACAGGACTGGAAAAGATCAGTTTCCATTCCAGTCTCAAAGAAAGGCAATGCCAAAGAATGTTCAAACTACCACACAATTGCACTTATCTCACATACTAGCAAAGTAATGCTCAGAATTCTCCAAGCCAGACTTCAACAGTATGTGAACTGTGAGCTTGCAACTGTTCAAGCTGGATTTAGAAAAGGCAGAGGAACCAGAGATCAAATTGCCAACATCCGCTGGATCATGGAAAAAGCAAGAGAGTTCCAGAAAAACATCTATTTCTGCTTTATTGACTATGCCAAAGCCTTTGGCTGTGTGGATCACAACAATCTGTGGAAAATTCTGAAAGAGATGGGAATACCAGACCACCTGACCTGCCTCTTGAGAAACCTATATGCAGGTCAGGAAGCAACAGTTAGAACTGAACATGGAACAACAGGCTGGTTCCAAATCGGGAAAGGAGTACATCAAGGCTGTATATTGTCACCCTGCTTATTTAACTTCCATGCAGAGTACACCATGAGAAACGCTGGGCTTCATGAAGCACAAGCTGGAATCAAGATTGCTGGGAGAAATATTAATCACCTCAGATATGCAGATGACACCACCCTTATGGAAGAAAGTGATGAGGATCTAAAGATCCTCTGGATGCACGTGAAAGACAAGAGTGAAAAAACTAGCTTAAAGCTCAGCATTCAGAAAACTAAGACCATGGTATCCAGTCCCATCACTTCATTGCAAATAGATGGGTAAACAGTGGAAACAGTGGCTGACTTTATTTTTGGGGCTCCAAAATCACTGCAAATGGTGACTGCAGCCATGATATTAAAAGACACTTGCTCCTTGGAAGGAAAGCTGTGACCAACCTAGACAGCTTATTAAAAAGCAGAGACGTTACTTTGCCAACAAAGATCTGTCTAGTCAAATCTATAGTTTTTCCAGTAGTCATGTATGGGTGTGAGAGTTGGACTGTTAAGAAAGCTGAGAGCCAGAGAATTGATGCTTTTGAACTGTGGTGTTGGAGAAGACTTTTAAGAGAATCCCTTGGACTGCTAGGAGATCCAGCCAGTCCATCCTAAAGGAAATTAGTCCTGAATATTCATTGGAAGGACTGATGTTGAAGCTGAAACTCCAAAACTTTGGCCACCTGATGTGAAGAACTGACTCAATGGAAAAGACCCTGATGCTGGCAAAGATTGAAGGCAGGACGAGGAGACAACAGAGGATGAGATGACTGGATGGCATCACCGACTTGATGTACCTGAGTTTGAGTAAGCTATGCAAGTTGGTGATGGACAGGGAGGCCTGACGTGCTGCAATCCATGGCGTCACAAAGAGTCGGACACAACTGAGCAACTGAACTGATGTGAAATTATAACTATTTAGTGTATTATTTCTCTTTTATCACTGACAGTATAAGAATCAGGAGTGTGATAAAAGATCACATTCTTAAAATAGAATTTTTTACTTTTAATTAGAGTGAAAGAAGTAATGTTTAACCAGTGAGCCAAAGGTATCTAGTATATTTTAATGTAACTTTTAAACATTTTGGCTCTCAGTTCTGAACTGTGAATCTAACTTAATTCTCTAATGTTTTATTTAATTTTCTCAATTCCTGATTTTCTGTTTTTCCTTTGTCTTTGCTTTATGTTTCCATTTACAGGGCTTATCCACTTTTTTGGAGTGATAACTCCGCTGCTAGTGTTTGAAAGGATTAGACCTTTAGATGACATAGTATCTCATTTTTTCAGGGTGTTAGCTTCCCTTAATCTTCCAGCAGCAATTGAAGATTTATCTGGAGATACCGTACCTCAGTCTATATTGACCAAGTCCACATCTGTGATTGAACAGGGAGGCATCCAGACCGTTGATCAGTTGTTCAAAGAGCTACCCGAACTTCTTCAAAGAAATAGAGAAATCCTCGACGAGGTATGTTTTAAGAGGTTTGCTTTTCAGGTAAATAAAATACTCTTTGGCCCCTTGGTGTCCAGCAGGGATTGGGACAGGAGGCTTCTTCCTGCTTCTTCCTGTGGTTTCACAGGGTAGCAGTCATCATTCAGGTTAATTTATTGTGGCCCATAGTCTGCCCTTCAGTTTAAGAGGAATTCTGAGTGAGAATGGGTTTATATGTCTTAAGGGTATATAAGTGTGCATTACGACCATTGTCTGAAACTAGTATACTGTGGGAAATCACTATCACACACACTGTTCAGACTTTTTCATTATTAAGGATTTTTTTTTCTTGTGAAACATTCAGTCTGTGGTGAACAAGGAATCAGACTAAGGAAGTTAGGCCATCATATGTTTTCCAAGCCCACCATGCTCATCTTCAGATGGCAAGGGTATTTTATCATGAGGAATGTAGCACTAACGTTTGTTGGCTAAAGTCAACTATTTGCCAGTGTTATTCTGCTTTTAAGGTGCTTTCGCCTCTTTCTGCTAACTGATACATTTGTTTCTTTAGCTATAAATGTGTTCATACTGGTTATTTTCGTTTTTGACAGTTTAGGAGTCATGTCTCTTTTAGGTGACTTCTGTTATCAATGCTTTAATCCATGATGTTTCAATCACTGTTTCCAAATACTTTGGGGCAAAGACAGAGTACTTATATACTATGACAGTGCGAACCTTGGGAAGGAGAATATATACCTTCCAGGGTTACTTACTGCTGCTGCTGCTAAGTCGCTTCAGTCGTGTCCGACTCTGTGCAGCCCCACAGATGGCAGCCCACCAGGCTCCTCTATCCATGGGATTTTCCAGGCAAGAGTACTGGAGTGGGGTGCCATTGCCTTCTCCGCAGGGTTACTTAAGAGCTTAACTAAAATAAAACAAATATTAATGTGGAAAAATCTCATCTCATAATTAAGGAATAACTGGCTTTATTAGTGTGTATGGTATGTTTGTTGTCTGCCTCTCTTATGAGGTATTTTTATTTATTTTATCTTCCTAACAGCCTGATGAATTAGACTCATTTTCTTGGTTGTACTTGTAGTTTCATTTTAAGTATGTTATTAAGTTGTGAAGCTGATACTGTTTTTGAGTGTTTATGTCTCTGGTAGCAAATTTAATTCAAGTCTTGGTTTTCAGATAATTTGAAGTGTCCACTAATTTATTTTTTAAATGATAAATTTTATCTTGCTTGGGATCTGTTGGATCCTTTCCACCTTAGATTCATGGGTTCTATTTCTTCAGTTATTCTTTTTTGTCCATTCTCTCCTAATGAATTCCTGTTAGATTGATGGCAGTGCTTCTGAGTTAGTTCTTCACATCTCTTAACATTTCTATTACTTTTTCTCTATGTGGGCGACCATCTGAGACTGGCCTCCCAGCTCATTGATTGCCTGTTTAGCTCTGCCTTTTGTGTTCTTCAGCCGCTCTATTGCATTTTCCCCCTATGTTTTTCATTTCCAGAATAAGGATATTTAATTGGTTCTTTTCATAAATCACCTACATTTATCTTACATGTGTCTTTTTTCTTTTTGAGGTAAAATTCACATAACATAAAATTTCACCATTTTGATCTCTTTTAAGTGTATGATCCAGTTGTTTTTAGTACATTCACAATATTGTATGAGCACCAACACAGTCTAATTCTGGAACATTTTCATCACCTCCAAAAGAAAGCCTGTACTAGTTAACAGTCAGTCCTCTTTCTCCCATTCCCCTTGTTCTTGGCAACTACAAATCTGATTTCTGTTTGTATAGATTTATTCATTCTGGACATTGCAGATAAATGGAATCATGCCTTTGAAGTTTGCCTTTTTCACTTAGCATCTTTTCAAGGTTCATTCATGTCACAGCATCTGTCACTGCTTCATTTCTTTTTGTAGTTAAATATTCCATTGTGTGGATGTATCATTAAGTATTTTATTTATCCATTCATCAGGAATAGATACTTGGGATGTTCCCACTTTTTGGTTATTCAGCATAATGCTGTTATTTGTGAACAGGTTATGTTTGAACAACTGTTTTCAGTTCTCTTGGGTTATATACATAGGAGTGGAATTACTGGGTTGTACAGTAATATTGTGTTTAACTTTTTGAGGAACTGTGAAACTGGTTTGCAAAAGTAGCTGTGCCCTTTTACATTTTACCAACAGTGTATGAAGGTTCCAAATTTCTCCACATCCTTGCTAACCCTTATAATTGTCTTAAAAAATAAAAAAGCCACCCTTGTGGCTATGAAATGGTATCTTACTATGATTTGATTTGACCTTATATGTAGAAAATCCTAAAATTAGTAGGAGTTTAATGAGAATTGTATTGAATGTTTAGATCAATTTGAGGAATATTACTTGTCTTTAACAGTATTACGGCTTCCAGTCCACGGATGGAGGCTGTCTTTCCATTTAATTTATTTCATCAGTGTTTTATACTTTTCACTGTACAAGTACTTTACTTCCTTGATTAAACTGATTCTTAGTTATTTTATTCTTTTTGATGCTGTTATAATAGAATTATCTTAATTTCCTATTTGGATTCTTCATTGCTAGAGTATAGAAATACAGCTGATTTTGTGCATTGATTTTGTTTTCTGCAACTCTACTAAATTTGTTTATTCTCTCTAATAGTTATTTTATGGATTGCTTAGGATTTTTTCATATAAAAAGTCATACCATTTGCAACTATAGGTAGTTCTTCCTTTCCACTTTTGGATGCCCTTTATTTCTTACTCTAATTGCGCCAGCCAGTTCAATCCTGGTTTAAGCAGTGAGAGTCCACAGACTTGTCTTGATCGTCAGCTTAGGGGAAAACCTTCCAGTTTTTCACTGTTAATCTATTAAGTTTTTCATAGATGGCTCTTCTCAGATTGAGGAAGTTCCTTTCCATTCTTAATTTGTTGAGTGCTTTTATCATAAAAGGGTGTTGGATTTAGTCAGATGTTTTTTCTGTATCTCAAGATAATCACATGGATTTTCTCCCTTCATTCTACTAATACAGAGTATTACATTAACTGATTCTTCAGTGTGAACCACCCTTGCATGCCTAGGTTATCCCACTTTGTCATGGTGTGCTGCTGCTGCTGCTGCTAAGTCGCTTCAGTCGTGTCCGACTCTGTGCAACCCCATAGATGGCAGCCCACCAGGCTCCGCCGTCCCTGGGATTCTCCAACCCACTGGAGTGGGTTGCCATTTCCTTCTCCAATGCATGAAAGTGAAAAGTGAAAGTGAAGTCGCTCAGTCGTGTCGGACTCTTAGTGACCCCATGGACTGCAGTCTACCAGGCTCCTCCGTCCATGGGATTTTCCAGGCAAGAGTACTGGAGTGGGGTGCCATTGCCTTCTCCTGTCATGGTGTAGAGTCCTTTTAATGAGCTGCTAGGTTTGGTTTGGTAGTACTTTGTTGGGCATTTTGCAGTTATATTCGTAAGGGATACTGGTCTGTAATTTTCTTGTGTGTATGACTTTCAACTTGTGTGTTTTTGTGATTGTGTCTTTTGTAAATAGCATATGGTAATAAGATTTTTCCTTTACTTTTAGCTTGACAGTCTTCATCTCTTCCTGGAGGGTTAAGTTATTCATATATTTGGAACCATATTTTTGTACAACAGTTGTCTTACTCTTTTGATTTCTCTATTTTCTTTCTTTGGTTCCTCCTCACCCTCACTTTTTATGGTTTTAGAGTTCCCTCCATTTTTTCTTTTTTTTTTCCCCCTTTTTGACAGCATGAAAGTTGTATACTTATTTTTCTTGTTTATAGTTTATTATGATGTGTCTGGGTATGGGTTTTCTTTTATTTAAGTTGCTTGATATTCCATTGGATTCAGTGAATTTGAGAAATTGTGTCTTTCATCCATCCTGGAAAGTTCTTAGTTTTCACTTCTTTGAATATTGCTTTTCCCCAATTCTCATTATTATGTCTTTCTCCATCTCTGATGTTGAATCTTCTCAGTTTATTTTTCTGGGTTTTCTGTTGCTCTGTGCTTCCTTCTGCCTGATTCTTCTGGTCGGTCGTTCAGTTCACTAGTTCTCTTCAGTTATATCCCAGCAGTTTTTTAACTATCCATTAGCTTCCTAATTTTATAATTTCTTTAATTTCCAGAAATTTTATTTGGCTCTTTTTCAATTCTTCTCATTTTCTTTCTCCTGTCATATTTTTACTCTAAAACATATTAAATATGTTTAGTTTATATTCTTTATCTTATCTCGGGGTCAGTAGTCTTTGTGGTTTGGTTCTGTGATTTGTTGTTTTTTCCTGATTTTTTTCTCATACCAGTTTGTTTGCTCTTATTTCAGTGTTTTTGTTTGTGTGTTTCCTGTATTTTAAAACTTTTTTGGAGGGTTTTGTTTGTGTGTGTGTGGTTAATCTTTTATTTTGAAATTCATTTTAGGAGTTTGTGTCATGCAGGTAGTCATTTCCAGTCCTAAATTCAGGCTTTTCGTTAGGAATCTTAAGGTGATATTCTTTTCTTTTCTGTATAGAGCCATGGTTCAGATGGTCAAATTCCCTTCATTTGGTCAATTTTCCTTTAAATACTCATCCACTGAGTGTCATCTATTTGGAAGTCCCCATTTGAGGGAAGATGGTGCCTTTGATCTGATCTCCTACTCATATTAGCCCCACCTGTGTTTCTTGTCTCCTGTTAAATGAACATTCTGAGCCACTAGAGAATGTGTAGTTGGTGCACTATGGACGGTAGGCCAGCTCCACCTTGTGGCCTGTTTTATATGGTTCACTAGTGAAGGATGATTTTTACCACTTGTAGGAAATTGGTTTTTTTTTTTTTTTAAAAGAATATGTGAGACTGTAGTCCCCAATCCTAAAATATTTACTCTAACATTGGACACCAAGTTCGCCGACCTCTGCTCTAAACTGTCAGGCGTTCACAGGTGCTGTTGGCTCTAGCACTTGAGTCTGTTGGTGGATTAGCACTTTCTGCCTCTAATGTCTTGCTTTCTCAGCTCTGCATTCGAAAGGCTTTTTTTTTTAATGTTAATTTTCAGTTTGTTGTATTGGGTTGACATCTAAATCTTCTATTTGTATGACTTAATCAGTTTTCTCTTTGTTTTGTTTATGGCTTCAAAGTTCTAAAGGCTTTCTGTTTATTTAATCTTAAAAAAAAATCTTTGTTTAAAAGTAGTTTTGGTATATGGATGTACATAATTTCTTCAGTTCAGTTGCTCAGTCGCTCAGACTCTTTGTGACCCCATGAATCACAGCACGCCAGGCTTCCCTGTCTATCACCAACTCCATAATCTCTTAGTCATCTTAATTTTACTGAGTACGGTAATGGCTAACTTAGCCTTAAATTTTACAAGATGTTTTGTTAAGTATATTAAGATTTGGATTTCTGCAGTGGGAATTATTGTACTAATTTATATTCTAATCAGTACTGTAGGAATAGTCCTAGCTCACTAATTCTCACCTATATTGAGTATGATCATTTTAAAAACGTTTTAAAGTTTTTTACACCAGAAATGATAGTTCACTGTTGCTTTGCCTCCTTTTTAAAAGTCATTAAGGTTGTTGGATGAAGAAGAAGCGACTGACAATGATTTAAGGGCAAAATTCAAGGAACGTTGGCAAAGGACGCCATCCAATGAACTTTATAAGCCTTTAAGAGCAGGTAAAAATGTCCCTAAATGACTTTCACTTGAGTAAGTTCTCATTTTGCTTGATTGAATTAGGCTTCATATGAAAAGCCAGGTGTTTTTCTTCAGTTCCATGTAAAATAAAAAATAACAAGAATGTTCATCATGATAAATTCAGATTCTTAAGAAAGTGAAAATTAAAATGATCCTGTGACTCTGACTTCCTGTTCCAAGCTTTCTGCGTATTGTAAAAAAAAGATAAATGAAATATATATAAATATATGGTGTTGTGATTTCATTTCATTTAGTAGTAATACTACCAGGTAGTAAAGGATGAGTTTTAAAATTAACCTGAAGCCAATTATTTTTAAGACTTTGATTATAAAGATTTTGTGCTTGTTTAGATAAACGATATCTGCTGCTGCTGCTGCTAAGGTGCTTCAGTCGTGTCCGACTCTGTGCGACCCCATAGGCGGCAGCCCACTAGGCTCCCCCGTCCCTGGGATTCTCCAGGCAAGAACACTGGAGTGGGTTGCCATTTCCTTCTTCAGTACATGAAAGTGAAAAGTGAAGTGAAGTCGCTCAGTCGCATCTGACTCATAGGGACCCCATGGACTGCAGCCCACCAGGCTCCTCGGTCCATGGGATTTTCCAGGCAAGAGTACTGCAGTGGGGTGCCATCGCCTTCTCCGAAACAATATCTAGACTTGCTTTATTTCTCTGTAAAAAGCATTTAATACTATTGTGATTTTTCTAAAAATGTATCTGCTTTTCTTATAAGTCAGATTTAAAGAGTGATCTTTTGAGACAGGAACTTTTTTGAAATAAGTTGTAACAGTTT
Source organism: Bos javanicus (assembly GCF_032452875.1). Classification (NCBI taxonomy): domain Eukaryota; kingdom Metazoa; phylum Chordata; class Mammalia; order Artiodactyla; family Bovidae; genus Bos; species Bos javanicus. The sequence continues at coordinate 8,132,332 of NC_083889.1, forward strand.
TTGGAGTGAATGTTATCTTTCTATATTCATGAGTTGTAGAAAAAGATTAATGTCAGTTGGCTTTTATTTAGTGGACTGTAACCACAAGGATGTTTTAAGGCTATAAAACACTAAAGATGCAAGGACTGACCGGAGCTCAGTTCCTGTCATCTAGTGATTTGGGGCTGACAGGGAGACAAGTAAAATTGGAGAACAAAATTGAAAGTACAACCAGCTTATGTACTTCACTGTTAAAATCGTTACTGTGCTCTGGTAACATTTTTTTCTTCTTCCACAGAGGGAAACAACTTCAGAATCACTTTGGATAAAGCTGTGCACGCAGATGGACAGGTGAAGGAGCGTTACCAGGCTCACCGAGACACCATTGTGCTTCTGTGCAAGCCGGAGCCGGAGCTGAACGCCGCCATCCCTTCTGCTAACCCGGCGAAGACAATGCAGGGCAGTGAGGTGAGGACGTGCACTTTGGTGTGGGTGGGCAGCCGCTCTGACAACTATGTTCAAGCTATTACATACAGTGAATTGCCCAGTTTTTTCTTACTGACCTTTTTTTTTAAAAATGATGATGTACATTGAGGTGCTTGTGTTTAGAGCAACATGATACATATACACTGTGAACGTTATATTACTATCCATTTATTGAATGCTTCCTCTGTGAACTCGGTACTGTATATATTCACAGTGTTTAATTCACATTTGGTAAAAGGGAGCAACTTGGAAGTACAGGCGCTTCCTTGGGGTGGAAGGACTGGATTGGCCAGATACTCCTCTGACAACAGATTCTTTGTTTCTTGCATCTTTCTATATACTGCCTTCTACCATATTCCTCTGGGACTACCTCTGAAGGGAGGGTTGTCAAGGTGTGCATGTTAAGTGGATCACATTGGCATGATATTTCTACTGGCTACAGGCTCATGGGAGCGTGATTGGCTGAGACCCTAAGGGGATGGGTGTGACTGATCACTGTGAGGTGAGATAGGGGCCCTGAAGCACACAGGAAAGTAAGCCAAAGGGCAAGAGATACTGCCGAAAGCTTCTTAAAAAAGGTGAATTTCCTGTGACAGTAGTTCTCAGAAGTTATCATTGTCATTTCTTACCTGTCTTTGCTCAGAAGCATTTCATGTATTCATTCAGCCAAGGCTTAATGGACAGCATCTACTGTGTAAGGCACTACGCTCGGTACACACGATGGCCAGCCCGCACTCCCCATTCACAAGCAGGCGTAGAAGAGGAGACATACACAGAGATAACTGGGATACATGGTAGAAACTGAGAGGTGTGAGGGCTTTAGGTGACGTAATTCTGAACGTTCCAGCATTTGGAGCCCCTTGCCTAGGAGGCTTCTTAGGACATTGGCACATTATGAGAACAGTGGACAGGCAGAAAGGTGAACAAGAGTAGGATCCGAGAATATTGAGTGTGTGTGTGCAGAGCAGCTACCAGAGGTTGAGTGGAAACCAGCCCCTGAGGTGAAGGGAAAACAGTGTCAGGGGATATGCACAGAACCTGCATCTCTGGTTGGGGGCCAGAGAGAACGACCACTCTGAAGTCAGATGCTTTCAGGGCGTCGAGGAGAAAAGGAAGGTGGTTGAAAGATTAAATTTGTAAAGAAGAGACTGCACACCTATAGAACAGCAGCATGTTCTGACTTCTTTTGATTTTAGGAGAACTCTCTTTAATGTCCCCCCTTTTTTCTTTTTAGTGTCACATACACGACTCGGAACTTACATGGCTTTCGTTCTTTGATTCTGCTTTCTATAGAAAAGCAAAAATTTTTTTTTTTTTTTTTTTAATTTGTAATAGCTGCTCTGTTAATCCAGAACGGTATTACATAGGGGAAGAAAAGTTTGACAATCAATATGAAGTTATTTTATTGAAACTAGATTTTCTGCATGGAGGTAACCAACAATTTTCAGTGCTCTATATATTCATTAAATATGTGTCTTTATCAGAAAAGGGAAGCGTCATTTGTTTATTAAAGCTCCTTCAGATAGTTGTCACCATAGTTGATGACACTTTAGCCAGAGTTTTTATGAGAAACAGCCATTTGAATTGCTGATTATTAACGTGATACAAAGTACATGTTTTATTAAGAGGTCCAAGCATAATGGGTAGGGCTGTTTTTTTCTTTCATTCTGAAGAGGCTAACTATCTAGTTATTTATCTTTGTTCTGTTTGGGCAGCTGTTTTTAGGTACTGAGAGGATGTTCATTTCTATACTATATAAGACAATCTGTTTCAAGATACTCCTGACTTTCAGCTTTGTTTACTAGACTATTTTTTTTAATTAATTCTGCATATTCCTATTTCTCCCCTAGCTTTATTTCATTTCTATAAAATTTTCGAACTTCTGTTAGGCATAACATACGTATAGAAGAAAATGACATTTCTTACTTTCCTAATGGCCAAGCAACTTCACATAGGGTTAAAGTCAAGGTTGAGATTCCATTATCAATTTACCAACAGGTAAAGCTATCAAAACCTTTTTGAATTTATATGCTACTGTATCCCCCAACACAAACTGTGTTACATGATTATAGAAATCCTTATAATTCAGCAGAATAAAGGATACTTTAATTCTTGGTCTGTTCCTCATTTTTCCTCTGTTCTTGTCTGAGTGCTTATATGCTTAAGACTCTTTAGTCCACAGTGCACGCAAAGTAGAGAGTTAAACCGTGAGACATAACCAACAGTTAATAATAATGGCTCCTACTTATGGAGCACTTGGCCTGTGTTAGAAATTACATTAAGCACTTATATGGACTTGCTTCAGTCTTTACAACTGTCCTGACATAAAGGTACTATTATTATTCTTGTTTTGCAGATGAATTTTCCAGGTAAACTGCCCTTGGTTATATAGTAACTAAGCCCATGATATTCACTAAGGGAGTATAATCAGAGTTGAAGTATTTTTTTCTATGTCGTCATGTTTCACTGTGGTGGACAGCTAGATTCCTTCGTTTCTGTATTGAAGGTTTGATTTAATTTTGTGTTTTGGATGGGTAGAAGAATGTTCACGGTTCAGAAGGTTCCTGCAGAGAACTCTCACCCCTGTTCTTTCCACCTTATTCCCATCTGCTGTTACACGTAACAGTATTCATTTTGTCTGGTCTGTGTTTAGTGCTTTTATTTTTGTGAAAAATACCTATGCACACAGATGTACATAATACATTATGTGTGTGTATAGCTTTATATTCTGATTTCCCTTCTCATTGAAAATGCGACATACAATGTGTATGCTTTTGTACCTTTTTTCATTTAACGATATGTCCTGGAAGTCATTTGCAAGCAAGACTTTGACCAGCTTGTCTAACGTCAGATTCTACTAGGCCCCTTTAATAGACTTTGCTGTGCCTATCCAGCCGTGACTCTTTGTCCTCTTCTTCCTTTTAGAGTGTCTGTGGTTTGATGCTTCTTGGACCTCTGTGAGTCATGTTAGAACATGTTAAGAGACTCTGCATTTAAGATAGGATGCCTAGGAGATATGGTGGTTACCAGAGGCTGAAATGTGGAAGAAACTTGAGGCTTTTCCTCAGGTTTTGGTTTTCACATGGGAAGGTCGCTCTGGACCCTCTCATCACGGAGCTGATGACTAAGGCCAGGGACTGCAGAGCAGGGCAGAGCTGCTTAGGCACGGGCAGTAGGTGAGGAGATCTCTGGAGCTGAAATTGCTGCTGGTAAGAAGCGAGTCAGGGCTGGAGATGGGGTTCTTGGACTGTCCCTTCTTTGCCCACTTTCTTGCTCTGAGCATTCTTAGTCAAGCAGAATGGGGGCTTGGGGTCGCCCAGGTGAAGTGTGAAGAGCTGTGAGTGAAAGGGAGCAGCTCACAAGGGTCTTAGAGGGCACTTGAACCCTGAAACACTGTTACTACATAGGGGTGTTAGGCATTTATGAATCATGGGGCTGTTAGGCAGAGACTGCCTGGACTGAATGAGAGGCAGAACTCACGATGTGAAGAGAGATAGGACCTACCCCTTCTTTCTCTCCCAGGATTTAAAATCAGCATATGATTTAGAGCTTTCTCTCTCTCTCTCTTGAGTGCTGTCTCCATGTATCGTTATCTCTATTTTTATCTCCATGTCTCCTTCTCTCAGTCTCACTATGTTGGCAAAATAGGGTATCTCTTGACAAAACACACCTTCCTCTACATCATGGTGAGGACGCAGTAAAGTATAAACGTGGTTAGAGAGTGGTTTGGAGTCAGGCAGACGCAGGTCTCAGGTTTCACCTCTGCTCCTTTAGTAGCTGTGTAACCTCAGGCAGGTGACTTAATTTTTCTGAGACTCAGTTTCTCCATCTGTGGAATAGAGGTAATAAATACATACTCTGGGATATTGTAAGAAGTACATTAAGTTTAATCTGTGAAGTGTGTAGGACCGTGCCTGGCGCATGATAAATGTTCAGTAAATCTGTTTTCATTATTGCTGCTGCCATTGCAGGCTGAATCCACTGAAGGTACAGCAGTGTCTGTATGTAAGTGAACCTGCTGTCTGAATTACATTTGGCTCTCTGAGAAATCATCTCTCCCTGACCCTGGTGAACCTTTGTATCATTCCCTTCTGGTAATTGGCTTAAGGTTTTTTGGCAATTCAGCTAAAAGTTTTTAAAATTTGTATAGGTGGTGAATGTCTTAAAATCCTTATTGACAAATCTTGATGAAGTAAAGAAGGAAAGAGAGGGGCTGGAGAACGACCTGAAATCAGTGAATTTTGACATGACAAGCAAGTTTCTGACTGCTCTGGCTCAAGATGGTGTGATAAACGAAGAAGCTATTTCTGTTACCGAACTGGATCGAATCTATGGGGGTCTCACAACTAAAGTCCAGGAATCTCTAAAGAAACAGGAAGATCTTCTTAAAAATATTCAGGTAAAGTTTATATACTTCAGTAAGATTTTTATTTAAAAAATTAAGGGATAATCTGTATACAGGAGGGATAGTCTGGACTAAATCTGTCCATTTAGGATTGTGTTTTTGGCAAGTATTCCATATTAATAGAAAACTGTAAACTGTTGGTTATATTTTCATGCCCACTGAATTTGGGGTAATTTTACTAATGGAAAGCTATAAAGTACTGTGCTACTCCAAAGGGAATATATTAGGTAAATATCTAATAATAACTCAATATAATCATAGGTGATTTTCATAGTTGGAAAAGTATCAATAAAAATGTCATGAGCTATATTAATTTCATAAATATATATAACTGCATAAATCTTTCTTTTCATAAGGTCTCACACCAGGAATTTTCAAAAATGAAACAGTCTAACAACGAAGCCAATTTAAGAGAAGAAGTCTTGAAGAATTTAGCTGCTGCGTATGACAACTTTGTTGAACTTGTGGCTAATTTGAAGGAGGGCACAAAGGTATGAAGCACAAAAAAAATAAGAGCTAACTGACCAGTGTGGACGTGAGGATATAGTTTGAGAAGTTAATTGGTATTTCCAGTTGGACCAAATCATTCTTCATCTTGAATGCCTTAGCTTTCATTACTTTGGCCCCTGAGAGCTTTGTTACAAGTGGGAGAAAGCTTAATGAAGGTGGTGGATTTCATGGGAACTTTGCAGAATGAGTATGCGTAGACATTCATTTCAGGTAGCAGGAATTAGCGAGAATCAGCAATGCTTTGTTACATGATAGAAAGTCGGCCAGTCTGAGTGAATTATGAGGGAATAGGAGTAGTAGTCAGAGCTGATACGTGATGGGGAAGGGGCTGGTATGACCTTCATAGCCTCTGCTGATGGTTTAGGTGATGATAGATTTGTGATATGCTTGTGTCTTTAGAGTGCTTACTGAATATGTTTCAGTATTTTCTAGCCTTTCCTTTAAATATTTTGGGGAAATGCTTATATTTGGTTTGACCAGTTTTGGGGAGTAAGTGATTTTTTAAGTTTTTAAAATACATAATTCCTTTTGGTACTTTAACTCCACAATGATGACTGAATAAAGTTATCTTGATTTTAATACAGTAGGTATGATGTAAAACCCTCTAAAGAGAGCACAGAAATACTGCCGAAACCTTCCAAAGAGAGAGGATAGTAAAATGCCATTTTAATTTGATTTAAAATGCTTTGTTGAAATAGGTAAGCTGAGAAAACTCTCCAGAGTGCTTTTGGAAATTCTTCAAAAAGTTTCTGAAATGATGCCTGCATTTCTGAAGTGAACGTGCAAATCTAATGTTTCCACTTAAATAGGTTGTTTTATTAAGTAGTTGATTTTTCTCTAGGAATTGGGAACTTGTTCACGATCATGAAACTTAACTTGTCACTGAATTTTTGGTGACAGCACTTTCTAACGAGTATTTATTTTTTTCAAAATATTTTAGGTCATATTTAACAATAAGTTACTGGACTTAAGTGGTATGACTGTCTCTCATGCATAGGGTTTTAGTTCTTTAACTGTTATTGACAAATGAGCTTTACATTGTGTTCCTCTTAGATTAAAAATAGTTCTGGTTTATCACTTATGTTTGTTCTTTGCTTGTAGTTTTACAATGAGCTGACTGAAATACTTGTCAGGTTCCAGAACAAATGCAGTGATATAGTGTTTGCACGGAAGACAGAAAGGGATGAACTCTTAAAGTAAGTTTATTTTCTCTATCAAATTATACTTCTGAAGTATTTTTCTTGGAAAAAAAAATCATATTCTTGCTACCTCTTTTAGAAAAATCACATGTGGATACTCTTGTGGTGGGTTGGCAGTGTGAGTTAATTTCCTTCATTTCCTCTGTGGTGGTTTACAAAGCAACAAGCAACCAGCTACATGCTTCAAGAACAACAGGATGTAAAGGAGCACAAACTCTAGATGAAGGGAGAATAGTGATGTCACAGAAGTGATGACAGCACAGCTCATGGTGACAGAGCTCAGGGAGTGCCAATAAACACGGGCAGTTTACCTTGAAGGGGCAGATGGGTTCCTTAAATGAAACTGCAGGCACAGCACGAGGGAGAGAGGATTTATAGCTCAGAAAATGTCAGCAAAATCACTTTCTGTAGGGGCCTACTGGGCAAGCAACATAAGACTCACTCTGTGTGGAGTAATGGAGCGCTAACTCAGCATTGATACCCATTAAGATGAGAAAGAGAGCAAAATTTAACAAAACTGATAGATGAACATTCACCAGAATAACATTGTCACAGAACAGGTGAAAATTTTACTGTGAATTTAAAACAAAGGTTAGGAAAGACTCACTAAGGATTACCACAAACAAAGCCAGTACTCAAGGAAGATGGTAGGAAAACAAGAGGTCATAAAATATGAAGTGTCAGGGTTTAGGACACAATTGGAAGAGAACAAAACTATCACGAATGTGAGATGAAATGAGAAGGAGCCAAAGCAAGAAAAGAGTGAAGAAAACACAGGAGCAAAGAGTAGCAAAGAAGAAATCAAAGAAAATGAAACCAAAGCAAGGAACAGGATTAAAAGTAGAGAAGCTGGGCAAAGAAGATCTAACATATGTAAAACTGAATTCCCTTCAAAGAAGAAAATCCCAAACAGTGAACAGAACAAATACTTAATGATATTACTCAAGAATATTCTTAGAATAAGTCCTGTTGAAAGGGTATGCATCATTTGGTCAGGAAAAATGAGTAAGAACTGTTAACACTTATTTGTATTAAGGCATATACATTATTAGCCTTCAAAGATAATGACAAAACTTCCCTGATGGCCCAGTGGTCAAGACTCTGTGCTCCCAACACAGGGGGAATGGGTTTGATCCCTGGTTGGGGATCTAAGATCTCACATGCACATGGTCTGGCCAAATAAATATTCTTTAAAAAAGAAAATGGCAGAATCCTTTTAAGGCAGTCAGGCAGACGGATCAGCTCCGTTTATAAAAAGGTGAAAAAAACTTAGGCTGGCAGCACTGCATGCTAGAAGAGAATGGAATGATTGCTATTGAAACTCAAGGAAAGCAAATATAAGACAAAGATTTTATATCCGGCCAGCCTGTCCTTCAGCTATATTCAAAGTCAGGTGGTCATCAGTGATGAATATGAAGAACCCAGAGACTATTATACTCAGGAGCCTTTCTTGAGCCCCTCAGATGAGCTGACCATTATTCTCATCTGTCCATGCTTAAACAGTTTCCTGTAGAAGAATGGGGAGAACTTAAGAGCTACTTCCTTCCAGCCCCAAGATAGAAGGGCCATTTGTTACCAGTTTTTCTACTACACCTTTAAAAAGCAAATAATTAAAATCTTTAAAAAACGGTTTTAGAGGCTAAATACAAACCCAAATTAGTTTTACTAGTAGGTAAATCTGAAAAGAGTAAAACAGAGCAGTCTTCGGACCAGTTTTATTTATGAATATGGATGTGAAAGTTCTAAATAAAATGCTTGCTGTTCATATTCTCCATATTCTCCAGTATATTAATTAATGAAGGAACATGACCATGACCAAGGAGGAATGGGTGGTTATTCCATGAATACAGTGATTGGTTTAGTATTTTTACATCTAAGGAGAAAAAGATGATCTTCATAGATGACGAAAAAGTGTGAGAAAGTTAATGGAGAAACTATAAACATTCCCCCTAAAGACAAGTGCCAGCTATTAGTGCTGATATTCAGTACTATATTGGCAGTACCAGCCAGCACCATTAGACAAAGGCAATTAGAGATACAAGAATTGTAAACTGTCACTACTTACAGACTTTATGATCGTACATCTGGGAAACCTAAAAGAATCAGCAGCTAAACTCTGCAAATAAAAAGAGAATTGGTGATTATAAAAATAATTTGTAGCAATCAATAGCTTTCATACAAGTAAAGACATAGAAGATACAATGGAGGGAAAGACCTCAGTTAAATAGTCATGAGAAAGTAAAATACATAAGAATAGATTTGTCATATATGAGACCTGTATGAAGAAAGCTTTGAAACACTATTCAAGGACACAAGAGAGGATTTGAGCAAGTTATAAGACATATCATGTCCTTAGATAGGATGAGACGTCAGTTCTAAATAAATTTATCCATTCAACATAATTTTGATTTAAAAAAACCACATTTTCGTTTAAAAGTAGACAAGTTGTTCTAAAGCTCAAGGTGAAAAAAGCAAGAATAGCCAGGAAAAACTGCATAAAAATAATAGTAATGGAAACTAATTTACCAGATTTTAATATATGTAATATTGTCTCTAATTAAAACACAGTGGTACTGGCACATGATTAGACTAAAGACAGAAGATAGGAATAGATTTAAATCCTTATGTGAAGTTAGTGTTTTAAGAAAAAAAAAATCCTAAATCATAGAAGTTAAGAGACAAGTGCCTAGTTATTTAGGAAACAAAAGTTATTTTTACAACAGAGTAAGTTCCAAACAGATCATACTTGAAATGTATAAAATGAAACAAAATGAAAAGAAAACGAGAGAAATTTTTAGTAAAGCTGAAATAGGAAAGGTCTTTGTAATTCTGATGTAAAATCCAGAAGCCATTAAAGAAAAAAGAGTAAGTTCATCATAAGATGATCAGCAGAGTTAAAATGTAATAAGCTGGTGGAAACTGTTTGAAACCTGTTCCCGGGACAAAAGGCAAATTTACCAAATTTATAAAGAACTCTGAGATACTAATGAAGAGGAAAAAAAAACCCAATAGAAAAATTGGCAAAGGATATGAACAGAAATTCTGCAGATGAAATAAAAGTGACTGTTAAGCATATGAAAAAATACCTCCCCTCATTCAATATAAATATGAGTTGAAATTACTCTGAAATGGCATTTTTCAGACTGTCAAAAATTTGGAAGTTTGATAGCATGCTTTATTGGCACACTTTGGGGAGCAAGTCTCATTCTACTGCGGGAGTGCACAGTGGGGCAGCCCTTTTGTGGGACCCAGTAAGTTCCGAATTGCAGACCCATACATTATTTAATCCAGCTTTTTTTTTAAAGGATGTTTTCTATTTACCAGTATACAAAAATCTCTAAGATGAATAATTTATGTTAAAAAAAATAAGATTACAGACTAGTGTAAAGTATGCTTTTTGTGTAAAAAGGGAGAAAATAAAAATGAGCATTTGGATTGGGTTATTTCTGATCAGGAAGCTCTGGACAGGTTCATAGGAAAGAATAGTATAGTGTCTGTGTGTGGGTGTGATGGTGGAGTGAGAATTTGTAGATGGTGGTCTGTCAGTTTTGTGTGTCTAGTTTATCTTTCACCTGGGATTGTTTTTGAGAGTCAAAGTGTGGTCTGGGGACACTTGCTGGAGTTGTTCCATCAGGACAGCAGGGCCTGCCACAGACACTTGAGGGCGTGTCGTGTGTGTTGTTTCGAGCTTGTGAATCAGCACAGTACCAAATGTTTCATAAGAGTGTATTTTACCTTAGTATTTTGTTTATCGGGATTTGGGGATAGATTCCAATTTATTGTCAGAGGAGTCTTTAAATTTTTAAAAAAATTTTGATACTGTATTTTAATGGTGCTTTAAACATCTGTCTTTAATGACATTACCTTATGTGAGGTATCTTTTAACATAAAATGTCTCAGTGCCATGTTTTGGATATCTTCAGAAAATTTGCATCAAGAAATTTCCATTGTTTTCTGTGAACACTGATATACAGTGATTAAAATATTAGGCAGGTGACTGTGAACAGTTGTAGTTTTCTGATCATTTTTAGATTTTTATTAGGAGTTTCTCATCATCTAGGGGCTGACCTCTTACTAGAGGGAGGGCAGTTTCTAAGGGCCACTTGCTTTGTTTAACGTGTCCCTTACTCTGGCTATAATTATGGGCTCTGGAAAAGTTTACTTTTTCCCCTTGTCTTCAGAAATAGAACAAAAACTAACTTTATTTTATTCAGTAGTAGGAAGAAAGATGATTTCAATTAGTTCTTGCCAAGAACAGAAATATATAGTATATTTTAAAATACTATCATTGTTTTGATTCTATTTTCTGTGTTTCATACATGAAGAAAAGAAAGAAAAATACCTGATATTTTGCAGGTGTTGGTTTTCAAAATTGTGTTAATTTCTAATGCTTCTGTCTTTAATAAGGGACTTGCAACAAAGCATTGCCAGAGAACCTAGTGCTCCTTCAATCCCAACACCCACATACCAGTCCTCTCCAGCTGGGGGGCACGCACCAACGCCACCAACTCCAGCACCAAGAACCATGCCGGTCAGTAAGCAGCCCGACCTTTTAAGATGGAAGTTTTACGTGTTTGTGACATTTGCTAGCTGTAAAGGGTAACACAGACTTTACATGGTAGAGGTCTGGTGGTCACCACTTTGATCAGGTGACCAGCCTTCTGATGTTTTGCAGTATAAAGAATATGCATTCTTTATTCATGGATCACTTATAAATTTTTGCTAAAAAATGTTTACCTTGAGTCTAATGAAGTCTTTGGAACCAACTTCCAGTTTATAGCAAAGACAGTGATAAAACCATAAATTAAATTGTGCTGTTAGGAAACACTTGCACAACCTAGAACAGGAATATTCTTTGAGACACTTGGCTTGGTTTTCTAAAGGTGAATGTTATAGAAAGAGAAAAGATAGATGGAGAGGGCTTCTGGATTAAAAGAGAGGAAAGACTCATAATAATCAAATGCAGTACATGAACCTCGATTGGATCTTGGTTAAAACTCTTATAGGTGTTTTTATGAAAAATAAGGACACTTGAATGTAGGGTAATACTACTACTACTGAGTCACTTCAGTCGTGTCCGACTCTTTGCGACCCCATAGACGGCAGCCCACCAGGCTCCCCTGTCCCTGGGATTCTCCAGGCAAGAACACTGGAATGGGTTGCCATTTCCTTCTCCAATGCATGAAAGTGAAAAGTGAAGTCGCTCAGTTGTGTCCAACTCTTCGTGACCCCATGGACTGCAGCCCACCAGGCTCCTCCGTCCATGGGATTTGCCAGGCAAGAGTACTGGAGTAGGGTAATACTAGGGAATAATTATTAATTTTGGAGTAACTGTTAATTTTCTCAGGGTGAAATGGTAGCGTGATTATGTAGGAGAATATTAGGACTTGTATACTGAAATGTGTAAGGCCAGTGTCCTTAAGTTTGCAGCTTAACTTTCAAATGGTTCTGTAAATATGTAGAGGTAAATATAAGAATATAATTATAGGTAAAGCAAAAGTGGCCAAATGTTAATAATTAATGAATTTAATTGGTAATTATATGGTTATTTATGATAGTACTGTTTTAGGTTTTCTGGTGTTTGAGATTTTAGTATGAAAAATCATGGGGCCAGGAGGAGATAAGAGAGAAAAACACTATCTCACCCATTCCTTCCTCCTCCCTCAAATGTGTGACCACGGATGGGAGCAGTAAATGATTAAACATTGGGCATCAGGAAAAGAGCAGTGCTAGTGTGGATATTTGTGGAATATCCACAAATTGGAGAATTATTTTTCAACTACGGTACATTCCTGGAATGGTGAGCCCACATTTAAGAATGGGAATTAGAAATACATTCAGTTGGATTCTGGAGTTTCTTGTACGCTCTGATTCATTTTAATTGATAGCAATTTGACAGAAAGCTGACATGTGTTGTAGTCAGTGCCAACTTTTTCTTACAGCCTACTAAGCCCCAGCCCCCAGCCCGGCCTCCACCTCCTGTGCTGCCAGCAAATCGAACTCCTGCTTCAGCTCCGGCTGCAGCTCTAGCTCCAGCCCCGGCTCCGGCAGGCTCTGGGACCACTGTACCAGCTCCATCACAGACTCCCGGTTCAGCTCCCCTGCCTCAGGCCCAGGGACCCCCGTACCCCACCTATCCAGGGTATCCCGGGTAAGACTGAAACTCTGTATGCCCAGTGAACTGGCTAATGTTTCTAATTCTAGTTAGTCTTTTAAAAAAAAGGTCACCCATTCTCTGAATGGAGGTGTCATATAGGCTACATTGTCAGCTCACATAGAAATATAGTAAGTTATAGTCACTTTGAGCAGTTAAATAGCCATTTCCCCGGTTTATTTAATATGTTTTTAGTTTTACATGTTGGGTTTATAGTAAACATACCTTCTGTAAGGAATTCAGAATGTGCTTCCTTGGTCATCTTTGTTTAGGTGATAAACAGATAGGTGCCTTTCCTGGACTTGGCAAGACTGGTAAAGCCTTCTTCACATACCTGTACTCTGACGTCTTGACATTCCGATCAACTCTTGAACCAGGAATCTATCTAATTATGGCATATACTTAAAGATCAGCTGTCTTTGTTATTTTTGTAATCTTAAAAATCCAGACATTTAACTTCTTTTAAGTTGTCTTCCAGACTTAGTAAGTAAGTTGTGTCTTCCAAATGTTAAAACTGTGAAAACAGTATAAATCTATGAGCATTACAGTTAACATTGACTCTTGTAAAACAGAAATGTACGTAGATTGCCACAGTAAAATGAAGAGTCTCTGTTTTTATTCTTGGTAATGGTTGAATATTTAATCTTATTTCCTTCAAGAATCTTTACTTGGGTAGTATTAAATACTTTTTTCTTTCATTTCAATTAATAACAGGATAGAACTCTTTTTTCTAGGAAGTACCTTGGAACAGCTGTTTTTTTCTCTCTCCACTGTTCTCTAATAGAGTGAGAAATAGAGGAAAACATGATTTTCTTGAAAAAAACTTCATTTTAGAATAATTACTGTATGGTTCATTTTCTAGTATTTGATTTACCAATCTAGCTTTTTTTTTTTTGTTCTTCTTCCCATCAGGTATTGCCAAATGCCCATGCCCATGGGCTACAATCCTTATGCGTATGGCCAGTATAATATGCCGTATCCACCAGTGTATCACCAGAGCCCTGGGCAGGCTCCATACCCGGGACCCCAGCAGCCTTCATACCCCTTCCCTCAGCCCCCACAGCAGTCTTACTATCCACAGCAGTAATATGTCAGCTCAGAAGCTCAGCTGGTTCAGTTCAAAGGGAAAGAAATACCAACCCTGCAATAAGTGTACTAAACTCTACGCTCTGGTTACTATAACATCCTCTACTGTACTGAGTGCAGTGTATAATTTCTGTCTGCGGCTAGAAGCTGTGCCCCAGTTCCACACTTGATTGTACTTGGGCGATTTGCTGCTGTTGCAGTGTAAACACTAAGTATAATAGAATTTGAAGTAAATTACATTACAGTTCATAAAAGTTGAAAATGAGAAATTAAACCCACCGGTGAAACGTTTGAAATTATTAGACTTAAGTATGTGATTGGAACATCAGATGCTTACAACGATGGTTTAAGTATGGATATACAAGAAAACTAAGTTATCTTTCTCTTTTGGTTTATTGATTTGGTTTGATTTTCCTTACGCTATTTTGCATAATCAAAACATTGTAAATCTTTTAATTTAAAAATAAATTCCTTAAGAACAGTTGTCATTGTTATGCTTTGTCATTGATTCTCATTGCTGTCTAATTTCTTCCTGGTACTAGTCTCTCATTTTATGTGTACATAAGTTAAACAGGTCCTGTGTTAAGTGCATGATTAATTCAAGTTAATAGTCAGGTTCAATATATCTTATAGGAAAACCAAAAGAATAATAACCATAGTTTATCTTTCATATGCTGATTAGTAAATTAATTTTGACACTTATTTTGAAAAATCTTATAATGTGGAAGAAACACAATTGCTACCAAAGATTCTTCAAATATTCAAGTGAATATGTATATTTAATGTTTTATTACTAACTTCTCCAAGAAATCAATACAAATTCTGGTAAAAAGTTTTTTCTTTTTTTCATAATCTGGTTAAAATAAATACATGTCATTAACAGTACTGTCTAATGTAATAGAATTGTTTAAAGAAAATTTACTGTACCCTTCTGTCCTTTTTTTCACCTTACTGTCTTAACCTAGTAACATTTAATGCACAATGTGTATGAATAGATATGATAAGCCCTTTCATTTTTATGCTCCTAAAAGATTGGACTATTTTATAATTCAGGGAGTACACAAAACAATTGTTGGGAGCATATGCCAATTCTGGAATAGGCTGTGTATTTAATACTAGTCTGTGCTGTTCGGATGACTAAGTGCTGTATAAGCCTCAGTGAGACTTGCCTGGTGGAATGCACAGACGTGCATCGTGGAATGAGAAAGTGAGAAAGGAGTGAGTTGTCTGACGTCCCAGTGGGGTCTGCTCTATGTGAGGCTCATATCTGAACATACCAGACATCTGAGCAGAGTTCCAATGAATCTGTTTATGCTTATTTTCACAGTTTTAATGCTAACCTTTTCTTGAATTGTTGTTTCATTTAAATGATGCTGTCAGTTGGTCCATTGTTGTTTTCATTTGACAGTTTGGGTTTATATTTTTAAATGTGGGGCTGAAGGTGTGATTGTAAAGGGAGCTAATTGGTTTAAAATATATGTATATTTAAAAAAATCTTACTTTGTTGTTGTATGTGGAAAACATGAAGGCATGTTACTTCAGTATAAATGACTTTTACATGCAATACTGAAATTGCTTTAAAGTTCAGTAGTTGAAACCTTGGCAAAATAGTTTTTTACATATCATAGCTGACTTCTATTAATATGGAATCATCAGAATATGAAATGGACTTGTTTGACTCTTGTGTAAATGGCACTTAAGTTCCTCCTCCTCATCATTCAAGGTACCATCACCAACAGAAGATACTCAGTGAGATTAGGGGAATCCCAAATTGCTAGTTTATAATTCTCACTAATACAGAAAAAAACAAAAAACAAAATTGGCCTGAATATTCTCTTGGGGAAAGAAGGCACTATTAGAAAAGAGTAAGTGCGTCAGAGGGCCAAAAGAGAAGTTACAAGGCTGTTTAGCTCATTTCCTGTGCTAGGCTGGGCTTGTTCTCGGAGCCACAGGAAGATAGTTCAGACACTTTAGGAAAGGAGTCTCCATATACCCTCGTGGCAGCCTACCCGACTCCCTCAGCTCTGTTAGCAGACCCAAGGCTATTCCCTCTCGTCTGTTCCCTCATCCTTTACAGGATGCATATGCTTTGTTTAGGTCACTTGTGTCCACAGATGACCAAGTTTTCACAGTCCTTCATTGCTCGACGTGTCTTCATGGAGCTGTCTAGTTCCACTAAGGTGGCACATGGAAAGTTTTTCTTTTGTCTATTTTGCATCCTAACAAGAAGGAAGCCCTCACTGGAATTATTTTTGTTGCCACACTTTTTTATCCTTTGCTTTCTATGTTCCAGAAAATACCCTACAAAGTTACGGGTAATGCTTTTTATTTAAAGGAAGGAGAGTGTCACTCTGGTTCAGGTATGTTGTACCTGTGTTTATAGTTAGGCTGTTTGATTTCCTAAAGCACACTATTCCTGTTTAATTTCGTTATAAGGCTTTGGAATGCTATTTTAAAATGGACTGTAATCTGAAAAGCTGGTCTGAAGTGGGGAAAAAAACTAACTTATTTCGTACTCTTAGTTTGAGACAGATGGCTTGATTTCTGAGTCCGGTGTCAAATAATGGTGTACTCCTGTGCCCCTCCGTCTTTATTCTCATTTAAGAATAATAGTCATATGCCACTGCAAGCCACTCAATCTTTGTGGGATCTGTATACCCAACTTCTCTGCAATTTTTAGTCTCCCTTTCCCCAAATGTAAGTAGAGAAAAAGAGTCACTGATTTTCTATGCCAGTCAGCAACCTTTCTAGTCAGATTTAAGAAATGTTTTCCATTAGAGCTTTACAGTTTGCAAAGGTGCATTGTACACAATTTCTAGTTTCATAAACATGGCAAAATGCACGTCGTTAAGTAGGTTTCAATTTGTTAATGGGGAGCTTTTTTTTTAAAAATGATCAGTATGTCTTAGAAGAATCTGGCTACAACCTAGTGCCATCTCTCTCTCTTTTTTTTTTTTTGTGACACTCCTGCAGTTATTAGTTGCTTCACGGTACAGAACAGGATACAAAGTAGGAGAAAAACTGCATTTTAGTTACAAGTTTAAAAATAGACTTTAGAACTAAATGGTTATAAGATTTACGTGGAAAGGCAAAGAAGGAAAAATTATATTTTTAAAGAAAAAGAGAATATTCAGGCTTTATTTCTGGTATGAAGTTTATATTTTTTAAAAAAAATCCTATATTATCACGCCAGAGATTTTAGATTCTTTTCTGGTTACAAACATTGCTGGTAGTTGGATTATATTTTTTATTGTATTCATTTCTCTTAGGGGGAAAATTGTAAAGAAAAGGGTCCAGATGAAATGTATCTTAGAAATAAAAATTGAAAGATTTTTACTTCCTTGTAGTATGAATTCTTATTTAAAATATTTATCCTTCAGCTTTTATATTTCTCTTAATTTCTTCATTGAACAGTGGGTTGGGAAATTAAAAAATAACCCACTTGAACTAACCACATGAGACTTACAGAAAAGACGACAGTATTTAAGTGTTTTCTTACAGCTGTCAACCTTGTAGATGATCATGGTTTTCAAATGTCCCTTATGATTGAACCCAGGTCTTTCAGATGAGTAATCTCTTCTTCAGGCTTCCCTTGTAGCTCAACTGATAAAGAATCCTCCTGCAATGCGGGAGACCTGGGTTTGATCCCGGGATTGGGAAGATCCCCTGGAGGAGGGCATGGCAGCCCACTCCAGTATTCTTGCCTGGAGAATCCCCATGGACAGGAACCTGGCATGCTGCAGTCCATGGGATCGCAGAGTCAGACACTACTGAGCGACTAAGCACAGCATAGCACAGTCTCTTCCTCAGGTGTCATTTTGGGGGTTACTTTTTGGAATTGTTTGGCAAGATTACCACGGTCAATTGGTCAGGGAAAAGGAGATGGTGAATGTGTTCATCTTTGAAAACATTTGTATTTTCTTATTTTCTTCCTGCTGCTTCCTTGTTTCGAGATCAGATGTAGCTGTTTTACTGTGTAGCTCAGAATAGGCAGTTTATCAGAGGATGTGTTGATTTTGTATGTCTCTCAACTATGTTGGAGTTGAACAAACTAGCTCCAGGAATGAGTTGAGAATCTGAATCCCTAATACGTTTAAAATCTTTGTTGGTTGGTTTTCACTTACCTGGCTTCTAGGTTGGAGACCACCAAGTTCTCACTGAGGGGCTTGGGAACCTAGATGTGTGTGGTGGGTGGACAAATGGGGATCTAACGGACCCTCCCTGGAACTGGGGTTCATCTGCAGCTGAACGACAAGCAGCTCTGCGCTGGGGCTGTTAGGACTGCAAGGCGGGTGGGCTTGGCCTGAGCACTGCCCGTAAGCAGACGTGAACTTGGCTGGAGCCAGTGCCCCCAGAGAGCTCCTGGCCCCTGCTAATGAGGGTCCCCATCCACTGACTGATCTTGCCCTTGTAGTTAATTATCCATCTGGGTCACATCCAAGTCGTCTGCCTCAGTACTCTGCCCACAAGGGACCCTGGCTTGTGTCAGCTCTGTGGCTCCTGAAAGCCTTCCTTTTCGCTTAAAAGTTGCTTATGTCCTTTTTAATCAATGACACCAAGTGAAGCAGGTAAATAGGTCAAGTCTATTACCTTTGTGTTTCTTTTTAAGTTTTCCTGTATTTATAACTGTTTTAGTCGCTACACATTTTTAAGCCATGTGATTCATATGTAATGACCATCTTCCATTTTCACTTTTTAATATATACTGTTAATACCACTGTTTTTTTCTTTCTGGATGTATTAGTTATGGGTTTTTTTTGTTTTTGTTTTTTTTTGGTAATCCAAGAGGAAAGTTTAATTTATAATTTGGCTTAAGTTATTAATATAGTTATGTGATCTTGTGACATTTTGTGTGTTTGGAGTAAGTATTTTTTTGTTTCATTTTCCAATCTTTCATTGCTTGGATTATGTTTTCTTTTTTCTAGTAATTTGGAACCCTACTACTATTTTCTTCCCTCCCATCCCCAGCCAGAGTTTTTTTTTTTTTTTAATATATGTTTGTAAACAGTGTTTGGACTTAGCGTTAATGTAGTAGTATTCTTACATTATGACCTTTGGATTGTTAGCTTGGTTGCTTCTGGTTTTTGATGATGATGAATACAGCTGTTTCATGCTCAAGTTTGTTTTTCTCCCAGATTTTGGCTCCAGTGGCTTCTGCTCCTAGTAACCTGTGATGCTCTGTCTTCACCTGTCTCCAGTTTGGGGAACTTTGTCCCATGATTTCAAATCTCATCTTTTCTTTCTGATGCACTCTTTAGTAACTCACCTTTCTGTCTCTAATCCACTGCTGCTGTGTTCCATCTATGTCACGCTTGCCTCCTCTCATTTCATGTATCAACTTGCTCAGCATCAATCTATGTGCTTGTTGGTTCTAATGACTAAGAATTCATTTGTTGCAGAAGAACCCCATGAAATTAGTATTTTTATTCATACTCACTCTACACAGAGAAGTCAACTTGGAGAAGTTGGGCAACGTGCCTGTGGTGACACGGCTGCCGAGTAGCTGAGCTGGGGCTCTTTGAGCAGCCGCCTGTGATCTGAGCAACTAATGACAGCCTCTTCCTGTGCTGTCAGTGCTGCTGAAAAGAGCTCACGTCTGCTGAGTGCTCGCCACGATCTGGGCCTTCTTCTCAGCATTTCAGATCCACCAACTGATTCTAGTTGAGCAGTCAATATTGAGGTGGCCACTAATTTCATTACAATTTGCAGGGCAGGAGGAAATGGCACAGAAGGATTGAATTCCTGGGGCTGGCTGGTGATGGAGCCGGGATCTCACTGAGATGAAACGTTAAAGGCCAAAAAAAAAAAAAAAAAAACAACCCACCAAAACAATCCACAAAAACGAAAGGGTCATATCCCATTGTGTATATGTGCCACATCTTTACCCATTCCTCTGTTGACGGATGTTTAGATTGCTGCCATGTCCTGGTTGTTGTAAATAGTGTTGCTATGAACACTGCGGTGCATGCATCTTTTTGAATTGTGGTTTTCTCTAAGTACATGCCCAGGAGTGGGTTTACTGGGTCATACAGTAGAAACCAGCACAACATTGTAAAGCAACTATATACTTCAATAAGAATTAATTTAAAAAAACCTGAAAAGTTAAAGGCTTTCTAGAGTTTCTCCTGTCCCTTGGAGTCTTTTTATTTTTAAATTTCTTTATTTGACTGCACTGGGTCTTGGTTGCGGCACTCAGGGTCTTCAGTCTTTGTTGCGGGATCTAGTTCCTTGATCAGAGATGGAACCCGGGTCCCCTGCATTGGAGGGGCTCAGAGTCTCAGCCACAGGACCATCAGGGAATTCTGGCATCTTTGTTTTATAGGGCATTTGCTCTCATTTCTTACATCCATCTATCCATTCACCTATTCATTTTTTTCTCCCCAGTAATTAAAAATTAAATATCAAAAGGCTGTTGACTATGTGCTGGGAATACAGCTGTGCCCTCAAGGAATTTATATTCCAGGAGAGAGTGAAATTGAACTGGGAACAACTATAGGTTTAAGTATGAATTTGTGGGAATTTTCCCATTTCCTTCTTCCTCCTCTCAGTGCCACAAGGTAGCTTAAATGCTTTGCATGTTTCTGAGCCAGGGGTTGTTTGCTGGGTGGGGAGCAGAAGCTGGCGTCTCTGGGGCCAGGAGTTAAAGGAAGCAGCAACATCCCCAAGGGGATAGGTTTTAGGACAGCATTTTTAGAAGGGTCACAGAGGGCCCAGAGGGTATCATGCTCTAGATGAGGCGAAGCTTCTGTATTTGAAGGGACCATGAGGCTGGACAGCATGGAATGGTAACCCAGGACCTGCCACTGCCTTGGGTGTTAGTGTGGGAAGTCAGTAATGACTAAGACTGAATTTCTCATCACCCTGTGGGATGGGCCTCAGAGTTGGAAATAATGACTTCAATCAATAGGCATTTCTTCTGTACCTGTCCTGCCTAGCTTCAGTTCATAGCTGCCTACTGCATCTGGGCCATCTCTGGGAGAGCAAAGGATGTTGATGCCACTCATAGTTGCAGCCATGGTCTGAGTGTCCAGGTTTGTCTGTGAAGTCTAGAACTCTAGGAAAGGCCCTTCTGATAACAGCACTGCATTCATTTGGATTGGTTGAGGCCCCACTGGAGAACTGGTGAGCAGAAATAGCAGGGCTCCTGGAAGCTTCTTGTTCAATCGTGTCTGACTTTGAGACCTGCTGGACTGTAGCCCACCAGGTTCTTCTGTCCATGGGGTTCTCCAGGCAAGAATACTGGAGTGGGTTTGCCATTTCCTCCTCCAGGGGATCTTCCCGACCCAGGGATCGAAGCCGCATCTCCTGTATTGGCAGGCAGATTCTTTACCTCTGAGTCACTGGGTTCGAAGCCTCTATTGGTGTTCAGAAGAGTGATCTGAATACTTTCACCTGCTGGTCAGATACGGTTGGCAGGATGGAGAGAAGATAAAGCACCCGTGAGACAGTGCTGAGGAGATTCATGTTTCTCTGCTTGAATCCTAAAGTGGCCCCAGCCCAGTCATGCCATGTAAGGCCCAGGCCAAGGGGTTGCCTCAGTTGTGGGGAAGCCTGTCATGCTATGTTAGAAATGAGCCCACTGGAAGCTGTGTATGTTGAAGGATGAAGCTCCAACTTGGTCCCAGGAGAAGAGTCTGCATCTCCTTGTGGCTCATTCCTGTGAGGCAGCAGGTTGGTGGCTGAGAAACCATAGGCTTGAATGAAATCCAGGGCCCCCAGGGCTGTGCGCTCAGAACAAAGGAGACTCAGTGGGTGAGGCAGACTCCCCATTAGCTTCCAGGGGCTGCACCCTTGCAAACACACAGCGGGCTGCTGGAAAGTGCCCACATCCACCGGTCAGGAGAGGTCAGAAGGGCCTCTGCAGAGCATTCTGGACTTCACAGACAAACCTGGACACTCAGGACAGGTGCTGACAGACGTGAGTCTGTGTGACCCACCCTTGCCCTCACCCCTTCTCCAAGCACCGATGCTGTAAAAGCTGGTTCTAGTGAGTGAGGGGAACCAGGCTCTGCCAGAGGCCAACACAAGGGGATGTGTCTCAGAACCTTGGGAAATGGGATGGAGCCTGCATCCCAGGTGTAAGGGTGACCCTCGGTCTATCCTCATGGGGTGGCCTGGGCACCCTGGGGAGAGACCTGCTTAGGAAGGACAGCGAGGTGAGGCAGGTAAGGGACACCCTGCTTCAGAAAGAGTGTCCTGACCAGTCCACTGCATGCTGTGGGGGAGACCTGGGACATTAAACAGGTTTTCAGCCATAGACAGAGCCTGCAGTTGGTGAGATGGCCGAGGAGGGCCTGGAATGGTCAAGAATCCAGGAGGAGCCGGCAGAGCGGAGGCAATGGGACACCACTGCTGGTTCTTCCCACTGTGTTCATCCGAGATTTCGGCTCAGATCTTTACGATCATTGCCTTTAACTCGTTGTCAGGTAGATTGCCTGTCTCCATCTCACTTAGTTCTTCTGGGGTTTTATCCCGTGCCTTTGTCAGGAACATATTTCTCTGTGGTGTTTTGCTTCACGTCTTGTGTTTGTGGTCTCTGTTCTGCAGGACGCAGGACGGTAGCTCTTCTGGCTCTGGTGACTACCCTGGAGTGGATGGGCGTGGTCTGGGGCTCCTGCAGACTTCCTGGTGGGCGGGGCTGGTTTCATCCCTTGGTGGGCTGGGCCAGGACGTCAGATATGTTTGTTTAGAGAGAGCTGCGGGGTCAGGACGACTTTAGGCAGCCTGTTTGCTGATGGATGGAGCTGCGTTCCCGTCCTGTTGGTTGTTGGGCCTGAAGGGTCCCGCACCGGAGCCTAAGTAAGGGCTGTGGGTGCCCGCCAGGTCTCAGCGCCCAAATGGCGGTCTGCAGAGAGCTCACGCTGAGGAGCCTTCCCCGTGGCTCGACCATCAGTGTCTGCTTGTGCCTTCCCAGGATACCCTCAAAGACCCGAGGTAGGTACGGCGCAGGCTCCTGTGGAGTCACTGCTTTTGCCCTGAGTCGCAGTGCCCAAGGTGCCTCGTATGCCCTCCAAGTGTGGAGTCTCTGGCGACTTCCCTGGCCGTCCAGTGATTAGGGCTTCTTGCTCCCACTGTAGGGGTTGTGGGTTCAATCCCTTGGTTGCCCTGGTCGTCGGGGAACTAAAATCTCACAAGCCAGGCAGTGTGGTAACAAACAAAAAACCTCCATAAAAAGCAAAACCAAAAAAACCCCACAAAAAACCAATGAAGTCTCTCAATCTGCTTCCCCTAGCTCTGTGTGGCACTCAAGCTGCACTGGCCTTCAAAGTCAGGTGCTTTCGGGGTTCCTCCTCCCGATGCCAGACCCCTGGGTCCCTGGAGCGTGACATGGGGCTCAGAACTCTCACTCCTGTGGGAGAACCTCATCGACAGAATTCTGTTCCAGTTTGCAGGTCACGCATCCAGTGGGTGTGGGATTTGATTGTATTGTGAAAGCACCCTTTCTACTGTCTCATTGTGGCTTTGCCTTTGGAGTTAGGGAACTTTTTTGGTAGGTTCCAGTCTTTTTTTGTCTGTGGTTGTTAAGCAGTTAATTGTCACTTGGGGGTTTTCCTGACAGGAGATGAGCTCAAGTCTTGCCATCAGCCATTTTATCTCCTCCACCCCTTCCCGCTGTGTCTAGATGGCCAAGGGAGACCCCTCTTCACCTGTGTGTGTCTGTGTGTGTGTGTAGCAGGGAGGCAGTGGCGGGGCCGGTTGGGCAGTGAAGTGTTTATTTATTCATTTTTTGGTGGCATGCAGGATCTTAGTTCTCCCACCGGGGGTCGAATCCATGACCTCTGCAATGAAAGCCCGGATTTTTTTTTTTTTTTCAGATGTTCTGTATTTCCTTCTGAATTATATTATTCCTCACAATTCTTTTCTTTTCTTTTTGATTTTGGCTGTGCTGAGTCTTCATTGCTGCACTCAGGCTTTCTCTAGTGAGGACAACTGTTGTGCAGACTTCTCATGGTGGTGGCTTCTCTTATTGCAGAACACTGGCTGTAGGCTCTCTGGATCACTCGGTGTGGCTTGCAGGCTCTAGAGCAGGGGCTCAGCAGTTGTGGCTCACGGAAAGCCCGGATTCTTAACCGCTAGACCACCAGAGAAGTCCCAGCAGTCAAGTGTTTAGACAAAGGTCATGTGTGGGGAGTCCAGGGGTGTGAAAGGGTGGCAGCGAGGGAGCCCCGCTGGCAACAGAGGTCCCAAGAGGGTTTGGGTAGGAGAGGTGCAGCCACGTGAGGTTTGGGGAGCCCAGCAGGGAGAAGGGATGCCTCTGGACGTGCTGTGGAACTGCTTGGTAGATGAGAGGCTTGTGGAAAGTGGGTCAGACACTCTGGACTAGGGGTCCTTTGTTGTCATGCTCTTGGGTCGTTCTCCACGATTGGTGGGGGGAGTCCTTGGCTAACCCATGGGTCCTGCTCACAGCTGCCCTTCCCAGAGGACAGGCTTCCCCTTCAACTTTTCATTCCAAGTTGGGGTCCTTGACTAACCCCTGCGTTCATTCACTGGGGTCTCCTGGGGTCAGGGGCCTTCTCACAGTGGCTGTTGATTTCACCCCGAAAGTCCCCAGTTTACAAACTACCGGCAACACTGAGCGGAGGTTGAAGACTGGTTGGTAGAAGTAGCCTGACCTGGGCCGGGTCCTGTGTGAATCTGGGCGGGACCCTGGGCTGTAAGCCTCTGCCTCCCTGATGGCAGGAAAGGAGCAGCGTCCCCAACACCTGCTCAGGTAGGTGCTGCTGGCTGTTGTAATGGTTTCGAGCACAAACTCTCCATCACTTGGGGAGAATTTGGTGAAAGTGTTGGCACTTCTGTGGCTTCAGGTTTATTTCTATTTGGCTGTAATTCACTTCCATTTCTGGCATGTTTAGCCAGGATACAACAGGAAGCTGGTGTCTTGCTTTTCAGAGTAGTGTTGTTTCACTGGCCATTTCGTCCAGATTCCTCAGTTCTCACACCCTGGAGCTAACACTAGCATTTCCCCCTGAAATACTACAAAACTGGTAAACTCCATGCCTCCTGAGGGTAAACCACTCCAAGACTAAATTAACGTAGATAAACTACTTGGGCCCTATAACCCCAAAGGGTCCTCAAGGGGATGGAATTCAGGAAGTCAAATCCTCTACTAGAATGAGAAAAATTTGGAGCTTTGTATTTACTAAGCTCTCACTGAAATATGGCTTCCCAGGTGGCTCTATAGTAAAGAACCCACCTGCCCATGCAGGAGATGCAAGAGATGGGGTTCGATCCCAGGGTTGGCAAGATCCCCTGGAGAAGGGAATGGCAACCCACTCCAGTATTCTTGCTTGGAGAACCCTGTGGACAGCGGAGCCTGGCGGCTACAGTCCATAAGATAGCAAAGAGTTGGATACGCCTGAGCGACTGAGCATGCACACAACTGAAATACAGAATTTCCTTCAATTATAAATGACAACAAAAGGTCAAATCCTGACCAGTGTGGTGTTACTGGTACCTGTGATATATCTCTTCTCGAAATCTTAGGTATTTGTATATCATATTACAGTTGCCACTGATTTTTCAAAATGTCATTTATACTCATCACTACTTTGCCCTTATGATAAATAGACCTGCCATGAGGTCTTGTTATTTACTGTCAAAAAAGCACATATAATATTAGTATAGACCCCACTTGTTTATAATAATTGGAAAATAAATCTAAATATAATTGGTTCCCTTTGTAATTCTATACATTTTGCTTTATGAATTTAGGAAGAGGTCCTTAGGCTTTACCTGACTGCCCATTTGGTTCACAGCAGCACAAGAAAATGTATTAACCTCTAGAGACTGGAAAGCTTTCTGGGTAAGAGCGGCAATTTCCACCTAGACCACAGGAGGGAACTATTTCCCAACTAATGCTTTAAAAGATCACAGCAGGGATTTTTCTCATTCCTCTTTTAACTCTTGTTCTAAAATTGGTTCCAGTTTTTTCCGTTACTGTTAACAATGTAATTGAGGCCCCGTGATGAGGCTCTGAAGCTGATATCCGGCCATGAGCTGAGGCATCTAGGCGTTGTGAGTCTAGGAAGATGTGATAAGAAAAACCGAGTCTCTTACAGATGAGAACTTGTTTAGTGCCCACAGCTCGTTTGCTGTCTCTCCCTATTCCCAACCCTGCAAACAAAACAAAACAAAACACACAACCAAATTTATGAAGGAGAGAGTGTACTTGTCTTGTTGTTCTGGTAGGAACAGACGCTCCGTTAGGACAGAAGCAAAGCTGAAGGGTTTTCATTAAGTCAGCGGCTGTCGGAAGTGGCTGCACTTGTGTGTGTCGGGGGAGGGCAGAGACGGGAGATGGAGTAGGAGGGAGGGACTTCATTATTTATTTCTTTTAAACTTTTTTATTTTATATTGGAGTAGAGCTGATTAACAATGTTGTGGTAGCTTCAGGTGCACAGCAGAGCAACTCAGCCACACATAAACGTGTATCCATTTTCCCCCAGACCCTGGGAGGGTCTTTATACAACCGGAACTTTATAGGCACAGAGAGACTGTGATTCTATAACAAATCCCAGGACCCAGCCGGGCCTGCAACTTGGTGACATGGTGGTTGCCCCAGGGCTGATTTTAATGGGAACAATCTTACACTACGTCCTTTGACCACACACATCAGCACATAGGTCACTGGATGTATTTAAGGGCTCAGAATGGAGGTCTGAGAGTGTCTCATTGCAAAGGGCAGCAGCCACTTTTACAAATGAGCCTGGGTCAGAGGAACAGCTATGCGAACCCTCACTTACCCCCACACAGAAGTAGGGTGGGACGGGAGGAAAATGATGTGGTGGGCGGGGTCCCTACCGCAGAGGCTGGTTCTGGGCTCCAGCCACCTGCCACAGTGACTCTAAAATTAACGTGTTTGCTCTCTCTCCCTGCTCTTCTGACCTTTAAGGATTGTTGGCTGTTATTACATTTTTAAATTATAAAATATTGCTGTTCTGTGCGAAGTCGCTTCAGTCGTGTCCGACTCCTTGCAACCCCGCATGGACTGTAGCCCACCAGGCTGCTCTGTCCACGGACTTCTCCAGGCGAGAATACTGGAGTGGTGGCCTTTCCCTTCTCCAGGGGATCTTCCCAACCCAAGGATCGAACCCAGGTCTCCCACATTGCAGGTGGATTCTTTACTGTCTGAGCCACCAGGGAAGCCCTATGAAATATTAGCTTTATTTAATATCACAATATTGAATAATCTCTAGGAATATGGGTACTCCATCCCTTTTGGTTCAATATCAGCATGATTAAAAAAAATGTTTTTTGGAGTATAGTTGGTTTACAACGTTGTTAGTTTCAGGTGTACAGCAAAGTGAATTAGTTATACACACACACATAACCACTCTTAAGAGTCTTTTTCCATAAATGTCATTACAGAGTATTAAGTGGAATGCTATACAGTAGGTCCTTATTAGTTACCTGTTTTATTTATAGCAGTGTGTATATGTCAATCCCAATCTCTTGATTTATCCCTCACCCTCCTTTCCTCCCTGGTAACCGTAAGACTGTTTTCTGTAACTGTTTCTGTTTCGTAAATGAGCTCATTTGTACCATTTTTTGGGGTTCTGCATATGTGATACCATATGCTATTTGGCTTTCTCTGACTTCACTCAGTGTGACAATCTCTAGATTCATCCATGTCATTGCAAATGGCATCATTATTATTTTTTTGTAGCTGAGAAATATTCTATTGTCTGTACATACCACACCTTCTTTATCCTTTCCTCTGTCTGTGGACATTTAGGTTGCTTCCATGTCCTGGTTCTTGTAAATAATGCTGCAGTGAACACTGGGGTGCATGTGTCTTTTCGAATTATGGTTTTCTCTGGGTATCACTTCAGTTCAGTTGCTCAGTCGTGTCTGACTCTTTGAAACTCCATGAACCACAGCACACCAGGCGTCCCTGTCCATTACCAACTCCTGGAGCCCACCCAAACCCATGTCCATTGAGTTGGTGATGCCATCCAACCATCTCATCCTCTGTCACCCCCTTCTCCTCCTGCCCTCAATCTTTCCCAGCATCAGGGTCTTTTCCAATGAGTCAGCTCTGCATCAGGTGGCCAAAGTTTTGGAGTTTCAGTTTCAACATCAGTCATTCCAATGAACACCCAGGACTGATCTGCTTTAGGATAGACTGGTTGGATCTCCTTGCAGTCCATGGGACTCTCAAGAGTCTTCGCCAACACCACAGTTCAAAAGCATCAATTCTTTGGCGCTCAGCCTTCTTTATAGTCCAACTCTCACATCCATACATGACCACTGGAAAAACCATAGCCTTGACTAGATGGACCTTTGTTGACAAAGTAATGTCTCTGCTTTTCAGTATGCTATCTAGTTTGGTCATAACTTTCCTTCCAAGGAGTAAGCATCTTTTAATTTCATGGCTGCAATCACCATCTGCAGTGATTTTGGAGCCCAGAAAAATAAAGTCAACCACAGTTTCCCCATCTATTTGTCATGAAGTGATGGGACTGGATGCCATGATCTTCGTTTTCTGAATGTTGAGCTTTAAACCAACTTTTTCACTCTCCACTTTCACTTTCATCAAGAGGCTTTTTAGTTCCTCTTCACTTTCTGCCATAAGGGTGGTGTCATCTGCATATCTGAGGTTATTGATATTTCTCCCGGCAATCTTGATTCCAGCTTGTGCTTCTTCCAGTCCAGCGTTTCTCATGATGTACTCTGCATAGAAGTTAAATAAGCAGGGTGACAATATACAGCCTTGACATACTCCTTTTCCTATTTGGAACCAGTCTGTTGTTCCATGTCCTGGATCCATTTGGCTGTTACTTTGATTACGAGCACTGCTGTTTCTTTCAGTCATTCCTTCCTTCAGGTGTGCATGGGTGTCTTCATCTACTGTAGCTGACCTTTCAGGCTCCATCCTGGATGCTGAAGCCACAGCAGAGACCCAAGGGCTGTGGCTTCTAGTTTCTTACAGAACTCTGCACACTGGGTCCAGGTGACTACTCTGAACATGGTTCTTTCAGATGTATTGCTGCATGCCAGTCAGACAGGTTGTAGATTTGCTCCGAGCCTCAGTTTCCTCTTGCATAAAATAAGAAAGATATTATACCTACCTCAGGAGATTCTTGTGAGAATGAAGAAAACCAAGGGTGTGCATGGCTCATCATGCCTGGCTGTTATCACTGAGGACCATAGCTTTGTCCTCGAGTGTGTGGTGTACTTGGGGTGAGCAAATGGCCCAGAGTATGAACGGCTGCAGCTTCAGCTGGGCTTTCTGGCCCAGGTACCCCAGTAACCCAGGGAACTTAACCAGTGCCCTTCACTAACATGCCCTGTATTTATTTTGTGGGATAGCAGTGTGACACGTTGGTCATGGGCTCTGGGTGGGTATGACACTTACTAGCGGTAGGACTTGAAGTAAATCACTTGGCCTCTGTGATTCAGCTCCCCCAGATGGGAAATAGGTCCAGTAACACTTCCTGCATGAAGTGCTTATGAGCTGACACATGAAAAGCTCTTAGAATGGTCTCTGGTATGCAGTGAGTACTCAGAATTATGAGCTATTATGATTATTACTGTTATTGTCCTAGGCGACTTGCTAAATATTCTCTGATGACAAATATAAAGGTTTGCGTGGATCCATAGGGCGGTCTAGACCAGTAGTCAGCTCCGTGGACTCTGTCTCCTCGAAGGTTGACCTGAGAGCTGCCACCCTCTCCCAACTTCCCCTGTCCTTGGGATGTACCTTCCGCCCATGGCCCCACAGGGGAGCCAGTTTCAAGGACAGCCTTGAGAGAGAGTAAGGTATGGGGATCATCTGGACGGTGTATGTGACCAAAGCCAGTTAAAGCCTCTGTTTAAACTTGGAAGATTCTGGCAGGTGGGTGGGGAGATGCCCTCGACTGTGGTGCCCCAGACCAGCCTCATGTGTAAGTTCCCTGGCTTGTCACACCTGCCTCCTCCCCACCTGGAGTGGCTGCCTCTCTCCTTGGTCTATGTCTGCCCTCTGTGTATAGGGTTAGTTTTCAAAGCAGGGAGACAGGCCGGGGACCCTTTGCTGCAGTGTTTGCACCTGGTCTAACACTGCAGTGGCGCCAGTGGTAACAAATCTGCCTACAAATGCAGGAGACGTGGGTTTGGTCCCTGGGTCAGGAAGATCACCTCGAGGAGGAAATGGCAGCTCACTGCAGTATTCTTGCCTGAGATAGCCCATGGACAGAGCAGCCTGGAGGGCTACAGTGCATGGGGTTGGAAAGAGTCTGACACGACTGAGCGCACATGCACATTTGTACCTGGCCACACCTCTCCTCCAGCATCAAAATACAAAGAAACTATATGGGGCTAAAAATAACTGTGTTGCACATGCAGTTAGGGCAAATTCTGGATAAAAGATACAAAGAGACTGAAAAACCCAACCGCCACTTTTGAAGAGCCTGGAGCAAAAGCAGGTATTGTGCATGCCCTCTGCACACACCACCTAAAGGGTGGGCAAACCTTCTAAGCACCCCTCTGGTCTGACCCCTACCCTCACTCCATGTAAGGAATGAGCTTGCCTCCCCCC
This sequence comes from Bos javanicus, assembly GCF_032452875.1. Taxonomy (NCBI): domain Eukaryota; kingdom Metazoa; phylum Chordata; class Mammalia; order Artiodactyla; family Bovidae; genus Bos; species Bos javanicus. Next base: position 8,162,670 of record NC_083889.1, read on the forward strand.
ACCACCCCGCCACCCCACCAAGGGAGTGAGAGAGCAAGGGACTGCTGTTTGTTCTTGCCCCACCTCTTCTGCAGCAGGGGCCCCAGTAGAACCTCGCCTGAATTTCTTATCTGGCCTCCGATCAATTTCTATTGATTGAGGAAGGCCAGGAACCCTGGTTGGTAACACTAGCACCTGCTCGTGGGGATGGGAGGGTGATGCTGGTCCAGTGGGTGGTGATGGGTGTGAGTTGAGTGATGGAGGTCTAGGCAGGGAATGGTGATGAGTAGCTGGTGATGATGGTGGGGCGATGGGTTGGCAGCGATGGTGCCCAGGCTCCAGGAGGACTGTGTGGTGGGGTAGGAGGGCTGACCCTTCCCTCTGACTCCCTGGAGGCCCTCCACGCTGTGAGATAAAACAGGGCCAAGTTCAGGAACCAGGTGTGTCCCCGATTCCAGTGCAGATCAGGTGCAGAGAAACCACACGACACCGGGCAGTTCCCGCTCAGGAGCCTGGGTGCTCCCCCCGCCACCATCAGTCCTGGCCGGGCTGGCATTCTGAGCAGCAAGGCGAGTGTGGTTTGAGGGCTAAGACTTGTTTCACTCACTTTTGAACATGCCTACATTGACAGTCTCACCTCATATTCAGTTTTTTTTTTCCTCTGAGAAATCACAGGGACTTTAAAGATATTGTATGAATGTTTCTTATAACATCCCTTTGATGTTAAGGTCAGGTAAGAGAACCCTACTTTCCAGGTGACAAAATTGAGGTGATTCTGCAAGTCACATGTTTCTTAAACTATTGAGAGGCGGTGTCTGGTTTACAACACTTTCCTGTGGCTGCAGAATTAATTTTTGTTGGGAAAAAAAGAGAAAGGGGCCATTTTGTTCTATTTCAACCTCCCCTCAACTATGGCAAAAAAGACGACAAGAAAAAGTCTCTTCTCTTCCAGAGAGTCCTGCTGGGCCCCTTCTTTCCTGTGTATATCTATGACCCTGTTTCCTTTCTGATGAGAGCGAGGTACTGGGCTGTGGGGTCTGGTATTGTACGAGGGAGTGGGGAAATGGGAGCAGAGAAGACATTTTCTTTTTTTTTTTTAAATTTTATTGAGGTGTAGTCAATTTACAAGGTTGTGTTAATTTCAGGCATACAGCAAGGTGATTCAGTTATATGTATATAGTCATATTCTTTTTCATACTCGTTTCCACTGTAGGTTATTTTGAGATCCTGAGTAGAGTTCTCTGTGTTATACAGTAGGTCTTTGTTGATTATCTATTTTATATATATTAGTGTGTATCTGTTAATCCTAACCTCCTAATTTATCTCTCCTAATTTATCTCTCTTTCACCCTTGGTAACCACAGTCCATTCTCTATGTCTGTGAGTCTCTTTCTGTTTTGTATATAAGCTCGTTTGTATCACCCTTTTAAGATCCCACACATATGCGATGTCATATGATATTTGTCTTTCTGTCTGACTTAAGAAGTTTTCATTTTTAAATTTTGGTGAGCGAGTGGTGTTTGTACTACCCTCGTCATCTAGGGAACCATTTCAGAGAGGGGAAAAAAAAAACCCACCTAAGCTGTCTTTGAAAAAAAAATATTTGCTCCACATTCCATAAAGCTGAGCAAAATCACATTTTCCTTGTGAGAGCAGTTGCGGTTTTGTGCAGAGAACCTTGGAAGATGGACTGTGGCCGCCTTTCCTGGCGGTGTCCTGTCGAGCCAGGACCAGGAGAAGTGAAGCTGGCCTGCACGTCCATGTGTTTAAACTGGAAAAGAAATAGAAAGGGGCATTTCAGCAAACGCTGCTCTCCACAAGCCTGCTTCGTGGCACTGTTACCGGTGCGTGTTAAACCTCAGCCCTAGGCTGCCAGCAGCCCCTCTGACGCCTCTTTGCAGACACTTTATGGATGTGATTTAATCCTCAGGACTCTTCCTTTCTTTCCTCTGCTGAAGGAGCTCGGTGCTCTCAACTCATTAACTTGTGCTCCTGTTATTTGCCTGCGGTTGCAGTCCTCTTCTGCAATAACGTGGCGTCTTGTTGTCAGGGGAGGTTCCAGCCACAGAGGTGGCCTCTACGGGCCATTGGCAGTGATGGCAACGTTGCAAATTTAAGAAGAGCGCACACGGCAAAAATGAAAAGCAGCAGGGCAAGTGCTGATGAAGAAGGACTTTCTAATATTCCCGTCCTGTGGTTCCACGTGATGTGTGCGCCGGGAAGGGGGAAGAGTTAGGACCATTTTGGTGCTTAGGGTTGAGATTCTTAGAGGTCTAGCCATGGCTTTGTGATGTGGGGTCTTTAAAAGAATATTTATTAAAAAAAATTTTGGCCATGTGTGGCACGTGGTATGGGGTGTTACTCCCCCCGCCAGGGATTGAACCTGGGTCACTGCATTGAAAGTGCCAAGTCCTAACCTCTGGGCTGCCAGGGAACTCCCAGTGGTGGTTGGTCTTGGGGCATTTGTTTCAAAGACACCCAAGGGACCTGTTCAGTGCAGAGGAAGACATGGACCTCATCATGAGGGAATGAGCAGGCCTTTTAGGAGAGAGGTAGCGAGATGGTGGAACCAAGGAGAAATGTTACAGCAGAATGTTCCAGATAGTAGATGTCCATGGGAGGGGAGATTAGCTCTGCTGGATTGGAGCAGATCAAAGAGAAAGAGATTGTCACCAACCACTTGGCAAGGGCCCCAGGAATGCACATGGAGTCGGACTTGGGTTCGTAAGCTGCTACGTGAAGAGAAAACACGCACCCCAGGGAACCATGCAGTGCTGGGTAAGAATGGCTCAGAGGGGCATCACAGTGGCTTTGGGCTTGTGTTTGGCGATTTGAGTACAAGGAAGTGGGGTTTATTCTGGGATAGTGTTGTTAGAAAGAGGGGCAGTTTGATGATTGGGCATCTTAATACCTTTTGTCTAAGAGATGGGAGGAATGGAGTGAGGAATAGAGACGTTCTTGAAAAAGAAGCCATGGCAGCTTTCTTCAACCCCAGGAGGGGAGATGTGGTCCTTTTCCTGGTTGCACAGTGTCTCTGTTTCTCTCTCTATTCAGGTATGATATCCATGTGGTATGGTGTTGATATTCTATGAAATTGTTTATCAAGGGGACGTCACAACCTAGCTGGTAGCAGCTGGGCCAGTGACTAGCTGAAGGCTCCCAGGGCTGCTTTTATTTTTCTCAAAATACTGGGTCTGGGCCCTGAAGGATGGGTAGGAGTTTTCCAGGTCAAAAAGGGAAGCCATCTCCTACAGGGAGAGGGTGGGACTGGTTGAGAGAGAGGGCAGTGTGGAGTATCACAAGAGGCTGAGGACTCTGTGGGTGGCTTGGGAACCAGACAGGAGGATGTGTGTGGGAAACAGGGGAAGAAAGGCTCCGAGTCCAAGCCGGCCAGGTGGGAAGGGCTTTGGAGAAGCTATGGAGCTACAGCTACAGCGCTCAGCTGTAGCCCAGCTACGGAGCTTTGACTCCTCTTTTGGCCATCTTCATCAGAGTACTCAAGTCAGAGTGGCTGGTGGACAGGTGTTCATGACTTAGGATGACCTTCATTCTTTCTGCACGTGTTTCTTTCCTTCACACCCTGTACAGCCATCAAAGCCCAAAAGGATCACTACCCAAAGTAGGGATATCCTTCGAGGAATCCAGGTATGCTCTCTTGCAGTAACTCTTGGGCTACTATAGGCACTGAGCCGAAAGGCTTCTCCCTGCACGTTTGGTCTGCTCCCCTGCTTCCCCAAGGGGAGCCTGAGGCCACATACGGCAGCATACTGGCTTGAGATTCCACAGTGAATCCTGAAAGGATGATTGACCTCATATCTCCTGCTGCCTTGTCTCTGCTCTTTCAGAGTGTGCCTGAGTTGATGCTTATTCACCAGAGTAAATATTGGGGCTCCACCTGGCTGGGTCACTGCAGAGACACTCTTCCCCCCACTATACACAAAGATAAAATGCAGCAGCCAGAGGTAATTGAGAAGGAATTCCATTGTGACAGGACCCTGCTGGCGACCTTTCAGGGGCTGTGATTCCTAAGCTCTAATAACACTTCCAAAGGCCTTTTCTTCTCACGTGATCTCTGTGCCAACACCTACCTGGCTCCCTTATCGCAGTCCGGGGCTGGGTCTTCTCCTGCTCCTTCCTTCCTCCCATCTGCTTCTTTCTGAAATGGACTGGCCTGGCCTTTCTGTCCAAAGCCCCCATCCCATCCTCCTTTTTCTCAGCGCCCGTCCCACCTTTATATCAACCAGATTGTGTCTGGTTACATGTTGCAGAACCTCACTACAGTGGCTAAAACAAGTACCAGGTTTCTTCTTCTCCCTCCAGAAAAGTCCATCGCAGGTGTTCTGCAGCTGGAGCAGCAGCTCCTTCTGCTTTTCTGCTCTGCCATTGAGGCCGTGTAGCTTTCTTCATTCTCACAGATGGATGCTGCACCTTCAGGCATCATATTTGTATTCCAGGCCAGAAGAGGGAAGTGGACGAAGGCAGAAGACATATGCCTGATGAATGATTTCTCTATTATTATTTTTTATTGAAGTATAGTTGGTTACAGTGTTGTATTAGTTTCTGGTGTACAGCAAAGTGATTCAGATACACACACACAACACACACATAGAGAGAGAGCTTCCCAGGTGGCTCAGTGGTAAAGAATCCGCCTGCCAACACAGGAGATGCAGGAGACCTGGGTTCGATCCCTCAGTTGGGAAGATGTCTTGGAGGAGGAAATGGCAACCCACTCCAATATTCTTGCCTGGAGAATCACATGGATGGAGGAGCCTGGGGGGAGCTACAGTCCATAGGGTCGCAGAGTTGGATATGACTGAGCAACTAAACATGCTTATATATAAATATAAATACATAAACATATAAGTACAAGTATATATACATGTAAAAATAAGTGTATATATATACACATACTCTTCCACTATGGTTTATTACAGGCTATTGAATAAAGTTCCCTGTGCTATACAATAGAACCTTGTTGTCTATGTATTTTATATATAGTAGTTTGTGGGAGAAGGCAATGGCACGCCACTCCAGTACTCTTGCCTGGAAAATCCCATGGACGGAGGAGCCTGGTGGGCTGCAGTCCTTGGGGTCACAAACAATTGGACACAACTTGGAAAGTGAGGAAAGCTTCACTTTCACTTTTCACTTTCATGCATTGGCGAAGGAAGTGGCAACCCACTCCAGTGTTCTTGCCTGGAGAATCCCAGGGATGGGGGAGCCTGGTGGGCTGCCGTCTATGGGGTCGCACAGAGTCGGACACGACTGAAGCGACTTAGCAGCAGCAGTAGCAGCAGCAACCTCCTTCCTTCTTTGGTAACCATAAGTGTTTTTTCTACCTCAGTGAATCTGTTTCTGCTTTGTTCTCAGGTGGCGCTAGTGGTAAAGAACCCACTGCCAGAGCAGGAGTCATAAGAGATGTGGGTTCGATCCCTGGGTTGGAAAGATCCCCCCTGGAGGAGGACACAGCAACCCACTCCAGTATTGCCTGGAGAATCCCATGGACAGAGGAGCCTGGTGGGCTACATAGTGTTGCAAAAAGTTAGACTCAACTGAGTTGATTTAGCTCCTGAGGTTGTATTTTGGATTCCACCTAGAAGTGTTATCTGGGATTGGTGATGGACAGGGAGGCCTGGCGTGCTGCGATTCATGGGGTCGAAAAGAGTCGGACACGACTGATCGACTGAACTGAACTGAACTGAACTGAGAAGTGTTATTATATGAAATTTGTCTTTCTTTGTCTGACTTCTTCACTTAGTATGATCATCTCTAGGTCCATCCATGTCGATGCAGATGGCATTATTTTGTTCTTTTTGATGGCTGAGTAATATTCCATTGTATCTATGTACTACATCTTCTTTATTTCTTAAAATAAAGCATATAGGAACTCAAAGAATCATTGATCCACATTCTAAAATTCAACCTTTGTGTCTTCAAAATCATTTGATGTCCTTTTAATTCTTGTTTGTTCAATCGAGCTCCTGTGCACTCAGCTAAAACAATGTAGAGGAGGACTTTAAAATAGTGATGAAGCCCTTATCCTCAAAAAGCTCACTACAGTTACAAAGTTATGACAGAAAACTTCACACAGAACTTCTGTATTTCTTTATATCAGGAAAACAATTACTTTCCCAGAAGCCCCTCGCATTAGATTACCACCTGCATCTCATTAGCCAGAAATGGTCACATGGTCATCACTAGTAGCAAGGGATCCTGGGGAAGTAAGTTTTCACCTTCCAACCCTGAGAAAAAAAAATCAGGGTCATGTTAATAAAGACAGAAAGAATAGATATTGTATAAGGATTTGGCAATGTCTGGTATACACATCCTCTAGATTTTGTATCACAAGAATTTGGGCATCTAGTTTGGCAGAAACAGGCTCTTGTCCATGTTGGGTTGGGGGAGAGAAGCTGATGGAGCAAAGTTAACCCAGTGTGAATTAGCATTTACTTAAACAAGCATGATTCATTCTAGAACACATTGATTTGTTCTTATTTTGTAACATCTTAACCTTTTAAAAAATCACTTTATTTTTTTATTTTTTAAAGAGAGCTTGGGCATAGGCTATTTAATTAGTTAATTGATTATAGCCGTGCCCTGGGGCATGTGGGATCTTATGTCCCCACCAAGGACTGAACCTACACCCCCTGCTTTGGAAGCAGGAAGTCTTAACCACTGGACTGCTAGGGAAGTCCCTTTAAAAATAAGTTAGAAATCTAAATAGACATTTAGGATATGTTACCTACAAAGAAATGAAATATTTCTTCTTAATGCATTCTACTCAACATCAGGGCTTTGCTCTGAGATAATTCAATTCCAAGAAGACAAGTTGCCAAATGTATTCTACTTAGAGTTGCTTTTCTCTTATTATGCACTAAAATAAAATAGTTACAGAGAACAAAAACACCAAGCTCTTGGTACTATAATATCAATTCTCTTTTTTGTCATTGTGCACATAGGCATTTGATGTTACTACAGTGGGTGCATACCAGTCGGTAGCGATCTGTTCTTTTCCACTTAACATTATCTTATTAACAGGGCTTTATGGAGTGACAGTTCATATGATTATTTTTAGTGACAGTGTAATATTCTGATATGCTAGAGCTCGTTTAGCTATTCCCCTTTGATCAGATGTTAATATTTAACAACTGATACCTCATTAATATCGTTTAGTCAGGAGAGACCAGGCTATAGAAACAGCCTATGTACTTAAGATCCCTGCTGGGCCCAGCATTTGCCCTTGTTGCTGGTTTTAGAGTAGCCAGGGGTCTCTTTGCTGCTGGTGGGGGATTTGGTATGAATATTTAGTAACTGATATAGAAGGATGGCAGCAATTCAATGCTGTGCTTGGTCGCTCAGTCGTGTCTGACTCTTTGCGATCGCATGGACTGTAGCCTGCCAGGTTCCACTGTTTATGGGGATTCTCCAGGCAAGAATGCTGGAGTAGGTTACCATGCTGCCATGCCCTCCTCTGGAGGGATCCCCCAACCCAGGGATCGAACCCAGGTCTCCCGCATTGCAGGCAGATTCTTTACCATCTGAGCCACCAGGGAAGCCCAATAATTCAATAACCAGTTGTAAATAGGCTTTTTTTTGGCTACACTAGGTCTTCATTGCAGTCTACTTCTCTTGTTGTGGTGAGAGGGCTTCTCTTGCCATGCTCGGGCCCTAGAGTGCACAGGCTCAGACTGTGGCTCTCAGTCTCTCTAGTTGCGGTGCATCAGATTAGCTGCCCATGGCAGGTGGGCTCTTAGTTCCCTGACCAGGGATAGTGGCTAAGAATCTGCCTTGCAATGCAGGGGACCAGAGAAGTCCCCTGTAAATTAGCTTTAAGTGCGTAGTAAGCCATTCCAAAGCATAGTGACTTAAAAAAAATACATCCCAACACATTAAGCTCATGATTCTGTGGTTCTGCAATTTGTGCTGGGCTTTGAGCGGTTCTGCTGGTCCAGACTAGGGTCAGTCGTGTGCCTGTGGTTTGCTGCCGGTCAGTTAGCCTGTCTGCCTCTGGGTGTTTCAGGTCCCCTTGGGTGATAGAGGTGACCTGACCGTATGTATTTCATCTTCCAGAAGGCTAGATGTAACTTTCCACATGGCTGGGTGAGCATTCCATAAAAAAGGAGCAAAAAAACACCCAAGGACTCCTGAGGCCCAGGCTTGGAATGGGAACGATGTCAATTCTGCCACACTTAATTGGCCAAAGCAAGTCCCAAGGTCAGCCTCAAGGACAAAGAAATACTCTCCACCTCTGGAAGGAAGATGCTGCACAATCATCACACTGAAAAGAGTATGGATACAGGGAGGAGCATCTTTGGGCCATTTTTGCAAAAACCAACAGGCTGTTGTGTAGCAGAATGGCAGACTAAGTGTCACTCTGTTAGAAATGAAGCATTTATAGTATGTATTATTCTGGACATTACATGTATTACTGCTGTGAATATATTATATTCTTCCTGATGATTTTGGCATTCTTGACATTAGAAGAATGCTTATAAAGGGGATCAGGGTTGGAAGACTTTCACTCATTCTGAATCATTCATTCGGCATCTCTGTGCACAAGGTCGGGGAGGGGCAGAAGCGTTGGGCACATTTGTTGGAGTCCAGTAGGGAAGATACACGGCGGAGGACAGCCCAGCGTGGACTGTGGTTTCTGCTCTGGCAGGGATATGTGTGGAGGGGTCTTGGCCCAGGGGGAGGGATGTGGGTGGAGCGTGTGTGTGTGTGTGTGTGTGTGTGTGTGTGTGTCTGTGTAAGGCAAGGCATCCCAGGGGTAGGTAATGACTGACTTTATTTTATTTATTTCTTTTTATTTCTGACTGTTTGATTGTGACTGATTAATTGGCCGAGTCGTGAGCCTTGCGGGATCTCAGTTCCCTGGCCAGGGATTGAACCTGTGCCCCCTGTAGTGACGGCGCAGAGTCCTCACCGCAGAACCACCAGGAAGTTCCCTGTAATGACTGGCTTTAGATTTGAAAAATGAGTCAGCCAGATGAGGAATGTGGTGAAGAGTGAATTCCAGGAAGCACAAGGCGTTTCTTTCACCCAGATAATCAGTGAGGGCACTCTGGGGCAGGGAGTGAGCCAGAGGGGGGTTGCACTGAAAAGCCGGGCCAGGTCCCAAGTGCCTTCAGCCTGCCTTTGACCTTTGTCTTGGAGGCAGTGCAGGGCCGCTGGTGACTGCACGTTTTATTGTGAGGGTTCTCAGGACTGGAGCTGAAGAAGTGACTGACCAGCGCAAGCTATTTGATTCCCTGCGGTTGGGAGCTAGCTCTTGTCCTAGAAGCAAAGGAAGAATCATTTTTTTTTTTTGCTTTTGCTTTTTTTGTGGCCATGCCTAGAGGCATGAAGGATCTTAGTTACCCCACCAGGGAGTGAACCCATGTCTGCTGCAGTTCTGCAGTGGAAACATGGAGTTTTAACCACTAGACCGCCAGGGAATTCCCTAGACTCACTTTTCTTCTCTGAACACACCTTGGTTCTCTGTGAAATCACACCAGGAGAAATAAACATGGCCTCACTCTCACATCTTCCATCAAGATAAGATGTAGATGGAACAGCGATTTAAGTATTAAAAAAATAAGGTCATAAAGTATTAGTAGAAAATATGAAAATGGTTTTAATCTCAAAGTGGACAAGACTTGCCCAGAAGTCATAAGAAAAGAGATGGATGTATTTAACTACATAAAGCAAAAATAGAAATAAAAAACACCTGCATTGCAAAAAACCACCATATGCAAAGTTAAAAAAAAAAATACCAGCAGATTAGGAAAAAATATTTGCAATGTGGCAGCCCTGCTATCTGGTAATTTAGTTTTTCCTCCCTGGGTCACAAAGATCCCTGGAGTAGGAAACGGCAACCCACTCCAGTATTCTTGCCTGGAGGATCTCATGGACAGAGGAGCCTGGTGTGCTACATACAGTTCATGGGGTCGCAAAGGGTCGGACACGACTGAGCGACTAACATGTAACATTATTTTGTTGAAACCATTTTTTTCTTACTGTTTCAAAATATCATCTTTATCGTATGTTAAATGTTTATTTGTAAATCTTTTGGGGAGGGGGCTTTAAATTCTGTTCCTTTAATCTGTCTGTCTATCCTTTCACCTGCTAGTACCATATTAACTTAGTCACTGTAGTATTGTGTGTGTGTGCGTGCGCGTGTGCTCAGTCGTGTCCAGCTCTTTGTGGCTCCATGGACTATATAGCCCACCATGCTCCTTTGTCCATTTGGAATTTTCCAGGTTAGAATATTGGAATGGATTGCCATTTCCTACTCCAGGGGATCTTTCTGACCCAGGGATCGAACCCAGGTTTCTTACAGCTCCTGCACTGGCGGGCAGATTCGTTACCACTAGCGCCACCTGGGAAGCCCCATAGTATTATAGTGTATCTTAATATCTGGCAGTCTCTCACGTTACTTTTATTTTTTATTGAAGTAGAGTTGATTTACAGTGTTGTGTTAATTTTAGGTGTACAGCGCAGTGATTCAGCTAAACATATATACATATAAGTGTATGTGTGTGTATGTGTGTTTCTTATAGGTTACTACAAAATATTGAATATGGTTCCCTGTGCTATACAGTAAGTCCTTGTTGGTTATTTGTTTTATATATAGCGGTGACTATTTCAGTTCAGTTCAGTTCAGTCGCTCAGTCGTGTCCGACTCTTTGCGACCCCATGAATCGCAGCACGCCAGGCCTCCCTGTCCATCACCAACTCCCAGAATTCACTCAGACTCATCGAGTCGGTGATGCCATCCAGCCATCTCATCCTCTGTCGTCCCCTTCTCCTCCTGCCCCCAATCCCTCCCAGCATCAGAGTCTTTTCCAATGAGTCAACTCTTCGTGTGAGGTGGCCAAAGTACTGGAGTTTCAGCTTTAGCATCATTCCTTCCAAAGAACACCCAGGACTGATCTCCTTTAGAACGGACTGGTTGGATCTCCTTGCAGTCCAAGGGACTCTCAAGAGTCTTCTCCAACACCACAGTTCAAAAGCATAAATTCTTCGGCGCTCAGCTTTCTTCACAATGCAACTCTCACATCCATACCTGACTACTGGAAAAACCACAGCCTTGACTAGACGGACCTTTGTTGGCAAAGTAATGTTTCTGCTTTTCAATATGCTGTCTAGGTTGGTCATAACTTTTCTTCCAAGGAGTAAGTGTCTTTTAACTTCATGGCTGCAGTCACCATCTGCAGTGATTTTGGAGCCCAGAAAAATAAAGTCTGACACTGTTTCCACTGTTTCCCCGTCTACTTCCCATGAAGTGATGGGACCAGATGCCATGATCTTCGTTTTCTGAATGTTGAGCTTTAAGCCAACTTTTTCACTCTCCTCTTTCACTTTCATCAAGAGGCTTTTTAGTTCCTCTTCACTTTCTGCCATAAGGGTGGTGTCATCTGCATATCTGAGGTTACTGATATTTCTCCCAGCAATCTTGATTCCAGCTTGTGCTTCTTCCAGCCCAGCGTTTCTCTTGATGTACTCTGCATAGAAGTTAAATAAGCAGGGTGACAATATACAGCCTTGACGCACTCCTTTTCCTATTTGGAACCAGTCTGTTGTTCCATGTCCAGTTCTAACTGTTGATTCCTGACCTGTATATAGGTTTCTCAAGAGGCAGGTCAGGTGGTCTGGTATATCAATCCCCAAATCCTAATTTATCCCTCTCCCCTCTTTCCCCTTTGGTGACTGTAAGTTCATTTTCTGTGTCTGTGCACCTGTTTCTCTTTTCACATGCTTTAAAATTTTTTTAGATTATTTTTGGCTGCCCTGGGTCTTCGTTGCTGCACATGTGCTTTCTCTGGTTGTGGCGAGCGAGGGCTACACTTTGTTGGGGTACACGGGCTTCTCACTGCAGTGGCTTCTCTTGTTGCAGAGCATGGGCCCTAGCATGTGGGCTCAGTAGTCGTGGTGCACCAGCTTAGTTACTCTGAGGCATGGGGCATCCTCCTGAACCAGGGATCGAACCCATGGCCCCTGCATCGCAAGGCGGACTCTTAACCACTGGACCACCAGGGAAGTCTTTTCAAATGTCTACTTTTCAAAGGTCTGCTTTTTAAAGGGATTTCCTGTTTGAGAATATGGTACGTTTTCTCATTTGTGCAAGTCCTTTTTTGGTGTGCATCCCTCAGGGGCAATTTAAATTTTGTTCACATCAACTTTGCACATTTAGGTTATTTCTGTATATTTTATCCTTTTTGGTTATTACAAATGAGATTTTCTTCCTTAATAATCTAACTGGCTATTAAATTCTTTGTATTAATTTTGTAGTCATCCAACCTACAAAAAATTTGTATTGTTTTGGGCTTTTATTAGTTAGTAATCATACCAACTACAAAGACAAATAACTTTGCTTCCACTTTTAAATTCTTTGTACTTTATATTTCTGTTTATTATTGATTGCATTGCTTAGTATTTTCAGAACCATTGTAAATAATGGGCTTCCCAGGTAATGTTAGTAGTAAAGAACCTGCCTGCCAATGCAGGAGATGTAAGAGACTCAGGTTCAATCCCTGAGTTGGGAAGATCCCCTGGAGGGAGGGCACGGCAACGCACTCCAGTATTCTAGATTGGAGAATCCCATAGACAGAGGAGCCTGGAGGGTTACAGTCCAGGGGTCACAAACAGTCGGAAGCCACTAATCGACTTAACATGCATGTACTATGGTGGACATTCTTGTTTTGTTCCTGGCTTTCATGGAGTGCTTCTTGTGTTTTCCCATTAAACATGAGGCTGGTTTAAAAGTTGAAATAGATATTTATCTATTATAATACATGAGGGAAGCATCCGTCATTAATAGCCTTTGCTGTGGCCAATTCCTTCGGCTAGTCAAGTATCTGTGTACCTTTTCCCTACATAGAGCCTCCCCACCCCTTAACTGGGGGCAGAGTCCCATTTGGTTCTGCTTCTCTGTGAAAGGCCAGGATCTCTGGGTGAGGCATGGTCCTGCCCGTCAGATCAACACAGTCTTCCCTTGGGACTTCCCTTGTGGTCCAATGGCTAAGACTCTGCATTCCGATGCCGGGGTCCCAGGTTCAACCCCTGGTCAGGGAACTAGATCCTGCATGCTGCAACTAAAGAGCCTGTGTGCCACAACTAAGCCCCGGAGCAACCAAATAAAGAAATATTTAAAAAGAGAAGATAGTCTTCTCCTGATTTGTTTTTCAGAAATTGTCAGATGGTCTGATCTTCATTTTATAAGAGATTTGTTTTTTCAACCCACAATATAAGATCAAGTTTAGAATCATAATTTATTTAGTCAAATTTCTGTTTTTTTTTTTTAAACAAAATTATTATTGAGGTTGTGTCTGAGAGGGAACAATATATACCAGAAGTGAAAATAATGAAGAACCTTAAACTTTTTACAGATAAAATATTCAGCTCTTTATTGAAGAGCTTTGGCTCTGAATGTCCCAGCACGAATCATACAGACTCACTTGGTGGAGATATCTGAGTACCAACAGAAAGCAGGCTGTTTCTTCAGAGCATTTCCCCCCACACCAGCGAAAAAAGATAGTCTTCCTTGATCTGGTGGTCTTTGAACTAAAAGGGAAGTGATCTAACCACAGCATGGCCAATATGTAGTAACTCAGTGGACACAAGTTAATACAACATGAACCCCATGTTGGAAAGGGAAAATGGGCAATATGGTAGACACCGGTCTATGGCAGAGATCACACTGGACTTCAGGCTTCCCTGGTGGCTCAGTGGTAAAGAACCTGTTTGCCAGTGCAGGAAATGTAAGAGACGTGAGTTTCATCCCTGGGTTGGGAAGATCCCCTGGAGAAGGGAATGGCTATGCACCCAAGTATTCTTGCCTGGACAGTCCCCATGGACAGAGGAGCCTGGTGGGGCTACAGTCCATAGGGTCACAGAGAGTCGGACACGACTGAGCGACTTAGCATGGTGAATGTTCTCTTTTCTGTCTGTAGAATGCATTTCATTGGTGAGTCCATTTGGACCACCTTTTTCTGCTCTCTGAGAAAATTCATTGTCCTCTGAAATTCCCACTTCTGCCTAGGGAAACTAACTTTCTTATCTTTTATCCTTCAAGGCCATAAAAGTACTGACTTCCAGCCAACTTAGATTGCTGGCCACAGACAAAAAGTCCCTCTCCTAGCAGAATTATATCCCCTTCCATCTGTGTTTGTGACTGGCTGGCTCTCTACTGAGTTCATCACTCTCGTAACGTTGGGTGGAAGGAGAGAAAAAGACAGCATGTTTTTTTCCCATAGTTTGTATATTAACACATATATATGGAATCTGCAAAGAGTTCTGATGATTCTATGGGCAGGGCAGCAAAGGAAACACAGACGTAAAGAACAGACTTTGGACACAGTGAAGGAAGGAGAGGGTGGGATTATTTGAGAGAATAGCATTGAAATGTACACATTGCCATCTGTAAAATAGATGGCCAGTGGGAGTTTGCACTCCCAAAGGAGCCCAAAACCATCGCTCTGTGACAACCTGGAGGGGTGGAGGGTGAGGGAGGTGGGAAGGGGTACAAGAGGGAGGGGACATATGTATACCTATGGCGGATTCATGTTGCTACATGGCAAAAACCATCACAATATTATAAAGTATTACAAATTAAAGATAACATATACATTTTATACAAAGGTAATAAATACTCAAAATACAAAAAAAAAAAATTTTTGGAATTTTCCCCAGTGCTTCACCTTCACTGGCAGGTTGTCTGTCTTCCAAGAAACCACCAGTGATGGTTTAATGAAGAGCTTTGCATGGAATAGCAAGGGATCAGATGACCAGCTTGTGAGGCCATATTTTATGCGAGATATTCACCATTGCTCGGTACCTCTTTTTACTCAACAGTGTTAAAAATGTAAAATATGACACATGGTGATTGTAGTGCGCCCTCGCTGTAAGATGAAAATCAATTTCAGAGATGTTAAAATGGGCAAAAAATGTGCACCTTAGAGTGTGATAAGATACCACGTCTGTACCTTTAAAAAAAAATTCTTTATTAAAAAAATCCATTTATTTATTTGGCTGCGTCAGGCATTAGCTGTAGCACGGGGACCTTCGTTGCATCGTGCGGACCTCGCTGGTTCACGCCCTCTCTGGTTGTGGTGCGCAGGCTCAGTAGTTGTGACGTGAGGGCTTAGTTGCCCTGTGGCACATGGAACCTTCCCAGACCGGGAATCGAACCCGTGTCCCCTGCACTGCAAGGCAGATTCTTAACTACTCGCCCGCCAGGAAGTCCCTCAGGTCTGCACCTTTGCCCTGGGCCGTCCCACCAGCTCTGCCTGGATAGCATCTCGTGTATCCTCTGCTACCTGCGGCTCCCCACCTGCGGGAAAGGAGTTTTGTTTCAGTTAGGGTGAATTGTTGTTCTGTCGTCTTCTAAGCTCCTTCTCCACTTGTGTCCCAGGTGGCTGCTCCAGCACCGGGAGCCATAACCACTGCTCTAGTAGCAGAAAGGAGGGAAGGGAATATACATGGGCATTCTCCTTCCCTCTAAGTGTATGTCCAGGAAGTTGCTCAGACCATTTCTGCTTTATATCAACACTGTGTGCAGCTTAGTTACACACTCACCTGGGAGAATGTAATTTTGTTCTAGATTGCCAAGTCCCCTGCTAATATTCAGGCATTTGATTACTGTGGAAGGAAAGGATGAAACTTGGGGACAACTATTATGGAGTATTTTATCACTGACCTTGTTTATTTTTTTACTTTTCGGCTGTGCAGCACAACTTGTGTGTTCTTAGTTCCCTGACCAGGGATCGAACTTGGGATTCCCGAAGTGAGAGCACCAAATTCCAACCAGTGGATGGCCAGGGAAGTCTCTCAACTAACTGTTTCTAAAGGTTTATAAGATAGTCTGTGAAAAAGTTCTCTTTATTACGAATGAAATCATCCTAAGAATGTACACGTGTATGTGTGTTTAGTCGCTCAGGCGTGTCCCCCTCTTTGTGATCCTTTGGACTCCAGCCTTCGGTGTTCCTCTATTCATGGAATTTTTCAGGCAAGGATACTGGAGTGGGTTGTCATTTCCTCCTCCAGGGGATCTTCCCAACCTTGGGATTGAACCTGCGCCTCCCATGCCTCCTGCATTGCAGGCAGATTCTTTACCTGCTGAGTCATCATTAAATGCCTTTTAAGCATCTCTGGAGATGATTAACTCCCAGCCCCCAACTCAGTCTGAGCCCCTTCTCCATAGGACATGGACTGTCACCCTGAAGTCTGTAGCAGCTTTGCACAGCAGAATCAAGCATTCGTTTCTGTGATTCCTTAGTTCAAATCTGGCTCCAGTAGCAGCGGATCTTACCAGAGTGACCACCGGGAGTCTAGCACCTAACTCGGAACCTGATACCTAGTGGGCACTCAGTAATTTCCAAAGAATACTCGAGTGAACAAGCAGTTTGTGTTTTGTCTGAGGTTTTACAAGAAAATAGCAAATCTTTCTCTGCCCTCTTCCACCCAGCCCCTGGCTCCCTCCCATATGCAGCACCTTGGATGAAATAGTTAGCAGGATGGGTGGGGAGCTTCTGGTGTGAAGCCTGCAACTTCTCGGCCCACCTCCTGGAGTCTGTGTGGATGCGAGGAGCTTTGCATTAACAGTGGGCTTTGCAGACAGCTCTGGGTGGGGGAGCCCATAGAGCTGCCGGCGGGCCAGGCTGGGGGCTGTTAGCACTGGGGATGGGGCCAGCTCGAGAGCTCTCGCCAGTTATGGCCAGCGCAGGTGGTGGGAGGATTCACACGAGTCCCAGGTGGCTGGCGTGTTAGCTCACATGGCAGGCAGGGCGTGACCCTCCTGCTTGGTGGGGCAGAGAGAGGCGGTTAAGAATTTTTTGATGCTGGCAGGAGTAGCAACCTGAGCTGAGACATCTTTTCTTGCCAACTCATTAAGGATCAGGCTGGAGCCGCAGGAAACCTGCAAACTCAGCCCACTTAGCAGGAGAGAGGCCCTGAGGCGTGTCCTCACCTGCTGGTATTCTCACTTCTCCATGTCTTCCTTCTTGTTCTCTGGGGATTGGGGTGGTGATGCCAGGGCTTACTGGAGGAAAGAGGGTGGGTGGCAGGGAGAAGGCAGCACCCAGGCTGCCTGCCTCCTTGAAGCCTCAGTGACTCCCTGCCTTTCTCAGAGACCCTCAGGTCCGAGGGGCTGCAGATCTGCAGCTGTAGACCTCCTGTCAATCCAGAATGGTCTCTGGCCAAGTTGGTTCAGTGTCACCAGCATTTTTTTTTTAGATCTTTTAAAAACATTTAGAATTTTCTGTATGGCTGCACCGGATCTTTGTTGCTGCACGCGGGCTTTCTCTAGTTGCAGCAAGCAGGAGCTATGCTTCATTGTGGTGGTGGGCTTCTCACTGCAGTGGTCTCTCTTGTTGTGGAGCACGGCTCTAGAGCGTGGGCTTAGTCGTTGTGAGGCACAGGCTTAGCTGCCCTGCAGCACGTGGGATCTTCCCGGACTGAGGATGGAACCCATGTCCCCTGTATTGGCAGGCAGATTCTTAACCTCTGGACCACCTGGGAAATTCACCAGCAGTTATGGAACTTCTGCTCCATTCTAGGACCTGCGTGTGGAGATCAGAGATGTAAGCAGATGCTCTGGATGTGAAGAGACCCAGGCAGTGATAGAAGCATATCCTTCACAGCAGGTGTGCCCAGCAGAGGGTGCTTGGGCTGAGACAAGTATCTGGGAAACTTCTAGGGGGAACAGGGGCTTTCGCAGGCTTCACAGATGAGTGATGCTTGACAGATGGACAAGGGTTTCTGCACAGAAAAGTCACAGAGGAGCCAAGTAGCATGGCACAGTTTGAGAGCTTCCATCCCTTACGCTGCTGCTGGTTAAAGCATGCCGCTCACTTATCAAACCCCGGGGAAGCTTCTTGGTGTTTTCAATGGTCCATCTTAGTCCTCAAAGAATCTCTGAGAATGAAGAACCAGAGTCCCATCTCACTGTTCAGGGCCTGGGGCACTGGGAGGTCAAATGACATATCTAGGATTCACCTCAGTAGGTGAATGTGTAATTAAGGGACTTAACTATCTAAGTAGTTAGTAAGTAGTTTAGAGACTTCCCTAGCAGTCCAGTGGTTAAAGCTCTGTGCTTCCAATGCAGAGAGTGCGGATTTGGTCCCTGGTCAGCAAATTAAGATCCCACGTGCCACACAGTGCGGCCAAAAAAAAAAAAACAAAAAAAATTTGCAAAAATATTAAATAAATAAAATAGCTTGAAATGGATATGAATATTCTAAAAAAAGTAGTTAATAAGCAATGGACCAGGCTTGTAGAATCTAAAGCCCAGAGTGATGATAATGATGCTGCTGCTGCTAAGTCACTTCAGTCATGTCCGACTCTGTGCGACCCCATAGACAGCAGCCTACCAGGCTCCCCTGTCCTTGGGATTCTCCAGGCAAGAACACTGGAGTGGGTTGCCATTTCCTTCTCCAATGCATGAAAGTGAAAAGTGAAAGTGAAGCTTTCCTCACTTTCCAAGTTGTGTCCAATTGTTTGCGACCCCAAGGACTGCAGCCCACCAGGCTCCTCCGTCCATGGGATTTTCCAGGCAAAAGTACTAGAGTAGGGTCCCATTGCCTTTTCCGATAATGATGATAGCAAGAATTAATCATCCCACTCACTGCATCCTCACTAAATGCCAGATACTGTGCTAAGCGTTATTTCAGTTAGTTTTCAACAGAGGCAAATCTGCCCTGTTTTATCCCCACCTCATGGGTGAGGAACCAGAGATTAAATTGCCAACATCTGCTGGATCATGGAAAAAGCAAGAGAGTTCCAGAAAAACATCTATTTTTGCTTTATTGACTATGCCAAAGCCTTTGACTGTGTGGATCACAATAAACTGTGGAAAATTCTGAAAGAGATGGGAATACCAGACCACCTGACCTGCCTTTTGAGAAACCTATATGCAGGTCAGGAAGCAACAGTTAGAACTGGACATGGAACAACAGACTGGTTCCAAATAGGAAAAGGAGTACATCAAGGCTATATATTGTCACCCTGCTTATTTAACTTCTCTGCAGGGTACATCATGAGAAACGCTGGGCTGGAGGAAGCACAAGCTGGAATCAAGATTGCCAGGATAAATATCAATAACCTCAGATATGCAGATGACACCACCCTTATGGCAGAAAGTGAAGAAGAACTAAAGAGCCTCTTGATGAAAGTGAAAGAGGAGAGTGAAAAAGTTGGCTTAAAGCTCAACATTCAGAAAATGAAGATCATGGCATCTGGTCCCATCACTTCATTGGAAATAGATGGGGAAACAGTGGAAACAGTGTCAGACTTTATTTTTGGGGGCTCCAAAATCACTGCGGATGGTGAGTGCAGCCATGAAATTAAAAGATGCTTACTCCTTGGAAGGAAAGTTATGACCAACCTAGACAGCATATTGAAAAGCAGAAACATTACTTTGCCAACAAATGTCCATCTAGTCAAGGCTATGGTTTTTCTAGTAGTCATGTATGGATGTGAGAGTTGGACTGTGAAGAAAGCTGAGCATCGAAGAATTGATACTTTTGAACTGTGGTGTAGGAGAAGACTCTTGAGAGTCTCTTGGGCTACAAGGAGATCTAACCAGTCCATTCTAAAGGCAATCAGTCCTGGGTATTCTTTGGAAGGACTGATACTAAAGCTGAAACTCCAGTGCTTTGGATACCTCATGTGAATAGTTGACTCATTGGAAGAGACTAATGCTGGGAGGGATTAGGGGAAGGAGGAGAGGGGGACAACAGAGGATGAGATGGCTGGATGGCATCACCGACTCGATGGATGTGAGTTTGAGTGAACTCCGGGAGTTGGTGATGGACGGGGAGGCCTGGTGTGCTGCGATTCATGGGGTCGCAAAGAGTCGGACACGACTGAGCGACTGAACTGAACTGAACTGAACATGGATGAGGACACTGGGAAATGGTTAAGTGACTTGTCCTGGAAGAGATGCTCTTGACCAGTGGGTGAAGGTTTGCTCCCAGGCAGCCTTAAGGCAAAGCCCATGCTCCTAATCATTGTCCTTTTCTGATTTCTTTTCCTGGAAGGGTGGAGTGAGGGAAGGTGAGTGGAACAGCAGGCAGAGAGGCCCCAGACCCTGGAGCACCCAGGCCCACAGCCACAAGGTGGGGCAGTAACAGAGCTGGGCTGTCCACTGCAAGAGCTGCAGTGGAGCCTGCTTTGGAAGGGTGGCCCCAGGGTCTCCTCCATGAGTCCAGCTGGAATCCATTCTCCTTGAGTTACACTTTCCTCCTCTAACTGGACTGTCCAAGTCCCTAGATAGGTGCTGTGCCATCCACCTCTCCATGGTTTCTTCAGGGTCACATCACAATCCAATGGTAGAATGATGGTAGGAGTGGGAGGAACCAGTCTCATTGCTCAGGCATCCCTGGGTGGCCTTGGTCCCATCCAGAGCAGCCTCTGTCCAATGAACCTCATCCTTCCTGAGTTCAGCACCTTAGCCCACAAGCCTGCCCCTCTCAGCTTCCCTGTCTCAGTAACTGGCAGTACCAGTGCTATGGTTAACTTTAAGTACCAGCTTGACCTGACCACAGGGTACCCAGATATTTGGCCAGTCATGTTTCTGGATGTTTCTGCAAGAGTGTTTTTGGATGAGATGAACATTTTCATTGGTAAAGCCGATTGCCCTCTGTAATGTGGGTGGGCCCCATCCACCTGGTTGAAGGTCCAGGGAATAAAAAGGATGGGTATGTCCCTGAGTAAAAAACTTCTCCAGCAGTTGGCTTTGGACTTCATCACATTGTCAGCTCTCCTGGGTCTCAGGGCTGCCCGACCACACTGCAGATCTGTACTGTAGTCCTCATAATTTTATGCTCTATTTCCTTATAGTAAATTTCTTTCTCTCTCTATATGTATTCACATTCTATTAATTCTATCTCTCCAGAGAAGCCTGACTAATACAGTTGCCTTCCTAGCAGCTTAAGTAGAGATGGAAGCGTCATCCGCTCTCATTACCCCCGTTACTGAATCAGCCACCAAATCCTCGGATATCACTTCCTGAAGCACTCTTGTGCCCATCTTCTCACCACATCACCACCATCTCCTAGGTCAGGTCATCCCCACCCCCCGGGTGGCAGCAGCACCCACTAACTGGTCTCTGAGATGGTCCTGCCCCTTCTCCACCCATTGTTCACACAACAGCCAGAGGAGTTCTTACAAAGGCACATGTCACCCTGGCACTCAGCTGTTAAGTCTCTTCAGAGGTGTCACTTGATTCTCAGGAGAAAGCCGTGATATCACTTAGATTTTGCTGCCTAACAAATGATGCCAAACGTAGTGGCTGTAACTAACAGGCATTTATGGCTTATGATTGATAACTTGGTTTGGACTCACTTGAGTGGTTCTTCTGGACCTGTCTGGGCTCACTCATAATTCTGGGGTCAGCTGGTGGGTCAGCTGGGAAGGGGCCAGTCTAGGAGGGAGTCAGCTTGGATTGCTGTACTTTGCTCTATGTAAGATCTCATGCTGCAGGAGCTGAGAAGGGTTCCAAGAGAGAAAGGGGGGCGGAGAGGGGGAGAGAGACAGAGAGAGAGAGAGAAAGAGAGAGAGAGAAAGAAAGAGAGAGAGAGAAAAGAGGCTCAAGGTACCCAGAAGCCTGGGTTCAGATCTGGCATATGGCTTCCTCTGCATTCTTTAGACTCTAGCAAGAGAAAAGTCCAGGTCAGAGTCAAGGGGTGGGGGAGTAGATTCTACTTCTTGATGGCTTGATGAAGCCACATTGTGGAGGGGATAGATCCATGTAGGGGAATAACTGAGACCACTTAAATGTTTTTGTTTGTTTGGTTAGTTGTGCCAGGTCTTAGTTATAGCATGAGGGATCTTTAGTTTAGCATGTGAACTCTTAGTTTTGGCATGTGGGATCTATTAATAGTTCTCCCACCAGGGATCGAACCTGAGCCTCCTGTAGTGGGAGCACGGAGTCTTAACTACTGGACCACCGTGGAAGTTCTGTAGCCCCTTTTGCAACCGATCACAGCCCCAAACCCTCACCCTGGTCTGTGCAGCTCTTTGTAATTTGGTCCTGTCCTCTCCTTCTCGGCATTCCAGCCCCAAAGGCCTCCTTGCCATCCCTGAATCTGCCCAGCTCTTCCTGCTCCAGAGACTACCCACATGCTGATCCTTTTGCCTAAAATGCTGTTCCTTCACTGAGCTGAACAGTGGTCCTCATCTTTCAAGTCTCAGCTCAAATGTTGCTTTTTGGGAAAAATCTTCACTGACTAGTCTGGACTGACTAGATGAGACCTTTCAGTTATATGTTCACAATGCACATCGTTCTTTACTCAGTACCACTTATAACAGCTGGAATTAAATAATTATTATTTTGAATGTTTGTGTCATATCTGTTTTCTCGAAGCTTGTGGACTCCATGGACTTTAGTTAACTCACCTACTTACCAAATGTTTATCGAATGCCAGTTCTCTGCTACGCGTTGTGCTGGGGATGTGGGCAGTGATAAACACAGACCCAGTTCCTTTCTCAGGGAGCTTATGATCAATTGGGGGCACTAACAGTAAGAAGTAACTACTGGTTTTTCCCTGGCAGTCCAGGGGTTAGGACTTTGTGCTCGCATTGCAAGGGGTGCCGGTTCGGTCCCTGGATGGGGAACTAAGAGCCAACATCCTGCATGGTACGGCACACACATGCACACAATAAGTAATTACAAAGCAAAAGTAAAATTGCTGTAGAGGTAGTTCTGAAAGGAGGGTTATATGATGCCATGGGGGATTTGATAGGTAGGGAGGGCAAGGAAGGCTTTGCTGAGGGCTGAGATGTGAAAACTCAGTGTCAACTAGGCAGAGGCTGAGGGTGCAGGGTGGACCCTCTGTGACCAGACGTCTGGTGGCGGGGAGAAGGTGGGGTATGAATGACTGACAAGGAAGGCTGGAGGGCAGGGAGAGAGCGGCTGGACTCTGTTATAGTGCAAGCCTGGGGAGTTAACACTGGGGGTTCTCTGCTGAGTGGGGGGCTGCCTTGAAAGAAGTCACTTGATTTAGTTTTGGCTTTTCTGGGTCTTCGTTGTGGTTTGAGGGCTTCTCACTTTGGTGACGTCTCTTGTTGAGGAGCACAGCCTCTAGAGAACTTGTTCAGTGGTAGTTGCGGCTCCTGAGCTCTAGAGCACGGTGGCACACGGGCCTAGTTGCTCTGCAGCATGGGGAACCTTCCTGGATCGGGGATCAAACCCGCGTCCCCTGCATTGGCAGGCCAATTCTTATCCACTGTGCCACCAGGGAAGTCCTGGGGGCCACTGGAACTTGGCATTGAGCATGATGAGTTTAGGGTAACTTGGAGATATTCAGAGTTTCTCTTGAGCAAGTATTTTTTCAAGTTTGGCATTCAGAGGAAGGGTCTGAGCTAAAGACCTGTATGAGATGGTGGTAACTAAAGCCAAGGTCATATGTTAGTCCCCCAAGGGTGGCAGCACTCCATTTTCTGTGTGCTTTGGATTCCTTTTAAGGGCTTCCCTGGTGGCTCAGATGGTAAAGCATCTGCCTGCAATGCGGGAGACCTGGGTTCAGTTCCTGGGACGGGAAGATCCCCTGGAGAAGGAAATGGGAATCCACTCCAGCACTCTTGCCTGGAAAATTCCATGGACGGAGGAACCTGATAGGCTACAGTCCACGGGGTCACAAAGAGTCGGACACGACTGAGCGACTTCACTTTTTTTTTTTCACTTTGGATTCCTTTGGCAGTCTGGGTATGCCTGTGATTTTAAATGTGTGACATAACATGTAGAAGGTAACAATGGAAACCAATTATGTTGAAAAGCAGCTATCAAAATAACTAAAAATAAGTTTGTGCTATAGAAGTATAGATGCTTCTTTATTAACTCATTAAATAATGATACCCAGTGGCAGTTCTAATAATTGCTCTAGTTGCAGAGTAGTGATGGATACAGATTTTGAGACAACCGCAACAACTGTTGTGTGGGATGAAGATCCCTGGGATTTTTCTCGGGGATGAGGTGACAGGTCCTGCTAATTTGCATTCAGAATTGAAAGAATTGCTAACTTTCAGTAAGAGGAGAGTGAAAAGGAAGATGCAGTTTTTTTTCACATTCAGGTTCACTGACCCCCCCTGCAAGGGGCTCGGGGACCCCAGGGTAAGACCCTTGGTCTAGAGCTAGAGGAAGAGAGTACGTAGGATGTTAGGGTAGTGTCTTGGGCTAATAAGCAAAGGAGGAAAAGGCTGAAAAGGCCTAGAAGGGAGTCCTGGGAGGTAGGGAAAATGAGTTTGTCTGTAAAAATCTATGGAAAACCAGTGATCCATAAAAGGGCTGGTCAATTGCATCAAATGCTGAGAAGCTCCTTGACAGGAGGACTGATAAGTGTCTATTGGACTTGGTGGCTTTGCAAAGAATATTTGTCTTGTTTGTGGCTTAATTCCTGGCACATGTCAGGGTGCATGGTGGGCATTCGGCCTCTATTGAAGGAGGGGAGGAGTCTCTCCTCGACGTATCCCGTGGAAACTTGTCTGCCTGGTGGAACAGTAGTGGAGCCTGCAGACACTTGCTGCAATTGGTTTCCTGATCAAGGGCTCCATAATCTTCAGAGACTCTGTAGGGATCAGTGGAGCCCCAGAGTTTTGGAGGCTCTCACTGGTGCACCGTGCCCTTG
Organism: Bos javanicus; assembly: GCF_032452875.1. Lineage (NCBI taxonomy): Eukaryota > Metazoa > Chordata > Mammalia > Artiodactyla > Bovidae > Bos > Bos javanicus. Next base: position 8,187,253 of record NC_083889.1, read on the forward strand.
GGATGGAAGGTACAGTGGCCCCGCCCCCTCCAGGAGAGTTGGCTTTGAGGCTCTGGACCTCAGGATGGTATTCACCCTGCTCACCCCCAGTCACTGGGTCCTCCCATCAGTACCTGATACTCAGAGCTGAATGCGTCCCACTGGAGGTGACTTCCTCTGGGAACTCACCTTAGTCTCTGTGTTCTCTGATAGTGCCTGGCGGCAGTGGGGTGAACCCCTGTATTTGAGAGGTGCTCTGTGTTTGTGGGGTGGTCTGGATTATCACTGCAGATCTCAAGTCACTTGCCCAAGTCTCCCCACTTGACAGCAGCTTCCTGTGGAGTGGGTCACTTCTGCTGCAGTGTCGTGGGCTGACGGACCCTCACTGAGTCGTGCGGGGTCATCTAAAGTGAAGTGATCATTATGAATTTTTGTCAGGAAGGTCTCACTGTTGTATGTCTGACCTGTTTACAACAGTGAAGCAGCCTGTGATGGTGGCTGAGCTGATGGAAGCAAGAACTTGGCAATGACAATAACACAGCTTGGGATTCAGTGAGGATTTAATACTCTCAGTTCAAGGGGTTTCAGCCTCTGTTCCAGTGATCCCCAAGGGCTCCAGAATGGAGAGAAGAAAGGCCCACCAGGTGGGACTCAGGACCTGCACAACCCGCTGGAGCATCTCCCTTATATATCGGAGCATCTCTTCTGTGCCCTGAGCCCCTCTCCGATATCATTGGTCTGAAGAAGGAATTCTGCTGCTTGAAATTTTGAAAATCACTAATTCAGCCCAACTCTGTTATTTGATACAAAGAAACTCAAAGAGGTAGAAAGCTGAGCCCAAGGGAGTGCAGATAGTTGGTAGCATAACTAACATTGGAACTCAGATCACACAGATAGTCTTTTTTTGTGATTTGATTACAGAAATACTTATGAAGTCATGCATATTTCTGTTTATTTGTGTATGTAGTCACCATGCTTATACTTGATGCATGCACTGTTTCTCCTAATTGCACATCCGCATGGTGAGTTTGTTTGCTCTGAAAGGTGTTCAGGGAAGGGTGTGCTTAGGATTCTTAAAATCTGGTAGGTGTTTTTTGTTTTTTTTTTAATTATTTTATTTGGTTGCACCGAGTCTTAGTTGCAGCATGTGGGATCTTTATTTACAGCATGTGAACTCTTAATTGTGGCATGTGGGATCTAGTTCCCTGAACCCAGGCCCCCTGCATTGAGAGCTCTGAGTCTTAGCCACTGGACCACCAGGTAGGTCCCTGGAAGCTCTTTTTGACCCTTCTGGCTGAAGAAGCGCAGGTAAATTGAGCAGATCTTTGAAGATGTCAAGTGTTTTCCACATACAGAGAAAAGAACCCTCAAAGAAAATAGTCTAACTGGGTTGATAAAGGTCCAGCATTCCTTGGGGACCTTGGAAATTAATCTGACAGCTAAAACCTCAGAGAAATGAATGAAAATTGGGAAGCAACAGCTCTGAATATTGAAAAGTCTATGAACAACTCCTGAGCCACCTCCTGAAGCTGTGACAGTCTGCATGCTAACTTCAGCTGCTCTGTGCCAGGCTGGCCCAACCTGGATTTCTTCCAGCTTACATCCAGAAAAGCCCTGCAGTGCCTTCAGCCACGACCAAGAGTTGGAGGGTGGGGGCAGGCACTAAATGGAAGGTGCCTGGTTGTGAATTATGCACCAAATCCCCTCCCACAGCGAGGGGTGTGTGTCTATGCGTGTGAGAGAGAGAGAGAGAGAATGTTTCAATGTGTGTGGCGTCTCAGGTGGACTGGAGCATACAGGCATCCTGAGTCTTACAATGTTTTTCTTTTGTAATGGGATTTGGAGTAATAGAACATAGTAGGCTCATTTATCACAGAAGGCAATGGCACCCCACTCTAGTACTCTTGCCTGGAAAATCCCGTGGTCGGAGGAGCCTGGAAGGCTGCAGTCCATGGAGTAGCTGACTGAGCGACTTCACTTTCACTTTTCACTTTCATGCTTTGGAGAAGGAAATGGCAACCCACTCCAGTGTTCTTGCCTGGAGAATCCCAGGGATGGGGGAGCCTGGTGGGCTGCCGTCTATGGGGTTGCACAGAGTTGGACACAACTGAAGTGACTTAGCAGCAGCAGGCTCATTTATAAGCCTAGGGTTTGTCTTGTTCAAGTCTCTTACTTTTCACACCAGGCCCTCTGTGGACCAGAGAGAGCTTACAGAGTTGGCCCCTTCCTGTTCTGCTCCAACAAAGCCCCATCTTAGCTGGTACTTGTCTATTTTCCCATGATCTTGAGAGCAGGGACTCCTCTCATTCAATGTTGTTTTTTTTTTAAGTTATTTTTTATTGGAGTATAGTTGATTTGGAAAAAGTGCCAAGTGTTAGTCTCTCAGTCGTGTCCAACTCTTTGCAACCCCATGGACTGTAGCCCACCAGGCTCCTCTGTCCATGGAATTCTCCAGGCAAGAATACTGGAGTGGGTAGCCATTCCCACCTCCAGGGAATCTTCCAGACTCAGGGATTGAACCTGTGTCTCCTGCATCACAGGCAGATTCTTTACTGTCTGAGCCACCAGGGCAGCCCAATGGGTTTATTTCTGCTGTACAGCAAAGTGATTTAGTTATATATATTTAGCTCTATATGTCTCTCTCTATATATCTTCATTCTTTTTTAGATTCTGTTCCCATATAAGTCATTACAGAATATTGAGTAGAGTTCCCTGTGCTATATTGTAGGTTCTTATTAGTTTTACATAGTTTTATATTAGTTCTATTTTATATATAGTAATGTGTATATGTCAACCCCAGTCTCCCAATTTATCCTCTCCTCCCTTCCCCCTTGGTAATCATAAATTTATTTTCTACATCTGACTCTATTTCTGTTTTGTAAATAGGTTCATTTGTACCAATTTTTAGATTCCACATGTAAGTGATACCATATGAGATTTGTTTTTCTTTTACTTCACTCAGTGTGAAAATCTCTAGATCCATCCATGCTACCGCACATGGCATTATTTTGTTCTTTTTATAGCTCAGTAATATTCCATTGTCTATATATCTTCATCCATTCATCTGTCGATGGACGTTTAGGTTGCTCCCATGTCCTGGCTATTGTATATAGTGTTGTGATGAACACTGAGGTACATGCATGTTTTTGAATTATGGTTTTCTCTGGGTATATGCCCAGGAGTGGGATTGCTAAGTCATATGGCACTTCTATTTTTACTCTTTTTTTTTTTTAGGAATCTTCATACTCTTCTCCACAGTGACTGTTACCAATTTGCATTTCCACCAACAGGATAGGAGGGTTCCCTTTTCTCCATACCCTCTCCAGCATTTATTGTTTGTAGATTTTTTTGGTGATGGCCATTCTCATTGGTGTGAGATGGCGCCTCATTGTAGTTTTGATTTGTATTTCTCTAATAAGTGATATGCAATATTTTTTCATTGCTTATTGGTCATCTGTGTGTCTTCTTTGGAGATATGTCTGTTAATATCTTCTGCCCACTTTTTGACTGGATTGTGTCTCATTCAGCTTTGATGCCCGGTGCCTGGCAGAGGGTCTTGGCACACTGAAGGTGTTCAGGAAATTTTTGTTGATGGATTGATTGAATGAGTGAATGAATGAATGAGATTTCTTAGGAGAAATCTTCTGAGTCAGATTTTCCATAAGGAGAGGCAAGAGGTCATGGGAAAAAATTCTGAGCAGAAGTCAAGAAGTTTTCTTTCCAAGTTAAGAAATAATAAAGCTTTTCATTTAGTGATTTCAGAAAATGTTCATTTGATCCTCATGGTAACTTGCAAGAAATACTGGGGGGTGTTTGTTATTCATCCTTTCCGATGAGGAAACTGAGGTCCTGGGAGGCTCAACGCTTGCTCAAGGCCACGCAGCTGTTGAGAGGCCAGGTCAAGTCCTCCAGGCATCAGCTGGAGCCGTCTTCCTTATTCCAGAAGCAGGTGTCCTGTTGGACTGTCTTAGGCAAACCTTGCAGGAAACCTCTGAGTGAGAGAAATGATGGCCAGGCGTTTGGTAAAAGAAGACCAGAGTCAGCATGTGTTCAGTGCTTTCCAGACCCTTTGATGTGCTTTGCTCACAAGCCATGTCATTGGTCCCCACTGCACCCCTGAGATGTGTCACTCACTTTGCATAGACAGGTGACAGTCTCAAAGCCGTTGATTTGCTTCTATCGTCTTATGGATAAATGATGGGGTTGGAGCTGTACCCAGGTCCCGTCACCTGAGTCCTAGCTCCAACAACTGTAGGCCAGGCATCAGTCCAGAGGTTGACAGGGGAGGTCTGAGAGCAAGAAGACCTCCTATCTAAGAAGCCTGGAGCCCATTTACAAGGTGGTGGACACTCCTGGACTAACGGCTTGATGCTGGGAAACTGAGGGGCAGGTTTAGAAGCTGAAGATAGAAGTTGAGAGAAGACAAATCCTGCAGATGATGGGAAAGCAAGCAAAACTGGAGGAACAGGAAAGAAATCAGTCATTTTTTTCAGCAGGGCATGGGTGGGAAAAGATGATGTAAGCTAAACATATGTAGAGAAACAGAACATATAGTTCTCCCTGTGAAATGCCTTTAAGTGGCAGAATGTAAAGAGATGTTATTTTTGTATTTGTGACATTTTAGACTTCAGCTACTTGCAGTTGAAAATGAAAAGAGAAAATCTCGAAGCAGCCTAACTTATTTGTTATCAAGTTAAGGAAAATGACAGAGGAAGGACACAATACTTAGCTGCTAATTACCGTTCTTTGACAACCCATGGAGACCATCCTTAGCTTATTTCAAATCAGCATTCTCAGCTAGTCATTTATATCACTGACATCACTGCTGAGGGAAAGGTGGTGAGAAAAGACCATGGAAACACATCAGGAACCGTGAATCACAGCAAGTTGAAGAAAATTGGCAGTATCTTAGACTGCCAGCCCTGGACCTAACGCACAGCTCAGAGCATTGACTCAGGGTCAGGGCTGGGGCCTCGGTGGGGCTTCCTGGCCGTTGAGTCCCCTCCATCCCCAGATGGGAAGCAGGGCTCCCTCCAGGCCTCCACCGTGCAATCTAGTTCTTCTCTTTGTTTGAGTTTCTGACTGATCTCAGGTTTAATTTTGTCTTCTAGAACTTCCGATAAATCTCTGAGTAGGAAATAATACATTTCCCCCCCTTTTTCCTCTTTGAGAAGAGAGCAGGACCTTATAATAAATATTTTTGTGAAAGAGGATAAAACCAGATGTTTGGAGGGTAGGAAGGAATTCAAAAGTGATGTCACTCAGTTGTGTCCAACTTTTGCAACCCCATGCACTGTAGCCCACCAGGCTCCTCCACCCACAGGATTTTCCAGGCAAGAGTACTGGAATGGGTTGTCATTTCCTTCTGCAAGGGATCTTCCTGACCCAGGGATCGAACCCAGGTCTCCAGCATTGTAGGTAGACGCTTTACTGTCTGAGCCACCAGGGAAGGAATTAAAGGATGATGGTAAATAAAATGAGCTTGGTAGCACCTAAAGAGTGAATCTCAAACTATCATGAATAGCTGCTATGGTTAATTACTGTCCCCCCCACCCCCCAGTCATGCATTTTGGGTGCATCCCCACCAACTCCTCCTCCACCAAAAAATATTCCTGAATCCTTGGACTTCCCTGGTGGGCCAGTGGTTAAGACTCCACACTTCAAATGCAGGTTTGATCCACAGTCGAGGAACTAAGACTCCAAATACCATATGGTGCGGCCAAAATAAGAAAAAAAACAAAAGCAATATTCTCAAACCTTCATGTGAATGGGTTCAAATGCAGACTGAAAAGTAAATACTGTCTAATACTATTGAATTTGTCAAATATATAATCTTCAAAATGCTAAAAATGCCAGTCATACCAATATAGAAGGAATGTGTGTCCAAGATTGATTGAAGTCATTAATTAATAAGGGAATCAAAGGTTGTTAAGGGTGTTCCCAAGAGAGGCTGATGATCTCAAGGTCTACAACTTCCCTAGGAAGGACCCTCCTTGGTGACAAGGCTCTGCAGTGTGGTCACAGCTTCTGTCTTTTGCTGTCTTGACCCCTGAGGAGGGGGCAGCTGGGTGGAAGCGGTATCCCCCCACCCCCTGCCCCAGGGTTCAGAGAGCTGCGGGCACCCAGCTTTATCATCCTTAGATTTGAAAGGAGCCCTGGCTTACCCTCACAGCTCTGTGCAGTTGTTATATACAAGATGTAACAGATTCTTCTGAGAGGCAGATGAGGCTGTTCTCTTGGGAAACCTGAGTTGAATGGGATTGATTTTTAGGTGGCAGCTCTTTCTCAGGTGGGTTGCAGATGAAAACAGTCAAGAGATGAGATTGTGAGTAAGCATTTTGAAGTCAGACTTGAGTGCCTTGCAAAGACTTTTAGACACTCACTTGATTCATCTGCACACATAGTAGGCGTTCAGAATGTGCTGAATGAATCATTTCAAGACTGTCCCTCAGGGCAGCAAAGATCCCTTTGTTGGGAGGGGGTGCAGAAGGGCAGGGAGGAAATGGAGGAAGCGTCATGCTCATTGTTTGAGCAATTTCTTGTCCTCTCACCCCCATTTCATATTCCACCTCTTTTAAGAAGATGGATTTGGGAGTATTTCCTCCTATTTTCCTCTCTTTATGATGACATCACTGTCATGATCCCCATGGCTGGCAGTTCTCGGTGACTCACCACTTTGCTATTTTGGTAGCTGTGCATTTCAGGGGATAATTGCCTCCCCCTCCTCTTGAGCACCACACCTGCGCACATTTGGAGGCTTCCAGAATGGCAGCGCCGTGCCAGGCAGCAGCTCCTGGAGCCTGGTGATGAAGGTGAGAGTAATTATGAATGAAGGAGGGAAATGACACAGTGGGTGACAAGACAGGCCTGCTCCCCCAGCCAGGACGTGTCAGTCAGTCCCGACTTCACCCCGAGGCTCAGCTCTTAGACACGAGGACAAGAGGGAATCTGTCTGGGAATGAAGGCTGCTCCCCCGAAACCAAGCTTGGCGTGGGTGCTCCAAGTGTTGAAATTCTCACGGTGCTCCTGCGAGAGAGAGAAGGGACCTCTGAGGGAAACTTCTAGAGCATGGTGTTCTGGAGTTTGGTGATGTCCTTAGTGGGAGAAAGGGTTCCTTCCCTTTCTGGGAAATCCCTCCACTTTCAAGGGAGCCCAGGTCTCTTGGTAGGCTGTGTACAAGTTGGCTCGGTGACCTGAGACTCTGGCTCAAATGTATTTCCTTTCTGACCTGTCCTGCTTGAAGTGACACCAAGTGACCCCTGCTGCCTCCAACTCTCTTGTAATAACCTTCTCTAGAGGCCACAGAAGTAGATGTTTTTCTGGAATTCCCTTGCTTTTTCTATGATCCAACTAAAGAACAACAAAGCGGCCACAGGGTAGCTTTAAACATACCTGCTCAGGGTGTATCTTTTGTTTTTGCTGTTGTTCAGTTGCTCAGTCATGTCCGACTCTTTGCGATCTCACGGACTGAAGCTCACCAGGCTTCCTTGTCTTTTACTATCTCCCAGACTTTGTTAAAACTCATGTCCATTGAGTCAGTGATGCCATCTAACCATCCCATCCTCTGTCGTCCCCCTCTCCTTCTGCCCTCAATCTTTCCCAGCATCAGGGTCTTTTCCAATGAGTCAGTTCTTTGCATCAGGTTGCTAAAGTATTGTAGCTTCAATTTCAGCATCACTCCTTCCAATGAATATACAGGGTTGATTTCCTTTGGGATTGACTGGTTTGATCTCTTTGCTGTCCAAGGGACTCTCAAGAGTCTTCTCCAGCACCACAGTTCAAAAGCATCAGTTCTTTGGTGCTAAGCCTTCTTTATGGTCCAACTCTCACATCCATGTATCTTTTATAATGATTTAAAATTCTCGTTTATTTTCTTTTACTGATTTAGAATATTGTGTTAGTTTCACGTGTACAGCAAAGTGATTCAGCTACACCTATGTATCTATTCTTTCTCAGACTCTTTTCCATTGTAGGTTACTACAAGATATTGGATACAGTTCCCTGTGCTGTACAGTAGTCATTTAACTCAATTCCCTGAACTTCTGTGTATCTTCCTGGTGTGTTTCGGCAGCTGGACTGATGTACCAGTCCTGTCATATCTGTAAGCTGGCCCCAGTCACATATTAAGAGGATTGTGTCATTTGGTGAGGTTGGGGAACTTTTCAGTGAGTAGGGATCGCTAATTCCATAACACAGAGATTTTGTCTTAGAGACTGAAAAATCTCCCTAGGTCACAAAGGGTGAAATCCTCTGTTATTAACTTTCCTGACGTCTGTGACTTGTCTTCCAGGGAAAGCTATGTGAGTTTTGAAGCAGGGACAGTGCATTCTTGCTCACTGACTTCCTTGTAGCGTGAGGTACCAGACTTTGCCCACAGGGAGCACCCTGTGATTCCTCAATGGGATTTGAGGGTTTAGGCTTGATCCTGAATCAACCTCACTAATTCATTCATTCATTCATTCCACACAAATTAATTCAGCATCTACTAAGTACTTCATGGCAAATAGATGGGGAAACAGTGGAAACAGTGGCTGACTCCATTTTTGGGGGCTCCAAAATCACTGCAGATGGTGATTGCAGCCATGAAATTAAAATATGCTTACTCCTTGGAAGGATAGTTATGTCCAACCTAGACAGCATATTAAAAAGCAGAGACATTACTTTGTCAACAAAGGTCCATCTAGTCAAGGCTATGGTTTTTCCAGTGGTCATGTATGGATGTGAGAGTTGGACTATAAAGAAAGCTGAGCGCCAAAGAATTGATGCTGCTGAACTGTGGTGTTGGAGAAGACTCTTGAGGGTCCCTTGGACTGCAAGGAGATCTAACCAGTCCATCCTAAAGGAGATCAGTCCTGGGTGTTTGTTGGAAGGACTGATGTTGAAGCTGAAACTCCAATACTTTGGCCACCTGATGTGAAGAGCTGACTCATTGGAAAAGACCCCAATGGTGGGAAAGGTTTAAGGCAGAAGGAGAAGGGGATGACAGAGGATGAGATGGTTGAATGGCATCACCGACTCAATGGACATGAGTCTGGGGGGACTCCGGGAGTTGGTGATGGACAGGGAGACCTGGCGTGCTGTGGTTCATGGGGTTGCAGAGTTGGACATGCCTGAGCAACTGAACTGAACTGAACTAAGTACTGAGCATTGTTTTGTTTTTGTTTTTTTTTGTATGGGCATCAGCTTTAATATGGTGCTGGCCTGTCTGAGGACTAAGAGAGTCCACTTTATTTTCTTCTTGGGAGCAGAATCTCAGGGAGATTGTCTAATTCCAAAATGAATTGTGAACTAGGGAGTCATTTCCATTCTTCCCAGTCTCTGCTTGGCTGCTGACAGCTCGGGGAGCTCTTGCTGGACCTGCTGGCCATCCTGGAAGGTCCATTCTAGCAGGATTGGGTCTCGGTGTATGGCCCCAGAGAGAGGCGGCAGGCAAAGCTCTGAGAGTCATCAACCCAGCAGGCACATGCCCCTCCTGATCCACCACCCCCAAACGCTGACACAGAAGCAGAGAGGTCTTCACCCCCATATCTACATGGAAAGTGGGCATGTCAGGGAGACAGACCAAGGCAAGGACCCCTTAAGCAAAGCCCCCGTGAGCTAATGAGAACAGCAGGAAGAAGGGAAAGGGCAGGGCGGGGAGGTCAGAGGTGCCTTCCACAGAAGATAGCGCTGTGGAGACACTGGCCTGCGGAGCCTCATGACCCGGGTTGGGCGGTGTGACCAGCACCAGGAGTGTCGGGCCTGGCCGTGGCCTGTGGGAAGCACAGCTTCAGAAGCTGCGTTTGGCTGGGGGATTTGAATGTTGCCATTTAATTCAGAAATGAGAGCAGGACAGCCACTCTATTAGCACCCGGCCCACCTGGCCTGGTGCCCGCCTCTTGGGAGCCTGGTCAGGGCTGGCCACGCACCCAAACTCTGTGAGCTCCAATCCTCCGAAGTCCCTGAGAGTCCCATGCAAGAGGGCCGCGTTATGAGGTTGCCATCAGTAATATTCCTTTTTGTATATTTACCACGACTTTTTTTTTTTAAATTTAATTTTATTTTTAAACTTTACATAATTGTATTAGTTTTGCCAAATATCACAATGAATCCGCCACAGGTATACATGTGTTCCCCATCCTGAACCCTCCTCCCTCCTCCCTCCCCATACCATCCCTCTGGGTCGTCCCAGTGCACCAGCCCCAAGCATCCAGTATCGTGCATCGATCCTGGACTGGCATCTTGTTTCATACATGATATTTTACATGTTTCAATGCCATTCTCCCAAATCTTCCCACCCTCTCCCTTTCCCACAGAGTCCATAAGACTGTTCTATACATCAGTGTCTCTTTTGCTGTCTCGTACACAGGGTTATTGTTACCATCTTTCTAAATTCCATATATATGCGTTAGTATACTGTATTGGTGTTTTTCGTTCTGGCTTACTTCACTCTGTATAATAGGCTCCAGTTTCATCCACCTCATTAGAACTGATTCAAATGTATTCTTTTTAATGGCTGAGTAATACTCCATTGTGTATATGTACCATAGCTTTCTTATCCATTCATCTGCTGATGGACATCTAGGTTGCTTCCATGTCCTGGCTATTATAAACAGTGCTGCGATGAACATTGGGGTACACGTGTCTCTTTCCCTTCTGGTTTCCTCAGTGTGTATGCCCAGCAGTGGGATTGCTGGATCATAAGGCAGTTCTATTTCCAGTTTTTTAAGGAATCTCCACACTGTTCTCCATAGTGGCTGTACTAGTTTGCATTCCCACCAACAGTGTAAGAGGGTTCCCTTTTCTCCACACCCTCTCCAGCATTTATTATTTGTAGACTTTTAGATCGCAGCCATTCTGACTGGTGTACCACGACTTTCTTACTCATTCGTCTGCCGATGGACATCTAGGTTGCTTCTATGTCCTAGCTATTGTAAACAGCGTGTCAGCCTTTTTTTAAAAAATTATTTTATCTGGAATTGCCATTCAAATATAAAAAAATAGAATGGAAAAGTCCTTGGGAAGAATCAAAGCAATGCAAATGTGTTACCTCTCTGCTTCTAATGCTTTGACTTGTGGCTCTTTTTCGTGGCTGATTATGGCTTCCAATAACAAAGGGATGTACTAGGCAGAAAACACTTTCAAGCCTCCAAATGAGGAAGCTGGAATTAGGAATACTCTTGGTTTAACAAAGTTTGTGGTTTATATTCCTTTATGTGGGAATTCTGGTCAGGTTAGTCTGGTCAAAAACAACCATCATTTTTTTAAAAGCTTTTTTTGATGTGAACCATTTTTATCTTTATTATTATTTTTTTTTCTTTTTGGCCACTTGGCATTGAGGATCTTCCCTGAACAAGAACTGACACCATGCCTCCTGCACTGGGAGCACGAAGTGTTAACCACTGGACCGTCAGGGACGTCCCTGATTTGGACCATTTTTAAAGTCTTTATTGAATTTGTTACAGTATTGCTTCTGTCTTACGTTTTTTCTTTGGGTTACCAGGCATGTTATATCTTAGCTCCCTGACCAAGGATTAAACCCGCACCCCTGGCACAGGAAGGAGAAGTCTCAACCACTGGACCCTACCAGGGAAGTCTCTAAACGACCATCTTGAATAAGTGCAGTCCCTAACTCTTCACACTCTCAGTCCCTTGGGGCCTCAGCCTGGGGACTGAGCAGGACTGTCTGCCACCCACCTTTGTCCTGGCACACCCACTCCCCACTTGCTGCTGTCCCCCCTCCACCGCGTGGCACGAAGCCCCCAGGGCCAGGGGCTGGGTGCCTGCCTTTCTGTGCCCTGCATGCCTGCAGGGTGGGAACAAGGCCGGCTGTGCAGAAATAAAAGCCACCAGCACCAAGTAGCAAGGTGGGGAGGGGGTGCACGTGCGTGGCCCGCTGACAGCCCCTGAGCTGGGCCATCAGTTGTCACCTTCCCTGGAGGGCCATTCACAACTGACAGAGCAGCTTCCAGAGGCTTTAGCAGAAATCAAAAGGCGGCAGCGGTTATTACCTCGCCTGCCTCTCACACCCCTTCTCCCACCTCCCAGCTTTTTTTTTATATCAGAGTCTGCTTGTTTGGTCTCTGGAAGCCCACACCTATTTGAATACTTATCATCTCTTAGAGCACAAATAACAGTCCGGGGACAGCCAGAGAAGGAACTTGAGCCTTCCTGACAATGAACTTGCATAATATGGAGCCACTCATCACCCGCCTTGGGCGAGTGATTGGTTTCTGTGTGTTCTCTCTGAGGAACAGCACTGACTTCATTTGGCAGAGGAGAAAACTGAGGATGAGAGAGGGTCAGCGTCTTTCCCCAAGGCCACACTGTAGTGGTAAAGTCAGATTTAAACTTCAAGGTCAGGTATAGGACCACCCCCCACATGGCCCTGGAGCAGGGCTTTCCGTGGACTGTGGCAAGGGTGGGGTGTTTGTGCAGCAGGCCTGGGCAATTCAGAAACAGAGCTGAGGACCAACTTAGCTGCTAATGATTAATATCAACGAGTCCCTCCGGCCCCTCTAGCTCCTTGATATTCAGCCTGGTCTCTGGACCAACCACGTCTGCATCACCTAGAAGCTTGTTAGCAGTGCAGAGTCTCAGGCCCCATTCCAGACCTGCTATGTCAGAATCTGCATTTTCCCCAGACCCTCCTGTGTGATTGGAATGCATTTGAAAATCTGAGAAGTCCTGCTCCAGAGATGTCCAGGGGCTTCTTCCAGAACGAAGCCTCAGACAGCGGTGACACCAACCAGCCCCATGCTGTGTGTCCCCACTGACAGAAATTCCCCTGCGAGTGGTGGACAAAGCCAAACCCACTCCTAATATTTCTTATCAAGGGAATGAGCAAAATTGCTCAAGGAAATGCACTCAACGACTGCCAGAGAGTCGGGCGGATCTGACGGCCTGCGGACGCTAGGTGGCAGTGGATGGACAGATTTTGGCTGTAAACGGGCGCCGCGCTGTCACCGCCAAGGGTCAAGACGAAATGATAAAGGCGTGGGTGGGGGCGGCTGAGCACAGTTGGGTCGTGAAAGGAGATTGTTGGGATGATATTAAAGAAACTGAAACTTCACCAGCCAGTCTGGGAAAGGCTATTTTGTGGAATGAGAGATTTGGGCAAGAGTAATTGCTTCTTTTTTTGCCTCGAGCTATGTTAAACACACAATCTTCCCACAGGGGAGGGATGTCAGCAGCTGGGTACCGTGAAGCCGAAGGGAATTAAGAGTGGGAAAAAGTTCCCAATCCGCTTCGTTCTGCTCGCTGGGGTCAGGGAGGCAGTGGTAGCCAGGCTGCAGCAGGGGTTAGTCAGAGCCCGCCGGTGGGGATTGAGAGCATCCTTTCCCATCATGCACTGGGCTCGCAGGATAGGCCCGCCCGCTGCCCAGATGTTCTAACACCCTCTGAAGGCAGCAGAGATCTGCTTCTTTCCTGTGTCTAGCTATTTGGCTGAATCCAGACTGGAGAAAAGAATATGCAGAGTTATTTTGGCTTCTAAGGTTCTTCATCCTCCATATATCCTCTGGAACTAAAGTCTAGGGTGGAGACCTGTGACGCTCATGTTCAAGGAACTGGAGTCCATCTTTGGTTTCTAAGAAAACAAGGGCAAAAGAAAGTTTCCTGAAATTCCCCAGATTGTGAGAATACTGTATAGACCCTACCTTTTTTTTTTTTTTTTTCAATCCTGTAGTGATTGGTTCCAGAACTCTCATTTATTTGGTCTGTAGATCCCAAAGGTTGGAACACTTTGTTGGGAATCCATTCAAGAGAGTCATGTTTTCCTGACTGTTTGGTGGGAGTGCCATCTGAAAATATCTTGAAGTTCTATCAGGTGGGTGGAAACACGTTATTCTAAGAGATTTCAGGGTCTGGGCTTTTTCTAATTATCCTCTATCTCTAACCAAGATGTAGGCTTAGCTGGAAGACTGACCCCTGCAGAAGTCTGCAAGCCTACTGGTAATAGGATTGTACAATTACAGAACGGATGTTAGAGATCATCCTATCCCTGTCCTGCATGTTCAGATGGGAAAACTGAGACCCAGAGAGTTCCATTTGGTTTCTTTTGGCAAACTGTAAATGAGGGCCCACTCTGTGCTGGAGACTGAGGCCAAACAAAGAACCTGACTCACGGTCTCTACCAGTTAATGGATCAACTTATGGCCCAGGTGCGATGATGGTGAGTGGTGGATACAGGTTGGGAAGAATGGCTTCCTGTCTCCCTCCTCCTCTTCTTCCCCCCCCCCCCTTTATTATATTAGTTTCCCTTTCTCTTTCTCTCTTCCTCTTTTTTTTTTGAATTGTGATGATTTTTTCAGCCCTCAGGGGCTTTGTATTTACCAGGCAGAAGTGTGCAGGCAGCAGTATTAGCAATTCCAAGGACATGTTTGATCATTTCTGTCCTTTCCAAAGGCCTGGATATAAGACGTAGTGCTTTCAGACCCAAGGAAGAACATTTTATTTTATTTTTTTATTTGTAGGAACTCGTCTTGAATTCTGAGGGGAGTGTGTGGAAATAAACCAAGCTAGTAAACTTAAAGACTCTTTTTTTTTTTTGGCCTGAGGAAATACATCTTCTGTAATAGATAAACTCAAAAATATCATCCAAGTGATACTGTCCCAACTATAATCCAATTGCAGTTTATGGTAGGCTTCTCGAATTATAAAAAAGGTGAGAACCTCTTCTTTTTTTAGGGTTTATTTCTTGAATAGGTTTTGTGGATAGAAAGAAGTGGTGAATTAAAAAATAAAGATGTTACCAACCATAGCTGGAAAAACGGCTAGGGGAAGTCTGTTCTATTACACAGTGATATTCAGTGACATGAAAATCGCATGCAAATAGGCCCCTAGGCTTCCTCACTGTGGCCAAATCTGGTAAAGGCCACTGTCTGAACATCTTGTGTCCTGGCTGACCAAGAGGAAGATTTAGAGTCTTAAACATCAGGCTCCTGAAGTTTGCATATGATTGAGCTTCCAGGTCCTTCAAAATCTTACATTTGATTCACAAACTCAGGCATCTGCTACTAATTAAAGTATCAGGGTATAATTATACCCTTTCTTATTAGTAGATATGGAATCTGACAGTTGCTTAGATACAAAATAAGCAAGTGCAGATTGTGTTTCTGTGCCCCTCACGGGCTGGGGAGACAGAACAACAGAATTTTCAAAAGCTTGGCATGAAAGGATCTCATTGCCCAGAAAATGTAAAGTTCTGAATTATCGTCGGTAGATTTGCCTGGGAACAGATGTTAATCCCATTGCAGGTCTGTGGTTGGAGTTGTAATATCATTTAGTGATTTCCCTGGCTTGGTCCCCTCACCTCTGTCCTGCACTCCAACTCCCCAACAAAAAGCATGCAACTCTCCCAGGGACAAAGCAGTTGCAGCTTCCTCAGGGAGTGCTGGGGCCAGAAGATCTAACTGGAATGGCAGGGCTGTGTGTCCTGGTCAATTTTGACTCCATGTTGGAAGCTGTTTCTTTGACTTGTTTTTCTTTTTTCTTAAGTTCTACCAGTTTATTGCTACCAACCAATCTCCTTCCACCCTCCTCATGTATGCATGCTCAGTCATGTAACCCTTTGGACTATAGCCTGCCGGGCTCCTCTGTCCACGGACTTTTCCAGGCAAGAATACTGGAATGGGCTGCCGTTTCCTTCTCCCTTTGACTTGCTTTTCTTTGCTTTTGTTATTGTGACAGTTGACAGTTCAATCGCACAGTGTGTCCGACTCCTTGCGACCCCATGAATCGCAGCATGCCAGGCCTCCCTGTCCATCACCAACTCCTGAAGTCCACCCAGACTCACGTCCATCGAGTCAGTGATGCCATCCAGCCATCTCATCCTCTGTCGTCCCCTTCTCCTCCTGCCCCAATCCCTCCCAGCATCAGAGTCTTTCCCAATGAGTCAACTCTTCGCATGAGGTGGCCAAAGTACTGGAGTTTCAGCTTTAGCATCAGTCCTTCCAAAGAAATCCCAGGGCTGATCTCCTTCAGAATGGACTGGTTGGATCTCCTTGCAGTCCAAGGGACTCTCAGGAGTCTTCTCCAACACCACAGTTCAAAGGCATCAATTAATCATACATAATAGCGTGCCTCAGAGGACCCTACCCCTCAGCCTGACTGTAAGCTGAAGTGCCTTTGTTCAGCTTGTAGAGAGAGAATCTGACCCTGTCTACCTGTAAATAGAGATTAAAACACCACTTCTAAAGACTGACTCTTCCTGGAAATGTTTTGCAAGACTGAAAGCATCCTTTTCTATTTACTTCCTCACCGCCTCTCCTTCTCTATTCTGCCTTTTGACTTCAGTTCTTCATTGCCTCTCTCTCTCCGACTCTATAAAAGAAACTGGCATCCAGACCCCGACAAGATGGTTACTTTGAGACATGAGTCTGCCATCTTCTCCATCAGCCAGCTTTCCGCAGAAAGTCATAATCCTTGCTTCAACATCTTGTCTCTCAGATTCACTGGCCTGTCGTGTGGCGAGCAGAGTGAGCTGTGACACGGTAACAAGTTGACTTTGGCTTCAAGGATTTGGCATCTGGGGGAGCCTTCTAGTCATTTTAAGATATCCTCTCATCCTGCTCAGTTATGTCTTCATAAAATACAGTTAGAGAAATTCCCTGGTGACCTGTCAGTTGCAAGAGTTCAGGGATCAGGACTTGTTTGGAACACCCCTGTATCTCCAGGGTCCAGCATGGCTCTAGGCACTTAGAAGACGTTCGTTACCTAGTTATTGGAAGGATAGATTCTGTTGATTCTTTTATATGCAAGTCCCCACTGGGGAGGTGTTACTTTCAACTCGTGCAGTCATTTACTTCCCAGTGTACATGATGCCATTGGTTCAGGACTACTACTGCCCCAGAGCTAAATGCTGCCTGCCAACCTGTTTCTGTGTGGCAAGTGAACTGAGAATGGTTTTGACATTTTTAAATGGTTGGTGAAAAAATAAGAATATTTCATGACACATGAAAATGATATGAAATGCAAATTTCGGGTCCATAATTAAAAGTGTTGTTGGAACACAATTATGCCGTATTGTCCTCGGCTACTTTTGATGTACTGCAGTGGCAGAGCCGGGTTGTTGCAACAGAGACTCATGGTCTGGAAGGTCTAAAATATTCTGGAAAAAGTGAGTTGGTCCCTGGCTTTGATCATTCTGGGAGTTAGCCTCTGATGTTGAGGGGAGTGGGATGCAGGAAAGAGGGTCTGTAGGGACGAGTCAGGGAGGCAGGTTAACTGGGAGGAGAGAACAGCCTGGAAGTCTGGAATAGTACTTCTCCAGCTCCGGCCTTTCCACAGTGGAAGTTTCCAGTTCCTCATTGTAATTCTGATGAATGCCCTCAAGGAACACAGTGATAATCATTTCTCAGACTGCTGCACTGTTCAGATGGATGCAAAGGACTGTATCTTTCTGCTGTTTCTTGATCGTTGTAAATCCCTAGTTCAGAAATGCTCTCCCTTTGTCAAAGACATTAAATTTTGCCTCTCAGACAGGTGTTTGGGTCATAAATCTGTATGTGTGAGCAAGTGTGAGCTGGAACTTGCCTTTCAAGGCAATTGTCTTCAGTTTTCAGCCACCCAGCAGGCACTCCATGCAACTGCACCACATTTTAGCTTCCCAGAAGCCTTGAGCCCACCACGTCTGTTTCTAAACTCCTAGCAAGGGTGGAGCCCTTCCCTTCCAGAGAAGTGCCTTTGTGATTAAGCTGGCAAGGATGCAATCAGCCTAGTTAAAGCCTTGATAATCCACTCGATCCGTCTCAGTTATCCTTCCAAATCCCAGAAGGCATCTTGTGGAACTGAGCCACGTTTCTCTGGGGTTTACAAGAGCATCTCCTGGAGCAGATGGCATCAGACCATTCTCTTATTAGCCATCTAAATTCTAAATTAGAGTCTAATTTTTCCAAACCCTATGCTTTATTCGAAAAGAGGTTTCTTTTCTCTGGGCCAGTTCCAACCTCTGGCTTCCTGGAGGCCTGACTCATCTAGCTCTGGGTTTAATGCCCCATGATTCTGATGGTATATTTATGGATTGGAGGATAGATTTGCTTTCTGAGTGACGGTGATTAACACTGGCATTGTTTACCATAAGTAAACCTGGGTTTTCAAAATCATAGCCAGTAAGAGGATTGCCATGTCTTTTTAAAGGGTTGACTACCAGGGCTTTCTGTAGGAAGCCTTATCTGATCTAAAAGTGTTTATTTATTAAATTAACTTAAATATAGTATATTTATAATGTGTCAATTTCTGCTATACAGCAGAGTGATTCAATTATATATTTATATAGCCTTCCCAGGTGGCACTAGTGGTAAAGAACGTGCCTGCCGATGCAGGTTAGACGAAGATACGTGGGTTTGATCCCTGGATTGGGAAGATCCCCTGGGAGAGGAAATGGCACCCACTCCAGTTTTCTTGCCTGGAGAATCCCACGGACAGAGGAGCCTGGCAGGCTGCAGTCCATAGGGTTGCACAGAGTTAGACACAACTGAAGCAACTTAGCACACAGCATATATATCTTTATATATATTCTTTTTAAAAATATTATTTTCCATTATGGTTTACTACAGAATATTGAATATAGTTCTCTGTGCTATATAGTAAGAACTTGTTGTTATTCATTGTATTGAAAAGGTTTATTTATTTTTTTTTACCTTTCTTTTGGCTGAGCTGTGTGGCTTGTGAGATCTTTCAGTTCAGTTCAGTTCAGTCGCTCAGTCATGTCCAACTCTTTGCGACCCCATGAACTGAAGCACACCAGGCCTCCCTGTCCATCACCAACTCCTGGAGTTCACCCAAACCCATGTCCATCAGTCAGTGATGCCATCCAGCCATCTCATCCTCTGTCGTCCTTTTCTCCTCCTGCCCTCAATCCTTCCCAGCATCAGAGTCTTTTCCAATGAGTCAACTCTTTGCATGAAGTGGCCAAAGTATTGGAGTTTCAGCTTTAGCATCAGTCCTTCCGATGAATATTCAGGAGTGATCTCCTTTAGGATGGACTGGTTGGATCTCCTGGCAGTCCAAGGGACTATCAAGAGTCTTCTCCAACACCACAGTTCAAAAGCATCAATTCTTTGGTGCTCAGCTTTCTTTATAGTCCAACTCTCACATCCATACACAACCACTGGAAAAACCATAGCCTTGACTAATGGACCTTTGTTGACAAAGTAGTGTCTCTGCTTTTGAATATGCTATCTAGGTTGGTCATAACTTTCCTTCCAAGGAGCAAGCGTCTACTAATTTCATGGCTGCAGTCACCATCTGCAGTGATTTTGGAGGCCAGGAAAATAAAGTCAGCCACTATTTCCACTGTTGCCCCATCTATTTGCCATGAAGTGATGGGACCAGATGCCATGATCTTAGTTTTCTGAATGTTGAGCTTTAAGGCAACTTTTTCATTCTCCTCTTTCACTTTCATCAAGAGGCTTTTTAATTCCTCTTCACTTTCTGCCATGGGGTGGTGTCATCTGCATATCTAAGGTTATTAATATTTCTCCTGGAAATCTTGATTCCAGCTTGTGTTTCTTCCAGCCCAGTGTTTCTCATGATGTACTACTCTGCATATAAGTTAAATAAGCAGGGGACAATATACAGCCTTGACGGACTCCTTTTCCAATTTGGGACCATTCTGTTGTTCCATGTCCAGTTCTAACTGTTGCTTCTTGACCTGCATATAGGTTTCTCAAGAGGCAAGTCAGGTGGTCTGGTATTCCCATCTCTTTCAGAATTTTCCAGTTTATTGTGATCCATACAGTCAAAGGCTTTGGCATAGTCAATAAAGCAGAAATAGATGTTTTTCTGAAACTCTCTTGCCTTTTCCATGATCCAACAGATGTTGGCAATTTGATCTCTGGTTCCTCTGCCTTTTCTAAAACCAGCTTGAATATCAGGAATTTCACAGTTCACATATTGCTGAAGCCTGGCTTGGAGAATTCTGAGCATTACTTTACTAGCATGTGAGATGAGTACAATTGTGCGATAGTTTGAGTATTCTTTGGCATTGCCTTTCTTTGGGATTAGAATGAAAACTGACCTTTTCCAGTCCTGTGGCCACTGCTGAGTTTTCCAGATTTGTTAGCATATTGAGTGCAACACTTTCACAGCATCATCTTTCAGGATTTGAAAGAGCTCAACTGGAATTCCATCACCTCCACTAGCTTTGTTCGTAGTGATGCTTCCTAAGGCCCACTTAACTTCACATTCCAGGATGTCTGGCTCCAGGTGAGTGATCACACCATTGTGATTATCTGGGTCATGAAGATCTTTTTTGTACAGTTCTTCTGTGTATTCTTGCCACCTGTTCTTAAGATCTTCTGCTTCTGTTAGGTCCATTACCATTTCTGTCCTTTACTGAGCCCATCTTTGCATGACATGTTCCCTTGGTATCTCTAATTTTCTTGAAGAGATCTCTAGTCTTTCCCATTCTATTGTTTTCCTCTATTTCTTTGCATTGATCACTGAGGAAGGCTTTCTTATCTCTCCTTGCTATTCTTTGGAACTCTGCATTCAAATGGGTGTATCTTTCCTTTTCTCCTTTGCTTTTTGCTTCTCTTCTTTTCACAGCTATTTTTAAGGCCTCCTTAGACAGCCATTTTGCTTTTTTGCATTTCTTTTTCTTGGCAGTGGTCTTGATTCCTGTCTCCTGTACAATGTCATGAACCTCCATCCATAGTTCATCAGGGACTCTATCAGATCTAGTCCCTTAAATCTATTTCTCACCTCCACGGTATAGTCATAAGGGATTTGATTTAGGTCATACCTGAATGGTCTAGTGGTTTTCTCTACTTTCTTCAATTTCAGTCTGAATTTTGCCATAAGGAGTTCATGATCTGAGCCACAGTCAGCTCCCGGTCTTGTTTTTGCTGGCTTTATAGAGCTTCTCCATCTTTGGCTGCAAAGAATATAATCAATCTGATTTCAGTGTTGACCATCTGGTGATGTACATGTATAGAGTCTTCTCTTGTGTTGCTGGAAGAGGGTGTTTGCTATGACCAGTGCGTTCTCTTGGCAGAACTCTATTAGCCTTTGCCCTGGTTCATTCTGTACTCCAAGGCCAAATTTGCCTGTTACTCCAGGTGTTTCTTGACTTTCTACTTTTGCATTCAAGTCCCCTATAATGAAAAGGACATCTTTTTTGGTGTTAGTTATAGAAGGTCTTGTAGGTCTTCATAGAACTGTTCAACTTCAGCTTCTTCAGCGTTACTGGTTGGGGCATAGACTTGGATTACCATGATATTGAATGGTTTGCCTTGGAAACGAACAGAGATCATTCTGTCGTTTTTGAGATTGCATCCAAGTACTGCATTTCAGACTCTTTTTGTTGACTGTGATGGCTACTCCCTTTCTTCTAAGGGATTCCTGCCCACAGTAGTAGATATAATGGTCATCTGAGTTAAATTCACCCATTCCAGCCCATCTTAGTTCACTGATTCCTAGAATGTTGACGTTCACTCTTGCCATCTCTTGTTGGACCACTTCCAGTTTGCCTTGATTCATGGGCCTGACATTCCAGGTTCGTACGCAATATTGCTCTTTACAGCATTGGACTTTACTTCCATCACCAGTCACATCCACAACTGGGTGTTGTTTTTGCTTTGGCTCCTTCCTTTCATTCTTTCTGGAGTTATTTCTCCACTGATCTCCAGTAGTATATTGGGCACCTACTGACCTGGGGAGTTCCTCTTTCAGTGTCCTATCTTTTTGCCTTTCCCTACTGTTCATGGGGTTCTCAAGGCAAGAATACTGAAGTGGTTTGCCATTCCCTTTTCCAGTGGACCACATTCTGTCAGAATGTGAGATCTTAGTTCCTCAACTAGAAATTGAACCTGGGCCCACAGCAATGAAAATGCTGAATCCTAAGCATTGGATCCGGAGAAGGCAATGACAACCCACTCCAGTACTCTTGCCTGGAAAATCCCAGGGATGGGGGAGCCTGGTGGGCTGCTGTCTATGGGGTCGCACAGAGTCAGACACGACTGAAATGACTTAGCAGTAGCAGCAGCAGTAACCATTGGACCACCAGGGAAATTCCCCAAAAGTTTTATTTTTAAAGTAACATAGGAAATGGTTTGTGAAAAGAAAAATCAAGTTTCAACTTTCTAAATAGTGCCATTTGTTTAATCTATGATGTGCCAGACATTTTTCTAGGTACTCTGTATTTATTTCCTCTAATTCTTACCCAAACCCTACAGAATAGATGATACTCTCTGCATTTTACAGAGAAAATCGGTACTTAAATAAGATGAGTGAGTTGCCTGAAATTCCAGACAGGAAATGTTACAACTAGGATTTGAACCCATGAAGGGGTGACCTCAGAGCACATTGCATAACATCACGTGACACCAGCCCTCTAAAATGACACTTTAACCAGTTCATTCTTTAAGGACAGGCAGAATTTATTTCTAATCTCATAGCATTGTGATCAGAAAAGATGCTTGATATGATATCAGTTTTCTTAAATTTACCAAGGCTTGCCTTGTGGCCCAACATCAATCCTGGAGAATGTTCCGTGTATACTTGAGAAGAATGTATACTCTGTTGCTTTTGGATAGACTGCTCCATAAATATCAATTAAGTCCAGCTGGTCTAAAGTATCATTTAAAACCTGTGTTTCCTTATTAATTTTCTGTCAGGATGATCTGTCCATTGATAAAGTGGGGTGTTAAAGTCCCCCACTATTATTGTGTTGGGATTTCTCCCGTTATAGTTCCTAGTTTTGCCTTACCTATTGAGGTGCTCCTATATTGGGTGCATATACATTTATAATTGTTGTATCTTCTTCTTGGACTGAACGCTTGATCATTATGTAGTAGCACAGGAAGACTTATAGAAAGAATCAAAATACAAAGAAATCAGCAAGCTGGACTGCTAGAAATGCAGACTCAGCAAGCGTGTGGTTATTTATCTTAATTTGTGCAGGGATCATGAAGCCCCATATTTTCTTTAGCTAAATGTTTCCATCTCCTTCGTTACTGGACATTTAAAACAGAGCTTATAAAAGACTTAGTTGAAATTATTTATTAATTGTTTGAATAGATTTAAAATCCAAAAGGCATAAGAAGGCATACTAAGAAAAGTCCATCCCTCAGCCCTAGGAGATTTCTCCCAGGCCTGATCCGTTTAGCAAAGTGATGGTAATATGGTGGACTGAACAATGGCTCTAGTTCCTCTCCCCCCCTCTATTCACACCTCTTTGCTTTGTGATCTTGAAGCTTCCCCAGCAAGAGGTGCAGGGTGTTTCCCCACGCCTTGACCCCGGGCTTGCCCTGCAGCCTGCTGTGCCCCACGTGACCCAGCACCAGGCCCCGGCCTAGGCCTTGAGGGGCTTCTGTGCTTCCTTCGTTTCCCTAGAAACTTGCTGAGTTACAGCATATGCAAGCTCTGGGTCAGCCTGCTGGAAGGGGAGGGATCCCTGGAATGATGAGTCATGCAGGAAGTGCAAAGGCAAGGAGCACCAAGGATGTTTGACGGTCAGGAGGCCAGGCTGAGGGGAGAGTGTTAAGAAATGAGGTTGGAGCCTTGCCAGCTGTGATGAGGACTTTGAGTTTTATTCTTAGTGTGTGATAGTGTTACTGACCAGGGTTCTTGGCCTCCTAAATTAGTAGAAATTGACTACAGGCCAGACAAGAAATTCAGGCAAGGCTCTATTGGGGCCCCTGCTATAGCAGCAGGCAGCCAGACATTGCTTTCTTGCTCCTGGAGGTGGTGGATAAGCCTGTTCTTTATATGGAGTGAGGCTAGGGGTGTGTCCAGGGGACGGGCTGGAGGGGTGGCTTAGGTGGTCTGCCCACCCCTCTGGTGGTGTTGAGTGCAGGGGGCATGCTCAGAACACTCCTTTACTCCAGGCTGCTCAAAAATGGCAGTTGGGTTTTTTGGTCTCTTTGTATCTTTTGTTGAGAATTTTCCCTAACTGTGCAGGCAGTTATCTTTAGTCCCATACAGTTTCTTTGTATTTTGTTGCTCAAGGAGAGGTGTGTTCAAGTGCAAGCATTGCAGCTCTGCAGCAAAGGATCCCAGATCCCAGCGTGTCTCAATAGCAAGGAATGAGCAACTCAGTAAACAAAGAATGCGGGAGTGAACAGTCAACCAGGGAACAAGAAAGTGCTCGGTCCCTAACAGGTACAATGAGCAGCATTGCTATGGACCTGTGGTCTGGGATTTGCAACTCAAAGAGCAAACCCTGAATTGTTCCGTAACAGGCTCAGCTGCCGGTGAGCAGGGCTGGGGCTCTGTTCCTTCCGGTGCTCAAGTCCAGGGTGGCTCCTTTGGGCTTCCTGGAGCCTGACATCTGCCTGGGGAGGGTCATTACCTCCTCCAGGGCCACCCCAGAATAGGTGTGCTCCATCTGCGCTTCTGGGTAATTTGGATTTCTAAAAAGAGCTTCCCACATAAAATGTCAGATTGAGCTCCATTCTCTGGAAAAGCAGGAGATGGAAATGCCAGGGTCTTGTTGGCCAGGAGGAGCCCCACTGAAGATGGGGAGTACTTGACTTTGGCCTTCTGCCCCGAGAGGCCCACAGAATAGCAGCGTCTCCTCTGGAGTGAACTTGGGAGGATGCTCAGCTGCAGCCCAAACCTTCCAGCTGCCCTTTCACCCAGGACTGCTCTACTCTTGGAGAGAAGGCACAGCCAGAACAGGGTCCATGGAGGAGATTGCGCCATCCACATGATGGCCTCCGAGGGCTGCCTCTGTCTCGCCTGTCCATGCACTGGTACCCAGGGAGGCTGAGCACTAGCTGGCCCCAGAGCATGGCCCTCAGCTGGCCAATGGCTCTGATCCCTGCCTTCCCTCTGCCTGGCTGTGGGAGCTCGAGACCCAGCCTGCCTCTCACCTGTCTGCTTCCAGGACTCTTGGCTTCCCCTTCTGGTTGAGCAGTCTGTGAACACCTGATGGATACTGGGCTTACCTCCCTCCCTGGATTTGGCGAAAGGTCCTGTGGCAGCTCCGAGCTCCCTTCTTCTCCAGAGATGCTGGGTCGGGGAGAGAAGTGTCACATACTGTACAATGGGCTCTTCTCAGCCTTTCTGTTATCATTTATGCTCATATTTTGAGGGTAAAGCAATGAAATGCCTAGAGGGTTCAGAAGGTGATAGAAATATGTGAACTAGGGCAGCTGTCACACTGTCAGGTGTGGTGGGACCTGGGCTGAAATGGAGACGGCATATTCTAGCTAAAGGCCTTTAAGTCCATTATTAAACATCTCAGGCTAAACCTGCTCTTGGTCATGTCAACAGGCTGCCTCTTAGAGTCCCTCAAGAATTAGAATGAGTTTTGCATGAAACCAGCCTGACTGGCTGAAAGAGACAATCATCAACTTCTTTTTATTTGTATTTTTGGCTGTGGCGTGTGGCACGTGGGATCTTGATTCCTCGACCAGGGATCAAATCCAAGCCCCCTGCATTGGAAGCTCGGAGTCTTAGCCATGGGACTACCAGGGTAGTGCCACGGTCATCAACTTTTTATTTTAGTAATCTCATGTGAAATTCTTCAGTGGGTCCCTGAACTCCTTTCTCATTCTCCTTGGGATAGGGCTTTTGATTTTCTGGTCCCTGCTGAGAGTGCTTTTCAGGGACAGCCCCTCAAGCAAATGCCGCTCATGGATGTTGGCCTGGTTGGCTCCATATTTGGTGGTGGATTGAGACAGATATTGAGACGAAGGGAGAATTTGATATTCTTCAATACCGTTTCCCCTCCAGGGATGGCACAGCTTTCTTCTTGGGGTTCAGAAGTGTATCCTCCATTCCTTAGTCTCATTTTGAACTTTGTTACAGATATCAATAAGCTCAAGGAAATTAGAGTGGATGAAGGCATTGGAAGTGGGGATGGAGAGCTGGGTGGATCTGAGAGAATGAAAATGGACTTTGTTGTATTGGATGTGGCAGAGAGTGAACTTTCTGGGCTGGTGCCCAGGTTTGTTTTGAGTCAGAAGAGGGGTGGTGGTACCATTTGTGAGAGGGGGGCTTCTTAAAAACAGCGAATGGCCACAGCTGCCTTGAGTGACTGTTCCTAAGTCATTAACTATCTGGATACACTGTTTCCTCAAGAATAATCACATCAAATGGTCCTTGACAGTAACATACAGAGAAGGCTGGAAGCTCTTAGTATTCACAAACAGGAAATAATTTGGAACCTCCAAAGAAAGGCTCCTGGAATGCCAGGGCTGGCTGCTGTCCCCTACCCTGGGCTCTTGAGCTCAAGCCATGGAGACATCATTGATGTGAACAAACAAAGAATAAATTAACTTGCTTTGGAATGAGCGATTGGATCCCCCTCAAACTTGAGTGCTTGTGTTTCCTGAAAATTCAATTTAATTTTGGTCTGAGAGAGTGCCTTGCTCTGCAGCACTGATCTTCTCTAATGGCTGATGCCCAGGGGGTGAGGTGAAACCCTTCTGACTCCAGGAAGAGGACAGGGGTGACACGTGTTTGCCTGGGCCCAAATCTTAGAGCCTGAATCCAGTTCAGCCCTCCCTAGGCTGCCCCAGAAGCCAGCAGCACATAGAGTTCCTCCAGGCACCTGTGGGCAGCCTGTGAGGACACCTCTCCTTGGGCAGGATGTGGCAGAAGGCCCACCATCTTCACCTCCTATGGGCATGGCTACCCGCACCTTGGGAGGAACATTTCAGGACTTTTGTGGAGAGAGAAGTTATCAGTGCAGAAAGAATTGATTTGGGCCCTAGCAGAGAGCTAGGCTTCAACAGTATGTGAACCGTGAACTTCCAGATGTTCAAGCTGGACTTAGAAAAGGCAGAGGAACCAGAGATAAAATTGCCGACATCCGTCGGATCATCAAAAAAGCGAGAGAGTTCCAGAAAAGCATCTACATCTGTTTTATTGACTACGTCAAAACCTTTGTGTGGGTCACATCAAACTGTGGAAAATTCTTAAAGGGATGAGAATACCAGACCACCTGACCTGTCTCCTGAGAAATCTGTATGCAGGTCAAGAAGCAACATTTAGAACTGGACATGGAACAGCAGACTGATTCCAAATCGGGAAAGGAGTATGTCAAGGCTGTATATTGTCACCCTGCTTATTTAACTTACATGCAGAGTACATCATGCGAAATGCCAGGCTGGATGAAGCACAGGCTCAAATCAAGATTGCTGGGAGCAATATCAGTAACCTCAGATATGCAGATGATACCACCCTTATGGCAGAAAGTGAAGAAGAACTAAAGAGCCTCTTGATGAAAGTGAAAGAGGAGAGTGAAAAAGCTGGCTTAAAACTCAACATTCAGAAAACTAAGATCATGGCATCTGGTCCCATCACTTCATGGCAAATAGATGGGGAAACAATGGAAACAGTGAGAGACTTTATTTTCTTGGGCACCAAAATCACTGCAGATGGTGACTGCAGCCATGAAATTAAAAGACGCTTACTCCTTGGAAGAAAAGCTATGACCAACCTAGACAGCATATTAAAAAGCAGAGACATTACTTTGCCAACAAAGGTCTGTCTAGTCAAAGCTATGGTTTTTCCAGTAGTCATGTGTGGATGTGAGAGTTGGACTATAAAGAAAGCTGAGGACTGAAGAATTGATACTTTTGAACTTTGGTGTTGCAGAAGACTCTTGAGAGTCCCTTGGACTGCAAGAAGATCCAACCAGTCCATCCTAAAGGAGGTCAGTCCTGAATATTCATTGGAAGGACTGATGCTAAAGCTGAAACTTCAGTACTTTGGCCACCTGATGCAAAGAACTGACTCATTGGAAAAGCCTCTGATGCTGGGAAAGGTTGAAGGCAGGAAGAGAAGGGATGAGGATGAGATAGCTGGATGGCATCACTGACTCAATGGACATGAGTTTGAGTAAGCTTCAGGAGTTGGTGATGGACAGGGAAGCCTGGTATGTTGCAGTTCATGGGGTTGCAAAGAGTAGGACACGACTGAGTGACTGAACTGAACTGAACTGAACTGAGAAGCAAGAGAGTTTGACATACATAAACTTCCCTCCCCTTAAATGAAGAAATTACTATCAGGAAATGAGGTATTTTCAGATAAATGTGTATTTTCTAGAGTATCTCTTTTAAAGTACCTCCTTATGTGGTTGGATTATTTTTTGAAAAGAATGGTTTTAGAATGTATGATGTGATTTCAACCTTTTTAAAGCAGAGTACCTTAAGAGCTGTTCAGTCTTAAACTATCCTTTTTTTGCTATACCACATGGTTTGTGGGATCTCAGCTCCTGGACCAGGGATTGAACTGGGGCCATGGCAGTGAAAGCCTGGAGTCCTAACCACTGGCCTACCGGGGAACTCCTCATAAATATCTCTTTTTATTATGGGAGAATTCAAGCATGTATTAGTACAGAAGTGAAAGAATCATACTATAAACCCTATGTACCCAACAGCCAGCCTCAGCAATGGTCAGTTCATGATCCTTATTTTGTCTATGTTTTCCACTTCTCTCTGCCCCGGGTTATTTAAATCCACCCTGTTTGAGGTGAGCTCAGGTTATCATTAGGACCGAATACTGTGGTCACGCGGTGCACGTCCCCTTCCCTGTATTTCTTATGTGTGTGTCCTTGCCTTCGCGAGGACTGTCTCTAGTTTGGCTCCTGTAATCTGGCCTGGAAAGGAATAGAGCCAAGGGAGTTAAAGTTCTGTGTTAAATAAGAGCACCTAGGATTTGCGAGAGTCCGTCCTACCTGGATTTCAGTACTGGGTTTAACTTGGGTGTTCACAGGCTGTTACTGGAAGATTGAGGTTTTGGACCTTTCGTCTCTTAAAAAGAGAAGATGTTCATTGTGCTCTCCTAATGGTCTTTTTTTTTCCCTTTGAAAATGAAGAAATTATTAGTAGGATGTAAAGAAATGGGGAAATATTTATTTTTTAGAAAGGTTTTGAGACCTAAGTGAGGAATTCAGTGTATATGCAATAGACCATTTGTTGCATGGATATGATGGAGCTGGTCTTATTGTGAGTTCCCCACCATCTCTTGTGGGTTCAGTTGGGAGCCATTTTGAGGAATTGCTCTCAGTTTTGCCCCAAATGCCTTCAAACTGTTGTGTTTTCTATCACCCCTCGCTTTCTATTTGCTGTCTTTTAAAAAATTATTTACTTGTTTAGAAAGTGCTGTGCAGCATGTGGGATCTTAGTTCTCTGACCAGGAATCAAACCTGTGACCCTTGCATTTGGAGCACAGAGTGTTAATCACTGGACCCCCCCCAGGGAGGTCTTCTATTTATTTAAAAAAATTTTTATTGGAGTATAGTTGATTTATAATGTTATATTAGTTTCTGCTGTACAGCACAGTGAATCAGTTATATATATACACGTGTCCACTCCTTTTTAGATTTGTTTCCCATATAAGTCATTATCAAGTATTGAGTAGAGTTCCCTGTGCTATATAGTAGGTCTTTATTAGTTATATTTTCTTATATAAAGTGGTATGTGTATGTCAGTCCCGATCTCCCAATTTATCCTCCTCCCCTTTCCCCCGGTAGCCATAAAATTGTTTTCTACAATCTATTACTGTTTTGTAGATAAGTTCCTTTGTACCGTTTCTTTAGATTCCTCATATAAGTGATATCAAGTGATACTTGTCCTTCCCTCTCTGACTCACTTCACGTAGTCTGGTCGTCTCTAGGTCCATGCATGTTGCTGGAAATGGTGCTGCCTTTTTAGGTCACGTGGTTGCTCCCTGTCACCGCGTTTTGCAGTGCTTCTGTTTGTATAACAGAGGGCAACTGAAGGTTGATAGGTTGACCAGATAGCCACAGCTGTCACAGCTTCAGTCTGTCAATGTATGTGAAATTGAATCCCTAAACCACTCTTTGCAAAAGAAAAAAAAACATGCCTGAGAACTTTCCTGAGCTCAGAGGTGTGTCCCCAGTGACAGGCTCTGAGGACAAAGGTGTAGACAAAGTTTAAGCAGCTGGGGTGTGGTGGGGTAGTTCATTAAAGTGGGGTCATGAAGATGGGAAGCAGAGAGCTTGAGGGTCCTCCAGAAACTCTTGATGCCTTGCAGTCAACAGGGGCTAATCCCACCTTACAGCACCTTCTGCACAGGTGTCACCCCCCTGAGTGTATGGAGAGCAAGTCTGGGCATCCAAAGGTGTGAGCATTCCAGCCATTTGGGGGGATGTTTCCAGCATCTTTAATGGAAAAAAACAGAATGCAGAAGCTGCTTTCTTCATCCATCTTCTCTTCTTTGTTTCCTCAATCTCTGCCTTCAGCATTTCCCCCCTTTTTTTTTTGTTATCTGCCTTTCACAAATGTTTGGCAAAAACTTTTCTTTCAGGAGGAAAACCTGAAGGCATGCCATGAACCACTGGACCCGGAGGGTGCTGAGATGGGTTTTTCTGGGAAACAAAACCTTTCTTAGGTTATGTAATCATCTGCCATTCACAGGGAACAGAGCTGGTGGAGGGGAAGTTCTGGTGAAAGGTGGACCAAGTATCATAGCAGACACTTCTGTGGGTGCAGGTTTATGAAATGCTTTCTGTCACACTGGGACGGGGTAGCAGGTGGGCGCCCCATTTTTCAGATGAAGAATGTGAGAGAGAGATTCAGGAGTTTGGTCTGGGCATTTCCCATCTTAAGGTTTATCTGTTGTCTTCCTTCCCTAACCTATCCTGGGCCCCCAGAATTCTTACTCTCCCTGAACACCCTCTCTCCAATTCCTTTCCCTCCTTTATTTTTTACTGCACCACGCAGCATGCAGGGTCTTAGTTCCCCAACCAGGGATTGAACCTGTGCCCTCTGCAGTAGAAACTCGGATTCTTAACTACTGGGCCACTAGGGAAGTCTCCCAATTCCTGTCCTGTGATCCTTCACTCTGCAGACTTCCCCTTCCCATGCTGGACTCAGCTTCCTACCACAAACCCACTGTGTACAGCTGTCAGTCTTCTTCAGATCTCGTCCAACTTGTAAGCTTTCAGGTTCCAACCCTCTGGTTTTCACGTTGAGAACAAGAGGACTTTTCCTAGGTAGCAGCCTTGTGCAGGGAAAAGAGGAAGAGGGGAAATTTCTTGGCCCTTTCAGTGCCATCTTGACTAAAAATAGAACTGAGTTCATCAGAAGGTGCCGACACAGGGTCTGGAAAACACCAGGTGTCCTGACTACAGAGGTGTCCCCTTGCCCGGGCTCCGTGGATGGGCTTGTGGTGGCGGAGGTGGGGTGAGCAGAGAGCGTGGCTAAGGGAGCAGCCTGGGTCTGAGAGCAGGCCTGGCCTCGGGCCCTCTCTGGGCAGGACGGTCAGGCTGGGGCTCTGAATGGCAGCCGGTAGGAGCCACTGAGTGAGGATGGGGTAACAGCACGAAGTAGGCAGTGCTTTCCTCCCTCCTTCCTGTTTCTAATCCTCTCACATGGAGGAAAATGGATCTTGGTCATCAAAAAGCCAGGGGCAGGGACTTGCATGGTGGTCCAGTGGTTAAGACTCTGTGCTTCCAATGCAAAGGGAACTAAGATTCCACTTGTGGGGTGGCAGGGCCAAAAGATGAAAAAAAAAAAAAAAAAGATCCAGGGACCTCCTGACCCAGCCCTGAGACTGAGGAAGGTCCCCACGCTGCCCTCAGAAGGTGATAACAGAAGAGCCAAGCATGGGGCTGTTGCGTTGTCACTGGGAGACGGCGGGGATTCGGAGCTGAGAGCAGCCCTCTGGACCCTTTGAACTCCTTATTTGTCTGCATGTTTATCTCTCATGGGCTTCGTTTTTATTCATTTATTTTTGGCTGCGCTGGGTCTCCGTTGCTTTGGGTAGGCTTTCTCTGGTTTCGGCGAGTGGGGCCACTCTCTAGCTGCGGGGCACGGGCCTCTCACTGTGGTGGTTTCTCTTGCTGTGGCTCCCCGGCTCTAGGGTCAGTGCGCTTCAGTCGTTGTGCTGCCTGGGCTTAGTTGCTCCATGGCGTGTGACCAGGTACAGAACCCAGGTCCCCTGCATCGGCAGGTTGGATTCTTATCCAGTGTACCAACGGGGAAGTCCTTTTCTTTTTTTTTTTTAGCATTTACATTTTACTGAGTACAAAGCGCATCTTACTTCCTTAGTTTGCAGCTCAGAAATCAAGACATTTCAAGTTATGTACGTTGTCCAGTATCATGCAACTGCAAGCATGGCGTATTAGACTGCTGAGTAGTCATCACGTGCTGGGCTCACGCGATGCTCTGGGCCCTACACACATGACCCATTTAGTTCTCTGAACAAGCCTGTGCTGAGGACTGTAATAACCTCCACTTTGTCGTCGTTGTTCAGTTGCTAAGTCGTGTCCTACTCTTACCAACCCCATGGACTGCAGCACCGCAGGCTTCCCTGTCCTTCACTGCCTCCCGGAGTGTGCTCAAACTCATGTCCATTGAGTTGGTGATGCTATCTAACCATCTCATTCTCTGCTGCCCCCTTCGCCTTTTGCCTTCAGTCTTTCCCAGCCTCAGGGTCTTTCCCAGTCAGTTGGCTTTTTACTTCAGGTGGCCAAAGTATTGGAGCTTCAGCTTCAGCATTAGTCCTTCCAATGAATATTCAGGTTGATTTTCTTTAGGATTGACCGGTTTGATTTCCTTGCAGTCCAAGGGACTCTCAAGAGTCTTCTCCAACACCACGATTCGAAAGCCTCAATTCTTTGATACTCAGCCTTCTTTATGATCCAGTTCTCACCTCTGTACATGACTACTGGAAAAACCATAGCTTTGACTATATGGACCTTTGTTGGCAAAGTGATGTCTCTGCTTTTTAATATAGTCCCTAAGTTTGTCATGGCTTTCCTTTCAAGGAGGTAGCGTTTTTTTGTTTTGTTTTGTTTTGTTTTGTTTTTAAATTTCATGGCTGAGGTCACTGTCTGCAGTGATTTTGGAGACCAAGAAAATAAAATCTGTCACTGCTCCCACTTTCTCCCCTTCTGTTTAAGATGGGTAAACCCAGGCCTGGAACTGCACCATTTCATTGCTGAGTGAAACTACCCCATTGCTGAGTGCCAGAGCTGAGATTGCAGCTTCTGGGCCCAGGGTCTGGAGCAGCTCTCACCACAGTCCCATTTCTGAAGCCAGGGCTGGGCCTAGGACAGGCAGGAAGCTGGGTTCAAGGCTCAGAGTCAAGATCAACAATGCCATGGGGGCCTGTGTGTTTTCCTTTTTCTTTCCTGTTGCTGCTGCTCTGTGGTCCCCTGATCCCTCAGTTCATTTCAGAGGTGAGCCCCTCTTCTCAGACCAGATTGCCTGTCCCCAAATTTCAGTTTGGTTCAGTTTCTTCATAGCACAAGCTTGTGAGGCACAATTGCGGTTGTGTAAGCCATGGTTGTGGGTCATGTCCTTGAATCCGTGGGGGACCATGACACATGGGAGAGGGTGCTGTGCTGGGCTTAGTTGCTCAGTTGTGTCCAACTCTGTGACCTTATAGACTGTAGCCCACCAGGCTCCTCTGTCCATGGGGATTTTCCAGGCAAGAATACTGGAGTGGGCTGCCATGCCCTCCTCCAGGGGATCTTCCCCACCCAGGGCTCGAACCAGGGTCTTCCTGCATTGCTGGTGGATTCTTTGCCATCTGAGCTACCAGGGAAGCCCCCGTAGCTGTGCTTATCAGAAACTTGTGAAACTTGGGAAAAGAACTGGGGGAGGCCCTCTTGTGGCCACTCTCCCGCTGACAGCCCCAGGGTGTGGTCGGGACAACCAGGTATTTGGCTTCTTCAGGACCAGGGGAGGAAGGCTTTGTGGGAAAGTGAGTTTGTGGGTTGGAGCTATTGGAGGCCTTCACTTAGGCTCCCTGTGGGAGCTCTGGACCAAAAAGACCCGCTAGAGGGGATGTTCTCTGGATGGGAGGCTGGCAGGGCTGGATGGGTTATGAGTGTGAGTGAGTGTATGTGTGTGTGTCTGTGCACGTGTGCTTGTCTAAGGGGGTTGCTAACCTTAGTCACCTGACTGACCTCAGTACCTGCAGGTCGACAACCCCTGGCTATCAGAGGATAGTGCCCTGCATCAGTGTAAATACAGGCAGGGACTCCCCAGGGCCAGGTTTCTGGAAGGTGGTCTAGTTCACAGCTGCGTGCTCTGTTGACTTAAAGAACAAAATCATCTTCAGTTTTGAAAGCCTAGCCAGTTGCACCCACATATCCCAGACCCAGTGCTGCTGCTGCTGCTCAGGCACTTCAGTCGTGTCTGACTCTTTGTAGCCCTACGGCCTGCAGCCTTCCAGGCTCCTTCTGCCCATGGGGTACTCTAGGCAAGAATGCTGGAGTGGATTGCCATGCTTTCCTCCAGGGGATCTTCCCAACCCAGGGATTGGACCCGGATCTCCTGTATTGCCGGCAGATTATTTACTGCTCAGCCATCAGGGAAGCCCCCCAGACCCAGGGCTCAGAGAGAAACGGTGGCAAATTTATTTTAAAAAATGCCCTATGACTTAAGCACTTTAAGCAATTAACACGGATCTGGTAACATTTTCACATGTGAAACCTTTGCTCCTGTTCAGGTGTTTGAATCAACTTCACTCCAAAGGGTTAAAAGAGCCCCTCTTTCAAACAGGACAGCCTTCCTCTTCTCTTCTTCATCTCTTCCCTTGGAATCTGGCCTCTTTCTTTGTGTAAAGCAATTGAGAATACATTTGATAGCCAAGATTTTTTCTTGTCTCTCTAAGGAAAGAATCCTGTGTACATGCTCACAGTTAAAAGGATAAAGACTCCAAAATTTGGTTCAAAGCAGAAACATGGATCCTGCTGAACAAGATACTCCCAATAATGGAGATCTAAAGATGGACTGCATTTGCACTGGAACTGGATTCTCAGATATTAACTGTCTATGTAAGATTCCCCCCTCAGCCTGTCATCTCCTTAGTTTGGCTTACTTCCTGCCTATTGTAACCTTTTAGCAAGTCACACAATTTTGAACTAAACAGTTAGGTAGCAATAACAATTTTTTGAGACACAAGACAAGTCATTTTTGGTCCAAGTTTGGATTATCCAAGTTAGTGCTTCTCCTCCATCACAGTTTGTAAACTTGGTTTCTAGTAGCTCAGAGGAATGGGATAAGTTATTGTTTCACTAATGTGTGGACCCATTAACTTAAGTCCATCACCTGATCACATAGCCTCATGCTGACTGGTCACCTCCCACTACCTACCCATTCATCCATCCATCTATCTATCCATCCATTCCTCCATCCACTTATACATCCATCCATCCAGCAACCATCTGAGGGCCCCATAAAGAGCTGGGAGTTCATGGTCTGGTGGAGAAGCCAACAGTCCCCGGGTGTTGAGAAGTTAATTTTCAGCAAACTACTGGAAGGTTGGGACAGTTTGGTAGGTTGGGAGATATTAATTCAAGTTAAATGACACCATGAATGAATTTCAGAAGTTTTTAAAATCTGAGGTTTAATTTCCATGAATTAAAAAGAACAAATCTTAAGTATCCAGCTTGATGACTTTTTACAAGGTGTGTGACCACTAGAACATTTCTGTCACCTCAGAGAACACCCTTCCAGTCAATACCCGCCTCCGGAGATCACCACTCTTGTGACATGTGATCAAAATCAATTTTGACTGATCTTGTACTTCATAGAAATGGTATCAGACAGTCTGTACTTTTTTGGATCTGGCTTCTTTCTCTCCACATGATGTCTGTGAGGATCATCCACATTGTCGCATATGTCAGCAGCTTGTCGTGTTTCATTGAAGAGCAGTATTCCATTGTACGAATATACCACCGCCTGTTTATCCCATCTCTTGTTGACGGACGCTTGGGTTGTTTCTGGTTTAGGGCTGTTTTGAATAAAAGATGCAGTGAGCATCCCTGTGCAAGTCTTTCTGGGGACATGAGCACTCATTTTCAAGGGAATAAAACATAGGACGATAAAGAGAGTCAACAGATTTTCAGTTATTTAACGTGCTGAAACCCTTTATAACAGAGAGAGACATCCAAGGCTGATTGCATTTCAAGACAGGCTAAATATGTCATCTCAGAGATACCTGCCCTTACTTGATTGTGTTCCTTCAGCTCGTGTGAGGAAATGGCCTAATCAGGGTGCCTTCAGCTTAGTGACAGAGTTCTCTGCAACAATGGGGGCCTCCAGCGGACCCCACCTTCAACTTACTGGGGAATCAGAGACCCTTGGGAGTAAGGCTAAGAGATCTCATATTGTGTTCTGAAGAGGGGACCACCTCCCCTCTCACTGTGTCCCGAATCGTCCTGTTGGTCCGGATTCCTGTTTTCCAGTCACTGTTAGCTTTGAGGAGGAGATGGTGGGTCCTTCTCCTGGCTACTGTGGCTCCAAGTCAGCGGATCCACCAGGGTTCGGGGGCTGGCATCTCCCTGGCTGTTTGTCCACAGCAACACAGGAAGGCCGGCACTCCATGACAGTTTAATCTCACCTGCCTGCTGTGAGATATACTCACCATCCCAGAGAACTGCGAAGTATAAATTGTCTCTTAACACTGATAAACAGTCAGGAGGAGGACAAGCCTTGACAAAATATTACAACTTAATTGTATTTCTCAGCTGGGCTCAGGAAATCTGCTTCCTCCTTAGGCTAATGCTATTTACCAAGCCTCCCGGACCCAAAATAATGAATTTTTTTTTTTAACCGTTGGTGGGAAGCACCTTAGTGTGGGAAGGGTCCGCACTGCTGAGGCTTTCTGCCCAGGTGCTCAGGTGTGTGGGGGGCGCTGCCTGCATTAAGTGCACAAATCATTGAGCCTTCCGGCTTCTGGCTGGTCTCCAAGAGGGGTGCGGGAGGACAGGCTGCCCCTGAGAATAGAGGCTGCTGGGGCCGGGGGTGGCACCCAAGAGGCTAGACTTTCGCTGGCCTGGTTTTCTAGTGCACAGGTGTTTGCAGTTCTAAATAAATGTGCAGTGTCAGGGCTCAGCAGTTTCTCAGCTGAGACTTGTAATGAGGGCTGAACAGGGAAATAAGGTGGGCCCTCTCTGGGCACCTGCCATTGTGTTGGCTGAACCCCAGTTCAGGCCTAATTAAGAAAAATGATCATCTGGGAGAACTGAGTTTGGGGGTGTGTGACAGACCAGAAGGGTGGGCCACCTGTCAGCAACGCTGTGGCTCCTGAGATCCCCCTCCACGGAGCCTGGAGGCTCCCTACTGGGAGCCCCAATGCCTTTTCATTGTGAGAGGCATGTTCGTGCTTTCCAGAAACTTTTGAAAAACACTGTGTTTTGAACGTTCATCCCCAAAGAGAGGCCAGGGGCTCAAGGTATTAACAGCAAAGCCTTTCCCCTTCACAGAGTGGTGTCCACCGGGACTTGTAAAGGCCGCTCTGGTGGTTTTGGCACACGATGGTGGCTGGTTTCACCTGGCTGACCATCCACGCTCACATGTGTCTGCTCGTTTGCTCATTTCTTCGTTAGCTGCCGCCTCATGCTTAGCGCTCATTGTACTGTTGGGT
The DNA here is from genome assembly GCF_032452875.1 of Bos javanicus. NCBI lineage: Eukaryota > Metazoa > Chordata > Mammalia > Artiodactyla > Bovidae > Bos > Bos javanicus. The sequence continues at coordinate 8,224,516 of NC_083889.1, forward strand.
TGAACAGTGTCTTCCCCAAAGTGATGTCCTTTCCTGAAGGGCACCTGGTAATGGACTGTTAGGATGTGAGGAGGCGGAGGTGATGTTGGGGAAGGATCTGATGTGCACAAACGAATGGGTCATGGTGCCACTGACAGAGCCAAGGAACACTGGGGGGTGTATGTGTGTGTGTGGTGGTTTAGTCGCTAAGTCACGCCTGACTCTGTGACCCCATGGACTGTAGCCCGTCAGGCTCCTCTGTCCATGGGATTTCTCAGGCAAGAATACTGGAGCGGGTTGCCATTCCCTTCTCCAGGGGAATCTTCCTGACCCGTTGCCATTCCCTTCTCCAGGGGAATCTTCCTGACGCAGGGGTTGAACTGGCGTCTCCTGAATCGTAGATAGTCTCCTGCATTGCAGGTGGATGCTTTACCGCTGAGCCACCAGAGGAGCCCATGCGTGTGTGTGAGCAAACCTCAAACCCATGGCAGTTCCTGCAACCCTGCTGTGCTACCTACCTCCCAGCAGCCCTGGTGGAATGGAGGTGAAGTCTCAGAAAGGGCTTGGATTCTGAGATGGCTTGTGCCCTGGTGGGAGACTGGTATTCTCCAGTGAACCGTGGGTCTTGGAACACAGACTCTTGGGTGGCCCCTCCCCCGGTAACACAGGACTTGGTCATGTGAGTTACTCTGGCCAATGTCACAACAGAAAGCAGACAGAGGCTAGATAAGCGCTAGTATTCTGAGGGCTGGTTCTCTTGGGAGCCTCTCTTGGCTGTCGGGCAGCAGGCTCCAGTTGATTACCCAATGATGAGATGCCACATGTACCGACAGCCTTTGTGCTCAGAGACCATCTTTCAGGGACTTGCCTGGTGGTCCAGTGGCTAAGACTCTGTGCTCCCAATGCAGGGGGCCTGAGTTCGATCCCTGGTCTAGAGAACTAGACCCCACATGCTGAAACTAAAATCTTCCGTGCTGCAGCTAAAGACCCCGAATGCCTCAATGAAGATCAACGATCCTGAGTGCTGTGATTAAGACCCAGCACAGCCAAATAAAAAAATAAAGATTTTAAAAAGAGAGAGACCATCTTGGAAGTCCCAACCCAGCCAAGCACCCGCATGAATGCAGCCAGAGGAGTGACCACAGCTACATCCCCTGGAGCTAAACTCAAAACACCCAAAGAACCATGAAGAATAGATGGTTTTGCATGTTTGTGATACAGCCATGGATAATGGAAGAGACCTCCTCAGCCAGATGATGTCCGGAGTTGGGCTGGGCTCTTCCATTGGAGAGCCTTGGAAACAGCCATCTCTGGGCAGGTCTGCCTGCCGGATTTCTCCCGTTACCTCTTCCTTGACTTTGACTTTGGTCGTAACCCATGGAGGGCAGTCTGTCTCGAGGATGCTGGTGGCCTCAGGGGGCAATGCTGGGCGGGATGACCTCTCTCTCCCTGTGTCTGTACTCTTGGGTTTTCTCCTTTACCTTCCCTTCCCTGGTCCCTGTCTGTGCCTGGTTTTCCTCACTTCCTTCCAGCCTCCTCCTTTCCTACAGCTGTGGGGAGCCCCCCAGCTCCAGAACATTCTGGCACCTGGTTCAGGGTATGCCTCAGTGCCCACCTCCCTATTCTTTTTGTCCCCTGTCCCAGCACTGGAGCAAAATTAGATCTCCTTTGTCTTTTTTTTTTTTTTTTTTAAATGAACAGGTTTAACCGCTGTAAGCTGGCTATTATATTGGACTGAAGATACTGTTTGTAAGCCGTAGTCAACCGAGACCCGGGACCATCTCTGACACCTCCTTAATTTCGTGCCGTTAACGAGGTACACGCCGCAGTGAGGGGAGCACTGTGGAGTCGCTCCCGTTTCAGTTCTGTGCCGTGTTATATGAAACGCTAATGAGCCCAGAATTCTCAAAGGTCATAATCTGAATACATTCCCTTTTCTTCTTTTGAGGGGAATGGGAATAAGATTCTAAACAATTAAAATGAGATTTACTTCATCATTTGGCTAACAACATCCTCGACTGTACTAATTACGATGAGATCGGTATTCATTTGCTGGTCACTTGGATGGATCTGAGTGTGTCTGATTTCTTGGAAGGTCCCATGTCTGAATTCTACACAGCATGATTTTTTTTTGGTTTTGTTTTGTTTTTTTAAGCTGCTCACCCTATTGATTATGAGAAATAACTGGGAAAAAAATCCACCAAAACCCTTACAATATGGAAAGTGCAAATTTAGCAGAACCAGCATTGAATTTTCCAGGGAGTCATTTATCATCCTTACAAAGTTTTGGTTCTTTGCAAATAAAAAAGAGAAAGGAATGGTAATTGCTCTGCTCAGCTAATTGACAGAATTGTGTCAGAAAAGGGAGGCATTTCAACAGTGCCTCGGATGATGACATTTGAAGGTTGTTCCCATTCTCTCTTTGCTGCTAAATTAGGGAATCATTATTTCCCTGTGAATCTTATTAATCTAATGCTGGCTTCTCACCACCCGCCCCTCCTCCCTGCCCCCCAGAGTTGCGATTCAGACAGAAATGTGAACACAAAATGCCAAAGGTCACGTGATAGTATGGCCAGGTCAGGTTGTATTCCCCAGTTTTGGAGTTCAGGGCCTGAGTGGGAGAGGGCAGGGGGGGATCCATCTGTTAGAAAAGACCCTCTTGTTATATGTGTGGGACCCAGGTTGAAGTCCCCACTGGTGGATTAGGAGAGCAGGTTAGTCCGCTGAGCATGCTAGGATAGAGGCAGCAGGGACAGCGCTTCTCCAGCTTTTTAATCTGGTTAGGGGGTGGCTTCAGTGGGGGCAGAGGCTCCTCTATGTTCTTAGGGACAGTGGCAATCTCCAATTTTTCACTGAAAAAAGGGTGCTCATCAGATAGAGGGCTTACAGTATGGCTTTTGAGGAGACAGAGATAATATTAATAACTGGTTTAGAACATCAATGCTTGGCTTTCACTAACTGTTATAACCAAAATGCCAGTGTCTGATGGAAACAGATAGAGTAGACAGTCTGGTAGCAAAACCAACAATTCCTCAGGAGGAGAGATCGACAGTTGTCCTGGATGATGCTTGAAAATCCTCTGTGATGATAGAGGCAAAATGTGAAGGTTATCTCAGTGATGGTGACATGTTGGTTGAAAATCCTACCCTCTGTAGAAGAGGGAAGAACAGAGTTGCTTTCTTTTCAAATTGGAGTATAATTGCTGTACAATGTTAGTTTCTGCTGTACAATGAAGTGAATCGGCTCTATACACATGTATCCCCTCCCTCTTGGACCTCCCTGCTCCACCCCACTCTCTAGGCCATCACAGGGCACCGAGCTGGGCTCCCTGTGCTGTACAGCAGCCTCCCACTAGCTGTCTTTTTTATACATAACTGTGTGTATATGTCAGTGCTGCTTTTCCAGTTTGTCTGACCCTTCCCTGCCCCCTGTGTCATCTGTACCATTTTTCTAGGTTTCATATATATATACGTTAATATACGATGTCTGTTTTTCTCCTTTCAATTTACTTCACTCTGTAATGATGGACTCCTTCTGTAGTTTCTGACTAGTTTGGGGTTATACCTCCTCATCCTGCCTGGCTGATCTTCTTGTCCCTGGGAATATTCTTTTGCCATCCCCACCTCATGACCTCTTGTCCTTCCCTCCCTCTATAGTTGGGGCTCCTCAGGGCAGCCACTAGAAAGAGCAACCCCCCACCTCCCCATATGATACAGCCGAGTATATGTGACTCTTGGGACACGTTCTCACCTCTTCCTTCTAGCTTCCCAAAGAAGAACAGAGTTGATGGCCAGTGGATCCTTGTAGAATCAAAACAAATCTGGAAGACTAATAAATTACCTGTATTGACCTTTGCGATGTTTCACATGTCTTGAAACAGCAGTTCTGAAAACTCTAAATCTTTATTTTGATAATCCTCTTAATTTGGTTGTTAATATTTACTATTTTATTTGTTTTCTGTTTCTTGGTTTTAAAATTAAAAATAAAATCATTTTGTTTTCTTTGGCTCTGATGGGTCTTAGTTGTGGTAAGAAGGATCTTTAGTTGTAGCATGTGAGATCTAGTTCCCTGAGCGGGGATTGAACCTGGGCCCCCTGCCTTGGGAAGGTGGGGTCTTAGCCACTGGATCACTAGGGAAGTCCCAATACTTAATGTTTTATACAAAAGTCTTTATGAAAAAAAAGCCTAGTATTTTTCTTGTGGACCCAAGAGAGATAAAAATGTCATGTTTTCCTTTGGTAAGTCAGACAACATCCGATTTTGCAACAATGAGCAGATTTCAAAGCCTCTGATTCCCACTTCTAGAGGAAGTGGTCTGACCATGTTCTTAGTCAGAAACAAGGTAAAAAAGCCTGTTTTTATGAAATGATGCAGTAAGTGTTAGGGATACTTCTTTTGTTCGATTTTATGATGGGAATAAGTCATTTTCTCCTCTTTGTAAGACATTTTCCTTTGTAACTTCAGTCTTCGTAGTGAAGTTCAATAAGCGACATCAAAAATGATAGGGAAAAAAATCTTCATTTGAAAATGTTCACTAGTCAATCTATTGTTCCAAGAAGGCACATGGAACTGTATTTTTTTTTTTTTTTCTCTTCCTTTTCCCTGCCCACCCTACCCACAACTTGGTGTAGTTTCCAAATTTGGTGAAAACCCATCAACCCTCTAAAGTTGTCAAGGATTTAAAAAAAAAAAAAAAAAACAGAGTGATGTGCAAGGTTGAGCAGTTAAATGGTGGCATCCAGTGCACTTTCCTTGGCCAAGAGTTATTCCATCTTTTACCATCCCTGTGTCCAGGGAAACCTCACTTGGGATGTTCATGGCTTAGCGGTGGGAAGGGAGAGAAAAAGTTCTCGATTTCTATTTTTATTCCTGCAGGCTTCGTTTCAGTATAACTTTCACATTTATGGACTTGCCCACCAGGGACCTTATATACATTAATCACAGGGCAAGTCTCTCAGCGGATCCATCTGTACGTGTGGCTGCCGTGAAAGGAGTGAATCACACTTCACGCCTGGTTTTGGTGGCATATGACTCATTTTCATGGCCCTAGAACTAAACCGTGGTAGTTAAAACAGCAAAGTGATATTTATAGGGTAATTTTGATCAAGCCTGTCATAATTTTCTTTCCTGGCTAAGTCTATATGTCCTTTGTTATAGCTCTAATTACACTGACAGCTTTCCAGAGGGAATCTTAGGGTAGAGGTTATTTAAATATGAAACCAAAGACTTGACATCAGTTAAGAGTGAGTGGTTTTTATTTCCTAACATATGTTTTAAGGTAACATAAGCTTATGGGCTGATTTTCCTCTCTGAATACTATTATTTTTATTTTATTTCATATTTTATTTTTAAAGGTTAAGCTCATGGAGCAGACTGTCATTTCTGTTGTTGTTTATTTGCTTGCACCACGCAGCGTGTGGGATCTTAGTTCCCGACCAGGCATGGAACTTCGGCCCTGGCAGTGAAATTGCTGAATCCTAACCATTGGACTGCCAGGGAATTCCCTTATTTTATTTTTTTAAAAATTTATACGTATATATACATCCTTTTTTATATTCTTTTTCATTATGGTTTATCACAGGATATTGAATTTAGTTCCTTGGCTGTAGAGTAGACCTTGTTTATCCATTCTATTTATATATACTAGTTTGGGCTTCCCAAGTGGCCCTAGTGGTAAAGACTCTGCCTGTCAGTGTAGAAGATGTTAAGAGACGGGTTCGATTCCTGGTTTGGGAAGATCTCTTGGAGAAGGAAATGGCAACCCACTCCAGTACTCTTGCTTGGAGACTTGCATGGACAGAGGAGCCTGGCGGGTTACAGTCCATGGGGTTGTAAACAGCTGGACATGACTGAAGCAACTTATACAGCACACATATACTAGTTTGTATCTGCTAATCCCAAACTCCCAATCTACCCCTTCCCCACATCATGTATTTACTTTATCTCTGAGGCGGAAGGAGGATTGTGCTGGTCTCTCCTCCCCCTGCCCCTCCTGGGGGGCAGCCTGAAACAGGATCCCTTGGCTAAAACCTGCACCGATCAATGGTGGGCTGTTCACCTCGTCCCTGCATCGTCTCCCTCCTGAAACTCCAGCTGAGAGCTCTGTTGGGTTACAAATTTAGCAGCACTTCTCCAGTGCCTTTCCCCTTTCCACATCACCCCAGGGATCTCTATTAACTTCACACACTAAAAATAGCACTGCAGAACTGCTGAATGGATGAGGGCGACCAGCAGGGCCCCGGGAAGGCTAAATATTGCTCACATTGATCAGGAGTCTGGGCCCTGCTCCCATGACGCCTGTGGTTTGACACCAAGCTCATTAAAAACGTTTGTGCATCTGTGGGCTTGACAGGCAAGCGCATGAAGTGCATCAGGCCTGGTGGGCTAAGAAAGTGAAGATGCTCTTGCTGAGGTCTTTTCTTCCCAACCTGGGGTTCCCTTTTCTTCTGAATTAATGCAGCACTTACGTGAGCCTGTACAGGACCTGTCTTTCCTCTTGACAAGGGTTCTTGATTAAGAAGAAAGCCAACTCCTACCTTGACTTTAATCCCGGGCAAGATGTAAAGTTTTTCTACTGCAGAGTGTAAAGGTCCCATCAAATAGTAGATGGCCATGTGTTGTCCTTACTTGAGGCTGAGAAGCTGGTGAGAAAAACTTATGAGTTCTCTGTTTGTGTCTTAGTTCTACAGCATCTTAACTGTGCTCTCTTGGACTAGTTATTGAACCTCTCTGGCCTCAGTTTCCTTATTTGTAAAATGAGAATGTTAATTAAAATGAACACTTCTCTCACAGGTGGTTGCAAATTCAGATGGGATAGGATTGAGTGTTTGGAGAACTATAAATAGCTGAGTACTTCCTATTAATTAAATACCTGTAGTATTAGTGTGATGGTTAATTTTATGTGTCAACTAGACTGAGCTACAGTGGAAGTGAGAAATAGATTTAAGGGCCTAGATCTGATAGATAGAGTGCCTGATGAACTATGGATGGAGGTTTGTGACATTGTACAGGAGACAGGAATCAAGACCATCCCCAAGAAAAAGAAATGCAAAAAAGCAAAATGGCTGTCTGAGGAGACCTTACAAATAGTTGTGAAAAGAAGAGAAGCAAAAAGCAAAGGAGAAAAGGAAAGATACACCCATTTGAATGCAGAGTTCCAAAGAATAGCAAGGAGAGATAAGAAAGCCTTCCTCAGTGATCAATGCAAAGAAATAGAGGAAAACAATAGAATGGGAAAGACTAGAGATATCTTCAAGAAAATTAGAGATACTAAGGGAACATTTCATGCAAAGATGGGCTCAGTGAAGGACAGAAATGGTATGGACCTAACAGAAGCAGAAGATCTTAAGAACAGGTGGCAAGAATACACAGAAGAACTATACAGAAAAGATCTTCACGACTCAGATAATCACGATGGTGTGATCACTCACCTGGAGCCAGACATCCTGGAATGTGAAGTCAAGTGGGCCTTAGGAAGCCTCACTATGAACAAAGCTAGTGGAGGTGATGGAATTCCAGTTGAGCTCTTTCAAATCCTCAAAGATGATGCCGTGAAAGTGCTGCACTCAATATGCCAGCAAATCCAGAAAACTCAGCAGTGGCCACAGGACTGGAAAAGGTCAGTTTTCATTCCAATCCCAAAGAAAGGCAATGCCAAAGAATGCTCAAACTACCGCACAATTGTACTCATCTCACATGCTAGTAAAGTAATGCTTAAAATTCTCCAAGCCAGGCTTCAGCAATACATGAACCATGAACTTCCAGATGTTCAAGTTGGTTTTAGAAAAGGCAGAGGAACCAGAGATCAAATTGCCAACATCTGCTGGATCATCGAAAAAGCAGGAGAGTTCCAGAAAAACATCTATTTCTGCTTTATTGACTATGCCAAAGTCTTTGACTGTGTGGATCACAATAAACTGTGGAAAATTCTGAAAGAGATGGGAATACCAGACCACCTGACCTGCCTCTTGAGAAACCTGTATGCAGGTCAGGAAGCAACAGTTAGAACTGAACAGACTGGTTCCAAATAGGAAAAGGAGTACATCAAGGCTGTATATTGTCACCCTGCTTATTTAACTTATTTAACTTCTTTGCAGAGTACATCATGAGAAACGCTGGGCTGGAAGAAGCACAAGCTGGAATCAAGATTGCTGGGAGAAATATCAATAACCTCAGATATGCAGATGACACCACCCTTAGGGCAGAAAGTGAAGAGGAACTCAGAAGCCTCTTGATGAAAGTGAAAGAGGAGAGTGAAAAAGTTGGCTTAAAGCTCAACATTCAGAAAATGAAGATCATGGCATCTGGTCCCATCACTTCATGGCAAATAGATGGAGAAACAGTGGCTAACTTTATTTTTCTGGGCTCCAAAATCACTGCAGATGGTGATTGCAGCCTTGAAATTAAAAGACGCTTACTCCTTGGAAGGAAAGTTATGACCAACCTAGACAGCACTTTAAAAAGCAGAGACATTACTTTGCCAACAAAGGTCCATCTAGTCTATGGTTTTTCCAGTAGTCATGTATGGATGTGAGAGTTGGACTATAAAGCTGAGCACCGAAGAATTGATGCTTTTGAACTGTGGTGTTGGAGAAGACTCTTGATAGTCCCTTGGACTGCAAGGAGATCCAACCAGTCCATCCTAAAGGATATCAGTCCTGGGTGTTCATTGGTAGGACTGATTTTGAAGCTGAAACTCCAATATTTTTGCCTCCTGATGCAAAGAGCTGACTCATTGGAAAAGACCCTGATGCTGGGAAAGATTGAAGGCAGGAGGAGAAGGGGACAGCAGAGGATGAGATGGTTGGATGGCATCACCGACTCAATGGACATGGGTTTGGGTGGACTCTGGGAGTTAGTGATGGACAGGGAGGCCTGGAGCACGGCAGTTCATGGGGTCGCAAAGAGTCGGACATGACTGAGCGACTGAACTGAACTGAAGACTGAGCTAAGGGATGACCAGATAGCTGGTAAAACATTGTTTCTGGGTATGTCTTTGAGGAGCATCTCTAGAAGAGATTAGTATGTGAATTAGTGAGCAGAGTGGAGAAGATCACCTTCTCCAGTGTGAGTGGGCATCAGCCAACCTGTTAGAGGCTCGAGGAGAACAGAATAGTGGAGGAAGGACAGATTCTTTTTCTGCTGGAACTTGGACATTCATCTTCTCCTGCCCTTCAACACTAATGCTCTGGTCCTTGCATCTCCAGACCAGGACCGAGACTTACACCATTGGCTCCTCTGGTTCTCAGGGCTTTGGACTTGGGCTGGAACTACACCCCCAGCTTTCTTGGGCCTTTAACTTGCAGATGGCAGATTGTGGAACTTCTTGGCTTCCATAACTGCACGAGCCAGTTCCTCATAATACATCTCTTTCTCTGTATCCCGATGCATCCTACTGGATCAGTTTCTCTGGAGAACCCTCATTAACCTAATGAAGTTGAACCAAAAAAAATGCTAATAGTCAACCAATTTTGTGCTATGAGGATGGCCATTTCATAAGGTTCAACCTTCTACATTAATAAGTGGTTCTGCAAAGTCTTTCCTCACTTCTCTGAATTGTACCCATGAGACAGAAAGATTATAAGCAGTCTTATTTTAGTGCCTGGGGAAATCTAGGTTTAAAAGTTTACTAGTACCAAGTTGAATAAAAGTCCATGCGTGGAACCTGTCCTCCCATGACTCAGTCTGTGTTTTCTTGACCTCCTCCTGCTCTTTAAGGTCTTGAGCTGAAAATGAGAAACTGGAGAAAGAACATGATAAAAAGCCATTTTCCCCAGGAGTTGAGCAGAGTGTAATATGAGAGGTCATGACCTTTATAACAAATACTGTCATAAGGAGTGATCCTCATGTAAAGGCCTCGTTCTGAAGCTGATGCCAGCTCTCCAAAAATGATGACTCTTTTCCAACCTCTGCTGGGCTCCCGCAGACTGTTACTTGTGTTTCTTGTTTCTCAGAATCACCAAGATGCATGGCTCAGGGCTGACCTAGGGATCTGAGGATCTGGCTCCTCAGTGAAAGGGTCTGGTCTGGCCTGGTCTGGGTCAGAGGATGGTCCTCTTTGAGTTTGCCTTTGGCTCAGCATCGGAGCTGCTGACATTTTGCATCAGAGAACCTGACCCAAACAGCACAGGCTGTTCTGTGCATTATAGGAACATTCAGCAGCATTCTTGGTCTCTACCAACTGGATACTAGCAGCAGCCTCTCCAGTAGTAACAACCCAGACTATCTCTGGGTGCTGTCAGATGTCCCCCAGTGGGATAGAATGAGCCCCAGCTGAGAAGCACTGCGCCCAGGGGACTTGAAAGTGTGAGTGAGGAGCTCAGTCCATGGTTCCCTATTGATACTTCACTTTGGTGAGCTTCAGTACCTTTGAAAGAATGGCCTTTCTTCTCCTTCCACCTCCCCATGAAAGGTAGTGATGATCGGATAAGAGATGAGTCACGCTTAGGATACTCACTTGCATAAGAATAGGAAGAGAGGGGTACAGAGCCAGGGTCCTCAGGTGGGAAGAAAACCAATCTGATAGAAGACCAGGTTCTCAATTTCCTGGCAGAAACATCTGTCTTCTTGTTTTTCTAGTTAATTATGGATTTTCATGTGCTCACTCAGCTAATCAAGTTTAACGACACTAGACCTAAATCACATTATTGTTATTTTTCGAGGCCCTGTTGGCACCTCGCCACATTAACCCGCCAGCAGCCTGGAGACAAGCGCAGTCACTCAAACCCCGAGCGGCGAGGCTTTTATTAGCCGCGCACCCAGCCCTTTCATAATGTGTCACCACTGAGATTATGAAGACAAAAGAAAAGCAACAGAAAAAAGGACAGTTTCCATAAAGAACACTTTAGGAACTTTATTACAAAGCAGAAACTTTATTGCAAGATGGGCCATGAGACGTGTGTCCTACATTTGTGATATTTATGACTATTTTCAATAGAACTTTGGGTTTGGAGAGAGACAGAAAAGGAGAGTTCCGAAGTGGATATTCCCTTTATTTCCAGGTCCCCGATGACAGCTGGATGCGAGGATTTCCTGGTTGGCCGATAGTGACCTACCTTTGATCTTGATGCTGTCTGTGGCTCCGTCAGTCTCTTCTTTTCTTGTCCTCAGGAATTCCTGGTGGACAATGGATCCGACTGCTAGTCTTGCACCGCCTCCTGACCCCACACTAGCCCGACCTCAGACGGATAAAAAATATTGTGTATTCAGCAAAAAAGTAGGGTTCTTTTGCCTTACGACTTTACATTGCCTGGAGAAAAATTCGTAATACTTGTCATTTAGCATTTCATTTGGTCTGGGTTACAAACCAACTGGTTTTGTGTGTGTGTGTTTTTTTTTTTTTGAGATGGGGAGGGAGAAGGGGTATTTAAAATGAAATGAAAAGAATTTTCTGGATTCTGCAGCCAGAATGTCCTCTCTCATTTCTCTGCATTATTTTTTATTTTATTATAATTTTGGGCAGAAATATACTTTTATTTCCACTAATCTCTAAAATTTAGCATTTCCTTATATTTCAGATGTTGGAAACAAACCATAATAGTGTTCACAGCACCTGTGTGACATCACCAATAGAAATCATTGATATGTTCCTGTTTGATTACAGGCAGATCTTTGCATTACTTTAAGAAAGTGTATTTCGAAGTCAATTTATAATGCTATATTAAGTTCTGCCATACAACAAAGTGATTCATTTACATACATACATACACGTATTCTTTTTCATTATGGTTTATCACAGGATTTTGAATGTAGCTCACTGTGCTATATGGTAGGGCTTTGCTGTTCATCCATTTGAACATACTAGTTTGCATCTCCTGTTGCTGCTGCTAAGTCGCTTCAGTCGTGTCTGACTCTGTGCGACCCCATAGACGGCAGCCCACCAGGCTCCCCCGTCCCTGGGATTCTCCAGGCAAGAACACTGAAGTGGGTTGCCATTTCCTTCTCCAATGCATGAAAGTGAAAAGTGAAAGTGAAGTCGCTCAGTCGTGTCTGACTCTTTGCGACCCCATGGACTGCAGGCCACCAGGCTCCTCCGTCCATGGGATTTTCCAGGCAAGAGTGCTGGAGTGGGGTGCCATCACCTAGTTCATCCCTCCTCTCCTCCTTGGCAACCACAGTCTGTTCTGTGTCTGTGAGTCTGTTTCTGTTTTGAAGATAGGTTCATTTCTGTCATATTTGAGATTCCATATCTAAGTGATGTCACATGGTATTTGTCTTTCTCTTTCTGACTTATTTCACCCAGTATGATAGTCTGTGGGTCCGTCCTACGGACAGAGGAACCTGGCAGGCCATAGTCCACAGGGTCACAAAGAGTCAGACATGACTTAGAGACTAAACAACAGCAACCATCCATGTTGCTACCAATGGCATAACTTCGTTCTTTGTACGGCTGAATAGTTTTCCACTGTACTTATGTATCTTCATCTATCTTCTTTATCTATTCATCTGTAGGTGGATGTTTAAGTTGTTTCCATGTCTTGGCTGTTTTACATAGTGCTACTCTGAAGATAGGAGTGCATGTATCTTTTTGAATTATTTTTTTCTCTGTATATATGCCCAGGGGTGGGATTGCTGGATCATATGTTAATTCTATTTTTGGTTTTCTGAGGAACCTCCATCCTGTTCTCCATAGTGGGTACACCAACTTGCATTGTAGGAGGGTTCCCTTTTTTTCACAGCCTCTGGCATTTGTTATTTGTAGACTTTTTGATGATGGCCATTCTGAAAAGTGTGAGAAAGCAACTCATTGTAGTTTTGATTTTTCATGTGCCTATTGGCCATCTGTAAATCTTCTTTGGCGAAATGTCTGTTTAGATCTTCTGACGATTTTTTTGACTGGGTCATTTGTTTTTTGTGGAGTGCTCACTTTTCATAATGCAATCTCTCTCTTCTGAGGGCAGTCTATAATTTGTTTCTGAGCTCCAAGAGTTGTATCATAGACTCTTGCATCTAATACACTAAAGAGAAATTACTCTTTTTCTATATAGGTCAGTTATTGGTATACAATGTCAGATGGATTTTCATGAGATTCCTGAATATCATTATGAAGTGATCTGGATTTTTTTCAGATATGCTAGAACATTGGGCTTGAAGGCTTGAGTTTTAGAGTCAGATCTGGATTTGAATCCTGGGTCTGTTGCTGCTAGCTGTGTGATACTGGGCAAGTTATTGATATTTTGCTTTTTTTTGCGGGGGGGCTGTACCAGATCTTAGTTATGACATGTGGAATCTCTTCTCGGATCAGGGATTGAATCCAGGCCCCCTGTATTGAGAGTGCAGAGTGTTAACCACTAGATCACCAGGGAAGTCCCAATATTTTGCATTTTAAAGCGTTAGTTTCCTTATTTATAAACATCTTCTAGTAGTAATAATTAGATCATAAAGTTTCTCTAAGGATAGAATGAAATAGTGCGTGTAAAATACAACACAGGCTGTATTTTACAGGCACTATTCACTATGACATAGTGAATAGTCATTTGACAGAGGATGTTGATATATTTCGTTCTAAGCTGGGATGAGTCCGGTAACATCTGCCTAACTTAGTAACCTTAGCTGCCCTCCTCAATTAATTCCTCACTGTAGTTTTCATGATCTCACCTCCAAATCATAATTCTCAGGGCCCCGTGAGTATATTTTAAGATGTTTCTTGGCCAGAAGATCTTCCATAGTGATTTTGTTACTCATCAACTAGGGAAGCAGATGAGGATTATAAATAATAAGCACTGAAGACAGCAAGTATATGTTCCAGAGTGAGAAGAATCAGTCCTTAGGGAAATCATCTGAACTTTAGAGTGAAAAGATAAACAATTAATTGGAAGTGTGGGAATAATCATGGAGTTTAAAAAACCCCACTATCTCTGCAAAACTATGGGCATTCATTATGGTAAAAATGGGTTCCTGGTTGTATCTGCTCAAAGATGGAGAATGGGGTCAAAAAAGAAGCAAGAACTTTTTTTCAACAAGGAATCAAGGCTCTGAATTTTCTTGAAAAAACAAAATAGAACAAAGACAAAGAGGATTTTCTCATGCAAGGCAATTTGACAATGATGACTCAAGGCCCAAACAGATTGATTAGGGCACTAAAGACTTGAGAGGACAGAACAAGGGCCTTTTAAAATGCATTTTTAAAATTTTCTTTTTTTCTATTGATGTTATTTTATTTTTAACTTTTTATTTTGTATTGGGGTATAGCCACCTGATGCAGAGAGCCAACTTATTGGAAAAGACCCTGATGCTGGGAAAGATTGAGGGCAGGAGGAGAAGGGGGTGGCAGAGGATGAGATGGTTGGATGGCACCACCAACTCAGTGGACATGAGTTTGAACAAACTCAGGGAGATAGTGAAGGACAGGGACGCCTGGCATGCTGCAGACCATGAGGCTGCACAGTCAGACATGACTTGGCGACTGAATAAAAGAACATAGCTGATTAACAATGTTCTGATAGTTTCAGGTGAACAGTGAAGGGACTCAGTTGCCCGTATACATGTATCCATTCTGCCCCAAACTCCCTCCCATCCAGGCTTCCAAATAACGTTGAGCAGAGTTCCATGACCTATATAGTAGGTCAGAACCAGGGTCTTTTAGGAAAATCCCTGTCCCATCTCTTTTCACAGTCCTGGGTTGCAGACATGTTCTTCAGTTGATGAGATCACTGAGAAATTTCTGGTGTTTGGTGGGCTTCAGATCTCACCGAGATGCTGTTTGGGTGGCAGACAGGCTGGAAAGGTGGTGGCTAGGTAAAGGTTTTTCTGGAGGTTTCTAGAAGGATTCTTTCCTGACTTGGAGTGAGGATTTGGGAATGAGATGGAGTTGTGTACAACTGAGGGAATAGAAAATTAAATAAAATTAAGAGAGGGTAAGATAGATTTAGGGCTAGGTTTCCAAGGGCTTCCACGTGGGCTAACTCATGTAATCTCAAATGATCCTGGGTAGGGGGACTTGAAGGTGCCCTATCTGTGCTCCAGGCAACAACAATGCTTTGAGAGCTCAGTAACCTATCAGAGGTTATTCAGCTGGTAGGTGGTAAAGCTGAGATCTGAACCTAGGTCTGCAATTCCAAAACCCATGAAAATCAGAATTCTGGTGAGTTTTCCCTCTTCCTCCTCAAGGAAAATTAAGAAAAGAAAGAAATATATGAAAAAGGGGGAAATGAAATAAATGAATGTGTTAGAATGTCCAAACACTGAGGATTCATATTGTGTGAAAAAAGACAGAGGGAATTTGAACCATCCATGGAAAACTCCTTCCCCTAAGAACGTCGATGAAAACCAGTAAAACAAAAGAACAACAACAAAAACCCTAACAAAGCAAAGTCTGTGGATATGTCCAAGAAGGTATGAACCAGGGCACTGAGTTTTTCTAGGTCTGGCTCATCCGCTGCTACAATCACGGTGAAGAGGTCGTGAAGTGAAGAAGATGCTGAAAGCTATAATGACAGATTTTGAAAAATGGCAAAGATACTGCAAACTAAAAGTGAATATCTCTTGAATAGATTTAAATTTCTTTGTAAAAGAATGGAGCAAATACCAGGAGAAAAGAAATCTGGAGTCGTATGGAAGATAATGAAATCATCAGCAACAGGCAAGCTGAGAGCTGAAAACAAAAAATCTTGCCCCCCAAACCTGATAGCCTCTCACCGATGGAATTATAAAATCAGTGGGCAAAGGGAAAATAAATTTAATGTATTGAATATTTGGTAACACATAGCGAGGTGGAGAAAAGGCAGGTTCGTTGAGCAGAACATTTCAGCAAAGTATTTGACACTACGTTGGGATGGATTTTTCTTTTAAAAAGTTACTTGAGTTAGACTAAATTTTGTTAGAATTGCTCTCAGCATGCCTGCAGGTGGCTATTCCAACGTATTTTGGATTTCATAAAGGATCATGACATTATAAAAGGACAGGCGAAACCTCCCCCCTCTTTGAGATTATTGCAAGCTAAAAAGAAACTATTCCCATTTTGGTTTGACCCCAGATGGATTGTTTCCTGCTTAAAAGACATCTTATGTAAGACATCTTTATCTGTTAACTTTACTCCTATGATGATATGATAATGTGTCCCTAGTTGCTTTTTCCTGGGAAACACTCAAAGCTTCTACTAGTCTTACTGGGAAAACCACAGGAAGAGATCCATAGAGGTCTTGGATGGCATGTTTAGAGCCTTAGTGGAGTTTTGCTTCAGTTTGTGACTGATGAGTTTTCAAAAGCAGCTTTCATAGAGTATCACTGAAGTTTGATGTAAGTGGAGGTGACAGATATAAATGACTTAAATGAAAAACAAGCTGTCCTGTTCTCTATTATATTATAAATCAGAATACAAAGTGCTAATCTTTGTGATAGTTTTCCCTGGTGGCTCAGTGTTAAAGAATCTGCCTGCCATTGCAGGAGATACAGGTTCAATTCCTGGGATGGGAAGATCTACTGGAGAAGGAAATGGCAACTCACTCCAGTATTCTTGCCTGGCAAATGCCATGGACAGAGGAGCCTGGCAGGCTACAGTCCACAGTCCACAGTTTGATTAAACAAACAAAAAATCCCCCACTTATTAGAGGGACAGAAGAAAAGATTATTTGCTGGATTTATTGTCCCTTCCAAATGTCAATGTCTTTAACTTTGCATATATTAATAACTTTGGGGGAAAATCCTCAGGTCTGGGAAGGCTGGATTTGGGTGATCAGACTTAGTGAGACATTTGGAAAAAAGGCTCATTAAACCATTCCCTCAGTAATCATCAGTGAGTGGTCAATGTGGGCAAAGCACTGTGGTAGGCATGTGAATTATATAGGATTTGATAACATGCAACCCAAAGAACTCTTTCCTATGATGGACAAAGATGGGCTTGGTGCATTCCTTGTATCTTACAAGGCTTCACATGTGCAGTGATCCAACTTTTCTGTACTCGGGGAGAGTAACTCAAAGGTGTTTTCTTGGGTGATGCTCATATCTGCAGGTAGAAGATGCAAAGGCAGAAACAGATGTTTTTGCACAGTCCAACCCTTCACCTCTTTGTGTTTCTCCTTGTGCTGATCTAGAGCCAGCTGATTCTGGTTGGTGAGAACTGATTTTGTGCATTTCTTTCCAATTTCTTGTCTGGTGATATCACTCTAGTAGCTTCTAACTGGCCACAATGAGAGTTTTTATACCATCAGTTCAGTTCAGTCACTCAGTCACGTCCAACTCTTTGCGACCCCATGAATTGCAGCACGCCAGGCCTCCCTGTCCATCACCAACTCCCGGTGTTCACTCAGACTCACATCCATTGAGTCAGTGATGCCATCCAGCCATCTCATCCTCTGTCGTCCCCTTCTCCTCCTGCCCCCAATCCCCCCCAGCATCAGGGTCTTTCCCAATGAGTCAACTCTTTGCATGAGGTGGCCAAAGTACTGGAGTTTCAGCTTCAGCATCATTCTCTCCAAAGAACACCCAGGGCTGATCTCCTTCAGAATGGACTGGTTGGATCTCCTTGCAGTCCAAGGGACTCTCAAGAGTCTTCTCCAGCACCACAGTTCAAAAGCATCAGTTCTTCGGTGCTCAGCCTTCTTCACAGTCCAACTCTCACATCCATACATGACCACAGGAAAAAACATAGCCTTGACTAGATGGACCTTTGTTGGCAAAGTAATGTCTCTGCTTTTTAATATGCTATCTAGGTTGGTCATAACTTTCCTTCCAAGGAGTAAGTGTCTTTAATTTCATGGCTGCAGTCACCATCTGCAGTGATTTTGGAGCCCAAAAAATAAAGTCTGACACTGTTTCCACTGTTTCCCCATCTATTTCCCATGAAGTGATGGGACCAGATGCCATGATCTTCATTTTCTGAATGTTGAGCTTGAAGCCAGCTTTTTCACTCTCCTCTTTCACTTTCATCAAGAGGCTTTTTAGTTCCTCTTCACTTTCTGCCATAAGGGTGGTGTCGTCTGCATATCTGAGATTATTGATATTTCTCCCGGCAATCTTGATTCCAGCTTGTGTTTCTTCCAGCCCAGCATTTCTCATGATGTACTCTGTATATAAGTTAAATAAGCAGGGTGATAACATACAGCCTTGATGTACTCCTTTTCCTATTTGGAACCAGTCTATTGTTCCATGTCCAGTTCTAACTGTTGCTTCCTGACCTGCATACAGGTTTCTCAAGAGGCAGGTCAGGTGGTCTGGTATTCCCATCTCTTTCAGAATTTTCCACAGTTTATCGTGATCCATATAGTCAAAGGCTTTGGCATAGTCAGTAAAGCAGAAATTCTGGAACTCTCTTTCTTTTTCCATGATCCAGCGGATGTTGGCAATTTAATCTCTGGTTCCTCTGCCTTTTCTAAAACCAGCTTGAACATCAGGAAGTTCATGGTTCACGTATTGCTGAAGCCTGGCTTGGACAATTTTGAGCATTACTTTACTAGCATGTGAGATGAGTACAATTGTGCGGTAGTTTGAGCATTCTTTGGCATTGCCTTTCTTTGGGATTGGAATGAAAACTGACCTTTTTCAGTCCTGTGGCCACTGCTGAGTTTTCTGGATTTGCTGGCATATTGAGTGCAGCACTTTCACGGCATCATCTTTGAGGATTTGAAAGAGCTCAACTGGAATTCCATCACCTCCACTAGCTTTGTTCATAGTGAGGCTTCCTAAGGCCCACTTGACTTCACATTCCAGGATGTCTGGCTCTAGATGAGTGATTACACCATCGTGATTATCTGGGTCAGCAAATACCACACATCAGAGCTTTCCCCCGCTTCTCCTGATCTGGCTTACCAACACCACACTGAATGAGAATCACCCTGAGGATGGAATGAAATTGAGGACCCCATAGCTGGTTCCCCTCAACAAAAGGGGATTATAGTTCTTGTTTTCTCAAGGCTGATGCCATGGTTTCTAGAACCCCTTAGGTAACCTCCTAGATTTCTCAGTGGAAGTTGTCTCACTTCTCCTGGAAATTTTTTCACTGTCTATGATCCTATTTATTTCTCTCTAACCTTCTAGCCTCCCCAGTGGTCAGGGACTGAGGCCCTAATAGCAATGATAAACCTTCCCCTTACTCGATTTTTGACAAATCTTAGATGCTGGGATCTTTTTCATCGCATGGACATGAAAGCTGGTGTCAAGATCATGTGGGAATCTAACAGAGCTGTTTAAAACATGGAGAATGACCCTTATCATGAAGTTTCTAGTAGACAAGAGCACGCTTTTATGGGAAGAATTTGGTGGGCAATTATGTCTATAGTAACAGTGAAAACTGCTTAGTAAGTCAAACATTTCCGTCATCAGTATCATCAATTTACATGCATATGTAGATTGGTTAATAGTATTTTTTCTCTGTAGAGCTATGCAGTAGAGGGCAGCCTGGTTAGGTAACTACTATGTGGCCACTTTTACATATGTGCACACATGCGCATGCACGCACACACACACACACGCACACACAGGATGGGTAGTGGCAGGGATGCTGTAGTGGGCCCCACAAGCCACATTACCTTAGTAATTTTCTGGAGACACTCAGCTCACAGACACAGAACTGCAGTTTACGAGAAGCCATCCATCTGCTTCAAAGCCGTTCGGGAAAAGAATCCATTTTCTTGAATACAAATCCTCTTTGTCTTGTGATGTATAAATCATCCCTTCAGAAGAAGTCTTGTGAGGTATCAATTCCAGGCATCCTCTCAACATACCATCCCTCAGCGCAGCCTCACAATGGAGGCTAATCCTCTGTGGCCACCCAAAGGCAGATTCATCCCACTTTTCACTGAATACCCCATCAAAAGCCCTCTGAGGTCATCTTAGCAATCAGGATGGACTATCAGGATCAGAATGACCTTAGCTGGCTGTGGTTGTCTGAAGAGGAAGAGAGCAGAGGGGTGAGTCTGTCTGACTCAGTGATTTCAAATTAGTGAGTCTCTGTTTTTTAAAAAAAATTTATTTATTTTTGACTGTGTTGGCTCTTAG
Organism: Bos javanicus; assembly: GCF_032452875.1. Classification (NCBI taxonomy): domain Eukaryota; kingdom Metazoa; phylum Chordata; class Mammalia; order Artiodactyla; family Bovidae; genus Bos; species Bos javanicus. Next base: position 8,244,427 of record NC_083889.1, read on the forward strand.
TTGCCACATGTGGGATCTTTCCTTGTTGTGCATGGGTTTCTCTCTAGTTGTGAACATGGGCTTAATTGCCCCATGGCATGTGGGATCTTCGTTCCCTGGCCAGGGATCAAACCCTCGCCCCCTGCATTGTAAGGTGGATTCTTAAGCACTGGACCACCAGGAAAGTCCCCAGTGGCACCCTTAATGAACGAACTTACTGAGGATCTTTCTAGAGGAGGGTGATGTAGCTGTATACACTCAGCTGACAGCTGGGTCCTTACTCCTCCTTGGAGGAGTCCCTACTCATCATCTGGAGGTGAAGGGGAATGTCAAGCCTCTCTATGTGTAGTCTGGTTGTTAGGACACAGAATATGGTAATGGTCTCTCTCCAGATTCGCTGGGTTACATTTTTATCAGTTTTGTTTGCCCATCTTCAGCTGCTAACCTGAGGACTGCTCCCAGATGGGTAGAGCAACCTCACCCGGAGATGCCTTGAAATTATATCCTCCCCCCTTACTTTGGAGCAGCAGATAGTGAGACTGACTATTGGGGTTGGGTGGGTGGGAGCTTCCAAAATCCCTTTCCCTTGCCTCAAGGTAGGGCAGCCTCCAGGGTCCAATTTGTGTTCCAGAGCTCCCTGTGGGGTGGAGTTAAGGATAGATTTCATCTGAAACTCTCAATTTTACTTAGTTCCTGCCTCATCTTTCTCCTCTTGCTCCCTTGTAGGTTTCTTCTGGGAGTTCCCTGTAGACTTCCACCATAAGCCGCTTGCACACAAATCCCAGTCTTGGTCTTTGCTTTTAGGAAACCCAACTTCACCAGGTCCATCTCAAGCTGATTCAGTGATCTTGCAGGGAATGATCTGTTCTCAGAGTGAAGGGGTTGTGGTTAATTCCATGTGGTCCTGAAGTTCAGTTTACATGTGTGATTGAGGGCAATTGTAACCTCTCTGGCCTTGATGGCTGTTAATTTTGTGCATAATGTACTTGATTGAAACTTTGGTCTAATACCTGTGGCTGCCTGTGTTACATGTGAATTGGGTGCTTCCAAGGAGTCTCTCACAGATATCCCTCTGTGACTTACTGTCTCTGTTCACTGGATGGCTTGCTTAGGCATAAGAAGGCATCTTGCCCTCAAGGAGGCTTCTGTTTAATTGGGCAATGGACATACACACCCAAATGAGGTCTTTTGCAGAAGCAACCTGGTGAATGTATCCACAGCATATACTCTGGGTAGGAGTTTAGAGGCTTCTGAAACCACTTTGGGTTGAATATAACAAGGAAGACATTTTGATGAGTGGATTTAAATTGGGCTTAGGAGAAGGAGTGAAGGATAAGGAGAGATCATTGGCTCAAGGCTGGAGAAGTCTTTGAGCCCTCTGCCAGCAGTACTTACTACCACACTTGAGAGTAATAAGGTGAAATTCAGCATCTCTTTCATTGCAGAGGACCTTCCAAGAAGGGCACATGGTACTATTGGGCTTTCCCACTCCCTTTGAAGTTGACATGGCCATGTGACTTGTTTTGGCCAATGAAATGTGAGGAGACATGCATCACTTCTGGGCACACTTTTTAGAGCCAGTGTATGGCTCTCCATCTTCCTTTCTCTTACTGCTGTCATCATGGGAACACATGAGGAGATGAAGTCTCTGAAGCATGCCTCTCTTTTCAGAAAATACTTTGGAAGCAAATATGTCATGTCCCTGGATAAGTCACCTGCCCTGTGACTTATGAAATGATGTGATAATGTGATTTCAAAATGATGGGAGCTGAGCTGCTAGGTTCTTTCTAGCCTTTTTTGATTCTTTGATGGAGGACCAGCATAAACATTTAGCTAGACAGTTGTCTCTTCTTGGAAACACGAAGAAATGGGGGACCAGAAGCATCTTCTACAGAAAAGAAATATCAATAGTTCATTGTAATTTCAATGGATAAAAATCTATCGAAACAGGAAAAATACAGTTAAATGTCCTTTGCTTCTGTTATACAACTTTAAGTGTAGACCCTGACTCCATAGAAATTTGTCCTCTCAAAAAGCCAAAATGGTAGTACTTAGGAATTGTGAAAAATTTAATTAATGAACATATTTGCAGCTCAGATGAATGTTTCAGGAAGGTGAGAGGTCTCATTTATCCCTTTGGGTGTAGTTGTGTGTTTGATATTGTGTAAACTTCAGTTTCTTTATTTTAATATTTTGTGCAGAGGAACATCTGTTGTTCAGACTCGTTTCTCTAGGACTGTTATGAACGTGCTTCTCCAGGCCTATTTTGCTTTCTGTCTTCCCAGATTGAGCCATCAATCTCTTTCTCCGCTGTTTTGTGCATCATTAGAAGCCACGCTGTGTGTAGAAATGCTGCTCATGTGTTGAGTTCTTGTTGCTTCTTTGCCATACTTCTTGCCTCCTTCTCAGCCCAGCAGGAAATTACCTTCTGCTCAAATGATCTCCTTTCCTTCCCTTATACCACCATCATTTTAGTAGATTTTTCTCTTTCTGGATGATCTGAAGGGATCCTTATGCTGACAGTTTATGGCAGAGTCTCATGGCCACATAGAGACATAGTTTTCATCTTGAGTTAAAGAAAGGGATCTTGAGCCTTCTGAAATCATCGTCTGTTTAATTATAGAGGACAGCCTTCTGTTACTCCATTTATACCCAGATTTTGTAGAATTTACACTTCTGTTAACTGGGTGTTAAAATAGGACTCTTTCTTTCTTAGTTTCCATAGAGGCGGCGAAAATCTAGGCACCGAAATAATAGATGCTACACCTCCTTTCTAAAGTGAGGTGCTAGACCACCTCAGTAGGGTTGTGAAGAGGTAATTGGGAAGCAGTGTTGTGATCCTTAATCAACCTCCAACTCAAGGATAAAATGCAATTGAGTTTGAAAAGGCTAAGTGAGAGAATGTCTTTGAAGAAATGTGATGGAGTGCTCTGGCATTTCCCCACTATGTCTCTGTTGGGGGACGAGAAACAATGCCTATGTGTACTGAGAGGTAATTGAAGGAGACCCCTTGGAGCCTTGCCATGTATTCTTTGGAATTTAGGGTCCCCAGTGGACTGGTGGCTGACTCATGCCTGAAAGGGCAACACAGGAGAGGCAGGTGGAGCAGCCTGGCTGGCATTGGAGGGAAGAAAGATCGTGGTGTTGGGAAATAGCACTTCTCCACCAATGTCAGTGGTCATTAAAGTTGCCTTGATGGGGTAGTGGGATTTTGGAGTTCACTCAGGAGGATGAATGGGTGCATGGAAGGGCTGAGGAGCCTTGGGCAGGGTGCGGACCAACTGCCTGGAGCCCAGAGGTGGAGGAAGGAGGAAGAGCAGCGCTGCCTCCAGTAAGAGGAGCAGTCCAGTGTCCTAGAGTGGAAACTCCTTGAAACCTGTGGAAGAAGTCCGTGAGAGAGTAGTTTTTGAGCATTAGTCAGCCACTTGGCACCGTTCTCTCCTTATTAGAGGAACAACTCATCTTTGAGTGACTTTAAAGGGAGGCAGGGGCTGCCCTCCTAGCTCAGTTGGTAAAGAATCCACCTGCAATGCAGGAGACCTGGGTTCGATTCCTGGGTTGGGAAGATCCCCTGGAGAAGGAAATGGCAACCCACTCCAGTATTCTTGCCTGGGAAATCCCATGGACAGAGGAGACTGGTGGGCTACAGTCCATGGGGTCTCAAGAGTTGGATACGACCTAGTGATTAAACCACCAGAGGGAGGCAAGGAAGAAAGTTGCTTTCTGCATGTGCATGTTGAATCTGGTTATATCGGTGTGGTTTTCCTACATGTTGATAATACACTTATTATCATGAATTATTTGTTAGAGTCTGTGGTCTTTTGGAGTTTCTGTTTGTCCTCATGGAAACCCACTTACTAAGCACAACCCAATGGACTGTATGCTCAGATCTTCACCCAGTAGAAGCACAGAAAGATGTAGGTGGGGTTTTGAAATGTTAATATTTCCATTTTTGTTCCAGCCTTAGTTTCTATAAATGAGATGGAGCAGAACAAGTGCCTAATTCCTTACTTTGCCAAAAATGCAGCTCCCTTTCCCACCGGAAGGCAAAAGTGGCTCCGGTCAGTTTAATTTTACAGAAAAAATATTTATTTACTTGTCTGCACGGGGTCTTAGTGGAGGCATGTGTGATCCAGTTCCCTGAGCAGGGATTGAACCGGGGCCCCCAGAATTGGAAGTACTGAGTCTTAGCCACTGGACCACCAGGGAAGTCCCACCAGTCAGTTTAGACTTGACATGACGGTTTCCTAACTTCTGTTGAATGGAAGCGGTGTGAGGAGGAGGTTGGATAGGAAAAGTGGGACCAGACCATGAAGGCCACGTGCAAGGGTTTAGATCTATGTTTTTCACCCGAATTATTTATGATACCCCTAAATTGCCAACATCTACTGGATCATCAAAAAAGCAAGAGAGTTCCAGAAAAACATCTATTTCTGCTTTATTGACTATGCCAAAGCCTTTGACTGTGTGGATCACAATAAACTGGAAAATTCTGAAAGAGATGGGAATACCAGACCTCCTGACCTGCCTCTTGAGAAGCCTGTATGCAGGTCAGGAAGCAACAGTTAGAACTGGACATGGAACAACAGACTGGTTCCAAATAGGAAAAGGAGTACATCAAGGCTGTATATTGTCACCCTGCTTATTTAACTTATATGCAGAGTACATCATGAGAAATGCTGGACTGGAAGAAGCATAAGCTGGAATCAAGATTGCTGGGAGAAATATCAATAACCTCAGATATGCAGACGACACCACCCTTATGGCAGAAAGTGAAGAGGAACTAAAAAGCCTCTTGATGAAAGTGAAAGAGGAGAGTGAAAAAGTTGGCTTAAAGCTGAACATTCAGAAAACGAAGGTCATGGCATCTGGTCCCATCACTTCATGGGAAATAGATGGGGAAACAGTGGAAATGGTGTCAGACTTTATTTTTTGGGCTCCAAAATCACTGCGGATGGTGACTGCAACCATGAAATTAAAAGATGCTTACTCCTTGGAGGAAAAGTTATGACCAACCTAGACAGTATATTAAAAAGCAGAGACATTACTTTGCCAACAAAGGTCCGTCTAGCCAAAGCTATGGTTTTTCCAGTGGTCATGTATGGATGTGAGAGTTGGACTGTGAAGAAAGCTGAGCGCCGAAGAATTGATGCTTTTGAACTGTGGTGTTGGAGAAGACTCTTGAGAGTCCCTTGGACTGCAAGAAGATCCAACCAGTCCATTCTGAAGGAGATCAGCCCTGGGTGTTCTTTGGAAGGAATGATGCTAAAGCTGAAACTCCAGTACTTTGGCCACCTCATGCGAAGAGTTGACTCATTGGAAAAGACTCTGATGCTGGGAGGGGTTGGGGGCAGGAGGAAAAGGGGATGACAGAGGATGAGATGGCTGGATGGCATCACTGACTCGATGGACATGAGTTTGAGTGAACTCCGGGAGTTGGTGATGGACAGGGAGGCCTGGTGTTCTGCGATTCATGGGGTCGCAAAGAGTCGGATACAACTGAGTGACTGAACTGAACTGAACTAACTTTATCTTTTGGATAAAAAATTCTCACAATCTCTCAGTGTTGACAAATGATTTCACTGTAATTTAGCCTAAATATACACATCTCTGAAACCAGGCTTAGAGTCATATTTATAAGTCTTACACAACTATGAAACCAAAGAAAATTTGTAAATCGTATTCAAGTAAAACTGCAATCTAAACAGAAAATAAAATAAAAAATGAGTTCCGTGTGTCAGATCGAGTTGTTTTGGGGAAGCAAAATTGCCACTCTCAATGTGACAATGACGCTTGCGTCAGTAGAGTGCTTTGAACTTGACCTACCTGTACTGTATGTTAGAAATGACTCCAGAGCTCACCATTCTTCTCGATTTAAACACTCTGGAAGCTTAATTTGGACAGGTATGTGAAGTAGTTCAACCTTCCTTTGGCCCTGAGGCATCATTTATTCCCTGTTTGTCTCTGAACTGTCCCTCATTAGCCTGGGGAAATTAAACTCCTACTACCTGGAGCCCACGTGATTGTTAACAAGTGCAAATGTGGGCACTAAAATTTCAAGGTAGCGCTTGGGTTTAAAGTGGAAATCCAGATGATCCAGAATGTAATGACATTAAAAATTGTAGGTATTATTAAAATGAAAAGAGGAAAAATATTCTTACCAAGATTTTGAAGTCCTTGTCTGAAGACCTCCAAGGTCTCCAGCCGGGAACTCAGATGTTATTCTAGAGATGATTTAGGTATTTAGGATGCTTTTAGGGACAAGACTGGAAGGTCACCAGACGGAAGGCAGAGAGGAGCAAGGAGTTTGAGACAAGACATCCTAAAGGCCAACAGGGACTGGGCTCAGGTTGGCAGTAGACAGATGGGTGGGAGCTACCGAGGGGGCTTCACCCGTGACCGCTCATTATGCTGAGACAGCTGTTGGGAATATCCGGTGTCTATGGTTACCACTGTGTCCTCCAGGAATTACCCTCAGTGACCTTGGGAACTGTTATCCCCAGCTGACGCCCCACCCTAGGTATCCACTGATGGATTGGCTGATGGGGGATACAAAGACTTCAACTCGGGACAACACTGAAGGGCCATTAGAGCTCCAGAGCCGTGTGTAGGGTCAGCTGAGGCCTCATTTCAACTTGTTTGGATGCCAAGCTTCTCTCTCTGCCCAATCCTGCCATCTTCCCTCCCTGTAGATGTATCTCCCAAGAGTTCTTCCCAATGAAAAGTCTGCTTGCAATTCCTTATCTGAGAATCTGATTCTAGAGCCCCCCAGCTAAGGCTGATATCACCAGACCGCGGACAGAACCAGTGGGCATGTTCACTGATGCACCTCCAGCGCTCAGCCCAGTGCCTGGAGAGTGATGGGTGATCTGGAAACACCAGAATGAATGAATGAAAGATGACTTTGGCAAAATCAAGAATGATTTCCAAATGCACTAGTGGTAGAGAATGTGCCTGCCAGTGCAGGAGATATAAGAGACGTGGGTTCGATCCCTGGGTCAGGAAGATACCCTGAAAGAGGGCATGACAATCCACTCCAGTATTCTTGCCTGGAGGATCCCATGGACAGAGGAGCCTGGTGAGCTACAATCCATGGGGTCGCAAAGAGTTGGACATAACTGGAGCGACTTAGCTGGCAAGGATGACCATCAAGATTCTGACTTTGAATACTGATCAGATGATGGGTCACTGTGGGGGAATATGATGACTTTAGATACTACAGGTTCTCTTGTGTATGTTCACTGACTCATCCTGCGGTTTCTTCTTGGCCCTGATTTCACTCCCTGTCTCCTCCCCCTCTAAAGACACATAGTGTGGTTTCCTGGAGGTGGCTAGTGTTTCAGGACATTTCAAATGAAGTGCGGGGTGTCAGTGAGGATGAGGTCTGTTGACAGGGCCCTGACAGCCCCATCTGGCCATCTGAGCTGAGATTCCAGGTCTTCTGTTGGCCTGCAGGTGTCTGTGAATCACGGCCTGCACTCCGCAGTGATGAGTCCGAATTTAATGGCCTCGTTGCACAGCAATACATAAAGTGACAATAGTTAGATTGGATGAGGGGAGGAAATGCTCGGTTCTTTGAGCCTTCCAAATGCGTTCCAAATGTCATTTCTGGAGGTGTCCGGGGAGTGCTTTCATGGTAGAGACAGGAGCATTACCATTTTAACGAGCCCAGTCTCCCTGTAGTTTATGGCTTCCTTCCACCCACGGCAAATCTGATGGGCAATTGCTTTCCCTCTTCAGGTGGCCTTTCTGGGCTCTGAGATTAGGTCAGATACTCCTTCCCACTGTCAGGCAGCCTCATAAAGCTCCTTGATTTAATTGGAATTCCAGGCCATTAAGTAGTGGCCTAATTTGTTGCCTTGGACTGCTTCTCCTATTAACTTTGCCAAAGGTAAGAAGTAAACTGGATGTGAGTATGGGTCCTCTCCTGTGTTATGTTTCTTAAAGGGTCAGATTTGTATTTCTAGAAGGGAGAAGCCTTGAGTCTATTTCAAGGGGGAGGAGCACAGGGAATTGGGGTGGAGATACTTCAGTAAAACAGAATTATGGAAATGGGGAGGTGGCTGGGCACTTGTAGAGAATCAGGCAGCCCCTCTCTGCACATTATAAGCGGGGTGTAGGGGGTGTTACAAGTCTTAAATTATCGGGCTGACTTAGGGTACAGAGTTGACTGCAATCTGGGCCAACTGAGGTTACCAAATGGGAAGGTTTTGTAGGATTTGTGAGGTTTCCCTTTTTAGAACAGGCTCCATTTCCCTTGGCAGTAGAACCCCTGGGCAAGGGATTGAGGAAGAAAGTTAAGCTGTTGGTCCAGGTTCCTTACTTATTTTTTCCTTTTTAAAAATCAGAGGTGATTGTTTTACAATGTTGCATTAGTTTCTGCTGTACAACAATGTGAATCAGCCTTAAATATACATAGATGCCCTCCCTCTGGAACCTTCCGCCCTCTCCCCATCACACTCCTCTGGGTCATCACAGAACACCGAGCTGAGCTCCCTGTGCTAGACAGCAGCTTCCCACTAGCTGTCTATTTTACAAAAACGGTAGTCGGTATATGTCAATGCCATTCTGTCCAGATTCCCTCTCCCTGATGTATGGGTCACTTGACAAGGCCTGTCACCTTTCCCATACTAAGCGATGTCAGTGAATTACAACTGCCACACGAAATCTTAATAACGGTATGAACTTCCAAGGTTATTAGGACTAGTTTGAGAAGGGTCTTCAGCCAGTGGAATTGGAGTTTCTGATCACATTCTGGCTGAACGCTAAGCTTTCCAAACACGAGGGACTCACAGAGGACCCAGCTCACTATAACCTATGATTGTGGTCGTTATTGATGTTCAGGCTGCCTGCTGCAGGTCTTTCCCTAGAGTCTGCTTTCAAGATAGCGAGAGCTCTAGATGGCATTTGGTACCAGCCACTGCCCATGGACTGTCACTCTGGGTAAATCCCTTAGTCTTCTTGGATCCCTCAAACAAAGCTAATCTGCCATCTGACATCTGGGCTTGTCACCTTTAATTCCAGGCTTCTGTGCTGCTGTCTCCAAGGAAATAAAGGGATGGATTTCTCTTCTGCTCTCACTGTTATTCCACTCGTGGGCTTCTGCCCCAAGGGGCATGAAGCTGCCGTCAACTTTTCTATTTAACAGTGCAAAGTCATTCCTGAGTTTCTGACCCGCTCATTTTGCAGGTTTTAATTCTGGGGTAAAAGAATCCTGTGGCAACAAAGCAGCTTCTTCTTCTTCTTTTTTTTAGCTATTTATTTATTTCACTGCACCAGGATCTTTAGTTGTAGAATGTGAACTCTTAGTTGAAGCATAGTGCTGTGACTAGGGATTGAATCCAGCTCCCTGCATTGGAAGTGCTGAGTCTTATCCACTGGGCCACCAGAAAAGTCCCTCAAACAGCTCCTTTTTAGAAGCTGTTACTGTTAGAAAGTTTATGACAGTTCAGAAAGACTGAAAAAGCAACTGTTTCCTCATGCTGGAATTTCAGGTATTGAAGACGGTTGTGGGGGAAGTACTCTGAGGCAGAGGAGCTGTTTCCAGGGTTCCCCTGACTTCTCCCTTCACCCCTCATCCTGAGGCTGGAGAGGGTGGGTTTGTTCTGTCCTGTCCTCAGTCTTTTGGTGATGGGGCAGATGGCCTGGCTGGGCGATAGATCTGTTTTGTCCAGGGGACACAGTCATGTGTCAGGAAGAGTGTCTGTAAACATGAGTCTCCTCTGGGGCCTTGGGATACTGTGGTCCAGAGGTTAATCAATACACTGAAATGTGTATGCGCCAGAGAAAGGGGAAAATGTATGAATCTGTTGTTGTTGTTCAGTCGCTAAGTTGTGTCTGACTCTTTGTGACCCTATGTACTAAATCTACCCATCTACATATATAAATTTATGCACACACACAGTATTCTGTGTATATGTATACATGTGTGTCTGTATATACACGTATGTATGTGTGTGTGTTTGTGTGTGCTCAGTTACTCAGTCCTGTCAGACTCTTTGTGACCCCTTGGACTGTAGCTCACCAGGCTCCTCTGTCCGTGGGATTTCCCAGACAAGAATACTGGAGTGGGTTGCCATTTCCTTCTCCAGGGGATCTTCCCCACACAGGGACTGAAACCCATCTCCTGCATTGGCAGGTGGATTCTTTACCACTGAGCCACCTGGGAAGCCCGTGAGTGTGTGTGTGTGTGTCAAAGTGCCTCAGTGGTGTCCAACTCTTTGCGACCCCATGGACTATATAGCCTGCCAGGCTCCTCTGTCCATGGAATTCTCCAGGCCAGAATACCGGAGTGGGTGGCTGTTCCCTTCTCCAGGGGTTCGTCCTAACCCAGGGGTCGAACCTACGTCTCCTGCATTGCAGGTGGATTCTTTACTATCTGAGCGACCAGGGAAGCCCATCCTGCAATATATATGCATATTGCAGTAGAGCAATCTCACCAGCTAAACCAACTGAGCCTGAGAAGAGTTACAGGAATATGGAATAGTTGGTGTAGGAAAGTTAAAAGTCCATCCCTGGCCTCATGACCAGTGACAGAAACAAGGAGTATAGCAGCTCCTTCTATTTTCTTGCTTGCTCTGTTTTGCATGTATTTACTTTTTAGCCGTTTTCTTTCCTTCACTATCCTAAGATGTCTTGCTGGTAGTGAACCACGCAGTTTAATCCTCAGGTTACAATTTAACCCAAGGTGGGAACCTGGCAGAACCGAAGGATAGTTGAAGATGGCTCAGTGATGGACGGGGCTTTGGCTCTTCCCTTCTGGGGCGAGGTGAGATGCGTCTGTTTGTATGAGAGATAGCTGCTTGTGTTGGACATTGTTGCTGTTGGAAGCTTACATATGTGTCAGGTGTATTTGGAGTGCTGAAGGGGTGGAAACTGTGGTCGGTAGGGTGGATTGGTTCTCTCAACTGACACTCTATTTTCTTTCCAGATGTAGATGTTGGAATGTTCCCACCCCATTCCCAAGACTCTTGCCACCAGTTGGTTCTGTGAACCAGTTAGGTTCTGCTGATTAGATGCACTTGTGGAAAACTAGAAGGTGGAAGGGATTCAGAGTTTGTTTTGCTCCTGGCTAATGAGGTCATAAAACTGCGCATGCCTGGAGGCACCAGTGGCTGCTGGCCTCTGCAGTTCCACGTGTGGTCCTCAGCTTCTGGGTCTCTCAGGCCATTGTGGCAGGAGCCCTGAGGGGAACAGCTTCCTGGCCTCTGGGTCACTCTTCCGTGTCGAACTCAGCAGTCTTGTGGTAGGCCTGCATCTTCTGTTTCACTTCTAGGATTTGGTAAGGTAAGCACCTAATACTTAATATAGTGCATACGGGCTCAGTTGCTTCAGTTGTGTCCAGCCCTTTGTGACCCACAAGGCCCCTCTGTCCATGGGATTCTCCAGGCAAGAATACTGGAGTGGGTTGCCATGCCCTCCGCCCGTGGATCTTCCCAACCCAGAGATCCAACCTGCATCTCTTGCATTGCAGGTGGATTCTTTACCCACTGAGCCACCTGGGAAGCCCACTTAATACAGTAAATATCTTTTATTTTATATTTATTTGTATTTCAATATTGTTGATTTACAGGTTGCGTTAGTTCCAGGTATACAACAAAGTGATATATATACACACACACACACACACACACATACACACATATATGGAGAAGGGAATGGCAACCCACTCCAGTATTCTTGCCTGGAGATTCCATGAACAGAGAAGCATAGTGGGCTACAGACCACAGGGTCACAAAGAGTCAGACATGACTGAGCAACTAACACAGACATATATATATAAATGTATATATCCTTTTCCATAAGTTTGCTTCCTAGGTCCGTGGGTCTATTTCTGTTTTGTATGTCTTAGTACGATCATCTCTAGGTCCGTGCATGTTGCTCTGTATGGCGTATCTTCACTCTTCTTTATGCCTGAGTAGTATTCCATCGTCTGTGTGTATCTTCTTTATCCATCCCTCCGTTGATGGACCTTTAGGTTGTTCCCATGTCTTGACTGTTGTGAATAGCGCTGCTCTGAACACAGGGGTGCATGTACCTTTTTGAATTATAGTTTTGTCTGGATATATGCCCGGGAGTAGAACTGGTGGATCATATGACAGTTCTGTTTTTAGTTTTCTGAGGAACACCCACCCTGTTTTCCGTGGTGGTTGCGCTGACTTACATTCGCACCAATAGTGTAGAAGAGTTCCTGGGCCTGGCCGTTTAAAGCAGTGGAGTGAGTCCAGTGGACTGAAGATGAAATGGCAGAGGGAAGCAGATCACGCCAAGCCCTGCAGGCAGGGGAGGGTCTTGGGTTTAAGCCGAAACACACGGGGAAATCTTTGAAAGCTTCAAGCCTGGAAGTGACATGAAGTCTCCAGTTGCCACAGGAAGAACGGTCTACAGGGGCGAGCATGGAAGAAGGTACTGCTACTGAGGAGGCTGCTGCAAGAGTCCGGGAGAGAGACGCTGCTTGTAATAGAGATGGAGGCAGGTAGACCAATTCAAGATGAAATTTGCAGGTAGAATGATCTTTTATTGAACCGACCAAATATTGTTTATCTTTTTCTCTTAATTAAAAGACTTCTCAGCATACAATAAAATGGACTTTTTTTGGGTGTCTGGGTCAAAATATGGGTCTAAATATTGTAACACCTCTAGATTCATGTGACTAGCACCACACCTAGGATTCAGAACAGCTTCATTACCCCTCACAAAGTCCTCCTTGTGCTAATCTTTTGTAGTCACACCCAACCCCTTCACTCCTGACAGAGCTAGAAGGGTGGGAGACTGAACCCAGACAGAGCAGGTATCCATCTGGATCCCAATTGTCTGACCAGTAGTCCTTCTTTACTCAGGAGCATCCAACCAGGCCTAGCCTTTCTCTCAGTTTATTTCAACCTCTTGGCCCGTCATAGGAATCCTATGGAGTCATAGTCTCTCTATAGAGAGCCCAGTCCCTCTCTTAGGCAAAGAAGATGCAAGAAAAGCCTTAAGAGCTGCATGAGCTGACCAAAAATTTCCACCTCCTGAGACATATCCACAAAGATAGTAATGGGGGATGGCAATTTATTTTTAGGCACGTAAATAATTTAGGACAGAATACTCCAGGTAGGATTGCATTATAGCTGAAAACAAACCTCAGTTTGGATGGTGATAAAGTGATTTCAATAAGCATCATTGCTAAAAGCATAAGCATTTTAATTAGCTCATCTATAACTCTGCAGGGCTTGCTGAGATATAAATATACATATATATTCATAATACAGATTGTTGTGAATATGTCTGTCATTAGTTTCATCTCTCTCTCCTCCTTTCCTCTTATTGTTATGTCACAAAATATCTTCTATCTCTTGAGTAAGAGGAGAGTTCTGTTTACTTATATTCTGGGGTCTTAGAAAATGGACACGATTGTTTTTTCTGGAAAGGGAGAGGGTCCGGGATGGCATGAAAGTGAAAGTTGCTCAGTCGTGTCTGACTTTTTGCAGCCCCATGGACTATACAGTCCATGGAATTCTCCAGGCCAAAATACTGGAGTGGGTAGCCTTTCCCTTCTCCAGGGGATCTTTCCAACCCAGGGACTGAACCCAGGTCTCCCACATTGTGGGTGGATTCTTTACCAGCTGAGCCACAAGGGAAGCCCAAGAATACTGGAGTGGGTAGCCTATCCCTTCTCCAGGGGATCTTCCTGACCCAGGAATTGAACCAGGTGGATTCATTGCAGGTGGATTCTTTACCAACTGAACTATCAGGGAATGGCTTACATTTTCTTAATTCACAAACTTCAAATATCACTTGATCTGGAGTTGCGACTTCCTTGTAAGGAAGTGCTGAGTTGATGGGGTCTTGTCCTGGGTGGAGGCACTAGAGGGCAGGGAAACGTGGGCACGTCCCTATGAGATCGTCATGTGCATCATGCTTGCCCCATTGGACAAAGGTAGTCATGTGGCCAAATTCAGAGGCAATGTGGGAGAGGGCTGCCCGAAGACATTAACGTGGTTCTTTGGGGGCCATCAAAGTGGTGGCAACAGTAGTAGTCTGCTGGCGCCTCCAAGAATCTGCCCTTCAACCACTGTCTACAAAACAGGGTCCACCGCTGAGCCCCTGTCTGAAGCCTCATGTCCCGCCACAACTTCTTTGCCAAACTTGCTTAGAATGTTCTTTCTGATACTGACTCATCTTTGGCCGGCCAGTTTTACCCGTTAGTCTTGGTTCCCTTTCTGGAGGACACTGCCAGGCTTTGCAAGCCACAGAGAAGAAAGAGGAGCCCTGTACCTGTCTTCAGAAGCCAGCTGTCCAAATGGGGAGATAAAGGGAAGGATGGAAAGTCAGAAAAGGAAGAGCTAAGTAGGAACCAGAGCAGAAGGAGAGGGCTGCTTGACTCCCTCTTGCCCTCCATCCCTGCCTCCTTTCTCTTCCCCGCCCTCCTTTTTGTTCTCGTATTCTCCACCCAACCTCTTCTCATTCTCTACTCCTCTCAGGCATGGGATCTTCCCAAGGTGAGAGTGAGTCCGGGTCTACTACTGTATTCATTAGCTAGTACTGTGTAACACATTCTCCTCAAACATTGTGGCTTGACACAACAATAAATCTTTCTTGTCTTTCATGATTTCTTTGGGTCAGGAATGGAGGAGTGGCCAGACTGGGTAGTTGTGGATCAGGGGTCTTATGAAGCTGTCAAGATGTTACCTGGTGTCCCCAAAAGTCTTGACCTTGGCTGGAGGAGCCCCTATCCAAGATGATGCATCACAGGGCTGGCAGGTTGATGCCAGCTGTTTCGGGGAGGCCACTTTCTCCCTGGGAGGGCCTTACACGGGGTCTTTGTGGTGTGGTGGCTGGATTCTCCCAGAGCAAGCAAGCCAAGACAGCAAGAGCCAGGTGAAAGTTATCCTTTTTACTGCCTCCCCCTCAGAAATCAGGGACTTCCCCGGTGGTTCAGTGGTAAAGAATCTGCCTGCAATGCAGGAGACGCGTTCAATCCCTGGATCAGGAAGATCCCCTGGAGGAAGGCATGGCAACCCACTCCAGTATTCTTGCCGGGAGAATCCCTTGGACAGAGGAGCCTGGTGGGCTACAGTCCATGGACACGAAAAAGAGTTAGATTCTACTGAGGGACTAAACAACAACAACAACTCAGCTGTCACACAGCACCACTTTCTCCCCATGCCATTCCTTAGACATGAATCCCCAGGTATGACCTGCTTTCAAGTGGAGGAGAATTAGCTTTTTTTTTCCTTAAGGGAGTGGTGTCAAGGGATTGGCAGACACATTAGAGCCACTGTATCTGTAGTTCAAGGGTTCCTCCTGAGGTCAGTCAGCATTCTTTCCCTCTTCAGTAATTTCTGAGGCGGACACAGTCCCCACCATGGGGAAACAACTCCAGGAAATGCTGGGGAGAATGATTTCTCAGTAACTGAGGCCTTGCTCCCCAGTGTAAGAAAGTTCTCTTCTCACACAGCCTGAAGCTGATGCTCACACTTGCGAGGCAAAAGCCAAAAGGTGTTTGAAAGGACACAGAAGATTTGAGTAGGGAAGATGGCCAGGAGAGACTGCTGTCAGTCAGGTAAGCTGTGAAGAGCAGGCCCTTTCGAAGGATGAACTTTCTGTGACAGTCCCTTGGCTCCCCTTGAAATGAAGTGTATTTAGACTGTGTGCTTATGTTTTCCTTCCCCTTGTGTGCTCTCTATGGAATTCGTTATCTCTGATTTAGTAAAGTGCATTACACACCCAAGGAGTCAGTTTAACTAATTCCAGCTCATCAGCTAACATCACTCTCCGCCCGTTGGCGGAATCTGCAAAGATGAGGTTTGACCTGCTGCTGTGAAAAATAGGGAAAGGAGAAAGGGGTACTCAACTCTGGAAAGGAATTGTCTGGCCTATTTAAGGAATCAGTTTTACTTTTTTTGATCTGTCATCATTTTCTCTGTTCACTGGGACTTGTCTCAGAGCCAGCCTTGCTCAGGTTCGGTTCTGCCTGACCACAGCTATTCAGAATGTCAGGCTTCAGCTTGGGGTCTTTGAATCTGGTCACAGCACTAGGCATGCAGGGGACACTCCATAGGTGAGTATGGAGTGAGCAGGTGCAGAAGGAGGCTGGGACTGAATGCCTACCTGAGTTCTAGCTCTCGATCTGTTGCTCAACATCCCAGCACTTGAATCCTGTGGCCTTGATGTTCATTTCTGTGAAATGGGAAGGGCAAAAGTTGATTGAGGAGCCTTGGCATCCCCTGGTTCTGGGACATTTCTGTGTTTTGGAGGGATAAGAACCAGAATCACCAGATGTGACAATATCTAGGGAGATGCTTTAGCTTGAGACCAGCTCTATTGCTGAGGTGATGGTCCAGTCAGAAGGTAGATGCCCTTTGTGAGCTGGTGCAGGTCAGAGAGCCTCTCTGGACCACACTTGACTCATCTCTAGAATAAAAGGATGTGGCTGCTTTTCTGGCTCTAGGTCCTCCACTTCCAAATGTTCCCTCCATCAGCAGCTATCCTGAGTAAAAATCCTGTGGGATTACTTGGGCAGTGCCAGACTTTGGTGATAGAACACACTTAGCGTGGTCCTGAGGTCCTGAGTCTCATTTCCTGAGGCGGGACTGTCAGGATGGTGAGATACAGGCTCCTTTTCCATCAGGGAATCTGTAGTTTGAGAATGAGCCAAATTTGGACATTCAAGGGATATGTATATATATGTATATATATGTGTGTATATATATATATATATATATGTATATGCCTAGAGAATCTCATTGAGAGAGGAGCCTGGTTGGCTATGGTCCATAGGGTCGAAAAGAATCAGACATGACTGAAGTGACTTAGCACACACACACACACACACGAATATATATATATATATATAGAACAATTTCATTTTTTTCATGAGCCCCAGAGAGACAGAATGAGCAACAGTTTATCAATTAATGATTAAGCTCAGATTGGTCACTTTTAATTGAGTTTCTTCTCCTACAAGGTCTAATTATGCTTTCAAGGAGACAAAGAAAAACCAAATCACAGTTCCAGAGATTTCCAGTGCCAGCATCAAGAGGGAGTTGTCTGAGGTGAGGTCCAGCATAGTGTCTGTCACAAAGTAGGTGCTCAATAAAAACGAGTCAAGACAATGACTGTGTGAATTTCTAGGAGATAAGTGCAACCAACTCTTTCTTTACTTTTTTTTTGGTCACTCTGTCAGCTTGTGGGGTATCAGTTCCCCAACTAGGGATGGAACCTGGACCCTCAGGTGAAAGCACCAAGTCTTAATCACTGGACAGCCAGAGAATTCCCTGTTACCAACTCTATCAATAGTAAGGTCTACTGTTTGTTTTGTGGATACAAAGTTAGCAATAATTCTTCCAAATAAAATTCGTCATCCCTTAAGCTCCTTCAAACCTCTTTCTCTAAATACCTCAGAGGTATTTCCCTTTTGTTTATTATTATTATTTTGGAGAAGGCAATGGCACCCCACTTCAGTACTCTTGCCTGGAAAATCCCATGGATGGAGGAGCCTGGTGGGCTGAAGTCCATGGGGTCACTAAGAGTGGGACACGACTGAGCGACTTCACTTTCACTTTTCACTTTCATGCATTGGAGAAGGAAATGGCAACCCACTCCAGTGTTCTTGCCTGGAGAATCCCATGGACGGAGAAGCCTAGTGGGCTGCTGTCTATGGGGTCGCACAGAGTTGGACACGACTGAGGCGACTTAGCAGCAATATCAGTCCCCTTGTCTTATAACAACAAGACCTAGATACATGCATACTAGGGCTCATGTGAAAAAACTGGGTCACTTTCAAACTGATTTACGGGACTGGTCCAAGGGCAGTTGTTTGTGAAGTTGATTCAGGATTTAAAAAGAAGATGTGCAAGTGAAAAAATATGTATCTTTATTGATTTAGGAAACTGCAGTGTCAAAAGTTATTTGCAGAAGTCTCGCTCCCTTTGTATTCCTAAAAAACTAATTTTCACTGTTATTAAATCACTACTTGTGTCCTAAATAAGGGTATTACAAATTTAATTGATTCTGAACTCACTGATTTTGAAGTTAATGAAATTGTTTATTTCAGTAACTTCACTTTCGTTTCTTTTCTTCACCATTAAACTTGGTGATATAAATCCCAAACTGATTTGCCTAGCAGCAGAAGGGGCTAAAAATAAGAGACCTCAGTTCTCTGGAAATTTTCCAAATATATATCCTGGGTAATATACCAGTTCAAGACATTATTCTGGCTCTTTCTCTTGAAAGATATTTTCTTTATGATTCCAATCTGTCTTATTATTTGAAGAGAAATTTGAGTCCTTGGTTTTCATAAAGAACATTTGATGCCTTCCCATTGTCCCCATGAGAATCCCTTAATAGCATGGGATTCTCAGCTCCTGCTGATCTAGCTGTAAACCTACCTCCTTTCCACATCTCTCCTTGTGTTCCTTGTTGTACAGTTTCCTCCATGTCCCTCAAGTACACGGCAAACTTGAGGAACAGTAGAGTATTCGTTATGTCTTGCTGAGTAATAAGTTACCCCAAGCTTTAAGTGTTGGTCCATGGCTTCTGTGGGTCTGGAATCCGGGCGTGGCTCAGCTGGGTTTCTCCTCTCACAAGGCTGCCGTCAAGGTATGGCTGGGACTATAATCCTCTCAAGGTTCAGCTGGATCAGGATCTGCACCCAAGCTCATTCACTTGCTTATTGGCAGGATTCCTTTCCTCTTGGGCTTGGCTCTTTGGTGGCTGTTGGCCTGAGATCACTTTCCATTCATTGCCAAGGGTGCCTCTCATCCAAGAGAGCATAAGAGCAAGAGAGAGAGAATACCAACAGCCTGGAGGTCACAGTCTTTTGTTATCTAATCCTGTCACCTTTTGCTGTTTCTTTTGGCTTAGAAGCGAGTTGCTAGGGTCAGCATATCCCAGTAGAGAGAGGGTTACACAAAGTCATGAACTCTATGAGATGAAGATCACTGGGGGCCCTGTCAGAAGCAGCAGACGTGGTATTTATGGTTCACATTTATGAAATCTGTACTGTTCAGCAGGCATTCTGCTAAGACCTTTCTCATATGATCCTCACAAAAGATTCTTTTGAGTTAACAATGTTTTCATCTTCGAAGATTCTGAGGCTCAGAAAGTCACTAGAGGCACAGAAGGGTTAGGTAACTAGCAAGTGGCAGAGGCAGGATTTGATCCTGATTGCCAGGCTGCTAAGCCTTGAGACAGGTTTCAAATTCCTCATTTCTCTGTGCTTAGAGGTCAGTGAAGGCTCTGTGACATAGGAGCCTGGGAGGTTCTGAGTGACAGCTGAATGAATGAATGGGTGAGGCTAGATCTGGGTCACACTGCAGTTCCTTTTGTCCAAACTCTGGTCCTACTCCTGATCCAGTCTAAATAATAAATACATCACCATGTGGTTAGATAAAGCTGACTTATATTTAATTATTCAGGAGAGCTCTGAATTTTAGGTTCTGGATCCAAGAGAGGAGATGGGGTTTTATAAATTGTTCTCATGTGGCAAGCAGATTACATTACTACAGAGAACTTCCAAAGGATATTCAGGAAATTAGAACACCAGAACCCAGGATCAGAGATTATGGAGTTACAGGAGAGACTGCCACGAGTTCAAGAGGAATATTAGTGCAGAAATTGGAAGGGGGAATTGGCAGCTAATTGTTGGCAGGGTTTTTAATCAGACTTCTTCTTTTTAAAGAAGAATTAGATTGAAGCTAGCAGGCATGTGATTAGCTGAACTGGAGATAGACTGGTGGTGTATTTGTGGCGGAATGGGTTAAGGAGGTGTGGGCAAGCAGGGTCTTGGCACAGAAAGATGGCTCTTCCTGCGCCCAGCAGACCTTGACTCCCCAGTCCTTTTTGTAGTTCTCCACGGTCAGGATTCATTGAGGTGTTTGGGCTCCTGTAGGAACAAGGCAGTCGGACCCAGATGTCCTGGCTGTTGGAAAAGCCTGCCCTTATATGGGCCCTGTGACGCTTAGCATTTGAGGGTGTCCATGCAGTACCCAGCATTGAGGGGTAGATCAAGTACTTCCTCTTAGGGTCTTTTTATTTTTATTTTTTTTAGTTTGTGTGTTTATTTGATTATACTGGGTCTTAGTTGCAGCACGTGGGATCTTTAGTTGTGGCATGCAGGCGCTTTGTTGTAGTATGTGGGGTCCGATTCCCCAACTAGGAGTTGAACCTGGGCCCCCTTCACTGGGAGCATGGGGTCTTAGTCACCGGACCACCAGGGAGGTCCCTCGCTTGGGGTCTTATTCATGCCTTATAATGAACCTCCAGAGGGAAACTGAAGAAGACTGAACACCCAACTAGCCCCTTCTCCAAGAGGAAACGATGTAGTAATCAATTCATCATGTTTCCCTGCTGACAATGGACCACGATGGATCCCAGTGTTTAATGTCATCAGACTAATACTTGAGCAGCCACCAGGTTGGTGAGCTGTTAGGGCCAGGGTCGCCCAGTCCTGGGATCTGGGCTGTCAGCTGTCACCTTTCTGAACCTCTCTTTTCTGGATCCCAAGTGGAGTGCCTGCAGCACCCACCTTCAGATACTTCTTTTTGTTGATGTGATTGTTTGTGTTCTGAATTAAGACCATGGATACAAATGAAGCTAATTTGTTTCTCTCTTTGCAGCTGGCACAGGAAACATTCTGTCTCAGAGGTGCCATTTGCAACTGACCTCATACATTATTTATTGGTTTTATAATTTAGCCCAGCCTTTCAGATGCATGCAGGATGTCATCTGCTCATGGGTATTATTATCTGCAGTTTATAAATAAGGGAACGAGGCCTAAGAAGTGGGGACAGGGGTTTTCCAGGGTCATGCAGTCAGTCAAGGGGAGACTTGGAGGCAGGTTTTCTGACTCTAGATTCCAGGTTCTTTGGGCTCCCACGCCTGCCCCATGCACAGCTGCCCACAGAGCCACACTCGGGGCTCTCACTGTCCTTCTGTTATCATGCAGTGATACCTGGGCGGTGCTCTGCTGTTCGGTGAGGTTGGGCTGTGTGCAAAGGGCAAGCTTAGGAGCCAAGTGAAGAGGTAAACTTAAAAAATGATCATTTATTTGGTTGCACTGGCTCTTAGTTGCTGCATATGGGATCTAGTTCCCTGACCAGGGATCAAACCCAGGCCCCTTGCATTGGGAACACAGAGTCCTAGCCACAGGACCACCAGGGAAGTCCGAAGAAGAGGTAACCTTAAAAAAAGAAGGAAGCCAACAAAACAGCAGGGTAGAGGGGTTGTGTACCCATCTCCCATCTTGAGGAAATGAACGATTTAGTGACACAGCGGACTTGCCACCCAGGTGCAAAAACAGGGGAGGCAGTGCCCGGTCCCACTTCCTGGCTCCATCCCCAGGGTAGGTTGGGGCCACATCTTTGTCCATCATCTTTTCTTCGCTGGAGCATCTCTTGGCTGAGTGACAGAGGCTGCTGTTACCCCATCAACACCACTTAGAGGCAGGGGGCTTGGCAAGAGGCAGTTACTGCCCCTAGAGGTCTGGAAGGCAGGCGGGAGTGGCCCCAACAGTGGCATGCACCCTGATCATGTTCAACCTGAAGGTAAATCTGATCAACAGAACAAGAATGTGATAAGGAATGGTGTATATGCCATTCAGACAGAACTTCCTCTGGCATGCTCTCTCTTGTCTTTTTGCCTCCTTGAAGTCCCCAACCTCCTCAGGATGGTCTCTTTGGACCCCAGAAGCCTTGCTCTACTGGAGTGTTCATCGTTACCTGCTTGGTCTTGGCAAGTCTCCACCTCGCCCATGAGTTGGAGAGCAAGTGAGCTGGTGTCTCAGACCATGTCATGTCCAGGGAGCAGGGGGAGAGAGTTGTCTCTTACTTGCACTGGGTCTGGCTGGCTCATTCTCGCTGTGCCACGCGTTCGAACAACCCCCAAACTGAGATTAACTCTGCCAGGCCAAGACCCAGATTTGTGCCAGACATCCAGCAAATCTTCCCTGAACCATCCCATGGTCAGGCTCCGGGGCTGGGCAGGTGTTACAGGGGAAGAAAATGGTGACGTCAACACTCAAGCCCTGTGCCTGGACCTGAGCAGCCCCAAATGGGGCCAGTTCCTGTTCTCCCTCCCTGGTTCAGACGACAAGCCATAGGTGCGTGGCCTCGTGGTGGTGACGTGATGTTGAACTGTCAGTATCCTCAGCAGAGGTGTGGGAAAGGAGCGGGGAGAGTTCCCTGAGGCAGTGTAGGCAAATGCAGCAATGACCACACTGCCGGCTGGACTGCACAACAGCTTTCAGAATCCAGATGATGCTCTTCAGCCTTTCTCTAGAGGGAGAGCCTCACCATTTTCCCAGAGAACCACCCGTCCTCTGCACTCCGTGCTTAATTATCTGTGTTTCAACATCTCCGTTCCATACCGCGCCTCACTGGCAGCGCCCCTGCATGGCCCTCGAGCGCTTGTCCACAAAGAGGAAGCTCTTCCGGCCTTTGTCTCCAGGATCTAAGTACCTTCTGCTGGCTCATCAATTAGAAAAGCAGGGAGGCTTCTGACTTACAGTTCGATGGGAGAGAAAGTGGACAGTATTACCAGAGGGGGACTGACTCAATGTCCAGGGGTCAGGAGGACCATGAAGACAGCTTGTGCCAACTTGGCTTCTTTCATAATTCCATGTACTCACCCAAAGGTAGACCCCCTTGAAGGAACCCGGCAAGTCAAAATCTCTCTGCAGAGATTCTGAATGATATCTTTTTACAGATGATGCTACAGAAAAACATCCAGAGAGAAATGACTCATTATTTCCTATTACATTTACAGGACTCATTCTGGGGTTATAAATAAATTCCTCATCACTCTCTTGAAGGTAATAAAGCTTGTAGAGTTTCTGCTCTGAAGTTTTATGTCCCTTTTTTCTGCCATCCAGCTGTGTCTCACTTTACCTTACTCACCACTGGTTGGTGTGTGTTTAAGGAATGAAAAATAATTTTAATATTTGCCAAGATAAAATATAATTAGGTTGGTAGATCTGCTGTTTGAAAGGGCATGAACAGAATCCTCAGACTAAATAGAAATTATTTTGGGACTGTCTTCTGTTTTTGATTATTTCTATTATCTATCTCTTCTATTACCATGGGTAATCAAGAAATGGATCATGTTTTTTTTTAAAAAAGAAAAGCCAAAACAGAACAAAGTAAACAAAAAAACCACAACTAGGAAATGAGGTAGGAGGGAAAAAAGTGAGTGAACCATATAGGTGCTTTGCCCATCATCAATCTCTTTATCCACCCATCCATCCATCCAGTGTTTCTAACGGGCCTGCATATGCAAGGCATGATTCTGCTGGGACCTGCGTAGCAGAGTAGAAATCCCACCAGCTTTAATGCCACACTGGCCTCAGTTAGAATCCTAGCTACCAATTTGTGCTGGTTGTGTAATCTACAGAACTCAGGCTTGGCCTCATGTTGCTCAGCTATTAAGGTTTCCAAATCCCTTTCTTACAGGACTGTTAAATATCTGAGCAAACACCTGATATCTGAAGGGTTCCCTACACATTGCTTCACTCTTCCTTATCTAGTTCCTGATTTAACTGATAGGCACCTTTAAGAAAAGTCACTTTAAAATGGAGCTTGCTATGACCTTCCCATCTTGCCATTTTGTGAAAAGAACTTTCTTCAGAAGAAAGTTCCAGTAGATGACATGGCAAATCAGAGGGCCCAAGGCACCTTGCATGTTAACGTTTTCCAAGGATTTCTGAGTTTCTCAGAAGACAACACAAACTTTCAGAGCTTGAGCATCCTGGGCACTGGGTCAGGGCGAATGTCCTTGAGACGTCACCCGTGTATTCGGTTACACTGAGCTGGTCTCGGGAAGCTGCTGCCTGGAATCTCTGTCATGCCATGTGCAGATTCCTTGGGGAATTGCCATTGCATTAGATAAGCAGATTCAACTTCAGCAACAGATGTAGTTTTGCATTCCCATGCCAGAAGCTATCAGGACTCATCATGCCACCCACCTGGTTTGCTTCAGTGACCGCTGAATGCCTGAGTGTCCTGGCATTCTCTCAACTGGACGTTCATCCCCTCTGGTTCCGTTCATCCTCTGTTCCTGGGTTTCTCAGCCCAGGGTTTCTGACACGGTTGACCTTTTGGGTTGGGTAACTCTTTGTTATGAAGGACAGTTCTGTCCATGTTTGGCAGCAGCCCTGGCCTCTACTCACTAGACGCTGGTAATACCCCCTCAGTTATGACAACCAAAAAGGTCTCTGGACATCTCCAAATGCACCCTTGGAAATGCGCCTTCCCAAATGCATATACCGCTGCTCTAGTAACCTGCATCTCCTGTTGTCACCAGGAACCTCATCCTTATCTTCTTCTCTGGCTTTTCCTGCTTGATTTCTTTTCTCTGTTTGAAACTTGGTTCTCCCTGGGTTGTCTCAGATGGGGACTGTTTCTTCTCCTGCATCTTACCATCCCAAAGGTCAGGAGGTGAAGAAATTGTCCTCCTTGCTTCTCATCACTGCACTGGAACAGGCCTTTGTACTCTGCCCACAAAAATCTGCTCCTCTGAAACTCATGCCATCCAATAGTGCTCTTCTTTCTTTCTGATGCATCATCTTTCTCCCTCATCATGGGAGAATTCAGTACCTGACTGACCCTGTTATTCCTCCTCTGAACACCATCCTCATTCTTAGTGTCTTTAGCATCCGTATTGATGACTCACCCAGCACCATGGCCTCTCAGTTCCTGATCTCATCTTTATTGACCTTTTAATTTTCCCAATAAATGATGGAGCACGGATGACTTGCCAGGCACTATTCTAGCTCCAAGGGTTATAGAAGTAATTGGGTAGACAAGATCTCTGCCCTCATGAAATTTACATTATAAATACGCTCAGAGAAGTGCAAGCAATAAGCAAACAAGAAAACTTCATTTTGCTAGTTGATATTAAAGGAATAAAGAGGCTGTTTTGGATAGGGAATAACAGGGTTGAGGGGATGAGTTTGCATTGAAGGGCAAAGGATGCCCTCTCTGAGATGTGAAATGCTGAATTGAGACTTGAAAGGTGAAAAAGGGTTGACCATGCAAAGAGCCAGGGGTGGAAAATATAGGAAGATGAAACCAGAAGTCCAAAAAGGCTTTGGAGTGGTAATGAGCATGGGTGTTCAAGGAATAGAAAATTGGCATAAGTGGCTGGAGCAGTGAGGATGGCACTGGATGAGAAGATTTGTGAAGTAGATGAATGCACCTTTGCTGATGTGGTTGTATCTTGTGTGCACAAAATTGAATTGATCATTCTCCTCCATTTAGTATATCATTGCTGGTCTGTGCCTGCTGTCTTTTACATTTTTAAATATATTATTTTCCCACCTTATCTCTCATTTCCAATCCAATTCCCCTACCTCCCATATATTTCCATTTTTGTGTATTTATCTTCTGTATATATTATTCCATTCCACTTTCCATATGTCTGTTTATATGCACATACCCATGTTTGTTGTATTTCAAAGTGTTTTTATTAGTGGTATTGTGCAATTGATCTTGTTCTCTTTAAATTTTTCATTCAACTTCAGTTTTTGAGGTCTCTTCATATTGCTGTATGTATCTATTCAATTTCATTAACTAGAAATTAACATAGTATTAATATTTGCCACATAATATTCTATCATATATACCTACACCTTTCAATGATCTGGTCTTCCCTTGTGGCTCAGCTGGTTAAAAATCTTCCTGCAATGCAGGAGACCTGGGTTCAGTCCCTGGGTTGAGAAGATCCCCTGGAGAAGGGAAAGGATACCAACTCCTGTATTCTGGCCTGGAGAATTCCATGGGCTGTATAATCCATGGGGTCTCAAAGAGTCAGTCATGACTGAGCGACTTTCACTTTAAGTTTTCAATAATCTATTTCTCAGTTGGTGGCTACCCAAGTGGTTTCAGATTATTTACAATAAGCAACACTATACCTATGCTCCCCAGTGAGAACTACTCTGGATATGTCCCCCAAAGTGGAAATGTTGGGTCATAAAATATGAGCATTGTTTAATTTCACTAGTTTGATCTCCTAAATTCTATAGCTGTGTACCCTTCTCATTAGAAAAACTCTTGATGGCTCAGTGGTGAAGAATCCACCTGCAATGCAGGAGACATGGGAGACGTGGACTCGATCCCTGAGTGGGGAAGATCCCCTGAAGAAGGAAATGGCAACCCACTCCAGTATTCTTGCCTGGAGAATCCCATGGACAAGAGGAGCCTGGTGGGCTACCGTGTAAGCGGTTGCAAAAAGTCAGACATGACTGAGCATGTATGCATGTGACACTTTCATTAGCCATGCATAGTTTTCTCCGTATTTATCACCAGTTCAGCTGAAAGCCCTCCCCAGTCACATTAGCCATTCGATTACTTTTCTTTTAAAAGAAATATCTTCCAGTTTTTGTCCTGCTCCAAACTGTACTGGTTGCTGTCCAAGGCAGCTGTCGTCCAAGGTCTCCCTTCACCATCACTCTGGGGGTTTTCTTCTCTTCTTTCCTGCATTTGTGGGTTTTTACCTCTTCCTCTTTCTTGGGATACTCTCTCTTTTTTTTTTTTTTTAATTTTTTATTGGAAGATCGTTGCTTTACAATATTGTTCTGGTTTCTGCCATACAGCAACAGGAATCAGCCACAGGCATACATATGTCCCCTCCTCTTGAACCTCCCTCCCACCTCCCACCTTCCCCACCCTCTAAGTTGTCACGGAACCCTGGGTTGAACTCCCTGTGTCACAGAGCAGATGCCCACTGGCTGTCTGTTTCACACGTGGGAATGTATATGTGTCTGTCCTACTCTCTGGATTCGTCCTGTCCTCTCCCTCCCACCCTGTGTCCGCAAGCCTGTTCTCTTATGCCTGCGACTCCACTGCTGCC
This sequence comes from Bos javanicus, assembly GCF_032452875.1. Lineage (NCBI taxonomy): Eukaryota > Metazoa > Chordata > Mammalia > Artiodactyla > Bovidae > Bos > Bos javanicus. The sequence goes on from NC_083889.1 coordinate 8,271,232, forward strand.
CTGCAGATAGGTTCATCAGCACCATCTTTCTAGATTCCACACCCCTGTGTTAATATACTGTATTCGTCTTTCTCCTTCTGACTTACTTTGCTTTAGGTTCATCCATCTCATTAGGACTCACTCAAATGCATTCTTTTTTTTTTTTTTAAAGCCAAGTATCATTCCATTACATAAAATATATGGAATGCTTCACAAATTTGCATGTCATCCTGGCAGGGACCATGCTAATCTTCTCTGTATTGCTCCACTTTTAGTATATGTGCTGTTGAAGCAAGCACACTCTCTTGTTTTTGTGGCACACATCCTCCTCTAGCTTTCTGAGAAATGATAGAAATTTTACTGTGATTGTTCTACATCTGCAAATGTCTTTATAGGACTTTCACATTTAATGAAAAGTTTGGATATGAAATTCTTGGTTGGAAATAATTTCCCTTACAATCCAACAGCATTGCTTATTGAATTCTAGCTTCTACTGATGCTGTTGGGAAGTTCAGGATTATTCTGATTTTTGGTACTGTGTGTACGTGTGTGTGTGTGTGTGTGTTTTCTGCTCAGGAACTTTAGCATCCTCTCTTTGTCCCCAGTTCTGAAATTTAAAAAATGATGGTTTTCAATGTGGGTCTATTTTTATCTCTTGCACTGAGAACTTTGTGAGTCTTTCAGTATGGAAACAGTGTGGAAACAGGTTTTCTCTCTAGAGTGCCTGCTGTTTGGAGTTGAACTTCTTGAAATTGAAAGTGTTAGTCAATCAGTTGTGTCCAACTCTTTGTGACCCCATAGACTGCAGCCCACCAGGCTCCTCTGTCCATGGAATTCTCCAGGTAAGAATACTGGAGTGGGTTGCCATTTCCTTCTCCAGGGGATCTTCCTTTTTCTATATGTTTGCTCTGCTTACTGAGGTTTCTTCAACTTCATCTGACAACACTTCTAGTAGTTTTTAAAAGATATTTATTTATTTGGCTGTCAGTTCAGTCAGTCAGTTCAGTCGCTCAGTCGTGTCTGACTCTTTGCAACCCCATGAATTGCAGCACGCCAGGCTTTCCTGTCCATCACCAACTCCCGGAGCTCACCCAAACTCATGTCCATCGAGTCGGTGATGCCATCCAGCTATCTCATCCTCTGTCGTCCCCTTCTCTTCCTGCCCCCAATCACTCCCAGCGTAAGAGTCTTTTCCAATGAGTCAGCTCTTCACATGAGGTGGCCAAAGTATTGGAGTTTCATCTTTAGCATCATTCCTTCCAAAGAACACCCAGGACTGATCTCCTTTAGGATGGACTAGTTGGATCTCCTTGCAGTCCAAGGGACTCTCAAGAGTGTTCTCCAGCACCACAGTTCAAAAGCATCAATTCTTCAGTGCTCAGCTTTCTTCACAGTCCAACTCTCATATCCATACATGACCACTGGAAAAACCATAGCCTTGACTAGATGGACCTTTGTTGGCAAAGTAATGTCTCTGCTTTTTAATATGCTATCTAGGTTGGTCATAACTTTCCTTCCAAGGAGTAAGCGTCTTTTAATTTCATGGCTGCAATCACCATCTGCAGTGATTTTGGAGCTCAAAAAAATAAAGTCTGACACTGTTTCCACTGTTTCCTCATCTATTTCTCATGAAGTGATGGGACCAGATGCCACGATCTTCGTTTTCTGAATGTTGAGCTTTAAGCCAACTTTTTCACTCTCCACTTTCACTTTCATCAAGAGGCTTTTTAGTTCCTCTTCACTTTCTGCCATAAGGGTGGTGTCATCTGCATATCTGAGGTTATTGATATTTCCCCCAGCAATCTTGATTCCAGCTTGTGCTTCTTCCAGCCCAGCGTTTCTCATGATGTACTCTGCATATAACTTAAATAAGCAGGGTGACAATATACAGCCTTGATGTACTCCTTTTCCTATTTGGAACCAGTCTATTGTTCCATGTCCAGTTCTAACTGTTGCTTCCTGACCTGCATATAGGTTTCTCAAGAGGCAGGTCAGGTGGTCTGGTATTCCCATCTCTTCCAGAATTTTCCACAGTTTATTGTGATCCACACAGTCAAAGGCTTTGGCATAGTCAATAAAGCAGAAGTAGATGTTTTTCTGGAACTCTCTTCCTTTTTCCGTGATTTGGCTGTATCAGGTCTTAATTCCAGCATGTGGGATCTGCATTGCGTCACTCAGGATCTTTCGTTGCAGTGAACAGACTCTCTAGTTGGGGCCCATGGGCTCAGTAGCTGTGGCTTGCACAGGCTTAGTTGCTCCGTGGCTTGTGGGATCTTAGACATGGGATCCCTCTGACCAAGGATCGAACCCAAATCCCCTGAATTGCAATGTGGGTTCTTAACCACTGGACAGCCAGGGAACTCCCTCTAATGGGTTTTAAGTTTCTACTGTCATATTTTATTCTTTAAAGGGCTCCTTTTTGGAGTCTCTGAATATTTTAAAATGTATCTGGTCTTGTTTTATAAATATATACCTGTGGTGGATTCATTTTGATATTTGGCAAAACTAATACAATTATGTAAAGTTTAAAAATAAAATAAAATTAGAAAAAAAATATATTTTCTCTGAGATATTAATGATAGTTTAAAGAAAGGTTTTATCTTCTGCATGCTCTCTGCTTCTCTAATCTCCCCCAACCCAATATGTTTGTTTTAATTTTTTAACTCATTTTAGGTTTCCTCAAATTTCTTGTTATCTTTGGTTGTCTGTTAGTCATTAAAAGGAACGTGAGAAAGCTCATCTGACTTCTGTGTTGCTCTTCATGGCTTTCACTGTAGGGTGAAGATCAGACTGTTTCACTGGGTAACTGCTGATCTCAGTATCTTTATATTTTATTTTTTTAAATAAAATTTTTTTTTAATTGGGTAATAATTGCTTTACAAGGTCATGTTGATTTCTGCCATACAACAACTCGAACCAGTCATAACCGTATGTATATCCCTTCCTTCTTGAGCCTCCCTCCCACTCCACCCCCAACTCACCCTTCTAGGATGTTACAGGGCACCAAGCTGGGTTCCCTGTGTTATATAGCAGCTTCCCACTAGCTATTAGCATCTGCTTTACACATGGTAGTTTATATACATCAAGGCTGCTTTCAATTCAGCCCAGTCTGTCTTTCCCCTGCTGTGTCCATGAGTCTGTTCTCTGCGTCTCTGTCTCTATTCCTACCCTGCAAATAGGTTCAGCAGTATCATTTTTCTAGATTCCATGTGTGTGCATGCTCTGTTGCTTCAGTCATGTCCAACTCTTTGAGACTCTATGGGCTGTAGCCCACCAGGCTCCTCTGTCCATGGGATTCTCCAGGAAAGAATACTGGAGTGGGTTGCCCTGCCCTCCTCCAAGGGATCTTCCTGACCCAGGGATTGAAACCATATCTCTTATGTCTCCTGCCTTGGCAGGTGAGTTCTTTACCACTACTGCCACCCAGGAAGTCCTAGATTACATATATATGCATTAATATATGGTATCTGTTTTTCTCTTTCTGACTTACCTCACTCTGTATAATAGGCTCTAGGTTCATTCACCTCAGTAGAACTGACTCAAACTCATTCCTTTTAATGGCTGAATAATATTCCATTGTATGCATGTACTGTAGCTTCTTTACTAAGTATCTTTGAGTGCGTATTTAGTCTCTTCAGTCGTGTCCAACTCTTTGCAACCTCATGAACTGTAGCCCACCAGGCTCCTCTGTCCATGGAATTTCCCAGGCAAGAATACTGAAGTGGGTAGCCATTCCCTTCTCCAGGGTAAGTGTCTTTACACCTTTTCTATTAGGCTGGTCAGATTTCTCAGGGGTGTTTTAGTCTCCTGGTTGGAGGATTTATCCTGACAGTGTTCTGGAAGCTGAGGCAGGTGGATAAGTCTAGGGAAGAAAGGTGGAATGTTAACAATCAGTGTGGTTCTCTTAGTTAATGCTCATATTTTGGTACAGTTTAAGTTATCCCTCAGTTTTCCTTTGTGTACCCCCATTCAGGGAGACCACTTTTACCTTCTTTAAAGCACTGGTTCTCAAAGTATAGAGATATAGATATATATGGGCTTTTAGGAGGCACTCAGACCCTTTCAGGGGGTCAGCAGAATTAAAACCTTTTTATTCAATATAGTGAAAATGAGTATACTGCCCAAAGCAATCTATAGATTCAATGCAATCCCTATCAAGCTTTACATACCAACGATATTTTTCACAGAACTAGATCAAATAATTTCACAATTTGTATGGAAATACAAAAAACCTTGATTAGCCAAAGCAATCTTGAGAAAGAAGAATGGAACTGGAGGAATCAACCTGCCTGACTTCAGGCTCTACTACAAAGCCACAGTCATCAAGACAGTATGGTACTGGCACAAAGACAGAAATATAGATCAGTGGAACAAAATAGAAAGCCCAGAGATAAATCCATGCACCTATGGACACCTTATCTTTGTCAAAGATAAGGTGTCCATAGGAGGCAAGAATATACAATGGAGAAAAGACAATCTCTTTAACAAGTGGTGCTGGGAAAACTGGTCAATGATTTGTAAAAGAATGAAACTAGAACACTTTCGAACACCATACACAAAAATAAACTCAAAATGGATAAAGATCTAAACATAAGGCCGGGAACTATAAAACTCCTAGAAGAAGACATAGGCAAAACACTCTCTGACATAAATCACAGTAGGATCCTCTATGACCCACCTCCAAGACTACTGGAAATAAAAGCAAAAATAAACAAATGGGACCTAATTAAAATTAAAGGCTTTTGCACAACAAAGGAAACTATAAGCAAGGTGAAAAGACAGCCTTCAGAATGGGAGAAAATAATAGCAAACAAAGCAATGGACAAAGAATTAATCTCAAAAATATACAAGCAACTCCTGCAGCCCAATTCCAGGAAAATAAACGACCCAATCAAAAAATGGGCCAAATAACTAAACAGACATTTCTCCAAAGAAGACATACAGATGGCTAACAAACACATGAAAAGATGCTCAACATCACTCATTATCAGAGAAATGCAAATCAAAACCACAATGAAGTACCATTTCATACCAGTCAGAATGGCTGCGATCCAAAAGTCTACAAGCAATAAATACTGAAGAGGGTGTGGAGAAAAGGGAACCCTCTTGCATTGTTGGTGGGAATGCAAACTAGTACAGCCACTGTGGAGAACAGTGTGGAGATTCCTCAAAAAACTGGAAATAGAACTGCCATATGACCCATCAATTCCACTGCTGGGCATACACACTGAGGAAACCAGAATTGAAAGAGACACATGTACCCCAGTGTTCATCGCAGCACTGTTTATAATAGCCAGGACATGGAAGCAACCTAGATGTCCATCAGCAGATGAATGGATAAGAAAGCAGTGGTACATATACACAATGGAGTATTACTCAGCCATTAAAAAGAATGCATTTGAATCAGTTCTAATGAGGTGGATGAAACTGGAGCCGATTATACAGAGTGAAGTAAGCCAGAAAGAAAAACACCAATACAGTATACTAATGCATATATATGGAATTTAGAAAGATGGTAACGATAACCCTGTATGTGAGACAGCAAAAGGGACACAGATATAGAACAGTCTTTTGGACCCTGTGGGAGAGGGCGAGGGTGGGATGGTTTGGGAGAATGGCATTGAAACATGTATATTATCATATGTGAAACGAATCGCCAGTCCAGGTTCGATGCATGAGACAGGGTGCTTGGGGCTGGTGCACTGGGAAGACCCTGAGGGATGGGATGGGGAGGGAGGTGGAAGGGGGTTCAGGATGGGGAACACGTGTACACCCATGGCAGATTCATGTCAATGTATGGCAAAACCAATACAATATTGTAATTAGCCTCCAAAAAAAAAAAACGTTTTCTTAATAATACCAACACTTCATTTGCCTTTTGCACTCTTGCTTTTTAATGAGTATACAGTGAAGTTTTCCAGAGGCTATGTGATATATGATATTGCACTAGGTTGAATGCAAGAGTACATAGAAGACTAACTATCTTATATTAAGCCAACTGTTAAAGGGATTTGAAAAATGTAAAACAATGCTGCTCTTAGGAATTTTTTTGATTTAGAAAATATAGTTATATTTACATAAAATATATTATTTGGGTTAATGTATAAATACAATTTGTTACCACTATTTAAAATAAATAAATAAATATTTTTTAATGACTCGGTTTTAATTTCTTACATGATAAATATCAGTATGTACAATTCTCGTGAAATCTTTTTGGGGTCCTCAATAATTTTGAAGACTATAGTTGTCCTGAGACTAAGCATTTTAGAATTGTTCTCGAGAACAGTCAAATGAAACTGGGGAGAAATCTGAGGATTCTAACTAGTTTTTGAAGAGAAAACCCATTTGCTTTTCTTCTCTCTTTTATTCCTTCCTTTCAGAGGCTGCTGTTCTATAAGCAGCAAAGTGGAGAAACAGAGGAGCCTGTGTCCCTGAAGACGTCATTCAGGTGATGAATCAACCAGACCCGAAGGCTGGCTTACCTCTGGAGATGTTTCCTGTTTTGTGAGAAGATGGTTTTCTTTGTTTGGTTTGATGTGGTTGTTAATTGCGGCTGAAAACCTATTAGAGGCCAAGAGAGGAGAGGGTTTGCAGAAACCAGCAGTGACGGAGTCTGTAGATGATGGGCAGTGAAGGTGGTCCTTGGCTTCGGCTGCAGCGAGGCCCTCGGTGGCCTTGGCATGTCATTTTCAGAGGGGTGGGTGGTGGTGCAAACCAGGTCAGGTCCCGGCAGACCCTTCTCTGTTAGGTCGTCTTTGTCTTTTTCTCTGTCTCCTTTAATCATCCAGACCACAGGATGCTGGGGCTCTTCTCAGCTTAGTCTGGGCTTTCTTCTCCCCTCTCTGCACTTTTTGCCTGGCGTCCCCCTTTCCTACAGGTTCAATGTCATTTTGTGCTGGCATTGCTGGGCCAGGTCTTCGCTGCTTCCCGCGGGTTTTCTCTAGTTGTGAGCAGGGTCTGCTCTTCAGTTGCGGAGCGTGGGCTTCTCACTGCAGTGGCTTCTCTTGTGGAGCACGGGCTCCAGGCATGTGGGCTTCAGTAACTGTGGGCTACAGGCTTAGTTGCCCCACGGCATATGGAATCTTCCTGGACCACCAGATATCAAACCCGTGCCTTCTGTGTTGGCAGGTGAATTCTTTTCCACTGGCCCCCCGGGGAAGTCCAGTACTGTCTTCTTTTTATTTTTTTTTAATTGAAGCATAGTTCATTTACAATGTTGTGTTAGTTTCTGGTATACAGCAGACTGATTCAGCTATATATATATTCTTTTTCAGATTCTTTGCTCTATGTGTGCATGTGCTTAGTTGCTCAGTTGTGTCTGACTCTTGAGACCCCATAGACTGTAGCCTGCCAGGCTCCTCTGTCCATGGGATTTTCCAGGCAAGAATACTGGAGTGGGTTACCATTTCCTTCTCCAGGGGATCTTCCCAACCAGGAATTGAACCCGGGTCTCCTACACTGCAGACAGACTCTTTACCAACTGAGCTACGAGGGAAGCCCCTCTTTCCATTATAGGTTATTATAAAGTATTGAACATAGTTCCCTTGCTATATTATCTATTTTATATACAGTAGTGGATCCATATTAATCCCAAACTCCTAACTTATCCATCCCCCTGCCTTGCCCCTTTGGTAACCAGAAGTTTGTTTTCCATGTCTGTGATTCTGTTTGTGTTTATAAATAAGTTCATTTGTATTATTTTTTAATATTCCACATATAAGTGATATCACATGACATTTGTTTTTCTTTCTGTTTCTGACTTAGTGTGATTATCTCTAAGTTCATCCGTATTGCTGCAAATAACATTTGCATTCTTTGTTTTATGGCTGAGTAATTATCCATTGTATGTATGTATACATACCACACCTTCTTTAAAAATACATGCACCCCAGTGTTCATAGCAGCACTGTTTACAATAAGCCAAGACATGGAAACCTTAATGTCCATCAAATAGATGAATACCATCTTCTTGACCCAGACTGTGAACATTTCTTGCTTGCATGATTGCAGAAACCTCCTAGCTGGCCCTTCCTTTCTCGCTGTCCTTTACCCAACAATCAGACTGCACTTCTAAAAAAATACAGGGTAGATCCTGTTCATCTTGCTTTAAATCCTTCCACTGCTTCTGTCCCTATAATAAAATCCATACCCCTTCAATGACCCATGTGGCCCTGCCTGCCCTGGCCTCTGTTGTCTTCATGTTCCTTATTACACATGGCCCTCGTCATTGCTCACCTCCATCTAGCTGTACGTATCCTTTTTTTTTTTTTTTAATTCATTCATTTATTTGGCTGCCCCAAGTCTTAGTTGAGGCACTCAGGATCTTCAATCTTAGTTGTGGCCTGTGGGATCTAGTTCCCTGACCAGGAATCAAACCTGGGTCCTCTGCGTTGGGAGTATGATTCTTAGCCACTGGATCACCGGGAAAGTTCCTGTACTGGTCTTTTAGTCTCTTGAACAAACTGCTCATTCTGCCTAGGAAGCTTTTCCTCGTCCCTCATTGTTTGGTTAGCTCCTTATATTCCTTTAAATCTCAGCTAAATGTCATTTCTTCAGCAAGCTGTTTCCACTGATTTTATCTAAAGTCCATGTTCCACGTGATTTTCTCCTACTTAGCTCTTTGTTTTGTTTGATTATTTAATTCTTTTGTTTCATGGCATATATAGTAGTTCAGATTTATTATGTAAAACTGTTTTCTAAATAATCTGGGTTTGAATGCACAGTAAGAAGGGTCTTATATTTGTTTGCTAAATGCTCTTGGGTAAAAGATGGTTCCCATCATGGCCTTGGCTAAGAATCTCTTAGAAGATCTCAGTAATTCTTAGTAACTCATGGAAAAAAATTACAGGAAACACCAGAGACCATATTGACTCTTGGAAGTCCAGAATAATTATTTTTGAACTTTCCCAAGTGAACCCACTGGAGTTTAATTTAATAACATTAGATCCCTTTAAAGATCCAGACTTTTGTCTCAGATTTATTGAGTATGCTACTGAATCAAATGTCTTGTGACTCTTCATTCTGATTTTTAGTAACAGCGAATTAATAACCTTGTCCTCATCCTTGGAAAGTGTATCTTAAAGGGTCCCAGAGTCTGGGGAGAGAAATAAGGACCCAGTCCTGGGATTTCTGGCTCAAGCCACAGCTTTTGCTGGAAATGAGGTCAGTGCTTACAAGGGAGCTGAGTTGGTCCCTTGACAGTTGCTCGATGGCAGACTCAGGGTGTATTTGCAGCCAGGCATCCACCTCCTTTTCTGGTACCTCAGCAGGTAGTGTACATGCTCGTTCCCTGACAGGATTCTGGAGGATGTAGCTCTCGGGTCATCTGTGTGAATGTCTTGGAACCAGCACCAGAAGCAGACAGAGGATTCCTGCATTTCCTTCTCTTCTTCCTCTCTGAACTGAATTTTGGTAATCTTCATAGGCAAGAAGAGGACAGTGTGCTTGGAGGTGCCAACCAGGGAGGAGGTCACAGGAAGGAATGTGGCTTCGTGTTCTGGACATTTATTTTTTTAAAATTTTGCTTCAGATATTATTATTATTATTTTAATGTCTTTTGGCCACATCACACGGCATGTGGGATCTCAGTTCCCCGATGTCGGATCAGATCCACGCCCATTGCATTAGCAATGCAGGGTCTTAACCACTGGGATGCCAGGGAAGTCCCTGTTTCAGATATTATTTTTAATTTCAATATTTTGAATCTATTAATGAAACACAAGCTACAGCCCTCTCATTACTGTCCCTTGGAAACGTAGCCACTGCCTTGAGGTTTGTGTGTTTAATTTTACCACAGACACTTGTGAATGTGACAGTTAACCAGTCGTATCTGACTCTCTGCGACCCCGTGGACTGCAGCCCGCCAGGCTCCTCCGTCCATGGGATTCTCCAGGCAAGAATACTGGAGTAGGTGGCTGTGCCCTTCTCCAGGGGATCTTCCCAACCCAGGAATCGAACCCAGGTCTCCTGCACTGTGGGCAGATTCTTTATCATCCAAGCCACCCGGGAAGCACGTGTATCCATGGCCAAAAAATATAGGGTTCTGGATTTGCATGTTTTTGCATTTTCCATAAATATATTATATATGGTTTTGAATCTTTTTTCACTGAACATTGTTTCCCATATTCATCTGCATAATCAGGTAATGCAGTTAATTAATTTGAACTGTTTTAAAGTACTGCACTCTGTAAATATTACTCACTTAACCATTCCCCTACTGATGAGTACTTAGGTTGCTGAGCTTTTTTTTTTTTTTAATATTTATTTATTTAGCTGTGCCAGGCCTTACTGTGGCATGTGGGATCTAGTTTCCTGACCAAGGATCAAACCTGGGCCCCATGCACTGAAAGCCAGAAGTCTTGGCCATTGGACCACCAGGGAAGTCCTCACTCTTGAGGCAGCATTTCATACCCCTTGGTCAGTCAATCATTGGCAGCAGGTTGTCCCTGTGGGGACCCGAGGCTGTAAACTCCTGGACAGGGCAGATGCTTCAGCCCAGAGCAAGTCTCTGGAGAAGGCAGCTGTGAGCGCTTTGCAGTCCGTATTCAGAGCAGCAGGGGTGTGGGCGCACCCGTATGGCAAAAAGGATCTGGTTGAGACGCCAGCACATCACGAGGGCTCCTGTCCTTGGAGGGGATGTTTCCTTCTTGTTTGAAGGCTGGGCCATCAGCCGGAGTTAGCTGTGCCTTCCCCTTAGTCTCTTGGCCATCTCGCTGTCATCTTATTGCCACTGACTCCTCTTTCTCTTTTTTTTAATACATTTTAAAAATCAAATTATAGTTGATTTACAATGTTGGACCAATCTGTTGTACAAAATAGTGACTCAGGTGTACAAATATACACATTTTTTAGTTTCCTTTTCCATTATGGTTTATCACAGGATATCAAATACAGTTCCCTGTCCTACACATTAAGACTTTAATGTTTATCCATTTTAAATGTAATAGCTTGCATCTACCAACCCCAGACTCCCAGTCCATTCCTCTCCGTCCCTTCCTCGGCAACCACAAGTCTGTTTTAATTAATATTATAATTTAAGACATTTACGTTTAGTATTTTACTTTATTTTATTGGCCACACTAATGTGTGGCATGTGGAATCTTAGTTCCCCAACCAGGGATGGAACCTGTGCCTTCTACAGTGGAAGCATGGAGTCTTAACCACTGGACCACTAGGGATGTCTCTGTCATTGACTCTTCACTTGCTTATCTCCTCCACCTGCTCCTTGAGGCAGGAACCTGGGCTTGTCCACCTGTTGTCCTTCTCAGCCCCACAGGGTGGCACCATCCTTGGCATGGAGGAGGTAAGCACAACATTCCCTGAGTGCCCTGGGTTCCCCCGCCTCAGGGACCCTAGTTGTCTGTGCTCACTCCATGGCCTCGAGTCAAGTTCATTGACTAAAGAACAGCCTTGGGAGACTTTGATGAGACAAATGTGAGAATCAGGCAATTGTGGAAGGGCAGGTCTTCAGTGTTCTCGTTTTTTGGTTATATATGCCTTTAAAAAGTTTATTAAAACAAATTATATGGTAGGTTTCTTCTCCCTACCCCTCAAATGTCTCATGGAAGACAGTTTTGCTGTGCTCTTTTTGGAGGGAGAGAAACGAGGAAATCTTAAAGCCAAGTAATTACTTCCATCAGCAGGAAATCAGTACTCTTTGTGTGAACAGAACAGGTACTGAGAGAGCCTGACTGTTTAATTTCCTTGAAATTTCATTTGCGTGTATTCAGGGCTGGGAGGATCACTTTGGGAGTTAGGGACTGGAAGAGAGGTCAGTGGAGAGAAGGGAGGGACAGGGCAGTGTCTCAGAAGACTGGGGAGCAGGTGATACTTAGGAGAGAGCTTTCAGAGTTTATTGAGAACTGCTCACCATCCCCACCAGGCTTCTGAGCCGTGGAGAAGCTAGCAAGACCCAGGAGGTGTCAGCTTTGGGGGACACACTGTGATCACCTCCTGCGCTGAGTGATAGTTGAACATCTCTTGTCTGTAAGAGGAGCAGCTCGGGGACCTGCATAAACTTCTTCTTGCCATCTTTTAGGGCTCTGTGGCTGCAAGGTGGTATTAATAAAGGAATGAGTCTGCCCAGAAAACAGCCAGACGAGGGTCTGGGGGATCTCAGGGATGCTCAGGGCAAAGAGAGAGGAGGTAAAGTGAGTCCTGCAGAGACTCTGGGCACCCCTGTATTCTTCCTTCCTTGTTAACACCTGTAGGGGTCTTCTCTCTACACTCAATCCTTTCATCTTTTTAAAAAATTGAAGTATAGCAGATTTATAATGTTTCAGGCGTATAGCAAATGATTCAGATATATTGAGTTGGTCAAAAAGTTCACTTGGGGTTTCCCATATGGACACACTTTTTGGCCAATGCTATGTGTTTGTGTGTGTGTGCGTGCACGCATGTGTGTATACATATATATATATATATGTATACACACATACATATATATACCTGTGTGTGTACATATATATACACACAAATATATATACATTATATATACACTCTTTTTCAGATCTTTTCCGTTATAGGTTATTACAAGCTATTGACTATACTTGCCCATGCTTCAGTCTCTCCATCTTAAAGATTGTTTTAATAGTAGGATTCAATGTTATTTATTTTTTTTAGCTTTCTGTTTCTTGTTTTCGGTTGTGCTGGGTCTTTGTTACTGTGTTTTCTCTAGTTGCGGTGCACAGGCTTCTCACCGTGGTGGCTAATCTCGTTGTGGCTCCCAGGCTGAGGAGCACAGGCTCAGTGGTTGTGGCCTGTGGACCTTAGTTACTCCTTGGCATGTGGGATCTTCCCGGACCTGGGATCTAACCCCTGTTCCCTGCCTTGGCAGTTGGATTCTTACCCATTGTACCACCAGGGAAGTCCATGATTCAATTTTAAAATAAAGTTCAGACGTGTGAAACACTGCTATGAGCAGAGCCCTTGGCTTGCTGCTGGGGTCTCAGGGATCACAGTTGTATGAAGGAGGCAGGCCTGATATGAGTACGTGTGGGCACGTGACACCAGATGTCAGGAGGAAGGTGCTCTTTGCTGTGCTGGGGCCAGGGTTAGAGCCAGGAGCGTCTGGGGGTGTTCAACAGGCAAACAAGCTGGGTGAAGGCTTTCTAGGCAGACAGAACAGTCTGTGCAGAGGCTGGGGGTCCGAACAATGTCAGGTCCAGGGTCGTCCGAGTAGTTTAATACACTGGAGAGTGAAGTCAGGGGTAGGGAGTTGACTTGAGGTCAGAGAGATGGCTGAGGAGCTTGACCGAGACCCTGCCATAAAGGCCTTAAGAAGATCAGCCTTATGAAGGGGTGAAGGTGCAATCATCGCAACGGTAACTGCTGGGAGTGGGATGATGATGAATTAAAATACCCAATGATGGGATGCAGGAGTCAAAGCAGCAGTGGGTGAGTTTTCTCCTGGGCAATAAAGCTTCCCTGGCTCCTGCTTTCGGCTCTTCTGAGCTAGCCTGGAATATACCCACTGTGACCAGCCACTATATATTAACTGAGCACCTACTATGTGCTCAGAACAATATGTATGGCTGAGAAATGCTGTGGTGCCCCAGCCTGTGGGCTTCTGTGGCTTCAGTGGGACAGAGTTTTCCTGAGTTCTGCTTATCACCAGCACCAACTGCCCATCATACCCAGCTTCAAACAAGCTGAATTCATTCTTGAATCCCTCGTGCTCAAACCCCAAGACGCATGCTCCATAACAGTTTGATGATTGAATGACTCGCACACATCACATCATTTGTTGGTTGGGCGGAAGTCATTTGTGAATCTGACATTAATAACTATTATCTTCTGGAAGTTGGGGATGTGGAGAGTTGACCTACGCTGAGAAAAATAGGTCTAATCTTGCTTCTTCTCTGAATTGTTTTGTGACCTTAGATAGTCCTTGGCTGAAATAAGCTTCTTTTCAGCATGTTTAAGATAAGAGATTTGGATCAGTGCTTCCCTAATGTTGCTTCTGGTTCAAATATCCGAGTATTTTAAGTCTATAAATAGGAATCCAAAACTCTGGATGGAAAGATGTAAAAAACCGCGAGCCTGGAGGGTGGTGGAAAGATGCAGAGATGCAAGCAGAATACCTGGGGCAGCACTGGCGTCCACCAAGTGCCGGCTTTCCCTCCTTGTAAGATGCAGGCAGGAAACTTTACCGTCTAGTCTGGGGTGCTCTGACAACAAATTAGTTCATGTTTGTGAGGCACAAAAGGGAAAAAGGTACCTGTAAGAAATCATGTAAATGCTAAGTGTTGTTTTCCATCTGATTCTCCTCCAGTCAATCGCACCTTCCTATCAGAGTGTTGAAACAGCATCACTTAGGGCTCCTCTGGCTAATTGTGCTGCCAAGAAAAGGGGGGACAATTCTCTTAAAATGTTTCATTTTAATTTCTCTCTGTCTATGACTTCCCTCCCCCCTTTTTTTTCCAGTGCACTGTTCAGAGCTGCTCCCTGATCAGGGGTCAGTACAAGTTAGTGCTTCTGTTTTCTCTCTGTTCCAGTCTAGTCTCCATGGAAAAGCTCTGGAGGATACACAAATAAAGACCCCAAGTGGGTCTCCATCCTCCAGAGGCTCCTATGTGTTCAGGAAGGGCAGAGACCAGTACCCCCCGACCTGCCGCAGGCGACCACCATTCAAGGCAGAGTGTGAGAAGCTTGGTGAGGGCAGGGCTGTGGGGTTTCTGATGAGCTTCATAATAAATTGTGGGGTAATTGATCCAAATGCAGCTTCCTCAGTGCATCAGTTATCTACTGCTGTGATAATGCCATGTAACAAACCAAGCCAAAACTCAGTGGCTTAAAATAATGGCATTTATTTAAAGAAGCTGCAGGTTGGTGATTCAGACCAAAACAAAGCTTGTTCAAGCTTTGTTTTGAAGCTCAAAACAAAGTTTAGTATCTAGAATGACTAACCTGCTGGGCCCCGTAAGTTTTGAGTAGTATTCCAGAGTGGGTGTCTTCACGGGGGCCCCTCAACCCTGATCTTAACTCAGCACCCAGGCAGTGACACCCACCGTGTGCTGGCCAGTGGCTGGAGCTCGGTGCAGGGAGGCAGACGACTTGCTGCTCAGAGTTGGTCAGCTTCCTCGGTAGTGGGGCAGGATCTCGGGGGAGCGGTGACTCACTGAGAACAGGCTTTGTTGTTGCCCAGGCTGCTCTTTCCTCATGCTCAGCACTGTGGGAAGCTTTAGCTGAATCATTGCATCTTGGCCCAGGAGGCTGTGAGCAAAGGTGGGAGGTGAGTGATGTGGACAGGCTGCAGTGATCCTACAGACATGGCCAGGAGAGGCAGCTCCAAGATAAAACACAAGAGAGACAATTCCAGATTTCACTTGACTTGTTGGGGTGGGGGTGGAGGAGAGCAGAGGAGAGGAAGGAGTAAGATGAGACCCTGGGGAGGGACCTGGAGGCAGAGATGCAGTCATTAAAAAAAAAAACAAAACACGTTTATTTATGGCTGTGCTGAGTTTTGGTTGCTGTGGGTGGGCTTTCTCTCCAGTCGCAGGGCATGGGCTTCTCATTGCTGTGGCTTCTCTCGTTGTGGAGCATGGGCTCTAGGTGCTCAGTGGTTGCAGCCGTGGGCTCTAGAGTGCTGGCTCAGTAGTTGTGGGGCACGGGCTTAGTTGCAGCATGTGGGATCTTCCTGGACCAGGGATCGAACCAGTGTCCCCTGCACTGGCAAGTGGATTCTTAACCACTGGACCACCAGAGAAGTCCAGAGACATAGTCATTAAGGTCAAAATAACATGCAGATCGCTTTCTGACTTTTTCTTAAAACCACATTTTATTTGAAACTTACAGGTTTCTGATTCTTATTGTTTCCTTGGCTATTGGTCCTTGCTGAGAAATTTTGCTAACGACATTTAATTCTCCAGTCAACTGTTTCTCAGTGGCTGTGATCATCTTGCCACTAACGGTATCAAGTAGGCAGCTTGCTCAAGTGCTGGGGACAGTTGGGTTTCTCAAAGTCGAGGACATTGCAGAGCATGAGTGAATGCCTACGGCAAAACATTATCGATGTGAGTGCGATTCCTCGTCTCAGTCCAAGGTCGTTAGTTTCGCCCTCCCTGCCCTTCCTCATTTATTCCTCAAACATTTACTGAGCATCTCCTATGCAGCAGCTGGGATATACAGATAAACAAGACAGGTATGGCCCGTATCTACTCAGTGTTGGTGTGGTTCGAGCTGAGAAATCCCTCATTCATTCATTTGTTCAGTAAACATTCCTGTGGTGCCTGGTATTTGGCAGTCCTGAGCTTGGTGTTGGGCCTATGGGGCTGAACAAGAGAGATGTGGCTATGTCTTTGTGCACGTTAGAATCTGGGTGGGGAGAGATGTCAGGCAACAAAGTTCATAAAATAAAAATATAATGAACCTTGTTGGAGGATGCTCAGTGGTCCACATACCAGTGTACACAGGTGTCTTTCCTCATGGGTTCTGGTCTGATGGGTATGTTCAACCTTGAACTGTTGAAGTGCATGCTTATGTATTAGAATAGCCGTATGCCTAACAAGGAGAGTGTATGTTTCCTTCTTCATTCATTTGCAAGAGGGGACAGCTTCCTTGTGAATCACAGATCTCAAGTTAAGGTCTTCCACCCTTTTGGCCACTCTTCCTTATTACCAAGGATACCCAGGGCTCACCTATGAGGGGTGGGGAACAGGTCCAAGGCACTATATAAGTGGGTCTCTTCAAAATAGTGTTATTGGGAAACCAAATGTCAGCGGGAGGTTGCTGTATTCTGGGGCTGGCTTTCAGGCTGGGAAGTGGGAAGGCATCAAATGTAGCTCATGATTCCTTAGTGCCCATTACATGTGTCAGACCTCTCTGTAACCTCTATATTATTCCCTTAACACGCATTTCCATTTTATAGATGGGGAAACTGAGGCTCAGAGAATTGACGTGGCTTACCTAAGGAGCCAGGGTAAGAAATCAGGTTCCTGGACACCAAGTCTGATGTGACTGGAGGCAATCACTTGGAATTTGTGACCTCAACACAAGATGGAGAAGATACAAGGGCGTCCGAGAGTTGTGTCATTTTAATCTTAAAGTGCTGGCAAGCAGTGATTCTTTGAACATGAAAAATAGTGAATTTTTTTAGAAGCTGGAAACACTAGAAATTTACTCTCTCCAAGTGATAGTTCTTGGCAAAATAGACTTAAGTAGCATCTTCTTCCTCCCATTTCCCTTCTGTTTGGAGCATGTGTGTTCCTCTGTTCCGGAAGTTTTCCTTGACAGAAGCAGAGCGGTTTTTGACAAACAACTTTAATATTCTTTGAGTCTGTTTGCCAGCTCTAATAATCCCACAAGCTTACAAGGTCACTGTGGAGATTAAATCTGAGTCATTGGAGGCAGATGTTGACATATCATTATTTCTGGAGCTGCTGGGGACTCTCATTCCCTGGAGCTATGATTCACTCTCCAAACGAACACCCCGAATTCCACCTGGCCTGCTGAGCCAGGGACTCGGGATGATAGGAGGGAAACAAGCCCACCTCGCCACTGCCTTGCTCTGTGCATTGAGAAACCCCTGCTTGCTGCTGGTGTGGAGAGAACACGAGACCTGGGCTCCTAGCTCATCTCTGCCGCTGGCTGTGGGCTAGCATTTCATCTGTTCTTCACAGTCTTTGCTGTAATTCATGTGTGTGTGTGTTTGTGTGTGCGCATGTGTGACTCTTGTGACTGTAGCCTTCCAGGCTTCTCTGTCCATGGGATTCTGCCTGTAAGAACACTGGAGTGGGTTACATTTTCTACTCCAAGGGATCTTCCTCACCCAGAGATTGAACCCGTGTCTTCTGTGTCTCCTGCATTGCAGGAAGATTATTTACCCACTGAGCCATACAACATTTTTTTATTTATGCAGGAAAATGTATTATCTTGAGTGTCCAGCTTGATGAAATTTTACAAATATATGCTCCAAGTGAGCACCATCCAGATCAAGACATGGAACATTTTCCCCACCCCACAACCCGCCCTCCTGCCCCTTCCTAATCAATAACCCTTCAAAGTTACCTATTCTGACTTCTGACACCATGAATTAGTTATGTCTGTTCTAGAATTTCACATAATAGCAATCAAATGACATGTGAAAAGTCAAAGTGTTAGCTGCTCAGTCGTATCTGACTCTTTGTGACCTCTGAGACTGTAGCCTGCCAGGCTCTTCTGTCCATAGAATTCTCCAGGCAAGAATACTGAAGTGGAGAGCCATTCCCTTCTCCAGGGGATCTTCCCGACCCAGGAGTTGAACTCGGGTCTCCTGCATTGCAGTCAGATTAATTACTGTCTGAGCCACTAAGGAAGCCCCACAAAAAAGCAATCAAAGGACATGTACCCTTAAAAAACAACTGTATTTTATGTTGGAGTATAGCTGATTAACAATGTTGTGATAGCAGGTGGACAGCAAAGGGATTCAGCCACACATATACGTGTATCCATTCTCCGTCAAGACATGTATCCTTTTGTGTCAGCTCTCTTGCTCAGCAAAATGTCTGTGAAATTTCTCCAAGGTGCTGTGTTATCAGTAATATGTTCCTTTTAATTGCTGAGTAGTATTCCATTGTATGGGTGTGCCACAATTTGTTTATCCATTCTCCTGTTCACAGACACCTGGGCCGTTTTGAAACTTTGGTTATTATGAGTACAGTTTCTATAGATATTTTTTAATTTAAAATTTTAATTGAAGCATAGTTGATTTACAACGTTGTGTCAGTTTCAAGTATATATCAAAGTGGTTCCATTTATATATATATTTCTGATTCTTTTCCATTACAGGTTGTTCCAGGATATTCAATATTTTCCCCTGTGCTATACAGTAAATCCTGGTTGCTTATCTAGTTTATATACAGCAGTGTGTATCTGTTAATCCCATACTTCTGATTTCCCCCTCTCTACCTCCCTTTTTCCTTTGGTAACCATAAGTTTGTCTGCTATGTCTGTGAGTCTGTTTATGTTTTGTACCTAGATTGATTTGTGTTATTTTTTAGATTCCATATGTAAGTAATACCATATAATGTTTGTCTTTCTCTGCCTGACTTGCTTTGCTTAGAATGATAATCTCTAAGTTCATCCGTGTTGCTGCAAATGGTACTACTTCATTTTTTTTAAATGGCTGAGTCATAGCCCATTGAGTATTTGTGCTGCGTCTTCTTAAACCAGTCGTCTGTTACTGAACATTTAGGTGGCTTTCATGTCTTGGCTATTGTAAATAGTGCTATAGCTATTCTAGTACACATCTTTTTGTAGACTTAAGTTTTCACCTTTCTTGAATCAATACTTAGAAATGGGATGGTGGAGTCACGGGATAGGCATACCTTCAACTTTATCAGAAACTGCTCAACAGTTCATACACATCTCCATGTCTATAAGTGCCCTTTGGTGTTACCAGGAAGGGGGAGAATGGGGAGCCTGGAATTGGGTCAGTAGTGACCTGTTCTGTTGAAAGAACTCAGTCCTGCTCACCTGGCTCTTTGCTGAGTCATAAGAAGAGAGGAGAAAATGAGGTTCAGGGCTGTTCAGATTTGCCCCTCTTCAGGAGAGTTCTCAAATCTCTCTGAATTTCTGTTTTCTGTCTGTAAGATGGGAATGACAATGCCTATTTTGAAGAATGATTGGGAAGATGAGAGGTAATCATGTAAAATACCAAGCACAGAGCCTGTGATCTAGTAAGAGTCGTACAAACATCTGCTTTCTTCATCTCAAAGGAAGAAAATGAAATACTTGTTGCCATTGTGGAGTCTTGGTGCTAATGGGCAATGTGGCTGGTTTGCTGGTGACAAATGTTGAGCTTTCCCTCGACATTATGCTTCCTTATCTAAAACCTGGGAGAAGGTTCTTACGATGATGGCCTCTGGAGATTGTAATGGGCATACGGTGAGGGCAAGATGCATTCTACACGTGTCGTTATTTGCTGTGTAGCAGTCATGTGAGACTTTTGGTGTGTAATTAAAAAAATTTATTTATTTGGCTGTATCAGGCCTTAGTTTCAGTGTGTGGAATCTTGTTCCCTGACCAGGGATTGAACCTGGGCCCCCTGCATTGGGAGTATGGAGTCTTAGCCACTGGACCACCAGGGAAGTCCCTGATGGTCCGTTGTGATGTTGGAATAGGGTGAAATTGAGTTGAAGTTGAATACTCCAGCATCACAATACTGGACTCTTGGCTGCATGTAGAGCTCACATAGCCTAATGCATGAAAGTGTACCTTATAAAATACCAGATTTTCATAATGGAAATAAGAATATTAGAGAAAAACATCAAAAGCTTTCCTTTCATAATTTTTGTAATAAAAACTGATTGTTTATTAAATGGACTGTGGGTTGCTATGGCGACACAAGGGTGCTGAATTAGAAGAGGATTGAAGTGGATATTCTAATGTGGATAGGCATCACTTAGACACACTTAGACAAAAACACTGAGATGTTGTGGAGAGTGTTTTATGGTGTCAGTAAAATTTCCTGAGTTTCTGTGTCAGACTGGCCTCTGTTTTCTAGGTTACCCATTTTAATCCCCTTTATAATTTGTTTCTTAATCATAGTTGAGATAGTTTATTTGTTCATTCATTCATCCATACATCAGTAAATAGCTTTTGGTAGCGTATGTGTCCACATTCTGAGGGCTATTCAAAGAAGTAAAACATACACTCTGTCTGGAGGATTTCACAAGTGCAAAAGCACGTCTTGGCCCCTGGCTGACTTTGCTCTCTGAATTCAGCTCCATTCAATCACTGTATTCAGTGATTTCAACGCTGGGGAAATTCAATGTAAAGAATTTTAAGGCTATGATAAGATAGTATGTGTAAAGATGGGGAAAAAAAAAAAAAAGAACACTACAAAGTACCCATGGACGATAGACATGGAAGGGAGGAGTCCAGTTCTCGTAGAACTGAAGGTCTGGTTGCAGCACCCTGGATGATGGGAGAGTTTGCTAGGTTGGAGGAGCCAGAGCTGGTCCATGGTAACTGGACAAACAGCAACGATCCTGTGGGGCATGGGTGAGCTGAGGCTGGGAGTTCAGAGCGCAGACGGAGTTGCAGAGGTGCCACTGGGGGGTGGAGTCTGGCATCCAGCAGGGTCTACAACCAGAGGGCTGCAGGAAGGTGGTCTCTGGGCCTTGTGGGGGGCAGAGGGTGGCGAGGTTGCTGGGGGATGGCCTACTTTGGACGTGCAAATAGGGCAGAAGGTGCAAGTGGAGCTAGAAAAAGCAAAACTGAGCAAGTTGAATCAGGAAGAGAAGTCCCCGCCTCCTGCGATGTCCTGGCAGAGCCCTCTACTGGCAAACCTTTGCATTGTGCTCACTGTAGAGAACTGCTTCGTTATCAGAGGGCAGGTATTGAAGGGTGAGTTTGGAGCTTAGAAATGATATTTCAGCAATGGCCCACCATCTGGGTTATGGTTTATCTTGTAAAATCATTGAAAATATTTGTCTTTCACAACCTTCCTCAAAGAGGCTTCATGGGCTGCGAAGCTGGAAAGATGCACAAAGGGTTCCTTCAAAGAGAATGACAACCTTGTCAGTCCTTCCAGGAGGAAGCTCTGGGATGCAGGCTTGGGTTGGCAGCAACCATTTGTACTCAGTCCTTTCCTGCTGAAATGGGGTTCATATCCATTTGGTTTGCAGACTTGAGATCACAAGGACATGGGCCGGAGCCCCCGTTCTGCCACTCACCAGCCATGTGATTGTGACACTCTGCAGTGATGTCCTTGGTGGTTCAGACACCAGTGTGTGCCTAATGGTACCCCAAAGTTACAGGTCTCCCATCATATCAGAGGCCTAGCCACCATGCTGTAAGGCAGAGGCCAGCACACTTCTCCTGGAAGAGGCCGGGTAGTAAATATTTCAGGCTTTGCAGGCCACAATATCTCTGCTGCAGATATCCAACTCTGTCTTTGTATAGCAGAACCATCCACAGATAGCAAGCAAAAAGAATGGCCATGTCTCTGTGTGGGGAAGTGTGTCCAGTACTGGGTCTCACTGTGCTAGGACCAGTGTGTCCCCAGTCACACGCTGGCCCTAATGTTACACTGTCATCTCCCATCCCAGACAAAAGTTTCTTTAAATCTCAGGTTTTATTGATTTTCCCTGCTATGGGTCTTGTTTGGAGCCCCTGAAGTTATCCTAATGAGTTGTCCTGTCTTTGAATCTGGAGCATCATGGATTGGGGTCTTGGGATTGGGATTGAGAAATGCCCCAGTCTTCTTATTTAAACTTGTTCTTTAGTTTCCAGCTCTGCAAACCTCATATTTTGCTAAGCTACTCAAAAAACAAGATGTTGTTAGTTTACAAACAGGAAATGCTGGAGAGGGTGCGGAGAAAAGGGAACCTTCCTCTGTTGTTGGTAGGAATGTAAATTGGTAACAGCCACTGTGGATAACAGTATGGAGCTTCCTTAAACAACTAAAAATAGAGCTACTATATGATCCAGAAATCCCACTTCTGGGCATATATCTTGAGAAAAGATACATACACGCCAATTTCATAGCAGCACTATTTACAATAGCCAAAACATGGAAGCAACCAAAATGTCCCTCAACAGATGAATGGATAAGAAAGAGTGGTGTATATAGACAATGGACTATTACTCAACCACAAAAAGGATGAAATAATGCCATTTGGAGTAACATCGATGGACCTAGAGATGATCATACAGAGAAAGATGAATATTGGATGATTTCACTTATTTGTGGAATCTAATTTGGAAAATTCTGAAAGAGATGGGCATACCAGACCACCTGACCTGACTCTTGAGAAACCTGTATGCAGGTCAGGAAGCAATAGTTAGAACTGGACATGGAACAACAGACTGGTTCCAAATAGGAAAAGGAGTACGTCAAGGCTGTATATTGTCACCCTGCTTATTTAAGTTATATGCAGAGTACATCAAGAAATGCTGAGCTGGAAGAAGCACAAGTTGGAATCAAGATTGCTGGGAGAAATATCAATAACCTCAGATATGCAGATGACACCACCCTTACAGCAGAAAGTGAAGAGGAACTCAAAAGCCTCTTGATGAAAGTGAAAAAGGAGAGTGAAAAAGTTGGCTTCAAGCTCAACATTTGGAAAACTAAGATCATGGCATCCGGTCCCATCACTTCATGGGAAATAGATGCGGAAACAGTGGAAACAGTGTCAGACTTTATTTTGGGGGGCTCCAAAATCACTGCAGATGGTGACTGCAACCATGGAATTAAAAGACGCTTACTCCTTGGAAGGAAAGTTATGACCAACCTAGATAGCATATTCAAAAGCAGAGACATTACTTTGCTAACAAAGGTTCGTCTAGTCAAGGCTATGGTTTTTCCAGTGGTCATGTATGGATGTGAGAGTTGGACTGTGAAGAGAACTGAGCACTGAAGAATTGATGCTTTTGAACTGTGGTGTTGGAGAAAACTCTTGAGAGTCCCTTGGACTGCAAGGAGATCCAACCAGTCCATTCTGAAGGAGATTAGCCCTGGGTGTTCATTGGAAGGACTGATGTTGAGGCTGAAACTCCAATACTTTGGCCACCTCATGGGAAGAGCTGACTCATTGGAAAAGTCCCTGATGCTGGGAGGGATTGGGGGCAGGAGGAGAAGGGGACGACAGAGGATGAGATGGTTGGATGGCATCACCGACTCGATGGACATGAGTTTTGGTGAACTCTGGGAGTTGGTGATGGACAGGGAGGCCTGGTGTGCTGTGATTCATGGGGTCGCAAAGAGTTGGACATGACTGACTGAACTGAACTGCATTTTAGAAAAGATACAAATGAACTTATATACAAAATAGAAACAGACTTATAAAAAGCAGATGTTTGGTTACCTAAAGGGAAACCTGGTGTGGAAGTATAAATCAGGAGCATGGGATAAACACACACACATTACTATAACAAAGTAGATAACCAACAAGGACCTACTGGGTAGCACAGGGAACTCTACTCAGTATTCTGTGTAACCTATATAGGAAAAGAATCTAAAAAAGAATGAGCATAGTTATATGTATAACTGGACCACTTTGCAGTACACCTGAAGCTAACACAGTATTGTGCATCAACGGTGCGAGTATGTGCTTAGTTGCTCAATCGTCTCCGACTCTTTGCAACCCCATGGACTGTAGCCCACTAGGCTCCTCTGTCCATGGAATTTTCCAGGCAAGAATACTGGAGTGGCTTGCTATTTCCTACTCCAGGGGATCTTCCCAAGCCAGTCTATTGAACCCAGATCTCTTATATCTCCTGCATTGGCAGGCAGATTCTTTACCACTGCCCCATACTCCATAAAATTAAAATATTAAAAAAAAGCCCAAAGCACAAAATGTTGTTAGACAGCCCTTGCAGTGATGCACTGTAGAGCAAAGAAGACCCACTTCCCCATTTAAGGAGCAGCCGCAACAATCCAGTGTCACGGGACCATCCGCGGCTGTTGTTTTAGTGTTGCTTTAGCTACGAAAGGTCCAAAGTTGTCATGCAGGCAAAAGATCATCTGCGATGGTCACCTGTGGATTTTCTTGGCCAGAGGAATTGTGGTAAGTGTGAATTTTAATGAAACGTAGGGGCCTATTCAGTGGAACAATAAACTGACTGCCCTGGTGTTGGGGAGTGGCTGAATCTCCCCAGACCGACATCTGTCAACATGCCTATCCCCTGGGCTGGTCTGTGAGCCTGGCTGTTTGACCCCCACCCCAGCAGCTCATATGATAAGGTAACCACCGCACCCTGGCATTTTCCTTGCCTTTTTAAAAAACTCTGTTTAAATTCTGGGGCAGAAGCATTGATACTGAGATACTTATGCCCTTTTGATAACTGCTGCTTAAGCTGCTTCTCTGACAGACAAATTCTAATTAAACAGTATAATAAGTTGCAGAAACACAACAGCTCCCAGTGCTTTTCCTGTGGCATGTCACATCTGAAAAAGCTACATCCTGTAACTTGCAGATACATTTTTAGGTTCTGTTTCCATGAAGTCGCACTGGCTGTTTCTCCAGAGATGTAGGTTAGGCTAACACCCTCTTTTTTTTTTCCCTCAGTGGAAACTATTTCTAGGCAGCAAATTAATTGTAGGGAAGTTAAGGTCAAAGAAATTTGTATTTCTTTGCAGCAAATTTTGCCTTTGGCTTAGGAAAGTTACCACAACCCCTTAAGTGACTTGAGTTGGGATTTGATCCCTGGGTCAGGAAGATCCCTTCTCTGATATTCTTACATGGAAAATTCCATGGGCAGAGGAGCCTGGTGAGCTGTGGTCCATGGGGTTGAAAAGAGTTGGACATGACTGAGCAACTAACTTTCACTTCCCTTCCCAGGAAAATGAAAAAAAACAACCGTGAAACAATAATGAAGCCCAAACCAAGATGCTGGATTTGTGGATCTATGATTTGACTTGGATTTGAGGAAAGGAGGGTCGTTGCAGGGTCGTTATTATACTGATTGGAAATGCAGGCCCATTTCCTGTAGGTGACAAGTGCAGAGAACAGATAAAATTGTAAGTGTCTTCTGTTTGGGGATTCAGTTTTTTAAATCCAGTGGTCTTTGCTTAGCCTTGTTAAATGGCATTTTTTTTTTTTTTGTAGGTTACAGCAGAAGAAGCACTACAGAGGAGTCAAGAAAAGCTTCCTATATGGAATGTTGCTTTTATTAAAACTTGCTGTGTGCCTTTGGGCAAGTCACTGAACCTCTCTGATTCTGGAAACTGAGTCACCAAATCTGAGTTTGGTGGAAGGGGTAGGCATTCAGGCTAAACTGGGCTTGTTCACATGGAAGGCATAGGGTTCCATGACAGTGAGTGGAGGCAGCCAGGTCTCAATGCCTCCTCTCTCACTTTCTGTCGGTAAAAGCCCGATGCCAGGCAAGGCCAGCCCGATGTGAGGAGCTGCAAAATAACGTTGTGAAAAGGTGAGGGAAGTGAGAGGAGAACTATCACAAGCTGTCTACACTGGGTTAGTGCTCATTCTGGGATCTTCAAGGAAGATGAGTGGTTAATAATGTGGTGTGCGATCTGCCTGAGTTGTGACTTTAGCCAGGAGCAGAGACAGGTTCAAACAACAGAAGAGAACAGAACACAAGGAATCACAGCTTGATCACCGTGTGACCTTGGACAAAATACTTCACCTGTCAGAACCTCAGTTTTTTTTTTTTTTTTTTTATCCTAAGTTTCCCTAAAACCTGTATTAAATCTTTCTATTCTGGGTACTGGAGTCAGAGACGAGAAAAACGAGGTGACCCTTGTGAGTTTCTGCAGCTGTGTGTGTCAGTGACTGGGGAGTGGGGGACCCTGGTACTGGCCACTTCTGGTTTGCTCGTGTGCTGCCCAGGGCAGTTTGGAGCCTGGACCCTTGCCTCCCTGAAGGTATCGAGGACTGGCAGGCAAGCAATGTTCCCTGTACCTCCAGCAGGCATTTCCCCATGGGAAACCTGCTCTTGTTAGCCCAGCTTTTGAATTGCTTGACCCCTTTGAGGCCCATGGGTTGGGAAGGGCTTCCAGGGCATCTATATTGGGCTCACTTGTCCTGGCTGATTTTCAACTTAGTTTTCCAGCTGTGAAAAACATCTATATGGATGGCAGTAATTGGGAATTTAATAATTTTTTCATGTTTCTTGTGGTGCTTGGAAAATCCACTGGGAATGGTCTATATATTTTCAGTGTTTCCCCATTCTGTGCTAAAACTCTGTGCTAAAAACTCTGCATGAATTTTATTTTCTCCTTTTCTTTCTTTTTTTTTTTTTTTCTTAAAGCACAAAGCAAGCTAACTTTGAAGTCAAGTTTTGTTTTTAGTCAAGTGTGTGTACCGGGTCCTTATTTTCTCCTTTTGTTTTTATTGCTACTGTGTTCTTTATTACTTTTTTCTAAGTCATTTTAGAAATAAAAAAGATGGGGGAATAAAACCACTAGAGTCAGAGATTCAGACAATCTAAGCGTTGTCTCCCCATGAGAATTACTCTCTTGGCTGGAGCAGGAGGCTTATGTTTCTTTACCTGGTGTTATTTGATTACTAGGTCATCAAAACTTTATCAGCTCTATTACACTGACTCCCAGAAGCTTCAGAGTAACAGAGGACTTGCAAGTAGGGCTCTTATCAAGTCACAGAAGCTCCAACTTCATCTTCAAAGGAGGCAGTGCAAAGGAATGGATTTTTTTTGGAAAGAGCGTGAATGTGTCTGGATGTAAGGCCCAGTTCTTCACCTAAGGCACTGCTGGGTGACCTTGGGAAACCTGCTTCACCTCTCTGGGCCTTACTCCCTGCACCCTAAAGATGAAGCTGCTTCCAGAAGTTACTGTAAAATGTTTTCATTTCAGATGTAAAGAGGAATCTCTCATGACTCAGTTCATGGATCTGAGGTTAAGACTTATTTAGGGCTCTGTGGGCTTTTATCATAAATATTAATATCAGTGATATAGAGACTTTGAAAATGTTGGAAGTCTTACATGTCTTCTCCCTTCCGTGAAGCCCACTTCCTCCTTTGGTGAACTCTAGGTACTGGGATCTTGGACTGGTAACTGGTGAGGTCTGGCTTGGCCCTCACTCATCTAACCAAGTATGATTGTGATGGACCTTACAGCAAGAAGCAGTGAGAGATCCAGGTTGCAGGGTTTGGACAAGGGGGAGAGAGTAAAGGTCCAAGCCTTTCAGCCTTGGAAGCCTCTAAACGCATGATGTGGGTCCTAATGTGTCTGCTGGCTGTAGTAGTAGATTCGTTTTTCCTCCGATGTTCCTATTGACCACACATGTGGCATCACCTGTCATTTAGGGGTGCTTCCCGGGAGTTTCAGGGTGAGTCAACTCATTTCCACTCCTCAGTCTACTTTTATTTTGCCCTAGTCCAAAACATGAGTGACAGATGGAATCTATGAGGTATGGAACAGGGGAATCAAACAATTAATTATTGTTACTTTTATTTGTCTGGAGAGGGAGGAACACCGTTAGCACATTTCTGGGAGAACTTCAAAAGATGCCCATGGGCAGGAATGCTTTTTGTGACTGCATCTCACACCCTCCTTACACTATTGGGATCTCTTGGACTGTTTCTGGGTTTCTATCCTGGCGGGGGGCTGCATCTTGGGCCCCGAAGTCCAGGAGACACAGTGTCCCATACTCTCACGCTTTCTGCTGAAAGGACTCAAACCATACCTATTACTGTTAACCAGCATTTGTTAAGTACTTGCTAGGGCTCAGGCAGAGTACATCTACACCTGTCATCTCAGTTAATACTGAAAACATCCCTTTAGTATGCGTTAGTTACTCAGATGTGTCCAACTCTTTTTGACCCCATGGACTGTAGTCAACCAGGCTTCTCTGTCCATGGGATTTCCCAGGCAAGAATACTGCAGTGGGTTGCCATTTCCTACCCCAGGGGGCCTTCCCAACCCAGGGATTGAACCCAGGTCTTCTACATTGCAGGCAGATTCTTGACCGTCTGAGCCACCAGGGAAGGTACTGTATAGGTAGCATTACTGGCCTCATTTGGCCAATGTGGAAATCAAAGCGCCAGGCTTCTTGTGTCTTTTGCACCCAGATGGTTGGTAGTAGAGATGTGACTCAAAATGAGCCAGGTAGCCTCGAGAATATTCCTCTGAAGCATCATGCTGTGCTGTGTCCACACACACGTATGATCATCTGTGCCTGACCGCCAGGATCCCAGGGATTCAAACACTGCCCACTGGTTCATAGTTCTGCCACTAGTCTAAGCCCCTTTCAGCGCCTTGAGTCAGAGCTGCAGACATGCTTGGAGAGCAGGGTCTTCAGAGGCCCCCTAAGAATATACTGTTAGAGCAAGTAGATCGTAGCACTTCCTTCATATTACCTACCGGACCTCCATGTCTGCTCCTGTCTCATTTCCATGTTGATTTCTTAACTATCTTCCCTTAGACTTTTAACATCAGCTATATCGAGAAACACATAGTTCTTGAGTTCCCCATGCCCTCCGACTCCCTGGGATGCAGGCTCCTTCTCCATCATTCACTAGCAATGTTCTCTGTCCCTCCAGACTGACCAGATGCCCAGCCTGGGCATTCTCTTAACATTCTTCTGGATTTTTCCTGGTTCCCTGGAAGTCCTTGCTCTCTGTCAAAAGTGACACCCATGTGGCTTTTATGACGGCAAATCCATATGATCTGTTTCTTGTCTGTTCCCTAAACTTCTGTAGAACCCAAGCTGGGTACCATCCGTCTAGCATCTTCAGAGTCTGGCAGGAAGATCGCTGATACACATTTGGCACATTGCCAGTGCCAGCCGAACCTGGATAATGTGCTCTTTTCCAAGTGAATAGTTAGCTTTTATTGCTGCGTTATTAGATTGAATCACATGAAATTGCTGTTTTCATAAGTTAAAATTGCTCAAATACCGGCATTTCAGATGTGTATTTTTCTATTCCCATGAGCATTTTCAATCTGTTCCTCCCCTTCTGCTTCTGTACACCAAGGTTCCCCTGCATGTCCTAAACTCACCTTTTCCTTTTCCTAACACTGACGGCTAAACTTCCAGAAAGAGGTGGTTACATTCACTGTTTCCTTGTCTGCACTAGCCATTCCTGCTTCAGTCTTTTGCCATCTAACCCTCCCTCTCTCCTGCTGAAGCTGCTTCAGGTGTTTTTAAGCAGCACTAAAATTGCTCCGCTTGCAGGTTGATCCTAGTCTTCACCCTCTTGCACTTTCTCACAGCTTGAAAAGACTGGGGTAACCCACTTTTGAAACTTTCACCTTCTGTGACTTCCATGGCCTGACTTTTAAAAAATCCTGATAATTTATCCCATATTCACTCCATTTAAAATTGAAGGATAAAATGAAAATCCATCTTGCCTTTCAGTTGCATACAACACAGAAGTTACTATAAGATATCGTGACACATATCCTGGTAAAGTAAGTGTAGTTGATCAGTTCTAGACAATTAATAGATAACCACATGTGTATTATTTTAAAACTAGAGAAAATATATGCAGAGCATCTAGACACGAGCCCCCAAAGATTTGAAGTTCAAAGACAAAATTCTTTATAATCTAATTCAGAGTATATATAAACTTTCCTTATATTTATGGAACCAAATTAAAGAAGCTGTAGAAATAAAGGGTGTTTTTTTCCCCTTCATTTCAGGCAAGGCTTTATTGGGGCTCCTGCTGCAGCAGAGAGGATAGAAGACAAACAGCCGTTTCCCTTGCTCACTTGCTCACTCCCCGAGTGGCAAGAGGGTGGGGGTGGCGAGGTTTTTCCTTATATGCGGTGAGGGTATGGGTGTGTCCAGGGCTGGAGGGCTGGCAGAGGTGGCCCCCCCGGTGGCGTTGAGTGCAGGGGGCATACCCAGTACCCAGCTTTTGCTCCCAACATCCTGCTTTTGCTCCAGGCTATTCAAAAGTGGCAGCTGGGATTTTGGTCTTTTTGTATCTTTTGTCCAGAATTTGCCCCAGCTGTGCATGCCCCCAGCTGGGGGCATTTTTATAGAATCAAGAATTAAAGCAATAAAACCATGCCAGGGCACTTGTACCTTTCCTGTCTATCTTCTTCCATGGGGGAGAGCTCTCCTGGCTCCATCTCTCCTGGCCATGTAATTGACTCTTCTGCCCATCCCTGCCTGAGTCCTGCCCTTGGACATCCTCTTCCGTCCTCCTCCCCTTGGGAGCCTTGCACATCTACTATTTGTGAACATCCGCACATCCAGCGGTAACGTGTACTCCAGGCGAGACTCACTCTGGCTTTGGTGTATCAGTAGGACCCAAACCAAGACTGTCGTCCCCCAAATCACCTTCTCTTCCTTTCATTTCCCCTTTCGATGGTCCTCTTTACCTTTTTTGCCTCTGGGTCCACCTCTGTAGCATTTCCACAATTCTTGCCCCACTGTCTGTTTCTTGACTGTTATCTTCCAGCATCCTAACTTTTCTCTGCCAGTCTGTCAGCTCCACACACTCACATGTTGAAAATAGTTATTAGTGAGCCTGACTTAATCATGTTTGCATTTTCCACAGTGCCCTAGCATTGTGCTCAGGGTAAATAGGCCTTGGATGCATATATGTTGAGGTCAAAGAAATTGATCTTGTAAATGACAGGCACAATTGGACTGCATTGTCCTAAGCTTTGATAAATATCAGTAGGAGAAAGGGAAAGAATCCCTCATAAATTGACCACCCCAGCACACTGTTCCAGTCACTGGTGTATTCTGTCATGCATTTCCCCATTCCTATTTTTAGATGAGGTTGACAACATTTTTATTGTTACCACAGTGGTCCACCCAGAGGACAGAGTTTTTGCTTAGCAAGGGCTGAATCCTAATCATTAATGTTGCTCACAACATTTTTCCAGCGCTCTGCCTTCCTATTGGGATTGTACTTCCCAGTTCCCGGAGGTTAAGTGAGGACTTGTGACCAGAACTGGCCGATGATCATTTAATTGTTGATCCCTCAGAACATCCTCTCCATGGCTGTCCTGTGACATGATGACGCAGAGAAGCCAAGTGACCCATGACGGCCATGAAGTAGGAGAAAAAAAGCTTTATTTTCAGCTGTTAACATTTTGGGCCTATCTGTTTCTGCAGCAAACTTTAACTCGATTGGAGATGTAGATTGCTATTTCTGGGAGAGTCTCTGATTTATTTTTTATTTTTCACTTTTATTTGCATTAATTTTTTTGTGGCATTTATTCCCAGGACAAAAGTTTTTGTTTTTTTCAGTTTCTCCTGGGATATCTTTTTCTTCTTTGCAGCCTCCTCTTCTGGTTTAGGGAAGAGCTACTCTTTTTCAGTAAGGATCATTTCAGTGTGGCCGGTTGATCCGACCATGAGCTTTGTAAGTCCTCCTCTGTATCTTAGGGGTTTTGTTCACCTGGATATGTTCAGTGACCAGAGAATCTACATCTAAGCTCTTCAGTTCAGCATCACTCTCTGCATTTTTGAGTAGGTATGCAGGGAAAATTCAGCACTCTGTTTAGGTCACTGACACTGCATCCAGCCCCACTGTTTGGACAACCCCACCATTGTATGAGGGCTTCCCTCATATCTCAGTAGGTAAAGAATCTGCCTGCAATGCAGGAGACCTGGGTTTGATTCCTGGGTCAGAAAGATTCTCTGGAGAAGGAAATGATAACCCATTCCAGTATTCTTGCCTGGAGAATCCCACAGACAGAGGAGCCTGGCGGGCTACAGTCCATGGCGTCGCAAGAGTCGGACGTAACTTAGTGACTATACCACCATTGCAACAATGGAATGGCACCCTTTGCTTCTTAAAGGGACATCCTTTAAGAAGCACTTATTTGGTGGCTTTTCATTTGTTTTTCCTTTTTAAATTGGAGAATCCCCACGGACAGAAGAGCCTGGAGGGCTACAGTTCATGGGGTCATGAAGAGTCGGACGTGACTGAGCGACTAAGCGTACACCCAACACATAATTGCTTTACCATGCTGTGTTAGTTTCTGTCATAGGAAGACGTGATTGGTGGCATTTTGGATATGCACACCCTTACAGGCCTGGGTAGTTTCATGAGTGTTCTTAAAGTGAACACGAAGATTTGAACCTCTTGATTTTCATGATTTCGGGGGGTTCCTGGGCAAAGTGAATTGCGAACCATTTTTAGAGGTCATCTCAGGCCGCTTACTGGAGAAAATAAAAAAGGGGAGATTCTCTGATTTAACACCACTAACACCATTCCACTTGACAGGAGAAATGATCTAGGTCATAATGAGTGGGTCTTGGCGAGTGGCTGGAGCTGAGGTTGGCTGACTCCCTGGACATTCTCCCCTGTTCACAGCACCCTGGGCCCAGAGGGAGGCTGGCCTTGCAGGATGCTTTCCTGCATTTGCTCTCTGCTTCCTGGTGGTATTTCTGCTGCAGAAAGTGTCGGGCCAGACTCTCCCTGGATTCTGGGTCACTGACCTGCTGTACTTTTCTACCTTGACTGGTCATTTGAGAGAGCCCGAGGGTCCACTTTGCGAGCCCTCTGCCGAATGCTGACACAGGTGCCCACCTCAGCCCCAGGGCTGCTGGAAGAACGCTTCCTTTTCCAGGTGATGGAGTGGAGGCAGCAGCCTCTCTGTGCAAGTGAAAGTCCGACAATTCAGCTTTGGAATTATCTGAGGGTGACCAGATTCTCGGTTTCAAAGGTATGCGGATAATTAGGACTCTTGCTAATCATTCTGGATCCCCTTCCCCACCCCCATCCCCCAGTGACGCGATTCACACAGATTAATTACTGCCTGCTATAAATAAACGCAGAGAAAAGCAATCTGCATCGCTGAGGCAGAGGGTAACTGTCATTTAATATATCACAGCTTTCCGCACACCTGCTCTCCCTCCGCTGTTGCCATGGAAACCACACTCTATAAGAGAAGCTCTGCATAATTAGCGTGGATAGAGGTCTATATCAATCAGAATAATTTGAAGGAATACTAAAACTCCAAAGGAGCAGCCAAAACTACTTGTCTCAATAGGAAGGAATCCGATTTCCACTGTGTGGTAAATGAGGAGGCAGTTACAGGAGAAAATCAGCAAAATTAGCAATTCTAGGTCAGCTGAAAAAGCAGGTGCCAACCTTTTCCTCCACAAGAGGAAGAAAACTTTGTCATCGAGTTTGACTCTTTTAAGTGCTCTTTCGAGCCACACAAAGGAGACACAAAGCCAAACAAAGGCGTGAATGTATGTTGAGGTGATGCAGCTCCAGAAGGGTAGGAGGGCTCTGCACACGTGGGGCGCCCCACTGCAGTGGTGGGCAGGGAGGCTGGGGCTTGAGACTCCAGCTGTGGGAGGGGCTGGTGGCTGAGGGGGTGCTCCTTCAGGAGCAGTGAGCAGCTTTCAGTCAAAGTGTGGGAGTTTATGAGTGGCTGGAATCACCAAATTGCTTCTTAGTGGTGGAAAGAATCTCAGAAAGAATCTAGTTCCAATGTGCTAGTTTTGCAGGGAGGAATGGGAATCTCGCAGAGAGGGAACTTGCCTGAAGTTCCAAAACAGCTGTTGGCCAAGCTCTCTGGTTCTCAGCAGAGCTCTTTGCCAAGGCCATTGATTGGACCACCACTGGGTTGGTGGTCAGAAATTCTTTTTCTAAAAAATTTATTTTTATTTATTTATCTGGGCATGCTGGGTTTTCGTTTTGGCATGTGGGATCTAGTATCCTGATCAGGGATGGGACTCCGGCCCCCTGCATTGAGAGCTCTGAGTCTTAGCCACTGGACCGCCAGGGAAGTCCCTGGTGAGAAATTCTTTGGTTCTTTATTACCAAGGGGATGAAATTGAGTACCTGGCATCAGAAAGCATTTGGACTTTGGCATTTGCAATCTTTGACAATTTCCCTGTGGGTGTGGATATGCAAATTCATTCATTCATTCATGCAGTATGTATACATTAAGTAAAACGGGATCATATCAAGTTCTTTTGAGAAACACAAACTTCCTGCAAACTGGAAATTTCCAGAGCTCTTACTGGATCCATGTTTCTTTTTTTTCCTCTTATTAACTTTTATTGGAGTATAGTTGCTTTATAATGTTATGTTAGTTTTTGCTATACTGCAAAGTGAATCTGTTACATGTATACATACATCCCCTTTTTTTAAGATTTTCTTTCCATTTAGATCGCTAAGAGCACTGAGTAGAGTTCCCTGTTCCGGGTCCATGTTTATATTAATTGATAGTCATTCATTCACTCAGCATTTATGTATTGAGTGCCTACTATGAGCCCACTCTATTCCAAGTGCTGGGAAATAGTCACTGGTAAAGCATGAAGATCTCTGCCTTCACAGAACTTGCATTCTAGTGGGGAGAAACAGACCCTAGGTATGGAAACAAATAGTACAATAATTTTTTTTTTTTTTGGTAATTAAAAAACTTTTTATTGAAGTATAGTTGATTTACAATGTTGCGTTAATTTCTGCTGTATAGCCAAGTGATTCAGTTATACTTAAATATATATATATATATATATTTAATATATTTTCCATTATGGTTTATCACCAGATATTGAATATAATTCCCTGTGCTATACAGTAGGACCTTGTTTTTTTTTTTTTTTCCTGTGCTATGGGGCTTGAAGGATCTCATTCCGTTACCCAACGAGGGGTTGAAACTGGGCCTAAGCATGAGAGCGGCGAGTCCTAATAACTAGAGCACCAGGGAACTCCCTAGGACCTGGTTACTTATCCATTCTCAAACTATATAATAGTTTGCGTCTGCTAACCCCAAGCTCCCAGACAATCCATCCTCCAATTCCTTCCCTACTGGCAACCACAAGTCTAGTGTGTATGCCCCTGATTCTGTTTGTTTCATGGACAGGTTCATCTGTGTCGTATTTCAGATTCCATATGTAAGTGGCATCAAATAGTGTCTGTCGTTCTCTTTCTGGCTTATTTTGCTTAGTATGATCATTTCTAGGTCCAGCCATGTTCTGCAAATGGCATTATTTCATTATTTGTAATGGCTAGACTACTCCACTCTTACCAGAAAGGTGGGGAGAAAGGAGCTGAACAAGTGTCTAGTTCTGATTCATGTAAATGACTTCAAAGTCACTCCCCAAACTTCCACTCCTCTATGGTTTAGCCGACTCTTGATTTTCGGCACACTGGGCCTTGTTTTCGAGGTCGGCCTGCAAATACTATTGTTCCTTCTACTTCCTCTGGTCTACGTTCTTCCTCTTAGAATTCATTCTCTGAATACTTATTGTGTTCAGAAGCACTCACTTCTCTAAGCAGACTTCATCCTTTCCAAGTTTGGTGGTGGTTTAGTCACTAAGTTGTGTCCGACTCTTGTGACCCCATGGACTGTAGCCTGCCAGGCTCCTCTGTCCATGGGGATTCTCCAGGGAAGAATACCGGAGTGGGTTGCCATTTCCTTCTCCAGGGGATCTTTCCGACCCAGGAATTGAACACAGGTTTCCTGCATTGCAGGCAGATTCTTTACCGACTGAGCTACAAAGGAAGCCCCTTTCCAAGTTAAAGATTTATATATTGTCTTTTTCTTTGTGTGAGGGGGTGCTTCCCAGGTGGCTCAGAGCAAAAAATCTGCCTGCAATGCAGGAGACACAGAAATAGCAACCTACTCCAGTATTCTTGCTCAGAAACTCCCATGGACCAGATGAACCTTGTGGATTACAGTCCATGGGGTTGCAAAAGGGTCAGATGCGACTGAATGACTAAACAACAACTTTTTCTTTCTCAGTAGAGTATTTATTAAAAATGATAAATAGGAAAAAAATTTTCTCTGAAAGTTGTCCTGGGCCTGCTAATCTTAGTTTTTATGCATCGTTTGGAAAAATGATTATCCCTTGAAAACTGGAATGGATAATGGGAAAACTGGAGATAGCCTTGAAACTGGAATGGGTGTTTTAGTATGGATGCCAACTTCAATGGTGTTTGTCAAGTAACAAAGTATATCCTGAAACTAGGCATTCATTCCTCTTTATTCCAGAATCTTATCCATGGTTATTTAGGCCAAGGTTTACCACAAAAGATTGATTTTCTGTTTATTCCTTTGGCTTTTATATTGATTGTACATTTGTCCTGTTGTACCAAATATGGTTACTTATATATATGTACATGAATAAAATATGTTTAATAAGCATGCATAAAATATATGAGCTTGAAAACTGTTCCCTGGTGGGACATTAGTGTCTTGGTTGAAATATCTAAGTGACTTCCAGAAGAAATCATTAGTTCCACTCTGGTGGACTTTGTTCCCGTGTAGGAGTTCATACTCGATACAACAATGATGCTTAATTTTTTGTCGTTGTGGTTTTACAAGTCCCCTGAGGATTCTAGTGACTCTTATGTACAGGACAGAGTATGTGCTCAGTTGCTCAGTCATGTCTGACTCTCTGCAACACCTTGGACTGTAGCCTGCCAGGCTCCTTCGTCCATGGGGTTTTCCAAGCAAGAATACTGAAGTGGGTTGTCATTCCCTTCTCTAGGAAAGTATAGAATGGATTAAAACAAAAACAAAATCAGCTGTTGGGTTGGTTCCTAGAGGGGCAGA
Organism: Bos javanicus; assembly: GCF_032452875.1. Taxonomy (NCBI): domain Eukaryota; kingdom Metazoa; phylum Chordata; class Mammalia; order Artiodactyla; family Bovidae; genus Bos; species Bos javanicus. Next base: position 8,308,103 of record NC_083889.1, read on the forward strand.
CAAGTCTTTTGATTTGATTCCATTATTATGGTGGAGGACCTTTACAATGAAGAAATACAGTTCTGGGGGTAGATTGCAAAAAGGCTCCCTATTACCCACCTCTCTCTGTGTCTTCACCCTTGTAAAGTGACTTGGCAACTCCTCTTGTTGAGAGATGAAGTCCCTTTCCCCATCTCTGAATTTGGACTGGCCTCACCACTCACTTTGCCTGTACAATTTGGTAGAAATAATGGTTGTCAGTTTTGAACCATTAGGTCTCAAGAGTTCTTGGACTGTCAGCTATTCCTCTTTGGATTCTATCTTCCACTCACGTAGTCAAGCCCAGACTAGCTTGCTGGAGTATGCAAAAGAGCGTGGACTAGAACCAAGTCAGTCTGAACATTTCAGATGAGGCCACCAAAGATCAACAAAACTTTCCTCAGCGGCCAGCTATAGATACATGGGTGAATGTAGCCAAGTTCCGATAAGCCGGACTCAGATCTGCAGAACCATTAACCTATAGACTCATGAACAATAGTAAATACGCATTGTTTTAAACAACTAAGTTTGGGGATATTTTGTTGTGCAGTGATAGCTAGCTGATACAGATAGAACCACAAAAAAGTGAGATTTTTGAGGGAAAGACTCATGTCTGATTCTCTAGTTATTATGTGCTTCTTGCATTCTATTATTAAATGTTCATTAAATTTGTGAATACAATGTGATTAATCGGATTTCCTGGGTTGGAGGTCTTTCTAGTGGCACAGTAGAGGGATGGCCATTTCCCTCACAAACCATGTGATTTCTATGGGAGAGGAATGGATTCTGTAGCGGAGGTGCTAGTTTTTTCATAACATCTGCCCCTCCTTTCTTAGTTCTAGGCCCTTAGTTTTCAGTTGGACATATGACTTCCTTAAATAAAGATTACATTTTCTGGCCTCTATCACAGATATCTGTATGACTAAGTTCTGGCCAATGGAATGTAAGTGAAAGAGAAGGGGCATGCTTTGTATTTCCTTCCCTCATTCCTGTCGGATGGGATGCAGATGTGTCAGCTGGCATAGGGCAACCATAGTGGAAATTGAGGAAGAAATATATGCTGAGGGTACAACGCAGCAAATATAAGGATGTTGAGTCTATGATCAGTGTTCTTGATTCCTGCCTCCCTCTTCCTTGTAGGAGAGAGAGCTCTTCATTCCCATTCAGTTATCCATGTCTGAATCAGGTGCATGTATATCCATGGACTTATTTCACATTTCCAGGTAAGAATGGATAGGGGTGATGGCAGGCTCGGATGGACTCTTTCAATTCTCATTTCATTTTACATGGACTACCTGCTGTTTGCCTAGTTCTATTGTCCAAGGTACTAAGTTGAAAAAACAATGAGTCATGTTCTCTCTGGATATTAGAGATGAGATGTGTGCGTGTGGCCCAGGTAGGTAACGATGCAAGAGGTATAAGACAAGTGGCAAAATGAACTCTCCTGGGCGCTCCACATTCCCTAGGTCCAAGGGAAGGTTGATCAGGGAGGTGCGGAGTGGACGGCAGCCTCATGAATGAGGTAGACATGTGTCCTGGATCTTGGGCTCCACCTTAGCTCTTGCCGTCTCCCCAACATGACTTTGTCTTGGTGGGAGAGGGCATCCTGCCAAAGAACAAGGGACTTCTGCAAGGCCGGTGGGGATGTACAGAGGGACCTGCTGAACAGTCGTGAGGCCAACATGGGCAGGGGAGGTAAGATGGGCACTTCAGCACTAAGTTGAGGACTTTGAACCGGAACCTGTGGGTCTGGCCCTAGGGGTTTTAGAGGACAGCTGCAATCTAAGAACCTTATATTTTAGTGAGACTAGTTATGTGACTCTGTGAAGGAACTAGAATCAAGTGGGGCCGAAGGAGGAGGACAGAGACTTAGGTACCACAGGTAGGGGTGATGATGGTTCCAGCAACATGGCATTCTTATGAGATGGGGAGATGAGGAGGGATGGATTTTGCAAAGAAAGCTGCAAAACAGACCTGGTGCCTGGACATCAGGGCTTAAAAAGATGTAAGAGCTCAACTTGCCTTCTTTCTTTTGCTTTGTTCTTACTTTGTTTTTCTTTCTATTGGAGTATACTTGATTTACAATGTTGTATTAGCATCTGCTGTACAGCAAAGTGAATCAGCTACACATATACATATAGCCACTCTTTTTTAGATTCTTTTCTCATACAGGCCATTACAGAGTATTAAGTACAGTTTGCTGTGCTATACAGTAGGTCCTTATGAAGTAGATGACTGATAAGGATCAACTTGCCTTCTTTTCATGCATGGAAATGGGAAGATTGGCATTGCCAGTGACAGAAATGGGCCAGAGAGGCAGGATCCAGTCTGACGAGGATTGGGACCGATGTCTTTAGTCTAGAGACTCTTGTCTGTGCATCGCGACCTGACCATCCTCAGGGGATCTGTTCAGTGGGCGGTTGGCAGTGGAGGGTGGGGATGAAGCTGAGCATGGAAGTGGAGAGAGCTCCCTGACTGCTCAGCAGAGGCAAATGTACTGGCACCTGGATCATCTCTCCCTAGAATTAGATGGCCAAGTGATGGAATGCAATCAACAAGGGTAAAGACATGTTTATCTGCAAATCTTTTTGTTCACTGCTGATTATGTGGTACCGGGTGTGGAATAGCTGCCAGGCAGTATTCATCTCTGTCCTCACCCTACAGGACAGCACACCCCAAAGAAAGACGGATGAAGAGAGGGAAAGCTTCAAAGTGGAGCATGCTCCGGCAAGGATGGGGTTGAACGGTTGAGAGGACCAGCTCTGTGACCTCGGGCAGCCACTGGAACATCTCTGAGGTTCTGTTTGCTCGACATAAAATAGATAAGAGTAGTGATAAATAAGGGTTTCCCTGGTAGCTCAGATGGTAAAGAATCTGCCTGCAATGCAGATCTGGGTTCTATCCCTCAGTTGGGAAGATCCCCTGGAGAAGGGAATGGCTACTCACTCCAATATTCTTGCCTGGAGAATCCCATGAACAGAGGAACCTGGCAGGCTACAGTCCATGGGGTCGCAAAGAGTCAGATACAACTGAGTGACTAACACTTCCACTTCCAGTGGTAAATAATAGTAAAATCATAAAAAAAATGGAAGTGGTATGATAGTAATTTCTATGCTCTGTATCTATCATGGCATGCATTACTCACAGCTTAATGTCTTAAAAGGCCGATGCTCATTTGTTGTATTTGTGAATCTGCAGTTTGGGCTGGGTCGGGGGGGGGGGGCGGTGGGCGGGGACAACGTGGCTCTGCTCCAGAAGATCCGAGTCCTGTGTTGGGTTGGCTGGAGAGGCTGGGTAGGTTGGGCACCCCTCTGCTTGGGGTCTGGGGGCCTGCCTGTGTGCTCCGTCCATCATGGCCCCTCAGAGGTCCAAGAGTGAGAGTTCCAGGAGACAGAACGCAGAGGCTGCCGGTCTATTAAGGTCAAGGGCTGAGAGCTGGCGTAGCTGTACTCCCACTGGGTTCAATCGGCCAAAGTAGCTCTTGATTCAGGGGAAGGAGACACACCCTTACCTCTCAACGGAGTGTCCCTCTTTTGTAGTGTTTTTTTTTTTTTTTAATTTTTGGCTGCACCAGGTCTTCATTATTGCACGCGGGACTTGTGCAAGCAGAGTTTACTCTCTAGTTACGGTGCTTGGGCTTCCCTGGTTGTGGAGCACAGCCTGTGGAGCACGGGCTCAGTAGTTGCAGTGCACAGGCTTAGTTCCCGGACCAGGGATCGAGCTCGTGTCCCCTGCATTGGCAGGCAGATTCTTAACCACTGGACCACCAGGAGTGTCCTGAAGTCCTCTTTAATTGTTGAAGAGTAAATACTATAATGAACACGGAAGGCTTAACATCCCATGGAGAACATAAGCGCTCTGTAAACAGTGGCTATTGTCGTGACTCGAGGTCGTGTCAGGATTATCAGAGAGTTTCAGGATTGAGTAGAGGTGCTGGATCCAACGGCCAGGAGGCCACTGAATGAGCAAGATGGCCTTGCTTTCCTGGATGTGGCGGGAGTGGGGGGTGGCTACGGTGCGGTGGTAAGGAGCGAGTTGGTGGCAACTCCAGAAAGGCAGCACATGGGTTGAGAAGTTGAATTGCGGAAGGACAGGGAGAAACTGGAGAGTTGCTGTAGATGAGCAGGGGCAGGGTGGCCAGGCGTCCGGAGGATGCTTCTTCCATGGCTCAGGGACAGGGTGGCGCAGAGTGGGAGGCAGGCATGTGGGGAGGATGAGAAGAAGGAGAGGGAAGAGGAAGAGAGGAGAGGCAGAGGGACTGAGAAAAAGTGTGAATATCTGTGTGTTTTAAAGGCCAAGTTTATTCTAGGCAAGCTATTTATTTAAGATTTGCATGCAAATGAAAACAGCCAGGATATAAGCTCCTGAGAGGAGGGAGTCTGAGCGGAAGAAGGGTTTACAATTCTCATTTCAGGCTGGTAGATAGGCAGCTGTCTGGGCCAGGCTAAAGGCAAAGCTTCAGCTGGGAGGGCATCTGTTAGGGCAGACGGAGAAGTATTAAGCTTTTTGTTATTGGAAGCAGAGGGCGTGGGTTTGATCCCCGGTTGGGGAACTAAGATCCTGCATGCCACTTGGCGAGTCCAAAAAATTAAAATAACATAGTCAGTAGTTGGGGATGTCAATTTTATACCTAAAAGTGAAAGATGACATACAATCCTCCACTCTTAAGAGTTAATATGAAACGAAGGCCATCTCAAGAGTCATTTTGGATACCCTAAGAGCTAAAATGTGTATGATTTTTCTTCTACTTAATTGAATAAAAAGAAAAACAATTAAATTATAAAGTTAGTGTTAAGAAGTCAAGCCAAGTTCTGCTTTTCCACATGACCCTTAATGCTTCTTGTAAAATAGAAGCTGTGAATGTTTTAAAGAAGGAAGTGTTCGTATCCTTGCTTTGTGTGAGCCTTAAGCCTGGACTTGGCTAGCCGGGAGGGCAGCCTGGTGTGGTGGGCTAGGCCCCGTGTCCTGAATGCTGGCCCCAGTGGGCGACACTGGTCCTGAAATTTCTCCGTCACAGACTCAGCTTTTTGGATAAGGGTTCCTCCCAACACACAGCCACCTTGGACAGACCTGGGTTTTGCCTAGCTGCCCGCTGTCCTGTTTGAATATCCCTGAGGGTTTCTCCTGGGAAATTCCCGTGTCTCTGACGCAGGCTTTTGTATGGTGGAGAATTTTTTGATTAGTTTGTTCCTTACTGTGTCCCCAGAGGCTGGCCAGGAGCTGGCACTGGATCATTTGTTGCACGAATGTAAGAGCGAAGCGGGAGGGACTTCCCTGTGGTACCGTGGTTAGGAGGGTGCGCTTCCAATGCAGGGGGTGCAGGGTTGATCCCTGGTTGGGGGACTGAGATCCCACCTGCCACATCGTGAGGCCGCTCAAATTAAAATAACATAAAAAGTTCAACACTGAAAAAAAATAAAGAGCAGAGGAGTTTCTTAAAAAAAAAAAAACAAAACAGAAACAATGAAGGGGCATCATAAGGGGGCTAGGTGTGGAAGGGGAGCTCTGGGAGCAAATCTTGGGCATTTCACAGGCTTGTGGCAGCCTCTGTAGGGGGTGCCTGTCTCAGGCTTCCCAGGTGGCCTAGGGTAAAGAACCCACCTGCCAATGCAGGAGATATAAGAGACTCGGGTTTGATCCCTGGGTCAGGAAGATTCCCTGGAGAAGGGAATGGCAATCCACTCTAGTATTCTTGGCTGGAGAATGCTGTGGACGGAGGAGCCTGGCGGGCCACAGTCCAGGGAGCTGCAAAGAGTCAGACATGACCGAGCGACTGAGTATGCACTTTAGAGGTCAGAGTGAAGCAGTTCAGATAAATGGATGGCCAAATCCTTGAAAAAGTGATTTCAGTGTCCTTGGGAGAAAACATGGAAGAAAGGAAGGGTTAGTTCCATGGATCCTGGGTAGGTTTTTTTTTTTTTTCCCCTTAAAACAATTGAGAAGTTTATATTTCTATTTGAAATGCAGAATGAAACTGTGTATGGCCCTTTAAAAAAGTAGAACGTATTTACTTATGCACAGACCATATGGGACTTTGGAGTGGGTGTTGATGGGACCAAAATAAACTCTCTGGATTCACAGCCAGGAGCAGTAAGGCTGGAGCAAAGTTTCTCTTTCACCTTAGAAAACTTGAATTTATTTTAAACAATTTAAAATAGAGTGGGTTTTCCCATTATGAAATCAGTGCAGGCCTATTATAAAAATTTGGAAAAAACACAGAAAAGACAAAGTCTTGTGTGAACTTTGCTGGAGTGCAGGCAGGTTGCTGGATGGTGGCTGTGGGGATGATACTTGAGACCATGGGAAATCAGAACCTGGGGACATTTTGAGGGCAACCTTGAGAGGTGGGCTGTGGCAGGATCACCTCTATCTTCTGGGGTCTGTAGGTCCTCTCTTGGGCTTGGGAAGGGTCTGGACTTTCACCCTGTCCCTGTAACTCCAAGTCACAGTATTCGAGTTTCTACAATCCCCCACAGAAGACTGGGTCTCTCCTTGGGGGCAACAATGCAGACTGGTGTTCTGCAAAGAGCATCTATATTCTGCAACAGCAGCAGCTTCTGGAGTGGGTGCAGGGACCACAGGGACAGCAAGGAAGCTGTAACCGACCCTGAAGGCCAAGAGGACTTATCCTTTCATGCAGTAGCTCCATAGGGGCCCTTCTCCATAGCAGGCCCTGAGCTGTGGGTACAGTGGTGCATGAATAGGCATGGTGCCTGCTTCCACGGATATTATGGTTTAGTTTCTGTTGGCTGAGTTTTATGCTGTAGTCTCACCATCTAGTCCTATCCAGCTCCATGTTTTAGGAAGGGGTCCTCATCACCTTCATTGACCCATTTCAGAATCTTTGGAGTTGTTCTTGAAATAGTCACTCAGTCATGTCTGACTCTTTGCAACCCCATGGACTGTAGCCCACATGGCTCCTCTGTCCATGGTATTCTCCAGGCAAGAATACTGGCGTGGATTGCCATTCCCTTCTCCAGGGGATCTTCTCGACCCAAGGATTGAACCTGTGTCTCCTGCATTGCAGGTGGATTCTTTACCATCTGAGTCGTTAGTCATCCCGTATTTATTTTGCCCCAGAGGCAGATTGGAAGGAAGCAGCACAGAGTCTTGGTGGAGATGGGTAACAAATGCAGGCCCAGAGGTCCTTTCCCTGCTCGTGATGAGCAGGGTGGGGAAGCCGGGTCCAGCAGCAGGATGAGTGAGAGCCAGCCTAATTAGTGCCCCAGTCCTGCCCAGCATGGGACCCTTTGCGTGTCCTCCGTGATTCTCTGTCCACAAGCCTCTCAGACAATTGGTGTTCTCATTATATCTCCTCTTGACCTCTCAGAAATCTTGAATGCAAAGGGAATAGTGACAGTTTAAACTGGTATCTTACCTAGGGGATTTACATCACAAGAAAGATCCAAACACCAAGGCTGGCTTCTCAGTGATTAGGAGAGAATTTTGGAGACAATAGTTTGATGGAAGGAGACCCCTTCCCAGGTGGCACAGTGGTGAAGAATCTTCCTGCCAGGGCAGGAAATGCAAGAACATGGGTTCAATCTCTGGGTTGGGAAGATCCTCAGGAGAAAGAAATGGCAACGCACTCCAGTATTATTGCCTGGAAAATTCCATATCCAGAGGAGACTGGTGGGCTACAGTCCACGGGGTTGCAAAGAGTCAGACGAGACTGAGCACGCAAGCACGCACCAGAGAACTCTGGATGTAAAAGGTGGAGACTTGGGGGATAAATTTTGTTCACAGTGAACTCATTGCCTCAGAAATTCAGCCCTAAGGAAGCACTTCAAGCATCTCCTGAGTTCCCCATTCCTGTTACAGCACTGTAATGATAGCTGTGACTGACACAACTCCTCAGCTCAGATTTCCTTTAACAACTCTCAAACTTTCTGTTGCATCATCCACACAAATCCTGAAAATATTTTAGAAGCACTGCCATTTTGGCATCTAAGTCCTACCACTCATTGTCTCATACCTAGAAGTAATGGAAAACTGTTTTGTCCGTTTATGTTCTATAGAGTTTGGAGAAATACAGCTATTGGATTTTTCGTATATAGCACCACGGGCAGCGCTTGGATCACCACCAAGGAAGGGCTATTTGCTGTGTGAATCAGAAGTCCTGGTTGTTCATAAGTCCTGAAATAGCTCCAGCTGCACATAGTCCATCCTGACCGTCAAATGCATAGGTTCTGAAGTTTGGTTTTGAAAATATATCTTCATAGCTGGGAGGCAGTTCGTGTTTTGTAGGGATGAGGACTTCATCCCTATTTCAGGCTTGCCAGGGGGACTTAGAGACACTGCCACTTCCATTCCAGAAATTGCTACGAGATTTCACGCAGGGAAAGTGGGACTTGCCCTTTTCATTTATTATTTTTTCTTCTATAGTGACTGCATTTCTTTTCCGCCTCCTCTGAAGACAGAGGCTTTCGTGAGGTTGAAATGCAGCAGTGGTTCAATTCAGACAAGAGCTTAGGAAATAAATGGAGACTCCGGTACCAGTTAAGCTAGAATCCAATCCTGGGATTGTTTCTTTGGGAAGGAAGATCCTTCCCTTGGTCAGGTCAGCTCTCACTTGAGTGTGAGTCCTCTCACTGAGGTGGGTGGGCCTTGTGAGGCACTGCAGCTGACCTAACCTATCAGTGGGTCATTCCCGAATTCCTCCTTATACCCCATTCTGGATGCTATTTTGGAAAGTATGTGAATCTATCAGGACTCCTGTTTTTTTTTTTTTTTCCCTTGAAAATTTATTATATAAATATTCTTGCAATAAAAGTTTAAGAAAGATGATGTGAAATTAAAAAAATATATAATTATTGTTTCTAAACATTGTCATCATTTTTAGATATATCCTTCTAATCATTTTTTAAAATGATCTTTTGGTGACTTTCGTGAATAGATATCATTTTATTTTATTTTTGTGAATTTTTTTTTTTTTTTTACCACATTGAAAGATGTGCAGGATCTTAGTTCTTGACCAGAGATTGAACCCGGGCCCTGTGCATTGGGAGGGTGGAGTCTTAACCACTGGACCACAAGGGAAGTCCTCCTTCTAATCATTGTTATGTGCATGGACTTTGTTAACTTTTAAAACAATTTTGTCTCTACAGTAAATGCAATTTTCATTGTAAGTTTTTTTTTTTACTAAACAGTATAGCATACTTTGTAACTAATATTTGTTACTGACTATTCTCGACTGGAATGCAAAAGTAGGAAGTCAAGAAACACCTGGAGTAATAGGCAAATTTGGCCTTGGAATACGGAATGAAGCAGGGTAAAGGCTAATAGAGTTTTGCCAAGAAAATGCACTGGTCATAACAAACACCCTCTTCCAACAACACAAGAGAAGACTCTACACATGGACATCACCAGATGGTCAACACCGAAATCAGATTGATTATATTCTTTGCAGCCAAAGATGGAGAAGCTCTATACAGTCAGCAAAAATGAGACCAGGAGCTGACTCTGGCTCAGACCATGAACTCCTTATTGTCAAATTCAGACTTAAATTGAAGATAGTAGGGAAAACCACTAGACCATTCAGGTATGACCTAAATCAAATCCCTTATGATTATACAGTGGAAGTGAGAAATAGATTTAAGGGCCTAGATCTGATAGATAGAGTGCCGGATGAGCTATGGACTGAGGTTCGTGACATTGTACAGGAGACAGGGATCAAGACCATCCCCATGGAAAAGAAATGCAAAAAAGCAAAATGGCTGTCTGGGGAGGCCTTACAAATAGCTGTGAAAAGAAGAGAAGCAAAAAGCAAAGGAGAAAAGGAAAGATATAAACATCTGAATGCAGAGTTCCAAAGAATAGCAAGAAGAGATAAGAAAGCCTTCTTCAGCAATCAGTGCAAAGAAATAGAGGAAAACAACAGAGTGGGAAAGGCTAGAGATCTCTTCAAGAAAATCAGTGATACCAAAGGAACATTTCATGCAAAGATAGGCTCAGTAAAGGACAGAAATGGTATGGACCTAACAGAAGCAGAAGATATTAAGAAGAGATGGCAAGAATACACAGAAGAATTGTACAAAAAAGATCTTCACGACCCAGATAATCATGATGGTGTGATCACTCACCTGGAGCCAGACATCCTGGAATGTTCACAGTCAAGTGGGCCTTAGAAAGCATCACTATGAACAAAGCTAGTGGAGGTGATGGAATTCCAGTAGATCTATGCCAAATCCTGAAAGATGATGCTGTGAAAGTGCTGCACTCAATATGCCAGCAGATTTGGAAAACTCAGCAGTGGCCACAGGACTGGAAAAGGTCAGTTTTCATTCTAATCCCAAAGAAAGGCAATGCCAAAGAATGCTCAAACTACTGCACAATTGCACTCATCTCACACACTAGTAAAGTAATGCTCAAAATTCTCCAAGCCAGGCTTCAGCAATATGTGAACCATGAACTTCCTGATGTTCAAGCTGGTTTTAGAAAAGGCAGAGGAACCAGAGATCAAATTGCCAACATCTGCTGGATCATGGAAAAAGCAAGAGCATTCCAGAAAAGCATCTATTTCTGCTTTATTGACTATGCCAAAGCCTTTGACTGTGTGGATCACAATAAACTGTGGAAAATTCTGAAAGAGATGGGAATACCAGACCACCTGATCTGCCTCTTGAGAAATTTGTATGCAGGTCAGGAAGCAACAGTTAGAACTGGACAAGGAACAACAGACTGGTTCCAAATAGGAAAAGGAGTACGTCAAGGCTGTATATTGTCACCCTGTTTATTTAACGTATATGCAGAGTATATCATGAGAAACGCTGGGCTGGAAGAAACACAAGCTGGAATCAAGATTGCCGGGAGAAATATCAATAACCTCAGATATGCAGATGACACCACCCTTAGGGCAGAAAGTGAAGAGGAACTAAAAAGCCTCTTGATGAAAGTGAAAGTGGAGAGTAAAAAAGTTGGCTTAAAGCTCAACATTTGGAAAACTAAGATCATGGCATCCGGTCCCATCACTTCATGGGAAATAGATGGGGAAACAGTGGAAACAGTGTCAGACTTTATTTTTGGAGCTCCAAAATCACTGCAGATGGTGACTGCAGCCATGAAATTAAAAGACGCTTACTCCTTGGAAGGAAAGTTATGTCCAACCTAGATAGCATATTTAAAAGCAGAGACATTACTTTGCCAACAAAGGTCCATCTAGTCAAGGCTATGGTTTTTCCAGTGGTCATGTATGGATGTGAGAGTTGGACTGTGAAGAAGGCTGAGTGCCAAAGAATTGATGCTTTTGAACTGTGGTGTTGGAAAGACTCTTGAGAGTCCCTTGGACTGCAAGGAGATCCAACCAGTCCATTCTGAAGGAGATCAGCCCTGGGTGTTCTTTGGAAGGAATGATGCTAAAGCTGAAACTCCAATACTTTGGCCACCTCATGCGAAGAGTTTACTCATTGGAAAAGACTCTGATGCTGGGAGGGATTGGGGGCAGGAGGAGAAGGGGACGACAGAGGATGAGATGGCTGGATGGCATCACTGACTTGATGGACGTGAGTCTGAGTGAACTCCGGGAGTTGGTGATGGACAGGGAGGCCTGGCGTGCTCAGGGGTCGCAAAGAGTCGGACACGACTGAACGACTGATCTGATCTGATCTGATTCGTGCTTACTAAATACTTTATTTACTTAAGTGTTCCTCAACTGAAGGTTATTCAAGTTGTTTCCAAATTATCATTATTATAACCTGTAATGAATGTCTTTGTGTACATTATGTTGTGACATTTAGGATGATTTCTTAAAAGATATATTCCTAGAGGTAAAAATTCAATAATCTATGGGTTATAGGTGCTTTACTGATGTTTAACATTAATAACATTAAAGTTCTGAATCGATAACGTTAAATAACATTGGAAAGATTTCTTAAAGGATACGTCAATAACCTTAAAGTTCTTAATCAATAGCTCTAAATAAATAACATTAAAGTCCATGTTTAACAATTTGTAATTCCGGCTTACAAAGCTTTTTTGAGACCATGAATCACTGTGACATAGAACTCCATGACCGAATATATTAAGACCCTGCTTGTCCATTCATCGGAGAAGGCAATGGCACCCCACTCCAGTACTCTTGCCTGGAAAATCCCATGGATGAAGGAGCCTGGTAGGCTGCAGTCCATGGGATGGCTAGGAGTTGGACACGACTGAGCGACTTCCCTTTCTCTTTTCACTTTCATGCACTGGAGAAGGAAATGGCAACGCATTCCAGTGTTCTTGCCTGGAGAATCCCAGGGGAGCCTGGTGGGCTGCCGTCTATGGGGTCACACAGAGTCGGACATGACTGAAGTGACTTAGCAGTAGCAGCAGTGTCCATTCATTTTCATGCTGGGAAAATTGGGAGAAGAGAGCCCTTTCTTAGCCAGATGCTCTTCTCCTTGGAATCTCCAAGCTCACCCACAGGTCTCCTGAGGTCCGTGCCCAGTTCTGCCCAGACAGATGGCTTTTGCTCTCCAGTTATTTGGCAGAAAATGTAACTGGAAACTCGGCCGCCCAAATCTTGTCCAAGGCCTGGTGTTTTCAGATTGCTCAAAGGATATTATCATGGACTCGATGCTTGTGTCCCTCCAGAATTCATATGTTGAAGCTCTAGCTGCCAGCGTGATGATATGTATGTGGAGGTGAGGCCTTTGGGAGGTGGTTATGTGTATGTCAGGTCGTGGGAGTGGAGCCCTCAAGACAGGTTTGGTGCCCCTGTGGGAAGAGAAGGCAGCCTGTTTTCTTTCCATGTGAGGATACAGTGCAAGCCAGGAAAGGGACCCTCATCAAGAAGCAAATCTCTGACTTTTCAGCCTTCAGAACAGCGAGAATAAAGGTTTGTTGTTTAAGCACCCAGTGTATGGGATTCTGTCAGAGCAGCCTGAGCTAAGGCGAGTATGCAGGTCTTCCACGCCTTTGGGATTTCTCCATTTTATTCTTGGATGGAGTGGGACCAGCACAGCTTATACCAACTTGTGCTGGGTCTCTCTAGTTATTTTTTTATTGAAAAAATTTCATTGAAGAATAGTTGATTTACAAGGTTGGGCCAACCTGTGCTGTACAGCAAAATGATACACATATATGCATTCTTTCTTTTATATTCTTTTCTGTTCTGGTTTATCATAGGATAATCATTGAATAGATATCATTGACTCTAGTTCCCTGTGCTATGCTGCTGCTGCTGCTGCTGCTCAGTCACTTCAGTCGTGTCTGACTCTGTGCGACCCCATAGACAGCAGCCCACCAGGCTCCGCCGTCCCTGGGATTCTCCAGGCAAGAACACTGGAGTGGGTTGCCATTTCCTTCTCCAATGCATGAAAGTGAAAAGTGAAAGTGAAGTCGCTCAGTCGTGTCTGACTCTTTGCGACCCCATGGACTGCAGCCCACCAGGCTCCTCTGTCCATGGGATTTTCCAGGCAAGAGTGCTGGGGTGGGGTGCCATCACCTTCTCCGCCTGTGCCATGCAGTAGGACCTTATTGTTTTTGTTCTGATTCCTTTAAAATGACTCTGAGTTGTGTTTAGCGTGTTGCTCCTAGCCCCCTGGGGAGAAGAGGCTCTGGCTTTCCTGTGCTTCCTCAGGCCACAGCCTCTGGAGCAGCTTTGCCACTTCTCAGCCACCGTCTTGTTTTCATTGATGATACCCAACACGGTGTTGCTTAACCAGCCAGAGTTCTACCCAAAGTTAGATCATCTTTAGCAGTGGCATTAAACCTCATATCTTTTTGTCCTTTTTATGCAGTCCATGCAGATCCCATGGCAAGGATACTGGGGTGGTTTGCCATCCCCTCCTCTGCTGGACCACATTTTGTCAGAACCCTCTCCTAAGACCCATGTGTCTTGGGTGGCCCTGCATGGCATGGCTCATAGCTTCATTGAGCTATGCAAGCCCCTTCACCACGATAAGGCAGTGATCCGTGAAGGGGGACATGGACATGAATTTGGGCAAACTTTGGGAGATGGTAAGGGACAGACAGGCCTGGCACGCTGCAGTCCATGGAGTTGCAGAGTCGAACGTGACTGCGTAATGGAAAAACAACAACATAAAACCTCAGCAGACTCGGTTATCCACCAGATCCTTCATACACAGTTAGGTGTCCCGAAGACTTATTGCTTTTTCATTTTCTGTATACCCATGGAGAATTTAATAGCAGGACATCTAGAGAAGGAGCTATTTTCCTCTCAATGCAGGATGTACATTTTGTGTTTGGTCTAGTATTGTCTGTGTGAATTGCCTGCCTGGGGATGGGGGACTCTAAAGGCCTTTATCTGGCCTCTTGTTACAGCGACTCTTGTAAACTCACCTTATTCCTGCCTTTATGTTGTCTTTATTTTGTCTCAAATTGTTGATTTATTTAGTTTGATTTGCTGAATAATAAGCACTCTTGTAAGCCGCCTCCAGTAATTTGGGAAACTAGATGGGATCCAAGCATGTCCCATAAAAAGTGTGATTTATTGGGTCAAAAGATGTGAATGCTTTTGAGGCTGTTCTTACATGCTGCCAATTAGCTTTCCTTTTCCTGATGACTTCCCAGGGCTGTCATCTGTTGTTTTTTTTTTTTTCTTGGACTTTAGGCTGGGGCTAATGTAAGCAGCCTTTAGTGAACTGATACTAATGGGTCTTAAAAAACTCTTAGCCATGGAATAAGTGAATTAGTGTAGACTGACTTGATTGGAAGAGGCCATGAATGTCAGGTCAGTTTTTTTTTTTTTTAATCCATCTCTGTCTCTCCTCTTTGCAGGGGAAAGAGGGCTCCCTGGGAAGCTCGCCCTGCTGCTGACTGAGGCAGGGGGCTTTCTAGGAAGTGCTCTTGGGATCCATACCTGTGGAAGGGCAGGAGCAGGGCTGGGCGGAGGGGGAAGCTGAGCTGCGATGAAGTATCAGTGATCCTCAGGATGGTGCCTCAGGTAGCTCTGAAGCTGGGATCGCCCCTCAGAGTTGTCCCAGGATTGAAAGAGAAGGTTCAGAAGGATCGGCCAGTGGAGTCAGCTGCTCTCAAAAGTATGCGTGACCATGGGCAAGGCAGTCGCCGCAGGGGCCTGAGTGCTGAGCCTGGCCTGCTGGGAGCTCTCCTCCACGCAGTTGGGGGAATGTGTACATTAGTCCTTCAGGGAGACAGTGTCTCCCAAAGGAAGCCTTCAGAGATCGACTGATTTGGGGGCATTGCTAGGCCCATGGGGGATTTTTTTGCAAGAGCATTTCACCTGCATTTGTGAAGGTTTTCCCTTCCATCGGCACTTGCTGCCACCGCCACCTGCGATTTAGGAAATCTGCCTCATGCTTAGCCTTCTGATTTTATAATTACCTTTCCAGAATAATAACCCCGTCCAGGTGTTTTGTAACACAAAACAGCAAGGGAAATTAATTTCAATTAGAAGGGGAAAAATACAAATTGAAGTGGAGTTGTGGAAAGAAGCAAACAAAAAAAGCCCAATATGCCTTTCTTTGAGTGTACTTCATTTACGTAATTAAATGCCCGCAATGCGACGGAAACATTGGCAGTGGTGCCCTTTAAAGATCGACATTTAAAAAATACATAACTCCATGGAATTTGGAGCTGCGCTGGCTGCCCGGTGCACATCTGGAGATAAAAGGGATGGGGAGGCAGGAAGGCTGAGTGGGAGCCTTAGAGACACGAACAAGCACCCTTCTTTTGTGTTCTCACACTTGAATTTTTTTTCTTAGCATAAGAAAATGAGCCTTATAAAAACGAATTCAAGTTAGTTTCCAGCATTTTGAAGGGATATTGAGAGAACTGAGGGTGAATGTTGACTTATGGGCTTTATTGAACGAGAAAAATTTCAAGTTCTTGTCTTCTCTGTCTCTTAAATGAGGAAATCCTGGATCGTGTTTTCTCTGGCTGGCCTGGCTGAATTTCAGAGATCATGTATCACTGGGCATACGGAGCCCTCCTCTTGAGGAGCTGGCAAAGCTGGCAGGAAGCAAGAGAGAGATAAGCTCATAAAGGAAAAGATGGACCCATTTCTCAACCAAGACCCATGTCACTAAGAAGCAGCTGGTCCTCGGGCTTCTGGAAGGGGCGGTGGGTGGCATGCCCAAAGCTTCGGTCCCTGCTTAATATTCCAAATGAGCTGACCCATTTGTAGATCGAGTGCTCAGGAAAGCTTGGCATGACCAAAGCCTGTTTTATTTATTTTTTAAAATTTTATTGCAGTACAGTTAATTTACAAGTTAATTTCTGGCACATAGCAAAGTGACTAGTTATACACATATATATGCATTCTTTCTCATTATGGTTTATTACAGGATATTGAATATAGCTCCCTGTGCTATACAGTATGACCTTGTTGTTTATCCATTCTATTAATATATATATATTAGTTTACCTCTGCGAATCTTAAACTTCGACTCCATCCCTCCCCCCTAATCCCCTTTGGCAACCACAAATCTGTTCTCTATGTCCATCGAGCCTGTTTATAGATATGTTCACTTGTGTTTTATTTTAGAATCCTCATAGAAGCGATAGGAGTTGTTCTCTTAAACGGTTAAGTCTCCAGGAGGCTGCCACACCATCTCTCAAACAATTACACAGCCTTCTTCCCTGGAGACTTTTTCTGACTTTCCAGTTCTGGTCTTAGACAGGAAACTGAAAACTGTCAAATTTATTCTTCTCGATCTGCCCCAAATGTTCCATTCTAACATTAGCTCACACGTAACGAGGGGAGTGCTGACATAGGGAAAGCATTAAGGGTACAAGGAACTGGGCTTCTCTCCCCGTGGTTAATACTGACAGCTGGGGAGTGGTCTGACCTGGAAGGACACACACGTGTAAGTCATGCAGAAGACGAGCCCCCTTAGCTGAAGTTCTGTGGGTTGATTTGGGCTTCCTCATGTTTTTGCAAAGGGCAGGAAGCCCACTTTATGCTCTGTATAGGTTCCTATATGTATTTATTAAAACAAAATTAAAGGAGAATTTTTTTTTTTGACCTTGTTGCATAGTATGTGGGATCTTAGTTCCCCAAACCAGGGATTGACCTGTGCCCTCCTACATTGGAAGCATGGGGTCTTTACCACTGGACACCAGGGAAGTTACAAGGTCCCTACATTTTTTGATGCTTGTCATTATTCTATGAGTTTAAGAATATAGATTGACCATTTGGGAGCTTTTTGCACACCTGTGCACCAATCTGTGTAACAGGGCATTGATTAACTTCAGTGCTACTAGAACACATTTACCTTCTCATTCCTTTGAAAACAAGACCTATCACAAACCTGACTTAACACAGATCAAGCTAGATGCTATGATGTACTCATGATGGGGACCTATATTCTTGCCTGGAAAATCCCATGGACAGAGGAGCTTGGCAGGCTACAGTCCATGGGGTTGCAAAGAGCTGGACATGACTTAGTGACTGAGTATGCATGTATAGCACAGGCTGCTGCTGCTGCTAAGTCGCTTCAGTCGTGTCCGACTCTGTGTGACCCCACAGATGGCAGCCCACCAGGCTCCCCCGTCCCTGGGATTCTCCAGGCAAGAACACTGGAGTGGGTTGCCATTTCCTTCTCCAATGCATTACAGTGAAAAGTGAAAGTGAAGTCTCTCAGTCATGTCTGACTCTTCTCGACCCCATGGACCACAGCCCACCAGGCTCCTCCGTCCATGGGATTTTCCAGGCAAGAGTACTGGAGTGGGGTGGCACAGGGGACCCTATTTAATACTATATAATGGCCTACATGCAAAATAATCTAAAATAGAGTGGCTATATGTGTATCCACTGTGATTCACTATGCTGTACACCTGAAGCTAACACAACATTGTAAATCCACCATACTCAAATAAAATAAAGAAGAGATTTTTGCAACTCTGAAAAAATAAAAGACAGCGAGAGCATATTCCACTTTGCAAATAACCTGTCCATATGGTCAGGATCTTTTTCTCAAAGTGTGGATTCTGCTCATCTGTCATTCTCTAGTAGAGAGGTCATAAGAAACTTCGGGGCTGTATTCACACTGTCTGCGATGTCTGTGGTCCCTTCCTGCCCTAATACCCACAGGCACATGGGAAAGACCGAGGTCCATTTTTCTAGTTAATCAGGATATGTATCCATCATTGTCAGCCATGATTTAATCTAATTTAAAGCTGTAGGCTCTTAGGCCTTTAGTCCAACTTTTTCTTTTTTTTAAACAAATGAACTGAGTGATTAATTAAACTGTCTTTATCCTGAAATCTGGATCAGCACTTCCTTTCATGCATTACCTTGCATATTCATCTTAGTTCATTTATTCAAAAATATTTTTGAGTGTTTATTCTTTACTGTGAATGTCCTAAACTTGCCATACATTTGGGATTTCACACTCACATGGACCCGATAGTCTTAGAACCTCTACAGTTGGGAGTTATGAATTCTCCAGGAGCAGGCTTTTTGACTAAACATGGTTTCCTCACTCAGTTAGGAATTTGCTAACATTTTCCTAGCTCAGTCTCTGGTGGTACCAAGGGAGAAGCTGCCCACAGAATGCGTTTCTTCACTTTCTGATTATATTTTTTCAGATTGTTTGCATCAGGACCAAAGACTTTTCTCCTATAATGGCCATTTGCTTTGCAATTACATATATATATTCTTCTTAGTAAATAATCTCTGTGAGCATTGGAAGAGCAAAGTTTCTGAGTTGATCTAATTTTATTTTCTTATTTATTTTATTTATTTGACTGTACCGGGTCTTAGTTGTAGCATGTGGGATCTTGCATGTGGGATCTAGTTCCCCAACCAGGGATTGAACCAGGGCGCCTGCATTGGGGTTGTGGAGTCTTAACCACTGCACCCCCAGGAAAGTCCCTAAATGACTGATTTTTATAGATGCACAAACTGTTCCCAGAGAGATTAAGTAACCTGGCAATGGGTCACACAGTGGTGAGTGGAGAATCTGATCTCTCAGCTTTGGGTTTGAAGTGACTTGTACTCTTCCTCCTTAGGACAAATTTTATAAAACTTTCTAGAAACAACTTATGAGAGGTTTTTTTTTTTTTTTTGGTATTGTATTAGTTACTCTTACTTTATCATTTCTCCCTCCTTTATAGCTTCTTGAATTTTTCTACCTTTAGTTGCACAATCAGTTCAGTTCAGTTGCTCAGTCGTGTCCGACTCTTTGAGATCCCACGGACTGCAGCACGCCAGGCTGCCCTCTCCATCATCAACTCCTGGAGTTTACTCAAACTCATGTCCAGTCGAGTCGGTGATGCCATCCAACCATCTCATCCTCTGTCATCCCCTTCTCCTCCTGCCTTCAATCTTTCTCAGCATCAGGGTCTTTTCCAATGAGTCAGTTCTTCACATCAGGTGGTCAAAGTGTTGGAGTTTCAGCTTCAGCATCAGTCCTTCCAGTGAACATTCTGGACTGATTTCCTTTAGGATGGACTGGTTGGATCTCCTTGCAGTCCAAGGGACTCTCAAGAGTCTTCTCCAACACCACAGTTCAAAAGCATCAATTCTTCAGCACTCAGCTTTCCTTATAGTCCAAATCTCGCATCCATACATGACCACTGGAAAAACCATAGCCTTGACTAGAAAGACATTACTTTGTTGGCAAAGTAATGTCTCTGCTTTTTAATATGCTTTATAGATTGGTCATAACTTTTCTTCCGAGGAGGAAGGGTCTTTTAATTTCAAGGCTGCAGTCACCATCTTCAGTGATTTTGGAGCCCCCCAAAATGAAGTCTCTCACTGTTTCCATTGTTTTCCATCTATTTGCCATGAAGTGATGGGACCAGATGCCATGATCTTAGTTTTCTGAATGTTGAGCTTTAAGCCAACTTTTTCACTCTCCTCTTTCACTTTCATCAGGAGACTCTTTAGTTCCTCTTCACTTTCTGCCATAAGGGTGGTGTCATCTGCATATCTGAGGTTATTGGTATCTCTCCTGGCAATCTTGATTCCAGCTAGTGCTTCATCCAGTCCAGCATTTCTCATGATGTACTCTGCATATAAGTTAAATAACCAGGGTGACAATATACAGCCTTGACGTACTCCTTTCCCAATTTGGAACCAGTTGCACAGTGAAGCTCATTAATTTCTAATCTTCCTTTATTTCTAATATAGACTTTTAAGACCATAGAATCACCATTTTCTTAGTACTTCTGTAACTTTGGATATGCAGTATTTTTGTCATCATTTTTTCTAAAGATCTTATTATGTACATTGCAATTTGTCCTTTGACCATTAATATAGTTTAAAGTGTTTTCAGAATTTCCAAATATATAGGTTATTTGGGGTTATCTTTTTGGTATTGATTTGTAGTTTAATTACACTGTAGTTAGAGATCATAGCCTCTTTGCTGTTCATTCTCTGGGATTTATAGAGCGAATGGCTTTGCAACCTTTCATGTGATCTATTTTTATAAATGTTTCATGCTGCTTGAAAAGAATATGTGTTCTCTAATTGTTGGGAATGATGCCTTATATATAGAGCCAGTAAGTCAAGTATTTTAATTGTGTTCTATATCTTCACTAATTTTTTATTAGCTTAATTAGATACTGAGGCATGCATATTAAATTTTCTATTATGATTGTGAATTTGCTAATTTTCTTTGAAGTTCTGTAAGTGGGTGCTTCATATATTTTGAAGTCATGCTGTTAGCAAAAAAAGCAGAGTTTAGACCCTGGAGCCAGACTGGCTGGGTTTGAATGGTGACTATATTGTTGACGAGCTCTGGATCTTTCCTAAAATTCAGTATTCTCATCTGTATAATGGGCAATGCTTTGGGGATGATTGTGAAGATTAAATAAATTAATACATATAAAAAGTGCTTAGAGGGAGTCCCCTCATCCAGTCGCTACAACTCCACACTCCCGATGCAGGGGGTTCAGGTTCAATCCCTGGTCTAGCCACTAGAGCCCACATGCAGCAACTAAAGAGATCCCGTATGCCATAACAAAGATTGAAGATCCTAAGACCTGGCACAGATAAATAAATAAATTAAAATGAAATTAAAAAAACACTTAGAATAGTGTCTGGCACATTGTAAGTGCTCCATAAATGTGAGTTATTATTCTTACTTGTGAATTGCCCCTTTTATCCTTATGTAAATGATAACAACTCTGTCTAAATAAGTATATCTCTATATCTGTATTTTTTTGTTTAGTCTTCCTTTTATGATACTCATGTTGTTACACCAGCATTCTTTTAGTTGAATATGCCCAGCATATCTTTCCCATTCATAGACTTCTAACATTTATATGTCATTATGTTTCAGATGAGTCTTTGGTAAATAGCATATGGTCAAATGGATAAGCATTCAATCAGTGAATTTCTGTTTAATACATTTAATCTGATTAATTTATAAGATTATGAATCTATTTGAAGTTATACCAACCATCTTATTTTCTGTTTTCTATTTACCATGCTTTTTCTCTGCTGTTTTTCTTCCCTGCTTTCTTTTAGGTTAATAAAATATTCTTTATTGCCCTTTTTAGCTTCAACTGTTTTGAAATTTATTCATTCTATTTCTATTCTTTTATTGGTTACACTTTAATTTTTAACGTGCATAGTTAATTAAAACAACAGCTACAACAATAACCTTATCCTGAATAATTCAAGGACTTTAGAACATTTTAATTCTGATCTTTCCTTTCCCCATGCCCATGTTTCTTTTTTATAGAATTTTAGTTCTACTCGTTTTCAGTCCTCCAAATAAGTCCTTACTATTGTTACTCCTTTTATTTTTTCATTTAATGCTTGCATAATTTTACTCATTTATTTACCTGTTTCCTTACTTATCCTTGCTTCTTTCTTCCCACTGTTGTCTTAGGGTTCATTTCCCCGCCCCTGTATTATTCCCTTTAGTAGATATGGCTACCCACTCCAGTATTCTTGCCTGGAGAATTCCATGGACAGAAGAGCCTGGAGGGCTACAGTCCATGGAGTCACAAAGAGTTGGGCACGGCTGAGTGACTGTTTCAAGGACAACTCCAGAGATTCTGAAATGGGTCAGTGAAGGTGATGAGGACCCCTCCCTAACAGATGGAACTGGGTAGGACTAGATGGTGGGACCACAGCGTAAACTCAGGCAACAGAAACTGAACCGTGATGTCCGTGGAAGCAGGAATCACGCCAGTATATCTTGCCTGGAGAATTCCATGGACAGAAGAGCCTGGTGATCTAGTTCAGGGGTCACAAAGAGTCAGACACAACTGAGCGACTAACACTTTCACTTTACTTTTTTTTACTTTTCTGTTATGATACGTAAATCTCAGTCTTTAATCTGAAAGTGACTATTTCTCCCTCCTCCTTGAGGCATGTATAAGCTGCATATGGAATTCTGGGGTGATATATAATTTCACTTAGTCATTTAAAGGTTTTTGTTAATTGTGTTCTCGCTTCTGTTGTCACTGGTGAGAAGTCTGCTGTCAGTTTAATTATTGTTCTTTGTTCTTACAGATCATCTGTTTTTCCCCTCAAGTCTCTTTTATGGCATTTCATTTTGACTTTGATGTTCTGGTTTCATTATATGAGCCTATGGGTAGGGTTTTAAAAATGTATCATTTTTAAAGCTCATTATACTTTAACTGAAGATTCATGTCTTTCATTAATTCTGGAAGAGTCTCATCTATTATCTCTTAAAATATTACTTTTTTGGCAGTGCCACCTGGTGTGTGGGATCTTAGTTCTCCAACCGGGAATCAAACCCATAGGCCCTGCAGTGGAAGTTGAGTGTCTTAACCACTGGACTGCCAGGGAAGTTCCTACTTTTATTTTCCACTCTCCTTTTAAAAAGTTCTATCAGACATTTTCTGCCTCTTTGTCTCATTAATTTCTTCATTTCTCTCTCCTCCAGTTCATTAACTTTTCAGTTACGTTTAATCTTATGTTGATCTTGTACAGTAAAATTTTAGGTTCTAAAAGTTCATTTGCCAATAAGTTTTTTCATATTTTTCGATTTTTGTAGATTTGTATTTCTTCTTTTTATTAAAAGAAGAAAAAAAGAAATCTTTTTTTAAAAGATAACCATCCAGGAGTCTTTTAAGACTATTCTTTATCACAAGTTCAGCTGTGCCCATTTTTTCTGTATACTGTAACAGTAAATAGTGAGTGTGGCTTGTCATTTTGGATTTTGAGAACATTTTCAGCAAAACTTTTTCTTACTTTTTCTTTCTTTCCTCTTGTGGCAGTTTCATGGGTTATTGATTGTGAAAGAGTTGCTACAGAGTATATTTTCATTTAAGAGCCAGTCTTCTCTTTTATGAAGTTAACAGTTTTTCCATGGTCTGGTGTTAGGGAATAAGTTCTGCTTTTGCTCTCTGCTTTCTGTGGATTTAAAGCTTATCACCCACTCTTATGTAACTATTAAAACACAAGACCCTTAAGGCCCGTGTTCAGTTTGACATGCCTCTCAAGTGTCACAACTCTGCACATGGTTTTATCCTACTCCTTCGTTTTTGGCACCAAGGAATTTCTCTTGTCTTTTAACTTAAGCTGTATATTTAATTTTATTCTTTTGGTCTATAATTTCTATGTGGATTGTATAGAGTGGAGCTGGGAGAAGGCCTTAGTTTACCCAGTTTCCAGAACCCAAAGTCCTGAAATTTATTTTTTATTACAGAAATACTAAAAAAGAAGCCATAAAAATGTAGCAGGCAAATGACAAAGGAGTATGCTATACAAGATAGAATGGTAATGTCTTTCAATGAGAAAGAGATCCATAATCTAACAAGAAAAAGATGGACAACCTCACAACAAATTGGATGATTTTAATAAGAAGAAAAGTTTGAAAAAACTCAATCTTCATGGTAAACACATGGACATTCAAATAGCGAAAGACCTTATTTTGGCTATCAGATTGAAAAAAAATTTGAACATAATGTTAAGAGTTGTTTAAGAGGTGAGAAGGTGAGCATTTGAGTACTGTTGATGGCAGATCAATGGCAAATGACTCTGAGAGTCATTTTTTGGAAGGACAGTTGGGCAATATGACCTAGAATACTTAACAAATGAAAAGTATTCTTTGACACTATCATTTCTAGGATTTTTTATTAGTAAATGAATCGAGTATGCATATAAAGGTTTATGTATAAAGATGGAACATTGTTAATAGTGGCAATTAATTGAAGCCAGTTAAACATATGAAAAAGAATAGCATAGTCTGTTCATACAATGAAATATGATAATTAACTAAAATAATAGCAAAGAAAAACAAGTATTGGAAACAAAAAATATTTAGTATACATTATTTTAACATTTTTTACCTTTAAACTTTTTATTTTGTATTGGGAGCATAGCTGATCAACAAGTTGTGGTTGTTAAGATGACAAAGTAAGAAATAAAGAATCCACATTTATCTTTATTTGTACTTTTGTGCTCTTAAAAAAATCTAGAGAGGCAATTACCAATATGCTGACTTGGTGTTGGCAGAATGCGTGATTCTTATTTCTTTTTTTCTCTTTTTAAATATGTACTTCAAATATTGCTTGTGTAATGAAATGAAGTCAATTACTACAGGGTGTCCATAGAATGAAATTTTTTGTGGCTATTAAAATCTGTGATTCCCTGGTGGTCCTGTGGCTAAGACTCTTCGCTCCCATTGCAGGGGTCCCTGATCAACGAACTCATGGCAGGAGTGGAGGAGGCCAGGGATGGGCCTCCTGTCTGGTTTGTCTCCCAGACATTCCTCTTCCTTCCTGGGAATCCTATAAACTTAAGCAGTTAAAGCTTTTACAATTTCTATCTGCAAATGAATGCAATTTATTCTCAGAGACTATTTGAAATGAGAATTGTAAAGACATCTGAAAATTATGAAACATTTGCTTTTTAAAATGCCCATGTAAATTCACCCTACCACAAAGGTTTGTGGAGGAAAGGTAGAAACTTGGATGAAGTGATCCAGGCGTCATTGCCCTGGGTTTGTTAAGATTTGCTTTAGTGGTTTCAGGGGAACCAGGAGGGCTCTGAGTGGAACATGGGGATTTCAGTAAAATATGGATCTAGGCTGCATATTTAAGCTTTCTTCATTTGGAGATGACTGCTTGCCTGACAGCTCAAGAGAATTCTGAGAGCTTCCTGGACTTAAGGGCTTCCCTGATAGCTCAGTTGGTAAAGAATCTGGCTGCAGTGCAGGAGACCCCAGTCCTATTCCTGGGTTGGGAAGATCTGCTGAAGAAGGGATAGGCTACCCACTCCAGTATCCTTGAGCTTCCCTTATGGCTCAGCTGGTGACGAATCCGTCTGCAATGTGGGAGACCTGGGTTCGATCCCTGGGTTGGGAAGATCCCCTGGAGAAGGGAAAGGCTATCCACTCTAGTATTATGGCCTGGAGAATTCCATGGACTGTATAGTCCTTGGGGTTGCAAGGAGTTGAATATGACTGAGTGGCTTTCACTTTGACTTTTCACTTTCCTGCACTTAAGTGGTTTGTGAGGCTGGCAAGCAGAAGACTGGGTAGCCCATGTGTGGAGGGCTGGGGGGAGGCTCTCATTCACCAATGTAGTTATTTTATTAGCTCTAGTGGCTCTCTACCCAGAGGGCTGTTTGTTTCACTGAATATTAGGGGCTGTGCAGAGGCATATAGCTGGTTCCTAGAGCTGTGGGTAGGGCCCACCTGGGTCAGCACTCCAAACCACGAGACATCTGTTAAAAAATTGAGTTTTCCAACTTCTAGGCATTCCTGATGGCTGATAGAGAGCTGCCAGACTTCCTTTAATCATTCCATGGGACTCATTTGACATGAGTACTTTGACTTTTGGAATTCAAATGGATGTTCTTGATCTGCTTGATTTGTAAATGAGTGTATTCTTAACCATTTGCCTGGCAGTTTTGTGTTTTAGAACAGTCTTCATCAATCATGAATCACAGAAGGGAAACTGTTTCTCTACTGTAGTTGAATTAACAGCAGTTGTAGATAGATGCTTGGAGAAGGCAATGGCACCCCACTCCAGTATGCTTGCCTAGAAAATCCCATGGGCGAAGGAGCCTGGTGGGCTGCAGTCCATGGGGTCATGAAAAGTTGGACACGACTGAGTGACTTCACTTTCACTTTTCACTTTCCCGCGTTGGAGAAGGAAATGGCAACCCACTCCAGTGTTCTTGCCTGGAGAATCCCAGGGACGGGGGAGCCTGGTGGGCTGCCGTCTCTGGGGTCGCAAAGAGTCGGACACAACTGAAGCGACTTAGCAGCAGCAGCAGCAGCAGATGGATGCTACAACTGGTAGGCTTGGGAGAAAGTCAGCCTGGCGACTGGTGCACATGCCCAGGTCTCTGGCAGGAGTAGGGAGTCATTCTCTGCAGGAATGCTGTGGAAGGGGCAGGGTGGGGCCAGGTCCACAGGGCATCATCGGGCTGTTAGTAAAGGGAAACTGAGTGATCGGGTGAGGTGATACCTCATTGTAGTTTTGATATGCATTTCTCTAATAATGAGGAATGTTGAGCATTTTTTCATGTGTTTATTGACTATCTGTATGTCTTCTTTGGAGAAATGTCTGTTTAGGTATCCTGCCCTTTTTTTTTTTTTAAATTGGGATGTTTGTTTTTCTGATATTGAGTTATATGAGCTGCTTATATTTATTGGAGATTATCCTCCAATAAAAAAAATGAGAGAAGCTGACTAGAGATTGGTCAGCCACTATGCCTCTTGGGGAGACTCGCAGGGTGGATAGGCCTGAGCTCTGCACTGGCCCCTGAAGCACTATCTGGATGCCCACTTCCAGTCTCAAAGCTTCTGTTGGATGTAATTAGAATATGTTCTCTTCTTTGCCAACACATACTATGAAGAAAGTTGAAGTCTTCCTATTGAAGGCAACAGAAAGCATAAGAAATACTATTAGTCAACTGATGAGACTGTACTGAGTATCTTTGAAGTTCTCTTTGGTATTTTCCCCACACTGAAATTGTACCTTAGACAAAATTGTGTCGGTTATGCCAAATTAAGAAGTGAATACACCCACATGTTTGGCACACATGGGGCTTTTATTTCACAATCTGTTTAATCTTCTTGTGTTTTCCAAGGGAGGCTTGTTGTAGGAGTGTGTATATATCTTTGACTTTCAGTCAGGTTATAAAAAAAATCTAGGTCTAGAGTTTGAAAGTACAGAAATAAAAATACTTGAAAAAAAAAAAACCAGGATAACAAACTTACAAGGCAAGAAAGTGTTGGTTTCAATTTTAATTTTAATTTAACCATTTTAATTTTCTTGCAGAGTTTATAGAGTTCCAAATATCTAGCTCAAAGTATTCGTCACATTATGTATACGACTATAGGAATCCACACCATTCTATTTCACGTAAAGCTGAAAATTAAATTTCAAGTAAAAGTTTATATTTTATTATTTGGTGACACCTCACTCACCATAGCACATAATCCATAATTTAATAAATTATAGTGAATTAATTATACAAATTAATAAAGATAAGTTATCTTTATCTGCTTTTTCCCTACATGTGGGTCACACTTGTCTATTTCTTTTTATGTCTTATCATTTTTTTGTTGAAACCTTGAAAATTTAGGTACTATATAGTAGCAAAATTGGATTCTGAATTCCCCCCTCAGGGTTTTTGTTTGTTTAGTAACTTTCTTATGAATTCTATCTCATTTGTGGTATGTGGCTATATTTTCTCACTTAAAAAAACGTATATGAGTATAACAATAAATTAACATGTTACTGTATTATTTCTAAGCTTGGTTTCCCAGGTCTTGTTTTTGTGTCTGCATGATTTAGTGGCCAGCAAGTGATTCTTCAGAGACTGTGTTTATACACTTTTAGCCAGACAGGTTTCTACCTGCTGCTGATGGATCTGTGTGCTGTTTTAAGGATGCTCTGGCTTTTGTTCTTCATAAGCCCCCCTCTGGTCCCACCCCCACCCCACCATGTCCACCAACTCCAGGTCAGCCAGAGATAGGTGGAATGTACCTCTGTGTGTGCTCACTTCTTGCATTTCCCTACTAAATTTCTGGCTAGTCTGCTAGGCTGATGTTTGCACCAAATAGAATCGCCACCTTGAAGACTGTTGAAATGTCTGACCTTCCTTGTGTGGTCACCACTGAGATTGTTGCCTGTCATCCACTGAGCACCAGGTTTTCACCTTTAGCTCCAAACTAAACCATCCCTTTCTGGCAGTGAAGCTGCTGGTCATCCAGTCTGTTCCGCCTGTTAGAACTAACTGTGCTAACTGATCTGAGAGGGTGCGGGAGCTTGATGGGATCAGCCCTGGGAAAATACACTGTAGATTCCAACTGTTCTCCAAAAGCACAGGCTTTTGACGCATCAGTCTGTTGTTTGCTTTCGGTTGCTGTCCAGGGTCTTGAAATAGCTGTTACTAGCGTTCTGTATTTTAGTTGCTTTCAGGGAGAGGCTTTGGTGACCTCCTCTCATGCCAGAGGTCTACCTTACCTCAATTATTTTTGTATCCTGAGAAACTATTTTCTTATTTGTTGCACAAAGAGTTCTCGGTGTATAATAATTGACCTCTGATATTTAAAATGTGATTTTCCTTGAAGGTCAATTTCAGGCAAACTCCTTAGGAGGAGAATTTGCCTTCAGAGAAAAAATAGTAGTGGGCCCTCTTTTAAAACACCTTGACTCAACCAATTCACTACATCAATCCATAATTTAATTAAATATTATGTAAACCAATGAACATTGAGTATGAAGAGAGAGCTATTTCTATGAAAACAAAATTGCATGCTTTGAAAAGACTCAATAAATGTGAGTTGATAAAAAATTGCTATTGAATTGGGTGTGGGTGAGACAACTATAAATGACTGCAGAAATACAAAACAATTTGGAAGGATTGTGTGTTCAGATTACCTCATAATTGTCCTTAAAATTTTACTTTGCTTGAAAGTAATGGAAACTGGAAATTGTAGATGTGAATTATGAATGTGGCTTTTGAAGAAATTGATGGAGAACTTTTATCAGTGTTCTAATATTCAAATAAAACATCTTGGCTCCACATTAAAAGTTAGCAGGAAAAAAGCATGTTTATATTTTAAGTTACAATGAGCTATTTAGGGTGTTTGTATCACTTCTTAAAAAGCAATTCCCTGCTTTAGCTCAGTTTTTTTTTTTTTTTTTTAATATTTATTTATTTGGCTGTGCTGGGTCTTAGTTGCAGCATCAGGATATTTGATCTTTGTTGTGGCCTAAGGGATCTTTCACTGTGACTTGTGAACTTTGGTTGCGGCATGTGAGATCTAGTTCCCTGACCAGGGATCGAACCCGGGCCGCCTGCATTGAGAGTGTGGAGTCTTAACCACTGGACCATCAGGGAAGTCCCTAGCTAAGTTTTTGATTGACCGAATTATTACCAGTACCAGTCAGAAAGGTAATTTCTCTATGCTTCTATTACTCAGTTAAGACCTTAACTGAAGGCTTAGTAAAGCTCGCTGCCAACTGCCTGCCTCAGATCCTCCCCAAGACCCTGCTGTTGACCTTTTGAGTTAGATCAAGGCTCACCACTTCGTCTCCCACTCCACAATGGAGGGAGATAAGTAGACTAGGCTGGGGATCCTGAGGAGTCTAGAGTCACTGTGTTAAGCCAGGGAAACTTTATAGAGGGGAGCAAAGAACTTCACAATCTTTCAGCTGTTTGGAAACTCTTGGTGCTTCCCTGTTGACTGAAACTGCTCCTGGTCCCATCCTGGGAGGACCCAGGAGTGAGCAGCTTGATACCTTGGGGACAAATATTATCATTCCCTTGACTCTCAAGGGTCAGATGTGAGCATTCTGATGACTGAATTCTGATGCATATAATGGGGGACAGAAATACTCCTATCTGTCCACTGTTGTATGCAGCAGAATTTATGCATCCCGTGTCCCATTTCCTTGTGCTAAATTGTTTCCATCATGTCTGACTCTTTGTGACCCTATGGACTGTAGCCCGCCGGGCTCCTCTGTCCATGGGATTCTCCAGGCAAGAATACTGGGGTGGGTTGCGATGCCCTCCTCCAGGGGATCTTCCTGACCGAGGGATTGAACCTGTGTCTTACAGTCCCCTGCACTGGCAGGCTGGTTTTTTACCACTAGCACCACTCGGGAAGCTAATCTGAAAACGGATTCCCACTGAGAAGTTAGAGAAGATTGCCCTAACTTCTAACTTTTTGAATAGACCTTTTGAAGACAGAAAGGGATTACACAAATGCGGGGTTTTAGGCACGTATATTAGTTGATAGGGGAGAACATTTTAGTTGGCAAGACTTTCACTGCTACTCAAACAATATTACAGAGGAAGTTGCTCAGTCTTTCTAGACTCCCGACTGAGGCAGCTAACTGTCCTGGCCACCACAAAAAGAATGAAGCTCAGAGAAAGTGTGTAAGATTGCAATACTTTTGAAAATCTGCTTATTTTGATAATGGATTGAGAGATCACAGGAAACTTTTTTATGTTTTGTTGAAAGCATTGTGCTTGTTGAAACCTATACTTACACATCCATTAAAAAAAAAAAAAGAGTGGCTGAGGAGAATTTGAAAGTTCCTTGCCTTATTGAAAGTTTTGTAGTTTAGCTGGAATAAGCTTGGTGCTTCTTATTAGCTCCTTGAGTCTGAATCTGGACCTTGATGCTCACACTTGCATCCACAGCAGGGAAACTGATGAAGATTCGAATGAACAAGTGACTTTGGGAGGACAATGGGATCCCTCTCCCTTCTGAGGCACTGGGCTCAGGAGAAAAATCTTAATAAGAGTGCTGAGATCCTGAAGGGTGTATGGATAAGAGGGTCACAGATCAAGAGGCTTGAAGTTTTCTGTCGAGAATCAGAGCAGGGCCTTTCTGTTTCGTGGGGAGAGAGGAAAAGAGAAATGATTTGATTCACCTCCTGAGACCCCCCCGTTTCACCTCCTGCCTTATTCTGTATGTCTCCCCCCAACCCTTCCTTTCTAGCTTTTTGCAACATTACCCAATGAAGAGGGAGAGAAAAAGTCAGTAGAAGAGAGGGGGGCTGCATGAACTCCTCCCTCCTTCCTGACATGAGAGCCCTCCCTTAAAGGAAACAATGCCATCCCCCTGTCCTGTCTGAAGGCTGCTTTCTCTCAAGCATCATCCTTTCACCCCATCACTGTTTGTGTTTCCCTTACGGCTTGCTATTGATAGAAGGTATTTTTATTCTTTCTTTCTCTCCAGCTCTGTCTCCCTCTTTCTCTCTCTAGCTTCTAGCTTTCGTCTGGTCCTGCTGAGAGAACATAATACCACCTTATTTGTGACTCTGCAGTCATTTCCATGGCAACCGATCCGTGGCCCAGGTATGAGTCTGTGCCTT
Organism: Bos javanicus; assembly: GCF_032452875.1. Classification (NCBI taxonomy): domain Eukaryota; kingdom Metazoa; phylum Chordata; class Mammalia; order Artiodactyla; family Bovidae; genus Bos; species Bos javanicus. The sequence goes on from NC_083889.1 coordinate 8,339,300, forward strand.
CGCAGTGGGATGGTGCAAGAGAACGTCCTTTGTTAAAGCCGAGAGGCAGCAGGTTTCTTCCTGCAGCCCCAGCCCGGGGAGGAACTTCTGCAGGAGTCAGAGGAGGGATGCAGCAATTCCAAGCAGGGTTCCCCACTTTATCACATTTCCCCGAGCATGTGTGAAGTACCTGTAGACCAGTACACATACAAGTGCACGTGTACACACACACACACACACACACACACACACACACACACCTTCTACTTCTGGACCTTTAGCCACATAGCATTTTTCCCTTTGAAGGGACTCAGCTTCTATGCTGTGGCCAGGAACAAAAGCTTGTGTTTGAAATGAGGGCTTCAGCTTCCTGTGTATAGAATGGGGATGGGGGTGGGGGGTTGACAGCAGGGACAAGGATGGATAAAAGGTCACGAGGGTGGTGATGGGGGAATGAGAAAGACATTTCAGAGCTCCTAGTTCAATGATGACTAAGAGAGAGAGGAGGGGAAAGAAGGTTTCAGCTGGGGAGTTCTTAACACAGATGCTCAGACAGTGCTCATTACTGTGCAGTGGGATTTATACACAATAAAATGATATGAAATGGCAAGACAGCCTCATCTTTCTCCTCACTCATCTCTCCTTTCTTTTTTCTATCCCTTTCCTGTGGATCTCTGCTTTTTGTTCTGTTCCATTTGAGTTTGGGTCAAGGGAATACCATTTTTTGGTTACCTAGTTGCTTAGTCATGTCTGACACTTTACAGCCTCATGGACTGTATAGCCTGCCAGGCTCCTCTGTCCATGGAATTTTCCAGGCAAGAATACTGGAGTAGGGTGCCATTTCCTCCTCCAGGGAACCCTTGCAACCCTGGGATTGAACCTGGGTCTCTTGCATCTCCTGCATTGGCAGGTGGGCTCTTTACCACTAGTGCCACCTGGGAAGCCTTCACCATTTGGGGAAGATGCTAGAATAACCCTAGTCAAAGTCCTAAGGCCCCTCTTTGTGTTTCTGCCCTCTCTTCAACAGAGCTCTTGAACTCAGATGAAGAGAAGGGAAGGGAAGGGGTCTCTTGCCCGTTGCTCCTGAGAAACGTCTGCTCGTGGAAAACAAATGGGACAGGCTGGCGTCTGGAGCCAAGAGGGTAGCCCAGGTTTGCACTGCAACCTGGAGGAGTTTGTCTTTATTAAGCAGATGTATAGAGGCCCGGCTCGTTCCCAAACATCTCCACGGTCATCTGCTCCCCATTTCTTTTATTGATCTGCCTGTCTAAATGAGTACTTCTAAACTCGGTGGGAGTTTTCCAATTAGATAAAAGGCAATTCATGTCGCCTGCTGCCTCCACGCTGCACTAACAGCCCCAAACCAAGAGAGCATATTCAAGGCTTCTTGGCAGAACAACCTGCTTTAATCAAGGCGGCCCCCTCCTGGGCACCCTCGCCTGCAGGACATTTCTCTTCCCATGCAGAGGCTTTTCTTTATTGGAGGTGGAGGAAAATGGACTCCTTCTCCAGGAGTAGGGTTTCCAGGTGAGCTGTGTAGTTACTGGAGAAGAGGCGGCACTCGCTCCCTGGGCTGGCGCTGTCGAAAAGGCCGTCTGGCAATTATTTTTAGGTCAAGCAGTGACTCAAGGGTTTCGTGATCTCTGAGACTCCTGCTGGGAGCTCTGGCCTTGGGCCTCCCCAGCATCCTGCCTGTCCCCAGATAGGTCTTGGGGAGCCCAGTGTTCTCTGGGCTCTTCCCCATGACAGGAGGGTTGAAGACAGGATGGGGGATGGGAGGGTGCCCCAGAGGTGGGCCCTCCCATCCCGGATGTGTATCGCTTGTCCACGGGTGAATACGGGTGGCCCGGAGTCTGGAACTCCGCAGGGGCCTCCCGTGGCCTCTGGTAGCCGGCCCAACCCTTCCACCTGAGTTCAAGGTCCTTTTGGCAAGGCAACCTCATTTCTCCTGCCTCTTCATCCTTTTCATTCTGGCCTGGTTCATCTTCCACATGGCCAGGTGACCATATTTTCTGGGTTTTGGTCATCCTTTTCTTCTGACTAAAAAAGCTGTTCTCAGCTGAGAATGGGTATCCTTTCTCAGCCAGCATCTTTCTCCTTCATCCAGACTCCTCTCACACTGTTGGTATTGCTTGCTTGCTGTTTCATCACTAATTAGAGTGACTGTCCTTTATTGGGTACACTCCCTGTGCCCTGGGCAGGGTGGTTTCCATGCAATTAACAAAGTCAAACCCTCACAGTGTGACCCTGAAAGAGGTGCTATTACTACCCCCCATTTTACCCATAAGGAAACTGAGGCTCAGCACCTTGCTCAAGGCGTGGAAACATCTGGATCCACACCCGTGTGATGTCAAAACTCTCAGGTTTTTACATGCACAGTCAAGGACGAATAATAATCACAATGGTGATGAAAGTAAGTTATTTGTTTTAGAAGCCACATGGCACGGTCCTGTTTGCATGACAAGTCAGACATGATTTAACGACTAAATAACAACAGCAATGGTTTAGTCACAGTGATCTTTGACTCTGGGATAGGCTCATTTCCCAGATAGAATGACTCAGGTCCCAGTCTCTTCTGTCTCTAAAGCATCTGTGCTCTTGTGGGAGCCCAGGAAGCTTTCCTAGAGCTACTGAGGATGCAGGTCTCTGTGTTAGGGCCTGGGGACCCTATTTGGTGGGGAGCAGAGAAGGTCTAGTTGGGCTGTGATTGGCAGAGGATTTGTACCTCTGTTATGGCTTCTCAAGGGAAAACCTTGGGCCCTTAGACTTTCTTAAAGCTTTCTTAAAGAAAAGCTTAAAGCTCTTTCAAGGAACTGGGACCAAATACTGCCCTCACAAGTGGTCATCTCTGGACTTCCATGATAGCTCAGTGGTTAAGAATCTGCCTGCCAGTGCATAGGACATGGGTTTCATCCCTAGTCCATGAAGATCTCACATGCCACCGAGCAACTAAGCCTGTGTGCCACAACTATTGAGCCTGTGCTCTGCAACAAGAGAATCCACTGCAGTGAGAAGCCTGTGCCTGCAGTGAAGAGTAGCCCTCACTAACTGCAACTACAGAGAGCCTGAGCAATATTAATGAAGACCCAGTGCAGCCAAAAATAAATAAAATTATTTCCAAAAAATGGTCATCTCTGCCAAACTTAAACCAGTGTTTCAGGAAAGAGCCCAGACTGCTGAATTCAGTTCTCCCCTACCTTCTAGATAAGTCTCTCCTCCTATTTATATTTCTCCCAAAGACAGGAGATGTCTTTGTTCACTCTATTTTTTCAAGAATAGTTCACACATGAGTCCACAAAACTGCCCTTTGCCATTTTTCCTAGGAGGGCAGATAGGTTTTGTGAAAATAGGTGTTTGGAATGATGCTCCAATAAAAATTAGTTATAAAGAAGATTTTTGGTGTCCCGGGCAAGTAGGTCTGACCTATCGAGTCTGGTGTGATGATTGAGTGCTTTTAAAAATAATTATTTCTTTATTTTTGGCCATGCTGGGTCTTCGTTGCTGTGCAGGCTTTCTCTGGTTGCAGTGAGTGGGGGCTTTTCCGTAGTTGTGGTTCATGGGCTTCTCACGGCAGTGGCTTCTCTTGCTGCAGAGCGTGGCTCTAGGCGCGCCGGTTCAGTTAGTTGCGGCCCGTGGACTTAGCTGTCCCTTGGCATGTGGAATCTTCCCGAACCAGGGATCAAATCTGTGTCCCCTGCATTGGAAGGTGGATTCTCAACCACTGGACCACCAGGAAAGTCCAAGGTGCCTTCTTTACACTTTCACTGCAAGAAGATGGTCTTGGCTGGCTCGGTGGGACTTTGAAGGTAGGGGAGGTGGCTCGGCTCTTCTGTAGCTCCCACGGTCCGGAGCTGGGCTGGTCTTGCAGATGTCCAGTAGCCACTGTCCGCGTCTGTGCATCGTGAACTCAGGACCAAGCTAATGGCTAAGGAAAGGGATGTGGCAGGGGGTCACTGACAGTGAGATGATGGCTTTGCCTGGAGCCCCCCTCCCTCACCTGCATTCCTGCTCCCTGCTCTGCGTTTGCATAATCTGAGCCACCTGTGCTGTCTGGATCCCTAGAGGAGTCTCTGTTAGCTCTCTCCTCCTGTCTCCCCCTTCTCCCCCTCGCAGCGCAAGCTCAGAGGACAGGCACAGCTTGGCCCCCACTCGCCTGTGTGGCTTGCGTGGACAACGCTAGGTCCTTCTCTGACCCATGATAACCACACTGTCAGCAGGAGGGAGACGGGATGCCGAGGAGTAGACATCTTGTGAATACTGAGTTTCTGGGCCCTGACTTCTCAGCGGTGGCATCTCCTCTCGCATCAAGCCTTGTCACAGCATCATTTCAGCTGCGCCTGGGGAGGCAGAGCCGGAGAGTGATGGAGCCACATTGTTCAGAAGCCTGAGGCAGCTGCTGCTCTGAATCTCCATGTAACCACTGTGGAAGGCTCTGGAAAGAGGCACTTCACCTTCCCTTACTTGAGAAGAGAGAAGAGCCAGGGACGAGTGTTGGAGTTAGAGCCCATTCTGGCTGGAGGGGTTCACCTTTGCTCTCTGGCAGAAAAGGAAGTGTTTGAAAATTCAATAAAGCTGCCTTTCATTATCCAACCCCAGCAGGACTTTATGATAATTTTTAGAACTTCTTCATTCAAAACTCTGGGTGCTTTGAAGGTTAATCACTTGTGTTTATCGAAACTTCCCTTCAAGGAACTTAGAGAGCTTTGTAGACATTATCTAATTCAGCAGCACTGCAGGACCAGGAAACGGGGAACAGGGAGAGGATGAACAGACGAGATTATTCCAATTTAGGAGAACTGATAATATTAATAGTTCCCACAGGGAGTTTAAGTGAGTTTTTGAAAATCACCAAATAAGTTGTGAGCCTTCCAGGAGAGGACCTCTTCACACCCCAGCCTGAGGTCAGCCTCTGGCTTGACCACTGTGAGCTGGCAGTACTGACTTCTCCGTCTCAGTTTCCTCACCTGTAAAATGGGACAGTAAGCCATACCTCTTGGTGCCGTGTGGCACTGAGTGTCACAGGAGGGTGACGGCACCAGCACCGTGATTGGTGCATCACCAGTGCCCCCTGAATATCACCTCCCCTCTCATTTTTTTTGGTCACACGGCTTGTGGCATCTTAAGGTCAGTCCCCTGACTAAGGATTGAGCCCATGACCCCGGCAGTGAAATCTCAGAGTCCTAACCACTGGACTGCCAGGGAAATCCCCTCTCCCATCTTCTGAAGGAGCAAAAGAATATCTCCCTGGTGGACTGGAGGGTCCACTGCGTGTCTCATCTGAGCAAGAGGAAGGGGAGAGGGAGGCAGGGGGCTGTCTGGGGATGAGGGACAGGTGGTGTCTCTCTTCTCTGAAGCTCTGACCTCTGAAAGGTACAGCCTAGATTTATGAGCAGACTGACACTCTGTTCCCAAAATCTGGAACAAGAGGAATGCATATCCTTGAGTGAATGTGAAATGGAGATTTGAAGCAATTTTATAGTTAATTAGGGGTAAAAAAAAAAGTGCCTCTAGTGAAATTGTCTTTTGGGGGTTGAGTCATTTGTGGAGGTTTACACGCATCAGCAAGTGACTCCAAATTTCCCTCTGGCTCTTGCTGGAGAGGAAGCTTCTATGAGAGGGCACATGGCCTGTGTCTGCTTTCGACTCCAAGATGGCAGGACATTTCCACCTGCAGAGCAGGACATGGCCTGAGAGATTTCTCTCCCCAGACCCCAACCCACCTGCACTTGTCTTTAGAAGCAATGTCCTTTTTAGGTCTTAAAATTGTATGGAGAAGAGAAACGGAAAGATTCGTACAAGTGGGAGCTCCTTAGGAACTTCCTGGGTGTCCTGGTGACGGTTACATGGAGGGCAGGGCGTGTGCTGTCCCAGGTTTACTACTACACATTCTGAGCAGGAACTGGGGAAGAAAGAAAAGGATTCATCTCTTGCTTCCTCTGTCTGTCTCCTACCAGCTTCAGGTCCTGTCCAACCACGGGGATCCATGGGATGACTGTGAGAGGCCAGAGGCTTTTGACTTGCAGTCAGAGGTCTAGGTCCCTCTGGTTCCCCTTCCTGAGTCTATCTCTTTTTGGCAGTGCTAGCCTTGGAAGGCTTTGTTAGATATCTTGTCATCAGTGGTGTTACTTGAATTCATCTTCTCTTGTCCTGCATCTCAGAGCAAGTGAATTTTGGACTTACACAATTTGCATATGTCAACCAGTGTAAAGAGAAAGGCAGACAGTGCCAAGGAAAAGGAGATGGTGGACCACCACCAGATGAAGAAATGGCAACTAGGAAGTGGCTCTCATGGTGCTTAATCTTGGGGCCAACTCATCTAAAAAGAGCACAGAATATTTTCCCTCAATTCCAGTGGGTTCCACTATCAGCAGCAAGACCATGTCACTGATGTGTGTGCACATGTGCTCAGCTGCTAAGTCGTGTCTGACTCTTTGGGACCCCATGGACTGTAGTCCTCCAGGCTCCCGTCCTTGGGATTTTCCAGGCAAGAATACTGGAGTGGGTAGCCACTCCCTTCTCCAGGGGAATCTTCCCAACCCAGGGATCGAACCTGCGTCTCCTGCCTTGGCAGATGAATTCTTTACTGCTAAGCCACTGGGAAGCCCACGTGTTACTGACACCACATTCTAAACCTGGTGTAGACACAGAAGAGGGTGAGCCCAACTTTGTTTACAGATAACTAGACCCTTCCTCTTCTCTGCAGATGAGAATTAATGCTCAAAGCGTAAAAGAGGAAGCAAAACGTGTCTGCATTCTCCAGCCTCATCTTGGAGCCACACGGATTGCTCTGTCACCCCTCCAGACACATTTCTTTCCTGGGTATCACCAGGAGAGAGATGAGAGCTGCCTTCCTGGGTTCTGAGCTGAGGCCTCGAAGCCAGGCTGAAAGCTGTCCTGGGACACTCACCTTTGAATGTCTCAGTTCCAGGGGTTTTAAATCTCAGCCATAAATGTTTCAGAAGTGCGCTTTTATTTTTGGCACTGGATGTACATCACTGGATGTCAGTGACTTAATGACAAGCTCTGTGACCTGGTATTGCTGTTGCTGTCAAACGAATAGTTCTCCATTTGCAGGTGGGCTTTGTTTTTCGCTATTTTCCGAGGCTTTCACCAGGGAATGTTTCATGGACTGGCTTAACGCACAGGTTCTCAGGACCCACCAAGCAAGTAGGTGGGAGACCCAGGTTTGTTGTTATTTAGTCTCTCCGCTGCGTCCCACTCTTTGTGACCCCATGGATTGCAGCACACCAGGCTTCCCTGTCCATCACCAACTCCCAGAGCTTGCTCAAACTCGGGTGCATCAAGTCGGTGATGCCATCCAACCATCTCATCCTCTGCCATCCCCTTCTCCTCCTGGCTTCAGTCTTTCCCAGGTCTTTTTCAGTGAGTCAGTTCTTTGCATCAGGTGGCCAAAGTATTGGGGCTTCATCTTCAGCATCAGTCCTCCCAGTGAATGTTCAGGTTACCATCCAACAGAGATGCCCTCCCCAGCTAGGGGTTGAGAGGAGGCTGAGTGAAGAGCAGGACCTGACTCCTCATCTAATGGGCAGTAGGTTAGACTAAACATACAGCGAGTTGCAGTACCTGTGAAAAGGGGGGAGAAAACCCCAGGAAGTTCCAGGCCAGTTCTGAGAATGCGCTGGCAACGCTGCTGGCCCATGAGCGTGGCCAGGTTTAGTTGCCTGGTCTCAGGTCCACTGTCTGATTGGTCAGGGAGAATCACCCCATATCTGTTTGCAAGGTGCTTTCCTAGACCCTGGACTCTGTGTGAGGACCTGTGTGTCCTCTGGGTGAGTCCCTGGCTTGGTGGCCACTGACTTGTCCTGAGGGAGAGAGATTTACAAGGCAAGACACCTGTGAGGACTCCTCTCTTCCCACAAGTTCTTTTTTATTAGTTTAGAAAAATATTTATTTATTTGGCTGCTCCAGGTTTTAGTTGCAGCATATGGGATCTAGTTCCCTGACCAGGGATGGAACCCAGACCCCCTGAATTGGGAGCTTGGAGTCTTAACACCTGGACCACCAGGGAAGTCCCCTTCCCACTATTTCCTGATTGCTTTCAAAAGAATTAGACGTGGTTTCCCAAAGAAGTTACTATACTTTCACTTATTTATCAAACACCTTTTGAAAGCCAGGTATGGGACAAAGTATTGGGAATGGAGTGATAAGCAGGTGCTCAGTGAAAGAGGCAGAGCATCTATATTTGCTTCCCACCTGAGAAGGGCAGTTGCTAGGATGGAAGCTGGTACATACAAAGGGAAGAGTTTTATGCAGACTCTCTCTGTGTGTGTCTGTGTGCTTTCCAGGGAAGTTTTCCACTGAGAGGTAATGAGTCTCAAAGGGTAAGAGGGAGTTAAAGGAAGGGAGGACCTGGACACAACCTAAATGTCCACTGACAGATGAATGGATGAAGATGTGGTTCAGATATACAACGGAATACTACTCAGCCATAAAAAAGAATGAAATTGGATCATTTGTAGAGAGGTGGCTGGACCTCTAGACTGTCATACAGAGTGAAGTAAGTCAGAAAGAGAAAAACAAATACCATGTATTAATGTGTGTATGTGGCATCTAAAAACGTGGTACAGGTGAACCTATCTGCACAGCAGGAATAGAGACAGAAGTAGGGAACGAACGTGTAGACCCTGGGGTGGGGGATAAATTGAGAGAGAGTACTGACATCTACACACTAGCAAGAGTGGAACAGCTAGCTAGTGTGAAGCTGCTGTGTGTAGCACAGGGAGCTCATCTCGGTGCTTTGTGACGCCCTAGAGGAGTGGGATGGGGGTGGTGGGACGGAGTTCCAAGAGGGAGAGGATATATGTATACATATGGCTGATTCACATTGTTGTATGGCAGAAAGTAAGACAGTATTGTAAAAGCATTTATACTCTGATTTTTGAAAAAAGGAGGGTGGGAAGCTAGAGGTAGGGATGGTACTGTATTTGTTGTTGTTGTTCAGTCACTAAGTTGTGCCTGACTCTTTGCCACCCTGTGGACTGCAGCATGCCAGGCTTCCCTGTCCTTCACTATCTCCCTGAGTTTGCTTAAACTCATGCCCTTTGAGTCAACTCCTCGCATCAGGTGGTCAGAATATTGGAGCTTCAGCTTCAGCATCAGTCCTTCCAATGAATGTTCAGGTTGATTTCCTTTAGGATTGGCTGACTTGACCTCCTTGCTGTCCAAGGGACTCTCAACGGTCTTCTCCAGCACCACAGTTCGAAAGCATTATTCTTCAGTGCTCAGCCTTCTTTATGGGCCAACTCTCTCATCTGTACATGACTACTGGAAAAACCATAGCTTTGGCTATATAGACCTTTGTCGGCAAAGTGACGTCTCTGCTTTTTGATATGTTCTCTAGGTTTGTCATAGCATTTCTTCCAAGGAGCAAGTGTCTTTTAATTTCGTGACTGCAGTCACCATCCTCAGTGATTTTGGAGCCCAAGAAAATAAAGTCTGTCACTGTTTCTATTGTTTCCCCATCTATTTTACAAAGAGTCAAAGCAAATAGAATAAAGACATAGGCCTATTATCCAAGTGAGCAACGCCTTGAGCCTTGGGAGGTATCCTGGACCTTTCCAAGAAAGCAGCAGCAGGACCCTGTTCTCACAAATGACAGGGTATGGGGAAGCTTTGCTTGGCTTGCTCCAAGGAACGGTTGAGTCCACAGTAGAGATGCCAAGTTGAGCAAATAAAAATACAGGATGCCCAATTAAATTTGAATTTCAGATGAACAGCAAATAATTTTTTTTTTTAGGATAAGCATGTCCTAGGCAGTATTCGAGATTTGCTTACCCTAGAAAATGACTCATTGTTTATCTGAAATTCAAATTTAACTGGATACCCTGAGTTTTATCTGGCAACCCGGTCTTCAGGCATCTGAGGATTGAAGATATGGAGGAGGCCCTGAGGGTTTGGATGTCCCAGGGGCAGCCACCTTGGCAGGAAGGTGGCCAGAGGTTTTCTGGGTTGTCATTCCCAATCCTGAAGACAGATTTGCAATTTTTATCATTATAGTGCAAATGAAAGCATGTCATGTTACATAATTTATAGGGCTAATTTATTCATACATTCACTTTTAATTCAGTCACAAATATTTAATAGGCTCTAGGCTCTGTGCCAGGCACAGTATACACGGTGTGAGCAAAACACAGACTTGGGCCGGTCTTTGAGGCGTTTTCACATACTTTTGACAAATCTATCACATTTCAAGCAGTTGCCATATTTTCCCTGCCGGAACCAAGGAAGACACTTCCTCTCCTGATCTCCCCCGTCCCCTCCCCCCAACCCCTGTGTTGACCCCACATTGACCCCACGCTCTTTCCCACTCTCCTGTTCCAGCTGCAGTCCTGGTTTGAGTGAGTTAAATGCGGTGACCTCATGGCTAAGTTTGCATCAGAACCACCTGTAGGGTTTGTTCCACCCTGGCTCCTGGGGTCTTTCCCCAGTGTTTGATTCCATAGGTTTGGTGTGAGAACCAAGAATTTGTTTTTCTAGCATTTTTTTAAGTTTTTTGTTGTTGTTGTTGTTGCAGATCATTTTTTTAAACTCTTTATTGAATTTGTTACAATATTGTTTCTGTTGTTTGCATTTTGGTTTTTTGGGTCACCAGGCATTGGAGAGGGCAGTGGCACCCCACTCCAGTACTCTTGCCTGGAGGATCCTATGGATGGAGGAGACTGGTGGGCTGCAGTCCATGGGGTTGCTGAGGGTCGGACGCGACTGAGTGGCTTCACTTTCACTTTTCACTTTCATGCATTGGAGATGGAAATGGCAACCCACCCCAGTGTTCTTGCCTGGAGAATCCCAGGGATGACGGAGCCTGGTGGGCTGCTGTCTATGGGGTTGCACAGAGTCGGACACGACTGAAGCGACTTAGCAGCAGCAGGCATGTGGGATCTTAGTTCCCTGACTAGGGATCAAACCTGCATCCCCTGCATTGGAAGGTGAAGTCTTAACCACTGGACCTCCAGGGAAGTCCCTCTAACGTCTTTTTAGGTGAGGACACTGGGGAGGACAGTGGTCTTCTGTGATGGATTCCTGCAAGGACCTGGGAGAGGAATTAGCCCTGCTGCCCCAAGGCCATCTCCTCTCTGCCATCTCCCACACATCAGCTTCATGCTGATCACTCTGGATTCCCAAGAGCTGAGGGAGAAACAGGCTAATCTGATATTTGGCAGATCACAGGGGCCACTGTTTTGGGGATGAGGATTTCTGGCTAACTAGTTCCTGGTGACTGAGTGGTAAAGAACCTGCTTGTCAATGTAGGTGATGCAGGTTCGATTGCTGGGTCAGGAAGATCCCCTGGAGTAGGAAGGGGCAACCCACTCCAGTATTCTTGCCTGGGAAATGCCATGGACAGAGGAACCTTGGAGACCATAGTCCATGGGCTCACAAAGAGTCAGACACAACTTAGCAACTGATACAACAGTGATAACCATTAGAAAGTGAGTTTTTCTGGGATAGATTTCTAAAAATAGTATAAACAAATATTAAAATTATATATGTAATAAAAATTGAATGTAGAAAATCTAGAACAATCCAAAGAGAGAGTTAAACTAAGAAGATTAAAAAATTATTCACAGTCCTATTAGTATGGAGGTGAAAGTGTCAGTTGCCCAGTTGTGTCCAACTCTTTGTGATCCTGTGGACTACAGCCCTGGAGTGGGTTGCCATGCCCTTCTCCTGGGGATCTTCCCAACCCAGGGATTGACTCTGGATCTTCTGCATTGCAGGCAGATTCTTTACCATCTGAGCCGCCAGGGAAGCCCTTTCATTGGTATGCATGTTGTGGCTAGGTCGCTTTAGTCGTGTCTGACTCTTTGCAACCCTATGAACTGTAGCCTGCCAGGCTCCTCTGTCCATGAGATTCTCCAGGGAAGAATGTTGGAGTGGGTTACCATGCCCTCCCCCAGGGAATCTTCCTGACCCAGGGATTGAAGCTGCATCTCTTATGTGTCCTGCATTGGCAGGCAGGTTCTTTACCACTAGCGCCACTTGGGAAGCCCCTCTCCATTGGTACAGTCCCTCTAAATATTTTATCTGTATTAAGACCATCCCCAACAAAAAGAAATGCAAAAAGGCAAAATGGTTGTCTGAGGAGGCCTTACAAATAGCTGAGAAAAGAAGAGAAGCTAAAGGCAAAGGAGAAAAGGAAATATACCCATTTGAATTCAGGATTCCAAAGAATAGCAAGGAGAGATAAGAAAGCCTTCCTCAGTGATCAATTGAAAGAAATAGAGGAAAACAATAGAATGGGAAAGACTAGAGATCTCTTCAAGAAAATCAGAGATACCAAGGAAACATTTCATGTAAAGATGGGCACAATAAAGGACAGAAACAGAAGATACTAAGAAGAGGTGGCAAGAATACACAGAACTATACAAAAAAGATCTTCATGACCCAGATAACCACGATGGTGTGATCATGCACCTAGAGACAGACATCCTGAAATGAAAAATCAAGTGGGGCTTAGGAAGCATCACAATGAACAAAGTTAGTGGAGGTGGTGGAATTCCAGAAGAGCTATTTCAAATCCTAAAAGATGATACTGTGAAAGTGCTGCACTCAATGTGTCAGTGAATTTGGAAGACTCAGCAGTGGCCACAGGACTGGAAAAGGTCAGTTTTCATTCCAAGTCCTAAGAAAGGCAATGCCAAAGAATGTTCAAACTATCACACAATTGTACTGATCTCACACGCTAGCAAAGTAATGCTCAAAATTCTCCAAGTCAGGCTTCAACATTACATGAACCGTGAACTTCCAGATGTTCAAGCTGGATTTAGAAAAGGCAGAGAAACCAGAGATCAAATTGCCAACATCCGTTGGATCATCAAAAAAGCAAGAGAGTTCCAGAAAAACATCTATTTCTGCTTTATTGACTATGCCAAAGCCTTTGACTGTGTGGATCACAATAAACTGTGGAAAATTCTAAAAGAGATGGGAATACCAGACCACCAGACCTGCCTCCTGAGAAATCTGTATTCAGGTCAAGAAGCAACAGTTAGAACTGAACATGGAACACCAGACTGGTTCCAAATTGGGAAAAGAGTACGTCAAAGCTGTATATTGGCACCCTGTTTATTTAACTTATATGCAGAGTACATCATGAGAAACTCTGGGCTGGAGGAAGCACAAGCTGGAATCAAGATTGCTGGGAGAAATATCAATAACCTCAGATATGCAGATGACACTACGCTTATGGCAGAAAGCAAAGAGGAACTAAAGAGCCTCTTGATGAAAGTGAAATAGGATAGTGAAAAAGTTGGCTTAAAACTCAACATTCAGAAAACTAAGATCATGGCATCCTGTCCCATCACTTCATTGCAAATAGATGGGGAAAGAATGGAAACAATGACAGACTTTATTTTGGGGGGGCTCCAAATCACTGAAGATGGTGACTGCAGCCATGAAATTGAAAGATGCTTACTCCTTAGAAGAAAAGCTATGACAAACCTAGGCAGCATATTAAAAGGCAGAGACATTACTTTGCCAGTAAAGGTCCATCTAGTCAAAGCTATGGTTTTTCCAGTAGTCATGTATGGATGTGAGAGGTGGACTATAAGGAAAGCTGAACACCAAAGAATTGATGCTTTGAACCGTGGTGTTGGAGAAGACTCTCGAGAGTCCCTTGGACTGCAAGGACAGCCAACAAGTCCATCCCAAAGGGAATCAGTCCTGAATATTAATTGAAAGGACTGATGCTGAAGCTGAAACTCCAATACTTTGGCCACCTGATGTGAAGAACTGACTCATTTGAAAAGACCCTGATGCTGGGAAAGATTGAAGGTGGGAGGAGAAGGGGACGACAGAGGATGAGATGGTTGGATGGCATCACCGACTCAAAGGACATGAGTTTGACCAAGCTCTGGGAGTTGGTGAAGGACAGGGAAGCCTGGAGTTCTGCAGTCCATGGGGTTGCAAAGAGTCAGACATGACTGAGTGACTGAACTGATGCATAAATATATTTATATATTTCATTCATTTATTCATTCATTCATTCACTTGATCAACATATACTGAGTTCCTTCTTTGTATCAGACACTGTATTAGGAACTGGAGTTTTAGTAATGGTAGGGGGGACCCGGAAAGATTCCCTCCTTCCAGAAGCCTACATTCTATTGGAAGAAACAGACCATATGTAAGAATTTAAGTTAAATATTTTAGGTAGTGACAAATACTAAAGGATAAAAAAGTTAAATCAGGGAGTGTTTGGGACTTCCAGATGCAAACTATTATATACAGAATAAATATTAAACAACAGGATCCCACTGTACAGCTCAGGGAATGATATTCAATATCCTATAATAAACCATAATGGAAAAGAATGCTAAACAGAATATATATATTTGTATAAAATCACTTTGCTTTATGGCACAAACTAACAAAACATTATAAATCGACTATATTTCAATAAAATAAATTTTAAAAGAGTTAAATTGGGAAAGAGGAGTATGAAATGAGGGAGTGGGAGGGTTTGAGGTGATGAGGGAAATTGTCACTGAGAAGGTGATTTTTAAGCTGAGATGGGATGGAAGTAAAGGGGTAGGTGGGGACCAGGCCTCCCTGAGTGTCGAGGGCAGTGTGGCTGTCATGGCAGCGGTAAGGGAGGGGCTTGAGGGTAAGACCCCAGGTTACTCAGGGCATTATGGTTTCTAAGGACCTTGGGTTCCCTCTGCATGAGATGGGGCCATTGGAACAGAGGAGGGATACTGTTCCTCCTCCTAAGCAGGACCCCTTGGGCAGATTTGGGGGGACCAAGTTTAACTCAAGGAGACCACTTGGGAAGTCACTGCAGTATTCCAGGCAAGAATATTGTGGTTTTCTTACATCCTGTTTTGAAATAACTTCACAGGTCATTTAAGTATCAGTTGAATAATCCATCAACAGATTAAAATTTCAGAATGTTATATTTGAAAGAAAATTCATAGGTCATTGACTCAAACCATTTCATTTCATAGATCCCCAAGCTGAGCTGTATCATTCATTCACTTATTCAACGATTGTTGAGTGCCTTCTATAGGTCATGTACTATTAACTGACAGGTATGACGGCACCTGGGCATAGCAGTGAACGAAACAGAAACAATCTATGCTTTTTTAGCACTCC
This sequence comes from Bos javanicus, assembly GCF_032452875.1. Lineage (NCBI taxonomy): Eukaryota > Metazoa > Chordata > Mammalia > Artiodactyla > Bovidae > Bos > Bos javanicus. The sequence goes on from NC_083889.1 coordinate 8,354,387, forward strand.
CATTCTAGTTGAGGGATGCAAACAATAAACAAAAAAAGAAAAAGGGGAAAAAAAAAAAGAAAACTATGGTTTGGATCAGGATGGTGGTTCTCGAAGAATGAGAAGTAGTCCAGTTCTGCCTTCTATTTTGAGGTAGATCCAAGAGGATTTGCTGATGGACTGGAGATGGAGTGAGGGAGAGATCAAATTCGAGCCCCTGGGTGAGTCGAATCAAGCATTCACAGAGAAGGGAAGACGCAGAAGGAGCAGGTTTGGGATCAGGTGCTGGGTGTGGGGCAAATTCAGTTTCAGTTACCTGGAGATGTTGGGTGGGTCATAGGGTTTCTGAGTCTGCAGTTATGGGGAGAGATATGGGGAGAGATAGGAACCCGAGGTTGTCAGCATGCAGGTGGTATTCCAGGTCTGTTGGTGCCTCTGACCCCCTTGACTGGGGATCCCAGAGCCCCAGAACCAAATCTTCAGCCGCTGTGAACTTCGGCTGCTAATGGCCCACAGGTGCCCCTGCTCTTAGAGAGTTGTCCTCTGCCGCTGGGGCCACCTCCCCTGGTAGACATGAGAACCCACTCATCCCTGCGCCACTGGAGAACAGTCTCCGGTGAATGACTGACCATCTGTGATGTAATTCCTGCTCCAGAGATTTCTGTGGGATAAGGCTAGCACTTGTGTCAAGCTGAGACCACAGACATCCTTCCTGCCTTCCCGTGACCTCTCTGTTCTCCTCGCTCCCCGAGAGTTCCTTCCAAGAGTACCCTCTCAATAAACCCACACCACCCCACATCTCCCTCCCAGGCTCCTCTGGGGCACCCATCTAATGAGAGAGTTCCTTTTAGGTTCTGATGCACGGAGGTGAGTGTGCAACCTGCCTTTGCGCACCATCCTTCGGGAAGTGTCTGGGCTTCTCAAGTTGTGTATTATTTGATTGCATGATGAGTCAGGTGGGATTTGAGATGCCACCAGCCTCCCAGCACCCTGTCGTTAGCAATGCAGGGCTTGTCGTGGGTACAGGCGGGAGGGCGGGCTTGTCCTGGGGGGAGGCGAGTCATTATCTCTGCCTGGGTGCATTCTAATCATATTTCCTTCCTTCAAACCGAGCGGTACTTTCCATCTTCCTGCAGTCTCTGCTTTCCTTCTGCTCCGATCAGAAACAGATCAGTGTGATCAAGCCTGGCAGTAGATCATTTAGAGATTTTCATCTTTATTAGTAGCCGCGAGCTGGCAGCAGCTTTCGTGTGTGTGTGTGAATACACGTGTGCCTTTTGCTTTTAAATAGTAGATGGCACTGCCTCTCATTTTGAAATGTTGTCTGTTTTTGTGCTTTCATGTTCAGGATGTATTGAGGTCACAGAGAAGGACAAATCCACATAGAACACAGTTCATAACAGTGAATCTGCCCAGCATAGTGATTCAGGTGTCTGGCTAGTCTTTTATAGTTTTCCTTTATTAATTTATATTTTATTTATTTTTATTCAGCTTATTTAAGCTAAAAAGGGAAAAAAAAGATCAGTCCACCCATTTCTTATTCCTTACCGCCTCTGGCAACCAATGTTCTCTGTACCTATGAACTTTCTTTTTTTTCATTTTTAAGATTCTATGTATGAGAGATCGTACAGTATTTGTCTCTCTGTCTGACTTATTTCACTTAGCACAATGCCCTTGAGGTCCATCCATGCTGTTGCAAGTGGCAAGGTTTCGTTCTTTTTTATGACTGAATAAGGTGGCTCAGATGGTATAAGGAATCTGCCTGCAGTGAGGGAGACCCAGCTTTGATCCCTGGTTTGGGAAGATCCCCTGGAGAAGGGAATGGCTACCCACTCCAGTATTGTTGCCTGGAGAATCCCACGGGCAAAAGCGCCTGGTGGGCCAGAGTTCATGGGGTCACAAAGAGGTGGACACGCCTGATCGACTAAAACAATACACAATTGTATGTACACACACACACACACACAAAGCAGTTTCTCTATCCATTCATCCATTGATGGAAACTCAGATTGTTTCTGTAACTTGGCTGTCGTAAACAGCGCTGCAATGAGTACGGCGGTGCCTTCGACTCAGTGCTTGAAGTTTCTTTGGAAAAATACCCAGCAGTGGAGTTGCTGGATCACATGGTAGTCCCACTTGTAGTGTTTTGAGGAATCACCATGCTGTTTTCCATAGTGAGGTGATATCTCTTTATGGTTTTGATTTCCCTTTCCCTGATGATTAATGACGCAGATCATCTTTTTATGTACCTCTTTGCCATCTGTATATGTTCTTAGAAAAATGTCTGTTTAGATTTTCTTCTCGCTTAAAAATTGGTTTGCTTTTTTTTTTTTTTGCTATTGAGTTGAGTTGTATGGGATCATTATATATTTTGGATACTAACCCCTTATTATATATGATTTGCAAATATTTTCTTCCATTGTGTAAGTTGCCTTTTCGTCTTGTTGACGGTTTCCTTTGCTGGGCAGAAGCTTTTGAGTTTAATGTAGTCCCTCTTGTTTATTGTTGCTCTTCTAGCCTTTTGCTTTTGATGTCAGATTTAAAAAATTACCAAGACTTTATTGCTTATGTTTTCTTCTAGGTTTTATGGTTTCCAGTCTTATGTCCAAGGTTTTAATTCATTTGTATTTAATTTTTGTGTATTCTGTGAGATAGTGGTCCAGTTGCAGTCTTTTGAAGGTGGCTGCCCAGTTTTTCTCACACCATTTGTTAAAGAGACTTCTAAATTGAAGTGTTACAGACATACACTAAAGCAGATGCACTATGTAGATAACTAATTATAAAGCTGAACGCAGTTTTACATATGTGAATGTCCAGGTACCCACTGCTTAGACCGAGATAGGAAGCCCTTTCGGCATCCTAGACTGTTTCTCTTGTACTTCTTCCCAGTCAATCCTTGCCCTCACCCTAAGTAGCCACTCTTTTGATTTCTGTCACCAGAGATTCATTCTTCTGTTTTTGAACCTCAGAGGTTAAAGCATCTGCCTGCAATGCAGGAGACCTGGGTTCAATCCCTGGGTAGGGAAGATCCCCTGGAGAAGGAAATGGCAACCCACTCCAGTATTCTTGCCTGGAGAATCCCATGGAAGGAGGAGCCTGGTGGGCTACAGTCCTTGGGGTCGCAAAGAGTCGGACACGACTGAGAGACTTCACTTTCACTTATACATAAAATCATGCAACCCATAGCCTTTTATACCTGGCTTCTCTGATGCATTATTTTGTTGGTAAAACTCATGCATCTATGGTATGTTGCAGTTGTTTGTTTTGTTAAAATTTCCATGTAGTATTTCATGGTATGAATGTACCATTCCACTGTTATTAGACTGGTTCCAGTTTTGGCCACCTTAACATTTCCAAAACTATCTTAGTGTCTATAAACTGATTTAATATCCCTCTCTCCCACAAGGAGCCTGCATAGTAGACTAGATGGGAATTTACAGTCTTATCTTTATCTTCATTTTATGGATGAGAAAACTTCATGGGGAATTTCAAGAACTCATCTAAGGGCACACAGCCCTGTAGGGACAGACCCAGGACCTAAATTAAGGTTTCTTGACTGCCGGTCCAGTGATCTTTTTCCAGATCCCTGCTAGCAATGCCCCTGAAACTCTTGGCATCCAGAGAGCTAAGTGAAGGGACCTCTTAACTCCTGGGGATGATGATAACAACTGCCTTCCTGCTTGCTGAGATCCTGCTGAGGCCCCTCATTTAGCTGGATCCCCTTTCCTGTTTGAATGAGTGCCATTTTCCCAAAAGCCCTCCAGCCTAGAGAGATGCACTCGACACTCAGGTAGCAACAACAATTAAGTCTCTGTCAAAAGGAAGCTGCTGAAACCTCCGCTTGACAGTGTGTGGCAACCAAGCAGTGGTAAAGCTTACGGCTGTTAGGCTCAGGCAGAGAGCAAGAACACGCCGGGTGGGTGTCACCCGTGAGAGCACCTGGACGTGGATGCCCTCAGGGCCGCGCTCTGGCTCCAGGGGGCTGGGCAACCGTGACAGGACGCAACCTCGCCCTCCACCTTCCTGCCGGCTCTCTGGAACTGGCACCGGTGGGGGTGGGGGGGTGTGCTAATATTTAGGGAGAAAGAGGAAAAGAAGGGTCTCAGAGCAGACGGTGCTCTGAGCTCATTTCTGATGACTTCTGAGCTGAGTGCCCCGAGAAGGAGTCATTTTTATTCTGTCACACTGCCCCATGTCTCACAGTCATTACTGAAGCCATGCAGGATACCTGCAGGATTCAGGAGTGCCCTGAGATAGCGGGCTACTGGCTGTTGTTGCTGCTTCTGCTTTTCCCTTTTCCTCATTGTTCCTCAATTCTTTCCCCATCTCTGGGGCTTTCCTGCTTATTTTTCCTTTCTCTTATTATTCTCTTAAGAAAGCAAGGCAGCGTCTCCAGGCTGGAGTAGGGAGGATTTACAACATTTCTGGCACCAGCAAGGCTTCCCATCTTTACCATCTTTGTGTCTCCATGCATGTTAGGTCTCCTCACTCCATTTCCAGACAGACAGATGGGAGCTTGGAGTTTAAGTCAGGGTGGCGGGGGCAGTGAGTTCATCCTGGTTTTCCTGGGACATTTTGGTTTTGGCCCTTGCTGTCCTGCAACAGGACATCCTTAAGGATCCTGGGAATCCTTCTGTTGTCGTTGTTCAGTCGCTTAGTCATGTCCAACTCTTTGTGACCCCAGGGACTGTAGCACACCAGGCCTCCCTGTCCCTCACTATCTCCTGGAGTTTTCCCAAGCTCGTGTCCATTGACTCCGCGATGATATCTAACTGTCTTATCCTCTTGCCCTCTTCTCCTTTTGCCTTCAATCTTTCCTAGCATCAGGGTCTTTTCCCATGAGTCGACTCTTTGCATCAGGTGGCCAAAGTATTGGAGCTTCAGCATCAGTTCTTCCAATGAGTATTCAGGGTGGATTTCCTTTTGCTTGCAGACAAACAGGGACAGTTGGTTACCAGAAGGCTGAGTGAGTGCCTCAGCTCACAAGCCTGGGACTTTCAGGGCTGAGACTTGAATGGAAGCCTCTCTGTTTTCCATAGTGCTGTCTTCTCACCTTCCCAACACTGACTTTCCCTAACGATCGGTTCAAAACAACGTAGAAGATGCTTTGAGGGACAAGCATGCTGGAGCTTAGCAGAGGCTGGAGGTGATGGGCACAGCCTTGAGGTTTGCTTCATTCTCAGGCAGTCTCAGATGTGCACCCCCAACTCTCAGCCCGCCTGCATGATTGCCCAGACTCAGGCTAGGGAGAGAAAAAAGCCTATTTATTTAGGTCTTGCCGATGAAAAACGAGTGATGGAAGTGTGTCCAACCTCTGCTTTTACTGATTTCCCGATCAGTTTGGGAATTCCCAAGGTTTGATAAAGCTTGGTGGCTAGTGACCCTACCTGAGCGGTTGGGAAGTGGCAGAGGGAACCTTTTGGAATATGACCTGCATGTTGTTAGATTCCTAATTTTTGGCCACCTTTTTGTGGCTGTTATCTGGGTTCGATGGGCCTCCAGGCCTTTTTTTTTGCACAAATTTGCTGTGCCCAGCAAAGCTCCACCTCTGTCAGGGGCTCAGCCCTTGTCCAGTGAGTTCCAAACCCTCTGGTTCACCAGGGAAAACCAGCATCTACATGGTCCTCCAAAGGCCAGCATGTCTTAATGGAGAACTTTCTTTCCTTTGAAAGAGCTGTTCATATCCCAGAATCAAGCAGAATTTTACCTGTGGAGAACTTCCTTTCCTTTGAGCAAGCTTGTTCGTATCCCTGAATCAAGCAGAATTTTACCCATGACTTAAAACTTTCTCTATTAGGTTTTACTGTACTGTTGGTACAAAGTCATGTGGTTCACTTTCTGTTTTGCGCCAAAGCCCGCTTCTCACCTGATCCCTGTACATTAGATGGTCCACTGGGGCTTTTCTGCAACAGGGAATCCACTACCCCACCCCTGCCCCCACACATGAAGGCTGACATCTGCTTTTCTTTTCTGCCCCCGACCAAGCTTAGGTCATTCAAATAGAATTTAAGGGCACACCCTCTAGACACATTTAGGTATAGAGTGTAACATGGAATTACAGACAAGCCAGCCAAGGGTTATGTCATCTTTGTTTTGAAATTACTGGTTTGTGGAGGTGACGACATTGTCCACGGAGGGGAAAGTTGTGTGGGGAATGGGAAGAGGCTGGGAGGGGATCAGTAGATAGTCTTCTATGTGCCAGACACATACTGATGTCCTCGTGTTCAATCTTTATAACAAAACCTGTGAAATTCTAGGCTTACATGAATGGGTAGGTGACTGTCCCATGTCCCACAGAGTTATGAAATGGCAGAGCCAATAATCTTAACCAAGTCTGACTCCAAAGCCCACTTTTCCTAAAATGCTATAGGAAGAGGAATGAGGGATTTAGAAAAAATTCATTGAGGAATCCCACCATTGGAGGACATTAGGAGATATGTCTATATACTGAAATATATCCCTATGTTGTTCTTCTTTTTTCCTTAAATTTATTTTTTAAATAAGGGAAAATTGCTTTACTATGTTGGGTTGGTTTCCGCCATACAACAATGCAAATCAGCCATAATTCTACAGATAGCCCCGCCCTGTTGAACTTCCTCTCCCCGCTCCACCACCATCCCACCCCTCTAGGTCATCACGGAGCACCAGGCTGGGTTCCCTGTGTTATACGGCAACTTCCAGCAGCTATCTATTACACAGGATGGGGTGTATGTCTGCTGCTTGCTCCATCTGTCCCACCCTCTTCTCTCCCTGCTGGACCCACAAGACTTTTCTCTACAGATAAATGGATAAAGAGGATGTGGTACATGCACCCCGCGGAATATTACTCAGCCATAAAAATGAACAAATCTGAGTCAGGGGTAGTGAGGTGGATGAACCTACAGCCTGTTATATAGAGTAAAGTAAGACAGAAGGAGAAAACAAGTATCGTATATTAACTAATGCATACATATGGAATCTAGAAAAATAGTACTGATGAATCTACTTGCAGGGAAGGAATGGAGATGCAGATGTAGAAAATAGACTTGATTTTCTGTCTTTTAGAGTAGAGAATACTCCTTGAAGTACTTCTTAATATTTATTTTTAAAAACAAAAGGCTTTTAACAAAATTTGCAAATATGGACTAGACCATGAGCTGGCCTACACAAGCAAATTTTTCTTATTTATTTTTTATTGAGGTACAGTCGATTTACATTGCTAATTCCTATTTTACATCAAAATGATTTGGTTGTACACATACATGCATTCTTTTTTAAAATAGTCTTTACCAGTATGGTTTATCATAGGATTTTTTATTTTTTGGTGGTGGTGGTGGTGTAGTCATTAAGTCATGTCCAACTCTTGTAACCCCATGGACTGTAGCTGCCAGGCTCCTTTGTCCATGGGATTTTCCAGGCAAGAATACTGGAGTGGATTGCCATTTCCTTCTCCAGGGGATCTTCCCAACCCAGGAATCAAACCCAGGTCTCCTGCAGTGCAGGCAGATGCTTTACCGACTGAGCTATGAGGGAAGCAATGGAAGACAATTGCTTTACAACATCGTGTTAGTTTCTGCTGTGCAACAAATAATTTTAAACACAGGGTGGGAAGGATGGTTAATATTCCAAATCCAGGGCTAGTCAAATTTATTCTTCTGGGTAAAAAACAATATAGAACCATTTAAAAATATATTTATTTATTTTAGTTTATTTATCTGGCTGTGCCAGGTCTCAGCTGTGGCATGTGGGATCTTTAACTGTGGCATGTGAACTTTTAGTTGTGGAAGTGGGATCGAGTTCCCTGACCAGGGACTGAACCCGGGCCCCCTACTGTGCAAGTGCAGAGTCGTAGCCACTGGACTACTAGGGAAGTCCCTAGTATCACTGATGTGAGTGTGAATTCTGATGGCATCTGACAAGTTGAGTGGTCTAAGGCCAGTTCCCAAGCCTCTCTGAGGCTGTTTCATCATCTATAACATGCGACTCATAGCCCCTACTTTGCAGATTTGGCAATTTTTCAGTTGCAGAAAGTTGTCAGCAGATGCTAACTTCTTCCTTTCCCAGAATCCCTTGCTTCTTAGAAGCCAGTCTTCTGGTGCTGGTCAACATGAAGAGCTGTTTCATGGAGCACCAGTCAGGGAAGGAGATGAGCTGCCTGTGCTCCCTGAAGAGTTTCCTATGAGGGATGATTTTTGTACTCAGCTCATCCACACCCAGCCTTCTCTTCACTTTCCCTTTTCCTGGCCATCTTTTGGGTCCCTTATGCCCCCTCCATAGATGCTCAGCAAAGAGAGAAATCAATAAATCAATGCTACTGTGTCTTAGCCAGAGGGACATTTCCGTGGGCAGGGATTTGATCTGTTTGAGTATTTGTGTGTGTGTGTGTGTGTGTGTGTGTGTGTGTGCTAAGTCACTTCAGTCATGTCTGACTCTTTTCGACCCTATGGACTATAACCTGACAGGCTCCTTTATCCATGGGATTTTCCAGGCAAGAACACTGGAGTTGATTGCCATGCCCTCCTCCAGGGGATCTTCTTGACCCAGGGATTGAATCCAAGTCTCTTATGTCTCCTGCATTTACAGGTGGGTTCTTTACCACTAGTACCACCTCGGATTGTGTGGGATTTCTTTTTGGACTCTCATCTTCACTTCCATCTCGAGCTGTGTGAACTTCCCTGACTTCTGCTGGTACTCTCGTCCCGACGAAACAGGGGCTGGAACTCGCACCTCTGGTGGGATCACCCAGTCGGATGGGGGGAGGAGTCAGCACCCCAGCCATGCACACGCGTCCCCACGCAGGGCGGGGGGAATACCTGGCGTCTCTGGGTGTCTGGTCCATGCCTTCCTGGCACTCAGTTCTCAGGACAGTGCCTCCCGTAAGCTGGTGGAGCCCAGTGCAGGCTTGGACTTGGGCTGAGCGAGAGTAGTAGGGGTAGGGATTCTGCGGCGTACTCCCTCCTGCCTTGCCTGGGGGCTCCCACCCTGTGCTCTCCACCCCAACTATTTGGTGGTTTCTGAGCACTCATTCTTCACCCTGCTTGTGTTTCCTCCACTTTCTTTTTCTTTAATATTTGTTCATTTATTTGGCTGTGCTGGGTCTTCGGCACAGCACACATGATCTTTAGTTACGGCATGTGGAATCTTTTGGTTGCACCATGTGAACTCTTGGTTTGCGGCGTGTGGGATCTAGTTCCCTGACCAGGGATCCAACCTGGGCCCCCTGTACTAGGGGCTTGGAGTCCCTACCTTCTTGCCAGGCTCTGACTCATTCTTCACCACTCACCTATCATATGCCAAGTCCCTTCAGTAGTGTCTGACTCTTTGCGACCACATGGACTGTAGCCCGCCAGGCTCCTCTGTCCATGGGATTCTCCAGGCAAGAATACCGGAGTGGGTTGCCATTTCCTTCTCCAGGGGACCTTCCTGACCCAGGGATCGAACCTGTGCCTCATGTCTCCTGCATTGGCAGGTGGGTTCTTTACTGCTAGTGCCACCTGGTGCTAACATCTTGGGGATGCCTTTGCCACTTCCTTCCTGGCATCCTGCTTGGTGGAGGCAGCTGGCTCGCTCTGAGACTCCTTGGTGCCGAATCCTACCTTTTCTTGGTGTTCATCACATGCATTATGGGAGTCTGCTGAGCCCTTAAAGGAAAGGGTTTCACCTTGTCAATAGGAGCCCTCTCTTACCTGCATTTCTGGCCCTTGCTCATCTCCCTTGGAAGATGATCTCATCTCACTGGGATTTTCCCCTTCTCTAGGTGGGCTGGTGCAGTTACCTCATACCGACTCTCCAAACCAACCACCTGAGTGTCCATCTAGAATCAGATCTGACTGTGCTGCTCCTTCCAGAGGCTTTCGAGGGCTCCCTCCTCCCCACAGGAGGCTGCATCAGCCCGAGTAAGGTAGGGTGACCCTAAGACAGATAATTGAGTGCCAGTAGTTTCTTTGGGGGATGATGAGAACACAGGAGGAAAGGTGGGGACCTGAGATGCGGAAGGGGAGAATGTGCCTGCGAGCAGATCACCTGTGGGGCACCTGAGGGACTGTGGCATGTGCCACAGAATTGTTACTAAAAGGCTGTAAACCCAGGTTTTCTCCCCAGATTCCCATTGGTCATTGGCTGAGTATATTCCCAGGGGTGGTAATTACCTGCCCTGCACCGTGCCCAGTGGGATCCACTGGCCTTGTGGGCAGAGAGTGCAGGTATGTGCGGGGAGAAACCCTAGGTGGAACAGCAGGTGCTGAGGGCAGTGGCAGGGTTGCTAACAGGATCCCCCGCAGCCTGGGTCCTGAGACCTCATATGATGCGACCATTTCCAGACTTCCTAGCTCCTCAACCTGCACCAGTGCCTGGGCTGCTATAGGTTCCTGCAGAGCTCAACTGCTTACTTGTTGCCTTCATGCTGTTGCTCATGACATACCTTCTGCTTTGGATGCCTTCTCTCACGTCTTCATCTGGTTAACATCTACATTTTTTTCCAGATTCATCATCACCTTCTCCAGAAGTATTTCTGTTTTTTAAAAAATGTGCTTTCAAATATGGTTTATCATAGGCTATTGAATGTAGTTCCCTGAGCTATATAGTAGGACCTTGGTGTTCATCCATTCTATATATAATCGTTTGCTAATCCCAAACTCCCAATCCATCCCTACCCCAACCCCCACCCACTTAGCAACCACAAGCCTGTTTTCTTTGTTTCTGTTTTATGGATGAGTTCATTTATATCATGTTTTAGACTCCATGTATAAGTGGTATCATGGGATAGTTGTCTTTCTCTGACCTACTTCACTTGGTATGATAATCTGTAGGTACATCCACTTTGCTGCACATGGCATTATTTCATTACTTTTTATGGCTGAGTAGTATTCCACTGCATATATGTACCACATCTTTATCCCTTCATCTGTTGATGGACATTGAGGTTGTTTTTGTGTCTTGGACATTTTGAACGGTGCTGCAGTGAACACTGGGGTGCAGGGATCTTTTTGAATTATGCTTTTCTCTGGATATGTGAACCAGAGTGGGATTGCTGGATCATATGGTAACTCTGTTTAGTTATTTAAGGAAAGTCCATACTGTCCTCTATAGTGACTACATCCAACCAGCAGTCTAGGAGGAGGATTCCCTTTTCCAGGAAACCCTTCTTGATGAACTTCTTCCCCAGCCTGATTTAGATTCCCTTTGTGTAGCAGCTTGCATGCATCTGCCTCCCTTACCAGACCTTGGGATCTATAGCACATGCACCCATCTGATTCCTCTTCGAGTCTCTTGTAATGAGTGAATATGTGGCCCAGTGCATAGGACGCCCTTACTAAATAATTGTCGAATTGAACTGTTCATCTGCGGTTCATTGTTTAGCACACAGTTGAGACTCTATACTTGTGTCCTGAGTTGAATTAATCTTTGCCACACTTCCACTTTTCTTTCTTTCTTTAATTTTTTTTTTTTTTGGCCACACCATGTGACTAGTGGGATCTTAGTTCCCTGAACAGGGATTGAACCCATGCCCTCTGCAGTGGAAATACAGAGTCCTAACCACTGGATCACCAGGGAGCTGCCTCGCCCCTCCCATGCACCCCCTCACACCACCCCCACTAACACTTCCTCTTTTCAGAAGCAGAAAGGGAATAAACATGAGTTCTTCCCCTACTCCAGGGTGCTTTTCTACTTAGAGAGATTAAACTGAAATTGGTGACCAAGGAGAGGCCCAGAAGCCACAGGAGACAGAAAGCGTCAGGGAAACACACACACACACACACACACACACAAACTCATGTGTGCATGTGCAGAGAAATGTAGACAGATTTCTCCCATCCCTGTACACACAGAGAACTCAGCAGACACATCGAGAGGGATTGGGCCTATGTTGTTGTTGTTCAACCTCTAAGTCATGTCTGATTCTCTGTGACTCTATGGACTGCAGCACACCAGGTTTCCCAGTCTTCACTATCTCCTGGAGTTTGCTCAAACTCATGTCCATGAGTCGGTGATACATACCATCCAACCATCTCATCCTCTGTCGGCCCCTTCTCCTCTTGCCCTCAATCTTTCTCAGCCTCAGGGTCTTTTACAATGAGTTGGTCCATGAGAAAGGGAAAAATGGACTGACAGGAATGAATGGAAGGAAGGACAAAGGAGAGATAGAAAAAGAGAATAGAAGGTGGAGGAGGGAAGGAGAAAATTAGGGCCAATAGTGTGCTAATTGGGAAAGTAGTGAGTAAAAGCCCCACAAGGGAGGCTTCCCACTGCTCAGGGCAGCAGAGATGGAGGCTGGGGCCGTAGCTGTGAGTTCTTCATCCTGTGGCTGATCTAGGGGTGCAGGTAGATGCGGGGGGTGAGACACACCAGGGGCCTTCCGGAGCCACATGCCCTTGCACACATCTGGTGCCATGGGCATGGTGGCACATCCTTCGGTTGCGGGTGGTGTGTGCTGTGCCCAGGGCCTTCTCTGCACCTTCTTTCAGAGGCTCAAATCCACAAGGAACAAGCAGAGGGAGGCGGAGGCTGCCACGTGTCTGCCCTTGGCCTCATGCTGTTGGATTTGCGGTGCCTCATGAAAGCATAATCACCTACATCAATTTTTAAAGCTGTCTAATGCTTTGCTCAGCCCAGCTGTCTAGAAGTTTGCAAAGTAGGCAGGCATCAAAGCTCCCTGCGAGAAAGCCAAGAGACACGACTGAGTGTCAGGTCCGTGGATGTTGTTGCCATGGCCCTGGGTGGTTCCTGGCTGTTGTCATGGAGTTGGGGAGGGCAGAGAAGTGGTCCCACCCATTGTCTGGGTCAGAGGGCAGGAGCTGAGAGACCAGAACCTCATGAGGACTGAAGGCCCCATATCCTAGCAACCAGTCCCATTTCTGGCCATTCTGGAAGCTCACTTAGTTATCGCCTTAAGAATTTTATATCAAGATAACAAGTCTTTATAATAAAATTTCTCTGTTAGAATACTGGAGTGGTCTCTGTCTCCTGACGGGAACCTGGCGCATGCTCACATGGAATTCTTGGGAAGCAATGTTAAATCAGAGTGTCTATTACTTGTGGAGAAAATCCATAATGTTCCACTAAGGAGTATTACCTTGTTTTATTACTGCTATTTTGATCACTAAGGCTATAGCAGCAGCTGCTGCTCGGGTGATAACAATTCCTCACATACCAACAGCATCTCATGGTTCCAAACCCTGCTGGCCCCCTTTCCTCTCTTGTTTTCCATGACAGCTCTGTGTGCTAAGAAATGTTATCTGCAGTGACTTCCGGGAAGGACAGCGACTTGCCCACAGTCATAGCTAGTCACAGATGACTGGGTTCCAAAGTAATTTTTTAAAAGAAATTGCAGTTCTTTTTACCTTCTGGTTTTTCTTGAGTTGAATTCACCTGCAGGCAAGCAAAAGTTACTTTCCTTTTCTTTTTAGCTTCCTACCTGGCCTCCCCAGCTTTCTGCTCTCTAATCTTTTGAACATTATTTAGCTTTCCTGAATGAAAATGGACACAGAGATGCTTGGTCTAGGGGACTAGTTTCTCTGGATCCTGTCCACTCAGCCAGACACCTCCTTAATGCTGGCAGGTCTCACATTTCCAATGAGTTTGCATTTAAACTAAAAGCTTTCTAGAGCCTTGGGCTTAGACCTGGTGCACTTAAAAGGCACTTCCCAGAACACTCAATTTTATTAATACCGTAAAACAATCTACATTAAATAGCTGGATCATTTCACATTCAGAAGCCATCTCCAATTTGAACTGCTTTATTTGGATGGTGCCTAAGTATTCCTGTAAATGGTGTTGCTGGTTGCATTGAGGGGGCATGCCAGGAAGATGGAGGCCCCTCATTCTTTCTTCTCTTCTACCCTCCTTCCCTTCTTCCCTCTCTCTTTCATTCTCTGTCTCTCTCCCTCCCTCCCTCCCTCTATCTTTCTTTTTCTTTCTGCTTTATTGTGATAGAGGTGATATAAAAACCACATATATTTAGTGTATACAAGTTGATGAGTTTGCACATATGATAACACCCTGTGACAGCATTACTACCAAAAAGTAAGGTGTGTGTTTAAAAGATTTGTTCTCTTATGTTTCTTCGAGTCTCTTTAATTTTCTGTTGTTGTAGGAATGCTTAACATGAAATCTACTTTTGTAAATTTTTAAGTGCAAAACACAGTATGTTACTTGTTGGCACTATGTTGACCAGAGATCTCTGGAACATGTTCATCTTGTATAACTTTAACTTTGTACCATTGAACAACAACTCCCCATTTCCCACTTCCCCTGTCCTCTGGAAACCACCATTTGATATAGCTATTTATTTTCTTACAATTTTGTGGGTCGGCTGAGCTCAGCTGGGAAGTTCTTCTGCTTTACATGGTGTTGGCTGGGGTCACCATGTGTCTTTGTTCAGCTGGGGGTTTAGCTGCAGCCAGCACGTCCAAGGTAGGCTCCCTAATGTGTCTGGTGCCTCAGCTCAGGCATCTAGAGTGGCTGGCAGCCGGCGAGGGCTCACTCTCCAGGCGTTCACTCGTCATTTCTTCACACAGCTGTTGGATCCTAAGAGAATGAAAATGGAAACCATCAGATCTCTTGAGGCCTGGACTCCAGAGTTTGTATAACATTACTTTTGTCATGGTATAATGGTTGGAAGATGTCCCAGGGCCAGACTCAAGTTTAAAGGAAATAGAATGCCCCTCTTGATAGGAGGAGTGCCATCTGGGATGGGCAGACAGCTGGCTGTCATCACTGCAGACAGTTGACCCTAGCTGCACACTTATCCTCCTGCTCCATGTGGAAAGCAAGTTTCATTTCAACCATGTAGCATCTGAGGTCATCCAAGAAAATGAAAGGGACTTCGTAGGGGGTTTGAAGGCTTTACCAACACTCAGAGGCTATGTTCCCACTGAAAGCCATGACATTTTTGCCACAAAATCTGCCAATCTCAGCTCGAGGAAAAGCAAGTAAAAGCAGCTTGCTTGGCTCTAGACAGCACATTTTATTTATTTCTGAGAAGTCAGCTAGAAATGGAACACCATAGAATGTGAAAACATGTCTTTAAATGTGGTGCACTTAAATCCAAAGGCAGGTAATGAATTTTGCTTCATCAGTAAAGCTTGAATCTCTTTGATGAGCACTTGCAACAAAAACAGAAAACAAAAGACATAAAATTACCATGGTGATGGCTAATTGTGGTGAGTCTGCTTCAGTTCACAGAACTGCAAATAACATTCCGGTAGGCTAAAGTGCTAAGATACAGAAAGGATTGTTCTAAAATGTGGTGAAAATCACCGTCTGCTCTGATTAAGATAACATTAAAAATATTAGCAAATTAAGCATTGTTTAACAGTCAAGAGGAAAAGAAAATCATTTTCCCCCAAGGCTATTTGGGAATCTGATTTATGAAGATGGTGTGAGGGGCTGGAATGTGGTTGATATTTGCTCTGTTCTGGAGAGACATTTGAATCATAGTATGGATCTTTGGGGTCCTCCTAGCTCCCTCTCAGCAGCTCTTTTTACGATGGCATCCTCTTTCCCAGATGCCCAGACATCTCCTTAGTAACTGGCATCATTAGGGGAACTAGAAGGAAAACAAAGAGACAGACCCTACCTGTCAGGAGAAATACCAGCCTGAACTTTACTGTCGTGCCCAGGAGGCCTTGACACCTGCCAACTTTGGGCAAACAGTTTCCCTCTGTGAAACTGGTAAGAGCTGTAACACAAATAACACTCTCACCAGTAGTTACAGAAAGTATTGTTCTGTTGAAAAGATTGTGAAAAATAGTCAGCTCTATGAGACTTAATCTCTTCCTTTGTAAAATGGGGAGACTATGTACCTTGAATAGATAAGTGGATATCAAGCGTCCAGTACATAACTGTTGATATTGGAAAATGATATTGATATTGGAAAAGGCCAGTGTACGTGAAGCAATGGAAGAGTGAGGGAGGCCCTATAGTGGTGTGCCCAACTATGGTTTAGATTTTAAGTTCTGGAAAGAGTTAGGGACTTTCCTGGAGGCCCAGTGGTTAGGACCTTGCCTTCCAATGCAGGGGGTGTGGGTTCGATCCCTGATGGGGGAACTAAGGTTCCCACATGCCTTGAGGCTGAAAAACCAAAACATAAAATAGAAGCAATATTGTAAAGAAGTCAATAAAGAATTTAAATATGGTCCTCATGAAAAAAATTATCAAAATAAATTTAGAAAAGAAGAGGCTTGAGCTGGGCTTGACAGGTGGTGGAGAGGATGCTCTCAGAAGGTATCTTCGGAGGGGAGACTTGGGGCTAGAATACAGCATGCTGATGGGCAATGGAGAGACTTTAATGATTTGTATGAACGAAATGGAGACTCATGTTGGGGTCTGGGGCCAGGAAACCCAGACCCAGGAGTCTACCTAACAAGGAGACTTCACTCTGAATGCCCTTAGGAGACTGCGTCTCTTCTCAGCTCTTTAAGATTTGTGTGATGTTACCTCCCGCCCCACTCCTGCACCAAAGCCATTTCAGTTTCCCTTTTTCTCTCTTTTTCCAAACCACTGTCTCATCTTCAGTCTGTAGTGGGCTGTTTATTTCCAAGTGCAATTAAAGGACTGGGCCAGAAAACAAATAGAGCACATCCTGCCAACTCTACCTGTAAACGCATTACATTTGCTTAACTGTGACTCCGATTTGGAATGACCTGAAAAGGAAGGGGTGGCGGTGATTGGGTGGTGGCAGTGCCATCCGTTACCTTGCTGGGAGCCAGGAAAGGGAGCCAGTGGAACTCTTTGTGGAAGGATGAACCATAAAGCAAACAGTAATTCGAGATGAATACTTGTTCTTCATGCCTGGGTTGTGATTTACAAGTGTTTCGAACGCTCTCACAGCCAGGAACTCATGTAATTTTTAGGGCAACCCTATGAGGTTGTGAAAGTGAATGGTGTCCTTATTTTACACATGAGGGAGCTGAAATGGGAAGAAAAAGAGGGCTCGCCCAAAGTTACACAGCACGCAGAGGGTGGAGGGAAATGGAGATTCAGGACGTCTGTTACTTCACCCATCACATGTCTGTTGGGTGTTTACTGGCCCCCTGCCTCCCTGTCCTGGTGGTGGGCCAGAAGATGCTGCATTAGAGAGGGAGTAATTGGGAAACCAGTCAGAAGGCTTTTTAAAGAAAATTATTTATGTATTTGGCTGATCTGGGTCTTAGTTGTGGCACTCAGGATCTTTGATCATTGTTGTGGCATTAGAACTCTTAGCTGTATCATGCAGGATCTAGTTCCCTGACCAGGGATTGAACCTGGGGCCCCTGCATTGGGAGCTCGGAATCTTAGCCACTGGACCACCAGGGAAATCCTTAGAGGCTTTCTTGGTGACCCAGACATGAGGTGAGGAAGGATCATGTGATTCTAGACCTTCACTCGCTCCCACAAGCCCTCTGGGCACTGTTTCCTCAGCCTCCTCCCTTACTTCTGCCCCCTCCTTAAGCACCAACATCTCTCAATGTTTGCTCCTGTCTCTAGTTTCGTTTCAATCTCCGTGGGTGATGCCACCTCCAGCCTGGCTTTTATCCTCAATTCCAAATTCACATCCTCAGCTGGACACATCTCCCAAGCTCAAGATCCATTCAAGACACTTGCATGACTCACAAATCTCACCCTTTCTCTTATGAATCATATAGTATCCCTGATTTCTTCTCTCTCCTGAATTCTAATTCTCCCTCTCCAGGTGAATCCTTCTCATTAATGTTTAAAATGCTCAAATTTCTCCTACTAAAACTAAGATATCTAGGACCTATTATATAGCACAGAGGATTATACTCAATATCTTGTAATAACCTAATAATCCTGGACTCTCCACCTAAGTGAATGGCCTGACTGACTACCAGTTGCTCCACTAGAAATCTCTGTGTCGTCATTGATTCTTCGCTTCCCACCACATGTGTGTGTTAGCCGCTCAGTCGTGTCCAACTCTTTGTGACCCCATGGATTGTAGCTCACCAAGCATCTCTGTCCATGGAATTATTCAGGCAAGAATATTGGAGTGGGTAGTCATTCCCACCTCCAGGGGATCTTCCTGACCCAGGGATTGAATCCAGGTCTCCCATATTGCAGGCAGATTCTTCACCGTCTGAGCCACCAGTGAAGCCGAGTCCCATCTCCTTAATAGCTTTTGGATGTATGCTCTTCTTCTGGACCCCGCTTTACCTATCTTAGTCAAGAGATTCTTTTGTTGGAAGCCTGCTACCCATTTCTAATTTGTGTTCCTGACTCCAACCTCTTCTTCCTTTCCCTTTCTACAATACTAATAGCCATATTGTTTCCTTTTCAAAGTTTCCATGGTCTTCTATTTGGGTGAAATATCAAATCTAAAACTCTTAGCATTCCTCTCATGCAGATCATTGCTAACAAGTCCCATTTTCTCTTCCTCTTTTGCTCTCCCCCCTCTCTGTTCCTGACACAATGATGCTCTTCCTATGGTCCTCAAATGTTGCTAGGCTTGCTTGGGCCACTGTATTTTTATCAAAGCTATAGTTTTTTTCTAGTAGTCATGTATGGATGTGAGAGTTGGACCATAAAGAAGGCTGAGTGCCAAAGAATTGATGCTTCAAACTGTGGTGCTGGAGAAGACTCTTGAGAATCCCTTGGACTGCAAGGAGATCCAACCAGTCAATCCAAAGAAAATCAACCTGAATATTCATTGGAAGGACTGATGCTAAAGCTGAAGCTTCAATACTTTGGTCACTTGATGCAAAGAGCTGACTCATTTGAGAAGACCCTGATGCTGGGAAAGATTGAGGGCAGGAGGAGAAGGGGGCAGCAGAGGATAAGATAATTAGATAGCATCATTGACTCAATGGACATGATTTTGAGCAAACTCTGGTAGATAGTGAAGGACAGGGGAGCCTGGGATGCTGCAGTCCATGGGCTCACAGAGTTGGACACAACTTAGCAACTGAACAGCAACAACGGCTTCATTCTCCCTGGGGTGACCTTCTTGTCGACCTGCAAACATTTCCCTATCCTTCTAGCTGAGCTTCCTCACACCATCTCCTTTTCCTGGGGAGCTTTTTTGTCCCCCCACCCCAACTCCCACCCCATAGGCATATTGCACGGTACCTCTTTTCAGTTCCTCTGAACACTTTTTATATACCTGTTTTAAAATGAGTACTTACTTCTGAGTTTGAATTCCCAGTAGAAGGGTATCAGCAGTGCTTAGTACAGTTATGCCTGACTGGCATTCAATCAGTGATTTTTTAAAATATTTTTTTTGACATGACCCATTTGGAAAGACTTCATTGAATCTGTTACAATATTGCTTCTGTAGTTTATGTTCTGTTTTTTTTTTTTTTTTTTGGCCATGAGGTATGTGGCATCTTATCTCTCTGACCAGGGATCAAACCCGCACCTCCTGCATTAGGAGGTGAAGTCTTAACCACTGGACCTCCAGGGAAGTTCCGTGATTTGTAAATATATGGATATGTTTTCCTCAAATGAGGTCATTGGTTGTGAGCTAGAGGAACTCACCCACTTAAGGCTAATTTGTGTAAACAGGGTTTGTGGAAAGGTTCCTGGGAAATCCCATGAAACTGAACTCTAGGTGGGTCAGCTGGGCTTTGCAATGTCTTAGAAGTCATCAGGCAGCTGCTTTCTCTTTTTCTGGAGCTTCATTCCTTTTCTTTTAAACTAGGACCCTAAACTTTCATTCTGAAATTATCTCTGGCCATGGTAATAAAATGCAACAAATATTCACTGAATAGCCTTCCTCCTGTCATCAGCTGTGGGATACATACAGTGTCATAGAACTGGCCACTAGAATTAAAACCCGCTAGAACATGTTTTATGTTAAGTGGCGAGAGCAGCATCTCACAGAAATTTTTACATGCATATATACACAGCCCGCATTCAACCATCTTCGCATGTGGAGCTTTGTCCTTTCTCGTCTGCTCCTATCTGCACATCTTTGCTCATGTCCTTGGCTAGTCTGGAAGTTTCTGAAGCTCCATAGCTCTGACCTGCACCCAACTTCGGTCACTGTCTGTCCTTGTCGCATGCCGCAGTACCAACTTCTGGGACCTTCAGCAGTCCCTGTATCTCACTCCAAATTGTCTAGAAAAGTTGGTTCGTGGCCAGCCAGTGGCATGGCTAGCTTTGAATTGGTTCTGTTCTAAGTCTCTTGGCCTGAAGCTATTGGTTGGCATGAAGACTCTGAGAAGGGATGTGCAAGGGACAGGAAAACTGATTGGCTGCGAAAGTTGGAGCAGAATCCTAGTTTTGTGACTTGCTTATCAGGACCACCGCAGCTACGAGGGATGTGAACAGCTGAAGCCACAGACAGTCAGTTCTCCAAGCCTTCAGAGTGTCAGAGTCTGATGTTGATCTTGGCCCTACACCAACTCCAGCTGCTTCATCCTATCTCTAGCCTTAAGGTCTTTCAACCCAGCAAAATAGCCTCACATATGACATCCAGTAGAAATCAACTGGTAGCTCAACAAGGGTGTGGCTGGACTTTCAGGTGTTCATTTGAACTGGGTTGACTTATCCAAAAGTGATTCTGGGAAGACAGCGTGCTTTGTCCTTTTGTAAAATTAAAAAAATATTTATTTATTTTGCTGCATCAGGTCTTAGGTGCAACCTGTGGGATCTTTAGTTGCGGCATGTGGGATTTAGTTCCCTGACCAGGGATTGAACACAGGCCTCCTGCATTGGGAGTGTGGAATCTTAGCCACTGGATCACCAGAGAATCTCAGTGTGTTTTGTCCCAAATTGTCATTTCTGGCAGAAGCGGCTCTAAATACAGGTACAAGAAGAGGCTTCACTCTCTGGCTGGACCTTGCATTCTCCAACCTTTCCCCAGGGAGTCACTTTTCTGGATTTGAAAGTATCAAGAAGTGGCATGGAGTAGAAAGACCATAGCTGTGGAGTCTGTTTCTCTTTTACTGAGAATCTTTGCATACCTCTATTTTTCCTTCTCTGATTATGCAGAGTAATTTCCTAGGGAACACATTTAGAGAGCTGAGTTTTCTAGGTCCATTTTAGGCTTCTGGTGCAAACAAATCCTGGGACATTTCATTTATTGCCTCCAGCCAGTAAGCAAGTGTGTCTTTTGACTCAGGGCATCCTGAGCCTCTAGGCTATCAGATAAGGACAAAAAAAAAAAAAAAAAGGTATGTGTTTGAGGTTCTGGTACTGGTACTGGTGCTTTAGCGACCACATGGACTGCAGCCTACCAGGCTCCTCCGTCCATGGGATTTTCCAGGCAAGAGTACTGGAGTGGGGTGCCATCGCCTTCTCCGGTTTGAGGTCCAGATGTGGTGAAATTGATGTTACCAAGCTCTAGGTGGACATTTGGATGTAGGGCTTTACATCCAATTAAAGAACTGGCTTTTGGATGTTATTTGGGCATCGAGGGGCAGGAGAATCAGGCTGAAAAGAAAACTTTTCAGGGAAAATTCCTGAACCTCTCAGATTCTCAGTTTCTTCCTTTCTTCCTCCCTTCCTCCCTTTCTTTCTTTTAAAAATATTTCTATATTTGACTGCACTGGTCTTAGTTGTGGCACATAGGATCTTTTACTTGCATCGTGTGGGATCTAGTTCCCTGACCAGGGGTTGAACCCAGGCCCCCTGCATTGGGAGCACAGAGTCTTAGCCACTAGACCACCAGGGACATCCCAACAGTTTGTTTCCTTATGAATTGTGGACCATCAGGAATATAACGTCTCGGGTGTGGTAGCTGTAATAAAGTCAGCTGAAAAAGATGAAGAATGCTGCTGTTCCTTCAACTGTCCCTGGTAATCAACGTGGTGAAAACTGTGCTGATTCCCAGGACACCAGAGGACCGGTGAACACACTGAAGGAGAAGCTTGAAATCTGGCCATCTCCACACTGCAGGCAAAAACCAAGCCTATCTGGGTGCTATGCCTGCTATGTTCTGTGGCCATGCAGGTAGACCAAACTCTGCCCAGAAAGAAGTTAAGCAGGTTTTCTTGTAATTAAAACAATTTTACTGCCACACGGGTCAGAAATTTTAATATGCTAATAATATTATTAAATCTGTAGGTGCATATAGTATCTAGTACTTACCATCCTTGTTTTGTGATACAATCTTTTGCCTTCATTTTAGTAGAACAACTTACAAGGCTGTCATTATATGAAACACAGACATAAAATAACTGTGGAACAACTGAGTTCAATTGCAGGAGATGAGACGGTATTTGTGTACCAGGCAGAACTCCTTTAGAGGTAAGAGAGAGGTTAGAGATTAAGACCTGGCTTTAGCTGGCCTAAGTTAAAAATGAAATCTGTTGACTTAGGGGACTTGGAAGACTGAGGAGTGTTCTGGCTTTCGGTGTAACATAATCAAGGTGTTCAGAGCACATAGTTGGGTTTCTCTGTTCTTTTTATCATGAGACAAGCTCTGTTCATGCACCAACTATCTTAAGTTGGGACCCCAAGAAGCAGATTTTTTCTTTTAGGATTTGCTTTTCCTTTTTAAAAAAACTTATTTTTAATTGTAGGATCATTGCTTTCCAATGTTGTGTCGGTTTCTGCTGTACAACAATGTGAATCAGCTGCAAGTGTATATATATCCCCTTCTTGAGCCTCCCTCCCACCCTACCCCCATTCCACCCCTCTAGGTCATCAGAGCTGAGCTCCCTGATTATACAGCAGCTTCCCAGAAGCTGTCTATGTTACACGCGATAGCGTATAAATGGCAATGCTACTCTGTCAATTTGTCCCACCCTCTCCTTCCCCTGGAAGCAGACTCTTGAATGGAGAGTTGAATAAAGATTTATTGGGCAGAGCTCTTGGAACCTGTACCTGTGGGGAACTGAGAAAGCCATGACTAAGCAAATAAAGATGCTCACATCTGAAGGAGTTGCAAACTGAAGCCTTGCCTAATCCTACAGGATGCTCTAGAAGCCTTCAAAGTGGTCTCCATATTGAAGCAAAGAGTCTATGGCATTGTATCTGTCTATTAGCAGGGCATTGGTTATGAGCCACTCTCTGGAAAGAGACATAACTTTGATGAAGTGTTTCATTGTGGCTGAGAGCAATTCCAGGTGAGCAATTCCAGCTCTGAGCAATCAGCAGCCAACACTCTGGCAGTTGGGGAAATGAGTGGCTTTGCTTGGAAAGGGTAGCTGGACAACGCATCACAGGTCCACTAAACTCAACCAACATGGCCCTGCCAGCTCAGGACAGAACCTTCTTAGTATTTCAGAGGGAGAGATTTTCCTTTCAGGTGCTGTTTGTGAAAAGGGAATTTCGTTGCTCAGCCTGGGTTCTTACTGCCCTTGTGATGGAGGAAGTGAAGTCATGTGATTGATGCACCATATGAGGGAGAGAAAATCCCCAAGAGGAATACATATACATAGATAGTAAAGGGACAAAAAAGGAATGAATTATAGCCTTCAAAGTCTTATTGTTTCGAAGGATGAGAAAGCATATCCACAAGTGATGAGGAATAGCACAAAAGATTTTATGGCAGATACTTCTAAAAAGTATGACCAAGGGTCACTTAGACTTCTTGTTTTATTGGTTAAGATGGAGAAGGGAAATTTGTTTCTAATTTGCAATTGCACTTACTTCTAAATCTTTATTATAAGTTTTAATTGTGAAGATAATTCTACATATACCATAGTGTAGGCTGGTTTTGAGTTGGTAATGCTATCTATCTAACCGTCTCATCCTCTGCCGCCCTCTTGTTCTTTTTCCTTCAGTCTTTCCCACATCAGGGTCTTTTCCAATGAGTCGGCCCTTTGAATCAGGTGTCCAAAGTATTGGAGCTTCAGCTTCAGCAACAGTACTGCAATGAATATTCAGGGTTGATTTCTTTTAGGATTGAGTCTTCTCCAGTACCACAATTTGAAAGCATCAGTTCTTCAGTGCTCAGCCTTCTTTATGGTCCAACTATCACATCCATACATAACTATTAGAAAAGCCATGTCTTTGACTTGATGGACCTTTGTTGGCAAAGTGATATCTCTGCTTTTTAATACGCTGTCTGGGTTTGTCATAGCTTTCTTTCTAAGGAGCAAACATCTTTAAATTTCATGACTGTAGTCACCATATGCAGTGATTTTGGAGTCCAAGAAAATAAAATCTGTAACTGCTTCTGCTTTTCCCCTTTTATTTGTCATGAAGTGATGAGACTGGATGCCATGATCTTAGTTTTTTAAATGTTGAGTTTCAAGCCAGCTTTTTCACTCACCTCTTTCACCTTCATCAAGAAGTCACTCAGTCACGTCTGACTCTTTCCGACCCCATGGACTGTAGCCTACCAGGCTCCTCCATCCATGGGATTTTCCAGGCAAGAAAACTGGAGTGGGTTACCATTTCCTTTTCCACACACTTTCTTTCTTTCACCTTCATCAAAAGCTCTTTAGTTCCTCCTCACTTTCTGCTGTGAGAGTTGTATCATATGCATGGACTTCCCTGGTGGCTTAGACAGTAAAGATTCTGCCTGCAATTCTGGAGACCCGATTTTGATCTCTGGGTTGAGAAGATCCTCTGGAGGATCCTTTGGCTGCTCACTTCAGTATTCTTGCCTGGAGAATCCCGTGGACAGAGGAGCCTGGTGAGCTACAATCCATGGGTTTGAAAAGAGTAAGTCATGACTGAGGGACTAACACACACACACACACACACACACACACACACACCTGCATATCTGATTTTGTTGATATTTCTCCTGGCAATCTTTATTCCAGCTTGTGATTCATCCAACCTGGCATTTTGCATGATGTGCTCTACATATAAGTTAAATAACCTTTGTCATGCTCCTTTCCCAGTTTGGAACCAGTCAGTTGTGCTGTTTCCAGTGCTAACTGTTGCTTCTTGACCCACATACAGGTTTCTCAGGAGACAAATAAGGTGGTCTGTCTCTATTCCCATCTCTTTAAGAATTTTCCACAGTTTGTTGTGATGAACACAGTCCAAGGCTTTAGCACAGTCAATGAAGCAGAAGTGGATGTTTTCTGGAATTCTTTTGCTTTCTCCATTATCAGTCAAATGTCGACAATTTGGTCTCTGGTTCCTCTGCCTCTTTGAAACCCAGTTTGTACATCTGGAAGTTCTCGGCTCACATACTGCTGAAGCCTAGCTTGAACGATTTTGAGCATTACCTTGCTAGCATGTGAAATGAGCGCAATTGTATGGTAGCTTGAAAATTCTTTGACATTACCCTTTGGGATTGAAACGAAAACCAATCTTTTCCAGTCCTGTGGCCACTACTGAGTTTTTAAATTATTGACATATTGAGTGCAACACTTTAACAGTATCATCTTTTAGGATTTGAAATAGCTCAGCTGGAATTCCATCACCTCCACTAGCTTTGTTCGTAGTGATGCTTCCTAAGGCCCACTTGACTTCATACTCCAGGATGTCTGGCTCTAGGTGAATGAGCACACCATTGTGGTTATCTGGGTCATTAAGATGGTTTCTGTGTAATTCTTCTGTGTATTCTTGCCACCTGTTCTTAATATCTTCTGCTTCTGTTAGGTCCATACCATTTCTGTCCTTTATTGTGCCCATCTTAGCATGAAATGTTCCCTTGGTATCTCTGGTTTTCTTGAAGAGATCTCTAGTCTTGCCCATTCTATTGTTTTCCTCTATTTCTTTGCATTGTTCACTTAAGAAGGCGTTCTTATCTCTCTTTGCTATTCTCTGGAATTCTGCATTCAGTTGGGTATATCTTTTGCTTTCGCCTTTGCCTTTCACTTCTCTTCCTTCCTCAGCTATTTGTAAAGCCTCCTCAGACAACCACTTTGCCTTGTTGCATTTATTTTTCTTCGGGATGGTTTTGGTCACTGCCTCCTGTACAGTGTTACAAACCTGCTTCCATAGTTCTTTAGGCGCTCTGTCTATCAGGTCTAATCTCTTGAATCTATTTATCACCTTCACTGTATAATCATAGGGATTTGATTTAGGTCATTCCTGAGTAGCCTAGTGGTTTTCCCTATTTACTTCAATTTAAGCTTGAATTTTGCAATAAGGAGCTCGCGATCAGAGCCATGGTCAGCTCCAGGTCTTGTCTTTACTGACTGTATAGAGCTTCTCCATCTTCAGCTGCAGAGAACTTAGTGAATCTGATTTCAGTATTGACCATCTGGTGATGTCCATGTGTCAAGTCCTCTCTTGGGTTGTTGGAAAAGGGTGTGTGCTGTGACCAGCATGTTCTCTTGACAAAACTGTTAGGCTTTGCCCTGCTTCATTTTGCACTCCATGGCCAAACTTGTCTGTCACTCCAGGTATTTCTTGACTCCTACTTTTGCAGTCCAATCAAGGGCATCTTTTTTTTTGGTGTTAGTCCTAGAAGGTCTTGTAGGTTTTCATAGAACCCATCAACTTCAGCTTCTTCTGCATAAGTGGTTGTGGCATAAACTTGGATTACTGTGATGTTGAATGGTTTGTCTTGGAAAGGAACAAAGATCATTTTCGTCCTTTTTTGAGGTTTCACCCAAGTACTGCATTTTGGGCTCTTTTGTTGACTATGAAGGCTACTCCATTTCTTCTAAGGAATTCTTACTCAAAGTAGTAGATATAATGGTCGTAAATTAAATTCTCTCATGTTAGTTCACTGATTCCTAAGAGGTCAATGTTCAACCTTACCATCTCCTACTTGACCATGCCCAATTTACCTTGATACAGGGACCTAACATTCCAGGTTCCTATGCAATAACCAGAGGATGAGACGGCTGGATGGCATCACTGACTTGATGGACATGAGTCTGAGTGAACTCCGGGAGTTGGTGATGGACAGGGAGGCCTGGCATGCTGAGATTCATGGGGTCGCAAAGAGTCAGACACGATTGAGCGACTGAACTGAACTAAACTATGCATTCTCTTGGCAGAACTCTATTAGCCTTTGCCTTGCTTCATTCTGTACTCCAAGGCTAACTTTGCCTGTTACTCCAGGTATTTCTTGACTTCCTACTTTTGCATGCCAGTCCCCTATAATGAAAAGGACATCTTTTCTGGGTGTTAATTCTAGAAGGTCTTGTAGGTCTTCATAGAACTGTTCAACTTCAGCTTCTTCAGCGTTACTGGTCGGGGTATAGACTTGGATTACTGTGATATTGAATGGTTTGCCTTGGAAATGAACAAGGATCATTCTGTTGTTTTTGTGATTGCATCCAAGTACTGCATTTCAGACTCTTTTGTTGACTATGATGGCTACTCCATTTCTTCTATGGGATTCTTGCCCACAGTAGTAGATATAATGGTCATCTGAGTTAAATTCACCCATTCCAGTCCATTTTAGTTCACTGATTCCTAGAATGTCAATGTTTACTCTTGCCACCTCCTGTTTGATCACTTCCAATTTTCCTTGATTCATGGACCTAGGATTCCAGGTTCCTATGCAATATTGCTCTTTACAGCATCAGACCTTGCTTCTATCACCAGTCACATCCACACAACTGGGTGTTGTTTTTGCTTTGTCTCTGTCTCTTCATTCTTTCCGGAGTTATTTCTCCAGTGATCTCCAGTAGCATACTGGGCACCTACTGACCTGGGGAGTTCATCTTTCAGTGTCCTATCTTTTTGCCTTTTCATACTGTTCATGGGGTTCTCAAGGCAGGAATACTGAAGTGGTTTGCCATTCCCTTCTCCAGTGGACCACATTTTGTCAGAACTCTTCACTATGGTCTGTCTTGGGTGGTCTGCAAGGCATGGTTCATAGCTTCATTGAGTTACACAGGCCCCTTCACCAGGACAAGGCTGTGATCCATGAAGGGGAGAGACTCAATTAAGAGGTTGATAATCATCACCAATCTATCAATATTTACATCAGTTGTCATGAAAGTGCCATTATTGCCCCCATCTTGGGTTGCCATTTCCTTCTCCAGGGGATCTTCCCGACCAGGGATCAAACCAGAGTCTCCCACATTGCAGGTAGATTCTTTACCATTTGAGCCACTATGGAAACTACAGGAAGGGGAACTGAGGTTAAATGAATTTTTCCAGTCTTTTATAAGTATTATAATAATAAATGGGATTTGACTATAAAAGTTGGTGTTTGACCCCCTGTTATGTGGCTTTACAACTCAAGTTGACATTTCTGATTAGATCTTTTAAAAACTAGTCCTTTCTCGAGTAGAAAACTTAATTCACTGATTCTTGTACAATGAATTAAAGAATCTGAAATGGGAAGATTCAGCACAATCATACTCTTTAACTTGTTTCATGAGATGTTTTTATCTGTCTAGCAATCATGTCTTCAATGTTTTGACATTAAAATGGATTTTACACATAATATCACAAGAACAGGAAAGACAAAAGAAGGTGAAACATTAATCCTTGATAGTAACACCTTTTAGCCATTTTTCTCTTTGTGTCTCCTTGTAGGTCTAGTCCACAGGAAGATATTTTTATCTTATATCCATGCAGAACTAAGGTTGAACCATGTGGAATTTTCAATATTTGGCCATTTTTTTCAGTGCAAAAATAATAACTTCATATGGTTCAGCCTGCTACTTTTCAGCATTAAACTTAACATTTTGTACAATATTAAAATTTTCTCTGTTGCTGGGTAGCTTTCATAGTTTTCATTTCCATGACTGTCCAATATTCCATCAAGTAAATGCTCACTTTAACCATTCCTTGTCTGTTGCCTTTGGTTTTTTAGTTTTGTAAATTAATATCTTCATACAAAGACATTTCTCTCTCCTTTGGGTTTTTTCCTTAGGACAAATTCCTACTGATGGAATTACTGAATCCAAGAAAATATTTATTTTATGGCTTTTGCTATATATAGTTAAATCACTTTAAAAACAGAACCTATTTAAATTGCAATCAGCAGTGTATAAATGTACTAACTTCATCAGAACCTGATTAGCCTTGAGGATTATCATTATTTTCTATAATATAATAGGTGTAAAATGGTACTTAATGAATATTTTAATTTGTTTTTCTTTGATCACAGCAAGGTTGAGCATTTATGAATGTTTGTTTACTAATTTCTTTCCTCCTGCATAGATGATCAGATCATATGTTTTGCTCATTCATCTATTGAGCATCTTATTTGCATATGATCTTTTTTTTTTTTTTTTAACCACACCACATGACATGTGGATCTTAGTTCTCCAACTAGGGATCGAACCCACCCCTCCTGCATTGGAAACATGGAGTCTTAACCACTGGATTGCCAGGGAAGTCCCTTATTTGTGTATGATAATTACGCATTTTATATAATATAGATTTTTACTCTTTATCTTTCTTTAAAAAACATTTTACTTCCTATTTCTCTCTTAATTTTCATTATGTTATTTAGAAGCCACAAAATAAATATTTTATACCATTAAATCGGAATTTTCCCATCAATTAAAGCATAGAAAATATTAATTCCTGTTTATATTTAAATATGTTTAATTTTATTCTTTTCCACATCTTGTAAGATTTAAAAATATTTACTTTTTTAGTGATCTAAATTTTTATTTTTATTTTTTAAAATTAATTTATTTTAATTGGAGGCTAATCACTTTACAATATTGTACTGGTTTTTACCATACATTGACATGAATCAGCCATGGGTGTACATGTGTCCCCATCCTGAACCCCCCTCCCACCTCCCTCCCCATCCCATCCCTCAGGGTTGTCCCAGTGCACCAGCTTTGAGTGCCCTATTTCATGCATCATACTTGAACTGGTGATCTATTTCACATATGGTAATATACATGTTTCAATACTATTCTCTCAAATCATCCCACCCTCACCTTCTCCCACAGAGTCCAAATGTCTGTTCTTTGTATCTGTGTTTCTTTTGCTGTTTCACGTATAGGGTCATCATTACCATCTTTCTAAATTCCATGTATATGTGTTCATATACTGTATTGGTGTTTTTCTTTCTGACTTACTTCACTCTGTATAATAGGCTCCAGTTTCATCCACGTCATTAGAACTGATTCAGATATGTTCTTTTTAATACCTGAGTAATACTCCATTGTGTATATGTACCACAACTTTCTTATCCATTCGTTTGCTGATGGACATCTAGGTTGCTTCCATGTCCTAGCTATTGTAAACAGTGCTGCGATGAACATTGGGGTACACTTGTCTCTTTCAGTTCTGGTTTCCTCAGTGTGTATGCCCAGTAATGGGATTGCTGGGTCATATGGCAGTTCTATTTGCAGTTTTTTAAGGAATCGCCACACTGTTCTCCATAGTGGCTGTACTAGTTTGCATTCCCACCAACAGTGTAAGAGGGTTCCGTTTTCTCCACACCCTCTCCAGCATTTATTGTTTGTAGACTTTTTGATAGCAGCCATTCTGACCAGTGTGAGATGGTACCTCATTGTGATTTTGATTTGCATTTCTCTGATAATGAATGATGTTCAGCATCTTTTCATGTGTTTGTTAGCCATCTGTATGTCTTCTTTGGAGAAATGTCTGTTTAGTTCTTTGGCCCATTTTTTGATTGGATTATTTATTTTTCTGGTATTGAGCTGCATGAGCCCCTTGTATATTTTTGAGATTAATTCTTTATCAGTTGCTTCATTTGCTATTATTTTCTCCCATTCTAAAGGCTGTCTCTTCATCTTTCTTATAGTTTCCTTCGTTGTGCAAAAGCTTTTAAGTTTAATTAGGTCCCATTTGTTTATTTCTGCTTTTATTTCCATTAGTCTGGGAGATGGGTCATAGAGGGTCCTGCTGTGATTTATGTCAGAGAGTGTTTTGCCTATGTTTTCCTTTAGGAGTTTTGTAGTTTCTGGTCTTACATTTAGATCTTTAATCCATTTTGAGTTTATTTTTGTGTATGGTGTTAGAACGGAGAAGGCAATGGCACCCCACTCCAGTACTCTTGCCTGGAGAATCCCATGGATGGAGGAGCCTGGTAGGCTACAGTCCATGGGGTCGCTAAGAGTCAGACACGACTGAGTGACTTCACTTTCACTTTTCACTTTCATGCATTGGAGAAGGAAATGGCAACCCACTCCAGTGTTCTTGCCTGGAGAATCCCAGGGACAGAGGAGCCTATTGGGTTGCCATCTATGGGGTCGCACAGAGGCGGACACGACTGACGCGACTTAGTAGTAGTATGGTGTTAGAAAGTGTTCTAGTTTCATTCTTTTACAAGTAGTTGACCAGTTTTCCCAGCTGCTGCTGCTGCTGCTGCTAAGTCACTTCAGTCGTGTCTGACTCTGTGTGACCCCATAGATGGTAGCCCGTCAGGCTCCCCCGTCCCTGGGATTCTCCAGTCAAGAACACTAGAGTGGGTTGCCATTTCCTTCTCCAATGCATGAAAGTGAAAAGTGAAAGTGAAGTCACTCAGTAAGTGTCCGACTCTTCATGACCCCATGGACTGCAGCCTACCAGGCTCCTCCATCCATGGGATTCTCCAGGCAAGAGTACTGGAGTGGGTTGCCATTTCCCAGCACCACTTGTTAAAGAGATTGTCTTTTCTACATTGTATGTTCTTGCCTCCTTTGTCAAAGATAAAGTGTCCACAGGTGAATGGATTTGTCTCTGGGCTTTCTATTTTGTTCCATTGATCTATATTTCTGTCTTTGTGCCGGTACCATACTGTCTTAATGACTGTAGTTTTGTAGAATAGTTGTTGTTTTTCCCTTACTGCTTTTAATATTTGTTCTTAGTGTTTGGTCTTCATCAGTTTGATTAATATGTATCTTGGGATGTTTTGCCTTGGGTTCATCCTGTTTGGGACTCTCTGAGTTTCTTGGACTTGAGTGGCTATTTCCTTCCCCATTTTAGGGAAGTTTTCAACTATTATCTCCTCAAGTATTTTCTCATGGCCTTTCTTTTTGTCTTCTTCTTCTGGGACTCCTATGATTCTAACGTTGTGGTGTTTAACATTGTCCCAGACGTCTCTGATGTTGTCCTCATTTCTTTTAATTCCTTTTTCTTTTTTCTCTCTGTTGCATTTATTTCCACCATTCTATCTTCCACCTCATTTATCCTATCTTCTGCCTCAGTTATTCTACTGTTGGTTCCCTCCAGAGTGCTTTTTGTCTCAGTTATTGCATTATTCATTATTGATTGACTCTTTTTTTATTTCTTCTAGGTCCTTGCTAAACATTTCTTGGATCTTCTCAATCCTTGTCTCTAGTCTATTTATCTGTAACTCCATTTTGTTTTCAAGATTTTGGATCATCTTTACTATCATTATTCTGAATTCTTTTTCAGGTAAACTCCATATCTCCTCCTCTTTTATTTGGTTTGGTGGGCATTTATCATGTTCCTTTACCTGCTGAATATTTCTCTGCCTTTTCATTTTGTTTATATTGCTGTGTTTGGGGTGGCCTTTCTGTAGGCTGGAAGTTTGTGGTTCCTCTTTATTGTGGAGCTTGCTCCCTGTGGGTGGGGTTGGATGAGTGGCTTGTCAAGGTTTCCTGGTTAGGGGAGCTTGCATCTGTGTTCTGGTGGGTGGAGCTGTATCTCTTCTCTCTGGAGTGCAATGAAGTGTCCAGTAGTGAGTTTTGGGGTGTCTATGGGTTTGAAATGGCTTTGGATAGCCTGTATTTTAATACTCAGGGCTGTGTTCCTGTGTTGCTGGAGAATTAGCATGGTATGTCTTGTTTTGGAACTTGTTGGCCCTTGGGTGGAGCTTGGTTTCAGTATAGGTATAGAGGTTTTTGGATGAGCTATTGATTAATGTTGATTAATGTTCCCTGGAATCAGGATTTCTCTGGTGTTCTCAAGTTTTGGATATAAGCCTCCTGTCTCTGGCTTTCAGTCTTATTCTTACAGTAGCATCAAGAGTTCTCCATCCATACAGCACAGATGATAAAACATCCAGGTTAATGGTGAAAAAATTCTCCACAGTGAGGGACATCCAGAGAGATTCACAGAGTTACATGGAGAAAAGAAGAGGGAGTAAGGAGATAGAGGTGACCAGGAGTAGAAGAGGGGGAATCAAAAGGAGCGAGAGCAGTCTAGTCAGTAATCACTTCCCTAACTAAGTATTCTCCACAACCCGGAACAGTCAGAGAGATTCACAGAAGAGAAGGGGGAGGGAGGAGATAGGGGTGATCTGGGGGAGAAAAGGGAGAGTCAAAAGGGGAGAGAGTAATCAAGCCAGTAATCACACCCCTAAGTGAAAATGGATACTGAAGATTCTGTTCTTAAAGGTACAAAATTGATAACAAATACCAAAAAGCAAAGATTAAAAATCTAGAGTAGAGGATAGACTGTTAAAAATACAAAACAAAATTAATCACAAAAATTATAAAAAATATATATATGAAATTTGCTTTAAAAATAGGGTCTTTTTTTGCAAGGTAATAGTAGGTTATAAGAATGAAAATTAAAGGAGTAATAAAAAACTTAAAAATAAACAATTTAAAATGATAATAGTGAAAATATATCTCAGCATTTCTCTGGAGCTGTTGAGGGCAGTGTGGGGTCAGTTCAATTTCAGATAGTCCCTTGTTCCAGCTTGTACTTCTTTTCAAGGTCTATAGGCCCATTCCAATGCTTCAGTTCAGTTCAATTCAGCTCAGTCACTCAATTGTGTCCGACTCTTTGCGACCCCATGAATCGCAGCACACCAGGCCTCCCTGTCCATCACCATTTCCCGGAGTTCACTCAAACTCACGTCCATCGAGTTGGTGATGCCATCCAGCCATCTCATCCTCTGTTGTCCCCTTCTCCTCCTGCCCCCAATCCCTCCCAGCATCAGAGTCTTTTCCAATGAGTCAACTCTTCGCATGAGGTGGCCAAAGTACTGGAATTTCAGCTTTAGCATCATTCCTTCCAAAGAACACCCAGGGCTGATCTCCTTTAGAATGGACTGGTTGGATCTCCTTGCAGCCCAAGGGACTCTCAAGAGTGTTCTCCAATACCACAGTTCAAAACCATCAATTCTTTGGCACTCAGCTTTCTTCACTGTCCAACTCTCACATCCATACATGACCACAGGAAAAACCATAGCCTTGACTAGACGGACCTTTGTTGGCAAAGTAATGTCTCTGCTTTTGAATATGCTATCTAGGTTGGTCATAACTTTTCTTCCAAGGAGTAAGGGTCTTTTAGTTTCATGGCTGCAGTCACCATCCACAGTGATTTTGGAGCCCAGAAAAATAAAGTCCGACACTGTTTCCACTGTTTCCCCATCTATTTGCCATGAAGTGATGGGACCAGATGCCACGATCTTCGTTTTCTGAATGTCGAGCTTTAAGCCAGCTTTTTCACTCTCCTCTTTCACTTTCATCAAGAGGCTTTTTAGTTCCTCTTCACTTTCTGCCATAAGGGTGGTGTCATCTGCATATCTGAGGTTATTGATATTTCTGCCTGTAATCTTGATTCTAGCTTGTGCTTCTTCCAGCCCAGCGTTTCTCATGATGTACTCTGCATAGAAGTTAAATAAGCCAGGTGACAATATACAGCCTTGATGTACTCCTTTTCCTATTTGGAACCAGTCTGTTGTTCCATGTCCAGTTCTAACTGTTGCTTCCTGACCTGCATATAGGTTTCTCAAGAGGCAGGTCAGGTGGTCTGGTATTCCCATCTCTTTCAGAATTTTCCACAGTTTATTGTGATCCCCACAGTCAAAGGCTTTGGCATAGTCAATAATGCAGACATAGATGTTTTTCTGGAACTCTCTTGCTCTTTTGATGATCCAGCAGATGTTGGCAATTTGATCTCTGGTTCCTCTGCCTTTTCTAAAACCAGCTTGAACATCTGGAAGTTCACAGTTCACGTATTGCTGAAGCCTGGCTTGGAGAATTTTGAGCATTACTTTACTAGCCTGTGAGATGAGTTAGTCAATGTTAATTATAGGGTTTTAGTTTGTTGTACCTGTCACTTCCAGAGCATTCCCTCTTTGTTTATTTTGGATTTTCCTGTTTGCAAGTCACTTCAGTGTCTAATTTCTACCCTGACACAAGGGGGTAAAGGTGGTCACTTATTTAGGCTCACTTGTTAGTTGTGTTGTGGGGAGAGAGGAACACTGCAAACAAATACCACTGGCATGTGTGAGGAGTGCTCGCAGTATATGGACCACACTGAGTTTGCCCCAGCTTACAGGGGTGTGTGCTTTCCAGGGAAAAGCCTGAGCTACGCTGCTCAGACTCCAGGGTACTCTGCAGGGGTACTGTCCAAAGCAGGCCCTGTGTTTCGTGCACTTCCCAGGTCTAAGCTTCTCGGGTTCAGGTTCTCGGGTACTCCTCAAGGGCACAGACTCCACTGGGCATGTGTTTTGTATGCTTCCTAGGTCTGAGCAGCTCAGGTGATCAAGTGCTTGGTGAGCATACTGTTCCATGTGGACTGTGTGTCTTAATCACCTCCCCATCCCAGCAGCTCGGTTTCCTGGGTGCACAGTGAGAGCACTGTCTCAGGTGTGCCGTGTGTCTCCTCTGGGGAGCTGATCTCACAACCCTTCTGGCAGATGTTAATCATCCAGGATCCCAGGAAGATGTGGTTAGCAACTGGGAGCCTGCTCACAGTTTGGCGGAGGATGCTGGTCTCTGGGGCCGAGATTGCCCCTTGCCTTCAGGCTCTGGATGTCACATGCCTGCCTTTCTGCCTCCAGTTGGGGGAGGTACTGTACACAGCTGTCTAGCTCTCCTTTGGTATTCACTCAATGCTTTGTTCTGTGAGCAGGCCAGGCTGTGCATTAGGTTAGAGCCTTTCTCGGTAAAGTTCTCTCTTTTTTTTCTGGCTCTCCCACAATTTGGGTTGCTATCTCACGTTAGCTCCCTCAGATTGTCCCCAGGCCTGGCCTTTACCCTAAGCTTGCAGCCCACACCTCCCTGTGCAGCCCCTGCTCACTGGTGGCAGATGCAAGTGTCTGGGCTACTCCACTGGGAGTTGTGGTTAGGTGCGTATTCTGTTTTTTTGTTTTTTTTTTTTCTTCTCCTGGTTATGTTGCCCTCTGAGATTCCAAAACTCCTCACAGACCCTCTGGTGAGAGGGTTTCCTGTTGTTTGGAAACTTCTCCTTCACGACTCCCTCCAAAGGACAGGTCTCCATCCCTAACTCTTTTGTCTCTCTTTTTGTCATTTATATTTTATCCTACCTCATTTTGAAAAGTATGGGCTGCCTTTCTGGGTGCCTGGTGTCCTCTGCCAGTGTTTAGAAGTTGTTTTGTGGAAGATGCTCAGCATTCAAATGATCTTTTGATGAATTTGTGGGGGAGAAAGTGGTCTCCACCTCCTGTTCCTCCACCATCTTGGGACTGCCCCAGTGATCTAAAATTTATTTTGATTTATGGCAAGCTGAGGACATAAACTAATTTTATTTTCAGTTAAATTTGGAAAACTCAGAAGTGGCCACAGGACTGAAAAAGGTCAGTTTTCATTCCAATCCCAAAAAAGGGCAATGCCAAAGAATGTTCAAACTGTGCCATAATTGCACTCATTTCACACGCTAGCAAAGTAATGCTCAAAATCCTTCACGCTAGCCTTCAGCAGTATGTGAACCAAGAACTTCCAGATGTACAAACTGGGTTTAGAAAAAGAAGAGGAACCAGAGATCAAATTGCCAACATCTGTTGGATCATAGAAAAAGTAAGGGAATTCTGGAAAAACATCTACTTCTATGTCATTGACTATGCTAAAGCCTTGGACTGTGAGAATCACAACAAACTGTGGAAAATTCTTAAAGAGATTGGAATACCAGACCACCTTACCTGCCTCCTGAGAAACCTGTGTTCAGGTCAAGAAGCAACAATTAGAACCAGATATGGAACAAAGGACTGGTTCCAAATTGGGAAAGGAGTATGTCAAGGTTGTATATTATCACCCTGCTTATTTAAGTTCTATGCAGAATATATCATGTGAAATGTGAGGCTAGATGAATCACAAGCTGGAATCAAGGTTGCTAGGAGAAATACCAATAACCTCAGATATGCAGATGACACCATCCTAATGGCAGAAAGTGAAGAGGAACTAAAGAGCCTCTTGATGGAGGTGAAAGAGGAGAGTGAAAAAGCTGGCTTAAAACTCAATGTTCAAAAAACTAAGATCATGGCATCTGGTCCCATTACATCATGGCAAATAAGTGGACAAACAATGGAAACAGTGACTGACCTTATTTTATTGGGCTCCAAAATCACTGCAGATGGTGACTGCAGCCATGAAATTAAAAGATACTTGCTCCTTGAACAGAAAGCTATGACAAACCTAGACAGCATAATAAAAAGCAGAAGCAGCACTTTGTGGACAAAGGTTGATATAGTCAAAGCTATGGTTTTTCCCATTGTCATGTATGGATGTGACAGTTGGACTGTAAAGAAGGCTGAGCACCAAAGAATTGATGGTTTTGAACTATGGTGCTGGAGAAGACTCTTGAGAGTCCTTTGGACAGCAAGGAGGTCAAACCAGTCAATCCTAAAGGAAACAAACCCTGAACATTCATTGGAAGGACTGATGCTGAAGTTGAAGCTCAAATACTTTGGTTACCTGATATGAAGATCTGACTTAATGGAAAAGATCCTGATCCTGGGAAAGACTAAAGGCAGGAGGAGAAGGGGGAGACAGAGAATGAGATGGTTAGATGGCATCATCAACTCAATGGACATGAGTTTGAGCAAACTCTGGAAGATAGTGAAGGACAGGGAAGCCTGATGTGGTGCAAAGAGTCAGACATAACTGAATGACTGAGCAACAACAGTTTTAAATTTGTTAATCAGATATCTCCATTGTTTAGTGATGTTTCCTCTAAGAATGTAAAAATGTTGAATGTGATAGAGTCTACTTCTGGAGCATTTATTTGGTTCCACATTCATTTATTTGATTCTACATTCCAGTACCAGATGTATTTTAGTACCTAACAGGGTGGTCTCCTCTAATAATTTTCATGTCAAGAATATTCATTTTCCCCCCTGGCTTTGCCCCTATTTTTTCCTTCTTAAGCTAATTCTACAATACTTCACAATTTCAAAATTTGGTCAGGTTTCGAAAATAGTATATTGGTTTCCCTTTGCTTTGTAACAAAATAATACCATAAACTTAATGGCTTAACACAACACAGGTTTTTTACCTTATGGTTCTGTAGGTTAGAAGTCTCACTTCGTTAAAATCAAAGTGTTAGTAGAGCTGCATTCCATCCTGGAGGCTATAGGAGAGAATCATTTTCTTGCCCTTTCCTACTTCTAGAGGCTGCCCATATTCCTTGGCTCATGGACCCCTTCCTCTTTTTTTTTTTTTTTTTGAGTTTTATGTATTAGAACATCACTTACAATAGAATATTTTGTTTATTTATTCATTCATTTTTGGCTGTGCTGGGTCATTGGTGCTGCATGCAGGCTGCTCTCTAGTTGCGGTGCACGGACTTCTCACTGAGGTGGCTTTTTCTGTTGTGGAGCATGAGCTCTAGGCTTCCAGGCTCAGTAGTTGTGGTGCAGGGGCTTGGTTGCCCCACGACACATGGAATCTTCACAGACCAGGGTGTGAAGCCATGTCCCCTGCACTGGCAGGCGGATCCATAACCACTGGACCACCAGGGAAGTCCCACCTCTAAAGGTAGCAATGCTGCATCTCTCTGACTTTTTTCATTCCAAGCAGAGCCAGAAAATATCCTCTAATTTAAAAGATCTGTGTGATTAGGTTCAGCTCTGGATATTCCAGGATAATCTCCCCCCATTGCAAAGTCTTCACCCTTAATCACATTTATAAAGTCTACCATGTATGTAATATATTCAAAAGTACTGGGATTAGGACATGCACCTATTTAGGAAGCCATAAGTTTGCCTGTAGATGTTTTTCTGGAACTCTTTTCCTTTTTCCATGATGCAGCAGTTGTTGGCAATTTGATCTCTGGTTCCTCTGCCTTTTCAAAAACCAACTTGAACATCTGGAAGTTCACGGTTCATGTATTGCTGAAGCCTGGCTTGGAGAATTTTGAGCATTACTTTACTAGCGTGTGAGATGAGTGCAATTGTGCAGTATTTTGAGCATTCTTTGGCATTGCCTTTCTTGGGTATTGGAATGAAAACTGATCTTTTCCAGTCCTGTGGCCACTGCTGAGTTTTCCAAATTTGCTGGCATATTGAGTGCAGCACTTTCACAGCATCATCTTTCAGGATTTGAAAGAGCTCAACTGGAATTCCATCACCTCCACTAGCTTTGTTCATAGTGATGCTTTCTAAGGCCCACTTGACTTCACATTCCAGGATGTCTGGCTCTAGGTCAGTGATCACACCATCGTGATTATCTGGGTCGTGAAGATCTTTTTTGTACAGTTCTTCTGTGTTTTCTTGCCACCTCTTCTTAATATCTTCTGCTTCTCTTAGGTCCATACCATTTCTGTCCTTTATTGAGCCCATCTTTGCATGAAATGTTCCCTTGGTATCTCTAATTTTCTGGAATAGATCCCTAGTCTTTCCCATTCTGTTGTTTTCCTCTATTTCTTTGCATTGATCACTGAAGAAGGCTTTCTTATCTCTTCTTGCTATTCTTTGGAGCTCTGCATTCAGATGTTTATATCTTTCCTTTTCTCCTTTGCTTTTTGCTTCTCTTCTTTTCACAGCTATTTGTAAGGCCTCCCCAGACAGCCATTTTGCTTTTTTGCATTTCTTTTCCATTGGGATGGTCTTGATCCCTGTCTTCTGTACAATGTCACGAACCTCAGTCCATAGCTCATCAGGCACTCTATCTATCAGATCTAGGCCCATAAATCTATTTCTCACTTCCACTGTATAATCATAAGGGATTTGATTTAGGTCATACCTGAATGGTCTAGTGGTTTTCCCTACTTTCTTCAATTTAAGTCTGAATTTGGCAATAAGGAGTTCATGATCTGAGCCACAGTCAGCTCCTGGTCTTGTTTTTGCTGACTGTATAGAGCTTCTCCATCTTTGGCTGCAAAGAATATAATCAATCTGATTTTGGTATTGACCATCTGGTGATGTCCATGTATAGAGTCTTCTCTTGTGTTGTTGGAAGAGGGTGTTTGTTATGACCAGTGCATTTTCTTGGTAAAACTCTATTTGTCTTTGCCCTGCTTCATTCTGTATTCCAAGGCCAAATTTGCCTGTTACTCCAGGTGTTTCTTGACTTCCTACTTTTGCATTCCAGTCCCCTATAATGAAAAGGACATCCTTTTTGGGTGTTAGTTCTAAAAGGTCTTGTAGGTCTTCATAGAACTGTTCAACTTCAGCTTCCTCAGCATTACTGGTTGGGGCATAGACTTGGATTACTGTGATATTGAATGGTTTGCCTTGGAAACGAACAGAGATCATTCTGTCATTTTTGAGATTGCATCCAAGTACTGCATTTCGGAATGTTTTGTTGACCATGATGGCTAGTCCATTTCTTCTGAGGGATTCCTGCCCACAGTAGTAAATATAATGGTCATCTGAGTTAAATTCACCCATTCCAGTCCATTTTAGTTCGCTGATTCCTAGAATGTTGACATTCACTCTTGCCATCTCTTGTTTGACCACTTCCAATTTGCCTTGATTCATGGACCTAACATTCCCTGTTTCTATGCAAAATTGCTCTTTACAACATTGGACCTTGCTTATATCACCTGGGTATTGTTTTTGTTTGGGCTCCATCCCTTCATTCTTTCTGGAGTTATTTCTCCACTGATCTCCAGTAGCATATTGGGCACTTACCGACCTGGGGAGTTCCTCTTTTAGTATCCTATCATTTTGCCTTTTCATAGTGTTCATGGGTTTCTCAAGGCAAGAATACTGAAGTGGTTTGCCATTCCCTTCTAAAGCGGACCACATTCTGTCAGAGAAACCCAAGTAAGACAGTAGGTGTTGGCAAGAGGGCATCAGAGGGCAGACACACTGAAACCATACTCACAGAAAACTAGTCAATCTAATCACACTAGTACCACAGCCTTGTCTTTTAGTAATTATATAGACCCTATCTCCTTAATTGTTCTCCGCAAGTTTCCCTTTTGTGTGTTGCTATTGTAAACAGGTGGAGACTTCCCTTTGCTCAGATTCCTCCCTAGTACATTTTTCTAACAAGTTATTGTTTGATGTCCTTTATTCTTTAGGAAAATTTATTCCCTAATGTAATCTTGATTTGGCATCGACTCTACAAGGAGAAACATATGCTGGCAATATGTGGTGCTGCGTGAATGCAGCTCCCAGGGAATTATCCCAGCTATGCCATATTGAGAATCTCCACTTTCATTATTTATTTGAAAAGATGCAAAAGTGCTGAGCACTGAGATGACCTTCAGTGCTTAGAAAGGTTGCTGAATACCGTGTTTGACCTAGTTCGCTCAATGTCCTGAGCAGAAGGACACCCAGCAGTCCAGGAGCTGCCCTGGCAGAGGGAAGTGGCATATGGGCCTGGGGTGGGAGAGGCAGAGCTTTGTTTAGGGACCCTGCACAGCCCCTGTCTCCAAATGATTGATTAATTTCTACTTCAGCAGTTTGCAGTTTGTGATCCACCTCCTTTTAAGTTTGATATTCACATTGAAAGCATTCTCGTGATGCAGAGGAGGGAGCTTAGGATTGGGAAAAGGGAGGCTTGGTTCCAGCCTTATGAACTTGGTTGAGTCCATATGGGCCTGAGGAGGTAATGTGATTCCTCAGGGGATCAGTTTTCTTGTAGTAATGGGAGTTGGATGATCTATCAGTCTATAAACTGATGGAGATCTTGAAGATGGCAAAAATCCATCTGAAGAAGGAACAAAGTACTAATCATTTTAGTTCCCACTCTTTTCTCTTGACATTGATTCTATGGTGACACTCAGGAAGCAGAGCTCTTTTGGACCTGTTTACTCTAGAAATATCTTTAATCTTGTGAGCTAATTCTCATCTCAGCCTATGAGCTCTTGCAACATCTCAGCATCCCCTGCTGTGAGTAGGGATGGTGGGACCTGACATCCTTCCTAAATGATAGGCATATAGAATTAAAAACACATTGGTCTTGTAAGATTTTAAAAATAGGGAAATATTGATGTGGGAATGTGAAAATCTATTGTATATTATTGTGAAATAAAAAGTACAATGAAAAGCTAAAAACAAACAAATAGAAAACCACATTGGTCTTCTGAAACTGGATCCTCCAGCCTCTGTTCTGCAGGAAACTTTTGCTCTTCAAGTCCAAGAGGAGAAACCTGGTAGGCTTATCTTTAGGACCAAATGAAGTCTGGATGGATTTGGCCTTTCCCAGGCAATCCTTCCCATGGATCTTGTTGACATTCACCCATCCTACTTTGTATGTGCATTGACATGTCTTCATAGCATGTCTCTTCATCAGCTACAGTTCCCCTTCCCTTGAAGATCAGGGGCTCTGATGTCTGAGGGGCAGGCATTGGCCAATGGGATCCAGAGTGTGCCTCGGAGACCAGAGGGAGAGGGACCGCATGATGGAGAAGGAAATTTGGAGTATTGTGAAGAAAATGGGGATACCAGTGCTGTTGTACAACCATAGCTTTTGAAAAGACACTGCAGTATTACCGTATAGCATGCTGGAGCAGGAAGAGCCCTCAGCCCGAGGGACCGAAAGGTCAGAGGGAGGGCCCAGGGCCTCAGCTGCCAGGCCAGGTCAGAATTCGAACCACCAGATGTAGCAGATGATGGTGGAAGGGGCCGCCTGCCTTCCCCCAACCTGTAAGCATGGGTGGGATCAAGTTTTATGTTTCCCTATCATCATTTCAGTTCAGTTCAGTCGCTCAGTCGTGTCCGACTCTTTGTGACCCCATGAATCACAGCATGCCAGGCATCCCTGTCCATTACCAACTCCCGGAATCCACCCAAATCCATGTGCATTGAGTCGGTGATGCCATCTAACCATCTCATACTCTGTCGTCCCCTTCTCCTCCTGCCTTCAATCTTTGCCAGCATCAGGGTCTTTTCAAATGAGTCAGTTCTTTGCATCAGGTGGCCAAAGTATTGGAGTTTCAGCTTCAGAATCAGTCCTTCCAATGAACAACCAGGGCTGATCTCCTTTAGGATGGACTGGTTGAATCTCCTTGCAGTCCAGGGAACTCTCAAGAGTCTTCTCCAGCACCACAGTTCAAAAGCATTAATTCTTCGGTGCTCAGCTTTCTTTATAGTCCAACACTCACATCCATACATGACCACTGGAAAAACCATAGCCTTGACTAGACAGACCTTTGTTGACAAAGTGATGTCTCTGTTTTTTAATATGCTGTCTAGCATGGAGAAGGCAATGGCACCCCACTCCAGTACTCTTGCCTGGAAAATCCCATGGACGGAGGAGCCTGGTAGGCTGCAGTCCATGGGGTTGCTAGGAGTCAGACATGACTGAGTAACTTCACTTTCACTTTTCATTTTCATGCATTGGAGAAGGAAATGGCAACCCACTCCAGTGTTCTTGCCTGGAGAATCCCAGGGACAGGGGAGCCTGGTGGGCTGCTGTCTCTGGGGTCGCACAGAATCGGACACGACTGAAGTGACTTAGCAACTTAACAAGGTTGGTCATAACTTTTCTTCTAAGGAGTGTATTAAACTGAATGGAGGAATAGGCGTATTAGCAAAGGACTCCCTTAATAGCATTTTTAAAAATTAATCTTTATTGGAGTATAGTTGCCTTACAATGCTGTGCAGCAAAGTGAATCAGGTATACATATACACATATACCCACTGTTCTGCCTTTCCTTCCCATCCAGGTCACCACAGAGCACCAAGCAGATATGTCAGGGCTTAGTTGCAGCACATGGGGTCTTCGTAGTGTCAAGCTGACCTTTCGTTGTGATGCATGGACTAGCTGTGGCATGGGGGCTTAGCTACTCGGCGGCAAGTAGGATGTTAGTTCCCCAACCAGGGATCGAACCTGTGTCCCCTGCATTGTAAGGTGGATTCTTAAGCACTGGACCACCAGGGAAGTCCCAGGCTGGGTGGCTTAAACAGTAGAAATGTATTTTTCACAGTTCTAGAGGGCAGGAGATTTGATATCAGGGTGCCAGAATGGTCAGGTCCTGGTGAGGGCTTACTTCCTGGCTTGTAGACAGCTGCCTTCTTACCGTGTCCATGGCCCAGACAGATGGAGCTCTAGTCTCTTTCTAATCATGGGGACTCCACTCTTGTGACTACTTCTGAACCTGATTGCCTCCCAAAGGCACATCTCCAATACTATTACATTGAGGGTTAGGATTT
Source organism: Bos javanicus (assembly GCF_032452875.1). Lineage (NCBI taxonomy): Eukaryota > Metazoa > Chordata > Mammalia > Artiodactyla > Bovidae > Bos > Bos javanicus. The sequence continues at coordinate 8,398,281 of NC_083889.1, forward strand.
CAATGTAAATTTTCAGGGGACACATGCATGCAGTATATAACAGCATCTAAGCCTTGCTTTAGCAGGCAGTGACACAGATTAATGACCACTGTGTTCACAGCCTGGAATTGAGGAATTGACCCAGACCATGGGTCCACAGAACACATACTGCCACTCACTGCTTGAGAATTCACTGGGCATATTATTTAGCCTTTCTGAGCCTTAGTTTTTCCATTTGGATGTGCTGGGAAGAGATTTTCTGTACTCTACAGGGATGCTGGGATAAATTATGCAAAGCAATTCATTTGTAGTAACTAATTGATAAATATTAATTGTTCATATTATCCATGTTCCAAATACATTATTTCCACATGTGTGTGTGTGTGTGTATTCCTTTGCAAACAGAACAAGAAAATGGCAGGAAAGATAATTGACTTTCACAGATAAAAAGCTTTTGAATAACCTCCTGTTGGTTGGGTAGAATTTTCTGCTCATGTTTATTTGCAAGGTCATCATCCAAGTTGCATGACTAGCCATCAGAGAGAGATCTTGAAATAAACATTTTCAAGGGCAGGTGGAGATAATGGTACCTTGTGGAGCTGGGCTGATAAAAAGCAAAAGAGATGAAGGGGGAGGGATTTATTGATGAGACACTCCCAAGAGGCAGCTGCCTACAAAGATGAAGCCACACAGTCTATGACAGGCCCCGGCTACATACATTCAATGAGCAAAGAAAGGCTTCAGTGATCCTACAGTGCCAGGGAGGGAGTGTGTGTGTGTGTGTGTGTGTGTGTGTGTGTGTCCTATGTTAATAGCACATCTTGTTTAGGCTGTGAAATAAACCACAGGGGAGATGAGCAAGAATTGCCATTCCATTAGTCTGCACTTTCTCTGATGCCCAGCTGGCATCATTATGATCCAAGAGAAAGTGAGTTTTACTTCCTCCATCTAGCAGGAGAGATCCGAGAGCAGGCTCCAAGGACTGTAGTGATGAGTAAGCAGCCAACCATTTGCTGTACAGACTGGAGGACCAGAAGCGGGACTCAGGTGTCTGCTGCCAGCTGTCTTTCAGATCTAACTCCGTAGCCTGTTTTCTAAGTCTGCCAAGATAGTTGTTCTCAAAGCTTTTGGTTTGAACCAACCAAACCCCTGCAAACATATTTTTTACCTTTTAGAATGTATTAATTAGTCCCATGTGGTTAATTTGTGAATTTAGGAATTTTTATGTCCCATCTGTACTGTTTGTCATGTTAAGTTATGGGTTAAAGAGAAGTGGATTAAAGTCTCCTATTAATGTTCATTTTTCCTTGTTTTTGGTGCTTTATCCTATGGCCTGTTTAGTGCTTTTTGCCCTGAATTCTACCCTGCCTGTGAGGGAGCTTCAGAGCCTCTGCTTTCTTTGGATATGCATTTGCTTGCAAACCTTGGTGCAGCCTCTGATTTCCCACCTTTCTGGGTTAGGCTGTCTTAGATATGCCTCTTGTTTACATCAGATCAGATCAGATCAGTCGCTCAGTCGTGTCCGACTCTTTTCGACCCCATGAACCGCAGCATGCCAGGCCTCCCTGTCCATCACCAACTCCCGGAGTTCACTCAAACTCATGTCCATTGAGGCAGTGATGGCACCCAGCCATCTCATCCTCTGTCGTCCCCTTCTCCTCTTGCCCCCAATTCCTCCCAGCATCAGAGTCTTTTCCAATGAGTGGCTTTTTCTTCATGACCCAATATAAGAACATGGTCTCTTACTAGATGTTTACATACTTTACATTTATTATTAAAGCAAGTGAGTTGGATGTTAGTTCTGTCATCATATGAGATGCCATCTCTTCTATTTTTCCTTTTTATAATCTTTTATTATATGATCTGCTTCCTTTGTGTTTGTGGTGGTGGGATGGTGTGTGTGTGTGTACTTTCTGGAGATCTGAAAAGTTTGTGCTCTTTTAATTTCTTCAGGTGCTCACATTGGTAATTTCACTCTTCCCTTCATTTAAACTCTATTGACTTTGCTGTAGTCAATTTTGTTTTTCTCTCTCTCTTTTTTTTTTTTCCATTTTCCCCCTGTCTGTACCCAATTTTTGTCAGTTCTTTTTCTTGGGTCAAATTTCCAGGGTTCACACTGATTTCTTTCCATATATTTATCTGTCTTCCCCTCTCACTGCTTTTTAAAAATAACATTTCTTTATTTGGTTGCACCAGGTCTTAATTGTGGCAATTATGGGATCTTCAATCTTTGTTGTGGCATGTGGGATCCATTTCCCTGATCAGGGATCAAACCCAGGCCCTCCACATTGGGAGTGCAGAGTCTTGGCCACTAGACTACCAGGGAAGTCCCCTAATTGTTGTTAGTAATATTATTTTTACATTATCATTGTGTATACCATGGATATTCTATTTATTATTTTTGGTGGTGATAAAAATACAAATAACACAAAATTTACCACTTTCATCACTTTAAAGTATATAGTTCAGTATTGTTAAGTACATTCACATCATTGTGCAACCAATCTTCAGAACTCTTTTTATTTTGCAAAACTGGATCTCTTTATTTACTTTAACAATTTTCCATTCTTCCTCTCCAACTCCCAGACCCTGGCAACCACCATTCTTCTTTATGTCTCTGAATTTGACCAGTCTAGTTACCTCATATAGGTGGAATCATACATTATTTGTCCTTTTGTGACTGGGCTTAGTTCACTTAATATAATGTCCTCAAGGGTCATCTGTATTGTGGTATATGTCAGAACCTCCTTCCTTTTTAAGGATGAATAACATCCTATTGATTGTATCTGCCACATTTTGTTTATCCATTCATCCATTGGCGGACACCTGGGTTGCTTCTACCTTTTGGCTATTGTGATGAATTCTGCTATGAACACGAGTGTACAAATATCTCTTTGAGACCTTGTTTTCATTTCTTTTATGTGTATACCCAGAAATAGATTGCTGGATCATATGGCAATTTCATTCTTCATCTTTTTGAGGAACCATCATATTGTTTTCCACAGTTACTGCGCCATTGTACATTCCTATCAACAGTACACAAGTTTCTAACTCTTCAACATCCTCACCAACACTAATTCTTTTCTGTTTGTTTTTTTGTAGGAGCTATGCTAACGGGTGCAAAATACTATCTCATTGTGGTTTTGAATTGCTTTCCCCTTATGACCAGTGACGTTGAGCATCTTTCATGTGCTTTTTGGCATTTTGATATCCTTGGAGAAATGTCTGTTCAAGTCCTTTATCCATTAAAATTTTTTTTTTGGTTGTTGGGGTTTTTTGTTTTTTGATTGTTGTTGAGTTGTAGAAGTTCTTTATGTTGTTGTTGTTGTTCAGTCACACAGTCATGTCTGATTCTTTGTGACCCCATGGACCACAGGACACCAGGCTTCCCTGTCCTTCACCATCTCCTGGAGCTTACTCAAACTCATGTGCATTGAGTTAGTGATGCCATCCAACCATCTCATCCTCTGTCATCCCCTTCTCCTCCTGCCTTCAGTCTTTCCCAGCATCAGGGTTATTTCTAATGAGTTGGCTCTTCACATCAGGTGGCCAAAGTATTGGCACTTCAGCTTCAACATCAGTCCTTCCAGTGAATATTCAGGACTGCTTTCCTTTAGGATTGACTGGTTTAATCTCCTTGCAGTTCAAGGGACTGTCTTTTGAACAACAGTTAAAAAGCCCAGAGGGATGGCATGGGGAGGGAGGTGGGAGGGGGGTTCAGGATGGGGAACACGTGTACACCCGTGGCAGATGCATGTTGATGTATGGCAAAACCAATACAATATTGTAAAGTAAAAAAAAAAAAAAAAGCATCAATTCTTTGGTGCTTACCTTTTTTATGGTCCAACATGCACACCCATACATGACTACTAGAAAAACCATAGCTTTGACCATATGGACCTTTGCTGGAAAAGTGATGTCTCTGCTTTTTAATATGCTGTCTAGGTTTGTCATAGCTTTTCTTCCAAGGAGCAAGCATCTTTTAATTTCATTCCTGCAGTCACCATCTTCAGTGATTTTGGAGCCCAAGAAAATAAAGTCTGTCACTGTTTCCACTGTTTCCCCATCTATTTGCAATGAAATTATGGGACCAGATGCCATGATCTTAGTTTTCTGAATGTTGAGTTTTAAGCCAGATTTTTCACCCTCCTCTTTCACCTTCATCAAAAGGCTCTTTAGTTCCTCTTCACTCTTGGCCGTAAGTGTGGTGGTATCTGCATATCTGAGGTTGCTGATATTTCTGCCTGCAATCTTGATTCCAGCTTGTGATTCATCCAGCTCAATATTTTGCATGATGTACTCTGCATATAAGTTAAATTAAGCAGGGTGACAAAATATAGCTTTGACATACTCCTTTCCCAGTTTGGAACCAGTCTGTTGTTCCATGTCTGGTTCTAACTGTTGCTTCTTGACCTTCATACAGGTTTCTCAGGAGGCAGGTAAGGTGGTCTGGTGTTCCCATCTCTTTCAGAATTTTCCACAGTTTATTGTGATCCACACAGTCAAAGGCTTTATCATAATCAATGAAGCAGAGGAGATGTTTTTTCTGGAACTCTCTTGCTTTTTCTATGATACAGCAGACATTGGAAATTTGATCTCTGATTCTTCTGCCTTTTCTAAATCTTCCTCTGCCTTTTCTAAATCAAGCTTAAACATCTGGAAGTTCTTGGTTCACCTACTGTTGAAGCCTAGCTTGGAGAATTTTAGCATTACTTTGCTAATGTGTAAAATGAGTGCAATTATGCACTAGTTTGAACATACTTTGGGATTGAAATGAAAACTGACCTTTTCCAGTCCTGTGGCCATTGCTGAGTTTTCCAAATTTGCTGGCACATTGAGTGCAGCACTTTAATGGCATCATCTTTTAGGATTTGAAATAGCTCAGCTGGAAATCCATCACCTCCACTAGCTTTGTTTATAGTGATGCTTTCTAAGGCCCCCTTGACTTTGCATTCCAGGATGTCTGTTTCTAGGTGAGTGATCACACCATCATGGTTATCTAGGTCATGAAGATCTTTTTTTGTATAGTTCTTCTGTGTATTCTTGCCACCTCTTCTCATATCTTCTGCTTCTGTTAGGTCCATACAGTTTCTATCCTTTATTGTGCCCATCTTTACATGAAGTGTTCCCTTGGTATCTCTAATTTTCTTGACGAGATCTCTAGTCTTTCCCATTCTATTGTTTTCCTCTATTTCTTTGCATTGATCACTTAGGAAGCTTTTCGTATCTCTCCATGCTATTTTTTCGAACTCTGCGTTCAGATGGATATATCTTTTTTCTCCTTTGCTTTTCACTTCTCTTCTTTTCTCAGCTATTTGTAAGGCCTCCTCAGACAACTATTTTGCCTTTTTGCATTTCTTTTTCTTGGAGAGGGTCTTTTTTTTTTTTAATTTTTTTTAATATATAAAATTTTATTTTTTTTTCAGTTTTATTTATTTACTTTACAATATTGTATTGGTTTTGCCATACATCAACATGAATCTGCCATGGGTGTACACATGTTCCCCATCCTGAACCCCCCTCCCACCTCCCTCCCCATCCCATCCCTCTGGATCATCCCAGTGCACAAGCCCTGAGCACCCTGTATCATGCATTGAACCTGGACTGGTGATTTGTTTCACATGTGATAATTTACATTTTTCAATGCCATTCTCCCATATCATCCCGCCCTCACCCTCTCCCACAGACTCTGAAAGACTGTTTCATACATCTGTGTCTCTTTTGCTGTCTCGCATACAGGGTTATCGTTACCATCTTTCTAAATTCCATATATATGCATTCATATACTGTATTGGTGTTTTTCTTTCTGACTTACTTCACTCTGTATAATAGGCTCCAGTTTCATCCACCTCATTAGAACTGATTCAGATATGTTCTTTTTAATGGCTGAGTAATACTCCATTGTGTATATGTACCACAGCTGTCTTATCCATTCATCTGCTGATGGACATCTAGGTTGCTTCCATGTCCTGGCTATTATAAACAGTGCTGTGATGAACATTGGGGTACACGTGTCTCTTTCAATTCTGGTTTCCTTGGTGTGTATGCCCAGCAGTGGGATTGCTGGATCATATGGCAGTTCTATTTCCAGTTTTTTAAGGAATCTCCACAATGTTCTCCATAGTGGCTGTACTAGTTTGCGTTCCCACCAACAGTGTAAGAGGGTTCCCTTTTTTCCACACGCTCTTGGAGAGGGTCTTGATCACTGCCTCCTGTACAATGTCATGAACCTCCATCCATAGTTCCTGAAGCACTCTGTCTGTCAGATATGATCCCTTGAATCTATTTGTCACTTCCACTGTATAATCATTAGGGATTTGATTTAGGTCATACCTTCATGGTCTAGTGGTTTTCCCTACTTTCTTCAATTTAAGTCTGAATTTTGCAATAAGGAGTTCATGATCTGAGCCACAGTCAGCTCCTGGTCTTGTTTTGGTGACTCTATAGAGCTTCTCCATCTTTGGCTGCAAAGAGTATAATCAATCTGATTTCAGTATTTACCATCTGGTGATGTCCATGTGTAGAGTCTTCTCTTGTGCTGTTGGAGAAGGGTGTTTGCTATGATCAGTGCATTCTTTTGGCAAAACTCTGTTAGCCTTCACTGTGCTTCATTTTGTACTCCTCAGCCTAACTTGCCTGTTACTCTATGTATCTCTTGACTTTCTACTTTTGCATTATAGTTCCCCATGATGAAAAGGATATTTTTTTTGGTGTTAGTTCTAGAAGGTCTTGTTCATCTTCATAGAATCATTTGACTTCAGCTTCATTGGCATTAGTGGTTGGGGCATAGACTTGGATTATTGTGATACTGGATGGTTTGCCTTGGAGATGAACAAAGACCATTCTGTCATTTTTGAGATTTCATCCGAATACTTCATTTCAGACTCTTTTGTTGACTATGAGAGCTATTCCATTTTTTCCTAAGGAATTCTTGCCCACGGTAGTAGATATAATGATCATCTGAATTAAATTAGGCCATTCCAGTCCATTTTAATTCACTAATACCTCAGATATGCAGATGACACCACCCTTATGGCAGAAAGTGAAGAGGAACTAAAAAGCCTCTTGATGAAAGTGAAAGAGGAGAGTGAAAAAGTTGGCTTAAAGCTCAACATTCAGAAAACGAAGATCATGGCATCTGGTCCCATCACTTCATGGCAAATCGATGGGGAAACAGTGGAAACAACATCAGACTTTATTTTTGGGGCTCCCAAATTACTGCAGATGGTGATTGCAACCATGAAATTAAAAGACACTTACTCCTTGGAAGGAAATTTATGACCAACTTAGACAGCATACTGAAAAGCAGAGATATTACCTTGCCAGCAAAGGTCCATCTAGTCAAGGCTATGGTTTTTCCAGTGGTCATGTATGGATGTGAGAGTTGGACTGTGAAGAAAGTTGAGCGCCAAAGAATTGATGCTTTTGAACTGTGGTGTTGGAGAAGACTCTTGAGAGTCCCTTGGACTGCAAAGAGATCCAACCAGTCCATCCTAAAGGAGATCAGTCTTGGGTGTTCATTGGAAGGACTGATGCTGAAGCTGAAACTCCAATACTTTGGCCACCTCATGCGAAGAGTTGACTCATTGGAAAAGACTCTGATGCTGGGAAGGATTGGGGGCAGGAGGAGAAGGGAACGACAGAGGATGAGATGGCTGGGTGCCATCACCGCCTCAATGGACATGAGTTTGAGTGAACTCCGGGAGTTGGTGATGGACAGGGAGGCCTGGCGGGCTGTGATTCATGGGGTCGCAAAGAGTCGGACACCACTGAGCGACTGAACTGAACTGAACTACCCTCATGCTCCTTTCACAGCTGAGGAAACTGAAGCAAATAGTTGTGGAGTAAATGGCAGAGCAGGATACACATCCAGGCCTTAGGCTTCCAGGGCTGTGCGTGTCCGCCCTCCCTTCACTGTTCCACGGTTTGGCGCGCACAGCCTGGGACTGCCGAGAAGGCTGAAACCAGAACTCACAGCCAGCCCCAGAGCAGCGCAGGGTCAGTGAGCCGTTTCTCCTCTTTCTTCTCCCTCTTCTCTTTATATTACTCCTTCTTCTCCCCGTGCTTTTCCCCTGGATTCATCCTGTTTCAAGATAGGGGAAAATACGTCATTTTTGTTTGACAAAAAAGGTGCAAAATTATTCCAAGCATTGAAAAGCACTTCTTTCTCCCGAAGGAAAGTTTCAGATGCTGACCTTCCTACTGGAGTTACATTAGAAAATGATGAGGAAACTTCAGCTTTCAGTCTTTGTGCTGCTTTTCAAGTATTGTTTTTATCTTCAGGCTTTCAAGATGGCAGCCGAGGGGGACACCAGTGGCGGAGGGCTGTGGAAGCAGCCGCTGGAACTCTGTGAAGCCCTGGATCTAGCGTCCTTTGGATCCAGGTTGTGAGTCAAAAGAGGAGGGGGAAGAGCCCTGCCGAGCAGCCACACCCTTCTAGAACAGTAAGTGCTGGCTGCTTACCTCAGTGGTCTCTGGCTCTGGTTCCAAATAGAAACTAGGTCATGAAGTGGGTACTTAGGGACCCATCTTGCAAGCCGTTCTCTCCTTCTTTCATGGTTTTCTCCCAGTGTTTCCTTCACTCTCACTCTGCAGCCTCTTTCTTAGGGGAGGAAAAGCCTCAGCCTGGAAAATAGGCACCTTGCTCTGATCTCATACAAACCTTTTCAAACCCTGAGAAAGAGAGACAGGAGTGGGAGGAGCTTGGAAGAGCGAGAAAAGGGGAGGGAGACCCACTGGACTCTGGACCCTGATTCCACATTTCCTGCGGGAGAATCTGATTGGTTTGGCTTTGGTCAGGGGTCCGTTTCTATCAAAGGGCCCAGGTTGCTGCTGTAGCTGCTGAGGATATAGACCCTCTGAGGAAGACTGGGGTGGAGAAGATGATTGATGGAGAGGGTGATCTTGGACACTAAATGGGGCCTTCCCAGGTGGCGCTAGTGGTAAAGAACTTGCCTGCCAATGCAGGAGAAGTAAGAGATGCGGGTTCAATCCCTGGGTTGAAAGATCCCCTGGAGGAAGGCATGGCAACTCACTCCAGTATTCTTGCCTGGAGAATCCCATGGACAGAGGAGTCTGGTGGACTGCCTTCCATAGTCGCAAAGAGTCAGACATCACTGAGGTGACTGAGCATGCACACAGGCCTGGACACTAAATTGCTGTGTCAGTCTGCTCCCTGGGGCCCTGAGATGGCACCTCCAGTCCTGCCTCCGGTTCCCACCCTAGTCCCTGAGCCTGCCCACCCACTGGCCTGGATTCCCAGTTGGCTGTCCGCCACCTAGTTCCTTTCCGTTATCTGATACGGACTGTTTGCCTTGGCAGTTGCTCTTTTTGTTGGTTCCCATGCCCCCTTCCAAACAGGCTTGCCTGGCATGTCAACTTGGTCTTTTCCCTGCCAGTTGATTTCTTCCTTGAGTGCTTTGCTATAGCAGCAGAATGCCGTATACCAGACTCAGCCAAAGTCACTCAAAAGTCCTGTTCTGTAAGCAGAGGTGGATCAATCAATACTTCTCCTGCCACTTCCATGAGCCTCTCTCCAAATCATTCCAATCTAAAGAGGGAACCAGACAATCTTGGGGTGGGGGGTGGTGGCATTTCATCCCTACAAAGTTCTCCAAGGAAAGTTCAAAGATGGGCTGTTGTTTAGAGATCAATGAAAATGAAATGGAATTTAAATATTAAGAAGAAAGCTCTTGCCTTCAGGTAAAGCTTGCATTTGCATAATAATGAGAAAGACTAGTCAGATGGAATTGAGAATCTGACTGGAATCTCAAATCCTGGCAAAGGAGGATTCTTGTGCCTGAACTGGCAATAGGAAATATGCTAATGAGGGGTTTGCTGCTGTCCATCACATTCCACAGATTCTGAGACAAAGAAATAGAAGGAGATCACAAATGGGAGGTGATACAACTTGACATTAAGCTTAATCTGGTTTGTTTTCCCATCAGCCCGTGACAGATGTGCAATTGTGGAAGCCTTTAAAGGGGGTGGGGCGAATGATTCCCACGTGTCAGAGCTGCCTGACACTGCCATCACAGTGCTGTCATTGTCCTTACTGTTATTGTGTTAGAAATGACGGGAGGGAGGGGAAGGAAGTCTGCAGTACGACCTGAATCATTATTGAGAACTAATAGGATCATCTGAAAAGAAAAGTAAAAGGAGAAGGAAATAAGGACTCTTAAGTGAATATTTTTGTGCCTTGCTTGTTAAGATAGGGGAGACCTAGTATCTGGGTGATAGAATCAATAATTTAGAAGACACCTTAACTTGGAAATTGGGGAGACATGCTTGTGTGAGCCTGTCCCAGACTTGAGCTGAAATTCTTTTATTTGAGGCAATGAAGTGTATTTGGGGGGAGACAGAGAAAAGCTGTGATGGACAAAATCCCAAGAGGGCCTCTGTCATCTTCTCCTCCTACTGTTGTGTCCTGTATAATTAATTCCTTCCTTGAGAGTATGGGCAGAACTTATGGCTTGCTTCTAATAAAATCACACTCATGATCTTGTTGTGTTATATGACAAAGTTAAGAGGATTTTGCAGGGTTAATTCAGTTCAGTTCAGTCACTCAGTCGTATCTGACTCTGCATCCCCATGAATTGCAGCATGCCAGGCCTCCCTGTCCATCACCAGCTCCTGGGATTTACTTAAACTCATGTCCATTGAGTCAGTAATGCCATCCAACCATCTCATCCTCTGTTGTCGTCTTCTCCCACCTTCAGTCTTTCCCAGCATCAGGGTCTTTTCCAGTGAGTCAGTTCTTTGCATCTGGTGGCCAAAGTATTGGAGTTTCAGGATTAATTAAGGACCCTCAATAGTGGACCTATGTTCGGAGGAGCCTGGTAGGCTGCAGTGCATGGGGTCGCTAAGAGTCAGACACGACTGAGCAACTTCACTTTCACTTTTCACTTTCATGCATTGGAGAAGGAAATGGCAACCCACTCCAGTGTCTTTGCCTGGAGAATCCCAGGGACGGGGGAGCCTGGTGGGCTGCCGTCTCTGGGGTTGCACAGAGTCAGATATGACTGAAGCGACTTAGCAGCAGCAACATTAATGGACTGAGTTACTGATAGGCGAGATTGTCATCAGTGGGCTAGGCCTAATCATTTACCCTTTCAAAGAACCAGTTCTTGGTTTTGTTGATTTTTTTCCTATCTTTAAAAAAATTGTTTTATTTATTTCCTCCCTGATATTTACTGTTTCCTTGCTTCTGCTAACTTTAGATTTTGTTTGTTCTTTTCCTGTTTTAGGTGGTAAGTTAGATTATTTACTTGAGATTTTTCTTGTTTTTTGACGAAAGCCTGTATCACTATGAACTTCCTTCAGAGAACTGCTTTTGCTGCATCCCATATATTTTGTGTGGTTGTGTATTCATTGTTGTTTGTCTCAAGGTATTTTTAAATTTCCTTTTTGACTTCCTCATTGACCCATTGGTTTTATAGTAGCATATTGTTTAGTCTTCATGTAATTTTTTTTTTTCTAGTTTCTTTTCCTGTGTTTGATTTCTAGTTTCATGTCATCGTGGTCAGAAAAGATACTTGAGGTAATTTCTGTACTCTTAAATTTTTTGAGGTTAGTTTTGTGCCCTAGGGTATGGTTAAGGGCCTGACCTAATTGAGTGAGTCCTTCAAAAGAGGGCTTTGACATTCTTTGAAATCAGAGATTCTAAGATACAGACCCTCTCCACTTCTGTCTTTGAAGCTGCCATGCAAGCCACAAGAAGATGACTTCTTTCCTCAACCCGAGGGCATCTGAAAGCAGATACTTCCCTTGCTGAGCTCTTAGATGAAACCATAGCCTTAACACATTTTGACTTCAGCCTTGTGAGACCTTGACAAGAGAACCTAGCTAAGCCAGGCATGAATTCCTAACCCCTAGAAACAATGAGATCATAAAATGGGTGTTGTTCAAAGCTGTTGAGTTTGTGGTAATTCGTTATATAGCAATACAAAATGAATACAGGAGTTTATTCTTAAATAAGTTCGTTGGAGCAATATTACGTGCATTAGCCTTTCTGGTGGGGGTGGGGGGAGAAAGGCTAAAGGGGATTTAACAGCTCTGGTGTCACATACACTTTTCGGTAGCTGGTTAGATGACAGTCTAGGCTCTTCTTAACTGCTTGAGGATGTCTCCGAAGGCTGGATAGCTAGTTAGGCCAAGTCTTTGATCTCAGAATTACTATCTGTTCTGTCAGGCTTCTTTTCTCTTCATTGGAACTACCAAAATAATGTGACTCACTCAAGACTACATTTTCAAGGACATGACTAAGTTCATATTATAGTTTCACATATCTTTTTATCTTAACTATCCTATTTCTTATTAGTCAACTATTTCAGTTCAATTAAAGACAAAATTAGTTGAACATTTACTATATTATGGCCTTCCTGTTGGGGTGGGGACAGAAAGTGGGGATGTTATAACAAATATAGAGGGTTGTGGTTCTACTGTGTACTTCTGTATTTTCTGATTGGGTGCTCTTAGGAAAATTACCTACCTGAGCTTCATCTTATAAGTAAGAATGATACAGACAACAGTAATGGTGATTAAGGATAATGATCAGTCACTTAGCTGATAATGATAGGGTTATCGATATTGATAATATAGTTTTGAAATCAATTTGACAATATAGTTTTGGAGAAGAAAATGGCAACCCACTCCAGTACTCTTGCCTAGAAAATTCAATGGATGGAGGAGCCTGGTGGGCTACAGTCCATGGGGTCACAAAGAGTTGGACACAACTGAGTGACTTCATGACTTTGAAAATTAAATGAGCAAAGTACATGCAATGCTGGCATTATAATAAACTCTCAATGTATGTTGCTGCTGCTAAGTTGCTTTAGTCGTGTCCGACTCTGTGTGACCCCATAGACGGCCTCCTACCAGGCTCCCCCATCCCTGGGATTCTCCAGGCAAGAACACTGGAGTGGGTTGCCATTTCCTTCTCCAATGCATGAAAGTGAAAAGTGAAAGTGAAGTCGCTCAGTTGTGTCCAACTCTTAGCGACCTCATGGACTCTAGCCTACTAGGCTCCCCCGTCCATGGGATTTTCCAGGCAAGAGTACTGGAGTCGGGTGCCATTGCCTTCTCCGCAATGTATGTTACTGTTCTAATATTACTGTTTATGAAGGAAGTAAATAAGGAAAAACATCTTTTAGGAAGGAACCTTTTATTGAAGCCTAAAACTATGGGTGACATTTGATGGGAGAAGATAAGGGAAGTTCCCAAGCAGAAGAGCCATCAATGATCAAAGACCTCGAGGTAGGAAATGGATAAAAAGTTTGGAAGACAGTGGCTTCCTACAGTATTTCTATTACACTCTTCTTATTTCCCCCTAAGGAACTTGACAGGCTATTTCTTTCAGATTGGAGCTTGGGTTTTACAGTGGCCTCCAAGCTCCCATGAAGTTTATTTTTCCTCCTGATTGTGGTTGGTATTGAACCCCAACACTTAGGAGAATAAGGACAACATATGGCTGGTTCATGCTTTCCAGAATGGCACAGCCTTAGTTTGGAGCATAGCCTGCTTAGATAGGAAACTAGAGTGTGTGGGGTTTAGCCACTCCAGCCTTTGGGGAACGAGAGGGTGTACAGTGTCAGGTGTGGGGGGGGGGTCCATCAGTCATTAATTTCAGGTGGAAAAGACCTGCAGGAGCCCCACAAAACTAGGTGTGGCACACGGGGTTTCTTTCCTTGTCCTCCCCGTGTTTTCTTTTACTTCTGTACTCCTGGAAGTCCAGGCAAAGAGGCCAAGACTCACAAGTTATACTGAAGAAGGGATCAGCATTATCCTGAGAAAGATCTTGTAGATCTTTGAGCCTATAAGCTTTAGGATTCCTCTTATAAATGGCAGTAGGCTCTTCCCTCTGGCCTATTAGGGTGGACCCAAGACCCTGGGGTGAGGATAGAAGGTCAGAGGTAGAAATGGAAGCATAAAGGAGGAGGGAGATTAGGGATAGTAGGGCATTCTGGATGCTCATATAAGGTGGATTGTGTGTGGGATGAAGGGCAAATTGATGGCAAAGAAGAGCAGTGCTGTGCCATCTCCTGGATCCTGGAATTGTTTATGACAGTCTACTGCCCATTGCGGATTCTTACCTGTGTCTCTCCTGCATTGCCCAGAAAACTCTGGGATTACTCTGGAGGGTGGGTTTGAAATTGTTTGAAACTACTCCATGTGACACAGTCTCCTGTTTATTCATAAGCATCAGAAGGTGAATAGGAAACATGGCAGCTCCCTATTCCCTTGAACTAGTTCTGCCTCGAGTCTTACTGTTGAAAGTACTGGTGAAGTGGCAAATTCATCACAAAGGCCAAAACGGTATGGTCAGTTCATTGCCTACTGTAGTTGATATCGTTACTGGTTTTGCGTGTTCAACATTACATGGTACAGGAAGCCCAACTCAGTGTTCCGTGATGACCTGGATGGGTGGGAGAGAGGTCCAAGAGAAAGGGGATATATGTATCATACAGCTGATTCACATTGTGCAGAAGAAACTAACACAACATTGTTAAGCAATTATACTCCAATAAAAAACATGATGTGGTATTTGCTTCAAAAAAACATGCTTAGGAAACTTGGTATTTGGAAACAACACACACAAGACTCAGAGTCTTGAGCTTCAACTATTTCCCTCTGATGTACAGTGGACCTGGACTAGTTAAACCTCCAGCACTCAGGTCGCTTGTTGTTCTGAAGGCTTGGATGTCAGTCTCTTCCGTCAGAGAATGGACCACCATTTAGAATTTGTTTATTGATTGTCTTCTCTGGGCTGTGAGTTTCCTGGGGACTGGGTTTTGTGACTTCCCTACAGCTTTATTCTCAAGTCCAGCCTCACATTGTGCCTCACATTGTCAAGGCAAATTTGTTGAACGCGTGAATGTATCTCAGTGACACTGCTCTGACTCCATGAATACATGTTGTTTAATGACCAGGTACCACTAGTGTTTGTAAGGTTACTGGTTTGTGTCCAGGGTATCTAGGGCTACAGAAGGATGGGCTCTTTGTGTGTTGGTTGATGTTCTTCCTCTTGCTGAACTTGACTGCTGTTTTCTCTCCTCAACCTGTGCTCCTGCATCCTTTCACAAATGGTTTTACGGCCTTTCTCTGTAGTCTGCTTCTTTGGATGACCATGCCATTGGGGAGCTAGAGGCTGGTTCTGCCTCTTTGGTGGGAAGTGCAGCATGCATAGTTGCTCAGTAAAGGAGCAGAGAGGGCTTCCAGCAGCCCAAGCAGGGCAACTGTAGAGTCAGGCGGGAGCAGATGGGATGCCCAAGTTTCAAAAGTGATGAAGAGGAGTGCTAGGGAGCTCTCTAGCTAGAGCACCATGGCCTTGACCGTGCTCAGGTTGAACACTTTAAGTAGCATCTACCATAAAAGAAGCACAACCCTCCTTTCTTGAGGTGCCCTGGGAACTTCCATTGTAGGGTTCACACCTTAACTAGTATTTTCCTGGCATTAATATATTTGGGTACATCTCAGCAGGTGGCACTAATGGTAAAGAACCCATGCCCAAGACAGGAGACACAAGAGACTTGGGATTGATCCCTGGGTTGGGAAGATCCCCTGGAGTAGGAAATGGCACCCCACTCCAGTATTCTTGCCTGGCAAATCCCATGAACAGAAGAGCCTGGTGGGCTAGTCTATGCAGCTGCAAAGAGTTGGACGCAACTGAGCGACTGAGCACATGAGCACAGCTGCACTGGGTATCTGGGATACATTAGGTATCATGGTCAGAGTCCTCCAGAGCAGGGGTCCCCAACCTAATAATGTCTGATGATCTGAGGTGGAACTGATGTAATAATGATAGAAATAAAGGGCACAATCAGTGTAATGCACTTGAATCATCCCCAAACCATCCCCTGGCCCTCAGTCCTGGAAAAATTGCTCCATGAAAATGGTCCCTGGTGCCAAAAAGGTTGAGGAGCGCTGCTCCAGAGAAACAGAACCAATATTGTATGCATGTGTATAGAACATACATACAGTGTTTTGCCAGCTATCTGGGCGTCCTTTAACCAATCAACTTCACCCTTGACCATCAAAACTAACAATTAACCATCAAACTGGATCTTGCTACAAGTCTGGATGGAAGTAGAACAGCCATGTTCATGGTCCCGGGAACCAGATCGGGTGGGAGAGCAGGGCCCTCAGACCCAGGCTGTCCCACTGCAGAGCTTCTGTGCTGGAAGAGGAGGGGCACCATCGCAGTGATGTGTTTGTGGCCTGAGCTTTCCTTTTTACCTTCTGCAGTGTAACACCACTTGCTATTATTAACTATAATAATGACATTGTATCAGTCACTTCACAACTAACAAAGTCCTTCTGACCAGCCAGAGACTTGGAGTACACTTCCCAGAGAACACCAAACTGGCTCTGAGCCATTTGTCATCGTTGTCATTGTCTTCCTGTGGTTCTGATCATTACTAATAATGATGATTATGATCATTAGGCTTAGGAAGAAAATAATGATAAAATGGCTCTAATTAAGCATTCTAAATACATCATGTTCTTATCATTATGTTGTCTAGTATTAATTATAATCACTATAATCACTCTTAATGTGAACTTCTGCTTGGATTTGTCTTCTGTGTGATCAAAGCCTTGAAAGACATGCTCTTGTTAGCTTCCCTGGAGTACCGGTCAAGGGAGCGCTGGTTTCCAATCATGGCCCTGTGTGTGGAGTAAGTGTGGATCCCTTCAGGGGATGTAATAAAGAACTCCGGGAACCAAAATGCAGTGAAGTCAACCTTGGGCAGATGTGTTACGGGGAAGTGTGTCTGATGTGGGATGAAATAGACCTTAGGAACTTCAATTTTAATTTCACGGTGAAGTTTGTCTCTGCCATTTCCCAGCTGTGTGACCCTAAGAAATCTGCTTTGCCCCTCTGAGTGTAGAGATTCATAGTGCTCTATTCTTGTATTGCAAATAGAGGTAGTATATATTTTCCGGTTTCCCTCCCCCTCTAGTTTATGCAATAAGGGAGTGTAGAGTAGAATAAGGTCCTAGGCTGTGAACTCTTGAAAGAAACCAAATGAATAGGCACTCTAGCACCTGACACAGTGCTTGGCATATAGTTGGTTTGTACTGAATGAATATTGCCTGAATGAGTAAAGCTATTAAAGCATTGATAGCTTTATATAATTTATAGCTGGAAGAGATTTTCAGTTGAATTGTTAATTTCTGGTTCTTAAGTTTCTGAGCTGCCTTAAGTCAGAGCTCATTTGCCCTTTGCTTGGATCAGCTGGCTTTCTCAGGCTCCAAGGTCTCCACTCCCATCAGCCCCCTCCAGCAGTGGGAAGAAGAGGTCTCTGCGCTGTAGGCATTAAACAAGATGAACACATGGCCCATGAATGCCATCCATTCCACTCGTCAACCCACCTCCTCTCCACTGCAGCTCTCCCTTCAGGGACTAGCTGCCCCTGGGCTCCTCCCTGAGCCTAGGCCCCTTTCTTAACTTAACTCACATACCAACATCATCCACTGTGACTTGGACCCGGGCTTAGAGGATCTCCTGTTTGAGGAGTCCTGAAGTTAGCTCAATATGGCACGGTCTCTGAGCTAGTCCCACATCCTCCTGTTCTGTGTGATCCACACTCTAATTTGCATTTAGAAGATGTGCTGACCATGGTAAGCTCAGTTTTGTTTCAATTACTAGAAATTCCTCATCCGTAGGAAACAAATGAATGAACTCTTAGTTGTCTTGTTAAAGTACCCAACACCAAGACTTAATACACTGCTTAACTCAGCAGTGGCCACAGAACTGGAAAAGGTCAGTTTTCATTCCAATCCCAAAGAAAGACAATGCCAAAGAATGTTCAAACTACTGCACAATTGCATTCATCTCACACGCTAGTAAAGTAATGCTCAAAATTCTCCAAGCCAGGCTTCAGCAATATGTGAACCGTGAACTTCCTGATGTTTAAGCTGGTTTTAGAAAAGGCAGAGGAACCAGAGATCAAATTGCCAACATCTGCTGGATCATGGAAAAAGCAAGAGAGTTCTAGAAAAACATCTATTTCTGCTTTATTGACTATGCCAAAGCCTTTGACTGTGTGGATCACAATAAACTGTGGAAAATTCTGAAAGAGATGGGAATACCAGACCACCTGATCTGCCTCTTGAGAAATCTGTATGCAGGTCAGGAAGCAACAGTTAGAACTGGACATGGAACAACAGACTGGTTCCAAATAGGAAAAGGAGTTCGTCAAGGCTGTATATTGTCACCCTGCTTATTCAACTTATATGCAGAGTACATCATGAGAAATGCTGGGCTGGAAGAAGCACAAGCTGGAATCAAGATTGCCGGGAGAAATATCAATAACCTCAGATATGCAGATGACACCACCCTTATGGCAGAAAGTGAAGAGGAACTCAAAAGCCTCTTGATGAAGGTGAAAGTGGAGAATGAAAAAGTTGGTTTAAAGTGGAACATTCAGAAAATGAAGATCATGGCATCCAGTCCCATCACTTCATGGGAAATAGATGGGGAAACAGTGGAAACAGTGTCAGACTTTATTTTTCTGGGCTCCAAAATCACTGCAGATGGTGACTGCAGCCATGAAATTAAAAGATGCTTACTCCTTGGAAGAAAAGTTATGACTAACCTAGATAGCATATTGAAAAGCAGAGACATTACTTTGCCAACAAAGGTCCATCTAGTCAAGGCTATGGTTTTTCCTGTGGTCATGTATGGATGTGAGAGTTGGACTGTGAAGAAGGCTGAGCGCCGAAGAATTGATGGTTTTGAACTGTGGTGTTGGAGAAGACTCTTGAGAGTCCCTTGGACTGCAAGGAGATCCAACCAGTCCATTCTGAAGGAGATCAGCCCTGGGATTTCTTTGGAAGGAATGATGCTAAAGCTGAAACTCCAGTACTTTGGCCACCTCATGCGAAGAGTTGACTCATTGGAAAAGACTCTGATGCTGGGAGGGATTGGGGGCAGGAGGAGAAGGGGACGACAGAGGATGAGATGGCTGGATGGCATCACTGACTCGATGGACATGAGTCTGAGTGAACTCCAGGAGTTGGTGATGGACAGGGAGGCCTGGCGTGCTGCGATTCATGGGGTCGCAGAGTCGGACACAACTGAGCGACTGATCTGATCTGATCAAGTGCCCTGACTTCATTTACTCTTATCAGTGCCAAAGACTGGGGACTTCCTTGGTGGTCCCATGGTTAGGACTTGGCATTTTCACTATTGTGGCCCAGGTTTAATCTTTGGTTGGAGAACTCAGATCCTGATATTAAAAAGAAAAAAAAAAAAAAATGGCAAGAGCCTTGCTAGTATTGTCATATCCAAAGGACCCTGCTGGGCCTGTCTGCAAGTCCTTCTGTACAATCGGCCATGCTCTTGTTCTCTCATAGAGCAGTGGGCTCAGAGATTATGTGTGGGTAGAAGGACCCCACATCCTCTTGGAAGAGAGGAACCAAGGAACCACATGAGAGTATGTCAGGACATAAATAAACCTGCACCGCCTCAGGTCACTGAGATGCAGGGTGTTTGCTGCAGCAGGTAGCATGTTACCCTGCCTACCGCATACGTGGACAGAGACATTCCTGGAAAGCAGGATGTTGAAGAGATGGGCGTCCAAGGGTCAGAGACTCCGCACTCGGTGGGGCCAGATTTGTGTGTGCCTCTCTTCAGCCCTCCATTACTCTCTTTCACAGCCATCCCAAACATCTGTCTGGGAGTTAGCAGCCCGCGTTAGCTTCCTCCTGTGACTCCCACAGATGAAAAGTGCTGGAGAATGATGTCCCGGGAGGGCCAGCATCGGGCCAAGCACGCCCTGCCCCAGCTCTGCTGCAGTGCCCCTGTCCTGCCCGTGGGAGCACGTGGGTGAGAAGCCAGCTTCTCCATAAGGTGCTTTTGTCCCTCTGGATCCTGTCCTGGTCTCTGCCCGTGGGGCTGGACGGAGGGACAGAGGCTCGGACCCGCAGGGCTCAAGTGTGAGTTGGCCACGATTTCAGGCTAACGAAGGCGCTGCAGGCCCTTTTGCTGGCTGCCAGTTCCCGGCTTTGTGTGCTGGAAACATCTTGAACAAAATGTCATGGAGAGCATCTCGGCAGTGTCCTGCTGACTAAGGACACGGGGCTGCCGAGTTTGCCATCTGCCCGCAGCCTCTCCGAGGTAATTATATCAGAGTCTCTCAAGTCCTGGAACAAGGTGGATGTCAAATGCACTTTCCTTCCTCTAGGAAGGTAATTTTCATTTTCTCAGTTCATTTGGAGATGCACATCATTATTGTCTCCAGGTGTGAGGGAGGTGCAGGGAGAGAAGATGGGGGACTGTGTGAAGTCAGGGAGGGTGGCAGGAGGGGGGAAGGAAGTGGGGGATGGTTGAGGGAGGGGCACAGTCACTACTGAGCCCAGAGAGGGGCACAGACGCTAATTTTGGCAACTTTTAATTAAACGATAGGCTGGAAAAATTCCATTATTATTACTGCTCAGCTTTCTGACTGGAGTGGCTTAATGTCTTCTTTATTAGTGTAATAGTCTGAAAGCATTTTCTTTCTTCTCTGATTGCTAATTTGCACTAGGCAGAGGAAACGTGTCTGATGGCTCTTGGAAGAGAAATGTTTTCAAAATTTGCCGAACACAGAGCTTTTATACTCTTTCCCTGTGCCCCTCCTGTGATCCTGTGATTGCTTTTTGTTTGGGGTGGGAGGGAGAGGGGGATCAGTTCTACACGTGAAGCCTGTCACTTGGCAAGGGGAATGCAAAGCTAGTCCTCACGGGAAATATGCTTTAAATGTGGAGTCCCCTTCTCTGGGATATGGGTCTTCAGGTTCCTCTGACTTTAGACAGCGCTTAGGACTGTTCTGCAGGAGGGCTGGCAGCACCTCTTCGTTAATGGAATTGCTTACAGAATCTTTATAATGAGGTTAATGGCCAAGATCATAAGGGCACGGGAAGCCAGGCAGCTGTCCAGGTGCCCTGGGGTCATGGGACAAAGGTTTGTAGACATTAAAAAGTCTACATTAATTCCATTGTTCTCACAGCAGGTATACAAATTAGGCTTTATTTTTTATCATTTTGCAGTCAGAGACGTGGAGTTTTGTAAAGGAAAAAGGTTGTCTAGTAAGTAGACTGGTGAAGAGTTTGCATTTTCTCGGGACTTAGTGAGTTCCTGGTACATGGGACTTTCAGTGTTACAGTGGACTGAGTCGTGGGCAAAATGGGGTGAGGTGGTCACATTGTTAGTAAGTTCAGTTTTCGGTTTTCAGATCCAAGAACAGGATTCTTTCTTGTTCCTCACAGCAGCCACCAGTATATGCACTGCATTAATTGTGGTGGTAATTGGCTTTATTTAGGCTTTTATTATTTTGCATATGGATGCAAACTACCCTATCAGGGAACTCATCTGGCTGACTTAGGGCTGTACTGGAGAATGAACACACCCAATGTTAATAGTATTGGCTTGTGCCTTTTGAAAAATTGTCTTTGAGAGGGTGCATATTACTCCATCACTCAAAATGTGTTTGGAAATTCCAGATCTTCCAATTTGTCACTAGATCCAATTTTCAGAGCCATTCAAGAGACAGAGTCTTATTATTTTGCAGTTACATTTTGTGGCAAAATTACCTTTTAGTAATGTGCCTCTTGTTTCACCTCTCTTGCTCTTCTGCTGCTGCTGCTGCTAAGTCGCTTCAGTCGTGTCCAACTCTGTGCGACCCCATAGATGGCAGCCCACCAGGCTCCCCCGTCCCACGGATTCTCCAGGCAAGAACCCTGGAATGGGTTGCCATTTCCTTCTCCAATGCATGAAAGTGAAAAGTGAAAAGTGAAAGTGAAGTTGCTCAGTTGTGTCCAACTCTTAGCGACCTCATGGACTGCAGCCTACCAGGCTCCTCTGTCCATGGGATTTTCCAGGCGAGAGTACTGGAGTGGGGTGCCATTGCCTTCTCCACCGATCTCTCTACTATATGTTATTATATCCTTCCAGCTTGTTTCAGTGGTCATGTATCTACAACAGCAGAAAATATGGTTGATTATGAGTACAGTTGGTGTTTGATGACCACCAGTGGTCTTAGTGAGTAATGAGAGCAAGTAACACATTGAATACTGAAGATACCACTAACTAATATATGGTAGCATTTGACACATTGTTCAAATATAATGTAAAGTTAGCAAGGATCCAAAATTTGGTTATTAAAAAGCAAGCATTGTTATTGTGCTATAAATGAAACATCAAGAAGGTTTTAGAAAAGGTGTTTGGAAGGATGCACTAGAGGAGAACCATAGTCACAGGACATACACTGTGACCATAGACTCAATATATAATGAAAAAGTAAGCTGGTAGGGAATATCAATTTCTCTTTAAATTTAGTAGAATTATTACAAAAGCCTATTCAAGAGAGCAAAAAAGCAAGGAACATTAAAACAATGAGGAGCATTAAATACTCTTCCCCAGGAATATTTTATCACTTTTCAGCCTTCATTTCTATGTAGCATTAGATTAAGTATTAGGTTCAACCAGTAGTAATTTTTTACCTCAGAAATGGTTGAGTATTGGCAATTTTGTATGGTTCAAACTAACATGGCTATTTCTATATTGCTGATGGAAAAATGGAATTTATTACCGAGACAGTGAGTTATTGGAAAAACAGGGCAGAAAGCCCTCTGATCCCCAATATAGAGCTCTTTCTGTTTTTCTCCTCTGTAGCTCCAGCTCCACTGGCTCCCACAGCGCAAAATGTGTGTGATGACTTTTGAAAAATGGCTATAAATTTGTTGACACTCTTTACATCAAGAGAGTCTGTGTCCTTACCTCTTAAATCAGGCAATCTTATGATTATCTTTTTTTTTCAAACAACTTTTCATTGAAATATAGTTGATTTACTTATTAATATTTTGTTAGTTTCAGGTGTACAACAAAGTGATTCATATATATATGTATGTATCTATACACACGTGTACTTTTCCAGGTCCTTTTTCATTATACTTTATTACAATATATTGAATATAGTTCTTTGTGCTATACAGTAGGTCCTTATTGATTATCTAGCTTGTATATAGTAGTGTGTATATGTTAATCCCAAACCTGTATTTTATCCCTCCCACTTTTCCCCTTTGGTGACCATACGTTTGTTGTCTATGTCTGTTTTGTAAATAAGTTCATTTTTATTGTTTTTTAAGATTCCACATATATCATAAGGTATTTTTCTTTCTCTGTCTGACTTAATTTAGTATGATAATTTTTGGGTTCATTCCTGTTGCTGCAAAAGGCATTTTTTCATTCTTTTTATGGCTGAGTAGTGTTATTGTCTGTACGTACCACATCTTCTTTATCCCTTCATCTGTTGATAGACCTTTAGGTTGCTTCCATGTCTCGACTATTTTAACCTAGGATTATCTCGACCAGTGGAAGTGATACTGTGTGAACCCCAAGGGTAACTCACAACAGATGATACAATTTTGGCCTGGTTCTTCTGGAATGATCATTCTTGTGCCACTCACAGCTCTGTTCATGTGGTAAGAAGCCCAGGTCACAGGGAGAGGCCATAGTGGGTGCATCCACGTGTTGGTGAACATGTGGAGCCTAGACTTTGAGTCATGATGCCCCAGGCACCAGACATGGAGTCAAGGGACCTCCAAATGTGTCAGCCCCCAGCCACTGGCATCTGCACGGCTGAGGCTCTGGACACTGTGGAGCAGAACCAAGCCACGTTCTGCTCAGATTCCTAACCTGCAGCATTTGTGAGCCTAACGATATGACCACTGCTTTAAGCCACTAAATTTGCAGTTGTTTGTTATTCAGCAATAGATCCCTGAAACAATGTGACAAGAATGTGTCCTTCTTGTCTAGGAAGTTGGGCTTCATTTTCTGTTCCAAACAGTCCATCTGAGTTCCAGTCAGAAGCTGTCCTTCCCCTGGAAGCTCATGCTTGCTGTTGACCATGCAGGAGCATAAACCAGGAGTGTCAGGGTGACACCATCCCTAATTAGCCTGATGCTCTGAGAAGTCTGAGAGAGGTTTCTGTCTAGTGTGGGAATCTCAGCTTGCAGACAGTGGGGTTTGTCAGAAAAGCCTCTTGAAGAAGGTGCTCTCAATTGGGTTCTGATGCTGCAGGAATGCAAAAAGGTTCTTCACATGTGCATATCTTTTCATTTAAAAATAACTTTAAAATGTATTTTGAAAGGAGTACTGCATATTCATTATTGCATAAATTGAAAATTCAGACAAGGCAAAGAAAGAAAGTAAAAGACATCTATAGTTCCCATCCAGAGGCAAGTTCTTATTTACCACCTCCTTTCCTGGACATATATCATGTGACCTATTTGTATATGATGTCATGGAATGTGTGATTATTATCATAAAATCTATAAAAATGTACCATACACAATTTAACATATGAGATTATTCTATCCATTTTATTCTATAATTACTTTTTGTTTTACCAAAATATTATTAACATTTTTCCAGGCCTGTTTATAAAACTCTAATTCATTTATGTACACTGATTGCATAAGATGAATTGCGTGATTGCACTGGTAATGGATGTTTACACTTATCCCATACCTCTTTGTACAAATTATGCTGTATCACCTTCTAAAGAGAGTGCTTAAGTGTCTTAGGCTGGCTATTTCTTGTCTTTTGCGCATCCCAGGCACATTTCTAATAGAAAATGTTTACCCGTATCCTCTAGCTCTGTCCTTGCCGCCCACTACCACACCCCAACACATTTTTGCACACATACACAACACACCCATGAATTCAGTAGGAGGACATATGTACACATAGGGGAATTCCACAGAAGATGGCTGTGGGATCTTGAGATCAGACCTTTTCAAAAGGGAGCAGGCATTTTTGTTCTCAGACTTTGTGCAAGGTTGCAACCAACATCTGCTCCTCCAAAGGAAGAAATATTTAAAGATGCTATGGAAAGTAGGTTAGGCTCAACATGAAAGGTATTTTTTTTTTTTTTCTCCCCTCACTCTTGTGTTTGTAAGTATCTCCCCTGTGGGTTTTGCAGTGGGGAAATGTCAGCATAAATATGGAATAAAAATGGTTTGGTCAGCTAGTTGGTGTAGGTTTTTTAAAATGGAGGAAATAAAGTACAGATTTCAAGTGGCATCTACATGGATTAAGCTCCTCTTCATTTTTTTTTTCTTTGTCTTCAAGGAAAAGGTACAAAAGGACTCACTTGCTTTCTGTTAGCTGCAAAGCAGCAGAGTATAGTTTTTCTTAACATTCTTTGCTTGAGTAAACTACAAACTTTTCACAGGACAATGGCAGTGTTTTTCAAAGGAACACTTGGGATTTCAATACGACGAGAGAAAACGAGGCTGAGTGGACTTTGGCCTTCTTCTGTTCCTCTCCAATTCCTTGGTGGATTCCACAGCTTGAACTATGAACCTTGAACTGGTTGAGTTTTTGCTAAGAGGGCAAATGTGGAGACTGGGAGTAAACTTAGGTTTTGCTGTCAGTTGGATTGGAGAAGGAAATGGCAACCCACTCCAGTATTCTTGCCTGGAGAATCCCAGGGACAGAGGAGCCTAATGGGCTGCTGTCTGTGGGGTCGCACAGAGTCGGACATGACTGAAGCGACATAGCAGCAGCAGCAGCAGCAGCAGAGTTAAGTTAGAGCCCAGTTTCATTGCATCTGAGACATGGATATAATTTGAACTTCAGTTCAGACCACAGACGGTTGTCTTTGCAGGAGAAGTAAGGGGTAAACATAAAGCAATTGCACATAATAAATATTCACAAATGCTTGTTTCCGTCTCTGCTCATGACACCATTTTGTCTGCCAGTGTGTACTGAACTGGAGAAAGTAAACTTGGCTGGAAGTCTCCTGACAGAGTGAGAGGCATCTTTGAGAGAAAGGATTTCTAAAGGAACCTAGGGTGGCACTAGTTACCTGCCTCTTCTGTCTCAAGGGGCCAGGGTATATTCTAAAAATGTCTTGTGTGGTGAATGGAAGAGATTGTTTTGTTGGTTGCTGTAGGGGTTCTGAGAGTGAAACCAGCAGATTCTGGAAAGATGTGTGTGCTGTGAGGTAACCCATCTCCATGTGTCACCTGGAGTCTTCAGGAAGCCTCCCCCGATCAAAAAAATACTTGCTTTAAGTGATGATTTTCTTATGGAAACTGGTAAAGAAACTAAGATTGCTGTGGATTTAAAGAGAGTCAGATTCAGAGGTCCCTGGGTTGGGAAGATCTGGAGGAGGAAGTGGCAACTCCAGGATTCTTGCCTGGAAAGTTCCATGGACAGAGGTGCCTGGCTGGCTACAGTCTGTGGGTTTGCAACGAGTCAGATATGACTGGGCAAACACACACACACACACACAGATTCAGAGGTAACAGAGTCTGAGGAAATGAGCTTTCAGTCGTGCAAATGTTGTAGAGAGGACTTAGGACTGTTACAGGTGATGGAATTGGGAGTCAGGACAAGTTTCACTGAGACTCTCAGTGGCAGGTTGACCTCTGGGTTACACCTTTTTCTCCTTAAGGATGTTCCTCATTTGTGATGAATGTTTCTATTTACACCTCTTTCAGATATTGAAGCAAGACTGATTTAACCAAATCACAGTGAAATAAAACCTTTGCATTGGACTTTTCTGCTCCCCAGATAGTTTAAAGGATCCTTTGGCCTTTTAACGTTTTTATTGCCTTGTAAAATATTTACTGGTTTTCCTCACAAATCTTGGTGTCTCACTTAGAAATAACACAGCTGGCAGTAGGGCTAGATATAATCTAAAATTATTGTAAGAGATATACTTGTTTGCCCAGAATGTAATTTCTTTCCATTCTGGCTCATTCCACTCCCACCCCTCACCTAGATGTTGGACTTGTGTTTGTCGCATGTCTGCAATTGGATTTTACATTCTACAGGCTTTCTTTTTTACAGACATAGGCTGTAATTCAAGAGCTACAGTCAGATTCCAAAGTCTGGGCGTAGACCATGCAGGGGCGGAGCTAGAGAACAGATTTCAGCTGGAGATGACCAGTAGGGAAACTATTCTAATAAATAGAGATGGATGGTCAAAGCCTTTGCTTCCTCTTGGACTTCACTGTCCACATTCAACAAATTGCACCTTTCTTGATATTAACAACTTTACTATGGTAATTATTGGAGAGAAAGAAGATTATCTTTGTGCCTGGCCTTTCATTAGACGTCTAAACATAGACTATTTGTGTAATAAGTCCAAATGCTCCAGAAAGCATTGTAAGAAACTTTTTCATTATTAATAATAATGAAACCCATGCATTCAGAGTTACAGCTGATAATAAGGATACAACTAATATTGGATGCAGGATGATAAACTTAGGGCTTGTAATCTCAGAAAAAACTATTAGAATAGTAATTGGAATGACTCCTTTCAGTAAGATATCACAAGACTCACAAATGCTACTGAATGCTGAAGCTATTCTCCAGAAAAGATTACTTGGGGAAAAGGATAGGAATACTTTTGAATACTCATAAAGTGCCAGATACTTACACGTTGTTTCCTTGGATACTTGTAATAATTTTGAGATGAAAGTATTATTTTTACAGCTAAGGACACAGAGGGTAAAAGAGGTTAAGGATTTCACTAATCTCATATGGTGTGTGCATGTATGCTAAGTTGCTTCAGTCGTGTTTGACTATTTGTGACACTATGGACTGTAGCCAGCCAGGCTCCTCTGTCCATGGGATTCTCCAGGCAAGAATGCTGGAGTGGGTTGCTGTGCCCTCCTCCAGGGGATCTTCCTGACCCAGGGAGCCAACCCATGTCTCAAGTCTCCTGCATTGGCATGTGGGTTCTTTACCACTAGCACCACCTGGGAAGCCCACTTTTTATTTACATATGTGTGTGTGTGTGTATATATATATACACGTATGTATATAAAATCTCATATGGTAAGTGAATGCAAATGTTGGCTCTAGAATTCAGCCCCTACATGTATGCCCTTTCCATCAAGGGAAAGATTACACGTGTTTAACCTGTAGGGTTAAATGTGTTTGATTCAGAAGGTGCTTTACTTCAAAGTCAAACATAGAGGGACAGAACAGTTATCCATAAAGCCAAGAAATGAAAAGTTTCAACTTCACATTTATTGGCAGTTGGCAAATGTCCATCTTCCATTGTTACTCTAGCCTCTTGGAGAAAAAAAATATACATTCGCCAAGTGTAGTGAGAAGAATGCTTCTTGGCAAGGTGTTTTCAGACACAGAACTTTGAGAGTAAGATAATGAATTGAGGAAGAGTGAGAGATTGGCCGACTTCTTAGAGGGTTTGCAATGTCAGAAAGACAGTGGACTGTCCCAGAAATGAAACTCGTCAGTGCCTTGGATTTAACCAGGCTCTGAGAACTGATTAATGTGTATAGAAAACTATTTATTAATGTACAAGCTAAGATTTCATCTTCTGTGACCATATAATGGTACTCACTCCCCAAGGAAATTTTTTTTGGTACTAAGATAAAAGGTGTACTGAAGGTTTATTAGTGAATAGACTTAGAAGGAATGGTTTGGGTGGCCATGTGGGTATTTTCTTCAGGCCACAGATGTGAGTAGGTTATGTCTAGTGACCAGAACATTCTCTTTGGCTCAGTAGTAACTATAACATTCTTGTTCTTTTTTTTTTCCTGGATTCCACTCCTCACTCCTTTTGTAAGATTCAGTAATTTAACTGTTTAAACAAGTATCATACAAATATATACTCAAGTAACCTTAATTGGATCCCCACAAAGCCCTGCAATGCATGACTGTAAAAGTGGAAAACCCAAGACCAGTTTCTCCCATTAATATGGATCTCGTTTGTTCTACTTATTCCAAGGTTTGATGTCAACTTCCTATAGCCACCGCATATACTCATTAAAAACACAGAACCCCTCTCAACAGAGCTGATTTAATCTGACCTGAAATTCATTAATGAAATGGAATTCGGATACTCATTCGCTAGAGATTAGAGTGTAGGAAAAGAAAATATAAGATGAATTTGTGGCAAGATTTCTGTAAATAATAATTAATTGAAGAAGAAATGAAGTATATAGGAAGGGGTGGATATTGCATTTTATTTGGGGCAAGAGAGAAACTAGAAGGAATATTTCCTGGGAGAGAAGCTACAGTTCTGATTATCATTTTCATTAAGGATGACAATAACATGAAAGGCTCATGTAAATTAAGCATTACTATTTTCAAACGTACTTTCAAAGTTTCTTTTCAGTCATTCAAGGGTAACATAGCATGGTTAAAGTTCTGTTTACCCCAATTATGGTGTGTTTCTCTTTGTATAATTGAAAGCTATCTAATGAGCACTCACTGTGTAAGAGGTGACTGCAAGGTGATATGAATAAACAGAAAGGACGATCCTTTCCTTTAAGGAGCAATTGTTTTGAGTTCCATCATTTCAAGTCTTCACGTGGGAAAGGGTGATTGACAGCTAAGGACTGTATATGCTTTGTGCCCAACAGTTGGCACATCCTACCATTGGGAAGGACTGGCATAACGTCCTGGAGGTCAGGTCAGGAGCTGGGGAAGGTAGCATTAACTTTGATTAGGAAAGTTCATCTGTGATATTTGCTTCCTTGAAGAGATTGGGTATTCCCTTTACATCAGTGACCCCCAACCTTTTGGCACCTGGGTGCAGTTTCACGGAAGACGATTTTTCCCTGGATCAGTGGGTGGGGGAGGTGGCTGGATGGTTTCAGGGTGAGTCCAAGTGCATTGCACTTATTGTGCACTTTATTTCTATTATTATTACATCAGCTCCACCTGAGATCATCAGGCATTAGATCCCAGAGGTTGGGGACCCCTGCCTTACACGAATCTTCAGTAAACTCTTCAAATTTTCCAAGAGTTTATTGCTCTTATTTCCAGTTTGGCCACCTTTTAAGGGTAGCAGTTCTCCACTTAAATGGCAGCATAGTTGTCTGTGTTCAAGTACCTTCCAGGGGCACATTCTGGAGTTTACAGCTGTCCAGTAGTTATTAAAATTGCAGTTGAGGGGAAAAAAAAAACATTAAGGAT
This sequence comes from Bos javanicus, assembly GCF_032452875.1. Classification (NCBI taxonomy): domain Eukaryota; kingdom Metazoa; phylum Chordata; class Mammalia; order Artiodactyla; family Bovidae; genus Bos; species Bos javanicus. The sequence continues at coordinate 8,428,207 of NC_083889.1, forward strand.
GATTGCCTAAAGGATGTGCAGATAATTCCTTCTTTTGAAATGCTAACATTTCCTTCCAGACCCAAGAGCTGTGAACCTCAGCTGACTAGTGATGGCCCACCAAAGATCTGCAGTGTGGGTGAGTCATGAGCTTATGGTCAGGAACATTGTGAGGAGCAGCCTTCAGAAACACCTTGTGTAGGCTGTGGAGAGAATGTTCCTGAGAATATCTTTTATAATTTAGGGCAAAGCATAGAGAGGTTTTTAAACCTACTAGGCAAGTTGCCTAGTCAATAGTCCAATAGGCTAGCTCATCAACAACGCCTCCGTCTTTAGCCTTTTCAGTGTTACTTGTCCCTTTGTGGTAGTAAAGGCAGAAGCAGAGAGAGTAATGGAAGCTGAGATCTGCCACTACTATGAGAGTACTAACTCCTATTAGGAGAGTGGGCAAATCATTGTTAATGAGAAGAGAATTATCAAGATGGAGAAAGTGACCCCTTATTTCCACTTACTACATTACATGATTTTTAAAAATTTTCTTTATTTTTAACTGAAGGATGATTACAATAATGTGTTGGTTTCTGCCATATATCAACATGGATAAACCATAGGTATACATATGTCCCCTCCCTCTTGAGCCTCCTTCTCACCTCCCACCCCATCCCACCCCTCTAGGTTCTCTCAGAACTCTGGTTGGAGTTCCCTGCGTCATACAGCAAATTTTCACTGGCCATCTATTCTACATCTGTTACCATATATGTTTCCATGCTGTTCTCTCCATTCATCCACCCTTTCCTTCCTACCCCGCCCTCCAGTCCATAAGTCTGTTCTCTATGTCTGTCTCTCCATTCCTGTCCTGCTAATAGGTTCCTCAGTGCCGTCTTTCTAGATTCCATATATATGTGTTAATATATGATGTTTTTTTCTTTCTGACTTACTTTATGCTGTATAATAGGATCTAGGTTCATCCACCTCACTGCAACTGACTCAAATGCATTCCTTTTTGTGGCTGAGCAATATTCCATTGTATATATGCTACATTACCTGATTTTTAACATTTTTATTTTGTTATTGGAATATAATTACAGTGCTGTGTTAGTTTCTGTTGGACAGCAATGTGAATCAGATATATGTATACATATATCCCCTCCCTCTTACATTATATGATTTAATTTGCCCAGATCTGTGCTGTTCAATAGGGTAGACACTAGTCACATGTGGCTATTTACATTTGCATCCAAATTAATCCAAAGTTAGCAAAATGAAAAATCCATTTCTAGTTTCTTGGTTATACTAGTAACATTTCCAGTGCTCAGTAACCACATATGGCTATTTGGCTACTATAATGGACACAAATGGATAGAAAATTTCCTTTACTGCAGAACATTCTACTGAATAGCACTGGTCTAGAGCATAATAAGGAGAGATTGAGCCAAGCAGTGAAGTCCATGGTCTGTTTTCCAAAGCAATGTATCAGGATATTTTCTATCTTTTTATTGTTGTACTTACCCCATTACATTATTAGTAGCTACATTATTGCTACATTATCTTTGAGTTGGTACAAATAGATCATGCTTACTCAGTTATTCTAGAATAAGGGAGTTTCCCCACTAGCCAAATGTATGGATTCATATTTGTGTGTATGTATATTTATCAGCCCTTTCTATGCATCTGTGTATCTATGCATCTATCTATCTGGGCTTCCCTGGTGGCTCAGATTGTAAAGAATCTGCCTGCAATGCAGGAGACCTGGGTTCAATCCCTGGGTTGGGAAGATCCCATGGAGAAGGGAATGGCAATCCACTCCAGTATTCTTGCCCAGAGAATTCCATGGACAGGGGAGCCTGGCGAGCTACAGTCCATGGGGTTGCAAAGAGTCGAACATGACTGAATGACTATCACACATACACACACCCACACACACACATCTATTTATCATCTAGCTAGGTATCATCTGTCAGTATATTCTTTCTCTTATTGGCTGTGTAGAATTTCTAAATTTAGTGCATCAGCATAGATACTTTTATGATCTGTAGAATAATTCTAACTGGGAATATTGACTCAAGGTAATGATTTAGGAAGTCTTGAATAATTTGTAAATTAAAAAAATTTTCTCTGTACCTGCTTCCTATTATCAAAAATAAACAAGAGTTAGGTGTCATTTTTATTAATAAGAAAAGTTGGGAGAATGTCTGACAGATGGAGAAGGACAAAGGAAGGAGCAAATAGAGATGAACAGATGAATAAAAGGAGAGACATTTATTGTGTCCTATGGACCTATTTCTAGGCGAGGTTGTTCTCCTGTTTAGTTCTTAGAATAACCCAGGGAAGTAGATTTTGTCTTGATTTTAGAGGTGAGTAGACAGGCTCAGAGAGGGATTTCATTGCTCAGAGTTCACACAACTAGTTAATGTAGAAGGTACTGCTGACATTCAAACTCAGTGTCTTACTCGAAGAATCCCTCGTTTCCCCGCTCTATCAGGTGCTAAGTTATCTCTCTCTTTCCTGAGAGCTGACAGCTTACCCTCTATCTCCTTCCATTGTTTTATATTTTATCTCTTATCTTTTCTTCAAATTTTTTCATGTGAGGAATTTTTGTTCTCTTTACTTGAAAATAAAGGGCAGTGTGTCTAAAAGATTTTTTCCCTTTGCTTTCCAGGGTAATTCTTTTTCTGAATTGTGTTATACCCGCTTTTTTTGCTCTTACAGCTCTTCCAATTTTTACCAGAATACTAAGCGATGGCCCATGCCATTTCATTTCTAAAGATTACATCTTTCAGTGGGGGTGATTTTGTTTGGGTCTTTGATTTGCTCATTTAAAATGTTGGAGATGGGTGAGAGGTGTGAACCAAGGCTGTAACTGCTTCAGTTTGATTATATTGTCTCCAGACTCCTCGCTAAATCTGCTGCATCCTCTGTTCTCATTGGACCATCTTTTAAATTTTGGCATTCTGCTCTTCAAACTAAGCAGATGTTTAGCTTATTTGCATTGAGGCTGAATATATCACCAGTCTCTTGTGATTTAATATGAACAACATATACATATACAGTTAAATAATATAATGAAAATAAAGTGCCCATTACCCAGTTAAAATAATTCAGTTGTTCAAACTGCAGTTCCATGGAATGGGGAAAGCTGAACTATTGGCTTGCTTTTCAGATAATGTTAAGGTAAAAAAGAATAAGTGGTAAGAATAGTTGTAATTAGTAGTAGTAGTAGTAGTAGTGTTAGTTGCTCAGCTGTGTCCAGCTCTTTGTGACCCCATGGACTGTATGTAGCTCGCCAGGCTCCTCCTTCCATGCAGTTCTCCAGGCAAGAATACTGGAGTGGGTTGCCATACTGTTCTCCAGGGGAATCTTCCCGACCCAGGGATCAAACCCAGGTCTCCTGCATTGCAGGCAGATTCTTTACCGTCTGAGCCACCTTACTGACAAAATAAGGACAGATACCTTCTGGGTGTTTGCATGGAGTATATCATTTATTTCTTACCCCTGGAAGCAGATGTTGCTACATGCATTTAACGGTTGAAGAAACCAAGGTTCAAAGAGGTTAAACAACTTGTCCAAGGACGTTTAGCAAGTAGGTGGCCAAGCTAGAACTTGATTCTGGTTTTTCATTTATGTTAGTGAGAGATTTGGGAAAAGAGCTTCACTCATTAGACTCTCACTCTGTTATTACAGCAGTTTGTAAATGTTGGATCAGGAGTGCTATGGAAATTATGCAGATATTACAGAGGAGGAATAATTAGATGATAACAGAGAAGTGGTTTGGCTACAAGGATTGAATAGAACTGTGTTACCTTTCCTAGAAACAAAAAAATCTCCTCTCTTGCAGCAGGAGACCTGGGTATAGAAGGGTCGGGTGTTCTCGTGATTAAAAGGGATGAGAAAAGGAGGTCTTTGGTGGGAGCTGGGGGCTCTCAGTGAGTCCTGACCACACCCAACTGAGTGAATAAATTCTGCAGATATCTCTATGGGATGCTTTCCTCCCATAGAGGAAATGCTTTCTTCCCTTCATATCCACTAGACTGCATATGAGATGTTCAGACTGTCCCACCACAGAGGGTTCTACTCTTAAGGCAGTGGTTTTAAATTGGTTGAGATGTCCCCTGGGGGGAAATATGACAATATCCAGAGATACTTTTAATTGTCACAGATGGAGAGGGTGCTACCGGCATGTAGTGAGTAGATGACAAAGATGCGGCTAAACAGCCTTTAATGCACAGGACAGCTCCCTGCAGCAAAGAATTAGCAGCCTCAAAATGTCAGTAGTGACAATGCTGAGAAACCTTGCTTTAAGATAAATAAGCGAACAGATGGCAAACCTTTTGTTCTCTAGGTCTTGAAGGCGACAGTGTGTAAGAGGGTATGAGGTTTGGCTAGAGGGAGGAGCAATAGGCACTGCTGCTGCTGCTGCTAAGTCGCTTCACTTGGGAACCTTCAATATCTGAGTTCACTTAGGTTGGCTCCTAAAGGGACGTTAAGGAATTCACAGCTTTCAAATTCAAGCTCACTGTTTTCTGATTCCAAGTCCAGTGATTTCCAGTTTCCATCATCTTAATTTAGCAAATGCTGCACAATATCATAAAAGTTTTCTCTTGCAAAGACTATTTGGTTAGAAAATAACTCAAGGGGAGTTAAAAAATATAAATATGTTTGTTAATGATGAACATTTTTTAAAATGAAGAGTTTTAAGTGAAGTTTCACTAAAGTTTCAAATCTCAACTTTCTATAATTTTTGAAAAAAAATTACCTTTGAGAACATTGTACAAATGTGTGAGTGTCTGTATAACAGTCTCAAATATACTTTAGTCAACTGGTGATAAAATTGCTGTTAGAACAAATATTGGTCTATGGTATGCATTAAAGGGATTCTAGATTTCCACAATGTTGGGGAAATTGTTGTAGGGGTCTGTGACTTTAGTATACAGTCCAGTTTCATTTATGTATTTAATTAAAAAAATTTATTTTACAGTTGAGCAAAAAAATAGTTTCATTTAAAAAATTTTGTGTATTATCCTAATTTTTGTGCATCAAGCAACCTCCTGATGATGTCATAAACTAGGGAAAGTTCCTTACCAGATAAAACACATTTATATGTATAGAAAATAGAAATCTTGACCTTGCATCTTTAAAAATTACATTTATTTCTTTTTAATGGAAGGATAATTGCTTTACAGTATTGTGTTGATTTCTGCCAGCCATGAACATGAATCAGCCACAGGTATATCTGTGTCCCCTCCCTCTTGAATATCCCTCCCACCTCCCTCCTCATCCCACCCCTCTGGGTTGTTTGCATTCGCTGAGTCATACAGCAAATTCCCATTGGCTGTCTATTTTATACATGGTGATGTATGTTTCCATGTTACTCTCTCCATACATCATGCCCCCTCCTTGCTTCCCGCCTCCCCACCCTTTCTCCTTAAGTCTCTTCTCTGTCTGTGTCTTCATTGCGGCCCTGCAAGTAGCTTCATCAGTACTGTTTTTCTGCTGCTGCTGCTGCTGCTGCTAAGTCACTTCAGTCGTGTCCGACTCTGTGCGACCGCATAGACGGCAGCCCACCGGGCTCCCCCGTCCCTGGGATTCTCCAGGCAAGAACACTGGAGTGGTTGCCATTTCCTTCTCCAATGCATTAAAGTGAAAAGTGAAATTCAAGTCACTCAGTCGTGTCTGACTCTTCGAGACCCCATGGACTGAAGCCTACCAGGCTCCTCTGTCCATGGGATTTTCCAGGCAAGAGTACTGGAGTGGGGTGCCATTGCCTTCTCTGACTGTCTTTTTAGATACCATATGTATGCATTAAGGTGAAGTCACTCAGTCGTGTCCGACCAAGAGTACTGGAGTGAGTTGCCATTGCCTTCTCCAGAAGGAAATATGCGTTAGTATACAGTATTTGTTTTTTCCTTTCTGACTTACTTCACTCTGTATAATAGACTCTCAGTTCATCCACCTCCTTAGGACTGACTTAAATGCATTCCTTTTTATGGCTGAGTAATATTCCATTGTATATATGTACCACAGCTTCTTTATCCATTCATCTGTTGACAGACATCTAGGTTGTGTCCATGGTCTAGCTAATGTAAATAATGCTGCAATGAGCTTTTTCAATTTTGGTTCCCTCTGGGTGTTTTATTAATTAATTTTATTTGTATATGACCCAAATTTACTTTTATTTATTTAAAATATTTTTGTTTATGAAAAACAATAAAGAAGGTAAAGAGTGAAAATTTCTCCTTAATTTTTCTTCCCAGCTTCCCAGTTTCTATCCTTTCCCCCAAAGAAACTATTAGTTTCTTCTGTTCTCTTCTGGAGTTTGCTTATGCATATTCAAGCAAATAAAAGCATGCCTTGCCTTAGTTTTATAGACTTGTACTGCTTACAGTGTTCTTTATCTTTTTTTTTTTTAATTTTCTTATTTAACAACATTATCTGAGAGATGTTTCCATATTAGTACATAGAGAACTTTCTCTTTTTTGGTGTGTTTTCACAACTACATGTTAGGATGAGTCATAATCTACTTAACTGATTGTCATTGAAGGGTGTTTGTTGTTCTCAAACCATTATTATCAAGCTTACACAATGTTTGAATGCCAATTCAAACATTATATAGATATGTCTATGAGATAGTTTTTGAGAAGAGGAATAGAGGGCAAAGTGTATATGTATTTTTATTTTTGAAATATATTGTGTTCAGTGAAAGAGTTACATTCCCACCAGTGATAGACAAGAGAGGCTGTTCCCATATGAACTCATTAATAGAGTATGCTACTAAAATTTCAGGTTTTTGCTAACAGAATGAGTCCATGTTTTGATGCTTAGAGAAAGTTGTGTTTCCATTTTTGTAAACTGCCTGTTCATGCTGTTTGCCCATTTTTCTACTGGATTGTGATATTTTTCGCCTTTATTTCTAGGAGCTTCTTATGATGTTAAGAATCCGTATCCATGAAATAAGTTACATATATATTTCCCAGGTTTTCATTTGTTTTTGGAACCATATGATGTATTTTGCTATTCAGAAGATTTAAACACCTTTATAGGCAAATTTATTAATCTGATTTTATAGCTTTCAGATTTTGAACATAGCTAGGAAGACCTTTCTAGCTAGTTGGGAAAGGAGTGCGTCAAGGCTGTATATTGTCACTTTGCTTATTTAACTTATATGCAGAGTGCATCATGCAAAATGCTGGACTGGATGAAGCACAAGCTGGAATCAAGATTGCAGGCAGAAATATCAATAACCTCAGATATGCAGATGACACCACCCTTATGGCAGGAAGTGAAGGGGAACTAAAGAGCCTCTTAAAGAGAAGAATGAAAAGGTTGGCTTAAAACCCAGCATTCAGAAAACTAAGATCATGGCAGCAAGTAGATAGGGAAACAGTGGAAACAGTGACAGACTTTATTTTCTTGGGCTCTAAAATCACTGCAGATGGTGACTGCAGCCATGAAATTCAAAGGTGCTTGCTCCTTGGAAGAAAAGCTATGACCAACCTAGACAGCATATTAAAAAGCAGAGACATTACTTTACCAACAAAGGTCCATCTAGTCAAAGCTGTGGTTTTTCCAGTAGGCATGTATGGATGTGAGAGTTGGACTATAAAGAGAGCTGAGCGCTGAAGAATTGATGTTTTTGAACGGTGGTGTTGGAGAACACTCTTGAGAGTCCCTTGGACTGCAAGGAGGTCAAACCAGTCAATCTTATAGGAAATCATTCCTGAATATTCATTGAAGGACTGATACTGAAGCTGAAGCTCTAATACTTTGGGCACCTGATGTGAAGAACTGACTGACTGGAAAAGACCCTGATGCTGGGAAAGATTGAAGGCAAAGGAGAAGGGGACGACAGAGGATGAGATGGTTGGATGGCATCACCAACTCAATGGACATGAATCTGAGCAAGCTCCAGGAGTTGGTGATGGGCGGGGAGGCCTGGTGTGCTGCAGTCCTTGGGGTCACAAAGAGTCGGACATGACTGAGTGACTGAACAACGAAGGCCTTTCACTCACTGAGATTATAAAGGAATTCTCCTTTGTTTTATTTTACCACTTTTCTGTCTTCCTTTTTAAATTGATATCTCTTCTCCATTTGAAGTTTCACTGGCATGATGTGGTTATGGCTCCAATTTCATTTTTCCTCCAAAAGGCTAGTAATCGACGTTTAGCAAGTAGTCTATCTTTCTCCCACTGATGTGACTTGCGAATTTTCTTAAATACTGTTTTCTTCTCCTTTTTTGTGTCATCTTGGAGATTTTTGTTTCAATGTCATATTTACTTCATAATTTATGTTTTCTATGTTTTGAAACACTTAATGTTGGATATCTACTGTTCAAGGTTTTAGTATATTTCCACTGTGAAACCAGTAGGGCCTGGTGCTTTATTAAAAAGTAGCTCTTTGGTAATTTTTCTGTTTCTTCCATGGAAAACAATATGTTTAAATTTTCTATTTTGTTTTCTGGGATCAGTTTTGGTAAACTCTATTTCCCTAGAAAATTATTTATTTTATCTGGATTTTCAAGTTTATTTGTGTGGAATTTCATAAATCATTCTCCATGATGCTTTAATTTTATGTGCATCTTGTCATTTTTTCCTTTTTGTATTTGTGCCTCCTTTAAAAAAATATATAAAATACAGAATTATTTATATATTTTTACTATTCTTCCCTACATCCTGTAAGAATCATATTTTATTTTATTGGTTCCATTGTTTTCCTAGTTTTTAATTAATCAGTTTCTGCTATGAACCTTTATTAATTTCTTTCCTGTGGTTTGTTATTGTTGTTAGGCCACTAAGTCATGTCTGATTCTTTGTGACCCTATGGACTATATAGCTCACCAGGCTCCCTTGTCCTCCACTGTCTCCCAGAGTTTGCTCAAACTCACGTCCACTGAGTCAGTGATGCAATCTAACCATCTTATCCTCTGTCACCTCCTTCTCCTTTTGCTTCCAATCTTTCCTAGCATCAGGGTATTTTCTGATGAGTCAGATCTTTGCATCAAGTGCCAAAGTATTGGAGCTTCAGCTTTGGCATCATTCCTTCCAGTTAATATTCAGGGTTGATTTCCTTTAGGATTGACTGGTTTGATCTCCTTACAGTCTGAGGGGCTTGCAAGAGTTCTCCAGCACCACAATTCAAAAGTATCAATTCTGTCATATGAAAGTGGAATATATACTTAATTATTTTATTGTTATTTTAGTTGACTAGGTTATTAACTATTAAAGTTACTATTTTGTGAAAACTATTTTAGCTGATTTTTACAAGTTCTATATTTTTTTTGTCATCCATGCTTTCTGGAAATTCTGTGATTTCAATTTAGTTCTCTTGGATTCAAGTGTTAAGAGAAAAAGCTTTACTTTTAGGTGTAGTGGGACCCTTTTGTTTTCTCCGTTTGTAATTAGATTCTAGTTTTAGTCCATTGTGATTGGAAAACCTTCCTGTTCTATTTTTACATTTTGAAATTTGTTGAATTTTACTTGTGGCCTAATACATGGTCAAATTTCATAACTATTCCATGGGGACTTAAAATGCATTTTTATTTTAGGGTAATGGATTTGGTATATGTTAATCAGGATTACAGGCCTCATTGTATTGTACTTTGCTTTACTGCACTTTGCAGATACCACTTTTTTTTTCCCTTCAAGTTGAGGGTTGTGGCCACGTGTGTTGAACGAGCCTGTTGGTGCCAGTTTTCTGATAGCATTTGCTCGTTCGTGTCTCTGTGTCATATTTTGGTTCCCTCTTAGCTCAGTCAGTAAAGAATCTGCCTGCAATGCTGGAGACCCGGGTTCAATGTCTGGGTTGCAAAGATCCACTGCAGAAGGAAATGGCAACCCACACCAGTAGTCTTGCCTGGAGAATCCCATGGACAGAGGAGCCTGGCAGGCCCCAGTCCATGGGGTCACAAGAGTCGGACACGACTTAGTGACTAAACCACCATCACCACAATATTTCAAAATTTTCATTATTATTGTGTTTTTTTTGCAATGGTCTGTGACCAGTGATCTTTGTTGTTATTATTGTCATTGTTTACAGATGCCATGAACCTTGCCCATATAAGCTGATGAACTTAATTGATAAATGTGTATATTCTGACTGCTTCACCAGCCATTCCCCATCTCTTTCCTCTCCTTGGGCCTCCCTATTCCCTGAAATGACAATATTGAAATTAAACCAATTAATGAATAACCTACAATGTTCTAAGTGGTTAAGTGAAAGTAAGAGTCACGTCTCTCAGTTTAAATTGAAAACTGGAAATGATTAAGATTAGTGAGGAAGGCATGTTGAAAACCCAAACAAACTAAAAACTAGGCCTCTTGTGCCAGTTAGCTAAGTGGTAAATAAAGTTCTTGAATGAAATTAAAAATGCTACTCCAGTGAACACATGAATGATAAGGTGAAACAGCCTCATTGCTGATAGGGAGAAAGTTTGAGTGGTCTTGATAGAAGATCAACCCAACCACAGCATTCCCTTAAGCCAAAGGCTAATCCAAAGGTCCTAATTCTCCTCAATCCTATGAAGGCTGAGAGAGGCGAGGAAGCCACTGAAGAAAAATTTGAAACTAGTAGAGGTTGGTCCATGAGGTTTAAGGAAAGGAGCCATCTCCATCTCCGTAACATAAAAGTGCAAGTGAAGCAGCTGATGTGGAAGCTGCAGCATATTCTTCAGCAGGTCTAGATAAGATAATTCATGAAGGTGGCTACATTAACCAACAGATTGTCAGTGTAGGCAAATAGCTTTCTATTAGAAGAAGATGCCATCTAGGACTTTCATAACTAGAGAGGATAAGCCATTCAGTTCAGTTCAGTTCAGTCGCTCAGTTGTGTCTGACTCTTTGCGACCCCATGAATTGCAGCACGCCAGGCCTCCCTGTCCGGCACTGCCTGGCTTCAAATCTTCAAAAGACAAGCTAATTCTCTTGTTAGAGGCTAATGAAGTTGGTGACATGACGTTGAAGCCGGTGCTAATCAGCCACTTCCAAATCCTAGGGACCTTAAGAACTGTACTAAATCTACCCTTCCTGTGCTGTCTAACTGGAACAACAAACCCTGGAAGACAGCATATCTGGATGGCCTATTGCTCCAAAAAAAATCCCTTTCAAAATGTGACTACTCATTGACAAGGCATCTAGTCACCCAAGATCTCTGAAGGAGATGTACAAAGTCAACATTGTTTTATCTCCGAAGCAATGAACATGAACTTGGGCAAACTCTGGGAGATGGTGAGGGACAGGGAGGCATGGCGTGCAGCAGTCCATAGGGTCACAGAGAGTCAGACACAACTGGGTGACTGAACAACAACACAACTTTCATACTGCAGCCTGTGGGTCAAAGGGTCATTTCAACTTTCAAATCTTACTATTTAAGAAATATGTTTTGTAAGGCTATAGCTGTCATAGATAGTGATTCCTCTGATGGATCTGGGCAAAATAAATTGAAAATATTTTGGGAAAGATTCACCATTCTAGCTGCCATTTAGAATATTTGTGAGAACAGATCAAAATACCAACAGTAACAGGAGTTTATAAGAACTGTTTACTAATATCAACAGTAAGGAGTTTAGGAGAATAATTTAGAAGCACATTCAACCCTCATGGATGACCTTGAGAGGTTCAAGAATAAGTAGAGGAAGTAACTGCAGATGTAGTGGGAATAAGAAGAGAACTGAAATTAAAAGTGGAGCCTGAAGATGGGACTGAATTGCTGCAACCTCATGATAAAATCTGAATGGATCATGAGTTGCTTCTTCAGAAGTGGTTTCTTGAGATGGAATCTACTCCTCGTGAATATGCTGTGAAGATGAAATGACAACAAAGGATTTAGAATATTACATAAACTTACTTGATAAGGCAGCAGCAGGGTTTGAGAGGATTGACTCCAGTTTTGAAAGAAGTTCTCCACTAGGTCAAATGCTGTTAAACAGCATTGCAGGCTGCAGAGAAGTCATTCATAAAAGGAAGAGTTGATCTGTGCAGAAAATTTAATTGTTGTCTCATTTTAAGAAATTGTCACAGCCACCTCAACATATGGCAATCAATATTCTGGTCAGTCAGCAGCTATCAACTCTGAGACAAGACCCTCCACCAGCAAAAACGATTACTATTCACTGAAGACTCAGATGATGGTTAGCATTTTTAAGAAATAAAATATTTTAAAATTAAAATATGTATATTTTTTAGACATAATGCTATTGCATTCTTAATAGACTACAGAATGGTGTAAATATGACTTCTATATGCACTTGGCAACCAGAAAATTCATGTGACTCACTTTATTGCAGTATTCATTTTATTGTGGTAACTTTCTTTTTTCTTTCTTCTGGAACTGAACCTGTAGTTTCTCCAAGGTCTGCCTCACTTCATCAGCTTTCTTATTTAGGTTTTCTATCTTTGTCTCTTGTTACACTTTTGTGGTCACTTAACTGTTGAGAGCTGACAGAAACAGTGTAGCCTCCTGTTACTAGGGCATTTCTTTATTTCTCCTCATAGTTCTTGAAATTTCTGATTTGTGAATATTGCTGCTAAATTATTTGATCTTCATAACTTGAACATACATTTTGACAGCAACCATTACCCATTGCCCTTCTTTGTTTCATATAATGCTTTGTTTTAGAGCAATACTTCTACCTGGTCTAGGGTTAATATTGTGATCCCTGCTTTGTGTAATTCTTTGTATTGCATGATGCAACTACTCAGGCTTCTTTTCTGTTTTTTGAATCACTTTTTAAAGATGTGTCTAAAAAATAACCCAATCAACAAATAGGAAGAAAATCTCAATAAACATTTCTCCAAAAAGACATACAGATGGCCAAAAAGCACATGAAAAGATGCTCAACATCATTAATTATTCAGTTCAGTTCAGTCGCTCAGTCGTGTCTGACTCCTTGTGACCCCATGAACCACAGCACTCCAGGCCTCCCTGTCCATCACCAACTCCCGGAGTTCACCCAAACCCACGTCCATGGAGTCGATGATGCCATCCAACCATCGCATCCTCTGTCATCCCCTTCTCCTCCTGCCCCCAGTCTTTCCCAGCATCAGGGTCTTTAGAGAAATGCAAATCAAAACTGCAACGAGGTATCACCTCACGCAGGTAGGAATGGCATTATAATCAAAACGTTTACAAACAGTAAATGCGGAGAGGATGTGGAGAAAAGGGAACCCTCCTACACTGTTGGTGGGAATGTAATTTGGCCACTATGGAGAACAGTATGGAGTTTGCTTAAAAAAACATAATTCAAAAAGATAAGTGCAGCGCTACCTCAGTGTTCCTGGCAGCACTATTAGTAATAGCCAAGGCATGGAAGCAACCTATGCCCACTGACAGAGGAATGGATAAAGAAGATGTGGTCTGTGCAAACCTCATCCAAAAAAATGTGTCTTTTTAATTTTGGCAGAGTTCAGTTTTGCTTTGTGAGCCACTCTGAACATTTCTTTAATACATATGTTTTCTCATTTATTTTCTTTATATAACAGATGCATTTGATTCGATTATGTTAAATTATTTTACATTTGTTTTCTCTTTTCTTAAAAAAGTCATTCACTATGTAGTTTGCTCTTTTTCTTTCTTGGTTTGTAGTTCTGTAACTTATAGTTTGAATTTTTATTTTAGTAGTTACTTCCATACTTAGAATTTTCTATGGCCACCTACTTTCTTTTTAAGATTTTTTTTTTTTTGATCTGGACTATTTTTAAAGTCTTTATTGAATTTGTTACAATATTGCTTCTGTTTTATGTTTTTATTTTTTTCACCTCCATGCATATGGGGTCTTAGCAGCCTGACCAGGGATCAAACCTCACCCCCTGCATTGGAAGACAAAGTCTCACCACTGGACTGTCAGGGAGGTCACTGCCTACTCTTCTGGGCCTCTATTACTTCCCAAATAGGTGCTCAATATAAATTAGTATTATCTACTTCCTAAAACTTTCTCTTCTTTTATTACCTGATATTAGCCGATGAATTGAAGAAAGTGCTTTCTTTGTACAGTTAAATGTGTCTCTACTTAGCAATGGCCTTAAGAAAAACTAATATGAAAGAACAATATTTCTGTTGTTTCATCATCTTTTTCCTTGAATTTCTCCACTTTCGCATTGTGGTCCTTATTCAGTGAGGTATTTCATTAATACTGAATATAAATTCTGGTAAAACGCTTGGTCACAGTTTCGATCTGCTCTGTGGCACCATTTTTCTCATAAAGGTTTTTGTCTGTTGGTAAGTTTTGCCCCTCTCTCCTGTTTTTCATATCGTAAGTTTGTGTTGATACCTTTTCTATATCGCTTTACTATTCGTATTTATATCAGTTTTATTTTTCTGGATGAGCTCCTGGTGGCAGCTCCTTGGTGGTGGTGGGAGTGGGTATTGGATGCCCAGAGTAGACTTCCAGATGTCACAACCCAAGGGTCTTCTTTGTTTTGCTGCAGCAGAGACAGAGTGCTTCCTGAAAATACAGTTTTTCTGTGCCTTTTTTTTTTCTTTTTTCTGAGTATAGCCTCATTTCCTCTGTTTTTCCAAATCAAATTGAGTCCTAGAGGGCTTTTTCTTCCTGGCTGTGTACCCCAATTTCTGCACTCTTTGCGACAAACGTGAGATGTCATTTGCCTCAGGAGGAGTCCTCATATCCAGGAAGCATATCTTTTTACTGGAACTTTCTGAGATTGGCCTCTGCTGGCCCTTTTCACCCCATGCTTATTCTTGTTACCTCTTACACAGCCTCTGCCTCATTTCAGGGGCTTTTGGGGGCCCTTATGCAGATTTTTTGGAGTCTGTAGATTATAGCTGTCCTGGTTTTACTGAAAATGGAATTTGTGACAATTCTCAATTTTGCCTTTGTAACGTTTTCAGTAGGAGAAGTACTTATCTTGGAATTCAAATCCAATTTTAAAGTATGGTGGGTGCAGCGCTGTTTGAGAAGCACAGGTCAGGGGCAAAGTGAAGTGCTTCTGCGATTTGTCAGATGTCCTGATTCACCCACACACTTCTCAGCTGCTGTAAACATGGAGAGAAGCGGGAAACTTCTGCAGTTGTCACCTTGATGTTTTGTTTGTAATTCTAGCCTTCTTTCTCTCATCCTCAAGGTCTGGTCATCTCTGTCAGACAGCTGGGGATGTGTTTCTGAGTTTCTTTAAGACAGTGACATTGCTCTGATTTTGGGGTCATGTGAGGGACACCGAGGCAGTGCTCAGACCTCCTGTGCAGCCCAGTGTTTGTGTGAAGTTCTGTCCCCTACACGGGGGAGCCATGTCCCTGCTCCCACCTGCTTACACATAGACACAGCTGCAGGGGATGGGTAACAAAACTGTGGGTAATAGACTGGTCTTCTTAAAACCACAAGTCACAGTATAGAATCAGTGAGCACTGCAGAGAACGGTGGGTCACTACGTGGAGAGCCGTCTCTGTTTCTGGGTAACCTGGAAGGTGTAAGCTTTCCGTGAGATTTGATATGTTCACTCACATAGCATCACACCATTCCTATGGCCACTTTCAGAGGTCAAGGACAAGGTTATCTATGCATTCTTTTCATTATTATCTTTCACAGTTATTTAGCTGCTTAGCAAAACTACAGTGTATTTTGTGGGTTATTGGTCACGTTGAAGGAGGAATTAGCTGGGGGATGCATTGAATGGTGATCACAATGAATATGAAAAAGATTTAAAAAAATAAAGAGCACTTTACAATACGTTAAGTTCCATGTCATTGATGATACAAAGCTGAATCAATCATCTGCCTCATATGCAGATGGAAGGCTGCAGACTGGCATTTATTAAGTACCTGTGTGTGTGCTCAGTCAGTCAGTCATGTCCGACTCTGTGGCCCCATGGACTGTAGCCCCCCAAGCTCCTCTGTCCATAGGATTTCCCAGGCAAGAATACTGGAGAGGGTTGCCGTTTCCTCCTTCAGGGGATCTTCCCGACCCAAACATGGAACCTGTGTCTCTTGTGTCTCCCACATTGGCAGGCAGTCTACTAGCACCACCTGGGGAGACCAGTTAAACCCTTAGGTTCGATCCGGGGTTGGGAAGATCCCTTGGAGAAGGCACTGGCAATCCACTCCAGTATTCTTGCCTGGAGGAAGTTGGTGGACAGAGGAGCCTGGTGGGACCCAAAGCCTCAGTCCATTGGATTGCAAAGAGTCAGACACAACTGAGCGACTATACTCTATGTGGTAAATATTGCGATAGGCATTTTACTTTGTTCTTTTGACAACTCTCTTGTGTGGGCGTTACTAGCCTTATCTTAAAGAGGAGCCATTTGGAGCTCAGAGAGAAGGCATAGAGCCCAAACTAGGATCAGTGACCTCAAAGCTCACCCTCCTTCTACCGCACCACACTGGTTCCATTTCCGTAGATGGAACAGGCATGGGTACCATTCCCTGACATGCAAGTGGTGGGCTGAGACTGGAAATGAAACCAGTCAGCCTGAGGGTTCCCAGTTTAGGTACCTGTGTTAAGGTGCTATTGAAACCTGGGTCCCAAGATACTCTGAAATTCTGTTTGTGTCTGAGGCTAGAGACTGGGCTGGAAGGGAAGTTTGGGTTGAGAGATTAAACACTCTGGGGATGCTAAATGCCAGGAAGATTAAAAACTAATAACCAAACATACATATTATCCAGAATGCCTTGTTTCTTACTCCGAAAAATATGTAAGCCAAAAGCAAGTCTCTTATCTTTTCTTTAAAGTTACGAGATTATATTAGTAAAAGTGTGTCCCATACTTCTCTTTAGGGGCTGTTCTCACAATTCCTGGCTTGGCGTTGGTGTGGGAAATGCAGCGCGCCCTGGTGCCACACTTCTGGGGAATTCAATACTTGTCCCTGGGTTGGCCCTTTCCAGCCACCCCCATTCTCATGTCCTCACCAAGTCAGTTATCTTTCCACTTGACCCTCATGGGTCTGTGTCTTGAGCCCACTGTATTATCTTCCTCACAGGCATTTGCTCTCTGTGCAGAAATTTGCCATGTGCCATTTCCCATGTGATGTGATGATAGCATGTCTGTGTAACTTAAAAATTTGGCAACAGTGACATTTCTGTGTTTGTGCTGGAATGATCTGGATATTACCAGGGACTGAAGGATGCTGCCACCTGCTAGGAACATATGCTTGTGTTTGAGTAAAGGTTAATGAGTCTATTCAGAAAATGATTCAGGTGCGGGCTCAAGAGCAACTTGCTGTGTTCTAAGGTAACTGAGCTGTGTGTTCTGAGAACTTGGTCCCTTTGGGGTAAGACAATTTGAAAGTTCCTTTTAGGGAGGTGGTGGATTGAGTAGTGGTTTGATTGATAATTTCCATCTTACACAAAAGACAGATGTTCTCTGGCTTGACTAGATGTTCTGCCTTGCAGGTCTGCATGCAGATATTAATTCTGTATCAGATTATACATTTGTAGGGGTGCAAAAGTCCCTTTATCTTAATCTCTGTGCATTTGTCTTTGTGTAGGCTCAGTGCTTTGCTCAAAGGTGGCAGCCACTGTTAGGGTATACACAGTGACTTGGATTGTATTTATTGAATATAAACATAGGTTGATAAAGTTGATACCATTTAATCACACTCACCCTTCATATCAATTCTCCATTTTCTGGAGGTCTTCCTTAGTTAAATGTGATGGCCAAGCTTTTGAGAATCTTCTGAATCCATGAGCCTTATTTTTAGATACCTATTTGTTGAGGTGTTTTTCTCTTGGATTTACAAAGAGCTGTAGCACACCATTGAAAATTGCTCTCTGGACAAACAAGACATCCTTCCCCAATCAGGATGGTGGTTTGACCTGAAGGAGCCTTTTCACCTCCCAGAAAAGCAGAGCAGTGAAACTTGTCTCTTAGTTAACTTGTCTTACTTTAAGAAAGGACTTGTTAGTTTAAAAATAGTCATCTTTTATTCCCCGCCTGTCAGGGCCTCTCTGCCTTCTCTCAAAAGCCAGCATTTACTGATGTTCTTTGATTGACACCCTCCTCAGTACTAAAAGGGAACAGAGAATGGGAGAAGGTTTCACTTTATTGACAGGCGCTGAGCCCTTGTCAGGGACAATTGCTTAGCAACCTCTACGGTGCCACTCTGGGGGAAGGGGAAGGAAAGGGCAGAATTACATATAAATGAGAGGAAATCATGTGACAGAGGCCAACTATCATAAAACACTGAGTATTTTCTTTAAGTAGGTCTTTTAAGTTAGCAATGTAAGTTGTAAAATCTGCACAAATTATCTCTGCCCTTCCCCTGGGTTGTTGGATTACTGCAGAGTAGAGCTAATGTTAGGTTTTTGCAAAATGCACATTGATGTGTGGAAGAGAAAGGGAGCTGAGTTCAGAGAAAGCAAAGCTGGGTTCCTGTCTTGACTCTCCTTCTGGCTGCTTGACTCTGTGTGGGTGGCTTGACATTCCTGAGCTTTCTGGGTAAAACTGGGAAAACCACCTTGTGAAGATTAAACAGACATATTTAGAATTATAGGTTATAATATGTGTGTGGGAGGGTCTTGAAAATTGTCAAGCACCTATAAAATAAGGAGTTCTTAGAATTGTGCTATATTGAGATGCAGTCTCTGTATTAAGATGGTATGCTACTGTAAGTTGGACATAAATATGATTTTATTGGTATGGAAGGAACACTGGCTTATGTTTATAAGTACTTTTCAGAGTACCTTTGAAAATATTATATCATTTGGTTCTTATAGTTCTGTAATACAGAATAATTATCTCCTTTTTTTAGGTTAATCATTATTAAACCCATTTCTAGAATTTGCCCACAACTAGTCTAGGGGTTGAACAGGGACTTGATCAAATCAATGGGTCCAAAAAACTGTGGCAATTTTATTCTCTTTTCAATTTCTGTCACTACCTTCAATTTCTTTTGTATAAGATTATGTAGACTAGCTTTTTTCCCAGATAACCTGTGGTAAACAACTGTTTTTTAAAAATTCTAACGTGTCACACATGGATATTTTTGTAAAATACTATGAAAATGAAATATTACAGTCAGTTTGGACTATATGTTATATTTGGACTGTATGTTATATGTAATATTACAGTTTGTTTGGACAATATGCTAGAGGAAAGATGATACCATCAGGGAAGCTGGGCAAAGAGTACATGGGGACTCTATACTATTTTTTTAACTGTTGAGCTTTTGTGAGTCAACTTTCTTTATAAAAGTTACTGAGAATAAGTTATTAGAAAATAAAAATAAATACAAAATACAATTTCCTATATTTTAATCATTGGTGTAAACAGACGTAAAATTACTCTGTCAAATTGTTATAAAAGTTTCTAAATGCATACTCTGGATTTCTGTGCTTATTTTGTGGTGGACCAATAACAGGTCCACTGACTACATGAGTATGAACATTAATAAAAATAAATTACTCCTTTGTTTAAATAAGTCATTCCTGAAGGGACTGCAACTTCAACCTTCAAGTTCACTGAAGAGAGTCTAACTGTCACACACCTTGTGTCCAGTCAACTACGGCAGGGTGGGAGGTAGGACCATGCCAGGATCCAACTTACCAGTGAGCATCCATTTTCAGAATAGTAGGGATGAAAAGAAAAGCTCAGGAAGTGACCAATAAATGACTCAATTTGTGTCTATTTCTAGGGAGGCAAAGACCAGCCCTTGGTGGAAATAACTGTAGATCACTGTCTAAAACTGCCAATTGCTTAAATACTGCAAGTTGGGGAAGAGGAATTATGGGAATTCAGAGAAGAGAAAATGTCTCCTTGAGAGATGACAGAGTTTCTTGGATTGGGTGACATGTGAGTGGCTGAAATAATCCTTGAAGTAAGTATGAGGTCTGATGAGAGATGAGAGGGGAAAGTCGTTGTTAAGTTTTCTACAGATTGTTATTTTAGGAAAGTCAATCATTCAGTGGTGGGGAGGATGGATTAGAGGTAGGGGGTGATGAAGCCAAGGTCAGGGAGTCAGCTGTCAGGCTGATGCTTGGGAAGCATTGAAACAGTGGTTGTGGAATGGAAAAGAAGTGGACACAAGGGAAATTCCAGGTGGAAAACAGAGCAGAGAAACTGATTCAATGTGGGACATTAATAGTGAGGGGTGCAGGAAGAGAAACACATTTGGGAGGAATGAGTTTCAGTGGTACTGCTTTTGAGGGGCTGGTGATGGTTTAGATGGTGGTTTCTTCCCTGTGGCTCAGATGGTAAAGAATCTGCCTGCACGCAGGAGACCTGGGTTCTATCCCTGGGTCAGGAAGATGCCCTGGAGAAGGGAATGGCTACCCGTTCCAGTATTCTTGCTTGGAGAATCCCCACGGACAGAGGAGCCAGCGGCCTATAGTCTGTGGGGTCTCAAAGAGTCTATCGAGCGACAACACTTCTCCTCAGTCAAAAATCCAAGTGTCCAAATGATCAGGAGGATGCTTTCACAGAATCGGAATCTTAAATACTGCCACTCACAAAGATGCATTCCAATCCTAAGTGTGGCCGTCTTGGGGACAGGGGCTTTGAAGATGGAATGAAGGTGAGGTTTCCAGGTGAAATCATCCTGGATTTGGAGTGAATTACCCTTGGAAGAGAAAAGAGAGGAGGGTTCACGCATGGAGATGCACAGAGAAGGCCGAGTGGAGACAGGCAGAGGTTGGCGTCATCCTGTCACAGGCCAGGGAACGCTGGGAGCCCCCAGACCCCAGCGGGGGGAGACTGCACAGGCCGCCCCACCGGAGCCTGGGGTGGGAGTCAGGCCTCCCTGTGAGCCACACTTCCAGCCTCCTGAAGTGCGACAGAATAGACTTCTGTTGTTTGAAGCCACCAGTGTGTGTGATTTGTTATGGCAGCTCTAGGAAATGTATACCTCTCTGAGAAGTCTGTATATCACATTGTTCTTGTGGTGTGAGTTAGAGGGAAAGCGAAGTTCCTTATTCATCTTTATTGGTGTCTTGTTTCTGGGTGTTTTCAAAGGTGGCTTTTCTTGCAAGTTACCAGAGGTAGAAATGACGTCATTCAGAAGAATACAGTTTAGGACACCTTAGCAAGTGTGAAAGGATTGGTTTACAGATCAATCCACCCCTCCCCATTGCATTGATTTAATTACTTTCTTCCTTTTTTCCCCTCCCTTCCTCCCTCCCCCCCACCTCCTTCTCTCATTTTTGTCCTTCTTTCTAACAGAATCTCCCTACATTGGAAGATTTCCTGCCATAAAAAGAAAACACAATTCAGATTCATTTTTCCATTTCTAACTTCCAATCTGAACTTTAGAATAACCAGAGTTACCACATTCAAAAGTAATCAGCGTCCTATACACAGTCAGTCTAGTCTTATTCTGGTTAAAGATGTGATTATTTTCTTCTTGGACCTTTTGAAATATTGAAAACTAACTTGCAGACCCTCTAACTTCATTGCTACTGTCAGTATTTGGTTAGAGGTTATTGCCTCAAGAGCAGGGTTTCCATTTGGGCTCACTGCCTAACACAGTTTCTGGCACAGACTAGGCTTCCACATAATGTTTGTTGGCCTGAACTGTTGACTGAAGGATTGGATTTACTGGCCTAATACTGCATAATTCTTAAAGTGAATTTCCCTCATGAGATTAGAAGCATTTAAATGTGTCCTCAGGCTTGTGTGAAATTGGGAACCACCATATGTTTGCATATCAATAAGAGTACCCTCCATTGGGAGTGTGGAAGAACACAAATCAGTCTGGTTTCAACAAAGGGAATGTATTGGCTTGTGGAATGTAAATTCCAGAAGTGCTGACTTTAGGTGATGGTTGATCAAGGAGCTCCATGATGCCAAGAAGGGATGAGTTTCTTTCTGGTTTTGTTATTCTGTCCATGGTGTCAGCTTTATCCTAAGGTGGGGCCCCCTTTTGCCACTAGGAAGGCAGATGATATGAAAAAAGCCCCACGTGCTTGTTAGTTAATATCACTGGAAAAGAATATCTCTATCTAAGCTGTCAAACAAAAATACGGAACGTTCCTCTGATGGGACCAACTAGGACACGTGTCTGTCTTTGAGCCAATCTCTATAATGATGAGTTATAACTATGCTACAAGAAAGACCTCATTGCTGGGTTAAGAACTTCTTGGCCTAACTAATAAGGAAAGGGTAACTCAGTTCCCCTTTGGTTAGACAGTCCTAAGTTTAGAGAATCACTAGTCCAGGCTGTGTTAGCTGAGGAAGGCTAAGAATGATAAAAGGTTATATTTGTGTTCAAGTATATTGCACTGGGACAGGCCCTTTATTTATATTGCATATTATGTACTCTAAGAAGTGATTTTGTACAACTGACCCAAATGGTGGAGCCCCAAGACCTAATTAGAATAGCTTAGCTGCAGAGCAGTCCCTGCCTTATTTATGGAGTGAGGTTGAGTATCTAAAATCTGATGTGACCTTACTGTCTCCAGTTTACCGTCTGTAATTGGGGGTCTATGGAAGAACTATATCAAAAAGGTCTTAATGAACTGAATTACTACAATGGTGTGGTTACTTACCCAAAGCCAGACATTCTGGGTGTGAAGTCAAGGGGTCTTAGGAAGCACTGTTGTTAATAAAGCTAGTGGATGCAATGAAATTCCAGCAGAACTATTCAGATCCCTAAAGGATGATGCCATCAAGGCTTTGCATTCATTATGTCAGCAAACCTGGAAGACCCAGCAGTGGCCACAGGACTGGAAAAGGTCAATCCTTATCCCAAATCCCCAAGAAGGGTAGTACCAAAGAAGGTGCTCAGCATAGGACAATTGTACTTATCCCCCGCGCTAGTAAGATCATGGTTAAAATCTTGCATGCTAGGCTTCAGCATTACGCGAACCAAAAACTTCCAGATGTCCAAGCTGGGTTTAGAAAAGGAAGAGGAACTAGAGATCAAATTGCCAACATTCACTGGTTTATAGAGAAAGCAAGGGAATTCCAGAAAAACATCTATCTCTGTTTCATCAACTATGCTAAAGCCTTTGACTGTGTGGATCATGGTAAACTGTGAAAAGCCCTTAGAGAGACAGGAATACCAGAGATGGGAATACCGAACCATCTTACCTGTCTCCTCAGAAACCTGTATGCGGATCAGGAAGCAACAGTTAGAACCCTGTATGGAACAACTGATTGGTTCAAGATGGAGAAAGTACGACAGGGCTGTCTGCTGTCACCCTGTTTGTTTAACCTATGCGCTGAGCACAGCATGAGAAATGCTGAGCTGGATGAGTTACAAGCTGGAATCAAGATAGGTGGGAGAAACATCAACAACCTCATATGTGGATGATACCACTCTCATGGCAGAAAGCAAAAAGGAACTAAAGAACTTCTTGATGAACGTGAAGGAGAGTGAAAGAGCTGGCTTAAGACTAAATATTAAAAAAAACTAAGGTCATGACATCCAGATCCATTACTTCATGGCAAATAGAAGGGGAAAATGTGGAAGTAGTGACAGATTTCCTCTTCTTGGGCTCTAAAATCACTGCAGATGGTGACTGCAGCCCTGAAATCAGAAGACGTTTGCCTCTTGGCAGGAAAGCAATGATAAACTTAGTATGTTGAAAAGCAGAGATGTTACCCTGCCAACAAAGGTCTATATAGTCAAGGCTATGGTCTTCCTAGTGGTCATGTACAGTTATGAGAGCTGAACTGTAAAGAAGGCGGAGTGCTGAAGAATTGATGCCTTCAAACTGTGGTGCTGGAGAAGACTCCTGAGAGTTCCTTGGACAGCAAGGTGATCAAACCAGTCAATGTTAAAGGAAATCAACCCTGAATACTCATTCAGGAAGGACTGATGCTGAAGCTGAAACTCCAGTATTTTGGTTATCTGATGTGAACAAATGACTCATTGGAAAAGTCCCTGATGCTGGGAAAGATGGAGGGAAGAAGGAGACGAGGGCCTCAGAGGATGAGATGGCTGGGCGGCATCACTTATGCAATGAACATGAACTTGGGCAAACTTTGGGAGATGGTGAGGGACAGAGAGGCCTGGTGTGCTGCGGTCCATGGGGTTGCAAGGAGTCAGACACGACTGGGCAACTGAATAACAACAACAGCAATTGGGGGTTTATTGTTTAGAAGTTTATAATTCCTTTGGAAAAAAAGTTATTAAAAAAAAGTGACTTCCCATTTGGTCCAGTGGTTAAGACTCCGCACTCCCAAAGCAGGGTTCCTGGTCAGGGAACTAAGATCCCACATGCTACACTGAGCAGCTGGGATTGGAGGAAAGTTATTAAAATGAAATTGGTAGTTCCTTTGGAGAATATTGTCCACCTCTCTGCTGTATATGCTTTTACCACCCCGACTTCCTTCTGTATCCTTCAGTTAGTAAACCTTATTTTATTTGCCCAAGTCAAGGCCAGTGTTGGTCTTAATCAGTGGATCTGAGTTTCTCTTGATGTTTGCCGCTTCAGTGGTTACCCAGAGCTAACTGTCTTGGGCCAGTTCTGAATTAGTCCTGGAGCCAGGGCTGGGCTTAGCCCGCCTAAACCACATAACCTTTTATAGTGGCTAAAACTGATGCTGGGAGAGGCTATCACCATGCCTACTTATTGGCATTGTCTGTCCAACTTATAACAGGTATTTCACTTGCTGTCACAGGGACCATTAATGTCTTCCTACTGCAAATGAGAAGACTGTGAGATTTCTGTTTCAAATTTGAGTTCTTTATCAGTCTAATATATATTGTTTATATAAAGAATATTTGGAGGTACAGGAAATGTTACTGGAGCCAGTGGGTCCTAAGAAGATGGTTTGGGTTTGTGCTTCCTGGAGACTCAGGGCTTCCCCGAGATTCTCATAGCTGAGCTGAACGAGGAGCAGTGAAGCTTTGGAGGCCAGCCCTGCTTCAGTCACAGTGGTCAAGTGTGATTTCATTTAAGATTTGGTGCAGCTAACAGATAGGGTTGAAAACCACTATTCCATCCTAGCTCTGTGACCTGGAAAAAAAATCCCTCCCCATCTCTAGTCCTCAGTTTCCTTTACTTGTAAAATGAAGGCGCTGGATGAGAAGTTCTCAAAAACCCCTTCCATCTTCCACAGTCTATGATTCTATGACTTGCCTTTAGCCAAGTTGCATGAAAACTGATTAAATGACTCCCTTCGAAGTTATTAATTCGGCACAGCTTCCCCATCTTAGTGAGTTTTCAGCTGGCTAATGCCAGATGACAGTCATGAAATGCCAGCCTTGCCGGTGTGGGATGGAGTTAACAGTGTGAGGTTTGCTGAGTGTTTCTGTGCGATCAGTGTGAAAGCAATCACATCTCCAGAGCGAGAAAGGTCAGTGCCCTGTCGCTTCCAAGCCTTGCCACACTAAGGGGACATGAAGGGGACTGCCACCCGCCGAACGCAAATCAGGCTAAAAAATGAATGCCCTCTGCAGTTGCAGTCTGCTAGCTCCGAATGTCAAACGATATTACTTTGGGAGCCTGTTAAGCCCCCTTCTCAGAGCACAGCAGTGTCTAAATCCCTTCATCTCATTTGATTAATCTGAGAGACTATAGAATATGGTATTAGGCATGGAAAACATGCCTGCAGTGTGATAGTCTGCAGTATTACCAAGCATGGACATTCTTTGAAGGCCTGATGATCTTTCCTGGTTCTGGGTTGCTTGGAAGTAGGGGTGGGGAAGCTCGTTGATCTTAGTGAATTAGCATCCGATGTGAAATAATATTAGTGAATATATCCATACATTAAAAAAACAACAACAGGGTGGAACTTCCCTGGCGGTCCAGTGGTTAAGACTTCACACTTTCAATGCAGGAGGCTCGGGTTCAGGCCCTGATCAGGAAGCTAAGATCCCCACACACTGTGTGGAGTGGAGCGGCCAGGAAAAAAAAAAAGGATTATAGGGTGATTCATAACCCTTATAGGAACAGGACTCTTCTACCCAAAAGAGGGGACTCTTTCTTTGTCTGTCTTTCCCTGAAATAAAGCGAAGGTGTTAGTTGCTCAGCTGTGTCTGAGTCTTTGTGACCCATGGATTATAAAGCCTGCCAGGCTCCTCTGTTCATGGAATTCTCTAGGCAAGAATACTGGAGTGGGTTGCTGTTTCCTTCTCCAGGGGACCTTCCTGACCCAGGGATCGAATCTGGGTCTCTTGTACTGCAGGCAGATTCTTTACCATCTGAGCCACCAGGGAAGCCCCACACCCTTAAGCCTTGAACATACACCCGTACTTAACAGGAAGGAGACCATATATTTAACAGTGGTATTTCTCATCGGTAAGATCACAAATGACTTCTTTTTTCTTATGTTTTTGTATCTTACACATTTTTACCATGGGCACATTTTTTAATAAGAAAATATACTTGAAACCGTGTGTTATTTCAAAATACATTTTCCTTTGTTTGTTGTAAGGTCATTCTTTTCCTGAGAAATGTCCCCGAATACTGTCTTTTTTCCCATTCTGCTAAAATGGTGGAAATGCTGTGTGAAACAGATGAACTGAGCCCTTCCTGGGAAGCATCCCACGTTCTCCTTTTCAAGACCTGGAGCCACTGTGTGGCCTGACAAGCAGTAAGAAATGTGATAATAAAGACGAGGAGCCACTCCAGGGCTGGGTTTCATTTCCAGCTTAATTAAATCCTAGAAACACACCTGACCTCCAGCTTTGAAGAGCTGCCACAAAAGCCAGGTGCCCTCATCAGCTAGGGCTCGCCCTGCGGTGACGGTGGGAAGGCGGCCTGAAAGGAGAGGGCAGAGGGAGGCAGAAGCCGTCGGAGATGAAACAGTGGAGTCAGGAGGCAATATTTCAGAGGAAGCTGTTTCATCCTGTGGGTGATCTCTCTGCCCCTCTGCTTAAAAAGCTGAACAGCAGCACTAACCTACAAATGTCCTGAATTGAAAACTCTGCCAATGGCTCTGCTGCCCCTGCCACCTGGCCCCCCAACCAGTCCTTGACCAGCTCCCTGCCCCCACCTGTCGTGGTAAATGGGGTATAAAATGCACTTGGTTGGCACAAGTCCTGACATGCTGTCTGGTCCAAGCCGGTTGACTGGCTCCTGGGATGACAAACGCCTGGCTGCTTGTGGTCTGTTGGGTCCTGCAGCTGCCCAGGGTCTCTGTATTCAATATCCCAGGGTCTCTGTATTCAATATCTGTGTCAAGACCAGAAATTCTCCTGAAATCTAAATGATGGTGGCGGGGGCGGGGGGGGGGGGAATGCCATGATTAATTGAGCCCAGAAATTGTACAGTGATCTTGAATGACATATCAGGTGGTTTTCAAGACCACTTGTGACACATGATGAGTTTTATATGTGAGGAAATGAGGCTCTGAAAGAGTAGGTAATTGTTGGTTCTAAGAAGCAGAGCCTGAGACAGGGGTTGGGCCCCTGGTTTTATGAAGGGGCTGCTTTTAGGAGAAACTTAGAATGAGGCAGGGGGCAGGAGAGAGGAGGGAAAGGGCAAGCAAGGATGTGGTCTCAGGACACTCAGCTTGGCCTGAACCAGAGGTAGCCCTGGAGCATAAACTTCATCATGGAATGGTCCCTACCCTGAGGCCAGGAGGCTGACTGACCTCCACTGGTCCTTGCTGGGAGTCGTCCCTGGGTTGGGGACACAGCTCCTCAGACCAGGAGGCTCATGTCAGTTGAGGGCAGTTCGCTGAAGGAAGGCGCCATTTGAAGCGCATGACAGTCAATACTCATAATATCTGGGGGACAATACCAACCTGCAAAGGGGCCCTGGCAGGGCGTCACCAACTCCTGCTCATCCACAGTGAACCCATGCTGGTTCTTTTCAGAACCTAAGGATGGGTCTGGGGGTTGGGGTGACCCAGGTGGGTGGCTCTCATTTTTGTAGCATATGAAGATGGTCACAAATGTGCATGAGCCATGCAAATCATGGGAGATACTTTATAATCATTGAAAAGAAGAGTCCTTTGACCCTAAGTTGTGAATATTTCTTGCTCCTCTTTGATTTTTGAACATTTTGTTCCTTCACAGGAGCTGCCATTATATTCAGAAAGTAAGAACATGTCTATCTCTTTGACTCAAGTGGGAACTTCTCAAGAGAAGAAATCTTGCCTCGTTTCAGGGGTAACACACCCGCTTATACATGTCTTGTCCATAGTAGGCTAATCAACACTGATTGAATTGAGCACTTCTTGATTTTGGGCGGTGGGGAGCGGCTTCCTGGTGCTATTATTTTAGCCCGTCAACCACTCCAAGTTCATTCAGTGTCTATTAGTTAGCTGTGACCAGGTCAAAGGGCACTGTGTTGGTGCCTGTTTTATTCCCTATCTGTCCAAGGGTCTCAGAGTCCATTAAACAGCAACAGGAAGGTCATTCTAGGGACCAGGAAGAAAGGCAGCTCCATTTTGAAGCCATGTAGAAAAAGAGTGTGTCCCCTGGAGTCAGGAGACTTGAAACACCGCTCATCAGTTAGTTTTTGCATCTGTAGAATGGGACAGGCCACCGCCGGGTTGAACGTACAGGGCTGTTGTGGAGGATGAAAGGAGGTAATACAGGTGAAGTCCATAGACTGTGCAGAGAAAATTGATGCACTTGTAAGGACCAGTCCTGGTTCAAAGGCAAGGGTGAGAGACAAAGGGCTTGGAGCCCCTCTCTGCAGTTCAGGTGCTGAATTCCTGTGTGCTTAGAATTCACAGTCTCAGAGAAACAAAAAAGGGAAAGGAAAATCCGCCTGCTTCTCTCTTCCTCTCCTGACTTTAAGGAACTACATATGCTATAATTAGGGCCTCAGCTTATACCTCCAATTTCTGAGTTTCCCACTTATTTTTACAAGAACATACACACTTTACAATGCCTGACACCTGCTCCAGCAAGCAAATAATTGTTTTGACACTGTGACAGAGAGTATATTTTAACAATTTCTGAAATCTGCCAATGGAATAATTAGAGTCTAATTCTCATTTGCCAGGACAATGAGCTCTTGAGGCCAGATGACTCCCTGATGGCAAACTGGCCACCTTTACCTGGTTCTCATTGGCTGGTAGAGATCTAGTTTCACATAATTGTCTCAATCCTCACTGATGACTGATTTTTGACCTTTAATGATAATTAAAGGTTTCTTTGGATGGGTATTTTACTACAATTCTCGTTGCTTGAAAAATAGCTTTGATTTAATAGTTGGGCTATTAAAGATTTCCCTTTCCTTGTGGAGTGACCTCCTAGCTGGCCTAAGGCAGTAGGGCAAGGGGCCACAGAGACTGGCACTCCTGCTCTGGGCAGAGGTGGCCAGGGAAGGAGGGATGGCAAAGAGAAAGTGTGGATATGGGGTGAAACTAGTGAGAACTGGCCAGAAGCACTGTCTTAGGTTCTAGCATCAGATTTAGGAAGGATCTTGGAGATGCTGGGGGTGGGGAAAGGGGTGTGGTTTCTTTCCTGGACCGCTGGGATGTATTGCTGGGCCATGGACTTGGGAGCTGTGAGGATGCTGAGTCAGGCCAGGCAGCCTTCCAGAATCCTGGCTTTGATTTGGGATCCCGCAGAGTCCATCCTATAACTCTATGTAGGCATGGAGCCAAGCCTGCTACCCTGCCCAACTGTTGCGCCTTTGGGCCCACATAACTCAAAGGCCCCACATAAGAGAGCCTTTGAGTGCAGCCTGTGGTACTGCCCTGCAGTGGAGTCATGGAGCCCAGCTTACAGCCTTGCCCTGCCACAGATCCCAGTCTATGGCCCCGCCAATGGCTGAATATAGCCTGAAGTCTCTCCAGGGCAAGGAACCCAGACAGTGATCACCCAACAATATAGTACAGTTTCTAGCCCCACCTAACTGCAGCCTACAGCTGCAAGCCCAGCTGGGCCTTGCCCAACAGCAGAGCACAGATATTGGCCTGTGTGATCACGATACCCAGCCTGTGGCCCCATCTGTCTATGAAACCCTGCCTGCAGCTCTGCCTGAATATGGAGTCCAACTGGTGGTACCATCCCATTGGGTAGCATAGCCTGAGACCCCCAGCTGATCAGGAGCAATCATGGTGCCTGGTCTGTAGCCCTGCCCAGTTGCATAGTACAACCAGCACCAACCTACTAGGAAACATAACAGTGACTTTGTAAAGCTGGTTGCAGAGACCAGAGAGTGCCTTCAACTGTGGAGCCCAGACAGCAGCACCCCTTCCTAACCTCAGAGCACAGGAAGTGGCCTCACCCAACTAGAAATCCTGATAGTAAGCCCTACCTGCCTATGGACACTGCCAGCTGACCTGACCATTACCCCGAGCTGAGCTGACTGGTGAAGGATAGGCCCTGATGAAAAGACTGGAAGGGGAGACTACTTACTCAGATGCTCAGATACCAGCACGAAGAATCAAAGATCACAAAGAATCAGGTAAACACAACACCACTAAGAGAAGCTAAAAGGGCTCCAATAACTGACCCTAAAGAAATAGGCTGTTTATGAGCTGTTTGACAAAGAATTCAGAATAATCAGGATTCAGAAAGTAAATTGGTACAGCCATTATGGAAAGCAGTATGGAGTTTCCTCAAAAGATTAAAAATAGAATTGCCGTATGATCCAGCAATCCCACTTCTGTGTATCCATCTGATGAGCATGTGAGAAACTGCTCAACATCATTAGTCATTTGAGAAATCCAAATTAAAACCACAGGGAGATACCAGCTCACACTCACTGGAATGGCTAGAATGCAAGACTTGCAGTGCCAAGTGTTGCTGAAGATGTGGAAACACTGGGAGTCTCAGACATTGCTGATTGGAATAGAAAATTGGTGCAACCACTTTGGAAAAGTTTTGGCAGTCCCTTATAAAGGTTAAAAAAAAAATCTAGTATACTGTATTGGAAAACCAATACAATATTGTAAAGTAATTAACCTCCAATTAAAATAAATAATTTTATTAAAAAAAATCTATGTATCCTATGACCAAGTAATGCCACATGTAAGTATTTACCTAAGAGGAAATAAGAACATATGTCTACAAAAGGACTTGTACAACAATGTTCGTAGCCCCAAACTGGAAACAACCCAAATATTTCCTTGATTTATTTCTCAGAAGTATTTCTCACTGTGGAAGAAGTGGAAGGAATTTCTGCATAGACGCAGGGTGGACCTCCCCAGCTCCCATGAAGAAATGACATCACAAAGGGAGCAGATGACAATTTCTCAAACTTCAGATTTACAGCAAGGACCAGCTGTCGACGTGATTCCGAATCACCACTCCAGGTGACGAGGTTTTTCTCCTCAGTGGTCCGGGTACAAAAGCTCCAAGAAGGAGGTCCCTGCTTTTCCTGCTTTGGTTCCTGTTCTGTTCCTGGCATGCTAAAGTGAAAGCTGCTTGTGTCTCTCCCAACTCTGCATCCAGTGATGTCACGTTGCTAACATAAAACCAGCACAGTGGGAGTATTTGCATGATAAAAATCAGCATTTCATCTCCCATTCCACATCTTCTTGCAAAGCCAGTGGTGAAACACTGACCAGCTCATCCTTGTCTGTACCTTCCCCCTTCTCACCTGGTGATTCTACTCTGACAAAATTAATCATTCTTTCTACTTGATCATTATCTAGCACACACTGTTGTATCCCCAGGAAAGGACTTTATATGCTTTCACTGTTTCCTGATTCTGCTCTGGAGTCAGTGGGTGACAGTTTTCTTCTTTCTCAGAACCCAAAAGAGGGGACTTTCTTCTCTACTTGGTGAGTGAGGACGGTTTCATGAGATGATTTTACTTGTCCATAGTTTTCAAAACATCCAGGCTAAACAAGGAAGAGCAATTTATGAGAAGATCTCACACAAAATGTAGGGGATTTAAGAATAATGCGTCCAATAAGAGGGTCAGGCAGGAGTGTGCAAATTGTCTTTTAAAGGGACAGATAGTAAATATTTGAAGCTTTAAAGGCCAGGAGGCAACCATGTAAGAATTTATATAACCATTTAAAATGTAACCATATAAAAATTAAAAAAAAATTCTTGGCTTATTAGCTATGAAGAAACAGGAAACTGGTTGGCTTTGTGGGCTGCAGTTTTCTGAGCTCTGCTGTTGAGGACTGACCTGGGGAATGAGAAAGGCAAGGTGGTCAGGTAGGAGGCTGGCAGATAAGGATGACAAGGGAGGGTTAATACTGGGATGATGACAGTGGGGAGGAAGGAATGGGGAGAAATAGGTCAGAGGGAATGTGAATATCTGATTAGTTGTATATATAGCTGATACATGAAAAGACGAATCAAGTGTGATCCAGAGAGCTCCTTGCAATTTGTTACTCTCTCTTTGAGATTCACAAACATTAGATCATTAGAAGCTCTGAGAAATCCTACAGTAAGTTAAACTTTCTTTGTTCAGTAAGTAAACTTTCTTTGTTCAGTATGTCATTTCTCAAAATTATTTAGCCATGGAGTCCTTTATTCATGGACTACCTACTAATTAATGCCCCCATGAAGTAATGTATCGTGGAATGTCCTTTCATAGGTTCACTGACTTGGTCTATAAGTGCAGGTCAGTTCAGTCGCTCCGTTATATCCACCTCTTTGTGACCCCATAGACTGCAGCACACCAGGCTTCCCTGTCTATCACCAACTCCTCGAGTTTATTCAAACTCATGTCGATCGAGTCAGTGATGCCACCCAACCATCTCATTGTCTGTCGTCCCCTTCTCCTCCCGCCTTCAGTCTTTCCCAGAATCAGGGTCTTTACCAATGAGTCAGTTCTTCACATCAGGTGGCTAAAGTATTGGAGCTTCAGCATCAGTCCTTCTAATGAATATTCAGGACTGATTTCCTTTAGGATTGACTGGTTTGATCTCCTTGCAGTCCAAGGGACTCTCAAGAGTCTTCTCCAACACCACAGTTCAAAAGCATCAATTCTTTGGCAGTCAGCTTTCTTTATAGTCCAACTCTCACATCCATACATGACTACTGGAAAAACCATAGCTTTGACTAGATGGACCTTTGTTGGCAGAGTAATGTCTCTGCTTTTTAATGTGCTATCTAGGTTTGTCATAATTTTTCTTCCAAGGAGCAAGCATCTTTTAATTTCATGGCTGCAGTCACCATCTGCAGTGATTTTGGAGCCCCCCAAAATAAAGTCTGTCACTGTTTCCATTGTTTCCCATCTATTTGCCATGAAGTAATGGGACTGGATACCATGATCTTTGTTCTTTGAAAGTTGGGTTTCAAGCCAGCTTTTCACTCTCCTCTTTCATGTTCATCAAGAGGCTTTTTAGTTCCTCTTCGCTTTCTGCCGTAAGGGTGGTGTCACCTGCATATCTAAGGCTATTGATATTTCTCCCGCCAATCTTGATTCCAGCTTGTGTTTTATCCACCCCAACATTTCCAATGATGTACTCTGCATAGAAGTTAAGTAAGTAGGGTGACAATATACAGCCTTGATGTACTCCTTTCCCAATTTGAAACCAGTCCATTGTTCCATATCTGGTTCTAACTGTTGCTTCTTGACCTGCATGCAGATTTCTCAGGAGGCAGGTAAGGTGGTCTGGTATTCTCATCTCTTTAAGAATTTTCCACAGTTTGTTGCAATCCACACAGTCAAAGACTTTAGCATAGTTGATGAAGTAGATGTTTTTTCTGAAATTCTCTTGCTTTTTTGATGATCCAATGGATGTTGGCAATTTGATCTCTGGTTCCTCTGCCTTTTCTAAATCCAACTTGAGCATCTGGAATTTCCTGGTTCATGTATTATTGAAGCCTAGCTTGGAGAATTTGAGCATTAGTTTACTAGCATGTGAGGTAAGTGCAGTTGTGCGGTGGTTTGAACATTCTTTGGCATTGCCTTTCTTTAGAATTGCAATGAAAACTGACCTTTTCCAGTCCTGTGGCCACTGCTGAGTTTTCCAAATTTGCTGGCATATTGAGTGCAGCACTTTAATAGCACCATCTTTAAGGATTTGAAATAGCTCAGCTGGAATTCAGTCACTTCCACTAGCCTTGTTCAAAGTAATGTTTCCTATGGCCCACTTTACTTTGCACTTCAGGATGTCTGGCTCTAGGTGAGTGATCACACCATTATGGTTATCTGGGTCATAAAGATCTTTTTTGTATAGTTGCCACCTCTTCTTAATATCTTTTGCTTCTGTTAGGTCCATACCATTTCTGTCCTTTATTGTGCTCATCTTTGCATGAAATGTTCCCTTGGTATTGCTCATATTCTTGAAGAGATCTCTAGTCTTTCCCCTTCTATTGTTTTCCTCTATTTCTTTTCATTGACCACTGAGAAATGCTTTCTTATTTCTCCTTGCTATTATTTGAAACTGTGCATTCACATGGGTATATCTTTCCTTTTATCCTTTCCCTTTCACTTCTCTTCTTTTCTCAGCTATTTGTAAGGCCTCCTCAGACAACCATTTTGCCTTTTTGCATTTCTTTTTTGTGGGGATGGTCTTGATCCCTGCCTCCCATACAATGTCCATAGTTCATCAGGCACTCTGTCTATCCGATCTAGTCCCTTGAATCTATTTCTCACTTCCACTGTATAATTGTAAGGGATTTGATTTAGGTCATACGTGAATGGTCTGGTGGTTTTCCCTACTTTATTCAATTTAAGTCTGAATTTTGCAATAAGGAGTTCTTGATCTAAGACACAATCGGCTCCTGGTCTTGTTTTGTTGACTGTTTGAAGCTTCTCCATCTTTGGATGTAAAGAATATAATCAATCTGATTTTGGTATTGACCATGTGATGATGTCCATGTGAAGAATCTTCTCTTGTTTTTGAAAGAGAGTGTTTGCTATGACCAGTGCATTCTCTTGGCAAAACTTTGTTAGCCTTTTTCCTGCTTCATTTTGTACTCAAAGGCCAAACTTGCCTTTATTCTAGGTATCTCTTGACTTCCTACTTTTGCATTCCCGTCCCCTATGATGAAAAGGACATCTTTTATTTTCTAAGTTCTAGAAAGTCTTGTAGGTCTTCTTAGAACTGTTGAACTTCAGCTTCTTTGACTTTAGTGGTTGGGGCATAGACTTGGATTACCGTGATATTGAATGGTTTGCCTTGGAAATGACCAGAGATCATTCTGTCATTTTTGAGACTGCACTTTCTTGACTGTTTTGTTAACTATGAGGGCTACTCCATTTTTCCTAAGGGATTCTTGCCCACAGTAGTAGATATAATGGTCATCTGAGTTAAATTCGCCCATTCCGGTCCATTTTGGTTCACTGATTCCTAACATGTCGCTGTTGACTCTTGCCATCCCGTTTGACCATTTCTAATTTACCTTCATTCTTGGACCTAGCATGGACCTAACATTCCAGGTTCCTATGCAGTATTGTTCTTTACAGCATTGGGCTTTTCTTCCATCACCAGTCACATCTACAATGGGGCATTGTTTTTACTTTGGCTCAGCCTCTTCATTCTTTCTGGAGCTATTTCTCCACTCTTCTATAGTAGCGTATTGGTCACCTACCAACCTGGGGAGTTCATCTTTCAGTGACATCTCTTTGCTTTTCTTACTGTTCATGAGGTGGTTTGCCATTTCCTTCTCCAGTGGACCACACTTTGTCAAAACTCTCCAACATCACCCATCTATCTTGTGTGGCCCTACATATCATGGCTCCTGGTTTCATTGAGTTAGACAAGGCTGTGGTCCAAGTGATCAGCTTGGTTAGTTTTCTGTAATTCTGGTTTCCATTCTGACTGCCCCCTGATGGATGAGGATAAGAAGCTTGTGAAAGTTTCCTGTTGGGAGGGATAGGCTATGGGATGATCTGGATCTTGCTCTGATAGGTAGGGCCAGTTCAGTTCAGTTCAGTCGCTCAGTCGTGTCCGACTCTTTGTGACCCCATGAATCACAGCACACCAGGCCTCCCTGTCCATCGCCAACTCCTGGAGTTCACTCAAACTCATGTCCATTGAGTCAGTGATGCCATCCAGCCATTTCATCCTCTGTCGTCCCCTTCTCCTCCTGCCCCCAATCCCTCCCAGCATCAGAGTCTTTTCCAATGAGTCAACTCTTTGCATGAGATGGCCAAAGTACTGGAGTTTCAGCTTTAGCATCATTCCTTCCAAAGAACACCCAGGGCCGATCTCCTTTACAATGGACTGGTTGGATCTCCTTGCAGTCCAAGGGACTCTCAAGAGTCTTCTCTAACACCACAGTTTAAAAGCATCAATTCTTTGGCGCTCAGCTTTCTTCACAGTCCAACTCTCATATCCATACATGCTGCTGCTGCTGCTAAGTTGCTTCAGTCGTGTCCGACTCTGTGCGACCCCATAAACGGCAGCCCACCAGGCTCCCCCATCCCTGGGATTCTCCAGGCAAGAACTCTGCAGTGGGTTGCCATTTCCTTCTCCAATGAATGAGAGTGAAAAGTGAAAGTGAAGTCGCTCAGTCATGTCTGACTCTTCGAGACCCCATGGACTGCAGCCTACCAGGCTCCTCCGTCCATGGGATTTTCAAGGTCCGTCTAAGTCAAGGCTATGGTTTTTCCAGTGATCCATACATGACCTCTGGAAAAACCATAGCCTTGACTAGACGGACCTTTGTTGGCAAAGTAATGTCTCTGCTTTTGAATATGCTGTCTAGGTTGGTCATAACTTTCCTTCCAAGGAGTAAGCATCTTTTAATTTCATGGCTGCAGTCACCATCTGCAGTGATTTTGGAGCCCCCCAAAATAAAGTCTGACACTGTTTCCACTGTTTCCCCATCTATTTCCCATGAAGTGATGGGACCAGATGCCATGATCTTTGTTTTCTGAATGTTGAGCTTTAAGCCAACTTTTTCACTCTCCACTTTCACTTTCATCAAGAGGCTCTTAGTTCCTCTTCACTTTCTGCCATAAGGGTGGTGTCATCTGCATATCTGAGGTTATTGATATTTCTCCCGGCAGTCTTGATTCCAGCTTGTGCTTCTTCCAGTCCAGTGTTTCTCATGATGTACTCTGCATAGAAGTTAAATAAGCCAGGTGACAATATACAGCCTTGACATACTCCTTTTCCTATTTGGAACCAGTCTGTTGTTCCATGTCCAGTTCTAACTGTTGCTTCCTGGCCTGCATATAGGTTTCTCAAGAGGCAGGTCAGGTGGTCTGGTAGGTGGGGCCATGCTCATGTAAATCTTTAATCCAATTTTCTGTTGATGGGTGGAGCTGTGTTCCCTCCCTGTAGTTTGGCCTGAGGCCTAAAGGCCTCATAAGTCCTTCAAGAGGAATTATGCCAGCAAGATGGTAGGATGGACAAAATGGAATTTAGGATCTAAAAGTGCATTCGTTGCCCAGGGCAGTGTCTCTGTCTTCAGGAAAACAGGAACCATATCTGATATTTTACCAGAGACAATTTAATATAGGGGATTAAATCGCTAAACAGGTGTTTGGAGGATTGTAACTGCAGAGAGATGTAGCAACTGCAGGAAACATTCACCACCATTAGAGCTGGGAGAACAAAGGGAAGAGGTTGGGTTAATTAGAACCTAGAGACTTAGAGTGAAGGCCTCCAGAAAGCTGAGACCCAGGCCGTGAAGCAGGAGGTGCCACCTGTTTGGTGCTGGTGTCGCTGAAGGGAACCCCATGAATCTGGCTCTGAGTGTATGGATGAAAAAAAACCTAGAATCAACTGCTACTGCTGCTAGCATGGAGCACTGTTGCTGAGGTGACATTGACAGGAAGAGGAAGCAAGGAGCGATTCCTTTCTTCTTCCTCTAGTCTTGCTGTCTCCCTCTAGCACCCTTTATTGGCAGATCCTCACAGGAAGCCAGATGGCAAAGGAGAAATTTTATCCATGAAGTTCAATCTCAGGATCATAAAACAGACAACAGATGGGTGGGTGGTGCTGAGAGACAATAGCTTAATAACCAGCCCAGATCCTAACATACATGTATGGTCAGTTTCCAAACAGCCTGAGTCTCAATGCCTCAAGAGGTCTCTTCCTCCTTCCAAGGACTAGGACAATCACAGGTACCTTTCTGAGGCTTTTCTTTTTTTCTTAGACTGCAGAAACTATTCCCAGTTGAGTAGAGAAAATCAATGGTTTTACTTACTTTTCTCTTATAATCCAGAAGAGTTAAAATAAAGAGAAAGGAGATTTTGGCAAAACGCAAAACAATTTGGCAGCCTGTTCTAAACTTTTTCAGCATCCCTAGATTCAGCTGTTCCTAATCCTGTTCTTATGTGCTTTAATTTTCCATTTTAAGTCCCGGGGATTTAGACGTACCTGCTTTATTGCTGGTGGCGGGTACTTAGGGATGACAGAGCTGTGTGCTGAAACAAGATACACAAGTAATGAACAAAGACGCACTCTGTTCTCCCAAAGACCCCTCTTCTGGGAGGCGCAGTGTCAGGCATCTTTCTGGAGAAGCTGAAGCATCCTGGCATCTTCTCTTTTGATGTTCTAGTGCTGACTGTAGAATGGTTTTCTTATACATGAAACTGCTCCGATATGAAAGTCTGACAGAGCAATGTACACAGTTTGAGAAAGTATCTGGTTTGAACCCAGTTCAATCTCTTACTATGTCCTGAGATATTTCACTTTATTACTCACTTTATTATTGATCATAATTGTACCTGTCCTGCTCTCCTTTTTTGGCTCATTCAGAAGATCAAAAGAGATGGTAACTCAATATGAAAACATATTGCAAATAGTAAAAATGAAAGAAATACACAAGGAATCAACAGTGATGGGGTTTGAGCTGTATTATTTCCATGGCTCCTGACTCTGTAAGGTTACAGAGAGAGATGTATCTGCCCTCCCCACCAAATGCCTTTGTATGTTAGCAAAATTACAATGTATACACCTATCTGGGTTTATGCGGCATATTTTTCCCTCATGAAGTCTTTATCTTGAATGTCACTATCAGCAAAGCACCCAATGTGTAAGTGAAAATAAGCCCAGGACAGATATCTGTGTTCCTAGACCAATTCAGTTTTCTGTGCTTATTACCTCCACTTTTTCTTGGGATCAAAGTGGAGTAGATGTTTCTGAAAACTTTGTCTGAATCTAGGAATCAAGTACTACTATCATAATTTCTTCCTCTCCCCGCCCTCCTCCTCCTCCTAATAATAGTAGCATCTGTTGAGTGCTTAGTGTATGTCGGACACTTCAAAAGATTTCTTATTTTGGCTGTGCTGGGTCTTAGTGGAGGCATGTGGGATCTAGTTCCTGGACCAGGGGTGGAACCTGGGCCCCCTGCATTGGGAGTGTGGACTCTTAGCCACTGGGCCACCAGGGAGGTCCTTGGACACTTTAAAAGCACCTGTACTATATTGTCTTCTTAAAAATAACCTTATGAGGTAAATATTGTTTTCATTATCACTCAATATTAGGAAAGTGAAGCATAAACAGGTAAAGAAGCTTGCCTGAGATTACAGACACTTAGTTATGGAGTTGGGATTTAAATTCCATAAACTAGTTCCAAAGTCTAAACTTAAATCTACTCAAGAAGTGTATTCAATATTTTATTTTATTTTTTAACTTTAAAATATTAAAAAAAGAAGTGTATTCAAGAAATACTTGTGCATAAATTGTGTAAATCAGAGTTGCCTATCAATAGCTTTTATTTTTGACATAGAAGTATTGTTTATTGAACACTTAAAAAGTAGTAGATTGGGTTATAAGCATTCTATATGCATTATCTTATTTAATTCTCACAATATTTAAAAATCATTGTTCTTATCAGACGAAGAAACTGAAGTTCAGAGAATTTAAGCAATTTGTGCAATCATGCTCCTGCTTTTAATAATTGTTGAAACTGAAATTGAATTCAGGTCTATATGATTCAAAATCCCATGTTTTAGTGTAGTAGGTCACATACCTCTTTGTTTATCAAAAATACATATTCTTCATATTTTTAATGAAGGCATCCCTCAAACTTCCCTGAACATTAGTGTAAAACTTATAATGGGCAAGCTGAAATAAAGCTAAATGAAGGTCAGAAATCATGTGGTATCCTTAGGGACCAGGTAATTTTACCAGGAAACTGGGTCGAGGGGCAGTGAAATAGAGTTCAATACTCCAGCTTTGAGCTTCTTAGAAGACGAGCTCCCCCCTACACCCGCCCCCATCCTGACACACTTTGATCAATTTTGCGCAAGTCACAAACTTCCCTTAGTGCTCAAAGTCAAGAGAAATTTATCTCAAGTCTTGTATTTGGACAACAGCCATAGTTTCTAGGGACCTTCATGAAACACAGCTTGGTATGAATGAATAGTTGGTCAAAGACAGAGACTGGAATTTATATTGTAAGTGAGATAGATGAAATATTTGTGGAGCATCTTTAAAGGGGAATGAATTATAGATGTATATCCTAGTGTGACGTATCAACTAATGTTCTTAGATCTGTCATACCAACTCCATTGGAAATGTGTTTACCAACCTCATAGAAGGAAATAACTTCATTTATGTGCTAAAACTCAGTTGTTTACTTCTTAAAATTTTGGAGGAAAAAGTTTACAACTAATTTAGAACTTGTTCAACTTGAACTAAATGGATGGTCTCTATTTTCTCCTTGCAAGATCTGGTTTAGACTGAGGCTTCCTTATTCATTTATTCATTCAGCCTTTACTTTGGTTCCCTGTTAGTGAAGGGGAACTTCAGGCTTGACTGACACCCGGGCAGAAGAAACAAGAGAAGAAACATTGGCCAAGAACTTGGTAGATCTCGATGGCTTGTGGTACATTCATGGGTCCTATGCACACCTGAGTCAGTTGAGTCCTACCTGTTAATGATATGCTGGAGCTAACTATTCAGGAAGGTAATAAGACAGGGGTACAATCAGCAAACAAGTCAGAGTCGCTGATGTACATGATGAAGTTTCAAGACCAAGGAGGTAAAGATACTCAGAACTGGGTTTGCATTCAAGTGACCACAGCACAACATTCTTGAGCTTGAGACAGCCTTTCTTTAGTGACCCACAGTCTCACCCACGTGGGCGTGGGGAGTACACCTCCTCATACTTGATGGATAAAATCTCAAATAGGTTAAAGATGAAATGAAAAGCCCAGGGGATCATGAACATATGTACAGATGTATGATCATAGCTAGGTTCTAGGGTATTTTTTAAGTCTTTATGGAATTTTTTACTTATTGAATATTGCTTCTGTACATATTTTGTTTTTTTGGCCATGAGGCATGTCGGATCCTAGCTCCCCAAATAGGGATCAAATAGAAATCCCTGCATTGGAAGGTGAAGTCTTAACCACTGAACTGCCAGGAAAGTCCCAGTTCAAGGGTTTTGCTCAAATATGACATAAGCATATCTACATCTCCATCCAACCATCCATCCATCCATCCATCCATCCATCCCTCCATCTCTCATTTATTTGATATAATTATGTCTATTGACTCAGAAACTAAAACTAGTTCAATATTAATGGAAATGAAAATTAAATTAGGTTTCTTTATAGTAATTAAAGAAATGCACTACAAATGGCACCAAGTATTAGTCAACTATGCATTAATTTTTAAGTATAATAGATATTTATGAAAACACTCTTACAGACCAGGAGTTGTGGTAAGAGCTAGGGAGAGTATACGGATAAGTAAGA
Organism: Bos javanicus; assembly: GCF_032452875.1. Classification (NCBI taxonomy): domain Eukaryota; kingdom Metazoa; phylum Chordata; class Mammalia; order Artiodactyla; family Bovidae; genus Bos; species Bos javanicus. The sequence goes on from NC_083889.1 coordinate 8,469,487, forward strand.
CAGAGGCTTGCTTTTTAGATTTTAGGATTCACAGACTAGTAGAAAGTCATCACATCCACTTCTCTGACCTCATGTCCCATCCTCTTACCTTCACTCACTCCACTTTAGAGACACTGTCCTCCTTCCTTTTTCTAAAACATAACAAGCCTCTCTTTCCTCAGGGCCTTTGCACTTGCAGTTTCCTCTGCCCAGACTGTTCTTTCCCTCGATGTGCAGTGTCAAATCCACACTTCCTGCTGATGTCTGCTCACACTTGAGCCTCTCAGTGAGGTCTTCCCTGAGTATCCCATACAGGGTAGCAATTCTCTTTCACTCAGGACACTCTGTATCTCCATAGTTCTGAACTACTTTTCTTCCTAATCATCTATATTGAATTTTTATACGTTTGTTTGTCTCCCCTTATGCCCAGTAGAATACATGTCCCTTGGAATAGGACTTTTTTACATTCTACACTATCCTTGTGTCCAGGGAGGAGCTTGTCAAGAGTCGATGTTTAATAACTATTTTTAAATGAAATAATGCAAGGAAGAAAAAGTAATGTTGTTTGACAGCAATGGGGAAGGAGTGATTATTTTGGACTTGGAGGTATGAATTTTGATTGGCTTATGAATCCTTGAATAAAAGGTTTTTCCTTTGAATGATAAAGTCCACAAATATGGGACAACTACATGGCTAAATTCTAAGATAGATATACCCAGCATTTCAGGAATCAAGGTGCCAGTTAGATGTGATAAATGGCCATATGATGCCTGAAAATTTTCCATTACCCTGTGCTTTTTTTTTTTTTTTTTGGTTTGGGACCATCTGGAGATAAATGGGTTTGACCTCATTTCCAAAACTACTTGTGTAACCTGTTCCTGGTAACCAGGATCTAAATCTGCACTCGAAAAAAAAAAAAAAAATAAATCTGCACTCTTTGTCTGTCTGTACCTGATGCTATGCTCCCAGTCCTTACGACTCTGACTACTCATGGGACTCAAGAGAACTCTGAACATTTTCCTTGTCACAAAAACCATCACTCATCTGAGATGCGGAGCAGGGAAGAACTCTAAAATCCACCGGAATGGCTCAGGGCAATGTGGACTGCCAAAGAAAACAGGTGTTCAGTGATGACTGGAACAACTCTGAGGCACAGAATCCAAGCTGTGCTTGGGCCCTGTGACACCTTTTCTTGTCTTGCTTGTGGATGTCAGACAGGTAATTGAGGACTCTCAGGCAGCCAGAGAGTCCCCCGTTTGGGGGCAGTTGTTCATTTATTCAATTGACATCTATTGAGCCTCTTCCTGGTATGAGACTCAGAGCATGACCCAATCTTGATCTAACCAGAAGTTCTGTTTAGTAAGTTTGTGGGATTTCCCCCAAGGGTTTCAGGAAGCTTTCCCTTGAGATTGTTTTAATCAAAGAGTGTTTTTGAAAAACATTATTTCCTTATTCATCTGTGCCGGGTCTTGGTTGCAGCTAGCGGGATCTTCGAGCTCCTTTGTAGCACGTGTGAAATCTTTAGTTGCAGCATGTGGGATCTAGTTCCCTGACCAAGGATGGAACCCAGGCCCCCTGCATTGGAAGCTTAGAGTCTTAGCCACTGGACCACCAGCAAGTCCCAGTCAGAGAGTATTATTTTCAGGAAGGAGAAACTCATTCAAACAAGCTTCTTTAAAACATAGGAGAGATGGGAGAAATTTTCCAGAGTCTAAAAGCAAGAGGTGGCAACATGTTATCTCATGGCTTGTTTCTCTACAGGGTTCTAATTCTGTTTTCTTTCCGTAGACCTGGTTCCTCCAGTGCTCTGTTCATCAGGCCAAAAAAGACCATTTCTGACCTGGCTGGTTAGCACTGTCCAGGAGCATGTGAAGGAGGCTGCCTGCAGCCTGTGTGTTCCATTCTAGATTCCTGGGAGAAAGAACCCAAGTGGCTCAGCTGTATCTGGGATCTTCTTCTGTGCAATCAGACATAACCAGAGGGCAGGGTCCCGTAGCCTGGTGTCCACTCAGCAGGGTGGTGGGAGGTGGCTCACTCAGAAGATAGGCTGAGGATATGGGCAGGGTAAAACTGGCATCTCTAGTGCAGACTGGAAGTGCTGTTCAGAGCTAGAGACCTGTGCCTTTAGTGGGACCTGAGGGGACAGAGCTGTCATAGACAGGAGCTATTATTTAGACACATGGGATGGAGGAGGGGAAATTCAGATACCAAGAAGGAATCCTGGATACCAAAGTGCAAATGATGGGAAGAATGAGTGCCTGGGCTGTGCCAACATGGCCTACCCTGTCCCCTCATGCCACTTGCTGTCCTGCAGCTGAAATAGGGCTGAAAGAGAATCTCCTGGATTAAGGAGGAGCTGCTGCACCAAAGGGGTTAATCAGTGTGTGAGTGACTCACATGCCCTCGCCTTTCTTGCACCTGGGTGGATTTTCCTGCACACCTGAAGTCTCAGTTTGTTGCCCTAAGACAGGATTCTCAGCTGCAAACAAGAGGAAGCCTGCAGACTTGTCTTGACTGCACTGTGTGACGGAGAAGGAAACGGCAACCTGCTCCAGTATTCTTGCCTAGAGAATCCCGTGGACAGAGGAGCCAGGTGGGCTGCTGTCCGTGGGGTCGCACAGAGTCGGACATGACTGAGTGACTTAGCATGCAAGCATGTAATGGAGAAGGAAACGGCAACAAGCTCCAGTATTCTTGCCTAGAGAATCCCGTGGACAGAGGAGCCAGGTGGGCTGCTGTTCATGGGGTCACACAGAGTCGGACACAACTGAAGCGACTTAGCATGCAAACATGTATTGGAGAAGGAAATGGCAGCCCACTCCAGTATTCTTGCTTGGAGAATCCCAGAGACAGAGGAGCGTGGTGGGCTGCTGTCTATGGGGTGGCATAGAGTTGCACATGACTGAAGCGACGCAGCAGCAGCAGCAGTGTGTGAAAGGCAGAAGAGTTTGCCTCTCCTACCATTTTAAGGAAAAGGACAGAGGCCATTTATTGAGGAATAGTTATGTTCCTGGATGCTATAGGTATTCCATCCAGCCCCCCTGGGTTTCCCTTGCCCTGTCTGTGCATCCCCTTCCAGTTTCAATGGGCATGTGCTTACAGACACCCTGCCTTGGAGTCTGTTCTTGGGCAGATGGTGCTCTGCAGGGGGAGCTGCTCTGCTCACTGTGAAAGTGTAGGTTTCCCCTCTCGCTCCCATGGAGACTCTTAGCTCCTGATGGACAGATGCAGGATATGAAAGTCCTGCCCTCTTGCCTTCAGTGGAGACAACCTCTGAGGTGTAACCCACACTCCAGAGTGCCCCTGCACAGTCCGGCTGAGGCCACCCTCTGCAGGTCTCTCCCTGAGACCAGTCCTCCCCAGCCATCCTCCTCTTCCCTGTCCTGCTCCCTCCTCTCCCTTGCTGGTCTCACTGGGGGTGCTTTTTTAATCAGTCACTTGCACAAGAATCGGAGCCTTGAGTCTGCTTCTGACAAACCTGATCTAACTTGCCCTGCTTTCATTTGGGCCTGACAAAACCCTTGTGAAGGACATATTATTATTCATTTTACAGATGGGAACCTGAGCCTCAAAAGGTGGTAAGATGGCCAGAGCTAGTGATTCAAATCCAGCTCCGTCCAACACCATGAATTCAGTGCCCTGGAAGACAATCAGCATTTAGATGAAGCTAAGCCAGTGGTCTCCTCATAAATGCAGTTGCTTTCTGAAAGTCACAGAGAAGATTAGCCTCCTGCATTGCATCAGGAGTTGTCTGAGGTCTCAGGCCTATATGGGTGCTTTCACTGACTGTCTTCCTTCCTCCTTTAGCCTCTGTGGTACTTACCCATCTATTTCATCTATCAGCACTGTGCTTTGAGGGTCTGCTTTCACCTATGGCTCTTAATAAGCCAGTAAGCTGGCTGAGGACCAAAACCCTTGCTACTTATTGCGTGAAATCCCCAGAACCTAGCATGGCCCTTGGCACATAAGAGGTACTTAAATGAATATAGCTTCAGTTAAAGGATCCCGCCACAGGGCAGTTTACTCCATGAAAGGTCTGCTCTGGAGAAATCAATTAAATCAAAATGAAAGGATTTCTCTGAAATCTTGAAAAGAACTGGGTTCCTTGAACTAATTTCTTGCTCTCCAGTGCCTACATTGTGGTTCAGTGCAGAGACCTCACTCCAGTGCTGTCTGCTGAGTGTCCCTCCTTGGAGGTCTCCTTTCCAGCAACAGTAGCTAATTCTGTCCAAAGGTTTTTACTCAAGATACATTTTCAGATTATATATATATATATATATATATATATATATATATATGGATCAATGACTTCGACATTAATTCTGGGAAATTATGAATCCCTCTTCTTAATTTTGGAGAAGGCAATGGCACCCCACCCCAGTACTCTTGCCTGGAAAATCCCATGGGTGGAGGAGCCTGGTAGGCTGCAGTCCATGGGGTCGCTAGGAGTCGGACACAACTGAGCGACTTCATTTTCACTTTTCACTTTCATGCATTGGAGAAGGAAATGGCAACCCACTCCAGTGTTCTTGCCTGGAGAATCCCAGGGACAGAGGAGCCTGGTGGGCTGCCGTCTATGGGGTCACACAGAGTCGGACACGACTGAAGCAACTTAGCAGTAGCAGCAGCAGCTTCTTAATTTACTATGCAAAAATAAAAAAGCCAAGACAGCTATATTAATACCAGAAAATTTCAAGGCATAAATTGCTTCCAGAGTCCAGAGATAAAGAGGTATATTTTACAGTGCTAAAAGGACCAATCCGCAGCAGACAAAATAGCCCTAAAATGTCTGTACCCAATTAACGTACTTAAAAGTACATAAAGCAAAAATTAAGAGGTAAAAACAGGCAAATTCACTGTCATAGTCAAGGTTGACAACTCACACAGAGAAAGGAGACATAAACAGTTACATCAATGTTGAGATACAAAGCACATTAGAGTAGTTGCCCATTGGTGGGAGTGGAGGGGAATAAGCAAGTGTAACAAATAGGAAAAAAGGCAAAAGTTAAAATCAAATTAAACAGAATGAAGCCTGACATAAACTGATGATAGGATCCCACATATTAAAGGTATGTGTACCTCAATTCTCTAGACAACAGGGGTAAAGTGAAAATTAAGAATAAAGTTTATTGGAAAATCCTAGTATTGAAGATTTTTTTCTTACCAGCATCACTTTTGAATTCATCATTCTCCCAAGGTTATCAATGGAGTAGACACTGTCTTGATACCATGAATCACAGTGTAGGTAATTACACATTCCAAAAGCATGCGTATGTTCCAGTGTCTATTGATCATCTTGAAGTTTTACTTCTGCCACAGCTGACATAGAAGGAAAATAAACATAAACATCAAGAAAAAAGCAATCTTCCACTAAAGTCAAGCCTGATCATTATATTGAACATCAGACATGAGGAATGCATAGGGTATGATTTAACCAATTTTGAGTGGTCAGATAATGGCATTATTATCTTTTAAATTGTGAATCAATATTAGAAGCCCTTGTATTTTTCTGCTGATGCTGCTAGCAGATTTTCCTCACTGTGATTTTATCCACCCTCCCCTCAGTGTACCAATCCAGATAATAATTCAGATGGATATTATGGCTCGTGGTTCCTGGGATTTTTTTTTTGAAAGGTGCGTGGGTGGATTTTGTGATTATGTAAGCACAAAGCTAATAGGATTGGCGGGCGCCCCAGCTGAGAACAGCCAGGTGCCCCGCAGTCTCCTCCCGGCCTTGCTCTCCCTGGGTGTGGGCTGGTGCTGGGCCGCCTCTGTTACAGAGCAACCCCAGCATCCCCGCCTGCTGTGCCCTGCCATGCTACAGCTCCTAGCTAGAACCGAGAAATATGGACACTGACTCTTACACTCCAGCAGCCTTTAAAGTCACCACTACAGAAGGAGCTTGGATCTACAATCAGAGTTTGTAGGTTGCATTGGGAGGAATCTGTGGTAGTAACTGGGCTGAACTGGGTGCACTGGGTGCTTACATTAACCGATAAAATTTATGGAAAATAATGTTTTGGCCTGTGTTTCAGGTACCTGTCACTGCATAACAAACCAGATGAAAAGCTTCGTAGTAGAAAGTATCATGACTTTCTATCACGACATAACCAGGAGGGACGGAGCAGTAGGGATTGAATGTCTGTTTCACTTGTTTCTGCTGGGCTGGAGTATGCAAGATGCTTTCTTCACTGACATGCCTGACACTTGGTCAAGGATAGTTTGAAGGGCTGGGGCTTGGCTGGGATAGCTTGACTCGGTACACGTTTGCCTTTGAGTCTTGCTCTTGGCTGCTTCCCTTGGTTTCCCTTTCTGTAGTTTCAGGGTCTCTGTCCCTCTCTCCATAAGGCCTCTGCTTGTAGTCTCTCCAGCAGGGTAGCGACAATTCTGACGTGAGCACATAGAGCTTCCAAGAGTGCAAAGGCAGAAAGTCAAGGGCTTTCGAAGTCTTAGGCTCAGGACATGCAGAGACTCAGTTGTATTATACTCTTGCTAATGTCTTTATTTTGGCTCAGATCCAAGAAGGGGGAACTTCTCAAGGATGTAAGGACTAAAGGCATGCTTTTCCCCTAGATCCACTGATGTAAGACTTCTGCAGCATGGTCTTGGGCATAGAATAGACAGAGGCTACTGAGGTTTAAGAAGTGCTAGGACTGCCAGATAAAATACAGGCTACTCAGTTAAATTTGAACCTTAGATGAACCATAAGTAATTTTTTAGGATAAATATGTCCAGGGTAAGCAGCATAGCATGCAATATTTGAGACATCAGTTCAATTCAGTTCAGTTCAGTTGCTCAGTCGTGTTGCTCAGACTCTTTGCGGCCCCACGAATCCCAGTACGCCAGGCCTCCCTGTCCATCACCAACTCCCGGAGTTCACTCAAACTCTTACCCTAAATTGCCTTGTTTTTCTTTCCTGAAATTCAAACTTAATAGAGCATTCTGAATTTTTCTTTACTAGATTTGGCAACCCTAGGTGAGAGCCCAGTGAGCAGAACCTAATAGCTGTTTATTAGTCTAGTTGCAAGGTGGTTTCAGGGCATATGAGGACAAGGCAGGTCTTTGAGGAGAGCAGAGGACTGAGGCTGAGTGTTCAGACAGTGGACCAGAGTGGCTGAGGTCAGGACAGTGGAATCAGCAGACCAGAGAGGAAATCTCAACTCTGCTCTGAAAATCGTGTGTGTGTGTGGTGGTGGTGGTGGTGGTGGGGTGTTTTAGGCTTTCAAATAAGGCACGTAATATAGTGCTACTCAGTAGGGCTGTGGTGAGGATTAAACATGGGTACCTGGAATGTACTTGGCACAGCACCCGGTATGTAGTAAGCTCCACGAACAGGTTAGTATAGTCACCCTCAGAGCAGCCATTGCGGCAGTGATCATAGTGTTGTGGGTATTGAAGCTGGTGCACAGGGAGTGGGGAAGAGGCACAGAGGAGGCTAATGTTCCCAGAACGGAGGCCAGGCTCTGTGCCTGCTGCTTACCTTTCTCCCTCTCCCTTAATCATCATAGCCTTTGCAGGGACAATAAATCAATTTTAGAGATTAGTGAATTGACTTGGAGGAATTACTGTTTGCCTGAGTGGCAAAGTCAGGTCTGTCTGATTCCAGAATTTTTTTCCTATTGAAAAAAAGTCAAGTTAATATAGTTCACTCAGGTGGACCTCAGTTTGGGTACTTCCTCTTAGTGTCCTAAGGCCAGTCTTTCTTTGACCTTGGCGTCTGTAGCTTCAGCTCTGAGCCTTCCCTACTCCACTGGATGATAGATGAGGAGCACACCCTTGCTTCTCCCACAGCCCGTTGCAAGCATTCACCGTGGTGTGAAAACATGTGAAAACTCTAAAGTGCCCCACAGGTGTTGAAATTGTTTTATAAACCCTAGTTCATCAAGTGTCTGTGGAATTGAAATATTAATCACATTCTAGGCCTTGGCAGGATGGGAAGCTCTGCTTTCTAGAAGGCAGTGAAGAAGGGGATTGGGGAGGTAGGAAGAAAAGAGAGGTGAGTCTTAGGCTGTGGTGTGTTTCCCCTGGAACACTCTGGCAGAAGATTTTGAGGATGTAGGATTTAAGGGCAAATAGTTGAGCAGGACATGAGCCATCTCTGTGTGGGCTGTGTATCTCTCCCTCTGGCTTATTGCTTTTAGGAAGCCTTGCAAATGGCTCCTTGCCTGAGGCACAGGGAGGTGTAATCAAGAGATTGATGAAATGCCAATTTCATGTTTCTTTCATTGTCTGCTGTAGATTTGGAACTTATTTATAAGGCCACTATGAACTTTCAGACTTCCCCAGAGAGGAGCAGCTTAGAAATATGTGGAAGTATTGTCATTATCTATTTTATGGGTGAGCATGATGTAAACAATGACTGACAAAGCCTGAGTGAGCTGGGTCGTGCCTCTGGCTTGCGTTTTCTCTTCTCTAATTCACTCTGGGTCTGAATTTCCATCCTCCCAGCACTCCGGACGTGCAGCTGCATTCATTATGCTCATGGACTCTGCCCAAATCTGCCACGTAAGGCACACAGTGGTCTACAACCACAGACTCATTTCCCGGGCAGTAGATTATGATAACGTGACAAGAGAAGGTTCTAGTTCTGACACATATTTTCCACGTTTGCCAGAGGTAACAGCATAGCTGGTGGGGTGTGTGTGTCTGTGTGTGTTTGTGTTTATGTGTGATGGGGGAGGAGTGAATGTGTGGGCTTCTGAAAGGCATCTTGCGAATGCCACAGTAGAAGGAGAGGCGAGAGTGCTCTCTCCTTGGTAATGAGATTCAGTGTTATGGGGCTGTTATTTTTAGAGTTTAAACTATGAAAATCTCATTCGCTTCCCAGAGGCCTCCTCTCTGCCATTCTTTAGCACATCAGGTGAGAAATCAAGTGTCATCTTTAAAAAATGATAACAGATCCCAAGTTAACTTGTAAAAAATACCCCTTTCCCCTAATTCTAAGTGTTTGGTATGGCGAGAATCATCTTATAAATTGGAATTCTGATTTGAGATGAGCAGGGAGAGACAGGAGAAGGAAGATTAGAGATAGAGAATTAAAAATGGAACTCGACTTTATTCTTTATGAATAATTAAGCACAAATGCTCACTGCAGGCATGTGTGCTTATTTGCAGACTTGACTTTTTATACATATGTATTTGTATAGGTAACTTGCGACCCTCATACCTGTGTGTATATGTATGTGTTTCAGACATGCTTTTTGATATATTCTATGAATCATTTTTGATGATCTTTGTCTAAATTCTCTTCTTTGGTTATCCTTATATTTTATCCTCACATTTGTTCCCATCAGATTTCTTTAGCAGAACTACTAAACTGGTTGCAATCTTAAAGGTATAAAGGCATGTCTCCTTTGATCATATAAGCTCCAGAGACAGAAATTTGTATTGTTTTTGCATACATCCAGTCAACCAGTAAAATTCAGGAGACTAAGCAAGAAGATGCTCATTGCTTTGAATTCCAGCTATGTGGGTGGTATCTTCCAAATGTGTATCTCTGGTATTAACTTTTCCCATGAGGCTGGGCATCTCAGAATTGATGCTTTAAAATGGTGGTGTTGGAGGAGACTCTTGAGAGTCCCTTGAACAGCAAGGAGATCAAACCAGCCAATTCTAAAGGAAATCAACCTTGAATGTTCATTGGAAGGACTGATGCTGAAGCCGAAACTCCAGTATTTTGGTCATCTGATGCGAAAATCTGACTCATTGGAAAAGTCCCTGATGCTGGGAAGGATGGAGGGAAGAAGGAGACGAGGGCCTCAGAGGCTGAGGTGGCTGGGCGGCATCACTGATGCAATGAACATGAACTTGGGCAAACTTTGGGAGGTAGTGAGGAAAGGAGATGCCTGGTGTGCTGCAGTCCATGGGGTCGCAAAGAGTTGGACATGACTAGGTGACTGAACAACAACCACAATGATAGATTTATTCCTAGTTTTTTAACGGAATCTCTGTACTGTTTTCCATAATGGCTGTATCTGTTACCTTCTAACCAATAGTGCAAGAAGGTTCCCTTTTCTCCACATCATCTCTAGCGTTTATTGTTTGTAGATTTAAAAATGATGGCTATTCACTGGTCATAGCAAACACTCTCTTACAAGAGCACAAGAGGCAACTCTATGCTTGGATATCACCAGATGATTAAGACCGAAATCAGGTTGAAAATGCTCTTTGCAGCCCAAGATGGAAAAGCTCTATACAGTCAGCAAAAATAAGACCTAGAGCTGACTATGACTCAGATCATGAACTCCTTATTGAATAATTCAGGCTTAAATTGAGGAAAATAGGGAAAACCACTAGATCATTCAGGTATGACCTAAATCCCTTATGATTATACAGTGGAAGTGACGAATAGTTTCAAGGGATTGGATCTGATATACAGAGTGCCTGAAGAACAATGGACAGAGGTTCATAACACTGTACAGAAGGCAGTGACCAAAATCATCCCAAATCAAAAGAAATGCAAGAAGGCAAAGTGGTTGTCGGAGGATGACTTACAAATATCTGAGAAAAGAAAAGAAAGGAAAGGCAAAGGAAAAAGGAAAGATATATCCATCTGAATGCAGAATTCCAAAGAATAGCAAGGAAAGATAAGAAAGGCCTTCCTAAGTGATCAATGCAAAGAAATAGGAAAACAACAGAATGGCAAAGACTAGAGATCTCGTCAAGAAAATTAGACCATTCCAAGGGAACATTTCATGCAAAGATGGGCACAATAAAGGACAGAAACAGTATGGACCTAGCAGAAGCAGAAGATATTAGGAAGAGAAGAATTATATACAGAAGAACTATACAAAAAAGATCTTAATGACCCAAATAACCACAATGGTGTGGTCACTCACATACAGCCAGACATCCTGGAGTGTGAAGTCAAGTGGGCCTTAGGCAGCATTACTTTGAAGAAAGCTAGTGGAGGTGATGGAATTCCAGCTGAGCTATTTCAAATCCCCAAAGATGATGCTGTTAAAGTGCTGTGCTCAATATGTCAGCAAATTTAGAAATCTCAGCAGAGGCCACAGGACTGGAAAAGATCAGTTTTCATTCCAATCCCAAAGAAAGGCAATGCAAAGAATGCTCAAACTACCACACAATTGCACTCATCTCACACGCTAGTAAAGTAATGCTCAAATTCTCCAAGCCAGGCTTCAGCAATACATGAACTGTGAACTTCCAGATGTTCAAGCTGGTTTTAGAAAAGGCAGAGGAACCAGAGATCAAATTGCCAACATCCACTGGATCATCAAAAAAGCAAGAGAGTTCCAGAAAAACATCTATTTCTGCTTTTTGACTATGCCAAAGTCTTTGACTGTGTGGATCACAATAAACTGTGGAAAGTTCTGAAAGAGATGGGAATGCTAGACCACCTGACCTGCCTCCTGAGAAACCTATATGCAGGTCAGGAAGCAACAGTTAAAACTGGACATGGAACGACAGGCTGGTTCCAAATAGGAAAAGGAGTACGTCAAGGCTGTATATTGTTACCTTGCTTATTTAACTTATATGCAGAGTACATCATGAAAAATGCTAGGCTGTATGAAGCACAAGCTGGCATCAAGATTGCCGGGAGAAATATCAATAACCTCAGATATGCAGATGACACCACCCTTATGGCAGAAAGTGAAGAAGAACTAAAGAGCCTCTTGATGAAAGTTAAAGAAGAGAGTGAGAAAGTTGGCTTAAAGCTCAACATTCAGAAAACTAAGGTCATGGCATCTGATCCCATCACTTCATGGCAAATAGATGGGGAAACAGTGGAAACAGTGGCAGACTTTATTTTTGGGGGCTCCAATACTGTAAACGGTGACTGTAGCCATGAAATTAAAAGATGCTTACTCCATGGAAGGAAAGTTATGACCAACCTAGACAGCATAGTAGAAAGCAGAGACATTATTTTGCCAACAAAGATCCGTCTAGTCAAGGCTATGGTTTTTCCAGTAGTCATGTATAGGTGTGAGAGTTGGACTATAAAGAAAGCTGAGCACGGAAGAATTGATGCTTTTGAACTCTGGTGTTGGAGAAGACTCTCAAGAGTCCCTTGGACTTCAAGGAGTTCCAACCAGTCAATCCTAAAGGAAATCAGTCCTGAATATTCATTGGAAGGACTGATGCTGAAGCTGAAACTGCAATATTTTGGCCACCTGATGTGAAGAGCTGACTCCTTTGAAAAGACCCTGATGCTGGGAAAGATTGAGGGCAGGAGGAGAAGGGGACGACAGAGGATGGGATGGTTGGATGGGATCTCTGACTCAATGGACAGGAGTTTGGGTAGACTCCGGGAGTTGGTGATGGGCAGGGAGGCCTGGTGTGCTGCAGTCCATGGGGTCGCAAAGATTAGGACACAACTGAGTGACTGAACTGAACTGAACTGAACTGATTTTATTCCTTTTGTTACAGTGGTAAATGGGATTGTTTCCTTAATTTATCTTTTTGATTTTTCATTGTTAGTGTATGGGAATGCAAGGGATTACTGTGTATTAATTTTACATTCTGTGACTTTACTAAATGCCTTGATTAGCTCTAGTGGTTTTTTGATGGCACTTTTATGGTTTTCTATGTATAGTATCCACTTGCATGACCAGGGAAGTCCTACCTCCTTTTTTATTTATTTTATTAATTTTTTTCTTTTTAATTGGAGACTAGTTATTTTACAATATTGTGGTGGTTTTTGCCATACATTGACATGAATCTGCCATGGGTGTACATGTGTTCCCCATCCCATCCCTCAGGGTCATCCCAGTGCACCAGCCCCGAGCACCCTGTCTCATGCATTGAACCTGGACTGGTGATCTATTTCTCATATGTTAATATACATGCTTCAATGGTATTCTCTCAAATCATCCCACCCTCGCCTTCACCCACAGAGTCCAACAGTCTGTTCTTTACATCTGTGTCTCTTTTGCTGTCTCGCATATAAGGTCATCATTACCATCTTTCTAAATCCCATATATATGCAATAATATACCGTATTGGTGTTTTTCTTTCTGACTTACTTTGCTCTGTATAATAGGCTCCAGTTTCATCCACCTCATTAGAACTGATTCAAATGCATTCTTTTTAATGGCTGAGTAATACTCCATTGTGTATATGTACCACAGCTTTCTTATCCATTTGTCTGCCAATAGACATCTACCTACCTCCTTTCTTGATGAGTTACCACAAACATTATTTTGGAGAGCTAACTTTGGCAAGAATTCTTACCCTTTGCCTGCTTCTAAGCCAGTTTTTCCAGGATCCCATCTCCTGGCTCTGGAGTGAGTATGGGGTTCCAGTGGGTTCCATCATGGCCATAGGACACTGTAGAGGAGAGGTAACTTCTCCTCTACCCTTTATGAGGAGTCCTTTCCTGAGACACCCTTTTTCCTACGATACTTCATAAGTGGATAAGCTTCTCTAAGTTAAAATTTTCCACTGTAGCCACTGTAATTCCAGATAATCTTTAGTAAGTTTAACCTGCTTTTTCAGCCTTGAATCAAATTTTATTCATCTGGGACCTCACACTAGACTCAGTTCCACTTAGGTTGGCCCCAGTCCAATCCCAGACCTGATCTGGTTTCCAAGTTGGAACCATTCTGATGCTGGAACTGGTCTGGTTTCTAAGCTGGACCCATCTGACCTCAGACCCAGTTTTTAAGTTGGATCCATTCTGACTTGGCTGATTTTCAGACCCAGTCCACAAAAATAAATGCTCATGTGAAGTCTGAAGGCTCAAAATGCAAAGACTGTGGAGAGGAAGTGATCCCCACACCCCCCATCACCCTTTGCCAACATCCAGGGCAGTGAGCTCAGGAACTCAGTGGCGCCTGCACCTGATTGCTTGTGGCTCAGGGCCCCTGGGGCGCTCCTTTAATTCTGTCTTCTGACACCACAACTGTTAAGAGATGCTAAGGCACATTACAATTTTTAAGAGTTTATTTGAGCAGAAATCAATTTGAGTTGGGCAGCATCCAGTCTTGCAGATAGAAAGGAGTCCAAGGAGCTGTGCAAAATAAAAGGCCTTTTGTACAGGAGCAGGAATGAGGAAGTGAAACGAGGCTAAAAAATGGGTTGACTGTTGCAAGGTTTCCTTCCTTAGTGGGGCTGGTGGGGATCCCTCAGACAGATTGTCCAAGTAGTGCTGATCAAGTGACTACTGAATGACTCTTTAGAAAAAAATTATAGTTGCTTTATAATGTTGTGTTAGTTTCTGCTGTCCAAAAAAATGAACCTGTCACACATATACACATCGCCCCTCTTCCCTGGATTTCCCTCCCATGTAGGTCACCACAGAGCCCCAAGTCAAGTCCCCCATGCAGGACAGTAGGTTCTCTTCAGTTACACTTGTTGCTGCTTAGCCCTGTCTTTGTGACCCCATGGACCGTAGCCCACCAGGTTCCTCTGTCCCTGGCATTTCCCAGACAAGAATACTGGAGTAGGTTGCTATTTCCTTCTTCAGGGAATCTTCTTGACCCAAGGACCGAACCTGAGTCTCCTGCATTGGCCGGTGGATTCTTCACGGCTAAGCCCCTAAGGAAGCCCACTTTATACATAGTATTTTACACAGAGTAGTGTATATTTGTCAGTCCCAGTTTCCCAATCTATGCCACCCCTTCCTTCCCTCTTTGGTATCCATCCTTTTATTCTCTAAGTCTGTGTCTCTATTTCTGCTTTGCGGATAAGTTCATCTGTACCATTCTTCTAGATTCCACCTGCACGCTGCTTGACCCTGGAAGATCCCGTTTCTGAAGGAGTCGATGCTCTGCTAAGGTAAGTCCTGGTTTGGGGAGTGGAGCTTAGCCTAAGCAGCTCCATTTTGGGTCTCTTTTCTTGTTTTCATTTTAATAATGTATTCATTTATTTTTGGCTGCGCTGGGTCTTCGTTGCTTTGCTTGTGTGCTCTCTAGTTGCAGTGAGCCTGAACCACTCTCCAGCTGTGGCGCACGGGCTCCTCCTTGAGACAGCTTCTCTTGTGGGGCACGGGCTGTAGGTGCTTTATGGCCTTCGGTAGTTGCAGCAAGCGGGCTCAGTGGTTGTGGTGCACGGACTGAGTTGCTACGAATCATGTGAAATCTTCCCAGACCAAGGGTCAAACCCATGTCCGCTGCACTGGCAGGCAGATTCTTCTCCACTGTACCACCAGGGAAGTCCTCTTTTCTCATTTTCTGAGTGTGTGTTCCATTCACCTTTGGTTGGCTCTGCCAGGATTCTTTAATTTTACAATCGTGCACACCCATCTCCTGCTCCATTTTGTCTCTACGTAAATGCCACCTCCTCAGAGTGATTATCTTTAAGCATTTAAAATAAAATACTGCTCCTGTACCCTATCTTCCTGACTCTGCCTCCTTTAACCTATTTTATCTTTATTCATAACACTCATCACAGTCTGACATTATATGCTTATTTATTTGTTTCCTCTCACCCCTATGTAAGCTTCCTGAGGAAGGTTTTTTTTTTTTTTTTAAATGCCATTTTTCCAGTGCCTAGAACAGTATCTGCCATCTAGAAATTGCTCAATAATTATTTGTTAAATAAACAAGTGAATGAGTTCCCTGGAAAGATTTCTACCAACATTCTGGTAAATTCTCTCTAGTGTTAGTGCGATTATTTTATTCTGCTGCTCTGGCATGTGATACAGGGAAATGTACCATAATGATAGTTTGAAAGTGGAGCTTATCTATCACTTATTTCTTGTCACCCACCAAAAACTCCTTATTCCAGGGAAGTTGCTGATTAGGGCAGTGGGATTTTAAATCCAGGAGAAGTGTGGAGTGCTGGCTTCCTTCTCTCTTTTTGTAAATATCCTGAGAGTTGCTTCTTTGTGAAGTCATTTTCTGGGAAGAGTCAAGTGCTTTTTGCAGGGAGCTGAGCCCTGACAGATCCCTGGTGACCTTTTGAGCCAACTTGAGGCAGTGGCACCCCACTCCAGTGCTCTTGCCTGGAAAATCCTATGGATGGAGGAGCCTGGTAGGCTCCAGTCCATGGGGTTGCTAAGAGTCGGGCACGACTGAGTGACTTCACTTTCACTTTTCACTTTCATGCATTGGAGAAGGAAATGGCAACCCACTCCAGTGTTCTTGCCTGGAGAATCCTAGGGACAGAGGAGCCTGGTGGGCTGCCGTCTATGGGGTCGCACAGAGTCGGACACGACTGAAGCGACAGATGCAGCAGCAGCAGCAGCAGTACTTTTTACAGCAACACAGAGGAAAATCTCCTAGTTTTGATGCTACTTTGCAAAACTAGAAATAAAAGTTGAAACCAAACTGTTTTCTAAGTTTACCCTCTTGACTCGTACATTTACCTGAGTTCTTCTCTCTTTTCCTAGTCAACCTCTGCAGCTCAGTTGACACAATATTTGCTTTTATCTTACAAAATATTTCTCCTTAAAACCTGTTTCTGTAAAGAGAAGAATAGGTGGGATGTGGACTTCTTAAAAATATTGTACCTGAAAAATATCCTGAACAGTAGAATGGTTGCAAACTTACATAAGATGCTGTGTTTTCAACAAAGTCAGGAATGGTATGCAACCCTTAATCCTTGTCACGCACAATCTGACAGATGAAACCCTCTCACCCTGATTTTGTCCCCAGGGGCCAGGATATGGATTATCTGTGTCTCCATTTTCCGGGGGGCTCTCCAGGCCCTGAGCCACATCTGCATGGACTTTGTCCGCACCTGTGAGGCCCCACTGGTATCTGACAGGAAAGCAAATGCTTTCAGAAAAAAGCTGCCGTTTTTCCCGATTTTGATATTCTTTTCCATTATTGCCTGTAAAGCTAATCCAACTCCACATGATGACCTCTTGTTTTGGAGTATTTCCCTTTCTGGTGTCTCCCACCTATGTGGTGTCTGTGGGTTGGTGGTGCTGGTGGTGGGGGCCTCCGGCCCAGTGGGGAAGGAAACAGTGCCCCTTGACTCCTTCCTATCAGGGGAGCATTTGGTTGACCTTGACTGCTGGGCTCACTTGGTGTTGCAGTGGACTCCTGAGGAATGAACCTACCTGGGCTGCCTCTGTTGCCAAGCTGGGCATCAGGAAACATCTGGCTGAGGTTACCCCCTTCTGTAGGTTGAGAGGTCATGTGATCCCCACCCGCTGTGCTGCTTCTCCAGTTCTGGGGTCTCAAACCAGATCCTCTTCTTCTTCTACCTTTCAGAGTTCCCCTTTGACTGTCTCTTGAGTTATTTGCAATGTTTATTATGGTACTTGGTGGGGAGGAGTGGGCAGGGCCAGAGGATGTCATCTTGTTGAGGACAGAAGTTGTCAGGTTCTACTTTTAAAAATAAGTTTTAGTTGAATACTTTTGTCATCTGGAGGAGAAGGCAAAAACTGCTGTATTTTAAAATTTTTTATTTATTTAAAAATATTTTTTACTTATTTGACTGTGCTGGGTCTTAGTTGAGGCGTGCAGAATCTTTAGTTGCAGCATGTGGAGTCTAGTTCCCTGACCAGGGATGGAACCTGGGACCCCTGCATTGAGGATGCGAAGCCTGAGCCCCTGGGCCACCAGGAAGCTTCAGAAGTAGGTGGGCCTGAGTTTGAGCCACAGTTTCACCTGTTATTTGCCATGTGACTTCTGGCAAGTTCATTAACCATTGTTAAGTCTCAGCTTCCACATTGGTAGAGAATAACCGTATTACGTTTCTTTCTTTTTTTCTTTTTCATTATGGTTTATCACATGATGCTAAATATAATTCCCTGTGCTATACAGTAGGACCTTGTTGTTTTATCTATTTGTCCATTGGATTCTCCAGACAAGATTACTGGAGTGAGTTGCCATTTCCTACTCCAGGGGATCTTCCCAATCTAGGGATCAAACCCACATCTCCTGCATTGGCAGGTGGATTCTGTACCACTGAGCTAACTGGGAAGCCCCCTGTTAGGTTTCTTAAATTTTAGTCAATGAGAGGCCTGACTAGCTTGAGAAAAAGAATCAATGCAATTCCTTAAGAAAAAGGAATGCACTAGAAGGTGAGTCAGTTGGAAAAAGAGAAACCATTCCAGTTATTTTAACAGAGAGGGTTAAATAAGGTGTCTGGATTAATTGGGTATTGGAGGACTGAAAAGGCCATTATAGAACATTAGGGTTAATATAAAATTAGTAATTGCAAGAATCAGTCCCACTGCTAGGGCTAAGGACACAGAGGGAGAAAATTGAGGTGATCAGAACATAGAGACTCGCAGGTGAGACCCTAATGGATCAGTACCTTGACCTCTGCAAAAAAGCTCTGCCTCATGCTGGTAATTTGGGGCTGAGAGGAGGGGCAATGAGGCTAGCTCAGAGAGTGTGGAAATAAATGAGTAATAGAAACTGTGCCACTGGAACCCACTGTTGTGGAACCAGTTAGTGCTACTGGGGTGGAGAGATGCTGTCCAGGTGTCACTGAAAACCTTTGTGTTTGTTCAGGAGGAGCGAGCTCTTCCTCCTGTCTTCTAGTCTCCCTCCCCACCATTGTGGCAGAGTTGACTTGAATCAAACTGACATTAAAGAATGATGATTTGCATAGGCCTCAGCCTAGCAAAGTAAAGCAGGGTGTGGTTTGATCTGAGAACCAGTCATTTAATAACTAGCAAAGAAGGATACTGGGTAGTCCATAGAATCAAAGATCCTAGAAAGGGCAAGAGTCAGGCCTGATCTGAGAAGCTTGACGTAGAAATTCACTAAACTGTTAGCGTGCAGACACTGCAGAGCAATTCTTTACGGTGTTGCTCAAACCACTTTCGACCCTTTTGTGTCCTCAGTCGGGAATAAAATATCTGGAATAGAGACAGAACTTGGCCAAGCTTGTTATACATCCATTCTAATGGTCAAAAGGATCGAAAGGATGGGATCCCATAAGTGGCAACCCACTAGGATCATGTGGAGGAGGGAAAGGACCATCTCCAAAGGAAATAATACTGAAGGAAAAGAGATGAAAAGTTACATACTGCATTAATTTTCTTGCCATAGGCATCTGGCTGGTCACAGGATGTGTGATATCAGGAGCTCACAGTGGGTGTTGTGTTTCTATTTTTACCCTACAGACTTTTTATATTGCTTCTTTTCATCTCTTACCATAATTTAAGGTAACTTTTATGTATCTTTTAAAAACATTATTTTTGTTTGAAAATAATTAGGAAGTGGTTTTGATGTAATTGCCTTAGTCATTCTTCTATTGTTGCTTTTTTTCTTTAACTTTTGTAATATAAATAATTCTGTGGTAATGTCTTCATACACAAATCTTGGGCTGTGCACTAACTGTCTTGACTGGAGAACCCATAAGAATTCTGGAGTGTCCTTCATATTCCTGGTGTGGAAGGTTGACCAGGTTGTTTCACAGCTGATGCAAATGCTTCTTCCTAATGGAGTGCAGTGTGCAATCTGCACATCCATATATGGCAGCCCTGAATTCTGCTTCTGCCACATACTTACTGTGTGAACTTGTGCAAGTTATTTTTTTTTGCAAGTTTGTTGCCTCCATTTCTATAGAGAAAATAATACTTACCTTCTAGAGTTATTGTGAGAATTAAATGAGTTAATATATCTAAAACCCTTAGAACAGGTCTGGAACATACTAACTGCTATGCATATTTATTATGATGATGTGATGATGTTATTATTATCAGTGGGTATGAACGTTTTAAGATGTTGGCTGCAGGCTGCCAAATGGAAACTCATCTTAAAATGACTGAAGACCTAATATAATCTTCTGAATCTGGAAGCCTGGCAACTCTAGTTGATGTCATGACTGGATTCAAGACTCTTCAAGAACTGTAGACTACGCTTGCAGTCCTGCTGAGAAGAAGCTGAAATATGAAGCTACATTTTCCAGAGATGAGATGAGGCACAGAAATGGAAGGTTAATTGGCCCAAGAGAAAGCATGTGATGACGGAATCATGATTACAGAAAAGAAAAAACCAGTGAAGAAAGCCAGTAGTGGGGAGTTTATTGGAAGAGAAGCCATTTATCCCTCTGTGGGGAGGACAGGTGACTGCAAGCTCTTCATGAGCTGGTGGGCCAGAAGTCTGGGTCCCACCAGAGGGGATGCTCAGGAGCAGTCACCATTAATTCTCAGTTGGGGTGTCCTGCTTACGTTTGGCTTCATATGGCATTGCAGTCCAGATGAGAGTCACAGCTTGGATCTCTTCTCCCTCTCTGAAAATTTTCTTCTAGAATAATGGTCGCCTTGTTAACCACCACCAACAGTTTTCAAAGGAGTACTTTCAGAAAGATGCAAAGGGCAGCAGAATGCTTGACCAAACCCATCTGGTTTCAGAAGCCTGTCTCTTCTCAGACACGTCACTTTCATTAAGACAAACCATGAAGATTCCCATGTCTGCGGACAGAGGCAGAAAAGCTCTACTGCAGGCAGTTTCAGAGGCATCTCCATGCAGAATAAGCAAAATGAAGGTTGGGCTGGTCTCTCACTGCACTGAGTGAGCTGTGGGAGGTTTTCTGTTCTCTGACCTCACACTTTTAACTTATTTGTTGGGGAAGGAGAAGCCAGTCAGGCTGTGTGGAGGCCAGGATATTCTTTGGGGCCACATTTAACCAACAAGCAAGAGAAGTGAGTGAAGTCGCTCAGTCGTGTCCAACTGTTTGCGACCCCATGGACTGTAGCCTACAAGGCTCCTCTGTCCATGGAATTTTCCAGGCAAGAGTACTGGAGTGGGTTGCCATTTCCTTCTCCAGGGGATCTTCCCGACTCAGGGATTGAACCCAAGTCTCCCGCCTTGCAGGCAGACGCTTTACCATCTGAGCCACCAAGCAAGGGGAAGCAGACCCCAAAACAGGATTTTGAATATAGATAATTTATTCTCAAGGTGTGAAAAGAACTCAGGAAGTGGGTGAAGAAGTGGGACAGGGAAGGAAAGTCAGCTTATAAATGGTGTGTTAGCCAGTTACCACCATGGAAAACCAGATGTTTATCCCATATGGACACTCTTGGGAAAGAAAGAAACACAGGACTCAGACATTTCCTACTGTGGGGCAAAGAAGCTAAGGTATTTATACAACAACTTTCATCAGTTATCAGTTGAGCGCTGCTCAGGGAAATGTTAATTTCCTGGTGTTTCCAAGACTCAAAGGCCTGCTAGAAGTGTTGCAAAAAGCCCTGGAAGAGATGCAGATACTGGCAGGTGGGAATCTGCCTCATACACAATACGGCCAGGTCTGAGGATTGTGGGTGGGGGCACTTCCAGTGTCTGTTACATGTAGCTTAAAGGTCAACACCCAAGCTCAGGTCTTCTTCTGGCCCTCTTTCCTGTGGTAAATCTCGGCAGGTCAATGTGTCCTATGTGGGTAATAATTAAAAGTCTAATTCATCACATTAAAACAGGAAAATTGTTAACCAATATTTATGGAAAATATACTTCTGTATGTGATCATGCATCTGGGGTTATTTTGCATGATATATTCTGTTGGTAGAAATAGAATATAGTGGACAAGTTGGTTGAGAAGTAGAACAGGTCTTGGGACACAAGACATTTGTAGTCACAGTCCTGTTTCAGAGGAAGAGACTGCAGAGTTTTGATATTTTTGTAACTGTGCAGTAGGTCTCAGTAGAGAACATATCTTGAGATTCTATTAGGAAGGGTTGAGTTGGGGGTGAAAAAGGGTACACTGATCTCATGAGCTTCAGAACGTCCTGGTAACAGCACAAGCCTTGCCTTCTTCCCACTGGTGTGGTCACTGCCAAGGCACACCTGCCAAGGCTGTAGGGAGCCCTGCTGCTTTGTACTTCCTTCCAGCCAGTCGACTGTGTGGAGAAAACTCTGAGCTGAAGCATGTGGAATCCATTTTCTGATGGATTTTGTGAGTTGGTTTGGATTCCTTTTATCACTGTAATGCAGTATTAATTGGAATCATTCTTTCCTCACAAACATCTTTGTAAAAAATTTAATCCTTACTTCTTGGATGATGTTGTAGGGAGATTTCATTGCTTTTCCAGTCATTTTGAGGAAATCAGATCAGTTTCATTTGCAAGAGTAAAAAGTCCAATCTAATCTAATGTCGAAACTTCAGACCCTCCAATACCCTTTTCCTCCAAAATCAGACGTAACTTGTGACTTGAGGCTCGGCAGGAGAAGGGAGGGTTGTGGTCCATTCTTTCCGTCTTCTTGTCCCACCTCTTTTCCAGTTAACTCTGCTGAATTTGGCTTCTTCAGAGCTGGAGAATATGGAGTGGGGGCTTTACAAAAGGCAGAAGCAATGTTTTTAATTGTGTTGTCTTTTAATGGTATGGCTGTCACAAGCCCTCTGTTAAGGATAGGCATCCGGTGGGTGGTTCTTTGGGGTATTCTCAGAGACATCCAGTGGGGACCTCTGTACCTCACTCTATCTTGGCCAATAGACCCACACTCTGCTGACTTCTTACAGCTCTTCCCCTGTTCTGTAGCCAAGGCATATCACTGGGAATGCTTTGTCTCTATGGGCAGTCCTTTTCAATGAGGTCCTTTTAAACAGCTTAAGAATGGATTAAATTTCACAGGGTCCACATGGGAACTTAGCTTCCTTGATCCATTGAATTCTCAAAGTGAAGTTCATTTCTATTCTGTGCTGAGGTGATGCTCCAGCTAGGCCCTTGCTGTCATATCTCCCAGAGAACCTGTATCAGTTTCTGCAGATAACTCTCTCACATTCCAACCTCATCACAAGTTTATTGGGCTCTATATATACCATCAGCCAGGGAAGAAGATTCTACTTGTTTCTCCTGTCAGACAGTCTAAAAATTAGTTTTTGGGATACCCCTACTTGTTTGGGAATAAAAGAAGGTGTAATAATCCTAATGATTCTACTTTTAATTAATCCATCTCATTTTATGTAGTTGTCATTCAGTCATTAAGTTGTGTCCTTCTCTTTGCAACCCCATGGGCTGCAGCACGCCAGGCTTCCCTGTCCTTCACTATCTCTGAGTTTGCTCAGACTCATGTCCATTGAGTTGGTGATACCATCCAACTGTCTCATCCTCTGTAGTCCCCTTCACCTCCTGCCTTCAATCTTTCCCAGCATCAGGGTCTTTTCAAAGGAGTCGGCTCTTCGCATCAGGTGGCCAAAGTATTGGAATTTCAGCTTCAACATCAGTCCTTCCAATGAACACCTAGGACTGATCTCCTTTAGGATTGACTGGTTGGATCTCCTTGCAGTCCAAAGGATTCTCAAGAGTCTTCTCCAACACCACAGTTCAAAAGCATCAATTCTTCACTGCTCAGCTTTCTTTATAGTCCAACTCTCACATCCATACATGACTACTGGAAAAACCATAGCCTTGACTAGATGGACCTTTGTTGGCAAAGTAATGTCTCTGCTTTTTACTATGCTGTCTAGGTTGGTCATAACTTTTCTTCCAAAGAGTAAGCATCTTTTAATTTCATGGCTGAAATCACCATCTGCAGTGATTTTGAAGCCCCCCAAAATAAAGTCAGCTGCTGTTTCCACTGTTTCCCCATCTATTTGCCATGAAGTGATGGGACTGGATGCCATGATCTTAGTTTTCTGAATGTTGAGCTTTAAGCGAACTTTTTCACTCTCCTCTTTCATTTTCATCAAGAAGCTGTTGAGTTCTTTGCTTTCTGCCATAAGGGTGGTGTCATCTGCATATCTGAGGTTATTGATATTTCCCCCAGCAATCTTGATTCCAGCTTGTGCTTCTTCCAGCCCAGCGTTTCTCATGATGTACTCTGCATAGAAGTTAAATAAGCAGGGTGACACTATACAGCCTTGACATACTCCTTTTCCTATTTGGAACCAGTCTGTTGTTCCATGTCCAGTTCTAACTGTTGCTTCCTGACCTGCATACAGGCTTCTCAAGAGGCAGGTCAGGAGGTCTGGTATTCCCATCTCCTTCAGAATTTTCCACAGTTTATTGTGATCCACACAGTCAAAGGCTTTGGCATAGTCAATAAAGCAGAAATAGATGTTTTTCTGGAACTCTCTTGCTTTTTTGATGATCCAGTGGATGTTGGCAATTTGATCTCTGGTTCCTCTGCCTTTTCTAAAAGCAGCTTGAACATCTGGAAGTTCGTGGTTCACATATTGCTGAAGCCTGGCTTGGAGAATTTTGAGCATTACTTTACTAGCTGTTTGCATCAGGTGGCCAAAATATTGGAGCTTCAGCTTCAACATCAGTCCTTCCAGTGTATATTCAGGGTTGATTTCCTTTAGGATGGACTGGTTGGATCTCCTTGCAGTCCAAGGGACTCTCAAGAGTCTTCCAGCACCACAGTTGGAAAGGATCAATTCTTCAGCGCTCAGCCTTCTTTACGGTCCCAGTTCTTACATCTGGATGTCAAAGACAGGCTGAATGGTTTTGGTAACTAGTGGTCTAAACTGCACAGATGTGCTCTAACCACAAACCCAAATATCGGTGGCTTCAAACAAAGGAATTTTATTTCTGGGTCATGTTATTGGCCAAAGTAGTTTGGTATTTGTTGGGAGGAGGTCTGCTCTGTGCTGTTGTTGCATATCCAGGTTTCTTTTCCTGGTGTCTTTGCTGTCTTCTTTGTGGAGAGTCTAGTTTTGCATGATGGCTTCCTTTGATAGTCTGGTGACGCTTAGGGACCCTTTCTCAGGATAGTATTTTTAAGTGAATGGAATACAATAGTCAAAATGTTAATAAAGTGTGTTGAAAGTAATAGATCTGCTTCTTTATTACACATTAAATAATAAGACTGAGGTGGCAGGTCTAACAACTTATGTACTTTTGAAGTAATCATGAACAAAACAGTATTTTGAGATACTGTAACAACTGGAATATATTAGTAAACATCTGTGACTTTTGTTGGTGACAATGTCATGGGTATCGTATAGTGTTTGTCACATTCATAAACTGAAGGAAATGGTAACATCCATTAGAAATTAATTTATATCGCTGAATTTTTTTCTCTCATAAACTTCATGGAGTTCCTGAAATGAATCCCTTGAAGATCTGTGGACGGTGGTTTAAGAATCTTTATAGAGCCTCTACATGGAGAAAGCAATGGCACCCCACTCCAGTACTCTTGCCTGGAAAATGCCATGGACAGAGGAGCCTGGTAGGCTACAATTCATGGGGTCGTGAAGAGTCAGACATGACTGAGCAACTTCACTTTCATTTTTCACTCTCATGCATTGGAGAAGGAAATGGTAACCCACTCAAGTATTCTTGCCTGGAGAATCTCAGGGACAGAGGATCCTAGTGGGCTGCTGTCTATGGGATTGCACAGGGTCGGACACGACTGAAGCGACTTAGCAGCAGCAGCAGCAGAGCCTCTACAGCACCTTTTATTGGGTGTTCTATAAGATTTGACCACAGTTATGAAAAAAGGCCTGGGGAAGCTGCTAGGTACCCTGCCTTGTATCCACAGTCTTGGCAATTTGGCTTTGTAGTTCTTCCATCAAAAGGCAGAGTCTGGATACTTGTTTCTTCAGCCTGCAGTGCCTTTATTTCTTGCTTTGGGCCCATAGAGTGTGGTAGGAACAACACTGACTCAGTTCTGATCCTGGCCCTCAGGAAGCTTCTGCTTTTTTCCTGTGAACCCTGCCATTCCCATATGAACAATCTGGATCTGTCTGCTAGATGATGAGAGGCATGTGCTCAGCTGTTCTGTCCCTTCCGCCATCTGCCAGCGAACTGCCAGGAGTACAGGGGCCAGCTGACCCACATCGCAATGCAAACACAACGGGCATCGGCAGTGAGATGAGAAGTACCACCCTCTGTGTCCCGCCCAAGTTACCAACTTGCCCAGTTGTGCCTGAAATAAACGGTTGTTGTTTTAATCCACTGAGTTTGAGGCGGCACTTTCAGTAGGAATAACTCCTCATGCAGGAAGATGGCATCAGTAAGTACTGATGCGAGGAGGATGGCCCCACTTTTAACTGATTTGACTAGGTGGTGAGATTGTTTCTTTCCCTTACATTTTGTTGTTGAAATCTAATTATCGGGCCCTACCTACATACAAGCAAGAGATATTGTAAAATGTACTCCAGTATCATGTCCAGGAGAGGGCGACAGAGATATTGGTGCATATCTGTCAGAAGCACTTATTTCTCTCTGTTTTGGAGCCTCGGCTCAAAGTGCTGCTCAAAGACAGACAAGTGTTGGTTGCTCAGTTGTGTCCGACGCTGTGCGTTCCCATGGACTGTAGTCTGACAGGTTCCTCTGTCCATGGGATTCTCCAGGCAAGAATACTTGAGTGGGTTGCCATTCCCTTCTCCAGGGGATCTTTCTGAACCAGGAGTCAAACCCAGGACTGTTACTACCTTGCTCCCATCTGCCTCCAAAGAGGATAAAATTCTGGTTTAGTAGATTCTGGCCTTGGTCATATTCATTTGAGGCAAAGAAAGGAGAAAGCATGCAGGTTGAGCCATGATATTCAATTGCATTTTTAAAGCATATATACCTTGTCAAGGAAATCAACCCTGAATACTCATTGGAAGGACTGATGCTGAATCCGAAACTCCAGTATTTTGGCCACCTGATGTGAATAGCTGACTTACTGGAAAAGACGTTGATGCTGGGAAAGATTGAGGGCAGAAGGAGAAGGGGGCGACAGAGAATGAGATGGTTGGATGGCATCACCAACTCAATGGACATGAGTTTGAGCAAACTCTGGGAGATGGTGAAGGACAGGGAAGCTGGTGTGTTGCAGTCCAAAGGGTCACAAAGAGTCAGACAAAATGAGCAAGTGAACAACAGCCAAAACATACGTTCTTGTGTGTAGTTCCTTTGGGACCCCATGGGGAGGAGGCTTCATGGCAAGCTTTATATATTCTTACTTTGTGTGTTGTGGTTGATTCTATCACAGCAACACTGGCATCTCTGTTCATTGCTCTCTTAGGGTGTTGTATACAGTCTAGTGTATATAGGGTCTGCTGCTGCTGCTGCTAAGTCCCTTGAGTCGTGTCCGACTCTGTGCGACCCCATAGACGGCAGCCCACCAGGCTCCCCCGTCCCTGGGATTCTCCAGGCAAGAACACTGGAGTGGGTTGCCATTTCCTTCTCCAATGCATGAAAATGAAAAGTGAAAGTAAAGTCGCTCAATCGTGTCTGACCCTCAGCGACCCCATGGACTGCAGCCTTCCAGGCTCCTCCATCCATGGGATTTTCCAGGCAAGAGTACTGGAGTGGGGTGCCATTGCCTTCTCCGTATATAGGGTCTAGTAACATGATTTATGATCCGCAAGTTTGAATGAGGAGTCCTAAGACCACATAGTTAACGTGAAGTGTGCTGGAGGAATTGTACTGTATTCCCCACACCCAGGTTTCAACCTCTTCTTTCTAACTTACTAATTATGCAACCTTGGGGAAATTCCTTAAGTGCAGGCACTGTTTCCTTTTTGCAAAATGTAGACAATCATAGCAAACATCCACGTTTCTTTTGAGCAGTACCTGAAAGAATGTGAAAGTATTAAATACTTCACACTTGTAGATGTTCTACAAATACAAACCGAATCTAAAGGATGAACAGGCTAGTGTTTTAAATAATAATTTGAAAGGTAAATATAGGACAGAAAGTTTTGTTAATCAGCACAATGGAACCATAAGCCCATGTGAGGCCCCTATCTAGTATGGACTCAATTATTTAATTTCCTCTTTATTCTTTTTCCATGGTTTCATTCATCTTTTGCTTTAGATATCCATTCTCATGTACTTTATGCATATTCCTTTTTTGGTGGGCTGCACTGCGAGGCATGTGGCATCTTAGTTCCCCAACCAGAGTTTGAACCCTTGCCCCCTGCATTGGAAGCATGGTGTCTTAACCACTGTTCCCCCAGGAAAGCACACCATATTCTTAACTTCATTTATATTTGGAAAATGTAGTATTGTTTTGTATGTATTTGTGTTTTTAAATTTATGCAAATGGTATTGTGTTCAAAATTTTTTTTAGCCTTTTGCCCAGTGCCTTGTTTGAAATGACTGCCCATGGTGCTGAAAGTGATCTCACTTATATTACTTTAAGGATAAGTAGTATTATCTAAGTATTTTCTACCTTTAACTTATGCATTCTCATTTGTTGGACACTCGGGTTGTTTACAATATCAAAATCATGCATTAAAAGCAACTTTTAAAATGGCCACTTTACTAACCTGATGGAAAATTTCTCTGGGATGAATGCTTAAGAGAGGACTAACAGTAACAGCGGAGAAGGCAATGGCAACCCACTCCAGTGTTCTTGCCTGGAGAATCCCAGGGACGGGGGAGCCTGGTGGGCTGCCATCTATGGGGTCGCACAGAGTCGGACACGACTGAAGCGACTTAGCAGCAGCAGCAGCAACAGTAACAGAGTGTGTGCACACTACATTTTACCAAGGACAGCTAAAGTGACTTTCCAGAAGTCTTTCCAGTACCAGTGTGTATACCCACCAGGACTGCACAGGGAGCCTGTTGCTTTTACATCTTCACAGTTTTTCTAAACTTTGTATTTTAATAGATGTGAAGTCTTTAATTGTCATATGAATTTTTATTTCTCTCCTTTCTTGTGAGAGTATCTTTATGTGTGTGTTGGCCTTTCAGGAATCCCTCCCCTGCATCATTTCTTCATGTCCTAGATAATCCATTTTCTCAATACCACGTACCAAGCAAACCTCCTCTCCCCGTAGCTTTGAAGAGTCACCTTTCAGCTCAGTTCAGTCACTCAGTCGTGTGTGACTCTGCAACCCCATGGACTGCAGCACCCCAGGCTTCCCTGTCCTTCACCAACTCCCAAAGCTTACTCAAACTTGTGTCCAATTGAGGTGGTGATGCCATCCAACCCATCTCATCCTCTGTTATTCCCTTCTCCTCTTGCCTTCAATCTTTCCCAGCATCAGGGTCTTTTGAAATGAGTTAGTTCTTCGCATCAGGAGGCCAAAGTATTGGAATTTCAGCTTCAGCATCAGTCTCTCCAGTGAATATTCAGGACTGATTTCCTTTAGGATGGACTGGTTGGAACTCCTTGCAGTCCATGGGACTCTCAAGAGTCTTCTCCAGCACCACAGTTCAAAAGCATCAATTCTTCAGTGCTCAGCCTTCTTTATAGTCCAACTCTCACATCCGTACATGACTACTGGAAAAACCATGGCCTTGACTAGAGAGACCTTTGTTGGCAAAGTAACGTCTCTGCTTTTTACTATGCTATCTAGGTTGGACATAACTTTTCTTCCAAGGATCAAGTGTCTTTTACTTCATGGCTGCAGTCACCATCTGCACTGATTTTGGAGCCCCCAAAATAAAGTCTGCCACTGTTTCCACTGTTTCTCCATCTATTTGCCTTGAAGTGATGCCATGATCTTAGTTTTATGAATGTTGAGTTTTAAGCCAACTTTTTCACTCCCTTCTTTCACTTTCATCAAAAGGCTGTTTAGTTCTTCTTTGCTTTCTGGCATAAGGGTGGTGTCATCTGCATATCTGAAGTTATTGATACGTATCTCCTGGTAATCCTGATTCCAGCTTGTGCTTCATCCAACCCGGCATTTTGCATGATGAACTCTGCATACAAGTTAAACAAGCAGTGTGACAATATACAGCCTAGGCAAGTCACCTTTAGTATGTGTCAAAGTCACATACAAAATGGGATCTACTTCTTTTTTGTAAAGATTTTTTTTTTGATGTGGACCATTTTTAAGTCTTTATTGAATTTGTTACAATACTGCTTCTGTTTTATGTTTTTTTTTTTTTTAGATATATATACATTTTGGTTTTTTGGTTGTGAGGCACGTTGGATCTTAATTCTCTGCTGCTAAGTCGCTTCAGTCATGTCCAACTCTGTGCGACCTCATAGACGGCAACCCACCAGGCTCCCCCATCCCTGGGATTCTCCAGGCAAGAACAATGGAGTGGGTTGCCATTTCCTTCTCCAATGCATGAAAGTGAAAAGTGAAAGTGAAGTCGCTCAGTCATGTCCGACTCTTAGCGACCCCATGGACTGCAGCCTACCAGGCTCCCCCGTCCATGGGATTTTCCAGGCAAGAGTACTGGAGTTGGGTGCCATTGCCTTCTCCGCTTAATTCTCTGACCAGGGATCAAACCCATACCTCATGCATTGGAAGGCAAAGTCTTAACCACTGGACCGCCAGGGAAATGTCAAGTGGGATGTATTTCTGAGGTCTCTATTCTGCTCTACATTTGTTCTGTGTATCTCTTTGTATGCCAGTCCATACAAAAGTCCAATGGCCTTTTCCTGTATCTCAATATTACTTGTAGTAAACTTTCTGCTCCCATCTTTCCTCTTCTGTTTTAAACAGACTTAGATCTTTGTGGCCTTTGTTCTTCCTTTTTGTCCTCTGTGACAATTAATTAGTCTATTTTCTGAATACAGTTTATTAAAAGGGTTAGCTTTTTGCTGTTTACCACAGGGGAAGCTCAGCTCAGTGCTCTGGATGACCTAGAGGGGTGGGACTGGGGGGGTGAGAGGGAGTCTTAAAGAGGGAAGGGGTGTATGTATGCATATAGTTGGTTCACATTGTTGTACAGCAGAAACTAACACAACATTGTGAAGCAATTATGCTTAAACAGGAAAATAGAGAGAGAGAGATAGCTTTTAATAACAAATTCATAAGTGAACTTAATCATAAATCTCCACTTCTAAGAAGTGGTATGTGTATTCTTATTTTTGTTCCTTTTTTTTGAGTGGTCACTTTCATTTTCCTTCAGCCAAAGAGCTTTTTGGAGGGTGATTTTTTTTTTTTTTAACATTTTCAAGTGGCCTTATTTTAGAATTAACATGCTCTTATTGATTTCTGGTTTTATTGCATTTTAATTAGAGGAGGTGGCTGTAGAATACTTTTTAGAACTCTGGATTGTCTTTGTGATCCATTGTATGATTGATTTATGTGAATGGCCCATGGGCACTAGAAAGCTATTTTCCATAGAGTTAAAGTTGGTAATTATTAAGCCAATCTTTCTGAATTATTTATTTCAAATCCTTTTATCTAGTTTTGTTAACCCATAGGGGGCCCCAGAGAAGTTTACAGATGGGCTTCAGGGGATTCCTAAACCCCCTGACATGTACGGAATGTGCACATGTTTTTGAGTAAGGAGAGAGCTTTCATGAGATCTCGTAGGGATTTGAGAGTCTAAAAAGATAAACAGCCTCAAGATCTTGAGTTTTGTTTCATGGTTGTTTGTATCTATGATCTGTCAATAGCCGTACAGTTCTTGTACAATTTTGTCTTGTTTTTCTGCTACTTTTCATATATTGACACAATGTTGACTGATGCATAAAATTCATGGAAATTTATGACATTGCTGTGGATTCTATTATTTATCAATATAAAATGATAATTATAAAATCATTAAAAATCCCTTTGATAATGTTTACTTTGAATTCAGCTTTATCTGATTTTATTATTCCAGTTGTAGTTTTCGGTTTGTATTTGCTAATTCTGTGCTTTGTCAAAAAAATTTCAGTTTTGTGCTTCTTGCTTAATTGGATTCTTTTTGTATCAAGCATGTTTAATATGAAATTTTATCCCTTTTATGCTCATTGCAACAACTGATATATTTGCCTCTAACTTATGTCATTTGCTTTTATTTTGTTGTTGATATTCATGGTTTTCTTTGTTATTGCTTCTGTCTTTTGTTATATGGATTTGTTCTCATTGATTTGCTGTTCTTCATTGGTTTGTGAATTTCGGTTGCAGTCTATTTTGAAACCACATTTTTAATTCTTTAGACGTTTTTCCAAATATATTCTTATAGACATCTATTTAATATTACAACTGGTGTCTTTCAGTCCCATTTATAGTATAATAAGAATTAGAACTTATTCTCTTTCCCTCTTCCATTTATTTATACAAATTTACTTTTTAATTCAGTTTTTTTCAATTCCACAATTATTTTTATATTTTAGATCTTCATGAGTGTATTGTCATTTTTTATATTCTTTTTAGTCAAATAAGAATTAAGCCAATTTATATTAATTGCTTTCAGGAGTCTAATTTTGTTGTGACTTCTTCCTTGGCTTCTTAATTTTGCTTTACTTTTTTCATTATTTCATGTTTTAAATATTATTTTTATGAAAAATTGTTTTAAAGAGTATATTTTCAGATCCCTCCTATCCCCAAGATTGTCTTTATTTGCCCTCCCACATATGACAGTGAATATGAATGCATCAACTGGTAACTTCTACCTAAAAAAACACATCAAAAAATTAGTGACTTGAAAAATAATCATTTATGTAGTTCACAATTCTACAGTTTGCCAGTTTGAGCCAAGTTCTGCTGAGAAGTTCTCCTCATCGAGAATGGTCTCACTCATGCCTCCGTGGTCAGCTGTTAGGTGGGTAGGCGTTGGCCTCGTTTGAAGTGGTTTGGTCCTTACCTGGACCTTCATCTGATCGTAGGCTGTGGGCATGGCAGCTGGGTGGGATTCCAAGAGAGAGCACAGAAGCATGCATGCACAGCTCCTTTTATATTGGCACAGCAGGATTTCTAACACATTCTGTTTTCCAAAGGAAGTGACTGACACTGCCAGCCATTCTTGGTGGGGTGGAGAGATAGACTCCCCTCTTGATGGGAGATGCTGCTGTCCCATCACAAAGAGGAATTCATCCACAAAAGGATGCTTATTGCCATTTTAGCAAGTCAGTCTACTATAGTATATAGAACTTCTGACACAAGTCTGTAAAAGATCCTTGTCACCTCATCAGTTAAAATATTTTAAAAAGTGTGTGTGTATATATATATATATATTTGCCAACCCCATGAACTGTAGCCCACCAGGCTCCTCTGTCCATGGGTGTTCTCCAGGCAAGAATATAGATCAAACCCAGGTCTCCTACATTGCAGGCAGGTTCTTTACTATCTGAGCCACCAGGGAAGCCCATATATATATAGGGGCTCATTGGGTAAAGAACCTGCCTGCTAATGCAGGACAATCGGAAGACATGGGGTTTCATCCCTGGGTCAGAAGATCCCCTGGAGAAGGGCAGGGCAACCCACTCCAGTATTTTTATCTGGAGAATCCTGTGGACAGAGAAGCTTGTGGGGGCTACAGTCCACAGGGCGCAAGAATTGGCCATGACTGAAGCGACTAAGCATGCACGCACATCTATATATGCACACACATATACACGGCCTCTTTCCAGGAAATTTTATTCTGGACTGTCTAATAGGTTATTTCCAGGGACATTGTGCAACGTCTGAGTGTTGTTTTTCCCTTTGTTTTATAGATTTTTGAATAATTTCTTATTTATTTTTCTTAATGAGTAAATCAAGGTTTATCTAGAATCATTTTTCTTTTTTTTTTAAAAGGTAAATCTTAAAACTGTATTATTAAAGTGATATATTCATAGGTTAAAACATCAGGCAGCAAAGAATGGTGTAAAATAAAAAGTAAAGTCTCTTCCCCCACAACCTAACCCCTTGCTGGTGGTAACCACGATCAACAGTTTGATGGCATCCACCAGCAATATCTTTTGCATACATATGGAACACACACACATATGTCACTCAAATAAGATAATGTTTTCACATTGTCCAGCACTTTTTTAGTTTTCCACTTAATATATTTTGAAGCTTTTCCTACATCAGTACATATAGAATTATTATGCTTGTTTTTAACAGCTCAAAAGCTGTTGATGTAACTCTTTAATTGTAGATGTTTTTACACATACATGAATGTACTTGGATTAATAAGTGAATCTACATGTACCCACTTTCTAGTTCTAGCCGTTATCAGTATTTGGCCAGTCTCAGTTGCAGTATTCATCTCTCTTTACACTCCAAACACTGATTTATTCCTTATTGATAGCTTCAAAGTAATTCCCAGATATCATATCAATTCATCCTTAAACTATTCATTATGCGTCTCTAACTGATAAGAACTTTCCCCTTGTAATCACCATGCCATTACCACCACATTTAAGGAAAATAACAAGTCCTTAGTCTTATCTCATTTCCACTCCATAGTCACGTTTACCTGATTGTCTCAACTCTTCTTCTGAAGTTGGATTGCCTGAATCAGGATCTTCACAAAGACTCACACATTTCATTTTGGTTTTTATATGATTCTTCAAGATGTACAATCTGAAAACTGATTTTGGATGTCAGTCGAAATATTTATTTTCTCTATTTTCAAATTTAGAGTTTGCTTTTTTCCTTTAGGATTGAACCTTGTGTGTGTGTGTGTGTGTGTGTGTTTTGAATGTGTGAAGCATCTCTGTTGTTTAGGAGTTTAAAGGATGTAAGAGTGAATACTCAGAAAATCCTTGCTTTTGTGCCCCTCCCCTTCATTCTATTACTCTTCCCTTTACCCCTGACTTCTACAGGTAACCATCCATTCTACTTGTTAGTAAGTTATCCTTCTATTATTTCTCTCTCTCTTTTTAAAAAATATTTATATATTTGGCTTTGCTGGGTCTTGGTTGTAACATGCAGGGATGGAACCGGGGCCCCCTGCATTGGGAGCTTGGAGTCTTAGCCACTGGACCATCAGGGAAGTTCCCTGGTATTTCTTTTGACAAAAATCACTGTGTGTGTGTGTGTATGTGTGTATTTCCTGGTGTTTCTTACACAGAAGGTATCATATTCTATACACTGTTTGAACCTTGTATTTGTCGCTTAGTTTATCTTGGAGCTCACTCTGTATTGGTCCAAATGACATTTCCTCACGCTTTTTGTGTGGTAGCAGAGTGCTCCACTGGGTGGAGATACCCTGGCTTGTCTAACCAGTCCTCTGAATAATCTTGAGCACATATTGTCTGGTATTTGTGCAAACGTATTTTCAGGGTAGACTTCTGAGATGTGAAATTGATGGGTCAAAGGGAAAATGCTTATGTAATTTTGTTAGATATTGCTATCATAACATAGGATCTATTTTTATACTGTATTTTCTTTCAGACCAGATTTCAGCATTTTTTCAACAGCCAGGCTTTGGTTATATTCTCTGTCCACTTGTGCTTTGGTTGAATTTATCACAGACATTCAGTTAACTGGCAAATAAATCTGCATAGTAATGGTTCCAGTTCTTATTTCTGGCAGCCTTTCACTTTCTTTACTGGGGTAGTGTCTTTGCCTCACACCCAAACGATTGGGCTCTGAAAAGTGCATGTGAAAATCTACATTCCTACAGGGCTCTCTGCCTCTGCTTCTGCCCCTGGCACTTTTCTGTGAAACTCCTCCTGCCCCAGATGTACTCAGACACAGACTGCTTTAGCTGCTATTCAGGTCATTTTTTGGTGTTGTAATCTTATCCCGGATGTAGAAAAATGGTGCTTGGTTATTTGGGGAGTGGGTAAAGGAGAGGATTACTATTTTGTTTTCATTGTGGAAGAATTGGGGAGCAGACAGAGGCAGTAGAGGGGTTGATCTTGAATTTTCAGTTCTGTTGTTACTAATTTTTAGGTGGAGTTTTCTCTGGATTATGTCTGTTCTTTTCAGATTCATGGATTGCCTTTCAGTCTAAGTTTTTGGGATAGTACAATTTGTCACCTTTTACTGTATTTTCATTGGTATTTCAGTGAGATTATAGATAGGAAAACTTGCATTGGAGCTGCTTGTCAAAAATATTTTTAAATCGAAAAACTCATTGGTTTTTTCAGTATTGTATCTGTCCGTTCTTGCTATGTAACCAACCACCTTCAAACTCTGGCTAATACTAATACTACTAATAACATAGTCTCGCCCATTTATGGTTTGGCAGAACACCAAGTAGTCTGGGCTGGGTTTGGCTGGGAACTCTGCTTTAGTTGTTGGTCTTAATGGGTTTAGTTCCTCACTGCAGACTGCGCTCATGTCTGCTCTATGTATGTATTCAACACAGGCTGAAGTGTCTGGAAAACCTCACCCCATGCTGAAGAAAGAAGTTGAACCAGCTTCTGGTTCAACTGGTTCAACTGTGTGTGGAACCAGCACATTGTCACTGGGACCCAGTTTCATTGGCCAAAGCATGTCAGATGACTGAGCCCACGTTCAAGGGACAAAGAAATTATGCCGTATCTTGTGGAAAGGACAGCAAAACCACATAGCCGATAGCATGGGGAGGGAGCCCAGAGTGTTTATTGTTTGTGGGTACCATGCCAAATCTTTCCCACAATTGTTTGTATCTCCACCTTCCCCTAACATGTTGAATACAAATAAATTTCCTTTTGTTTCAAAATGAGGAAGCTGAGATTGAGGAATCTTTAGGAACTTCCTCACCATCGAACACCTTTTCCAGGATTTAGTTGGGATTTCAAACCAGGTCTCTATCCCTTTTCTGACTCTACTCTTCCAAACTGACTTTCTTTCCCCTTCCCCTCAATTCTTCAAACACACAGTACTCAGTGAGGAAAATCAGAGACAAGAACCAGTTATAAGCCACCCGACACGTGAGGCTGCACCCACCAAAAGTTCCCTTATACAGGAGGAGGTAAGGCAGGCGCCCTTGCGAAGAGCCTCGGTTTAGTTGATGGAAGGGAACTTGATACCAGGGATCAATTAAAGTCTCTGGTTAACCTTGCCACTTGGTGCTGGCTGGGTCACAAGGCTTGGAAGAGTGGTGCAGAGAAGACCTCGAGAAAAACAACTGCGGCCACACGGGCCATCGCATGATTAACATTTCGAAATCTGCTGTACGGAACAGGTTAGCACAGAACCTCAGCCTTGGAGGCATGTATATAATAATGACTCACACAGTCATTAGTGTGTGAACCCCAGGCAGGGAGCTCACATTTCCTATGAGAGAAGAGTTTTGTTCAGTCATAAGCGCTCTCCTACTGGGTCTGGAATTGCTCTCTGCACCAAAAATGCCTGACTTCATTTTCTTTGAATTTAAAAAGACCTTCACAAACATTTTAGCTTAAATATAAAGAAAAACTTTTTATAAAGGAAAAGAAATTAGAAAAAAAAAAGATTAGTAGACTGTTATGAAATGAAAATAGTTTCATTGAAAATGCCTCGAACGAAAGTGAAAGTTGCTCAGTCGTGTCCAACTCTTTGCAACCCTATGAACTATAGCCCTCCAGGCTCCTCTGTCCATGGGATTCTCCAGGCAAGAATACTGGAGTGGGTTGCTATTCCCTTCTCCAGGGGATCTTCCCGATCCAGGGATCAAACCCGAATCTTCTGCATTGCTGGTAGATTCTTTACCATCTGAGCCACTGCTGCTGCTGCTAAGTCACTTCAGTCGTGTCCGATTCTGTGTGACCCCATAGACAGCAGCCCACCAGGCTCCCCCATCCCTGGGATTCTCCAGGCAAGAACACTGGAGTGGGTTGCCATTTAGGGAAGCCCAAATATAGTTAAAAATATTAAGAATATGCTCCCATCAGTACCGTCTTTCTAGATTCTATATATATGTGTTAATATGTGATATTTGTCTTTCTCTTTGTGACTTACTTCACTTTGTATAATAGGCTCTAGGTTCATCCACCTCATTAGAACTGACTCAAAAGATACAATATTGTTTCCATGAATGAGAAAAAAGGAAAAGAAACCTGATAAATATAAATTACTTTTATTTTGCAGTGAAAGTGAAAATAGAAGTATCTTTTAAAATCTTGTTGCTAAAATAAACATTACAAACTGTTTTTCAATAGCATAAAATACTATAAGCAGCCCTGAAAAGGAAGAATTCAGAGTTTGGGCCTCAAATATCAGTCCTGATGGTACATTATGTATTCATCTGTCTCCTCTGGTCTTTTCTCATTCTCACCTGAACTTCACATTAGTTATAACTGGCATTGATACCTAGAGTTTGTCTCCTTGTACTTGTAAAAAGATCAGCTTTGACACTTTTTCTTACTGGTTACAAGAAGAAAGAAGCAGGGGCTAGTTTGCACATGTGGATCCTGAGACTTTCTTGCTGTTCCAACCAGAAGACATCGTAAAAGCATTAAAGGTTGGGAAGTCAACTCCATAATTAACAACACATCCTTTCTTTCTTTCCTGCCTGGGGGAATGCAACTCTAGACCTTTCACTGGGGAGGGTAATCTTACTGGGTTATGACCTGGGGGAAAATAAAATCATCTTGAAAGAAGGCAAAACCATCACAGGAGCTCTGTCACTCTTTCTCATCTGATTTCAAGTTGTGCTCTCCAGCCCTTGAACCTTCAGGGAAACTCCAGCCAGGGACTATCTGTGTTTGCCATGCCTTTGGTAACATGATAGGGTGATGAAGTCTTAGGCAGGGAAGACCTTCAGTCTTAACATTACTTGCTTCCTGCTAAACCTCAGGATCTATGTGTATTTTCTGTTGTGTACATGAAAGCTTTTCTTTTAGAGAATTTTTTGTAATGGGAAATGGCTCAGAGTTGTAGAGTTGATTATGGTTCCTTCTTGGCTAAGAATAAGTAACTGTCTGTAGCAAAATCTGAAACTCTTCACTAAGTTCTTCTCAGAACCAGTCATGGGCAAAACTGAAATCTGAAAAATTGATTTTTACTAGGATTATATTGCCAGTTCTTTGTTTCTCCAGCATGAGACCTCTGAAGTTATTACCTGCTCCTAACCTCAGATGGAGAAGGCAATGGCAACCCACTCCAGTACTCTTGCCTGGAAAATCCCATGGATGGAGGAAACTGGTAGGCTGCAGTCCATGGGTTGCTAAGAGTCGGTTATGACTGAGCAACTTCACTTTCACTTTCCACTTTCATGCGTTGGAGAAGGAAGTGGCAACCCACTCCAGTGTTCTTGCCTGGAGAATCCCAGGGACGGGGAAGCCTGGTGGGCTGCCGTCTATGAGGTCGCACAGAGTTGGACACGACTGAAGTGACTTAGCATCAACCTCAGATGTGGAGAAGGCAATGGCACCCTACTCCAGTACTCTTGCCTGGAAAATCCCACGGACGGAGGAGCCTGTTAGGCTGCAGTCCATGAGGTCACTAAGAGTCAGACATGACTGAGCGACTTCACTTTCACTTTTCACTTTCATGCATTGGAGAAGGAAATGGCAACCCACTCCAGTGTTCTTGCCTGGAGAATCCCAGGGATGGGGGAGCCTGGTGGGCTGCCATCTATGGGGTCACACAGAGTCAGACACGACTGAAGTGACTTAGCAGCAGCAGCAGCAACCTCAGATGATCTCAGTTGTCCCACTAGTGTTTGCTCTCCGGCAAGAATCATAAACTGAATCACAACAAGATGTAGGCAACTCTTAGGAGAAAGTGAATTTTTTTACAGGAATGAATGAATATTACCAAGATGTTGGTGGCTTCCAACCTGGGATACCTGAACCCCAAGATTCTGTGTAGATAGGGAAAGAAATATCTTTGAACTATTTTCAACATTGAAAAGACATTTACCCATGAGACAGTCATCTAGCAGATAAATCAAATTTCCTTCTTTGAACTTTAATTTTATCAACTCAGTGTGGTAATTTGAGTTAACATGTGCTGAAGAATAATTTATAAATACCAAATATTTGTTATTCAAAAATCCACCAGAGATGTGATTCATGGGAGAGATTAAAATCAGTTTGAAGGGTAAAAAATCTGAATTTTCGATTTAGAGAAAAAAAGATTTAATAGCAGTGTTTCCAACATCAGCTTCAAACTGTTGATACAGTAGAGAAGGATGTAGAGAAAGTATGCAATGAGCATCTGCTCAGGGTCTGGTCGGACACTTTTACACATAGTCATTCTTTGGGCGGTGGGTATCTTCATGTAGAAGCTGTGGTTTATCCCAGTCTTTCCCTGGGGCTGAGTGCAACAGTTACTTTTTCTGTGGAAGGTGTTTCCCATGTGTTTATGAAATGGGATGGAAGATGAGAGAACTCCCCCGAGAACATACATCTGAGCTAGTAATAGGATTCAGGTGTGTCTCAAGAACTTCCACTTTTTTCAGCTGCACCTTGACTTTATATCAGTGAGATGAAGAAGAATCATCCTAGATGTCCTGAAGTCATCTACACAGGAAAATGCATACTGTTTTCTGTAGATTCACCGTCTGTACATCTGCCCATCTTGGAGCTACTGTTTTTTGTGATGTGGCTGTCTGTCTTGAATTGGAAACTTTTCTGCTTTGCACAGTACTGACTGTTTCTCCATATCACTCTAAATAAAGAGTAGTGTTAGAAAGGAATGGCTTAGGTTAGTTTGCCCGCCTGTGCCCTTTTGGACACAGAAGGCTTGTGCACAGGCTGTGCTGTGGCTCACGGAGTCTGGCTTGGAGCTGCCCATCTGGCTGGGTGAGGGGCTTCTTCTCTCCTGGGTCTCCCTTGTGCTGCCCTCCAGGGCCTGCCTACCAAGCTTGGTTTGCTCTCATTTGAAAGCTGAAGCCTGGGTGCAGCAAGTCCGGGTGCAAAAAAGACGAAAAACTAAACAAACAAACACTGAAGCCCACTGACAATGTGAACCTGGAGAAAAAGACTCCCTTTCACAGCCATTG
Source organism: Bos javanicus (assembly GCF_032452875.1). Taxonomy (NCBI): domain Eukaryota; kingdom Metazoa; phylum Chordata; class Mammalia; order Artiodactyla; family Bovidae; genus Bos; species Bos javanicus. The sequence goes on from NC_083889.1 coordinate 8,509,679, forward strand.
TCTGGTTCTGTCAGTCAGCCCCAGGACTCCTCTGCAGGACCAGGAAGACATAGTTAAGAAAAAAGGATGTGGCTGACGATGGGACACACACACACACGCATGCCTGTGCTCAATCACACAATGCAGGCATGCAGAAAAGGAGGGAGGGAGGGATGGTGATCATACCTTGTGTGTCAAGGATGCGAGATCTCTCCGTTTACAGTTGCATTCTTTTATTTTCCACAAACATTCATGGAGAAGCCAGTCCCAAGGAGCCCTGTAGCAGTGCTCTGCAGGCTCTGAGTGGGATACAAAGCCACTTAACACAAGTCTCCACCCTCACAGTCTAGATGGAGAAGCATAAAACCAAAATGAACAGAAACCAAATAAAAACAGCCCCCCTCCCCCAATCCACTAACCCAGGAAACAACTTGAAAATTTCCGAGCACTTACACAAACATCTCATTTAGCCACGCATGCAAGGCAGGTGAAGCAAGTGTTATCTGTGTTTTATAGGTGAGAACAAGGGCCTTGTTGAAGATTGCAGAGCTAGCTAGCAGCAGCCCCAGAATCCAGGTCACCTAGCTCCTGATTCAAAGCTTTCCCACAATGCGATGCTGCCTCTGTGTAAACACTTGGTCACAATACAGCACTCTGTTAGGAGAGTACAAAGGAAAAAGAATGATTAATTCTTCCCGGACTAAGGGAGATGGAGGATCAGGCTTCTCAAAAGAAGTAATTTGCCACAGGTAGAGGAAATACAGATTGTTGTTTGCAGAAAAACACAATGGGATGGGGAGGTAAGCAGTGTTCCCATGTAGAGCAGTGGTGAAGAGGTTGATATGTTTAATCCAGACTTTACTAAGTGATCAGGTCTAAGTCCAAGAGAAGACAGTCAGACACATGAACGCATCTGCCTGCAGCTGGCCTCCTGGATTTTCAGCTCCTGTATGAGGACCATCAATTTCTCAAGAAATGGTCATGAGGCATAAGGAACCCTCTTCATGAGCCCTGCTGCTGCTGCTGCTGCTGCTGCTAAGTCGCTTCAGTCGTGTCCGACTCTGTGGGACCCCAGAGACGGCAGCCCACCAAGCTCCCCCGTCCCTGGGATTCTCCAGGCAAGAACACTGGAGTGGGTTGCCATTTCCTTTTCCAATGCATGAAAGTGAAAAAAATAAAGTGAAGTCACTCAGTCATGTCTGACTCCTAGTGACCCCATGGACTGCAGCCCACCAGGCCCCTCCATCCATGGGATTTTCCATGCAAGAGTACTGGAGTCCTCCTCTAATCCACTGACTTGGTACACCTCACGGTGGAGATCCTGTCAGTAAACTATGGAATATCTTCTTCTTGGTCTTCTCCAAGGATGTGAGATTAGGATTCAAGGTATTGTTCTGCTCCACAGAAATGCTTCATACTTTCTGTGTGACTTGCAGTGCATCATTTGGTGCCTGCAATCCTATTTCTTCATCTGCAAAATGAGGGTAATTATATCAACCATGAAGGGTGGCTGTGGTTATCAAGTGAACTTATTTTTATGAAGCCCATGGCACAGTTCCTGACTCACAGATACCTGGTTATAAATATGAGACATTTCTGCTACTATTTGACATGAGGGAAAGGAATTGTTGAAGGTCTGTTACATGCTGATCCTGCTTCTCCTCCATTCCAGGTTCCTGCAGGGCCAGCATGACCAGAGGCTGAATGGCCTCCATTGTCATAATCAAGTGAGGTCCTTCATAACGGGGTGCTTTGCTGAGACTTGTGTTTCACGGGTTCATGGAGAAGAGGAAGAAGGAGAAAGCCAAGTTTAGTTTCTGATCTGGCTGAAGTTGTGCATCTCAGTGTGTTTTGAAAGCAGTGGCTTTGGTTTGGGTGGTTCAGTTTGCCAACGAGATATCATAACAAGCAGATGATATTCAATATGTGGTGAGGGAATAAAGTATGGTTCTCCTAACCCACCCATTATGAGTGACCCCAGACAGCAGCTGGAGATGGGCAGGGACTGGGGCCAAACCAAAAGGGCTGGGACTCGAGCAGGAGTGGCAGAGTGGAGTGACATCTGTGTCTTCAGAGCAAAGGTGGCATTTTCAGGGGAAGAGACAGCTCTATGATAACTTGGACCTCCATGGCTCATTTCCAGTTCATCAATTCCTGGGTCTTTGGCAGCACAATAAAATCCAGATCCCCATGGATTGGCATGGCTGAGGCTGTCTTGCACCTTGTAGCCTTATCCAGATGGACTCAGCATTTAGGCATGATGGGGTGGGGAGATCTGGGACTGAGCAGGACTGGAGAAGAATGGAGCTGAAGCCCCCATGAAGCTCCAGTCCCTGGTTGTTCATTGCCAGCACCCGAACCCTTTACTGCCTCTGGATTTTGCTGATGCCACAGGATCATTTGTCACCTGTTGAAACAAGCATCTGATACTCTGTCCATACTCCACTTGTATGTCACCATCCCATCAGGTATGTCTTCCACACTTACAGGAATTAGTTCCACATTTTCAGGAATTAATATCTTCAGCTAGGAATGCATTTGCAACTCTGGAGGCTCTTCAGTGTAGAGGAACTATAACAGCTAATGGGAAAAGGCATGAGTAAGAAAAGCATGTCCCTGGCTTGTAAGTGGGTGATATTTTTTCTCAATGGTAGAAGTCAGGGAACAGTGCTTGGGAATTTTAATTTCACTCAGTGGTCACTCATGACTGTGGCTGACTTTGCTGAAAGTCAATTCTATCTCCTGTGAAACAAATGGAATTTGGACTTTATTTGATCTGATTCTATGCAGGTAATAAGGATAGAAAAACTCATGATTAAAAGTAGAGTTTAGTTCAATAGTTGTGAATTTCTCAGTGCAGTGAATGCACCATTTGTAGCTGATAATATAGTTAGTGTGGCTTACTCAGGACCCTTTTCACCCTCCTTGCTATAGCTGCTGCCGCTGCTACTAAGTCGCTGCAGTCGTGTCTGACTCTGTGCGACCCCATAGACAGCAGCCCATCAGGCTCCACCGTCCCTGGGATTCTCCAGGCAAGAACACTGGAGTGGGTTGCCATTTCCGTCTCCAGTGCATGAAAGTGAAAAGTGAAAGTCAAGTCCTTGCTATAGAGAATGAATCAAATGCTAAGAACTACATTTCCCAGACTCCCTTGCAGCTAAGATTTTCCTGTGACTTAGATTATAAGGCAAGTGTCCTTGCAATAAGCCTGGGGGCAGATGAGAATAATGTCAGGCACCAGTCATGCAGAGATATATACAATTTTCTGGAAAATGCTGTGGCAGCATATTCTTTCTTTTAGGTTCATGTTCTTGTTTCATAGAAGCTATGTCTTCTCTTATTTCTCTCAAGGTAACCAGCAATCTACATTTTTATGAAAGTTTGTTCTCTCTGCAGAGATTTTATTTTTTCTGAGTTGCTTCTTTTTATATGTTGTTTGTTTTGATCATTATATTTTATGTTAGAGGTTAACCTAGAAGGCTAGTGATTCTTGATTGTGTGTTTATATCTATCTATCTATCTATATCTATCTATCTATCTATCTATCTATCTATCTATCTATCTAAGAGGTGGGGGGCTAAACCCTTGGAAACCCTGAGCAAATAAGTTGGTTTGAAGACTGAGCATCACTGTGGGTCGTCTTACTGGGGAACCTCGACGTTAGTATCTTCTGGTCCTTCCTCTGGGGCTAGGCAGAGGGTGATGGTCTGGCTGTCAGTGTTCTAAGAGCCTAGAGAGGGAAGAGGACTGACCTCTGCATTCAGCTCACATAGCCTTACTTGACTCCACTGCTTTGGGTCGCATTGCCCACTGTCGTCTGTGCCAGCATGGGAGCTTCCTGCTTACCCCTCACCTTCTCAGAGGGAGACTTCCACATTTCCCCAGGTGGGAAGTCTTGTGCAGTGTGGGGTGAGCACTGGGCCTGGAGCACTATCTGACCCTTCATCCCTCCTTTCCGATTTGACTTCTCTCTCATTCACCCCGTTGTGCTCACAGTACTTGAGCTTTTTGACGATTCTGTTGTGTTATTCAGGCTGGCCTCGGATTCCCTGCTGCCTTTTTAAAATTCAGTTTTTGAGCAACATTGAAACATATACATTACCGTATGTAAAATAGATAGCCAGTGGCAATTTGCTGTATGATGCAGGGAGCTCAGACGCAGTGCTCTGTGACAACCTAGAGGGGTGGGATGGGGTGGGGCGTGGGAGGGAGGCTCAAGAGGGAGGGGACATATGTATGCCTGTGGCTGATTCATGTTGATGTATGGCAGAAACCAACACAATATTGTAAAGCAATTATCTTGCAATTAAAAATAATCAAAATTTTCTGTTTTCAACAGTTTACTAAGTCAGTTACCCCTTGTCCATCTTTCATTCACTTTGCAATTTTCAGCATTTTCTTGCTATCTCCTCCCCTGCTCTTTCCATCTTTTTGAAATTATACCTTTAAGAAAAACCCCTTTACTATAGCTTTAGTGAGGTTTTAGAAAAGGAGGAAAATCAGATATTTTCAATCTTCCGTCTTTATGTACAGCTGTCCACATATTTCTTTATATCCGATTTCTACCATTTATCCAATATTCATATCACTAGTAGAAATGATTGTCTACTTAAATTTATTACTATACTATAAGCACAATTCATATTATTCTACTTTTGCAGACACTTTCATTAGCTATATGTTTTAGAGCATAGCTGTACTTTAATTTCCATACTTGAGTGGGAAAATTTTAGATACACAGGTCTCAGTGATTCCTTCCCAAGAAGACCAAAGTGAAAATGCAAAGTATCAGGCTTTTACTTAGAGTTTTACTTAGATATTTACTTTGTTTCAGTCATTTCATTGTTATGATGAATCTCTTTGTACATAAAGTTCTTCATGCATTAGTATTATTTCTTCAGGCTTGATTCCCAGTAGTGAAATTACTAGATTCCAAGCTATAAACATTTTTAAAGCTTTGGATTCTCACTGTCAAATTTCCTTCCAAAAGTTATAGCATATTTGCTCGACAGAGAGGAACAATAGGTCAAAATCTGTTTGGTACACCCTTGAGAAGCCATCCACACAGCTCATCTCAGGAGTCAGGCACACATATAAACACCAAAAAATCTTGGCAGTTCCTCCTTTGCCCACTTGTGATGCCAGTTTCTTGGTCATTATGACAGGAGCCAATCCCAGACTTTCCCTGCTACTTAGGATCCTGCCATTTGCGATTCAGGAAGCACTTGCCACATGCTTAGGTTGCCCCCAAACACACAGGAACAATTCTATGTGGCAGCTCCCAGTTTTAGCGAAACTTGGAGAAATTCCAAACAGGAGACCGGTGGCCTTGTCACCGTCAGAGCGCCTCCCGCAGGGTCCCCATCTTTGCTGAGCTCCCCGAGTGGGGCCAGACCCATGGAAATGGCGTTTCGGGGGCAATGAGAGAAGGATGTTCACTGGGACTGGAAGATCTCTGTTGCTGTCTCCCCTTCACCAGGGAAGTGTGTGCTATGCGTCTGACCTTTTACTTAATGGTGGATCTCCTTTCATACATGTTATTTTTCTTTAAGCAAACATGTAAAACAGAACAGGCTTGAATCAGCTTGAAGGGAAAAATGGGTCCTCATTCCCAAATGAGGACCACATCCTTTACCATCCCGCAGCGGTCAGGCCAGGGGTTGCTTGACTAGAAATCCCCCAGGGCCCACAAATGGACAGAAAGCGCGGCTGTGTCACAAACAAACTGAAGCCCAATTCATGGCTTTATTGTGAGAAGGGTGTGTGTGTGTGTGTGTGTGTGTGTGCAAACATGTGCACGCGCACTAGTTTAGTGTTTGGGAAATAACAGCTGCTGCTTGTTACTTATCACTTTTCAGGGATGGTACATCCTATAGTGGGCTTACCTGGTGGTTCAGTGGTAAAGAATCCACATACCAATGCAAGAGACGTGGGTTCAATCCCTGGGTCGGGAAGATCCCCTGGAGGAGGAAGCAGCAACCCACTCCAGCATTCTTCCCTGGAAATCCCATGGACAGAGAAGCCAGTGGGCTGCAGTCTGTGGGATCCCAAAGAGTTGGGCACAATTTAGCAATTTAACAACAACACACGCTATAGTTGTTTTGGGGGGTGATGGGGAAGGTGTTTGTGTGCAGGGTCCTCAAGAGGGAACTGAAGATTTGTGAGCATCTTCATCCATAGGCTCTTAGGACCATAAGGCAACCCTTTGAGGGGATCCCAGAAGCCTCCTCAAGGACTGATGCTTCGAACTAATCTTTGGACAAAACAAGTCTATCTCTCTGGCCCTTATTCACTGACTATTGCAACAGTCCTGGTAATTTTCCTTTGTATTTTATTTCTGCATGAAATGTCACAGAAGACAGCACCTAAAAGCTACACATATTGTAAGAAAGAGCTTCTCTTTTAATGTTTGAGACCGTTGAATTCTTGATTCATCTATCTGACCACCAGGGTTTTCACATTTGAAATGGGATCATGCTTCTTAGCTCATGAGGTTGTTATGAGATTAAAATGACCCTTCTTGATGCATCGGGCACAGTGCCTGCCCACAGTTTATGTTCTATATGCTAGTTCCCTTCCTTGGTCTCAGGAGAGATGTGCCTTTGGTGGTGGGTCCCAGTTAGAGACCTTTCTGGACAACTCATCAAGGACAGAGTTCCTGGATCTTCGCTCCCATCTGCTTCCATGTGGTTCAAGTCATTGACATGCCTTTGGAAATCTCCTTTTACGCTGCCACCTCCTCTCATTTCATTAGCAGGGGTTCTCAAAGTGTGGTCCCTGGACCCAGAACATCAGCATCACCTGGGAAGTTAGAGATGCCACTTCTCAGGCCTCAGCCTGAGCTACTGAATCAGACATTCCAGGGATGGGGCCCAGCGTATGTGTTTGAACAAGCCTTAGAGGTGATGCTAGGGTAGACTCAGGTTGGAAGCCACTGGTCTAAAGACACTGAATTCTCATTATCTGCCTTCACATTTGGTCTGCTGACTGGGCACAGTCCACCTGCCTTATGATGGTGAAATCGGCTGAAATCTCTCCCGTGTCTCCAGCAGAGGCAGACCCTGCAGTGGAGTCTTTATCTTGTCTCAGTGACGGTGTTTCTTCTCACCTGTCAGTGCCTGGGCCCACCTGGGGTCCTGGAACTTGGCAGGGCCTCAGCCTGTGGCGGAGGAACTTGTGCTCTTAGCTCTCCTGCAGCCCTGCATCAGGATTATGGGGCATAAACTTCATTATAGTTTAACTTTTACTTTGTATTTTACATTCTATCAGTTCTTGAAACCATTGCATTTCGCCAAGTGGAGAGGAAAAAAAAAAAAAACCTTCAAATGTTACCGAACACTTTAATAGTCTGTTTTCCCTGATCAGAGGTTCAGAGCATGTGCCAACATTTTCTTCATTTTCCACTTCCAAAATTCTGTCATCCCTTTAGTACTTTGGGGGAAATTCTCACTATGTCAAGCAGGGCACTCAAAATCTCTATAACTGTAATCTTTGGAGTCAGGATCCTGAATATTGCCATCAAATCCTCATTCTGTGTTCCCCAGTGCTCAGCACAGGCTGAGGGTTTTATCCACTGAATGGACAAGCTCAGTGCACATCTGCCCTCCTCTACAGAGCCTACAGGTCTCGCTTGATCAATTGCTGGCCTATTTTGAATGTTATTGAATTAAGACTTCCTTGAATAGGCTTGTGTTTATCCTGCAAGGAGCTCTGCCAAGATGAAATTAGATTTATAAGGTCCCGGATGGTTGCAGGAGCCATAGCAAGGCTTTAATATTTCAGAGAGCAATTATGTTGGGCTTGATCTCAAGTGCAAGTTAAAATTTGCAACATCTTCTTTGTGCAATAGTTGGTTGGAGGTTATTAAGCATAATGGTGAGAGGCCTCAGACAGTACCCTGGTCTTCACAGTTATTTTGAGTTTGGCTGGAAGTGGAAGTAACTCAGTGGTCCAAACAGAGATTGCTGTGGGAAGGATGTCTGCTTTCCAAGCATAGGGGCTTGGTGCTTGCTGTACCCTCTGTCCTGGAGTGCATGCCAAGATCTTCTCAGGTCGTATTTCTTTATAGCATTTGCTAAGAGGCTGTATAGGGCAGGAGCTAAGGGCACAGAATCCAGAACCAGACTCTGTGGGTTAGCATGCTGCCTCCCCCTCTGGCTAGCTGTGCGACCCTCAGCGCATAATCAAACCCTTTGCTGCCGTGGTGTCTTCAGCAGTGAATGGAGATAATAGTACTGACTTTATGGAGTTGTTGGGAGGGTTAAAATAATTCATACATGGCAAGTGCTTTGAATATCTCTGGGCACCAAGAAAACCCTCAATCATTGTTAGCTAATACTATTATCATTCAGGTTCAGTTCCAAAATGACCTGTCCTGAGAGGCCTTTCCTAACCACTTAATCCAAAACAGTTCTCCCCACGTCACTTTAGTCATCATCAGGCCACCACATTACAGCCCTTGTGACATTGTCTGATATGAGAGCTTGCTCTGTTTCTTTCATGTCCTGCCAAGCCCAGAACATAAGTTCCACGACATCAGGGCTTGTGTCTTGGTCACTGCTGAATCCTCAGGACCTAGAGTATTGCTGAATCACTGCTGGCATTCAGTCAAAATGTGCTGAGTGAGTTATGGGTTCCGGAGCTTGCCCACTTCTGACCAACTCAGAGAGGTAGCCCTCCTGCAGTGTGGGGAGGGAGGCATGATCTGGGGCCCACACACCCCTTGGAGGCCAGCTCACCACTTGCAGTTTTTGAGACCGTGGGCTCTGCTTTGGGGGAGTTCAGAGTCTGATTCATTCCAGCATCTTCTAAGGCCTGAGAGATGTGCACTGCTCCGTAGGAGCACAGTGAAATGGGGGTATCTCCAAAGACTAAAATGACTTGGCCTTTCTAGCCCTCTAAGGACCAAAAATAAAATGAGGAGTTTATGTTTATATGGAAGAGGCTTGGCTGGCCTCATTCAGACTCAGGGAGATGTATGAAACCTGGCCACACTGCTCATCCTGCCTCCTCCAGTAGACGCCTGCTCACTTGCCATGAGGTTTTGCTGCTCCAGGATCGGGTACACTTCACAGGCAGCCTTGATGTGACAAAAGCCTTATTTTTCTTTTCCAGACTTGGCCAAGGGTGTGTAACATTTGGATGCCCAAATCTGTAATTCTCAGTGTTGTGCTTCTCTACTTACTATTATTATTTTTTATTTTATTTTTATTATTATTTTTGGCCATACCACATGGCCTATAGGGTCTTAGTTTCCCAGCCAGGCATCGAACCCATAACCCCTGCAGTTAACGTGCAGAGTCTTAACCACTGGGCCACCAGGGAAGTCCCATGCTTCTCTATTTTATAAGCAGATTTATTTGTAAGAATGCAGTCAATCTGGGAGTGCTTGCTCAAGACCCTGTTGGGATCAGGCACTCGATGACTCAAAGCTAGGCTTGCCCACCTGGTTCCCAAGTTTGTTTTCCATTCCTCCCATAGTAATCAGGACAGGATAGGCTATGCTGCAGAAACAAACAATCCCGTTGTCTCAGGGACTTAATGCAAGGGAAGCTTACTGCTTTTGCTGTGTCTGGGGATTCTCTCAGATTCTCATCCAGAGAGTGACTCAGTGAATCAGGCTGCTCTCATTATGAAGTTGCCCCCAGGGTCCCTGCAGAAGGAGAGGAGAAACCCTGGAATTGTACCCAGATTCCCCCACTTCCGCTCTGAGGTGATGCACTTCCCCTCTGCTTCTCTTTCACTGGTTAGAGCTGGTCACGTGGCCCAGCCACCTGCGAAAGTCTGCGAGTGTGATCTTCCACGTACTCAGTTATTTCCTGAGAGAAAATAACTGTTATGCAGAAAGACTGAGGCTGCTCACTTTGCATCTACTATTTTTATTCCTTCTTTCTTTTGGCGGCCACATCGCATAGCATGGGGGATCTTAGTTCCCTGACCAGGGATCAAACCTGTGCCTCCTGCATTGGAAGTGTGGAGGCTTAACCACTGGACCGCCAGGGAAGTCCCTGCACCTACTGTTTGAAAGGACATTACCCCAGAAATTAAAAATATATTTGTTTTCTCTACCAAGATAGTAGCACAACTTGAATCTTCACTGTCTAGAGGAGAAAAATAAACTCACATATTTAATATTTAGTGGGGTTACCCTCATGGTAGCAGAACTGTTAGACTGTGACCCAGTAATGCATAGGATTTGCATAGAAGAAAAAAGCAATATTTCAAGGACTTGGGACATGTAAGCAGTGACTCAGAGACAGGAATGATTATGAATAGTACCATTAGCATGAAATTAGAAAACTGCTCAGACGTGAGAGTCTTTGAAAGAGAGGCTAACTACCCAGAAGACTTATTCTCTAACTTCTCAGGATTGGTAATAATATACAGGGATGAAATATTCAGGTCCTTGGATAGAGCTGCCCAGGCATTTATCAATTACTTCAAGAAGGTGTGTGGATGCCTTCTATAAGCTAGACACTGAACTAGAAAGGGACATGTCTATAAGTAAGACATAGTTCAAGCATTCAGAAAACTCATGGTCTGATGGGGGATACCGATTAACAAAATAATAATGTCTTACAACATGGGAATTGTAATACAGAGGTGTGTTCAAGGTGAAATGGTGGCTTGTGAGGTCAGAAAAAACTTCAGGCAGGAGGCTGTGCTTAAATTCATTTTGGAAGAATGGATAAACAGTAGTCAAGTAGATAAGGGAGTGAGAGCATTCCAGAATATTGTGTAAAGACAAGGAGGTGTGGAACAGTAAGACATAATGTGGACTGGAGAATACATACATAAGTAAATAAAGTATGATTAGAAAATGAGGTGGGGATGGCGGGGCATGTGATGTGGCTGGAGTGGTCGTCTGGGCCAGGTCACAAGGAGTCTTCTTTGTCGAGTTAAGGAGTTTGGGTCTTATCTTGAAGATAATAGGGTGCCTTTGAAGAGTTTTAAGGCAGGAGCATAAAGTACTAATGACCCGGTTTTCTTTGGTAGTGGGCAGAAGGATGGGTTAGAGATGATGAAAATAGAAGCAGGCAGACTGGCGGGGAGACTGATGAGCTGGTCCAGGTGAGAGGCAGTGGGATCTGCACGGGACAGGATCCCCTGGAAATGAAGGCGAGACCTAGTGGGTCTGGCATTGTTGCAGCAGAGATGAAGGAACGGCACCATGCACTTTTAATGCTCCTCAGATTAGGTACGATGAACCCAAGAGAGCGCACGATGAAGGTGGAATCCATCAAGAACTGTATGACGTTTCTAACTCTGGTCTTGCCAAATGTGACAAATGCTGTTGGTGCCTTGTCCAGATCCCATTTATCACGCTCGGATGCCCACCCTCTAGGCTGCTGAAAGCTCACTGATGTACCTCTCCTGCAGAGAATTGTCTTCCTTTGATGGGTGCTGCCTGGCCCTGGTCATGCACGCAGGAAGCCTGCAGCCCGCGATGGATGCGTGTCGGAGCGCAGCAAAAGTTGGACCTTAAGAGGGCACAACTTGTCATTGAAGTTGCTCTCCAGAGCCTCTATGCTCAAATCACAGCTGGATTTTACCCGAGACCTCTGTCCTTGCTTGGCTCATTCCTCTGCTTTATCCCACTTCCCTCCCTCCCTGGTTTCTGACGGCACCCCTTTAATATGTCACGTGCACCAGAATCCTTGTCACAAGCTCTGCCTTAAGAAAAACCTGTCTGAGATAACAGGAAATGTTGGAGATGGGTGTTAATAAAAGACTGGAAAATAAAACCCCCACATGGCTAGCCATCTGAGGACAGTGAATTGGAAAACACAGTCAGAGAATAAACGATGCAGTGGCACTGAAGGCAGATCCCCTAATCCTCTTGCTGAGTTTATGAAAGAGAACCCTGGTTCTTCAATGTGTGCTTGTATGTGCTGCCCTTAGGGATCAGGGCCACAGCTGCTGAGTTCCAAGCCCCATTTGATGCTCATCTGCCTGCAGAGCAGATGCGGGAGGTGGTGGACAGCAGAGTGAGGGTCTGAAGAAGCGTTCTTTTGTCTCAGTATAGGGAAAACTTGGCAGGGAACCTGTCGGGGCTGGGCTCCATTGGCCTCATCTGGAAAGGGAAAGGTGGGGCCAAATAACCTCAGCTTCCCCCAGACCTTGCTTCAGCACTGTCCCTTGAGATGGAATTGCAAATGCCAATAACATCTCTCTCCTTTTTTTTTTTCCCCTTGCCTGGATGGCTCTGAAGGCTGAGGGCTGCAGAAATAGATAAAATGTGTCCCTGGCTCACTCCCCTCCTTTTAAAGCCACCTTTACAAAGCCCATGGCTCCCTCCTGTTCTCTTTATGCTGAAAAACACTACTCAGGTGGGCAGATGTCGTTTTTAGCCTGTACGTCTGGGTCGAAGGCTCCGAGCCCAGTTTTCCCATTGTTTTGCTGTCTCCTGCTCACGCGGCCCCCGTCTCACTGGGGAGCAGGTGGGCCAGGAGGAGGCCGGGCTGGTGCCGCCGGTGGTCTTGCGGTTACCCTCCTTCCAGGGAACATGCGTCAAGTCGCTGGCACGCAGACCAGTACTAAGAGGGGCTGGCTGGGATTTTTATTTTTGACTTCCCTTTCCAAAAATCTCTGCTTTATTTTGGCATGGGGACAGAATGCAACTACCCCCTTCTGCAAACACTGTAAAACGATCTCCAGACCAAACCTCCCGTGGTGCTTTAATCAGGCAGCTGTAAGGTACCAAGGCCAGTTGGATGCTGAGGGTTTGTGTGCAAGGATGAAGCGCTCCAGGTTATCTGAGACCCTGTGGGCAGTTGTGACTTGTCTTTTTAGTGCTGGTCTTATGGATGGACTGAGGGAGGGAGTAAGAGAGGAAGTCAGGAGAGAGTGGTCAAAAAAGACAGAGAGAGAGAGTAGGGCAAAGAGAGATAAGTGGAAGGAGATGAGAAGAAAGCCATTGAGGGCTGGGGAGAGAGAGATTAAAGAGAGGGAATTAAAAAGAGAACTAGAGATAGAGAGACAAAGAGACACGGAGAAGAAAAAGGAACAGGAGAGGACAAAAGTGAGGGGAAGAAGAGTAAAGAGGGGAGAATCAGAAAGAGATAAAGGTAGAGATGTGGATGAATTAAAAAGAGTGGGGGATTCTTATTCATTGCAAAGAAATTTGGAAAAGGGGGGTGGGTCATGGGCTGAAGCATAGTTGGGCTGAGGCATAGTTGTGTTGAGGAAGGGTAGTTATGAGTGAGGAAAACTGATGAAAAATTCTGAAAAACCATCTTGGCAGGCCCAGGATTGGGAGGAATGGGGATACATTGCATGAGGCCACACCGCTTTAGGTCCAGGACACAGTGGCTCTTCCTGGGACTCTGGTCTTCCCAGCACATCCCCATCTGCCCAGGCATGGGCTGGTATTCCTCAGCTGCCCTTCTCTAAGAGGAGCGTGGCTAAGGATCATGACCTTCTTCCTGACTATACGCTGAGTGGGATAGGAAAGCAGATGATTCAGGGCGATGGACAGAAGCTTAGGGCGCAGGGTTCTGCCTCTGTCCCCGGCCAGTGTGCAGACTTTGGTAAAGCCTGACCTTTCCGAGCCTCCATTCCTTCATGTGTAAAATGGTGATGGCAGTGGTCCTGATGGAACTGTGTTTCTGTCCAGTGTAGGCGGTCCCTCGTACATGGCTTTCTCCCCCTTCCCCATGACATTTCTTAGTGGACTTCTCTGAGTGACGGGAGCTTTGGGTTTCTTCCTGACACAGCTTGAGCCCCCTGGGCTCCCAGGAGCAAGGTCCCAGGAATAAGAAAAAAGCCCTGGGTTGTAGCCTCTGGCCAGGCGCAGAGAGATCACTCTGGCAGCTGTGAAGACTTGGTTTGGTTTGGCCTTTGCAAGGGGGCAGGGTTATGGCAGTGTTTTATGCCCAGAAGACAGTGCCAGAGCTCCTCCAGCCCACCTTTGGACCCTGGAAACTTTGCACGCTTAGATGTTTGGGGGGTACTGGGCATGCTAATGAGCTTGGTGGTCGGGATAAAGCTGGGAAGTTGCATCCACCAGGTTCTGCTCAGCCAGGGTGAGAGGGCATGCAGCCCTGCACTCTAATCCACCAGGAGTGAAATAAAGTCAGTGAAACAACTACCTTTCCCAGGCTGCAATTAGAGATGGGTTTTTCTCTCCAACTTGTTTCATTGTCTTTTTGGCTTTCTGGCTTATCATCCCCCAGTTCCAGTTCTGCCCTGACTCAGGCTTCTTGTGCTTATGAGGCTGCCTGCCCCTCAGTGTACGTCAGGCAGAGGCCAGAGACTTGGCGTTGCCAGAGAACACTATGCATGGTCCCATTTAACCTGTTGAAATTGATCAAAGGAATGGCTCCAAAGCCAACACTGTGAGTTGCTTTCCTAATGCCATCATTCACCAGACCCAGGAGCCAGGCTCCACTGCAGACATCTCCTCCTTCTCCTCACCATCCCCCCTGAGGGTGGCAGGAATACAGCACTCTGTGTTTTGGTGCAGATGTGACAAAGCTCAGAGACATGAAGACCCTGCTCCCAAATGGTGGGGCCAGTCCTCCAGACTCATGGCCCCCAAGCTCCCAGGAGGACCATGGACGGGGGTGCTGGGTGGAAGACTCTCGTAGGTGAGGGAGGGGCAGCCTGAGTCAATGTGGATGGACAGGAAGAAGCTCCCCTTGCCCTCGGCAGGGGTCAGAGTGGTGGCAGAAGGTTCCCTCTGCTGAGGTTAGAAGAGGTAAGGATCCTGACTTGGTCATCACCACCCTGCTAGTGTTGAACATTTAATTGGAAATACACCCCAAAAAAGGGTGGAGGAAAACTTCAGACTGAGATGACTTTAGTCATAGAACTCTAAATATTTAGTTTCAGTTGTTGCATCTTAGTAATTAAGGGTTTGAAAGGAATAGACAGGCTTTCCCTTGGTTTGCAAATGTGCACACCACCATACACATGCACACACACACACACACACACACACATGCATGTGTGCACGTCACTGCCTTCAGATTCAGAGAGAGCCAGCTTGCACTGCTGGGACAGCTGGGGAAGCCTCCTTGCCTCCATTGCCTAATGGCTTTCAGGGCCCTGGCAGGAGGACCCCACCTGGCATCCTAGCATCGCCTCAGGAGGAAGGAGTAGGCACCATATCCTGCGGCAAGATGCTTTGTTTCTATGCCTTTTCCCTGCCTGGACTGTTGGGTTCTCTGCTGGAGCTGGAGAGATTAAGGCACGATTGTGTGCCTGTGTTCCCTTGGGCTCCATGATGTCCCCAGGCAATTGGCTCAGGTTGTTCTAGAGCTCTGATCAGTTTGCAGTGCAAGGATCTGTTTCCAAGGCTGCCTTCCCCACTGCACCGTCACCTCCCACTGAGGCTGGGGCCACGCCGGGTTCATTGTTCTCTCTGAGCACAGAATCTGCTGGTGGAGCAACTGGAGAGAAGGCTCTGAGGACAGAGTTCAGTTCAGTTCAGTCGCTCAGTCGTGTCTGACTCTTTGCGACCCCATGAATCGCAGCACGCCAGGCCTCCCTGTCCATCACCAACTCCCGGAGTTCACCCAAACTCAGGTCCATCAAGTCGGTGATGCCATCCAGCCATCTCATCCTCTGTCGTCCCCTTTTCCTCCTGCCCCCAATTCCTCCCAGCATCAGGGTCTTTTCTGATGAGTCAACTCTTTGCATGGGGTGGCCAAAGTATTGGAGTTTCAGCTTCAGCATCAGTCCTTCCAATGAACACCCAGGACTGGTCTCCTTTAGGATGGACTGGTTGGATCTCCTTGCAGTCCAAGGGACTCTCAAGAGTCTTCTCCAACACCACAGTTCAAAAGCATCAATTCTTCGGCTCTTAGCCTTCTTCACAGTCTAACTCTCACATCTATACATGACCACTGGGAAAACCATAGCCTTGACTAGATGGACCTTTGTTGGCAAAGTAATATCTCTGCTTTTGAATACCAAGCCCGAGGCCAAGGGTGGCGGCGGGGAGGAGCAACCGCATGACTGAGGCCAGGGGCGGTGGCTTGGAGGACCAACCCCACGTCCAAGGAGCTGTGGCTGCACGGGCTCAGGAGGGCCTAGAGGAGCTATCCCACATTGAAGGTCAGGAAGGGCGGCAGTGAGGAGATACCCCTCGTCCAAGGTAAGGAGCAATGGCTGCGCTTTGCTGGAGCAGCCATGAAGAAATACCCCACGCCTGAGGTAAGAGAAACCCGAGTAAGACTGTAGGTGTTGCAAGAGGGCATCAGAGGGCAAACACACTGAAACCATACTCACAGAAACCTAGTCAATCTAATCACACTAGGACCACAGCCTTGTCTAACTCAATGAAACTAAGCCATGCCCATGGGACAACCCAAGACGGGTGGGTCATGGTGGAGAGATTTGACAGAATGTGGTCCACTGGAGAAGGGAATGGCAAAGCACTTCAGTATTCTTGCCTTGAGAACCCCATGAACAGTATGAAAAGGCAAAATGATAGGATACTGAAAGAGAAACTCCCCAGGTCAGTAGGTGCTCAATATGCTACTGGAGATCAGTGGAGAAATAACTCCAGAAAGAATGAGGGGATGGAGCCAAAGCAAAAAGAATACCCAGCTGTGGATGTAATGGTGATAGAAGCAAGGTCCGATGCTGTAAAGAGCAATATTGCATAGGAATCTGGAATGTCAGGTCCATGAATCAAGGCAAATTGGAAGTGGTCAAACAAGAGATGGCAAGAGTGAATGTCGGCATTCTAGGAATAAGTGAACTGAAATGGACTGGAATGGGTGAATTTAACTCAGATGACCATTATATCTACTACTGTGGGCAGGAATCCCTCAGAAGAAATGGAGTGGCCATCATGGTCAACAAGAGAGTCCAAAATGCAGTACTTGGATGCAATCTCAAAAACGACAGAATGATCTCTGTTCATTTCCAAGGCAAACCATTCAATATCACAGTAATCCAAGTCTATGCCCCAACCAGTAACGCTGAAGAAGCTGAAGTTGAACGGTTCTATGAAGACCTACAAGACCTTTTAGAACTAACACCCAAAAAAGATGTCCTTTTCATTATAGGGGACTGGAATGCAAAAGTAGGAACTCAAGAAACACCTGGAGTAACAGGCAAATTTGGCTTTGGAATACGGAATGAAGCAGGGCAAAGACTAATAGAGTTTTGCCAAGAAAATGCACTGGTCATAACAAACACCCTCTTCCAACAACACAAGAGAAGACTCTATACATGGACATCATCAGATAGTCAACACCGAAATCAGATTGATTATATTCTTTGCAGCCAAAGATGGAGAAGCTCTATACGGTCAGCAAAAACAAGACCAGGAGCTGACTGTGGCTCAGACCATGAACTCCTTATTGCCAAATTCAGACTTAAATTGAAGAAAGTAGGGAAAACCACTAGACCATTCAGGTATGACCTAAATCAAATCCCTTATGATTATACAGTGGAAGTGAGAAATAGATTTAAGAGCCTAGATCTGATAGATAGAGTGCCTGATGAACTGTGGAATGAGGTTCGTGATATTGTACAAGAGACAGGGATCAAGACCATTCCCATAGAAAAAAATGCAAAAAAGCAAAATGGCTGTCTGAGGAGGCCTTACAAATAGCTGTGAAAAGAAGAGAAGCGAAAAGCAAAGGAGGAAAGGAAAGACATAAACATCTGAATGCAGAGTTCCAAAGAATAGCAAGAAGAGATAAGAAAGCCTTCTTCAGCGATCAATGCAAAGAAATAGAGGAAAACAATAGAATGGGAAAGACTAGGGATCTCTTCAAGAAAATCAGAGATACCAAAGGAACATTTCATACAAAGATGGGCTCGATAAAGGACAGAAATGGTATGGACCTAACAGAAGCAGAAGATATTAAGAAGAGATGGCAAGAATACATAGAAGAACTGTACAAAAAACATCTTCATGACCCAGATAATCGTGATGGTGTGATCACTGACCTAGAGCCAGACATCCTGGAATGTGAAGTCAAGTGGGCCTTAGAAAGCATCACTACGAACAAAGCTAGTGCAGGTGATGGAATTCCAGTTGAGCTATTCCAAATCCTGAAAGATGATGCTGTGAAAGTGCTGCACTCAAAATGCCAGCAAATCTGGAAAACTCAGCAGTGGCCACAGGGACTGGAAAAGGTCAGTTTTCATTCCAATCCCAAAGAAAGGCAATGCCAAAGAATGCTCAAACTACCGCACAATTGCACTCATCTCACACGTTAGTAAAGTAATGCTCAAAATTCTCCAAGCCAGGCTTCAGCAATATGTGAACTGTGAACTTTCTGATGTTCAAGCTGGTTTTAGAAAAGGCAGAGGAGCCAGAGATCAAATTGCCAACATCCGCTGGATCATAGAAAAAGCAAGAGAGTTCCAGAAAAACATCTATTTCTGCTTTATTGACTATGCCAAAGCCTTTGACCGTGTGGATCACAATAAACTGTGGAAAATTCTGAAAGAGGTGAGAATACCAGACTACCTGACCTGCCTCTTGAGAAATTTGTATGGAGGTCAGGAAGCAACAGTTAGAACTGGACATGGAACAACAGACTGGTTCCAAATAGGAAAAGGAGTTTGTCAAGGCTGTATATTGTCACCTTGTTTATTTAACTTCTATGCAGAGTACATCATGAGAAATGCTGGACTGGCAGAAACACAAACTGGAATCAAGATTGCCCGGAGAAATATCAGTCACCTCAGATATGCAGATGACACCACCCTTATGGCAGAAAGTGAAGAGGAACTCAAAAGCCTCTTGATGAAAGTGAAAGTGGAGAGTGAAAAAGTTGGCTTAAAGCTCAACATTCAGAAAACTAAGATCATGGCATCCAGTCCCACCACTTCATGGGAAATAGATGGGGAAACAGTGGAAACAGTGTCAGACTTTATTTTGGGGGGCTCCAAAATCACTGCAGATGGTGACTGCAGCCATGAAATTAAAAGACGCTTACTCCTCAGAAGGAAAGTTATGACCAACCTAGATAGCATATTCAAAAGCAGAGACATTACTTTGCCAACAAAGGTCCGTCTAGTCAAGGCTATGGTTTTTCCTGTGGTCATGTATGGATGTCAGAGTTGGACTGTGAAGAAGGCTGAGCACCGAAGAATTGATGCTTTTGAACTGTGGTGTTGGAGAAGACTCTTGAGAGTCCCTTGGACTGCAAGGAGATCCAACCAGTCCATTCTGAAGGAGATCAGCCCTGGGATTTCTTTGGAAGGAATGATGCTAAAGCTAAAACTCCAATACTTTGGCCAGCTCATGTGAAGAGTTGACTCATTGGAAAAGACTCTGATGCTGGGAGGGATTGGGGGCAAGAGGAGAAGGGGACGACAGAGGATGAGATGGCTGGATGTCATCACTGACTCGATGGACGTGAGTCTGAGTGAACTCCGGGAGTTGGTGATGGACAGGGAGGCCTGGTGTGCTGCGATTCATGGGGTTGCAAAGAGTCGGACACGACTGAGCGACTGATCTCATCTGATCTAGGCTGGTCATAACTTTCCTTCCAAGGAGTAAGTGTCTTTTAATTTCATGGCTGCAATCACCATCTGCAATGATTTTGGAGCCCCCAAAACTAAAAGTCTGACATTGTTTCCACTGTTTCCCCATCTATTTGCCATGAAGTGATGGGACCAGATGCCATGATCTTTGTTTTCTGAATGTTGTGCTTTAGACCAACTTTTTCACTCTCCTCTTTCACTTTCATCAAGAGGCTTTTGAGTTCCTCTTCACCTTCTGCCCAATGGATGGTATCATCTGCATATCTGAGGTTATTGATATTTCTTCCAGCAATCTTGATTCAAGCTTGTGCTTCTTCTAGGCCAACATTTCTCATGATGTACTCTGCATGTAGGTTAAATAAGCAGGGTGACAATATACAGCCTTGACATACTCCTTTTCCTATTTGGAGCCAGTCTGTTAGAAGCTAGCATTGCCCTGCAGCCTTACCACAACTCCAGCTCCGTCCTTCCATCTGCACAAGCAGAAATCCAGACCTGCCTGTGAACCAGAATTTCAGGAAGTCCTAAGAAACGGGAGCTGGGCTAGCAAGTAACATGTTAGTTTTGTAGTAGGACATAGAATAGGCCAGAGCAGGGCCCCTACCCGCTTGAGAACAAATCTGCTTTGGATACCCAAGGCATCCAATCAAGTTTGGTTCTCAAACTTGAAAAAGCATCAGAGAGGGCTTGTTAAAACACAGATGGCTGGGTCCTGCTCCTGCAGTTCTTCTGAATCTGGGGTGGAGCCTGAGAAGTGCATTTCCATTATTTTCCCAGAGGATGCTGATATGGTGGTCCAGGGACCCCAACTGTGAAAACCATTCTGCTAGGTCAGTATGAATAGGGGAAGGAAACATGGCCCCTTGTGGTCCCCAGACCCTGGGGATCTGCAGGGCTGTCTGGGTCACTGTCCACTACACTGCTTCCACTCTTCTTTCACTTGTCTCCCCCTTGTAAAAACAACGAAACCAAAAGAAAAAGTCTTCACAACAGCAAAAATGATCCTTAACAATAATAACAACTATGACAAAAAAATAAGGTAGAAAATGCATCCTGACTGTTGTGAAATGTTTTTGCACAATGTCCTTAGTTGGAAATGCCCCCCAGTGTAGGACAACAAGGAACTTTGGCTTGGTCTTGGTGGGCTAGAGTTTGCCAGCAAGATCCTCAGCCCAAGGGCAGGAGGCAGGTCAGGTGATGGCCCTGCTCAGAGGAAAGCATGCCAGAAAGCCGGTGCGAGGATGAGCCGTCCTCCCCACCTGTTCTCGCCTAAGCACAGCTGTCTCCTAGGGCATGTTCGCCTCACCATCTGTGCTTTTAACGTGTGAAACACATTTTAAAATATATTATTTAATTAAAAATGATATTTGTCAGCTTACTGCTGTGCCAACTCCCTTCCCAGAGTTGTGTTGTTGCCGGGGCTTCAGTACAAGAGCAGAGTCGACTTTCTAGGGAGCAGAGGTTGGGTGGCAGGGTGGCAGTGCAAGGCAGAGCTGTAAAGCTTTTCAGAGCCAGCAATAAGACTGTTGCATTGTTCTCAGAGATCCGAAACCCTCCAGAGGTCAGGGTACTGTTGTTTCTGGAAGGGATGGGCACCTCTTCACCCTCCGTGAACTTTTCTCCCGTTTGCAGAACAGACCCTGTAAATATTAATCTATCAGTGTGTCTACCAAAAAAAAAAATTCCAGTAATATACAAGCTAAACGTCCCTGTGTAGAAGCTGCCTGGGTACCCTGGGTGTCATAGCTGGCATGTACCGTCTTCCTCTTTCAACGTCTAAATGATACCTCTGTTGACCCGCTTTGCTTTGCTCCATTGTGGAAATTTGGAAGATTTTTCACAGCATGAGTATGACAGACTGTTCCAGCTGTGCTATGAATTCATGCCTGCTCAGCTGGTATGGCTTTCTCGTCATGAGGAGTCTAGGGGTGTTGTCCTGGGGCTTTTGGCTGTGCTGTCAGCCTTGGAATAAATCGTACCCATGTCTTATGGCAGAAGGGAAAGGGTGAGGAAGGAGGAAAAGAGAGAGAGAAGAGAGAAAGCCTAATTCTTCACGGATATGTTTTCTGATCAATCTCTAGAAAAATCTTCCGTGTTCACTGTGTGCCCCAAACCTAGGAACAGTAAATGATTTTTTTACACAAGTTTTGCTTTTAGTCTAGCCTATGGGTTGAAGGCAGAAGGACCACCAGATGGGGCTAGAGAGAGGCTTGTTTGGGATGAGGCAGTAGCCAACTTATGGACAGAAAACAATTAGTCCTGAAAGAGCTTACTTTTCATGTCTTAAAATGGAAGTTAAGTCTTAATGAGTCTTTGCAGTTCATGATTCTTCTGTAGAAAGCTCTGTGCTTTTAGCGGTGCCTAGCGTTGTCCCTTCAGCCTCAAAACAGCAGCAGGCAACTTCTTTCTCTGCTCTCTTGCTTCCTGCCTCTCCCTGTTCTTCCTGCCTTCCTCCTGCTCTCTCCTCCTGCTTTCTGCTATGACCATTCAAGTGTCTGTGTAGTAAAGCACGTTTCAGAGGCTCCGTGGACTCAAGCTAAAGGGCAGAGCGGCTCAGCCTCTCACATCTGATCTTACCGCTCTAGACGGATTAGCATTATTACTTTGGAGAAATTCCTTCAGAAAACTTCTACTGAATATTTGTGTAATACCTTCCAAGGATTACTAATAGCTCTCAGAATACTCTGGCAGTCTCATCTCACTCGTGATCTGTCCTTCTCAGTGAGTTCTTTGGAACTCCTCCCCTGCACTAGAAAGCATATAAGATAGTTTTAGCAGTCATGCTTTTAAAGATAAACATTTTCAAGTTCAGAGTGCAGAGATGATAAATACATAATGCTCTAAGTTTTTGGATTAATTGGTAATTAATTTTTGCAAAGAGCTTTGGAGATAAAAAGTGTTGCCTGCCATCTTGTCAAATTAGTGCTGATTACAAAGATTTTTAAGTTTAACACCGTAAGGATTAGACCTCTTATATTGTGTTTCTGAAACAAAAGGGCACTTCTTTGAAATTTTACATCAATTATCGGATAAATGAGAGAGAGGATCAGTGAACTCGACAAATCAGCCATCAGTCTGATAGCAAACACACACACACATGTGCAGGCCCGATAAGAATTTTGACTGCGTTGGAAACGGCATTCTGTATCACATTATTACCATCCAGACTGGAATGAGGAAAAGTGGTGATGACAGAATGGGTTATCGTGGAGTCTGAAGATGCACTTCTTCTTGATTTCAGTTGGAATGAGATGATGGAGTGAATATGCTGATTATAGCCCATAAAGGTCAAAAAATAAACCCAAACAGAAGACATGGGGAGACTGACAAGACCTCAGGAGAGTACCCCATAAAGGGGTGCTGCTGAGCACAGACCTGGCTGCCTGGTGGGAACAGCAAAGCCCAGGGAGTCACTGCATGTGGAGTCACTGCTCATCGAGCTGCCCTTTGGTCATTTAATCTGGGAATAGGTCTCCTGAGTCTCAGTGTCCCCTCTGAAAGCTGGGACAGCCATCTCTACCTCAGAGTTGTTTTAAGTGGCAAATGAGGTCCATAGTGCTTTGCAGGTGGTGTTTTCCGTAAGTGTTATCCTAGGTACCATGATACCTAGGGACGCCCAGCTGGGGTTCCCCAAATTGTGCTGGTGATCAGGACCCTATAGGGTAAGAGTATTTTGAGCTGCATGGAGCAATAAAGACAGCTGATATTTGCATTCGGCTTTGGCTTTATAATTCACCATCACTCTTGTTCTTTCATGGTGACCCTGCAGCCTCCTTGTGAGGAGGTCAAGGCGAACAGCATTTCCCCAAAACCAGAAATGAGAAAGTTGAATGATTTGTCTACTCAGATCTTTTGATTCCAAGCCCAGAACAATTCAGCGGCATCTCTGAAGGTACCAACAGTCACGGCAGGGAGTGAAAAGAAGTGGGTCTTATAACAGTCTGGCATAAAGCAACCACTCCTCAGATAGAGGGAGGGGACCACCACCTCCTCATTCCTTGGGTCGATGAGTGTGAGCTTGTCCATGCACGTGCACACATATACTCACACACACACACACACACACACACACACTCTCTCTCTCTCTCTCTCTCTCTCTCACACCCCTGAAGATAGCCAGACAGCCAGTTTAAAGCATCTGCCTACAATTCTTTAAAAAAGGAAGATGCCATTTCCAAAGGCTAATCCCACTTTTTTGGAGGAAGAAAAGGAGAAAGTCTGATTTGGAGACTAGCAGGATGAGGGAGAGACCTGCTGGGCTAGCTGGAGAAGTGTGAACGTGGGGTGCTAGTCTCAGTATTAAGGTACTCCAAATTTAATTCTTCTCCACAGCTTTACACAAATGTCTTTCTGATGCGTGCCTTCCTTCTCTTCTTATGAAACAATGCTGGCAAACATGAAGGAGAGGACTTTTATTGTGTTAAAAGGAGCTTTATTTGAGACAAGTTTCCATAACGACAGACTTTTTATATATAGAAGCAACACTACCTGCTTTTTTAAAAAAATTCTTTTGGAATCACAGTCTGAGTAAAATCTGGTAAATTCTTAAGATATTCTAGGGGTCGACAGAAAGGGTTCACAGAAACCTTCAAATCAGTGGGTTCACAGGCAGTTGGGCTGCAGATTGCTTTGCCAGTCCTCTGTGGACCCACTGGCCTGACCCTGGGCTGCAACCTGTACCGAGAAGGCTGGAGAGGATGCTGGCAGCTTCCCCAGCCCTGTCCAGTACGAGTCCATCTCCCATGTCTTCCTTATTCTCTCCTCTTCCCTCTTTCTATTTCCTCACTTCTTTTCCTTCCTCTGACTTCTCAGGTTAATAACATGCTGGGATCTTGGCCATAAATAGATCCCAAGCTTTGCTTCATGACCGAGACACTTGGGTGGGCCAATTAAACTATAGATTCTGGGGGCCTCATCCCATATTCCCTGGATTAGACCAGAGAACCTTCATTTCTAAGCTTCTCCCCAGGTGACTCTGAGCCCACCACCCTGCCCTGACTCCTGCCAGGAGAAAAAGGAACAAGGTTAGGTCACACTGAGCATTGTTTATATGTGAATGTGTAGACCCTTGTCATTGCCCCAGGACAGATGCTGAAGCTGAGGCTTAGGGAGCTTAAGAAATATGCTTCAGGGTAACTATTCAGTCACTTCCTCATTGAATCACTGAGTGATTTCTTCTTTTGTCATGGTTTTTTGTGTGTGTGAAGGAGGGGGCAGACCCTAAAAAATATGTAGAGGAATAAAGCACAGTGGCTCCTCTCAAAAGTGACTGTAATGAAGAGGGTCACACTGCTCATTGCTGCTAGAACCAGAGTGCAAACCTGGTATTCTGACCCAGGATCTTGTGTTTTTAGAAAACCTTTTGTTTTGAAGTAATTACAGACTCACAAGAAGTTGTAGAAATAGTACCGAGTTCCTACATACCCATCACCCAGCTTCTTCGAAAGGTACCATCTTACAAAGCTATCATGCACTATAAAACCAGGAAATTGACATTGGCATGATACAACTAGGCAAACTCCAAGCCTTACTCAGATTTCACCAGTTTTCAGCATGGACTTTTTAATGACATGCAAGCACAGATGGATCTGTAATCCTCCCTTAGCCTTGATGTTAGTGTGCAACCAAAGTGGCTTCTGTTTCTGAGATGACAGGAGCTGATCAGAACTTGCGGAAGACACAAATCACACTCTGGGTGAGTTTGCCTTTCACAAAATAAAAACGTGTATGATATCCAGTGGACACTATTGTTGCTGTGAACCGTTTCCGGGCTAGCATCTCCCAGCTGCTCTTAGTGTCTGCGGCCCCTGGTGTATAGTTGATCCTTCTCTGGACAGGTGACCCTCAGCCAAGCAAGAGCAGCCTGGCAGGGGTAAGATATCCCAGCCCCTCCTCCTGCAGCCGATAATGGACTGCCATGGGGGCAAAGAAGCCAATTCTTAGGATTATGGCGGGACCAGTTCTATGACACAAGTCACACTCCGGAGCTCCTAGAGGGTTGGGCTGAAGCACTTTCCTGCTTAGCTACTTCCTGTGTCCCATCCTGAGCCCCCCACCCCCTTTCTCCTGAGGACACCCCCTCTATAGATCATGTGCCTCTGAACCCCCATGTCAGACTCTGCTTCTAGGGAACTTGAGCAAAGCCACATTCTTGTTTTGTTTTCTTTTCTCCCTTTTTAATTTTGGAGAAGGGCCATTCTAGACTCACAATAGATTTCCTTGTTATGCTTTGGAGTGCCCCCATGCCCCCCACAGACATGCCCAGATGCCCAGACACACACATACAGACTCGTACAGCCTAATTGCCACCCAGCTGTCCTTCATAAACACCATGACCAGGGCTGCATGGCAGAGGGTGACGGGGCAATCCTGAGCAGCCATTTTGGACGCTGCATTGTGTGTATAAACAAGGTGAAGCCCAAGTCAAAGATCGTGCGTTTCATGTCAAATTGCATTTCATTAGTTTCTGGACATTGCTTTGAGATAATCAATACAACGTGATCAGAGTGCAGTTTTATATTCAGCATAATGTCTTAGCTGGAAATTCAAACTACTGTCTTCTGCCTACCTGTTTACACAAAGGTAACTTTAAATTAGACTGATTGGACTGAACTGATCATTTGTTTTCCCTTCAGTAGAGAGTAACATCAATAAGGCTGCTTCTTAGCCCACCTGGGTGCTCGTGGCCAGCAGATAACCATGGGGAAGTGTTGCAGTGTTCTAAGAGGTACCACTCAGATGATAAAGAATCTGCCTGCATTGCAGGAGACCTGAGTTTGATCCCTGGGTTGGGAAATTCCCTGGAGAAGGGAATTGGCAACTCCAGTATTGTGGCTGGAGAATTCCATGGACAGAGGAGCCTGGTGGACTACACTCCATGGGGTCCCAAAGAGTTGGACACAACTTAGAGATAAACACTTTCATTTTCACTTTTTTCACCAAGCTCAGAAACTAAGATTCAGGAGTCTTGGGGTCTTCCATGACTTGCTAGCTGGAAATACTGGGCATGTTCCTTTTGAAATCTCTGGGTTATTTTCCAATAATATGGAACTAATATAACCTCCCTTGCCTGTCCCAGAAAACAAGGATAAAATTATTTAAGTGAAGGTGCTTTGTAAGCTAAAAAGTACTCGAGAGAGGTAGGTGTCAGTTTCCAGGGCCTCATCCCTGAATTTGTGCATCCCTTCCTCCTTTGGTTAACAGTCCTGCCTCCTTAACTTTATCCCAGACCACCCCCACCGCCACCACCCAAAGCCTTTATGACTTCTTGGAGGGACCCTGAGTCTCTTAGAATTCTCTTTCCTTGTGAAATCTGACCAAGAAGATGTAATCTAAGAATGCTCTGATGTGGCTGGAATTTTACAGGTGCGTTCATCACTCTCAATGCCCCCAAATCTGGATTAAAACACAGAAAACAAAATGTGTCCAGTCTTTTGACTTTGGCTTATTTTGCAACAGGATTTTGTAGTATTGCAACCAAGATACAGAACAGGTTCTGGTATTTCTCCACAAAATATCCCCAAAGGGTTCAACATTTCTTTTGTGGGGTGTTTCCAATGGAAGAATCAGTCTGTTTCAAATCATCCTTCCGTCTGCTGTGACCATGCAGCCACGAAGGGCTTGGTGGGCATGCAAGGAAGAGGGTCGGGGGGCATGTGTGATGAGGCCAAGGCTTCGAGGTTTGGAGACTACCTCCTCTGAGTTCAGTTTTCACTTTTTCTTGCTTCCGGAAATATACTCTTATTTCTCTCCTTCCCACTTGATATCAGATATTCACACCCTCCCTGAAGACTGCCTCTTTATGGGGTGCAAATAGCATCAAAATATAACAGTTCAGGTTTTGTATGTTATAAAAATATAGCACTTATTGACGTGAAGTTAATTACATTGGAGTACACCAGAGGAAACAAAAAGATTAAACTTCTACCCAAGATGCTCCATTTCTCCAAATTCATGTCAATGACCATAAAACTTGTTCAGGAGACACGGTCTAAGCAGTGTAATAGCCCAAGGAACAGTTCAGGGTCAGAGTTTTCTGGAAGTTATCAGTGACTTTTCTGAGCCCACCTGGCGGTCTCCAGGGAGCCCTGGTTGTATTTTATTGGCACAGTTGACTCTGGGAATGCATGGACTGTTCTACTGGGTTTGGCCTGAGCATTTTGAGCTTTTCCGCTTATGGAATGGTTAAGCTACAGTCATGAATGTTTAAATGCATTAGAATTTCATCTCTTGATAATAATAATAATAATAATAAAACAGCAGGAACAAGTACTGTATTCCTTGTTGAGTGCTGATACAGTGAAGGGCACCTCTGTCCACTGGTTCTACCAGCCTCCAGAGATCACCTTGAACCTTTATTCTTAATTCCTGTGCCTAATCCTTGACCAAGTGCTGTTGATTCCACTTCCATATTTCTTCTTCTTCTTTTTTAAAAAAATCTCCTGGAGTATAGTTACTTTCAGGCTTCCCTAGTGGCTGAGATGGTAAAGAATCTGCCTGCAATGCAGGAGACCTGGGTTCGTTCCCTGGGTTTGGAAGATCCCCTAGAGGAGGGCATGGAAACCCACTCCAGTTGTTCTTGGCTCGAGAATCCCCATGGACAGAGGAGCCTGGTGGGCTGCAGTCCATGGGGTTGCAAAGAGTCGGACATGACTGAGCGACTAAGCACAGCACATAATTGCTTTACAATATTGTCTCAGTATCTGCTATACAGCAAAGTGAATCAGTTATACGTATATATATATATCCCCTCTTGTTTGGGGTTTCCTTTCCATTTAGGTTACCACAGAGCATTGAGTAGAGTTCCCTGTGCTGTACAGTAGGTTCTCATTAGTTACCTATTACATCTCACTTCCGTACTCTTTTAAAAAACTTATGTAAAGTTTAAAAATAAAATAAAATTTAAAAAAAAAACCTGCAAAAAAAAAAAATAATAATAATTATGTGGCTGCGCCAGGTCTTCGTTGCTGTGCCCTGGCTTTCTGTAGTGCAGTGAGCACAACCGCTCTCAAGTGTGGCGCCTGGACTTCTTATCGTAGTGGCTTATTTTGTTGAGGAGCATGGGCTCTAGATTGCAGGCTCAGTAGCTGTGATGCATGGGTTTAGCTGCCTCACAGCATGTGAACTCTTTACTGACCAGGGATGGAACCTATCCCCTGCATTGGCAGGCGGACTCTCAACCACTGGATCACCAGGGAAGTCCCTTCCATACTTCTTAATAAATCTTTCCACTCCTCCATTGTTGCTGGCCCCACCTGAACCTAAGGACCTGTCTTATCACACCTGCATTATCACAAACATGTCTTTTTGAAGCCATTCTTGCCTCCCTCCAACCCATTCTCCTGTAAACATGCACATCTGGTTTCAGATTTCAGATGGCAAACTTATATATCCAGTTTTCCTTTCTCCCAAAACTCCTCTGGAAGGACAAAGGGAGACTTCAAAGAACAACAGTTCAAATACAGCAGTGCTGGAAGGTTAAGGACAAAAGCCAACAGCCACAGAGAAAGTTAAACGAAATCCTGTATGAGAAGAGACAGGTGTGATCAGTTTGATAAAGACAACAGATCTGGAAGAACTGCAACGTGAAGCACCCAGCATGAGAGCAACCTTCTTCAAGGGGCAGCAGAGGAAGCTTCCAAGGTTGAGGGTGATGAGTGATGGCTATGGGGTGATCGCCAGGATTAGCAATCAAAAAAAAAAAAAAAACAAAAGATTTTTTAACAGCTGAGTCTCTGGGAAGTGTCCTCTTTCGTCCTCTTCCCCTCATACACAGAGCATATGGCCATGGCACAAAACCCAAGAGCTAATCTTGAAAGAAAGTGTGTGATCTTTCTAGGAAGGTATCTTCCTGTGGTTTGGGGATCTGGAGAAAAGCTGGGCTGATCAGAAATGAGCTCATCAGAAATCCGCATTAGAAAGAGAGGAATAAAGGCATCAAGAACAAAGCAGCTCCACCCAAGAGGTCATTCTGATGTGAAACCCACACGCCCTCTGTACATGGCAGTTGTGAGATACTGCCTGCAGATAGCTCCCCAGCTCTGTCCCCACAGCAGAATCAGCAGGTCACCAGCCCTTGCTTCCTCATGAAGCCTGCCTCCCACTGTTCCACTTATGGAAAAGCTTGTTAGGGAAACAAATCTACCCCACTGCAGAGGAAACATTACCCTTTACTCGTGAACATGAATTCTCAACCAGAAGCCAGATATTTAAGGAAAACCAGTAGCACAAAGGGAAGGACTAAGATTTAAAAAAAAAATAAACAACAACACAAATGAAATAGAGCAATCCTGTGTGGAAGAGACAGAAATAATTGAGAAACAAAAAAAATAACTCAAAAGTTCTGAACTGTCTTTAAAAAGAGAGGCAAGTGGATACTCTCCATTTTCTCCTCTTTAATAAACAAAGAACAAGCTATTCCATATAAAAAAGAGCAAATAGCAAGAAAGGAATTCCTGGAAACTAAAAATATGTTCAATTGAAATGGAAAAAAAAAAAAAAAGAGCTCAAAGGACTGACTAAATAAGACAAAGCAAAGCCGGGGTTAAAGACCAAAGCTAGGAGATAAGTCAAAGAAATCTCCTGCAACAGGAAACAAAAGTCGAAGAGGTTATCCTGTCAACAGTAGAATGGCCAGAAATCAGAGTCTCTTCCCGCGCGGAAAAGGATGAGAACAGTGCAGTGCTGCACACAATGTGGATGACCATCAGGAACACTGGGTAAAAGAACCAGCCCCAGAGAGCTTGTGCTGTATTATCCTGTGCGTGTAACGAGTTCAAAGACAGGCACAAATACTGCCAGGCACTCAAAGGAGAGTGGTGGCCCCTGGGGAGGTGGTAACAGGAGGCCACATGAGGTGGCTTCTGGACACTGGTAACATTCTTTTTCTTGATTTGAGTGCTGGCTACATAGGTTGTTCAGGCTGTGCAAATTCATCAGTTCGTACATTTGGGTGCATTTTTCTCTATGTATACTATACTTTGATAAACATCAAAAAAGAGCCAAACAAGTATAAAACGTCATGCATTCGAGTTTATCAGTGTATCCTTGATGGTTCTGGGTCTGGTATTTAATATCATGTTCAGAAAACTCTCCCCTGGTCTGAGATTACAACTTTGTTTTCCCTGACGCTCTCTTCCAGTACATTTATGGTTTAATTTTGTTTTGGTTATTGTTTAAATGGCATGACCATCTAGATTTCTTTCTGTAGACCATCATTAAAAAAAAGACGAAAAAAAATAAAATAAAAATAAAAAAAAGACGACTCCATGCGTCACTAACAAATGTGTCACGATGCATTTAATGAGTCCTCTGTTGTTAGGAAATAGGTTGTATTCAGTTTTCACTATTTACAAAATAATAAAATATAGACAACTGGGTAATAGGGAGTTAAATATTTATCCATTAAAAGTTCCAGCAAGGGGATGTGATAACAGAGGGAACAAAACCAATGGAAAACAGGTTTCTCAGAGGTAAGGAAAGGAAGGTCTTTAGAGTGTCATGGCCTAATCCACGCTGAGCAGGATGCTGAGAAAAAAGTTCACACTTAGATGCAACGAAATTAAAGTGCAAAACTCCAAGGATAAAAAGAATATTCTGAAAGTTTCTGTAAATAAGAAGCAGGTTACCTGAGATGCAATCAGCTTGACATCAGATTTCTCACCGTCAAGAGTGAAGATACATTATTTAAAAGAAAATGACATGTTTCAAATTCTGAGTATGCCCCCAGCCAAACTTTCAATTAAAGGTTATTTCTGAGAAATCAAGCATTTAAAGTATTTACCACCCAGGTAGCCAATTTGAACATAATTACTTGACTTAAAGAGTTTTTCTGAAACATTCAAAGGAATATAAGAGAATGACTATGTCCTGGTTCTCCACAACCTCTGTTTGGACCCCAGACTCATTTGCTTCAGTGTTCACAGAACCTCCATGCCCCCTCTTCAGGACACACAGAGTCTTCTGGGTCTCCTGCTCACCACACACTTAACCGTAAAGAATCAAAGCTGCCACCTCAGGTCAATTTATTTAGATAACTCCCTCCACCCTCCAAGTCATTTTGGACCTTGTGACTGGCCGAATGGAGGGCTTTTCCGAAAGCACTGCAGGCTCCCTCAGACTGTGGTCTGGGAAGTGGTTTTCTGGCCCCCGGGGGTCTCATGAATCCTCTTGCTAGCTGGAAGGTTACCACTGTGTGCAAACTCTCTGGGATCTCAGCCTGGAGGGAGGCTAGGACACATGTTTGCTTCTCCATCTCTTTCTCTTCTCCATGCTCAGTACAAAGCCAGAAAGACTGGGCTTTCCCATGTGGCAGGGGTCTTTTATATCCTGAATGCTCTCTTTCCCTTTAGCTTGCAGCTCAACTCCCAACCCTTGAGAGCCCAAGAAATACAGAAAATTCCCTCCTCTCAATGTGGCAGTTTCCTTGATAGGAACTTGAAGTCCTTTTCAAACCATTGACAACTATGAACTCTCTTCTTCCCTACCTGGGTGATAAGTATTCAACTTCATCTATTCTAAGGACAACCAGCACTTCCTTGATTCCTCCCAGTGTAAACCTTGTCTGCCAGATCTTGCACAGGACATAGGAGTTATCATAATTATTTGTGTCTATCTGGTTATCACATGGCTCCCTCCAGATCATTCACTCTATGAGAGAAATGCCTCTAAACCAGTGGTCCTCAGACTTTTTGGCATGAGGGACTGGTTTCATGGGCTTCTCTGGTGGCTCAGATGGTAAAGAATCTGCCTGCAATGCAGGAGTCCCAGGTTCAATCCCTGGGTCAGGAAGATCCCCTGGAGAAGGGAATGGCAACCCACTCCAGTATTCTTGCCCGGAGAATTCCATGGACAGGGGAGCCTGCAGGCTACAGTCCATGGGGTTGCAAAGAATTGGACATGACTGAACAATTGAATACTTTTTAAACACTAGTTTCATGGAAGGTAATTTTTCCTGGGGTAAGGGGATTGTTTTGGGATGATTCGAGCACATCACATTTATTGTGCCCTTTATTACTTTATTTCTCTTGTTATTACATCAACTCCACCTCTGGTCATCAGGCATTGGATCCCGGAGGTTGGTGACCCCTGCTCTAAACAAGTCTATGAAGTTACTCTGATTTGGCCAGTTAAGGTGGATTTGTTTACACTCTCAGATCTGCTTCTTAATCACGAATATCTTTAGAGTGAGTTTAAATGACTTCTTCTGGGTTAAAACCAATGGCCAGAGCTGATCCTTGAGGAGGACTCAAGGATAGAAGGAGGTGAATCTCCTGATCATGAGTATCCAGGACACAAGACTCTGAGACAGTGCTTCTCTCTCCATCTTCATCCCAGCCTGCCAGTGCCCTGTTTTGGAGGCAGACAACTGGGCTGTCCTGTGGAAACTGCTTCTGGAGTGCTTTGGAGTGTCCTCTCTGGTTCAAGGTGCCCTTAATGTTAGTGTTTTTGTGGATATTAATGAGGGGACAGTCAGATCCATGCACATAAGCTGGCCCAACTCTCAGGCTCTAGATTCAGGACATGAGAAGAACCACCGCTGTAGAGCATCTTCCAAAGACGAGGCGAGCTGACTCGGGCTGGAAGTTCTCAGCGCAGTTGTGCTGGGAATTGGAGCCCTTGCTCTTTCTTCTTTCCTCTTTCTCTCCTTTCCTGCCTCTTAAGGATGTCTGAACAATGCTGTTGGCAGGAATACCTGGCCCTTTCCCAGGTTCTGTCTTAGATTATGGTGTATCATTTGCTTGCCTTTTAACACACACACTGTGCACCATTTTTCATTGCTCCCTTAGTTTTGAAATATGTATTTCTAGCATTTCCCTTGGGAGCCAGGAGGCTTGGTCTTAGACTTGCTGTCTGACTGTGGGAAAATTAACTGCCCCTGCTGGGCCTCTGGTTTATCCTATGCAACAGGGCTGAGAAGGACCAGATAATGCCAGCACTTCTGTCAGTGATGGCATTCTAGGGCACTTGGCTTTGAAGCCAAGGCAGGACTGACATATGATGGCATCTGCATGTGATCGGTGCCTGTCAGCATTCCACTCGGAGAGGTTTCATGGGTACGTGGACTCCTGCTCGGAACACAACTGCCTAGAAGGAGCAGAGACAAGTGTGCTGGCAGAAGTGACTGCCTATTAACACAGCCAGTTGTTGATTAATGAAGGGGAGAGAGCACAAAAAACTGAAATCCACAGATGATTGTCAAACCTTATCTTCAGCAATAATTTTATCCTCTTCTCTGATTTCATTGAAAACAATTTTTTTTTTTTTTGCTTACTCTTAGACCAAAGCTGCTAACAAGAAAAAAAATGAACGGATTTAAATTTCATCTTCTTTCATTTTCTCCGTGCAAGCTGAGGTAGAGTGCTAATGAGCAGTGGAAAGACCACAAGGGTTCATCAAAGGGTGGGAAGAAAGAGTGAAGAGGCCAGAGCCCCTGCCCACAGGGTGGGAGTTTAGCGAGTGAAGGTCAGCATTAGGGTGTTCATCACAGGGTAGGTTTGCCCTCGTACATGCCGCAACCCTTGTCACAGTTGGTGGTGATGCTCTGCTCCATGCAGCCACTCAGGAACCCAGGATTCTTCCATCCTTTGATGCATCAGAGACCTCTACCAAGTTCTCTGCATCTGGCTTGAAGACAGAGGAAGAGAAAGCATGGAAGATTGTGAAGGAGGTCTTATGAGTGGGGCCTGACCACAGAGAACTCAATCATATGACCCTATCTAACTCCGGGGGAAGCTGGGAAATGTAGTCTGGCTGCGTTTCCAAGAAGTAAAGGAACAGAATGAGTGAACATGTTGCAATGTCTTTGCCATCAGGTCTTGGTCTATGCTGGCTGGTTGTTGCTCTTATAGCTCTGAAGTGGGGAGACACTTTTCTCATCAGTACCTGAGCTCATTCATGGTCTTACTCAGGGCTTTTGTGTCATCCCTTCTTTATTGGAATGCAGTCAATCCCCAGGACCCAGATCACAGCTTCTCCTGGTCAGGAAAACTCTCTCTGAAGAAAGGAAGAGGAGAGTATTTCCTTGTATTCTCATGATTAGGGACCGGGCTCTAAGCCCTTTGGATCTGATTGGAATCTTTGCTATGTTATTCACCTTTCTGGACCTGAGTTGTTCCAACTGTAAAATAATAATGAAAAACTTTTGTCTCATAAGATTTTTGTGATGTTGAGAGTAGTATTTGGCATATTTGCAGGTTTAATATATTAATCTAAAACACTCAGTGGATTCAGAAGGGGAAGAAAATGTTCAGACTTTGCTTCTAACCCCAATATCTCTAGGGAAGTTGTTACTTTAAAAAAAGAATGAAGTTCTTTTGTGCTGTCTCTTTCTTGCTCATTAACCAACAAAGAATCTAGTTATGGCTTCTTGTCATCAAGAGTGCAGGGTAATGGTAAAGAATATTCATTTCTTCCAATCTGTAACCAAAATTAGGTGTGTAGGGGGTTGTCCAAGTGTCTGATCTGTCATCCTTAGACCATCAAAGGACCATGGGATGACTGTGGATCTGTACTGGGGAAAAGTAGAGTTGATGGAAGTAATTAGGATTGATTTTGAAGTTTTGGAGCTTAAAAGACCTTGTGAACATCTTTTCTTCTGTCTGCCATGGAAATAAAATTTTTAAAAAATCTTAATTCTTCCAGTCCAAAGTGCCTGTTTCTGTTTGTACTTCCCTAGGAGTTCAGGGACCTTGATGATAATCCTAATTACCATAATAGTGCAACTGATTTAATGGCATTAAACACATGCCTGTACTTAGTAGTTACTACATGCTGGGCATATTCAAACTTGTTTGTTCCTTTTGTCTTGGCAGGCATAGGATTTGAATCCAGGACCAGTTGGCTGCAGAATCAAGTCTTTTCTACAATATGGTGTTGTCTTTTAGATTATGTAGATGTTGGTGTTATAATCTGATCAAGTTCATAATTTGATCCATCTTGATCAACTTGATCAAGTTTATGAACTTGAAGAACTCGATGACACATTGGTGCCTTTATTACATTGCACAGAAATTATACTGCTTGGTAGTGGTGGTGGGGGATTGTCTCCAACATTTTTTGTTAGGAATTTGGAGCATCTCAGTTTTAGTCTAATAGATAAAGTAGGCTGTATAGGTCCAACTCCAAAAGAGCTCCCAGTTTCATGGGTCTAAGTGGAGCTGGGTGTCCAAAGTTGTGTGT
Source organism: Bos javanicus (assembly GCF_032452875.1). NCBI lineage: Eukaryota > Metazoa > Chordata > Mammalia > Artiodactyla > Bovidae > Bos > Bos javanicus. The sequence continues at coordinate 8,545,295 of NC_083889.1, forward strand.
CCAGGGACAAGGTTCTCAAGGGAGTTCACAAAGGAAATTCAAAGTTCCAGTGAAGGTCTATGTGGGATAGGGAGGATGACCTGGGAGAGCCAAGGGGTAGAATAGGGTCTGGACCTGTCAGATGGGTCCTAGCATCTTCTTGGGGGTTATTTGGTGTCCAGGGCATGTAGAGGGGTCTCAGAAAGACCTTGGGCTCATCACCCTGATGAGAAAACCTTCATCCATTTGCATGTTCTGGGGAGGGGGTAACCCTGATAGATAAGATGTGTCAGTGGTAGCCATGGGCTCTGAGACAGAGGTTGGCTGATGCTGGGGCAGCCCTCCCTCCTTCCCTAAGTGAGGGAGTGAGGACCCACACACAGATTTTGTTTTACAGATTCCCAGGAAGTGGGAGAAGAACAAAGGCTGACTCTGGTTTGACATTTCTGCTGCTCTCTTCTTTCCTTCCACCCTAGTCAGGAATTCAGAAGTATAGGAAATTACTTGGTTAACCAAATGGAGAATTTAATGAACCCACGAATACTAAAAGAAAAATATGCAGTATCTTTATCTGTTTAATTAATTATCCTATGTCTGTGAAGTGTTCTGAGCATGTGATGTGCCATGGATCTCTTGTGTTATTAATTATCATCATGCACGGGAAACATAACTGGATTTCTTGACCTCCGTGCCCTTAACAGCCCCTGTTTAATGGTGCATTAATTGTAGCTTTACTTTTTGATCAGCTTTGATTCTCTTTAGGTGGTGAAATACTTTTTCATGCCTTTTGAGAATTTTTCCTTAGAAGATCAAGTTTCAAAAGTATGTGTGCAAACGTGAGTATCAGTGAGGAGCCACTGAAAGTGTCTGAGGTGGGAGGAGCTTCAGGGAGGAGCTGGTGAAAGCACAGGAAGCAGATCTCCTAGTGTCAGATGAAATTTGAAGGAGGAGAGACTGGGAGCAGGAAGAATCCTGCTCAGTCATGAAGCAATGGAAATTTAGGAATTCGAGATTGCATGGTGGAGAGAAAACACAGTGTCCTAATGGGCCCTCTGGTATGCCGAGGAAAGACCATAGGTAGCTTAATCAGTTCAGTTCAGTTCAGTCACTCAGTCATGTCCGACTCTTTGCGACCCCATGAACTGCAGCACGCCAGGCCTCCCTGTTCATCACCAACTGTCAGAGGTCACTCAAACTCATGTCCATCGAGTCGGTGATGCCATCCAGCCATCTCATCCTCTGTAGTCTATTTTCCTCCTGCTCCCAATCCCTCCCAGCATCAGAGTCTTTTCCAATGAGTCAACTCTTCGCATGAGGTGGCCAAAGTACTGGAGTTTCAGCTTTAGCATCATTCCTTCCAAAGAACACCAAGGGCTGATCTCCTTTATAATGGACTGGTTGGATCTCTTTGCAGTCCAAGGGACTCTCAGGAGTCTTCTCCAACACCAGAGTTCAAAAGCATCAATTCTTCGGCGCTCAGCTTTCTTCACAGTCCAACTCTCACATCCATACATTACCACTGGAAACACCATAGCCTTGACTACACGGACCTTTGTTGTCTGGATCATTGAAAAAGCAATAGAGTTCCAGAAAAACATCTACTTCTGCTTTATTGACTATGCCAAAGCCTTTGACTGTGTGGATCACAATAAACTGTGGAAAATTCTGAAAGAGATGGGAATACCAGACCACCTGACCTGCCTCTTGAGAAACCTATATGCAGGTCAGGAAGCAACAGTTAGAACTGGACATGGAACAACAGACTGGTTCCAAATAGGAAAAAGAGTACATCAAGGCTGTATATTGTCACCCTGCTTATTTAACTTATATGCAGAGTACATCATGAGAAATGCTGGGCTGGAAGAAGCACAAGCTGGAATCAAGACTGCCGGGAGAAATATCAATAACCTCAGATATGCAGATGACACCACCCTTATGGAAGAAAGTGAAGAGGAACTCAAAAGCCTCTTGATGAAAGTGAAAGTGGAGAGTGAAAAAGTTGGCTTAAAGCTCAACATTCAGAAAACAAAGATCATGGCATCCGGTCCCATCACTTCATGGAAAATAGATGGGGAAACAGTGGAAACAGTGTCAGACTTTATTTTTGGGGGCTCCAAAATCACTGCAGATGATGACTGCAGCCATGAAATTAAAAGATGCTTACTCCTTGGAAGGAAAGTTATGACCAACCTAGATAGCATATTCAAAAGCAGAGAGATTACTTTGCCAACAAAGGTAGCTTAATACCTTGTGTTAAAAATGAGAAGGAATTTGGGAGCTGGAGGTAGTCTTGAGATGGATAGATGCGAGACAGATTTGGAAGGAGGGTGCCATGATGAGAGTCCTGTGGACTTGAGGACGGAATCCTCTGTGGTGAGTGAGTGGCTGTGTGCCCCACAGCAGGCATGGCCCAGGTCCTGAGTAAGCACGGGCTGGGTAGCAATAAGGTTTGTCTTTTCATCTGTACTTGGATTCAGGGTAATACTCACCTGTCTTCAGTGTGGTGGGAATGGTGTTCTAGAGAAGTCAGAGAGTGCCACCCCGGGCTTGGCAGTGAGAAGAGGGAAGGGGAGATTGTGAGAGGACCATGGAAGTTAGGTGGAGAGTGGTCCTCCAGCACGGACTCCAGTGACTAGAAGAACAAAAAGCCACAGAGGGACTCAGTAAATTCTTGAGCTGGGCCTGGATTTCCGAGAGCATGTGAGATGGGGTTAAGTCAATTTGATTTGGTTTTTCAAAACCAGTGTGACCTCAGCTAATATCATGATACCAAAAGGAAAGACAAATCCTAGCTACTCTGCAAATTGAGGATTATATGCTGAACCTTGTGAAGACCAAAGTCCATTGCCTTCCTCTCTCCAGCTTTGACCTTGTATTTGTTGTTTAGTTACTTAGTTATGTCTAACTCTTTTTCAACCCCATGGACTGTAGCCACCAGGCCCTTCTGTCCATGGGTTTTCTGAGGCAAGAATACTGGAGTGGGCTGCCATTTCCTCCTCCAGGGGATCTTCCCGACCCAGGGATCAAACTTGTCTCTCCTTCACCTCCTTGAATTGGCAGGCAGATTCTTTACTACTAAGCCACCAGGGAAGCCCCTGTGTATCCATTCATTGTTTTACTACTTTTCTCAAATAGTCGCCTGTATCTCAGTGGGACAAACTATGTTTTTAGAGCTTTCAAAAAATCCTTTTTTTCTGGAGCCACTCTGTTCTGGATCACTTTGGGCTTTTAATGAGATAAGGTCTAGATAACTGTTCTGGATCATTCTGGACTTTTAATGCAGAGAAACCCAGAGACACTTGTCTCAGAGCCAGTCTTGGTTCTTAATGAGGCGAGGCCTATGGAAATGCAAATATGTGGATGAAGTCTTCCAAATTGCTACCTTCTTTCCCCAACTCCTCTCCTTTGTTGTTTTTCATATTACTTCTTTTTTTCCCTGAGTATGTGTGCGCTAATAGGCATTATCAGTGGACAGGTGGAGGTCTGAGTATCTATTTGTGATTCTACGCCTGGACTGCCTTCATCACTAAATAGCTATATGAGCCCTGGCAAGTTACCCAGTCTTTCCTTCTCTGCTTATGTCTGGCCTTCTATAATCCACTGTTTCCTTTTCATGAGATTGCCCTGTTTAGTTGTCTCTATTGATAAAATGCTCAGGCCAACTGATCATTTCATCTGCCAAAGCAAAAAAGCAAAAATACCAAAGGTTCCATAGCCAAGATATGCAAACAACCTAAATGCCTGTCAGTGGATGCATGGATAAGGAAAATGTGGTGTGTGTATATACATAGAGACAAATGATTTGTCTTTCCTTTTGAGATCATGATATCCCATTGGTTTGGAAAATCAAATAAAATTGACTTGATCCCATCTCACATCCTATATATAAGGGAATACTACTCAGCCATAAAAAGATGAAATCTTGTCATTTGAGACAAAATGGATGGACCTGAAGATACTATGCGAAGTGTACTGGGTCTAATTGGGGAAGATAAATGCTATATGGTTTCACTTATGTATGAAACAGAACAAACAAGACAAAATTAATGACCAAACAAACACATAAATAAAAAGAAGAGAATAGTGGTCAAAGAATTGATGCTTTTGAACTGTGGTGTTGGAGAAGACTCTTGAGAGTCTCTTGGACTGCAAGGAGACCCAACCAGTCCATTCTAAAGGAGATCAGCCCTGGGTGTTCATTGGAAGGTCTGATGCTAAAGCTGAAACTCCAGTACTTTGGCTACCTCATGCAAAGAACTGACTCATTGGAAAAGACTCTGATGCTGGGAGGGATTGGGGGCAGGAGGAAAAGGGAACGACAGAGGATGAGATGGCTGGATGGCATCACCGACTCGATAGACGTGAGTCTGAGTGAACTCTGGGAGTTGGTGATGGACAGGGAGGCCTGGCGTGCTGCAATTCATGGGGTTGCAAAGAGTCTGACACGACTGAGGGACTGAACTGAACTGAACTGAATGGGAAAGGAGGCAAAGGGAAGAGCAAAATGAGTAAAGAGAACCAGCCTTATGGTGATAAGTGGAAACTGATGTCTCGGTGGTGAGCATGCTGTGGTGTATGCGTATGTGAAACTTACAAAATATCATAAGCCAATGCTACCTCAATTAAAAGAAGTAAAGTGTTGTCTTCTACAAATACTGATATAAGATACTCCATGATGGCTAACTTGAATCACTTGGGTTTGAGAATGCCTTCCTGGCTTGGCCTCTGATACTCACCTGTGAAATGTTTGAGTATTGGAATTGCAGATGTGGTGGGAGACATTTCTTTCCCTGTGAAAGTTACCACACCCAGGCCAGGATGCAGGTCATGTCAGGAATCCTGGGCAAGTTCTCAGTATGTCTCTAAGATACATTTCATTCCTTGTGTTTCTCTGTGTTGCTGTTCTGAAATGCAAACAGGTTGAAGACGGGAGCTGTCTTTAATGGAAACTGAACAGTGCCTAACCCCTGTGGATATCCACTGAGTGTTGAATAACAGCAGTGATCATGTAATAAGGACACTGGCTCACTCAGGAGAGAATACCAAATAGCCTGGAATTTTCCTGTTGCTGGCAGCACGGCCCAGGAGCATCCTGAGGTGAATTTAAAAACCTCAGCGATTCAAATCACATTTCCCATAAGAAATCCATCTTCTAGCTTGGAGTAATTGTTCAGCTCATTGCTGGTTTACTGCGTGATTTGTTAGTCCTTGTTTGAATCCTCCAGGTCTGGAAGAAAGATATTGTGCTTTAATGATAAATAATCTCAAAAAGAGGAAAAAACATCCAACCAGCTCCCTGGCCAGTACCTTTCTCTTTTTTACCTCATCCAGTATTTTTTTTCCAACTGCCTCAGTTGTTCTGAAGTAAATTATTACCGTATGAGCTCCATTTAAAGAGCTGCTATAGAAAACAAGCTGCCACAAGCTATTAAGAAAATAACCCTATTTCAGTTTTGAGTGAAAGGGAAAAGAAATTAGCTCCACTCAAGATACATTTTTTCCCCGCATGGAACCAGAGTCTTTCTCAATAGCATCAAAGAAAAGAAACTGTGTCCTTTTTATATCCCCCTGCTTTCTTCAATTCTACCCCTAGTCTTATTCCAGAGGATCCTGAAGAAAGCTGTCAGAAGTCTTGGTTAAAAGCTTTCTGATGGGGACACTAATGATTGGTTTGGAAAGACCCAGGGTGAGTGGGCACGAATGCAGCTCCCCCCGCAGATGCGCAGTCTGTGCCCAGCACAGACGTCTTCCCCAGCATGGGTGTTTCAGCGTCACTGGGGCACTGCTGGGCTTGAGATTCACGCACTTACTCATTATTGACCCACAAGTGCCACACGTCTTGCCAGACGACCAAGATATAGTAAATAAGTCATAGTCATGCCCTGAAATGACCTCACTGTAGATTGAAGAATGATGGGTTCCCCGGATGTGTATAATGATGGTGACAGGCATGACTTGGAGGTGGGTTGTGGGACCACAGCTCAGAGTACTTACTCCGTCTTAAGAGGGGTCACAGAAACTTTCCAGACGAGGTGATACCTGAGTTGTTTTCAGAGACAAATAGGAATTTTCCAGTTGTAGGAACGTCCAGGAAAGAGCCTTTCATCGTCACACCTTATTTGCTCTCTGCCCTTGGAACTTTAGAAGTATTTCAACCCACATTTCCAAACCTTATTGAAGTTCAAATAGGGGCCATTTATGCTTCTCTGTGTCTACTAATTCTCTCAGCTATCAAATACCAACAGTGGAGCTGATGCTGGGTGCTTTGTAATATCTTATTTGTCTTAACTTTATTCCTATTTTTATAGATGAGGAGGCTATAGTCACGCAGCTGATAATTCAGATAGCTTAGTCTGTTTTCTAAAATATAAGCTCTTCTCACTAGAGCATGCTGCAAGTTAAAAACTTCTGTATGGTCTAAGTGGAAAGAATATTTAAGCCTGACAGCTACACTTTCTAGCATGAAAACATGCAGCACATTTATAGTATTTGCCTGAGTAGATAAGTCTCATTGTTATTGTTATTATTATACATGAACTATGTTATTTATTGTGCTTGGTTTTTGTTTTTCCATATTGTCAGACTTTGAAATGTACATTTTTATAGCACATTTACATTTCTTATGAACAGATATTTCCATGTTTCTGTACTATTTGTGGACACCAAAAACTTGAACTCCTGAGCCAGTTGCTAGTACACTTTAAGAAACACCAAGCTGGGCTCAGTGCCCCAGAAGGAAGATTGGAACCTTCAACGTCTTCTGCCCCTGTGTAGACATAATGATACATGAAACTGGATTCTAAAGTGTTTATTTAGGACTTTATTTCCTCTTACGGAAAAGAGAATTTTAGGAAGTTTTGAGTTGATCATTGTCCCTGGTGGCAAAGACCACTGACTGTATGAAAATTCTAGGGCTAGACTACATTTCCCAGCCTTCCCTTGCAGTTCAGCATGGTCATGTGACCGGGTTCTAGCCAATGGGCTGTGGGAGTCAGTGATGTGTATCCCTGCCAGGTTTGGCACACAAACCTCCCGTGCAAGTTCTTTCGTGTGGTGCCTCCTTTCCAACTGCCTGAGACAGAGGTGACTTTCAGGGAGACCTTGGAAGCCATGTGTTGAAGATCCACAATCAGCCATCTGCCTGAATGATTATGTGGAAGAATCCATTCTCTGTCAAGAACTGTTAGGTGAACACGGAAAAACCTTCCATCATCTTTCTCTTTTTTATTTTTAGAGTTACTTGCTGCAGCAGCCAGTGTTACTCTAAACAATGTAGATCATCATCATCCCTGGAGTCTTTATTGCCTTAAACTTAGTATCTGTGGCCTGAATCTTGCAGTTTCCACTGTAGAGAACTTAGTAGGGAGAGTTGGAGGGCTTTGTGAGGCTTTAAATGGGAGGAAGGCACACAGGTTAAGTCATCAGGTCCCATCCCTGCTTGTATCGGCTGAGCTGGGTGTGGCCTGTCCCCTGAGGGCTCTACGGGCATGGAGGAGAATGTTCTGACTCTGGTCTTTTCCCTTGGTTGCTGTATCAACATAGCTTGTTCTGCTGCAGGGTTCCTGATGAGATTTCTGTCTGCCAGGGCCTGCCATCTCTCTGTCTTTGTTTCATCCTTCTTTTCCTGAAGAGTTGTCCATTGCAGTGACTTCATTAGCTCTATCTTATTTCAAAATTTATTCAAGTGGGGTGAGGCGCTTCCAGTTCTCAGAGCTGCTGAGTTTGGGGGACAAGCAAAACTTGCTCACGTGTATTAGTGGAAGGTGCTGGCAGGAACCCAGTGTTGGTGAAACATTTTTTAAAAAACACCAACCTAGTGTTGAAAAATAAGCATATATCCTGTCAGTGTTTCTTGAGGTCTTCCTGAGTCTAAGTTCTGGGCACAGTTTATCTGGATAGATTTGGGGAACTGGGTTTCTACCACCACTGATGCTGTATCTGGAACCCATCAGCTGGGAACATCTGTTGCTGAGTAAATCCAGTTCTCACTTTATTAAAATGTCACAGGGCATGACCCACAGGGAGTAGGCAGAGTGATGCCTGACCGTGTTATCATAGACTTCAGGGTCTGAGGACTAGGTTAGATGCTTGCCTTCTCTGGGATTCCACGTTGCTGTTTCCTTCTTATTCTTTTAGATGTGAGAAAGCTGAAGTAGGAAGGATTCCTGTGTATTGCACAGCAGCCCACAAATGATACCTTCGAGACATACCCCTCTTCTATTCCTGTAGAAATGGGCAGGGATAAGACGACTCAGCATTTAGGGATTTTGAAGGTGGGCATATTTAATATTATATACTTAGCTTTTACATCCACATTTCTAACTTAACCCAGATTGAATTTGATAGGATTTTATATATATTTTTAGACAGATGCATTTCATTTTACTCTGGGTAGACTTCCTATTGTGGGCACTTGTAAATAGGACATTTCATGATTTCTCAAATATTTACCATTAACCTGTTGTTTATTATTATTTGGAAAGCCATCTGAGCGTCTTTCTCCTCTCAACCAGAATGCTTCTGCCACCATCTCAGAGCACCAGTGATAAGCTATGATACTTAGGAGAGCTCATAACTTGGTTGTCCTCTTCAAAAATAGTATGTATAACAGAGGATGAAGTGGTTGGATGGCATGACCAACTCGATGGATGTGAGTTTGAGCAAGCTCTGGGAATTGGCGATGGACAGGGAAGCCTGGCGTGCTGCAATCCATGGGGTCGCAGAGTCGGACACGACTGAGTGACTGAACTGACTGATAAATAATTCCAACTTTCTAACCCCCAATGATGTTCCCAATTTGATTATCCCATTCACAAACTCTCCCGGGGAAGTTGGAGTAGTTCTAGTAATAATTTAAATCATCTCAAACTGTCTCAACTTTTAAGTTGTAATGACAAATCCCAGTTAAAATTAAAATTATACTTTTAACTCGACCAGGGGTGAAAATATCTATTATACATGCCATTAAAATGTTCCAGTTGCCTCCTAAACACCTTGTTTTTAGAGTTTTGTTTTTCTAAGTCTCTGGAGAAATGGGGAGAGTGAAAATCTCTTACTTGAATGCATTATTCAAGGGAAATCTTGTGTCAGACAGAACTTGCTAACAGGCAGTATTAAATGCCTTTAATTCTGTCTTGATAATTTCCAATTGGAGGATTGTGTTGGTTGTCTTCTTGAGATCAGGTTGACTTTGTCATATTTATGAGAAATCACCATCAGGAGGAAGACTTTATTTCATTTTTTTAGGTGGCTACATGGTGTCCCCCCACTGCTCGCCCTTGCAGGGCTAAGGACCTAAGGGAGAGCCCTGTACAAGGTCTCCTGAGCCTGGGAAGCAGACATTGTCTTTAGCATAATCAAGAGAGGAGGGGCACTGGCAGGGTGGTCATCAGCTCGCAGTGTGAGCTTCTTTGTCTGGACTCTGGCCTCATTCCCACACTGAAATCAGAGTCAAGTAGTGGCCCTTTCCTGCCTCCTTCTCCCATAAGGTGGAACTTCTCCTTCTTTTAAAGTAGCAACGTCAGTGGTGACAGGTAGAGACTGTCCATCCCTGTTAGAGGCCAAAACCAAGAGAAGTAGGGAGAGAAAGGAGCAATCAGTGCAGAGAGAAAGGGCGGGTCTAGAAATGATGTCCCATGTCTGATAAGATGCTTTGTCACCAAGGAATAGGAACTCGTCGCACAAAAAATTAAGAAAGGAGGACGCTTACTTCATGTGGGGGTGTGTGTGATGTGTGTGTGATGGCGCCAGCTTCCTCAACACTCTGGGTTTGTCCTCAGATTGGAGGCCTAGTGGCCTCAGCAACCCCATGTCATCTGGACACCACAGCACCAGAGACGGAGGACAAACTTTTCTGTGGCTTTCTCTTTACATTGAGAAAACTTGTCCCTGAATCTCCAGGAGAGTCATTTCTCATGGGCTGGAGTTGGGTTAAATGCCCATTTCTTAGCTACTAATCCATAAGACAATGGAATTACTGTGATTGGTTTAGACTAGTCTAAATATTGGGGGATTAGGCACTATCACACTCAAGGTTCCATATGTGTGATGTCTCTTATTATCTCCTATATGTTATCAATTAGATATGTTAATTGCACCTAGATATTTAAAGCATTTAATGACTGGTGTATAATATAAAAAATAAAAAGTATAGCCCTATTTATTTATATAACTAAACTATATATATATATATATATATATATATATATATACACACACACACACAATATATATATATATAAACTAAATTTAAGTAATGCTTAAAATTCTCCAAGCCAGGCTTCAGCAGTTTGTGAACCATGAACTTCCAAATGTTCAAGCTGGATTTGGAAAAGGCAGAAGAAACAGAGATCAGATTGCCAACATCTGTTGGATCATCTAAAAAGCAAGAGAGTTCCATAAACCATCTACTTCTGCTTTATTGACTATGTCAAAGCTGTTGACTGTGTGGATCACAACAAACTGGAAAATTCTTCAAGAGATGGGAATACCAGACCACCTTACCTGCCTCCTGAGAAATCTGTATGCAGATCAAGAAGCAACAGTTAGAACTGGACATGGAACAACAGAGTGGTTCCAAATCAGGAAAGGAGTACATCAGGGCTGTATGTTGTCACCCTGATTATTTAACTTATATGCAGAGTTCATCATGCAAAATGCCTGGCTGGAGGAAGCACAAGCTGGAATCAAGATGGCTGGGAGAAATATCAATAACCTCAGATATGTAGATGACACCACCCTTAGGCAGAAAGTGAAGAAGAACTAAAGAGCCTCTGATGATAGTGAAAGAAGAGAGTGAAAAAATTGAGTTCAAAGTCAACATTCAGAAAGTTAAGATCATGGCATCTGGTCCAATCACTTAATGGCAAGTCGATGGGGAAACAATGGCAACAGTGACAGACTTTATTTTCTTGGGCTCCAAAATCACTGCAGATGGTGACTACAGCCATGAAATTAAAAGATGCTTACTCCTTGGAAGAAAAGCTATGACCAACCTAGACAGCATATTAAAAAGCAGAGACATTACTTTGCCAACAAAGGTCCATCTAGTCAAAGCTGTGGTTTTTCCAGTAGTCATGTATGGATGTGAGAGTTGGACTATAAAGAAAGTGGAGCACAGAAGAATTGATGCTTTTGAACTATGGTGTTGGAGAAGGCTCTTGAGAGTCCCTTGGACTGCAAGGAGAGCCAACCAGTCCATCCTAAAGGAAATCAGTCCTGAATGTTCATTAGAAAGACTGATGCTCAAGCTGAAATTCCAATACTTTGGCCACCTGATGCGAAGAACTGACTCACTGGAAAAGACCCTGATGCTGGGAAAGATTGAAGGCAAGAGGAGAAGGGGACAACAGAGGATGAGATGGTTGGATGGCATCACCAACTCGATGGACATGAGTTTGAGTAAACTCTGAGAGTTGGTGATGGAAAGGGAAGCCTAGCGTGCTGCAGTCCATGGGGTTGCAAAGAGTCAGACAAGACTGAGCGACTGAACTGAACTGATAAATTATATCAATATATACTACATATATATATTTATATTGTATATGATATATGTCTGTTATATACTATAGATATATTATATATACTATATAGTTACTATTTTTAGAATGTGTGTATATATGCATACACAGACTATTTACACACACATAAAGTAAACTTCTAAAGTATAATCTAAAAGCTGCTTTCAAAGTGTTGTATGTTGTAACACAGACCCTTTATCACATCAAAATAATAATTTCCTAGTTTTTTGTTGCACCTTTGAAATTGTTGGTCTACAGTAGCTAAATGGTGCTGGTCAGAGCCACCTAGTCAGGTTTGATGAGTGCTTCAGACTTGTCCAGCATCTTTCTCATTGCACCGATAGCCACTGAGAGATGAATTCTCATCAGAACCTGAGCGGGGCCTGCACCTTTCCTCCATCTTAGTGTTGCGCTCTCTAATGGTCTCCAGGCCTTGAGTCCTCTCCTTCCATCTTCTCTTGCCTGCAGTTAGTCAGGTTGGCACTGGTCCTGGGCCCATGCAGGGGGTGGGGCTCCAAAGGGACCAGCAGAGAGGAGGAGGCAGGAGTCCAGGATGGTAGGTGAGGAGCAAGCTGGCTCTGCAGTAGCTGGACCGGGATCTTTGGCTGGCTCTTTCATGGAGGGGAAGGAACTCTGAAGAACCATGGGCCCCACACACACCAGTCACAGGAGAGTGGGCACTGTTGGGAAGGAGGCAGCTGGTTGAGGGCACTCTCCACAAAGTGTGTCAAAGTGTGACAAAATTCAGAGGGTGAAGGACAAAGAAAAGGGACATGGGCAAAAATGAAGGCGGAGCTGTGGTCGTTGATGGGCTTTTGTGTGGACGCTGTTGGGAAGCCCATACAAAATAGCCGGTTGGAGGCAGTCCTCGGGAAAATGGCGAAGGGCCAGAAATACCCCGGCTTGGTGTGCTCCGGCAGAAAAACATCTCCTGCCTTTGGTTATGCCTGGCGCCAAGATTTAATAATAAATATTAAGGATGTTGCTTGAGAAAACGGGTTATGGGATAAGCACACGGGTCACTTAGAGTGCGCTGTCCTTGAAATATTTTTACTGATTAGGTGTTAACCCTGTACGTGCCCTGCTGGCTGTATACTCTAAGCTCTTTGTTCCTACTTCTATAAAAAGGCTTGACTGCAGAAATAAACTTGTCAGTCCTTGCAAGAGACTGTCCGAGTGTCATTCTTTCAGATTCGTCGCTTCCGAGTCCCAGGGAGAAAATCCCCAACAGATGCCATCTTCCCGTGGGAGCATGTCTGGGTGGGAGAGGTGAGTAGGGTGAGCCTCCCCTGCCCAGAGATCACTCGATGGGGTTTGGGGGGCTCCACGGCCACTTGCTGGGGTGTCTGGCAGAGTTCCCTCCAAGACTGGTTCCCAGTGTCTGGGATGGCTGCTCCCCACTGCAGATGGCTCATCAGCTAAAGCAGGCTCACCAAGAGACCCCGTACTGACGTCTGACCACGCCCATGGGCCCTGGCCAGTATTCAGCCACTACCTGAGCCCAGCAAGGTGAGGTGTCTCTTCTGGGTGTGTATAAATAGTTCACACCCAGCTTGTCTGAGGGGCCTCCTTCTCTCGCTTTTGAACCAGGAGGCAAAATTTTCAGTTCATTAAAAAAGTAATAGTGGACTCCTGTGGATCCATATCCAAAGAGGAAGGACATTTTGATGTCGCAGTAATGTGTGGTTTTCCATGATAAACATATGTGCTAGAATTTACATTATGAATTAAGCCTGCATATGGCAGTTGTACTGTTTACCAGCCAATACAGAGGTCCATAAATATTTGAATAGCTTATGATGCTGTGTACCCACTGAATATGCGGTGTGCTTACATTTCTTCCCATCCCCTAGAGGTGGTTTCTGGAGGTGGGTGTTGAATTATATAGCTTGAACCTGAATTAAACATTATTGAGTATGTTAGGGCTGTGTAGTTTTTTATGATGGAGGGAGGGGATAGGCCACCTCCTCACCCTTTACAGGAGTAACCACTCCAGTGTGGAAAGAAGGGTCCTTGACTTGACTGCTGGCCAGAAAACTGACAGCTCCTGAGGGTTCCACTCCCTTCCCCTCCCCTTGGAGTGGAGCACATCCATTGTCTGTTATACCTTTTTTTTTTTTTTTTTAAAGTAACATATTCTCTTCTGCTCAGGAACTCAAAAGTAGATATTCTACAAAAATGTGAACTGTGAAAGTATATCCTGTAATTTACAGTCAATGTGCTTTGAAGGTGAAAAACACCCTCTAGTCATACAACATCACTGTAGCTTCTGTCTGTCTTTTTATCCACTTCTCTCCCTCCTTTGCTGGCTGACTCGAATCACCTGCAGAAGAGATCTGAAGAGGGAAGGAGAAATGAAGAAACACACTGGAAAAAATTCTTCATTTATTATTAACTTAAACCTCCAATTGACTCGCCTCCCTGAGGGCTGGAGACTACCATAGGAGTGGGGAATTGGTCCAGTTAGCCTCAGACATTCAGAGAAAGAGAACCGTGTCGTGGAAAGATCAGTGAACTGAGAGAGAGACGAGCTAAATGCTAATTGTGGTTTTCTGAGCCCTTTAACTTCTCAGCCACTCCGTTTTTACTTTGCACACCTTGTTCTCTCTCTTGTTGTCTTTTACTTCTGGCCGTTTTCTGGTTTTCTTTTCTACTTGCTGGAAGGCCTCAGAGCATAGCAGACAGGAAATGCCTCGTACTGTGTAATTGTTAAAAACCTCATCCCGCAACTTTGTTAGTTCGTAACGCTGTAAATCAAAAGACGCTTACTCCTTGGAAGGAAAGTTATGTCCAACCTAGATAGCATATTCAAAAGCAGAGACATTATTTGCCAACAAAGGTCCGTCTAGTCAAGGCTATGGTTTTTCCTGTGGTCATGTATGGATGTGAGAGTTGGACTGTGAAGAAGGCTGAGTGTTGAAGAATCGATGCTTTTGAACTGTGGTGTTGGAGAAGACTCTTGAGAGTCCCTTGGACTGCAAGGAGATCCAACCAGTCCATTCTGAAGGAGATCAGCCCTAGGATTTCTTTGGAAGGAATGATGCTAAAGCTGAAACTCCAGTACTTTGGCCACCTCATGCGAAGAGTTGACTCATTGGAAAAGACTCTGATGCTGGGAGGGATTGGGGGCAGGAGGAGAAGGGGACGACAGAGGATGAGATGGCTGGATGGACGCAAGTCTGAGTGAACTCCGGAAGTTGGTAATGGATAGGAAGGCCTGGCGTGCTGCGATTCATGGGGTCGCAAAGAGTTGGACACAGCTGAGCAACTGAACTGAACTGAACTGAACTCTGTGAAGCATTCAATTCCTCTGGCCTGGGCTAGCTCAGCTGGTTGTGGCTGGTTTGCTCACATGTCTGCTCTCAGCTGGCAGGTCTGCTTGATGATCTACCACGGCCTCCCAGTGTGTCTAGTGGTTGGCAGGCTGGTGGCCAGGATCTGGTTGCCTGTTGGTTGTGGGGCTCCCTGGGGTGCCTGGGTTCTCTTCCACGTGACCGTTCAGCCTCCAGCACACCATCTCAGACTGAATCACATGATGGTCTCTGGGTTCCAAGCTCAGCAAGTCAACCAGCCAGGATGCAAGCACTTTCCTAACCTCTGATTATATCATCTTTGCTAATCTCCGGTTGGTCAGAGCAAATCACATGGCCGATCAAGATTCAACGGGAGGAGAAATAGACTTTGTGTCTGGATGAGAGAGAAGAAATTCATGACCATTTTTGCAGTCTATCAGAGACTGTATTTTAAGACATCTGAAAAAAGTGCTGACTGGCAGAGAGCAACTGGGTGATCAGTGGGTGCAGGACGTGGCACTAATCACTGAATTCACATGATGTTGTGATGCTGGACAGTATTGTGTCCTCATGATACCACTGTCCTCATCAGTCCTACGGCTTTGGTGCTTCTGTTTAGAAAAGTCACTATGCCAGAACCCTGCTCTCCTTTACATAGCAGATGTGGTGTAGAAATGTTCCTTGTACATAGACATTTTTGGAGCTTGAATTATATTTTCAGCACAATACGGGAGTTGGCTATTTCAAGGAACCCAGTGTGAATCTTTTATGAAAGTAACGAATCCTTTTGTAAGACCCCAAATCACCTTCTGGTTTAGCTGCTTGGCAGGTCAAAGTAAAGGGATTTTAAAATATAGATGATGTCGAAAGGGTTCCGACTTTGCACTTGAACTGCCCAAGGTTCAAATCTTCCTGACTGTGCAATCTCAGGCAGGTACTTTAATTTCCCTAAGCCCTACTTAAAAAATTTTTTTAAGTAAAATGCAGTTAAGAGATATCTACATCCATTGGATTATTGGGCGGATTACATGACAAGTGGAAAAAAATATAAAGGGCCAGATAATTACAGAAGTTTGGTCAATGAGCATGATGATTTCTTCCACATTATCAGATGTTAGATTTTGTGTAACTACCTATCCTGTCATCTCCCATCATAGATAAGAAGCTTTTGAAACATTTGTTTTTCAGTTTTGAGATTAGTTTGGCTTGGTTCCCTTTGTCTGTTCTTCCAAAGTCTTGCCATAAAGCTTTATAGCCATTTTCATTCCTTGATCAAATTCAAGAGGGTAGATGAGGAAATGAATTCATAACTTTGTAGACATCACCGGGTAAAAAGTCTGTACTAAATCAATTTAAAATAAATTAGCTGAGAATAAAGCAGGTGCTGCCTCATACCGTCTGCAGAGTTATCTTTTAACCTGATCAGCAGAGAACAGGAAAACAATTAACAAACTGAAAAGCCATCCCAGGGTATCTGAGGGCCACCAACCACAAGGTGGTCGGTTGAGCGATTGTCACAGGCTTTAGGGTCAGTGGGTGGACGTGCCGTGTCAGCACAAAATCCTGACCTGGGGTGGCCAGTCTTCCAGGGCTGTGAGAGCATCACAAGGAATTTATAGCTGGTGAATTACAAAAACAGCTCTAATTAGCCCCGAGAGGCGATAGCATAAGAACCACTGCAGACTCATATTTGCTTCCTTCTCAGGATTTTATATGCGAGCTTGGTAATGAATGTTCTTTAACAATAGGAGCTGGGAGACCTTAGCTCTAATAGGCCTCCTAAGGATCCGGCCTCCTTTATTTGCAATCCTGCAAAGATTAGTGGGATGCTATTGTTAAGCCCTGAATCACCCCCCAGTTTGCATTGTGGCTTCAATCAGAAGGGTGGAGCAGTGGAGAAGAAATTTTCCTTAACCACTGCCCCCTCTCCACGCAGGAATAAACAGTAAATAATTCAGCACTCAGAGGGGTTGGAATGCTTGGTGGAGGACCAGTACAGTTTTAAAAGGAGTTTCAGGCACAAAGATTGTTTTGTTTGTTTGTATTAATAAAGAATAATGTCTCTCTGACATAGGATAAGATACTGTTTCTGAAGTCAGGGTTGCTTTGGCCAGATATTATCACTGCCTCCCTTGGTCTGCTTTTTCTACATCTCAGTGAAAAGGTACTCATAAATTCATTCTCTGGTTGACGTTTGGGCGTGTGGCTCAAAAAAATCCCCTCTGTTTTTTCCCTTGCTCCACTCAGTAAATATAGAGAGAGCCTTATATGCAACAGCCTCTGTTCTAGGTCCTGGATATGTGGTGGGGTTGAATGAAAGATCTGTCCTGAAACCTGAGCACTGTGGTGTTTTGGTAATGGCAACCCACTCCAGTATCCTTGCCTGGAAAATCCCATGGACGGAGCAGTGTGGTAGACTACAGTCCATGGGGGCTGCAAAGAGTCAGACACGACTGAGCGACTGCACTTCACTTTAGAAGTTCAGACAGGTAGCTGTAGGGGTCTTTAGGGGTAACAGTGGGGATCCAGCCATATTCCCATGCTTGTAATTCCTCAGTCAGGTGAGAGTCCAGGATGGGGCAGGAATTCAGTTCTGTTTTCCTCAGCTGGTAATACAATTATAATGGATTTCAATGTAGGCAGTTCAAAAAGGGTAGAAAAAATAAATCATCATTTTCGTGGCAGTTTGGTTCTGAACCAAACATGTTAGCCCATTCCTGGTGGAAGCTGATATGACCAACTTCATCCAGGTCAAGGAGATGGTTCAGCTTCACTGACCGGTGACTTCGGAGCTTATTATAATATTGATTTCTGGGTCCCATCCAGGAACTTCTGAGTCAGTGTGTCCAGGGAAGGGGCTGAGTCTCTTGACTTTTTAAAAAGAACTCCTCGGATGCAATTCTTGGCTACAGATCTCAGGTGGGCCCGTGTGGATTACGTGTTCCACGTTGAACCCCGCCACCTTCTGGCAGGAGCAGCACTTGGCTTTGGAGAACCACTCTCCTCATCCTGTGAGGAGTAAAGAAGAGTGTGATGGTTGGTCGTATATCATGAGCTCATGCAGTCAGGTGCTGCTTTTCCCAGAGTGAGGTCAGACTAGGACAATGATCTGGAGCCCATTGATTCCTCAGTGGTACTCAGAGTAGCTGGCTTTAACTTCTGCGACTTGAATCCTCAGAGCTGCTCTCGCCCCAGATTTTGTTCAAGTTCAGACCTTCAGCCATTTATGGTTTGGGGAACCTTCACGAGAGCCTTTAAATGGATTTTTTTTGGGGGAGGGAGCAGAATTGTTCTGTTGGTATCACTGAAGAGGCAGGAAAGAACATGACATAATAATACGGGATTGGTGTTCTGGCTTTGGGTGGGTGGCATGTTTAGGAAGAAAATGCGGATCTTTCCTCTGTGTGGTCCATGAAGGGAAAGCCTGCCCTGCCTTCTGCCTCTGCCTGAGGAGAAGTGACATGCCTCTTCCCTTTCTTTCAGCTAAGGCAACTATGCTGAGAATGTATTTTCTATGTATCTGTTTCTCCTCCTAAGCTCTGAGGACAAGAATTATGTCTTATTTTTGTCTGTGATTCCAGGGGTTAATGGAAGGCTTGGCATATAGAAGACTCCACATGTGGCTGTGAGACGGGATTCTATTCTGGACCTGAACCGTGATGCAGGGACTGGGCCTTGTTTGAGCCTCAGGCTTCATCGTGAGCCCCACCTGGGTGTTTGGAATCTGTTTCTCTCTGCCTTTGACCACTCCTGTGCTTCCTAAGAAAAAAATAACTGCCTCCATATGGGCCATTATCCTTAGTTTTTAAAGTCCAAAGATCTGTCATTTGCTTAGGAATTGGTATGTTTCTTGGATTAATTTCTTATATCTGGGGCCACATTTCATTTTTTGCCCCTCCTGAGTCTGTTCTGTGCTAATGGCATGATAGACAAAAGAAGCGTATTTGTCTCTAATCTTTCCAGGACCTCAAGAGATAAAAGTTTCCAATTAGCATTCTTTCCCTGGCAGCTCCACTTTGTGATTAAAGAGCTTCATTGGCTTTGGACAGTTTTAGAAATACAACTGAGTGCTAACAGAGACCCAGGGGCAAGACCTCATGAGCAGAGGCCAGAGAGGAGAGAAGCCAATGAAAGGGGAGAGGAGGAGGCCGCTGTTGCTGGAGAGGCAAGGAAGGGCAAAAACAGCCACGGAGATAATTCGCTCTCCTGAAAGTGGAGTCAGTGGCCAGTTTCACTGAGGTGGTAAAGTTTTGGGAGTCAGGAAATTTCAGGGAGCTCATCTTCGTTTCTACTTTGTAAAATGCTACTGAATAAATCCAGGAATCTTGGTTTGTAACTCCTTCCTCTAGAAACTCACTTTATCTAGATATGTGCTGAAATATTGCTTTGAAGGCAACCATGAGGGATATCAGAGGTCAGCTTAGTACGGAGAGGTGGCATGTGACTGGCTGGATGTTGGGAGACATCTGGGCATCCATCTGGTTTCTGTCATGCCCCACCACTGCTCATCCCTCTGCCCAAGCTCACAGCTGGTCTGTGTTGTTCTGGGCTCTCTCATATCCATGCCTTTGCACCATTGTTCTCTCCATCTAGAACATTCTTCTCCCTGACTTAGGTTTTCTAAAAGCAGAGAGGAAGCCAGGGATTCATATGGTTTCTTAAGGGAGTGGTGGCAGGAGAAGGGAAGGGAAGGAAGAAGGGGAGTGTAGGGTAAGGAGATGAGCAAGAATGTGATCTCAGCTGTTCCTACAGGGAGCTCTGAGTGTGAGTTGCATCACAGAAATTGTCTCAATTTCAGGCAGGGCCCCTGGACCCCCATGACAGTGAGTCCTTGCAGAGGGGATATCCCTACATATAGGACTTGACTGGTGGCTCAGACAGTAAAGGATTTGTCTGCAATGTGGGAGGCCTGGGTTCAATCCCTGGGTCAGGAATATCCCCTGGAGAAGGGAATCTTTCGATATTCCACTCCAGTATTCTTTCCAGGAGAATTCTATGGACAGAGGAACCTGGCAGGCTGCAATCCATGGGACCACAAACAGTCAGATGTGATTGAGTGACTAACAGTATCCCTGTGTATGGGTGAGGTACCTCCCTTGGCTGGGGCCAGCTGTGCTGAGAATGGGGTCGGTGTGAATCATAGCGATTGAGATGTCCGCAGCAGCTGGATGGTGGGAACTCTGTCCTAGCAAAGGAGATCCTGGTGGAGTGTTAACAGCATCCCCTCCACTGCCATTCTTTACTCTGTTAAGTTTTGTTAGCTGATTTTTCAAGACTTGGTTCTGGTCATACATTCTTTGACCACCTCTTTCCTTTCTAGCAGGTTAGATAGCCCTCATCTGTATTCAGTAGCCTCCTGGACTTACTAACCTCCATATCATCTTACTGTACATCAATGGGCCTCCTCTAGTTATCTCCTTGGTGATATGGGATTACCTTTCTCATCTTTATCTATCATGCTTACATAGTATGTGGGGCTTCCCTGGTGGCTCAGAGGGTAAAGCCTCTGCCTGCAGTGCGGGAGACCTGGGTTCAATCCCTGGGTTGGGAAGATCCCCTGGAGAAGGAAATGACAACCCGCTCTGGTACTCTTGCCTGAAAAACCCCATGGAAGGAGAAGCCTGGTAGACTACAGTCCATGGGGTTGCAAAGAGTTGGACATGACTGATCGACTTCACTTTCTTTCTTTCACATAGTATGTACAGTATAATGCATGCTAAGTCACTTCATTTGTGTCTGGCTCTTTGCATCCCCATGGACTGTAGCCCGCCAGGCTCCTCTATCCATGGGATTCTCCAGGCAAGGATACTGGAGTGGGTTGCCATTTTCGACTCCAGTACAACATAAGGGTGTTCCATAAAATTGTGTTGAGTGGATGAGTGAAATCTTGAATCCTCCATTAGTTTACTGTGTGATTGAGGTCATAACTTTTGTGAGTCTGAATTCCCACTTTTTAAAGCAAGGTATAGTATGTGCCCACTGGTCTGTTAGTGTTGTTAGGAAGGTCAAGCCACCCAGCCTGGTCTTAGCCATGAGGCATGGTATGAAAACCAGATTTTGTTTTGTCTGGCTCACCCTGACAAAGAAAAACAAAGAAAAATGGTGTCCCTCCCACCTAGTTTCTTTCTTGGTACCTTGGACAGTTCCAACAGATCTTTCTTATATAATACAAGGCTGAACTCTTGAGCTTCTCTTGAGCTTTCAGTTTGCCTCCTGAAGCCACTCAGGATGTCAGCTCTGTGTTTCACAGGACAGTCCTTATGATTCGATTATTTCAGGGGGTGTTGTTGCCTCATCTGCTGTTCTCACTTCTTGATGACAGTTGTAGCCAATCCTTTGAAGGTTGAGTCTTGCTTGTCTTGTCTTCCTTCCTTGGTTGTCATCAGCTCCTGCTGTTACCGAGATGAGGTGGAGAGAGTTGGACTCTCAATGTTGGTTAAGTTCCCAGGAAAAAGATCCTCAGGAAAGTCTTCTGAGGACATGCATGGAATTTTGTCTTGATTTTTTTTCTAATCATGCCAATTCAAAGGGGGACATTTCTGCTTAGAGGGATCCTACACTCCTCTATTTGGGCAAACATAGGGAGATGGTGAGGGATAGGAAAGCCTGGCATGCTGCAGTCCAAGGGGTTGCATAGAGTTGGAACAACAACAACACTCCCCTATTTTTCCTCAACAAAATCTTGATGATAAATGACATCATATCCATAATCAATTTTGGTTTTCCTGAATAATGTATGATTATATTAGGGTGATGTGGACACACCAGTGCACCAGGGGCTGAAATACTTGGGCCCTGTTTCTGTGGCCATTAATTAGCTGTGTGACCTTAGGCAACTTTATCTCTTTGTTCTTGAGGGGCTACAGCACCTCTCCATATGTGAGACGAGTGAAGACAGACAGTGCACAGAATACACAATTACTGAAGGGCCCAAATTAACAGGACTTACTGATGGTTTTGATGGAGAAGTAAGGGAGAAAGAGCAATCAAGGACAACTCTCAAGAGTCTGTAGGGGCTCTAGCAAGTTGGATAGACAGTGGGAACCTGCAGAGAAAATAGAGGAGCATCCAGGGTGATGGGTGGGGGGAAATCGTGGGGTTGAGGAGTCCTGAGAGCCCACATAATTCCAGAGAAGAGGTATGGTCTGCACCACTGCTGAGGTTTCAGGTAAGATGAGGATTAAAATTTATGCTTGGGCTTTAGCAGTAAAGAGGTCGCCTGATGATCACAGAGGCTTTTTAAAGCCTGTGATGGGGGTGGAAGATGGATTGGAGTGAATTGAGGAGTAAGTGGGAGGGGAGCATATGGAGACTGCAGGGAGAGATAACTTTCTGGAAAACTTTGGGGTGTGAGGAGGAGGAGAGAGGACTATAGCTGCAGGAAATGTGGAGTAGAAGGTAAGTATTTTTAAGTCGGGGGAGACTCGAGCCTTTTTAAGTGATTGAGAGGAAAGGTTTGGCTGCTTCTGCGTAGAAGAGAAATGGGCTAATTGATACCCTGAGAAGATCAAGGAAGATGTCCAAAACACAGGAGGAGGGACCAACCTTGGCAGAGAAGGGCACTGTCTTGAATGTCACGCCAGGGATACATGTGTTGCTGTGGAAACCACACTCAGATTCACTGGCCAGCTGCTGTTTCTGCTTCCCTCACCGCGACCACAGTAGCTGCTGGATGCCTTTTCTCTAGACCTCAGTTCTCAGCAGCCTGAATTCGATGTGTGTGTGTGTCCATCATGGGAAGGAGAACATCCCAGGACCGCACAGGCACATTGTTAGCCGTTGGGACTAACCCCCTTCCTGCCTCTGTTCATTCAGTGTCTGATCAGGAGTGAGTCACACCCAAGCTTCCCTGCACACTCATCCCTATCCACGCATCCATTCTCACCTGATGCGCAAGTTTACATCCTGCAGACCCACAGTCAACTCCCTCTCTCCTCCTCGCAGACAAGCGAACTAGACAAGCTACTCTTGCTGAGAGGATGATGGTCTCATTTCCCATGGTCTGCCTCAGGCTCCTCTGTCTGGGCCCAGAATGAGTCAGCATTCTCTAATACTCTTGGCCAAATCTACTTTTCTTATAAATGAAATTGTTGTCTTTGTTTCCTTGCTAAGTTGTGTTCAACTCTTTTTGCAGCCCCGTGGACTATATAGTCTGTGAGACTCCTCTGTCCTTAGGATTTTCCAGGCAAGAATACTGGAATGGGTTGCCATTTCCTTTTCCAGTTGTTCTTCTAGACCCAGGGATTGAACCCATGCCTCCTGCATTGGCAGGTGAATTCTTTATCACTGAGCCACCAGGGAAGCCCATAAATGGAATTATTGTTCCCAGTTTCCTTGTTGATAGAGGGGCCTAAAGGAGTCTACTGCCCTCCCTATGTGTGTTAAGTGGCTTGAGTGTCAAGATGTATGACTAAATTCTAGATGTGTTAATAAAATACTGACCCTATAAAAAAATTCATGTCACATTTTAAAACAATCCAGGAAGCAATGACCAGAAACATCAATTAACTGAGAGCTTGAATATGCTTATGTGTTTGTACAGAACTAGCTTTCTAAAGGCCTGAAGACAGAAGCACAGACTTTTTTAAAGCAACAAGCAATTGCAAGTCAATAAACATCCGGCTCCTCCTCTGCTCATCCAGCCCAATGATGATGAAATGCACACCAACAGGAGCAATAAGAAAAATAATAACATTATCACAGGATCAATGTCTATTGCTGGCTTCATAAATAAAGGACTTGGCTTCCTATTGATGTTTAATTTTTGTAAATGCCTCTGGAAATTTAAGTAGCAGTAGGAAAACATTATCCTGAGATAATGTTCAATTTCTCCTAACATAAGCTCTTAAACCTTGGAAGTGTTCAGCTTTCAGTCTGGGACAAATTCTGGAGAACAAATTTCTTTGGAACAGACGGTGGTAGGTTGATTTTAAATAGGCTGACCTTGGTGCTCTGGGTCTCGGGGACAGGAGAGTAGACGATGGTTGGAACAGCAGAGGCAGAGAAGGCCTGGTGTTCCTGCTTCTTCCATGGCTTGTTCTGAGGTATCTGTCAGCAAAATGGGAGATTCTTTCTCCTCCATTTATATCCCACAGCCAGTGCAGCAGCTTGTGCCAAATTTGTGAGTCCTGGGGGACAAATGAGGCTCGGAAAGAAGGGTTCACCTATCTCTGTGGGATACCGTGATGTCTTGTATCCTGTTACCTTTTGCTGTACATGAACTACATTGAGCGCCTGGCTTGAAAAACAAATCAACGCCTGCCAACTCGACCCTAGCAGAAGCACGAGAATACTTTGAAGGCGAGAAATCATAGATATTAAAGCTGAAAGGGAGCTTCCTCAAGAGATCTTCTAATCTAGGCTTCCTCAGCCTTCAGGAAGGTAAGCATGAATGCCCCCATTCCTCAGAAGACGTTCTGAAAATCGAGCTAATTCGAATAGAGGGCAGGGAAGTGACTGTCTTCTATCCTGAGAGCAATGTTTCTCTGACAGCTTGCACAGAATAACCTGGCTCTTGTTAAAACACAGATCCCTGGACCCCCAACCCCAGCATCTCTGATTCTGTAAATCTAGGGGTAGGGCCCAGGAGTGTGCATTTCCTTTTTAAAAAATTATTTCTTTATTTATGGCTACGCTGGCTCTTGATTGCGTCGTGTAGGATCTTCCGTTGTGGCACAGACTCTCTAGTTGAGGCTCACGTGCCCAATAGTTTCAGCTCTCAGGCTCAGTTGCCCTGTGGCATGTGGGATCTTAGTTCCCTGATCAGGGATCAAACCCTTATCCCTTGCAGTGGAAGCCGGATTCTTAATCACTGGACTTCCAAGGAAGTCCCCAGTGTGCATTTCTAATGAATTTTTAGGTCCTGCTGATGCTCTTGGTCTTGGTCTTACTTTGAGAATCACTGGACTAGAGTCTCCTTTCTTGATTTCATTACCCAGAAGCTGGGCTGTCTTAAGCTAACAAGTGAGTTGTTCCGTAACCCATTGTGTCAGATAGGGGCAGAGAATATGTATGTTAAGCTTATTACTTAATTTGAGACTGCAGAGTCTTTGCTCGAGTAAGAGCAAGCTTATTTTTCTGTGACTTTAAGGCTGGTTCCAGCTACTCCAAAGACACGTGGGCTTGAAAAGATACAGGGATTCCTCAGGTACCCCAGCCTCTGACCTCGTTTCTTTTAACTTGAGAAGAGCTGTCACTTTCCTGGGAATCTGAAATAGAAAGGCAGATTTGTAAAGGCCTTTCTGACTCCAAACAGCTGGATTTGCACTCACCATGGTGATCGCTCAGCGCCACGCAGACCTGACAGTGATGAATGGTGCTGGTTCCACTGGAATTCCATCAGAGCTGCTGGGTAGAGACCCCAGTCACTGAGCCCGGTGCCCTCTGGCTCTTCCCCATCAAGGTTTGAAAAGCTGACATGTAGCAAGGAGGCCGGTGGGAAAGAGGCATCAGTTGGGTGTGGCAGCTTTGCTGTTTAGCAGAGGATGCAGTGTTAGGGATAGGGGATCAGCAGGAGAGGAGGGAAGGAGAGGGTTTCTTCAGTCCCAAGAATTCTAGACCCTTACCTGACCTCCCTTCTTCTCTGATGGAAGAATCTCATGACAAAGTATACTTGCCTCAGAACACAGTCCCAGCCCCATCCCTACCTGAGTCATAGCAGTGAGAACAATTAGGCTCTTCACAGGGTTATGTGTTCTAAATATCCTACTTGCCTTATATTTCATGTAAGGATTAGAAAACAGGAATGCTGGAATTTTCAAGTCCTTGTCCAGCTTCTCTCTGTCCATTTCTAGTGTGCTGCCTTTATAAGCATGTCCCCCTGTTGTATTAGTTGCCTCCACCCTTTTCCTTTTGTATTCTTTCTCACTGGTTCCTCTTCTTTGTTTCTCTTTGAGGAATTGAGATTTCTATTCCTCCACTCACCTTACTGTCCAGTCTTTGACTTTTAAGAACAGACTGAGTAGGTGGTTATGAAACACAAGGGCCAGTTCTGAGAGCCACTTCTTCCCCAGCAACTTGCATTTCAGGCAAAACAAGCCCACGTTTCACTTCTATTTTGCTTAATGTAAGTGTTACTGAAATGCGACATGCACATGGAGAAACGCACGTATCATACATTTTAGGCAGATGGATTTTCACAGCATGAACACATGGAGTGACCAGCACCCAGGTCATGAAACAGAAAATGCCTGGTACCCCCCAAAGCCCCAGTGCTCCCCTTCAGCAATCTCCTGCCCTCTGGGATATCACTGTCTTGACTTTTAACAGATTAATTTTGACAGTTTTTTAACTTTGTATAAATGGGATCATTCCATATACACTCTCTGATGCCTGGCTATTTTTCTCAATTTTGTGTTTGTGAAATCCACTGATGCTGTTACACGTGGTTCATTTCCCCTGTGCTCTCTTCTCTGTGTAATGAGCATATCACACTTGATTCATTCGACTATTAATGGAAATTTGGGCTTTTCCAGGTTGAAGCTGTTATAAATGTTGCAGCTATTCACATTCTTTTACATGTTTTTCTGTGAACATACATCCTTTTGTGTGTGTGTGTTGAATCTATAAATGGGTGGAATTGCTATTTTATAGATTGGCACTTATTCAGCTTTGGAAGATACTACTGTATGATTATCTATAGTCGCTCTACCAATTTATACCTATACTACTAAGTCACTTCAGTCATGTCCGACTCTGTGCGACCCCATGGACTGCAGCCTACCAGGCTTATCTGTCCATGGGATTCTCCAGGCAAGAACACTGGAGTGGGTTGCCATGTCCTTCTCCAATGCATGAGAGTGGAAAGTGGAAGTGAAGTCGCTCAGTTGTGTCCGACTCTTATCGACCCCATGGACTGCAGCCTACCAGGCTCCTCCATCCATGGAATTTTCCAGGCAACAGTACTGAAGTGGGGTGCCATTGCTTTCTCCCATTTATACCTATACTCCCACCAGAAAAGCCCAAGAGCTGTAGTTCCTCTGCAGACCTGCCAACATCTAGTATCTTAAATTTAGTCATCTGGTAGGTGTGTGATTATGAGGGATTGTAGATTTAATTTGCGTTTCTTCAAAAACTGATAAAATTGGGCAGCTTTTAATATGTTTACTGGTTGTTTGAATACCCTTTGTGGTGCAGTACCTGTAAAGTATTTTGCCCATTGTAAAAATCAGACTGTTTGCCTTTTCTTGTTTCTTTGCAAAAGTTCTTCATAATTGTGGATATGAATATTTTGACAGGTACTCTGGAGCAAATGTCTTCTTCCAGGTGCCTTTGACTTGTCTTCAAACCCTTTATATTATGACTGTCAAACTGACGCTTAAACTCCAGCTCAGATGTCATCTCACTGGTGACTTAGGCTCCATCTCCTTTCTCTTGGAGTCATCGCCTGCCCCCTGTCCTGCCACAGCGTCAGCCTAACTCCCTGTCAAATCAGTTGTCATGTTAGTTACAACGGCCTCTTTTCTTACCTCTCCTTTCCCAGCCCCAGGGTACCTGAGGCACAGACTATTCTAGATGGAAACAGTGGCAGTCGCTTTTGTGGAGGTTCTGGGTGTTTTGTTTCTTTCTGACTTTGTAATCTTCTGTGTCCCAACTTTCTACTATGTGTATGCATTATGTCTGTAATGATAAAAGGTATTAATATATACCTTAATATTGTGCCCTTGATCTTGCCTCACTGTCTGTTGGGTGTCTTTCCAGAGAAACTTTCAACTCAATGTTGTAAAACATGAGCTCCTTGTTTTGTCTTTCCATCTCAGCCCAGTTTCTTTCCTGGCCTTTGTGATGGGTATGGGATAGGATCACAGAGAATTGCTCTAACTTCAGAAATTATCTTTTAGTCCTTCCTTCAACATCCAAACTGTGATTTCCAGCTCTACTGTCTTCGCCTCTCTATCTCTTCTGTTGGAAAGCTAATACAGCTTCTAAATTGTTCCTTTGCCCACCTTTGTCAGCTCAGAATTGCACTTGATGGAATTAAGCAGATAAGGAAGACTTTATTCAAGACTGTTGTTATAGAGGTCAGCTTCACTGCCATAGGGGAGAAGGGCTGACCTCAATGCCACTGAAACAAAAGACAAGGAGTTTTTAAGCAGTGGGGTGAGCTAGTAGAAAAGTACTGTGGGACTCTAGGGGGAAGGTAGGTCAGTATGATTAGCTCATCTGTGTCTGCTAATTGGTGTTTATCAAAGTTAGGCTTCCACCCTCCCACAGAGACAGAGATGACTGTAATCATCTCTCTTGATGATTCTATTTCAAAAGGCTGGCTCTTCAGTCCTTGAGAAAGACTCAGGATTCTTGGGTTGTAATTGGCTAGGAGAAGAGTTGCATTTCAAAAGGACAGAGAAAGAATTTATAGTTTCCTAACGTAAGTAATGAAAAAGTAAAGTAAGTCATGCTTTGAGGAAAGGGAGCCTATAGTCAGGAGGAAGTCTGTCTAAAGTTTAGCGAGAGGGATACCAAGGCCATCTTACTCACCCTCACTCCAATTTAAATGCCATAATTTAAATTTGATTCTGACATTCTACCCCTGTGTTCTAAAACTTTCCATGGCTCAATACTGCGTGATCTGTAAACTCAGGCATGTATGGAAGAGTCTCCATGTCCTCGCCCCAGCCTCTCCTGAGTCTTGTTCCCTCCACACTGGAGGTGAAGTCACCATGAGCATTCTGAAAATGGTCTCAGGAAACTGAGATTGAGGCAGGTGAATTTCAAAGCATCACAGGATATGAGTGACTAGCTGGGGGTGGGTGATTTGAGTCATGGGTTGGATGAGGATGGAGCAGGAGAACCAAGACCAAGTAAAGTCCAAAGTCATGAGACTCCCAGCCAGGTGCGTTACTGGGACGATGGGCATTTCCTTGCCAGTGGTGCTCAGAGAGTGACCTGCTCAGACTCAGCTGGGGCCCAGCTGCCCTTCAAGGGCTTTCACCTGAGGGTCAGTTTAGCAAAATTTGGAGACTTTTCCTCATGTGGAAACCTTCTGTTCTCTATCAAGGTCAATGGGCACAGTGGGGCAATCGTGTCTCATGCCCATCCTCTGAAGGTCAGCAAGGTGGGCACTGTCCTCTTAATGTCTCCTGAATGACAAGGGCAATCTAAGATTTTCTACCTTCCTGCTCCACTGAACACGCAGAACTCAATTGAAAGGCCACAACACATTTAAGTGTCTGAAATTAAATCTGAAGTCGAAGCAGCAGCATCTTATTACTTTTAATCAGTGCAGTGCATGAAAGCCCCTTTGGAGAAATCATTATTTTACCTCTCTGCATGGAAGGCCAAACTGCTTCCCTGCTTCCTCTGGTCTGAGAAATGACAGAGACTCTTTACTCTGTGTGTCCATCAGATTTGGGGCTGCCTTCAGCTTCTGCTGTGTCCAGGGCTTGGGTCAGATTTCATTCTTAGAGCTGCTTCTTTTGAGTCCCTCTTTCCCTGCCTCTCAGGTATACTTTTCTTAATAAAGGGACAAGAGGCTGAGGGATTAGTAACTATAGTTACCATTTATTAAGCACTTTCTTTATCAGTTAAGGTGTTTAGAGGCAAACAATCAAAACTGGTTTGATCAGAAGGTAATTGATGAAAGGATATTGGGTTGCACACAGAATCTCCAGCAAAGCTAAGGAGCAGACCTGGGAGCTGTACTGCTGAAACAATGCTCAAAATCTCACCGAAGAACTGGAGGCAATGCTGACACCTCAACTGCCCTCCCAGGCACAGCACCGCAGGCTGGCTGCACTGCTGATGCTGAACAGTGGAGGCCATATCTGATTTTCCCTGCAACAACCATGAAAGGTAACTGTTACTCTCTTCATTTTGTAGATGAGGTCATGGAAGTTCAGAGATGGTAGGTAGCTTATTCCCAAGGTTAGCTATGATAGAAATCCTTGGCTGTGTGTTCACTGAGCATGGGGATTATACTGGTTTTGCTCACCATTTACTGTAAGCTCAGAACCCAGTGCCGTGCTGGGTCAGTAGGTACTAGATAAACTTAGGGAATGAATACATGGGGAAGTGGTGGAGAGATGCATTGTTATGGTGTTTGTGGTAGTCTCACTGTAACGCGACCTGTCTTCTCCTACCTTGCTTTGGGGCCATCCTGCATGTTTGTGGCCAGAGGGTTGGGTGAATGAGTCCGGGTCAGGCAGTCATAATATATCCTTATGGCCATAGTGATTGGTCCCAAAGTTTGAAGGTTGTGAGTCTGACCAGATGGCCCAGCACCTGGAGTAAGACTGACTTGCTCTAATATGTAAGAATAGAGCTGACATACAGAGAGGAGCAAAGACAGGGTTTATGATTCAACTTTCCTGCATGTTACTAATATTGGCCTTTTATAAGCAAGCTCTATCGTTCCAGTCAAGAAAGGCAGATCGAAAGTGGTGACTTCTCTCACAAAAGGGATTTTACTTTGGATGCCACCTCCAATGCCCCATTAGATGTATGGGTGTGTTTCAAGAAATATTCTGCAACTGGGTAAAAATGGATGTCTTCTCAATCCTTCTTCCTCTCTCCTTGGCAAGCCCCCCATGTGTCTCACCTTATATACAGATTTTTTAAAAAAATTATATACACATGTATACCTGTGGTGGATTCATTTTGATATTTGGCAAAACTAATACAATTATGTAAAGTTTAAAAATAAAATTAAATTAAAAAAATTATATATATATATATATGTACTTATTTTTGGCTGCGCTGTGTGTTCATTGCTGCTTTCGGGCTTTCTCTACTTGTGCCGAGCGGGCTTTCTCTGCATCATGGTGTGCTGGCTTCTCATTCCGGTGGCTTCTTTTGTTGTGGAACACAGCGCTAGAGCTGGTGGGCTCAGCTGTTGTGGTGTGTGGGCTTAGTTGCTCTGAGGTATGTGGGATCGTCGCAGATCAGTGATTGAACCCATGTCCCCTACGTTGGCAGGTGAGTTCTTACCACTGGTCCACCAGGGAAGCCTTACCTTATCTCTAGTTGAATGGAGTCTTTTTTTTTTTTTTTCCCTGACAGTTTATCCATCTCCAAGCCCTTGTTCAGTAAACATCTCTGACATACGTTTGTTGGGACAGCTGTTGGGCAAAGGATGTGATGGTTGCGGTGGCGCGAGGAAAGCAGACCTCAGGGGGACAGGTTCTGGTGACGGTTGTGGGTTTCAGGCTGGGTATCCATGAGAGCCCTTCTCCCGGAGCAGTCTGCTGTGCAGGGTGCTCAGGCGGTCAGGTACAGAGCACTCTGTCAGGGCAGCCCAGTAATAGGACTGCTGTGAAGTTGTCATTGCGCTCATCGTGTTGACATTGCATTGTCCAGAGGCCTTGCAGAACCACAGCTGCAGCATGGGCCTCTGTGGATACTGGGATGTGATGTAAGAATTAGATGTTTGCTCTATGCTGGTAGCCTTGGCCTCAGGCTGTCTTGGCCGGTCATGTAGCACCAGGGCTGCTTCATTATCAGGGCTCCGTTATCCTCCTTTTGTCCCCACTCCAGCTCCAGTGCTGTCAGACTGATCCTTTCCCTCATTACTTCCAGGGACCACCGGCTGGCCCGCAGATGAGACCTCCCTGTGGGGCATCTGAGCCGTGCTGACCTCTGTCCTTGATGGACAGAAGTGTGGCCCTGCTGTCCTTCCCCATGCACCCTGGACCCAGTTCCCGACCCAACCCTCTCCTCGCCAAAGCTTTGATGAGTCAGTTTTCAATTCCTGGGTTGTGTGTGTGCCCGTTTTGGCTGAAGACTTTCCATAGAACGTCCAATCTTTGTGCCTTTATTTTCCTCCTGTGTCATAAGGAGAGCAGCCTGCTGCTGCTCTGCTCCCTCGTTGCTTGCCTTAGTAACTTTCTTTTTCCTAATGAGGCTTAATTATAAGTTTTATTGACAGACTTATGTTATGCCATAGGAAACCATCTTGAATCAATTAAAATCAATTAATCACACTGTGATTAACTTTAATTGTGGGATGTTTCCTACACCCAGCAAATAACCATTCACATATGTTCCAATTAATATTTTTACCCCCCCCCTTTGTTGACAAATGAGCTATTGTACTTAAAATTAATTAAATGTTAGCATGGTCTCAATTAACATTGCGTTAACCTGAAAAAAAAGTCTTTATTGTCAATCCTGAGCAAAATCTGTGACAATCTACTACTTATATTGCACAATATATATAAAACACATGGGGCCTAACCTTTTGCCAAAGTAGTGGATGATCTGGACAAAATATGAGGCCACATTGAAAATCTTGAGGTTTTTGGCCGGGACTTGAGATAAGCAAGGAAAATAAATGTTGTCTGCCTAGAAATAGTTACCTATCTTTTTCTGTGTTTTGCTAAACCAAGATTTAATATCTCTAGATTATCAGTACTTTATATATAGGACCTTTTTTTTTAACTCAGTATTTTTTTTGGTCTTTTTTTTTTTTAATCTCTAAAGTGTCTCTTTCCCCTCTATCTTGAATATTTCTTTACCTAATGCTATTTATTGTACTGTAAATTCCAAAGTGTATGTTTCATTTTTTACCCAGCCTTCTGTTTTCTGAGACTCCTCTAAGTAGGTTATGTGGGTCTGTTTTATATGCAAACATTGTTTATCCATGCTCACATTGATAAGTGTTCAAATTGTTTCCAACTCTTTGCTTTTATAAGCAATGTTGGGATGAGTATCTTAGTGTATCTGAATTTGGGTATGTTGAATCCCAGGACAGATACCCCAAAATGTGTCTCAATGACATATTGATTATTTTAAATTAAAGTTACTGAAGAAACAACCAATACAAGAGGAACACTCTGACTCTTTTTTTCTGCCTTCCTGGAGGCAGGGAATGAATCTCTTCTGTGAGAGTTACATTCCCTGCATCTGGAGAAGAGCACCCTTGCTGCCCAAGACAGAATCCAGGGCCGAGAAGCCCATGGAGACAAACATTGTGACTTCTGTTTACTTCCCCAAGCCCAGCCCTGTTTAGAATCTTCACTAATTGGCCACCCCAAACCTAAGCTTCTTTGTTCTGTGAATTCCTCACAAATTTATTGTTTCCTTGCCAAGGACAAAAGCCACCTGCTTTGGCCACCTCTTAGGTCTCATTTAGATGGGACTTAAGTGCACATGAATTGGAATGTGTTTCTTTTTCTCCTGTTAATTTGTCTCATGTCATTTTATTATTAGACCAGCCACAAGAACTCAAGAGGGGTGGAGAGGGAAAACACCCGCTGTGTTTTATATCTCAGGTACCTGTCTGAGATATAGTCCTAGGAAAACAATTGTTGGGTCACAGGGCAAATGCAAACTGCACTCTGGAATTGATCCTCTTTGGCACAGGAGGGAATGGAGATCTGGAGAGGTTAAGTAATTTTTTCAAGTCAAGTCTACAACTAGGCTTGATTTCAGATCTTCTGAATCTTAGTGAAATATATATTTTGCAATAGGCTGCATCTCAATTTCCCTGAATTCCCTGGAATTGTCTAAGCAAAATTTCCCCAGTATGATAGTTTCATTGTCTTATAGCTTGGAATCATCCTCCTTAGGTTCTCCTTTAAGAGTCAACATTCAATATATGTTACAACTGACACAGAAACATACGCAGCTGTTATCAGGCAATGGTACTGGGAATTTAGGTCTAACCTGCTCTCTTCAAGAAGATCTGCTTTTAGGGAATTCGCTGGCAGTCCAGTGGCTAGGACTCTGGGCTTCTCACTACTGATGGTGTGGCTCCAATTCCTATTTGGGGAACTAAGATCCTGGCAAGACTCGCAGCCAAATAATAATAATTAATTAATTAATTTAAAAAAACTGCTTTTGTTATTGAACAAAGACCTATAAATATTTTAGAATAGGTGATAGAGATATCGAGATATAATAATGATCAGAGATTTCAAAGCTCTTCTCACACAAGGGGGCAAAACCCTGCTTCAATGATTAAAAAACAAAACAAAACATAAATTCCAGGTTTATCTTTACAAGTAAGTTCGCCCTGAAGGATGAACATGAGAGAGAGAAAGTGATACAAGTTTTCAAAGCTTTCAAGTTGTCTTTGGAACTTTGTATTTCTTTGGGGGTGTTCCTAGAATTGACCACTAGAAGGTAATCCCCGGATACATGATTCTCCTTCCTCTTTCCCCTGTCTCAGTTCATATTAATTCCTCAAGGGTTGACTGCGCAACTGATGAATCCCAGAACAATATACATTCCTTGTCCTATCCCTACACAGGATAGAGGGACATGAGTAACAATTCTGAGTGCTGAGCCAGGTGCTGTGGGTAACCTGAGGAAAGAGGCGCTGAGTGGTGAGCAGGGCGGTGAGATCTGAGCTGGACTTCAGCAGATGTATAGGAGGTGGTCCTCAGGGGAAGGAAGGATCCTAAGTTCAGCTTCCTCCAGTTCTCACACCCCCACCCTCTGCTCCTCCTGCCCCCACAGTAGCCATGTTCAGAAATAACCCAGCATCCCTGAGGGAAGAGGAACAAATGTTCTACATTGCACCATGCTAAGCATCCCCCTCCAGTCCTTGTGCCTGTGAAATGCATTTCACGCCTCATCTGTTCCCTAAATGAGATGTGAAACCAGTTTACACCTCGTTTACATTTATGCTGTTTTACCAAACAGCATAGATACAGCTCCATCCCAAGTCCTGAAATGAGGTCAGGCACCCGTTCTCTCCTTGGATTGAATCCACCCAACGCTCCAGATCATCTCAGGCAACCAGGCATCCCCCAGGTGTTGAGAGAGAAAGTGCAAGCCTTGGCGGAGAGGTGCGGGGAGCAGTGAGCAAGGGGTGTTCAGGTCCTTTTAGGTGAGGGGAATGGCCTTTTTTTAAAGCCAATTGTATTCTTAGTAAAATTTCCTTAGTGAAGTGAAGTCGCTCAGTCGTGTCCGACTCTTTGCGATCCCATGGACTGTAGCCTATCAGGCTCCTCCGTCCATGGGATTTTCCAGGCAAGAGTGCTGGAGTGGATTGCCATTTCCTTCTCCAGGGGATCTTCCCGACCCAGGAACAGAACCCGGGTCTCCCGCATTGCAGGCAGACGCTTTACCGTCTGAGCCACCAGGGAAACTGACTTAAGCAAAATGCAAAAATCATAGGTGTACACTTAGAAGAGCTTTTAACCTTTGCACATACCTGTGTAATCAACACCCAGATCAAGACATAGAACATTTCTCTCACTCCTGAAACTTTTCTCACGCCCCCTTTCAGTCAGCAGACCCCTCTCCAAACAGAACTGCTAGATTTTGACGTTCATCGCCACCATGGGTATATTGTACCTATTCTAGAACTGAAGATACGTGCAAACATATAGATGTGCTGACATCTCTTCAGATAATGTCTGTGTGATCCATGTGTGTTGCTCTATCAGTAGCTCGTTCCTTTAAATTGTTGGATAGGGTCCCACTGTATGAATAAGACACTTTAGTCATTTCCCTATTGATGGGCATTTGAGTGGTGTTCTGTTTTTGCCTATTATAAATAAAACTGCTATGAATATTCTTGCACAAGATTTTATGCACATATACACTCATTTTTTTTTTTTTTCTTGGGAACACAGCTAGGGGTGGAATTCCTGGGTTGTAGTGTAGATGCATTTTAACTTTATTAGAAACTGCAAAACATTTCTTTGAGGTGATTGAACCATTTTCCACTCCCACTGGCAGTGTATGGAAGCTCTGGTTGTTCTGGTTGATTCAGGATAATGAAACAGTGCTGGCAATCAGTGTAAAGTAGCACAAGTTCATCTAAGGAGCATGGCATAAAAGACAAGATTAAATATTTCAGAAGAGAACTAGAACATGAAAGGCATTCCTATGCATGAATCTTTATTGTCCCAAAGAGTATCTCTCGAATGTCCTGATTTTGTCCAAAACTCACTGTATTTAAAAATGCACAGCATGTTTTGTCTTAATCAGACTACATACCTGGGAATACAAGAACAATGTGCTGGGAGTCATATACCAATAAAGCACATGAAGTCCTTTGCCCACTTTCGCCAAATTAGACTAATAATGTTTGTCATTTTTGCCAAACTGATAAAAAATATTTATCTCTTACTTCTTATTTAATATTTTGTACCTTGATAATTAATAAAGTAAAGCATTTTGCTTGTTTATGGATATGTGTATTTTTTTCTTAGTGAATTTTGATGTTCTTTGCCCATATTCTCCGGTGTTTGTCTTTTTCCTGTTGATGTTTGGGTGGCTTAATACTGACAACTGGTTGTTGTGTATGTTGCAAATGTTTCTCTTTTTTGTTGCTTACCTTAACATAAAAACTGCTTTCCTTATTTTTAAAGATCCTACTTGGTCATTATAAAACATTTGTACAATTGAGAAAATATTACAAAAGATTAAAATTCTTCCATATCCCACTTTGCAGAGATAAAACAACAACAAAAACAGAACCAAGAATAATCAATAAAATTCTGATGAAAATCACTGCAAGCATCTCTCTACGCATATGTAGAGAAACCTAATGAGATATGTACAATAGGTAGAGACTTAGAAGAACGCTTTAAATATGAGAGTTCTAATCACATGGCTACACTTAAGATAAAAGTTTGTTTATTGCAAAATATATTAATCCTAAAATGATCATATTATTTAAAACTTCATGAGTTTGGAACAATATTTGAACAACATAATTTAACTATGGACTGTACCTTTGGGAATCTTTGCTATAAACAGTGAAAAAAATTAGCAAACATTCTTTTTCTACTCTCTGGCATGTCTAGTTTCACTGGTTACTCAGTGCTTTGATGTTGTCAAGTTTTATAACATTTATAACCTTTTCTCTCACTGTAATTCTCAGAATTGTCAGTTTTTCTTCTGTTTTAAGCACATCATCAGCATTTCTTTTATCCTGGCCTTGTATACATATTATCTTTATTTTGGCTTTTGGCTTCTTATATTCATTTTATTATTCCAATAAATTACTTTTCACAAAGGGCTTGTAGGTGTTAGTTTTCCTGAGTTCTTGCATATTGCAGCGTATTTCTCAGTTGCATTTGCACTGGAAGGTTTACTTGGGTAGGGACATGATTATTGGGCTACTCCTTCTTTTACTCAGAACTTTACAGATATTGCACCAATATCTACTGTTATTAAATGTTGGATACAAAGGTCCATCTAGTCAAAGCTATGGTTTTTCCAGTGGTCATGTATGGATGTGAGAGTTGGACTATAAAGAAAGCTGCGTGCCAAAGAATTGATGTTTTTGAATGGTGGTGTTGGAGAAGACTCTTGAGAGTCCCTTGGACTGCAAGGAGATCCAACCAGTCCATCCTAAAGGAAATCAGTCCTAAATATTCATTGGAAGGACTGACTCTGAAGCTGAAACTCCAATACTTTGGCCACCTGATGCGAAGAACCAACTCATTGGAAAAGACTCTGATGCTGGGAAAGATTGAAGGTGGGAGGAGAAGGGGACGACAGAGGAAGAGATGGTTGGATGGTATCACCGAGTCAATGGGCATGAGTTTGAGGAAGCTCTGAGAGTTGGTGATGGACAGGGAAGCCTAGCATGCTGCATGTCCATGGGGTCACAGAGTTGGACACGACTGAGCAACTGAAGTGCACTAAACTGAAAGTAGAGATCAAGAGGACCCTCATCAGCTCCCTCCCCAACACACACACTTATACACTCTGTAAAGTCTATGTATGACTTTCTGCCTAGATGTCCATATGTATTTTTTTCTTTTAAAATATATATCTTTTGGTGGTTACTCTAGTGATTACAACACACACCTTTGACTTATCAAAGTCTAATGTTACTTGGAACTTTTATCCTCTTCAAGGACAATGTTAAAATATTTAATTCCATTTAACTTCCTATCAACTTATATGCAATGGTCATATGTTTTAGTTCATTATACATTTTAAACCATGTAAAACACGATTGTAACAATAATTATTATTGTTATTGTTTTGTACAGAAAGCATTCATTTATTCATTTATGTCATTCATTTGACATACATATCTAGCTTTTTATTTTTCTTCTCTTCATTCCTTCCTGCATCTCTAAGAAAACATATGCGATCATCTTCTTCCTGCCTAAAGAACACCCATTGTTATTTCCTTAAGGGTGTGTGGGATGTGCTGCTTATGAATCCTTTTGGTTTTTATTTGTCTTATTTCACCCTCATTCTCCACGTGCATTTTGCTGAGTATCAGATTCTGGATTGACACTTTCCCGCTTTCAATACTTTGCAGGTCCGTGTTCATTGTCTTCTGTTTGAACCTGTTGTTTCCAGGTAGAAGTCCAGTTGTTACTCTCTGTGAGGAGGTGTCTGACTCCAAGTTTGAATGTTTAGCTGCTGACAGCTTTTAAGCTCCCTCCTACTTCGTTTCCTTGTGCCCCACATCTGGACCAGCAGAAGAAAGAGCCTGGGTGCTCCCTCCTTTACTGCTGGTGGGAGAATCTACCCACACAGGTCCCTGTCTGCATGTGGGAACCCTCACCCCGGCCCTACTTCCCAATCACAGTGAAAGCCAGGCCAGTCTCTTTTGGTTGCTCTCTGAAGTCGTACTGCTCTCCCAGTGGATACAAGCATGTAAATAGCAAACTTTTCCACAGGCTCTTGATGTGTGTGGCATCCTCATTCTTGATGTTAGAACCAGACTTTGGGTGGAAGTCCTGTTACCTTTGCAGGGAATCGTGACACCTTGACTTTATTTTAAAATTATTTATTCATTTATTTAACTATGCCAGGTCTTAGCTATGGCATATGGGATCTACTTCCCTGACCGGGGGTGGAACTCGGGCCCCCTGCGTTGGGAGCATGGAGTCTTAGCCACTGAACCACCAAGGAAGTCCCATGAGACTTTTAAAAGTCTGTTTTGTTTAGCTGTTATTAATTTCATCCTGAGGTATTTAATTGTTCTTTATTTTATTTTTTTATTACCTTGCTTAGGCCTTCTTGAACTTATAGCTTGATTAAAAAAAAAATAGTTTTGAAAAGTTCTCAGCCATGATACTTCTGTCCAATTTTCTGTAACCTCTCTTTCTGGGACTCCAAGTCAGTCTCCCCAAGTATATCAGTCTTTATCACTTCTCTCTGAGCATTTTTTCCCTGACTTTTTCATGCTTTTCTCTCCCATGTTTCATTTTTTATATTTTCTTCTGATCTTGCTTCCAATTCAATAATTCTTTTCACCAGTGTCTAAGCCCACACATTAAGTTCTCGATTTAGCTAATTGTATTTTTAAGAATTATAATTTTTCAGGAAGAGTTCACGTATGAACTAAAATATATTCTTGTAAAACAAAATGTCACCTTACAGTTTGCACTCTTTCCCCATTTCAGAATTTAAATGCAAACAAATATCCCAAGTGGTCACATGAAGTGATGGAGTTAAAGTAACCCACACACACAAAATGTTTTCATTTAGTTGTATTTATAATTGCTAGCTGTCTTCCCGGAGAAGGCAATGGCACCCCACTCCAGTACTCTTGCCTGGAAAATCCCATGGATGGAGGAGCCTGGTAGGCTGCAGTCCATGGGGTCGCTAAGAGTCGGACACGACTGAACGACTTCACTTTAACTTTTCACTTTCATGCATTGGAGAAGGAAATGGCAACCCACTCCAGTGTTCTTGCCTGGAGAATCCCAGGGACGGGGGAGCCTGGTGGGCTGCCGTCTATGGGGTCGCACAGAGTCGGACACGACTGAAGCGACTTAGCAGCAGCAGCAGCAGCAGCTGTCTTCCAAGATCTCAGTCTTGTGTGTTTCTCCATGATGTGTTAAGGATGGTTATTTTAATGGACTTTGGGAACGTCATTATCTTAGACACCCATAGGCTGTTTCAGTTTCTTATTATTTCTCTTGATTTTTGTTTAGGTTTCTTGCTTCTTCATTTGTTTGCTTTTTAATACTTGCATGTCCGGGGGGAGAATTGGCCTGAATTTACCTAGTCTGCTATAATCAGAAGTGGAAGCCGGAGTCTCTGACTTATCTTTATTCATTACATTCACCATGAAACTTGTTAATGAACAGTTTACAATGAAGTATATATAAAGTATATGCATATAATACACTTATTTTATATATATATATAGTAACTATATATATATATTTGGTTCCTTTATTTTTTCTTAGAATATCAATTATATATTTGTTGATTTTTCTTTTTTTTATTTTACAATCCTCTTAATAATTCTTTAAATATGTGTTCTTTTTCTTATTATTTGAGTTATTACCTGAGCTTTGTCCAGCCAGGGACCTGGCTATATTTTTAATTCTATATAGTCAACAGTTTTCTGCTTCAAAAAAGACT
Organism: Bos javanicus; assembly: GCF_032452875.1. Taxonomy (NCBI): domain Eukaryota; kingdom Metazoa; phylum Chordata; class Mammalia; order Artiodactyla; family Bovidae; genus Bos; species Bos javanicus. The sequence continues at coordinate 8,585,325 of NC_083889.1, forward strand.
CTAATTTCTGTAATGTTTCCGTTTTCCTCTTACATTTCTACCTGCACTTTGTCGGCTCACTTCCTTGCTCCTTTTATTATCCTAAAATCTCTTGAAGATTTTCAAGCCTTCAGTTCTCTTTTTGATGTCATTTTTGAAAAGAAAGTTCCATGTAATTCTTTGAGGCCCTGAAGAATCATTTGATGAGGGCTTCATCTCTTTCCTTACATACACTTTTTTACCCTGTGTTGTTTTTCATTTTTCTTCTTCTTTTTTTTAATGTATGAGTTTGGTTCCTTTTCATTTATGGCTCTTTTTCACATGGAAACAAACAGGTACTATGCAGGGAGAGACTTGGGTGAAGGTTGGGCCAAAGGCATTTGTAGCTTAGAATCAGGATTTGTGGCTTTAACCATGCTCTCATTTAATCTGCCTTCTGCTTTACCCAGAGCTCAATTCTCCCTTTGGTTGTTGAAGGTCAGTGGTCAGTGTGGGCCAGAGCACATCCCTTTCATTCACTGGCTTTCCAAGATATCATCTGGGGTTTGTTCTTCCCACCTGCCTTCTCTTTGCTTTACTCCTGAAGCACCGTTTGGTTAAGAGTCTCACACTGGTCAGATTTGAAAAAAAGAGAACTGGTGTACTGTTCCCACGACGATTGGGATTACAGCTTAGGCAGAGTTTAAGCAGGAGCACAGCCCAAACCTAAAGGTAGAGGTTTGTTTCCTGAGCTGGTGATGAGCTGCAGGTGACTCAGGCACTGTCTCAGGACAGGTGTATATGGGAGTTCTGCCTGTCGCAGCAGCTGCTTGCTGCAGGGTGAGGACCCTTGGAAGCTTCTCTTCAGCCCCAAAGCAGGTCTTTGAGCTGACTGTCCAAGGTGGCTCAGAGTTCCTAGCAGATGATTTGGAAATTACCTATCAGTATTACCAAATGGAGTCTTGCCGTCATGGGCAAACACCTCTCCTCAGAGAGTAACGTGGAGAAGTGATGAGAACCTTGGCTCGAAATTAGGACACACGCGTCCCTCTCCTACCCCGCACACTGAATGGTTAATGCACTTGGTAATGCATTTAGCTAATGCAGTTAGCCTCTTCAGGCTTTAATCTCTTCAATCCTGCTACACGTGCCTTGTGATCTTTTCAGGTGGGGATAGTCTGAAAAAGGTCTGCACATTTCTGCTTCCAAGAGAAAATGCAAATTAGCAGTTTCTTTCCTTCTGATTGCTTGTGTGCTCAGAACAGAAGAAAGACACCTGGATAAAGCATTTCCTCCGACTTCTGCCATTCCCTAAGGGGCTCCCAGGATCTTTAAGCTTTCTTAGGTTCCTTTGAGGTCTCTCAGCTCAAGGACTGTCTCCACATGTCCTCCATCCTGTCCACACTTCCAGCAGGTGTGTGTAGGTGGAGCTCAAATTTAAAAACAACTCAAATGAACTCACATATCTTTTTTTTTTTGGCAACTTGCTGTTTCAGTGGAAGCTCTTAAAAGTTGTCAGCATTTTTCTTAGTATTTAAACAGAACTAGAAACACAGACAGTAGCCACTCATGACCACAGTGTGCTCCAGCTCTCATCCGTAGACCAGCCTCCTCAACAGTCATAGCAGCAAGGTGATACGAATTTTCTGTACATGTAAAGCAGCAAGGGTATATAATGTTCACAATGTGATCCTTGCTGAAAATGGTTCCAAAGTTGAATCACATGCCATCCAAGCAGGTATAACACTAATGAGTTGTTGAGCGCACAGACTTCAGCAAATAGGCTATGTCGCTTCAATACCTTAAATAAAGGAGCAGCATGACTTTAGAGTCAGGGCAGGTTTGTCACCTTGGAAAAGTCAGCTCAGTTATTTGGTGGTACTCACCAGCTGATTCCATAGTTATTTAGCTATTGGAGACCTTGGAGATACCAGGGCGAGCTTCAGAAGGAGGGAATGTCTGCTAACGTGTTCAAATAAGAGGCTGTCTTGTCATCCCAGGTGACTGAAGACTTTTGAGTTGCTTCGGAATCCACTGAAATAGCTACACACTAGAATAGATTAGAACAGAAGAGTGGATTTCCTCCAACTTCTGGACTATTTCCTCATGCTTCCACATCCCCATAAATATGATCCAATAACAAAGAAATGTCTACATCATAGCTATGAACTAGCAAGTAGTGTCCTCCTAAAACTTCTAGGATTTTTGGCAAGAAACAGTAGAGATGAGAAGGAAGAGCTTGTAAGTTCCTGTTCTTCCTATAAACCGGAATAACCTACCTAGGAAGCTAAAACGACTTCTGGCAAACAAAACAGAACAAATGCACAAATAATTCAGTAAAATCCTCTTGTCTGAACTGTCAGGGGCTGGAAATGAAAATTGGTTATCAGCAGTTGATGGATGTATAGGTGAATGACGATCATTTCAGAGTTCCAAACCAAGGTGTACAAGGATCTATACAGAGCAGGAAAAAATCCCAAGAGGGTACCCCAAGTGTCTGGAATGTGGATGATAAATGAACGGTCATGCAGACAGTGGACTGACTTGGGATGAAGCCTTCTGCCTTTATGGACTTTCTGTTGTTTTGTTAGGTGGAATGTGTGGGAAGGAAGTAAAGAAGGGGTTCAAGGGTTAGAGAGAATATTTAACCCCAAAGAATATTTCTGCCCAAGCCTTCCTCCTTTTGTCTATATTCATCAAAATATCTCCACACCATCCCTCAAAAGATTACTGTTTCTCAAGAGATTAAAACCTTTCCTTTTTCTCTCCACCTTTTTCTAAAGGTTTGAACACTATTATATTTGAGCTACAGTTCAAACAGCTCCCTGTGCTGTGCTTAGTTGCTCAGTCATGTCTGACTCTTTGCTACCCCAAGGACTGTAGCCCCCCAGGCTCCTCTGTCCATGGGATTCTTCAGGCAAGAATACTGGAGTGGGTTTCCATACCCTCCTCCAGAGGATCTTCCCAATCCAGGGATCAAACCCAGGTCTCCCTCATTGCAGGTGGATTCTTTACCATCTGAGCCATCAGGGAAACCCAAGAGTACTGGAGTGGGTAGCCTATCCCTTCTCCAGGAGATCTTCCAGACCCAGGAATCAAACCAGAGTCTCCTGCATTGCAAGCGGATTCTTTACCAGCTGAGCTACCAGGGAAATCCCCCCCGGTCAACTCCTAAAGGTAAGACAGACATACTACTATGACATACTATGGTTTAAAAAATCATCCATAGTGTTTGTACATATAGCATCTGCAGCTGTTTCTAAATATCTATCTATCTAATCATTAGTAGAAATTAGGGCAACCACATGGACAAATGGTACCTTTTAAACAAAGTTACTGCTATTAATAGATAAATAATAATATTCAGTGAAATCCCAGATGACATTAAGTCAATAAACCATAAATAGAGAATCATGAAAGAATTTCATTTCATGGAAAGAAGAAATTTTTCTTAGGGATAAAAAATATAATGGAGGTATTTAAAAAGCCCTTAGAAGAATATAACACTATGATTTCTGGACTAATCCAAATAATGTACTGGCCATGTATTTCACCCCCCACAAGCCTTCCTACAGGTTTATCCAAATGGAACTCAGATGACACATAAATTTACTAAGAGAGAAAGAGTCCTGATTGTTCAGGGTTGTAAACATAGAAGGAATATGTGCCCCAGTTCCTGGCCAGACTAAAACCACAGAAGACAAATACCTTCTCTAAGGATGGGCATAGTTAGACCATGATCTGCTCTGTGAGAACCCTGCTTCTCATCTGCAGAGACCAAGGAGGTATGGACGCATTAATCAAATACAGCAATACCGTTCTTTGTGCGCGCATGCTCAGTTGCTTGAGTCATGTCCAACTCTTTGCGACCCCGTGGACTGGACCATAGCCGCCCCCCTGAGTCTCCTCTGTCCATGGGATTCTCCAGGCAAGAATACTGGAGTGGGCTGCCATGCCCTCCTCCAGGGATCTTCCCAACCCAGGGATCAAACCCATGTCTCTTACGTCTCCTGCATTGGCAGGCAGGTTCTTTACCACCAGCGCCACCTGGGATGCCCTTCAGAGTGTACAGTTTAGCCCTTTTAACATACTTGTGTTCCCTGCTCTTGTTCATCAAAGCAGGTCTAGATTTGCGCTAATTCAAGAAATTGTTTTCCATGGCTTAGATTCTCCTATGAATAATCGGAGGAGTGGGGTCCAAGTATTCTTAACCTCTTTGTTTTTATAAGGAGACAAAATTGACTAATGAATGATTAGTGTGACCACATAATTTATATTCCAAGCCAAGACCTTTCTGGGAATGAACATAGGAGCTGTTAATAATTGTGTTAGGACAATGGGCAAAATGGGATTCAAGGTCCCTTGCTTATAGTTAAAATCAAAATATATTTCTAGCTAGGTTTCAGTGATTTATTGCACATTTAAAATTAAAATACACTTAATATCTAATACAAACATGGCCACATGATTTTTCTTTAATTCTTCATTGAGGGGAAAAATGCAATAATCTATTGAAAAATACCCTATATACTGTCACACTTGCATTCTTTATTTCTGATCTTCCCAAGGTTAGATAATCATAAATAGAACTTAAATAAATCTGTTATATAAAACAATGAACAATGATGAAAATAGATTTAGGAGCCTGGAGAATGTCAAAGAAATATTCGTGGAGCTCAGAGAAAAATGAAGACATTCAGGCTTTATAAGAAAAGGTAAGATATATAGGGAACAGATGGAAGATATCTACTATCTTTGCAGCAAGACTTAGAGAAAGACAGACAGTGTTGCAGTTGTTGAGTTGCCAGTTTGTGTCCAACTCCATGGCCTGCCACCCCATGGACTGCAGCACGCCAGGTTTCTCTGTCCCTCACCATCTCCCAGAGTTTGCCCAAGTTCATGTCCATTGAGTCAGTGATGCCATCCAGCCATCTCATCCTCTGTCGTCCCCTTCTCCTCCTGCCTTCAATCTTGCCCAGCATCAGTCTTTCCCAATGAGGCAGTTCTTCGCATCAGGTGTCCAAAGGATTGGAGCTTCAGCTTCAGCTTCAGCATCAGTCCTTCCAATGAGTATTCAGGAATGATTTCCTTTAAGATTAACTGCTTTGATCTCCTTGCAGTCCAAGGGTCTCTCAAGAGTCTTCTCCAGCACCACAGTTTGAAAGCATCAGTTCTTTGGCAGACAAAGCAGGTTGTAAAAACAAAAATTAGGAGGAAAAGGGACTTCCCTGGTGATCCAGTGGCTAAAACTCCTCTTCCCAGTGCAGAGGGCCTGGGTTCAATACCTGGTCAGGCATGAGGCAACTAAGGCCCAGTGCAGCTGAAGAAATAAGTAAGTAGAAAAAATTACCAAGAAGAAAGAAGGATAGAAGTACATTTCCCTAAGATTGAAAACAAAATAGAATCCCACCAAAGTCCTAAGTCAAGAGATAAGAAGAGATTCACTAAGGGCCAGACTAGATGAATGAATCCATTCCCAGATAGAATCTAGTGATATTCTGGAACTTTGGGAATAAAGAAGAAACAATTCAATAAGCATTGATGCAGAAAAAAGGAAAATAAAAAGTAACCAATCATGTATTTATTCAACAAGTATTTGTGGAGTACTGTGGTAGATTGAGGTGTTCTCAGTTTGCTGCCCTGCTTCTAAGATGATCAACACATCTCTTTTCTTGTTCTATGTGACTTGCTCCCCAACAGGAGAAGTGCATTTCCCCATTACTGTCAAGCTTAGCCAGATGGCTCACTGCATATGAGTTGGGTGTTAATGTGCTGCGTCTAAGTAGAGGGTTTAACAGTGAAACTTGTATATGGTTCTGCTACTGTCCTTTCCCTTCTGCTAGGAGAAAAAATGCTCAAGGTAGGATCTTCTCTATCAGCATGGATTCTGGGATAAAAAAGATGTAAAGAAAGCTACAGCTATGGAGTAGAACCTCAGCCTACCTTTATGCAGCCAACACATAATGTGATTGAGAAATAAACTCTTGTTGGTTAGAACAACAGGGATACTAGGGTTTTCAGCCATAGCAGTATAACCAAGCAGAGTCGACTAATGGAAGTGCTAGTGACTGGGGCTTTACAAATGGCACTAGTGGTAAAGAACCCGCCTGCCAACACAGGTTAGACATAAGAGACACTGGTTCGATCCAGTCCCTGAGTCAGGAAGATCTCCTGAAGAAGGGAATGGCAACCCACTCCAACATTTTTACATGGAGAATCCTATGGACAGAGGAGCCTGGTGGGCTACAGTCCAAAGGGTCACAAAGAGTCAGACACGACTGAAACAACTTCAGTTCAGTTCAGTTCAGTTGCTCAGTCGGGTCCGACTCTTCATGACCCCATGAATTGCAGCACGCCAGGCCTCCCTGTCCATCACCAACTCCCAGGGTTCACTCAGACTCACATCCATCGAGTCAGTGATGCCATCCAGCCATCTCATCCTCTGTCATCCCCTTCTCCTCCTGCCCCCAATCCCTCCCAGCATCAGAGTCTTTTCCAATGAGTCAACTCTTTGCATGAGGTGGCCATAGTACTGGAGTTTCAGCCTTAGCATCATTCCTTCCAAAGAAATCCCAGGACTGATCTCCTTCAGAATGGACTGATTGGATCTCCTTGCAGTCCAAGGGACTCTCAAGAGTCTTCTCCAACACCACAGTTCAAAAGCATCAATTCTTCGATGCTCAGCCTTCTTCACAGTCCAGTTCTCACATCCATACATGACCACTGGAAAAACCATAGCCTTGACCAGATGGATCTTTGTTGGCAAAGTAATGTCTCTGCTTTTGAATATGCTATCTAGGTTGGTCATAACTTTCCTTCCAAGGAGTAAGCGTCTTTTAATTTCATGGCTGCAGTCACCATCTGCAGTGATTTTGGAGCCCCCAAAAATAAAGTCTGACACTGTTTCCACTGTTTCCCCATCTATTTCCCATGAAGTGATGGGACCAGATGCCATGATCTGCATTTTCTGAATGTTGAGTTTTAAGCCAACTTTTTCACTCTCCTCTCTCACCTTCATCAAGAGGCTTTTGAGTTCCTCTTCACTTTCTGCCATAAGGGTGGTGCCATCTGCATATCTGAAGTTATTGATATTTCTCCCAGCAATCTTGATTCCAGCTTGTGCTTCCTCCAGCCCAGCGTTTCTCATGATGTACTCTGCATATAAGTTAAATAAGCAGGGTGACAATATCCAGCCTTGACGTACTCCATTTCCTATTTGGAACCAGTCTGTTGTTTCATGTCCAGTTCTAACTGTTGCTTCCTGACCTTAATACAGATTTCTCAAGAGGCAGGTCAGGTGGTCTGGTATTCCCATCTCTTTCAGAATTTTCCACAGTTGATTGTGATCCACACAGTCAAAGGCTTTGGCATAGTCAATAAAGCAGAAATACAACTTAGCACAGCACAATGATTTCTGTTACACTGCTTGGTCCTGAAAATTTAGTTACCATGGGTCTTTTTCTTCATGGAATTGATAGCCTAGTGAATCATCCTATGAACTTTAGATACCAAAAGATAATAGATTGATAATTACTGGATTTTAAGACAAATGGCAAGGCTTCCTATGTGGTGCTAGTGAGAAAGAACTCACCTGCCAGTGCGTCTTTTACTCAGATGCAATAAGAAACAAAAAAAGTGCAGGTTTGATTCCTAGGTTGGGAAGGGCATAGCAATCCACTCCAGTATTCTTGCCTGGAGAATCCCATGGACAGAAGAGCCTGGCAGGCTACAGTCCACAGGGTCACAAACATTTGGACACAACTGAGGTGACTTAGCTGGTATGCACACAAGGCAAAGACAGAATATTCTCAAACATGAGATAACTTACAGAAAATGCCATTCATATGTTTTTATGGAAAATACTTGAAGACATCAATAAGATAAAAAAAAGAAGGTGCTCTTAAGAATGAAGGAATTTTGTTTAAATAGGACTGGTAATGAGCCCATATTGAAAATACAGGGCCAACTTGGCTGGTTTACTTGTTCATTCAACAAATATTTTTTAAGTGCAGGTGATATTATTTTCCTAAAGAATTCAAGAAAGTTGACTACAAAATTATTAAGACTAATATAAGAGTTGCCTGTGAAAATCTAAATGAATAATATCATTAGCTTTGTGTGTACTTGCAGATATAATTAGGAAAAAGATCTCTGTCATCATAGCAACCAAACTATTGTAATACACAGGAATTCAGTTAATATGGCATAAGGAAGACTTTACTAAAGGATATAAAATTAATGAGAAGATACAGTATTGGGTAGGTATTCATTTCCCCTAGAATAATTTCTGCATTTAATGTGAGGAAGAAACTGCAGTTTAGAGATTCTGAATGACTTGCTTTTGACTACCTTGCCAGCAGAAGGGAAGTCATAATCTTATACCTAGTCTCTGTTTTTTTCCATGGTTTCATAATGCACCCATTACTAAGAAGAAAATTGTATATTGTTTAGATTAAAAATAACTTTGAACACTCAAGTTCCATGAGGTTCAGTCTTTCTGAAAGGTTTCGTTTCTATCAGCTTCATCTTGCACCAATGACCCCAGGTACTCCAGTCACACCATCTAGGAGCTGTTAGCCTTGCTATGTGGGGGAGCACGATTCAGCACCATAAACTGTGTCACTTTGCTGGGAGTATTAATTTAGGTTGATTATTTTTACCTAACACAAGACTCAGGAAGTCTTCCTTTTTACTTCTCCCTTAGCTGCATAAGGGTCATCCCGGGTGGCTCTGACAGTAAAGAATCTGCCTGCAATGCAAGAGATCCAGATTTGATCCCTGGGTCAGGAAGATCCCCTGGAGATGGGAATGGCAGCCTACTTCGGTATTCTTGCCTGGAGAATCCCATGGACAGAGGAGCCTGGCAGGCTAGAGCCCATGGGGTTGCAAAGAGTTGGACACAATTGAGTGACTAACACTTTCACTTTCACTGGCCACCTAAAACTTTTGGATGAAGCGCCCATTTCCAGAATAGAGCTATCATCAGAGATATCTGCAAAGAATATGGGCTCTATGTGGTGAGGGAACCTGGCAGGGCTTGGATATCAGAGGTCGCTCTGTTTCACTGCCTCTGTGTGGCCCAACAAACATTTATTTACCCAACATTTGCTCTTCTACAGTAATCACAACAGTGTGGTACTGGCACAAAAACAGAAATGTAGATCAATGGAACAGTATAACCCACACACCTATGGTCAGTTAATCTAAGACAAGGGAGGCAAGAATATACAACAGAGAAAAGATAGTTTTTCAATAAGTTTTCCTGGGGAAACTCAACAGTTACTGTGAAAGTATGAAATTAGAACATTCTGTAACACCACAGACAAAAATAAACTCAAAGTGGATTAAAGATTCTAAATGTAAGACTGGATACTATAAAACTCCTAGAGGAAAACATACTCAGAACACTCTTTGACATAAATCGCAGCAATATCTTTTTGGATCTGTCTCCTAAAGTAATGGAAATAAAAACAATGTTCATTCCCAGAAAGGTCTTGGCTTGGAATATAAATTATGTGGTCACCCTAATCATTCATTAGTCAATTTTGTCTCCTTATAAAAACAAAGAGGTTAAGAATACTTGGACCCCACTCCTCTGATTATTTATAGGAGAATCTAAGCCATTGAAAACAATTTCTTGGATTAGCGCAAATCTAGACCTGCTTTGATGAACAAGAGCAGGGAGCACAAGTATGTTAAAGGGCTAAACTGTACACTCTGAAGGGCATCCCAGGTGGCGCTGGTGGTAAAGAACCTACCTGCCAATGCAGGTGATGTAAGAGACATGGGTTTGATCCCTGTTGGGAAGATCCCTGGAGGAGGGCATGGCAGCCCACTCCAGTATTCTTGCCTGGAGAATCCCATGGACAGAGGAGACTTGGGGGGTGGGGGCTATGGTCCAGTCCACGGGGTTGCAAAGAGTTGGACACGACTCAAGCAACTGAGCATGCACGCACATACAAAGAACAGTATTGCTGTATTTGATTAATGCATCCATACCTCCTTGGTCTCTGCAGATGAGAAGCAGGGTTCTCACAGAGCAGATCATGGTAAAACTATCCCACCATCCCTAGAGAAGGCATTTGTCTTCTGTGGTTTTACTGGCCAGGGACTGGGGCACATATTCCTTCTATGTTTACAACCCCAAACAATCGGGACTCTTTCTCTCTTAGTAAATTTATGTGTCATCTGAGTTCCATTTGGATAAACCTGTAGTACCTTTTAAACAAAGTTACTGCTATTAATAGATAATAATACGATTATCTAATAATAATAATAATTAATAAATTTTTATTAATAATTAATAATAATATTCAATGAAAACCCAGAGGACATTAAGTCAATAAACCATAAATAGAGAATCATAAAAGAATTTCATTTCATGGAAAGAAGAAATTGTTCTTAGGGATAAAAAATATAATGGAGGTATTTAAAAAGCCCTTAGAAGAATATTACACTATGATTTCTGGACTAATCCAAATAATGTACTGGCCATGTATTTCACCCCCCACACGCCTTCCTGCAGGTTTCAGTGATTTATTGCACATTTCAAATTAAAACACACTTAATATCTAATACACACATGGCCACATGATTTTTCTTTTAATTCTTCCTTGAGGGGAAAAATGCAATAATCTATTGAAAAATACCCTATATACTCTCACATTTGCATTCTTTATTTCTGATCTTCCCAAGGTTAGATAATCATAAATAGAACTTAAATAAATCTATTATATAAAACAATGAACAATGATGATCCTTGCAGAAAATAGATTTAAGAGCCTGGAGAATGTCAAAGAAATATTCGTGGAGCTCAGAGAAAAATGAAGACATTCAGGCTTTATAAGAAAAGGTAAGATATATAGGGAACAGATGGAAGATATCTGCTATCCTTGCAGCAAGACTTAGAGAAAGACAGACAGTGTTGCAGTTGTTGAGTTGCCAGTTTGTGTCCAACTCCATGGCCTGCCACCCCATGGACTGCAGCACGCCAGGTTTCTCTGTCCCTCACCATCTCCCAGAGTTTGCCCAAGTTCATGTCCATTGAGTCAGTGATGCCATCCAGCCATCTCATCCTCTGTCGTCCCCTTCTCCTCCTGCCTTCAATCTTGCCCGGCATCAGTCTTTCCCAATGAGGCAGTTCTTCGCATCAGGTGTCCAAAGGATTGGAGCTTCAGCTTTAGCATCAGTCTTTCCAATGAGTATTCAGGAATGATTTCCTTTAAGATTAACTGCTTTGATCTCCTTGCAGTCCAAGGGTCTCTCAAGAGTCTTCTCCAGCACCACAATTTGAAAGCATCAGTTCTTTGGCAGATAAAGCAGGTTGTAAAAACAAAAATTAGGAGGAAAAGGGACTTCCCTGGTGATCCAGTGGCTAAAACTCCTCTTCCCAGTGCAGAGGGCCTGGGTTCAATACCTGGTCAGGCATGATGCAACTAAGACCCGGTGCAGCTGAAGAAATAAGTAAGTAGAAAAAATTACCAAGGAGAAAGAAGGATAGAAGTACATTTCCCTAAGATTGAAAACAAAATAGAATCCCACCAAAGTCCTAAGTCAAGAGATAAGAAGAGATTCACTAAGGGCCAGACTAGATGAATGAATCCATTCCCAGATAGAATCTAGTGATATTCTGGAACTTTGGGAATAAAGAAGAAACAATTCAATAAGCATTGATGCAGAAAAAAGGAAAATAAAAAGTAACCAATCATGTATTTATTCAACAAGTATTTGTGGAGTACTGTGGTAGATTGAGGTGTTCTCAGTTTGCTGCCCTGCTTCTAAGATGATCAACACATCTCTTTTCTTGTTCTATATGACTTGCTTCCCAACAGGAGAAGTGTATCTCCCCATTACTGTCAAGCTTAGCCAGATGGCTCATCGCATATGAGTTGGGTGTTAATGTGCTGCGTCTAAGTAGAGGGTTTAACAGTGAAACTTGTATATGGTTCTGCTACTGTCCTTTCCCTTCTGCTAGGAGAAAAAATGCTCAAGGTAGGATCTTCTCTATCAGCATGGATTCTGGGATAAAAAAGACGTAACGAAAGCTACAGCTATGGAGTAGAGCCTCAGCCTACCTTTATGCAGCCAACACATAATGTGATTGAGAAATGAACTCTTGTCGGTTAGAACAACAGGGATACGAGGGTTTTCGGCCATAGCAGCATAACCAAGCAGAGTGGACTAATGGAAGTGCTAGTGACTGGGGCTTCACGGGTGGCGCTAGTGGTAAAGAACCCGCCTGCCAAACAAATGGGACCTAATTGAACTTAAAAGCTTTTGCACAGCAAAGGGGACCATAAACAAAAAGGCAACCTACAAAATGAGAGAAAATATTTGTAAATGATGTGACTGACAAGGGATTAATCTCCAAAATATGTAAACAGCTCATTTAACTCAATATCAAAAAACCCCCCAGACAACCTAATCAAAGCATAGGCAGAAGGTCTAAGCAGAAATTTCTCCAAAGAAGACATACAGATGGCCAAAAGGCACATGAAAAGATGCTCAGCATTGCTAATTATTAAAACTACAATGAAGTGTCACCTCACTCTGGTTGGAGTGGTCATAGTCAAAAAGTCTATAAATAGTAAACAGTCTACAAATATAAATATTGTGGAGAAACGGGTGCCGTTCTACTGTCGGTGGGGATGTAAATTGGTGCAGAAATCTAAATTTCTTCAGAAAACTAAAGATAGAGTTACCCTATGATCCTGCAGTCCCGCTTTTGGGCATATATCCAGAGAAAACCATATTTTAAAAAGATACATTCATCCCTCTGTTCATTGCAGCAATATTCACAATAGCCATTGCAACTTCCTTTGTGACTTGGGACACCCTCAGTGTTATATTAATAGTTAATGATAGAGGTTGGGTCAGAACTCATCTTTGAACCAGGAGAGAAGCAGCAACAGCCATATTCTACTCTTAGACTCGGTAAGGGAGCTTTTTATTATAGCTTCATTGACATGGAGTTTGGCTTTGTGATTAGGAAGTCATTTTCTGTATAATCTCATGCCATGCGAATCCTATACAAATGAATAATAATTATTATTCCCACTGAATAATAACAGTTTCATTAGTTCTCATTTTGAGACCTTTAGAACATATGGTTTATTAATGAGGCAACATAACCAAAGTTTAATTAATAATTAAAAACAGGCATCTGTATTTCAGATGAAAATTTAGCCATTTTTTAAGTACTCCTCAGTCAGTGATTCATTACTGGGAGAAACTAAATTTTTAGAATCACTTGAAGTACTAGTTCCTATAATATTCACCAAATCTTCCAGTTAAATGTAAAAGCTGGAGTCTTGGTCACTCTTGGAGACACCCTGAACCTAAAAATTGTGTGTGTCTGATTGAAAAGACCTATAGCTCTCCAGAACAGATCAGCAACCTCTGTGATGTTTCCCAGCACCGCAGACACTGCCCAACCTCCCCTGCCTGCCCCCACTAGCGCTTATCACTGGAGAAGAGGTCTCACCCAGAATCAGAGAATTGAAATTCAGAGTCGGTCAGGTCTGACCTTCATCACTGCTCAAGTTTGCCATTTGCCTCAACGTGTCCTAGCAAGGGAGAATTGAACCCGAGCGCACCTTTGAGAAAAGGCCAGGTTCAAACACTCCATCTTTAAGAAGCTCAGGCCGTCCACACTGGTCCCCTCGGGCTTGTCTTGACACCTTCTAAAACGGCTCCTCCGCCTCCAGTCTCATCCCTTGCTGTAGTGACTCCTCAATCTCACCAGAGTGAACTTTTCAAAAGGCAAACCCGAGGATGTTCCTGGGCTTGCAATCTTACCTGTGTTTTCCGGGTGTTTCCTGCACCCTGTGGTCAAGGCAGCTGAGTGTGTTGCCCTTCAGCTTTCTGGGTAGCCATGTGAATGCCTTTCCTGACGTGGCCTGTCTTGAGAAACTCATGCATCCATTAGGGTTTTTCCCAGTCTTCATGTTTTTGAGATGCCTTTCCGAATACCCACAGGCAGGATTGAGCTTCGTCAGCTTGGATCCCAGAGCGTCTTGTGCAAATCTTACTAAAGCTGTAATCAGTTTCTCTTGTGGTTCCCGTCTGTGTCCCTCAGGACTCTGTGACTCTCTTCTGCTTCTCATTGTATCTTTAGCACGTGAATGAAAGAAAAGACTACTGAATAGTGATCTACAGCTTAGTGCTTTGGATTCCATTAAATTAGAATGTGGGATACTTTGTGTGAATTGACTGGATGGGATTCCCAAGGGGTGGGGCACATTTAAGCCTTTTTCTTTTCTTCCATGGACAATCACCATGCTTGAAACATTATGGATAGCTCCCAAAGAGTATGGGTCTTTGCCAGAACTGACAGAAGAAACAAAATTGCAACAAGATTCTTTAATTAAAAAAGAGAGAAGAGTGTGTAAGCACTTTAGTATCAGTATTTTGAAGACCTTAGTTTTCTCAGTTAAATCAGGGTTTTGATTACATATAGTACTTAAAATAAGTCTACAAGGCTTTATTGACATTCTTTTGATCATTTTTCATAACTAGAAATAATGCAGTCCTATGCCTTTAAAAATGGTCTGTGTTTTCGTTTTAAAACTCTGTTTTATTTCCTTATTCACTCAGAAATAATTAAGGCCTGTGATCCTTTAAGAGAAATTTTAAATCTGTCCTAAACTTTAAACTCATTTTGATTAAAAGTTTCTTTTACTAATATATATGTATGAGTTTCCCTTGTGGTTCAGATAGTAAAGAATCTGCCTGCAATGAGGGAGACCTGGGTCTGATCCCTGGGTTGGGAAGGTCTCCTGGGGAGGTGAATGGCTACACACTCCAATATTCTTGCTTGGAGAATCCCATGGACAGAGGAGCCAGTCAGGCTACAGTCCATGGAGTCGCAAGAGTCAGAGTGACTTTAACTTCACTTACTAATATATATAATCATACATACTAGTACTGTATGATTATGAGTTAAAAGCATCATTGTTTTAATCAGGGCAACTTTTAGGGACATATACATACATACATATCAGGACTTTCATTTAACACTGGCATATGAAGGAGTCACAATGGTCATTCACCTTTTTCCTTCATATTTTTTCCCACTTCCTCCTCATTATTATTATGAATAACATGTTTAGACCAGAAAGCTGTGTCCACCAGTCTGCAACAAAATGAGAAAACACTTTTTCCCCTCAAAGATTCTTATCCTTAATTCAAGAGCTGCTGACAAATTTTAAGCAACGGAATAAGGAAAACCACAGTTACATTTTGGGAAAGATTCAGTTCAGTTCAGTTCAGTTGCTCAGTCATGTCTTACTCTGTGACCACATGGACTGCAGCATGCCAGGCCTCCCATCACCAACTCCTGGAATTTACTCAAACTCATGTCCATTGAGTCAGTGATGCCATCCAACCATCTTATCCTCTGTTGTCCCCTTCTCCTCCTGCCTTCAGTCTTCAAGCATCAGGGTCTTTTGCAATGAGTCAGTTCTCCCCATCAGGTGGTCAATGTATTAGAGTTTCAGCTTCAGTGTCAGTCCTTCAAATGAATATTCAGGACTGATTTCCTTTAGGATGGACTGATTGGATCTCCTTGCAGTCCAAGGGACTCTCAAGAGTCTTCTCCAACACCACAGGCCAAAAGCATCAATTCTTTGGCACTTAGCTTTCTTTAGAGACCAACTCTCACATCCATACATGACTACTGGAAAAATCATGGCTTTGACTAGATGGACTTTTGTTGGCAAAGTGATGTCTCTGCTTTTTAATATGCTATCTAGGTTGGTCATAACTTTTCTTTCAGGAACAAACGTCTTTTGATTCCATGGCTGCAGTCACCATCTGCAGTGATTTTGGAGCCCCCCAAAATGAAGTCTCTCACTGTTTCCACTGTTTCCCCATCTATTTGTCACGAAGTGATGGGAACGGATGCCATGATCTTTGTTTTCTGAATGTTGAGAGTTTTAAGCCAACTTTTTCATTCTCCTCTTTCACTTTCATCAAGAAGCTCTTTGGTTATTCTTCGCTTTCTGCCATAAGGGTGGTGTCATCTACATATTTGAGGTTATTGATATTTTTCCTGAGAATCTTGATTCCAGCTTGTGTTTCATCTAGCCCAGCATTTCTCATTATGTACTCTGCATATAAGTTAAATAAGCAGGGTGACAATATACAGCCTTGACGTACTCCTTTACTTACTTGGAACCAGTCTGTTGTTCCATGTCTAGTTCTAACTGTTGCTTCTTGACCTGCATACAGGTTTCTCAGGAGACAGGTCAGGTGGTCTGGTATTCACATTTCTTTAAGAATTTTCCACAGTCTGTTGTAATCCACATAGTCAAAGGCTTTAGCATGGTCAATACAGCAGAAATATGTTTTTCTGGAATTCTTTTGCTTTTTCAATAATTCAGTGGATGTTGACAATTTGATCTCTGGTTCCTTTGCCATTTCTAAATCCAGCTTGAACATCTGGAAGCTCACAGTTCACATACTGTTGAAGCCTGCTTTGGAGAATTTTGAGCATTACTTTGCTAGCGTGTGAGATGAGTGCAATTGTGCAGTAGTTTGAACATTCTTTGGCATTGCCTTTCTTTGGGATTAGAATGAAAACTGACCTTTTTCAGTCCTGTGGCCACTGCTGAGTTTTCCAAATCTGCAGGCATATTGAGTGCAGCACTTTCAAGCATCGTCTTTTAGGATTTGAAATAGCTCAACTGGAATTCCATCACCTCTACTAGCTTTATTCGTAGAGATGCTTCCTAACGCCCACTTGACTTCTCATTCCAGGAGGTCTGGCTCTAGGTGAGTGATCATACCATCGTGATTATCTGAGTCATGAAGATCTTTTCTGTATAGTTCTTCTGTGTATTCTTGCCACCTCTTCTTAAGATCTTCTGCTTCTGTTAGGTCTATACCATTTCTGTCCTTTATTGTGCCCATCTTTGAATGAAAAGTTCCCTTGGTATCTCTAATTTTCTTGAAGAGATCTCTACTCTTTCCCATCTTATTGCTTCCTCTATTTCTTTGCACTGATCACTAAGGAAGGCTTTCTTATCTCTCCTTGCTATTCTTTGGAACTCTGAATTCAAATGGGTATATCTTTCCTATTCTCCTTTGCTTTTTTCTTCTCTTCTTTTCTCAGCTATTTGTAAGGCCTCCTCAGACAGTGATTTTGGTTTTTGCATTTCTTTTTCTTGGGGAGGTTCTTGATCCCTGTCTCCTGTGCAGTCACGAACCTCCGTCCATAGTTCTTCAGGCACTCTGTGTATCGGATCTAATCCCTTGGATCTATTTCTCACTTCCACTATATAATCATAAGGGATTTGATTTAGGTCATACCTGAATGGTCTAGAGGTTTTCCCTACTTTCTTCAGTTTAAGTCTGAATTTGGCAATAAGGAGTTCATGATCTGAGCCTCAGTCAGCTCCCAGTCATGTTTTTGTGACTGTATAGAGCGTCTCCTTCTTTGGCTGCAAAGAATATAAACAGTCTGTTTTTGGTGTTGACCATCAGGTGATGTCCATGTGTAGAGTCTTCTCTTGTGTTGTTGGAAGAGGGTGTTTGCTATGACCAGTGCATTCTTTTGGCAAAACTCTATTAGCCTTTTGCTCTGCTTCATTCTGTACTCCAAGGCCAAATTTGCCTGCTACTCCAGGTGTTTCTTGACTTCCTACTTTTGCATTTAGTCCCCTATAATGGAACAAAAGAAAAGAAAGTTAAGTCGCTCAGTCATGTCTGACTCTTTGTGACCCCATGGACTGTAGCCTTCCAGGCTCCTCCATCCATGGAATTTTCCAGGCAAGAGTACTGGAGTGGGTGTCCATTTCCTTCTCCAGAGCATCTTCCTGACCCAATGATTGAACCCAGGTCTCCCACATTGTAAGCAGATGCTTTACTGTCTGAGCCACCAGGGAAGTCATAATGAAAAGGACATCTTTTTTGGGTGTTAATTCTAGAAGATCTTGTAGGTCTTCATAGAACTATTCAACTTCAGCTTCTTCAGCATTACTGGTTGGGGAATAGACTTGGATTAGTGTGATATTGAATGGTTTTGCTTGGAGAAGGAAATGGCAACCCACTCCAGTACTCTTGCCTGGAAAATCCCATGGAGGGAGGAGACTGGTTGGCTGCAGTCCATGGGGTCGCTAAGAGTTGGACACAACTGAGCGACTTCACTCTAGCTTTTTACTTTCATGCATTGGAGAAGGAAATGGCAACCCACTCCAGTATTCTTGCCTGGAGAATCCCAGGGATGGTGGACCCTGGTGAGCTGCCGTCTATGGGATCGCATAGAGTTGGACATGACTGAAGTGACTTAGCAGTAGCAGCAGCAGCCTTGGAAACAAACAGATCATTCTGTTGTTTTTTGAGATTGCATCCAAGTACTGCATTTTGGACTCTTTTGTTGACTATGAGGGCTACTCCATTTCTTCTAAGAGATTCTTGCCCACAGTAGTAGATATAATGGCCATCTGCATTAAATTCACCCATTCTAGTCCAGTTTAGTTCACTGATTCCTAAAATGTCGATGCTCACTCTTGCCATCTTCTTTGACCACTTCCAATTTGCCTTAATTCATGGACTTAACATTCCAGGTTCTTATGCAATATTGCTCTTTATAGCATCGAACTTTGCTTCTGTCACCAGTCACATGCACAACTGGTTGTTGTTTTTGCTTTGGTTCTGTCTCTTCATTCTTTCTGGAATTATTTCTCCACTGATCTCCAGTAGCATATTGGGCACCTACCGACCTGTGGAGTTCATCTTTCAGTGTCCTATCTTTTTGCCTTTTCATGCTGTTCATGGGGTTCTCAAGGCAAGAATACTGAAGTGGTTTGCCATTCCCTAAAGAAGGGAATGTGAAAAATTATCTGAATGTGTTCAGGTTGAATCATGCCAAAGTTTGAGGCTGTTCTACATCCTCAATCTTGTGTATGTCTTGGTCTGGCCAGTGGACCACCATCGTAGCCTCCTCTCTGCTCTCTTTCTTTATCTCCTTGAATATGCCAGAATTCATGAGCGATTAGGCATTTCCCCAAAGGTCCCACTCTCTCTGCCCCTTTCTGTACAGGGCAGGTTTATTCCACCTCTCACCTCTAGGGGGAGCGTTCCCATTCCTCAGCCTACACAATGCCCCACTCCCAGGCCTAGTGCCTTCCTAGCATCTGTCAGAGACAGGTCTTGCCTGGAAAGTTATTACCTGGAACTTTAGCCCGGTTGGTAGTAGGAAACCCATTCATGTGACCAGTCATTCATGTGGCCTCAGTGTCCTCTCATACTTGGTTCCATGAATGAGGTGGAGAATGAATGAGTGGGTGAGAATAGAAGCAAAAAGACTAGGTAAGTAGCTGGTCTGATTGCTCGATCATTTCAACTTGATTTTGGAAATGATGAGAATGTGGTTTGGAGGGTGTTTGGTATTTCAGGCGTGGCATTACAGTAGCAGGGCTTCCCTGGTAGATTAGGTGGTAAAGAATCAGCCTGCCATGCAGGAGACCCAGCTTCCATTGCTGGGTTGGGAAGTTTCCCTGGAGAAGGGAATAGCTACCCACACCAGTTTTCTTGTCTGGAGAATCCCATGCACAGAGGAGTCTGGTGGGCTACAGTCCACAGGGTTGCAGAGTTGGAAATGACTCAGTGACTAACACACACATGTATTACAATAGCAACCCCTGGCTGAAAATCAGGTGCAATGGAGAAAAGAGAATCACAAATGATGGAGCCTTTTGGTTTGTTTCAGAAGATTGCATGTTCTAGGAGTGGAACCAGGAGTGGGGGGGGAGCAAGGAGAAATAATTTTAGGGTTAAGAACCAGCGATTTTATAGAAGTTGAATTTAATAAAGTACATTGGTGTTGTTCAGTTGCTAATTCATGTCTGACTCTTTTCCAACCCCATGGACTATAGCCCACCAGGCTTCTCTGTCCATGGAATTTCCCAGGCAGGAATACTGGAGTGGGTTACCATTTCCTTCTCCAGGGCATCTTCCCAACCTAGGCAGGGATCGAAGCTGCATCTCCTGTATTGGCAGGTGAATTCTTCACCACTGAGCTGCCAGGGAAGCTCAATAAAGTACACAGCAGTGTAATATTAAGATAGCTTTGACTTTTTTCTATCTGAAGTTTCTTCTATTGAACCTAAATATTCAATATGTAATTTATACCCAGTTTGGTACAAAATTTTCTTCTTTTCTTAGATTAGACTCCTGAATGAATGTGTTTGCTTTAAAGAGAGAAATAAATATTTGAAAAGCGTAAACAGTTGAAAAATTAAAATATGAATAATTTACATACTGTCAGTTATTTTGTTGATTGTTAAATTATGTGTTCATTGAATGCTGACTGTGTTTAAATATCTCCTTCAGTGTTGCTAAGGGAAAAATCCTTACCTGACTTTTGTGTGTAGACTTTTGTTTATATTGTTCCCAGTTTATTTTTATTTTTGAAAGAATAATAACTATTATTGTTCATAAATGTATATGTTAATTTTTAAATAAGAATGCAGTAAAATAGGGCTTGCAAAGGAGATCAGATTACCTAAAATCCCACTGCCCAGAAACTACTGTTTTCAATGTTAGGTAAACTGAATTTCAGATATCCCTGTATTGAAATACGTATAGATAGAGAGGGAGGTTAATAAGAGATAGAGACAGAGAACAAAGATTGGATTCATAAAGCACATAGTATTTTGACTGAAAATATTAAACATAATCCTCCTTTAATTTGCAGAGATAAATTGGCAGTGAAATTAAAGGAACCAGTGACCTCAAATTCTCACAGTTGCTTAGACAAAGTTTTTTATTTAAATGAGTTTAATACCAACTACCAGTGCTTATTGTATGGTTTCTTCTTTCCTGTTGTGTATATTTTGATAGATTTCCTTGCTAGCAGAATCTCATCCTCTAGTAGTTTTCATAAGAAAGGCACACAGGTGCTTGATATTCTAAGTTATCGCCTACTCAAGAATGTGTATTTGTTGCTTCTGTACTTTCTATTTGAAGGAATTCTTGTGGAGTACTTTCCTTTCAGAACACTTGAACTGTCTGTCTACTGTTTTCGGGCTTTGATAGTATTGCTTTGTATAAATCTGAATTCAACTTTTTTTTTTTTAATCTACTGGGATGCTGGTTTGATATTTCCTTTTTAACCATTGTGTTTTGAACTGCAACTCACAAATAGAGAAATCCACAACACACAGAACAAGTACTTATGTATCCCTCACCCAGGGTAAGATGGAACATTGCCAGCACTCTACAGTATCGTCTTGAGATTTGCAAAATTTTCACAACACAAGTGGCTTCTCATGGAGGGCTTACGTCCATGTATCTTTGGCTTTTCCCAGATCTTATGGCATGACTTTCTTTTCTACCCTATTCACCTTTCATTGCTGTTCAGCACACTTTTAAAAAATATTTTGTCCTGCTTTTCCATTAGTTGTCATCCATGGAAGGGTTATTCTGAATTACATACTCCACCACAAGCAGAAGTTGAATTCCCTAATGTAGCTGTTTAACTTTGAATTTCAGGGATTGTGGTAGGATTTGATTATGGTGTTCAGTGTTATTTATTTATTTATTTGAGGGAAGGGAAGGTCAATGCCCAGTTTATCTGTAAATTTAATCCTTTATGTCTGGAAATTTTTCTTTTCAATTATTGAATTCTTATTGTGCATCTGTTCCTTCTATATTTATCACTATCTCTATAACCAATTTTTAATATCAACATCTTATTGAAGTGTTACATATATATATATATATATATATATATATATATATATACAGAAAAGTTTTTAAATTTTAGGTGTATTATGTGACAAATTTGCACACACTTAGTACACCCATGCAATAAATGCTCAGTTGAAGAAATTCAAACTTCCCAAAAGCCTCTCTTGTGATCTTTGTCTCCTATCCACCCTCTTTAAAACTATCCCCTATTTTAACCTCTAACATCATAGACAGACAGGGAAGCCTGACGTGCTGCAGACCATGGGGTCGCAGAGTCAGACACGACTGATTAACTGAGCTGAACTGAACCATAGATTAATTACATCTGATTGTGAACTTTCTGTAAATGGAATTATACTGTATATTATCTTTCAATTTCAAACTTTTTACTCAATAAAAAGTGAGTTTCATCCATGTTACTGTATGTAGTTATTATTTCTGCATAGTATTGCACTGTATAACTCTATTATGATTTCTTAACCTCTGTTTAATAGGATTAGGTGTTTCCAGTTTGGGGCTATTTAGTGAAGGAGGTTGTTATGAACATTCTAATACGTATCTTTTAGTGAACAGTTGTACATTTTTTTTTTTAGCATATTTTAATCAGAGTGGAATTGCTGGCTCATAGAATAGGCAGGTGTACAGCTTTAGTAAATATCATGAAATAGTTTTCCAAAAGGTTTGGACTATTTTGCATTCCCACCCACAGCATATGCTATGAGAGTTCCAGGTTTTCCACATTCTAACCCTCACTTGGTAATGGTTCTTTTTTGTCTTAATCATTCTGGTGAATGGGTTTGTAATCAACTTTATTTACTTCTGATTTATGTTCCAGATTTCTAAGGGCTTAATTCTGTGCCACTCACTATAAGATCTCTCTTTTCTGGGTGTCAGTTCTTTCATCTGTAAATTAAATATACTACCCTGAGTGACAAGCACATTTCTAAGCTTCATATTTCTCCCTTTCACATCTAAAATTCTCTTTATGAATTTCTCAAATAGTTTTTTGGTGTGTGTGCTCAATTATCATGATGCAAATTTCCTTCCAAGTAAACGCAACCTGTATTTTTCTGACTTCTTTCTCGAGACAACCTGGGGGAGATGACAAGTAACTCTAGCTTCACAGCGTGCTGGCATTTGGTTGGATCATCCTGGAAACGCTGATCACCCAGTATTATCAAATGAACTTTTAGGTGCATCTTCAACTGAAATCTGACCTGAAAAATGGCTGGTGAGAGCGGAGTGTCAGTGTTGGAGTTTGAATCCAGCCTGCTGTGACTACCTCTCATTTTCTTTCTCTTCTTCTTTACAGGAGGCAGCACTTTGGTTCCCTGAATACTTCTGTGCATAGGGCTGTGTGCAGTATTTTATACCTTCTTGTTAACCTTCACTGAGAAGCTGTGTAAATAAAACACAACTCAGCTATAGAGAGACCCTGTTTGAAGCTCCAGAGGGCTGTGTGATGATTATCCTACGGCTCCTTTTCAAACAGGAAGAATGCCTCCCAAAGGCAAGCAATCAATCTGCTCCTTGGCACATCCTGGAGCCCTGGGGTTGCACGATGTCAGGAAATTGCTGCCCCTTTGTTTCTTGGCTGAAAATGGCTCTGCCTGCATTTTCGTTTCTTTCAGAGCTCAGTCATTGCTGCTACTGCTGCTGATCATACTAACAACAAAGAAGAATCTACCAAGTTTTTGCTACTTTCAGAGCTCAGTCATTGCTGATACTGCTGCTGCTCATACTAACAACAAAGAAGAATCTACCAAGTTTTTGCTTTGCCTGTGTTTCTTTTTTAAAATTTTTTGTTTATTTATTTTTGGCTGCGCTGGGTTTTCATCTCTGCTTGGGGGCTTTCTCTGGCTGTGGTGTGGGGGCTTCTCATTGCAGTGGCCTTGCAGAACACAGGCTCCAGAGTGCACGGGCTTCAGTTTTGCAGTGCTCATGCTTAGTTGCCCAACCGCACGTGAGATCTTCCTGGACCAGGGAGTGAACCCATATCCCCTGCACTGGCAAGCAGATTCTTAACCACTGGACCACCAGGGGAGTCTTGCCTGTTTTTAAGTAGCAAAATGTATATAGTGATATTGTTTGTGCCTGAAACAAAGAATATTAGTGACATAGCGTCACAAGACTTCATTCATAGGGATTCGTTTCTAGCCATAATTCTGAATGATGGGCTTTAAAGACAGAGAGATTTTAGTTCCTGACTACCTTGGTGTCTGTATGAAAAAATGTCTCACTACCCAAGACCAGAGAGGAGGTAAAACTTTTCATTAACCCTTCTAGTTATTTGAATGCTAGTTGCTCTTTGACTTGCCCTATCTTGTCCCCTTAGCCAAGGTGGAGAAATGGGCTCCGTCAAGGATTAATGGGCTTATCATCAGCATGTATCTCAGAAGCATCTCTGTTAGAGGGACATGGAGGATGAAATATTTGTGCCCTCTAACAATACAGGAGCTTTCCTCCTGAAGCATCTGTGCTAAATACCCATTTGAGAATTTCTTACAAATCTTCGAGACTCGAATCAATAGTGTCTCTTGAAATCCCTCAGAGGTAAGAATATGCAAGCCCTGGCTTCATTAGCCTGGCACTCTAACAGCCTCAGTGGGGGGAATGGATGGGAGAAACAGCCCTGTGCATCGTGTGTGCAGGCCCAGCTGTACCAGGCAAAGTCTGGGCATCATGGGGGGATCTTGGAAACTGATCCTGGTGTTTCAAAGCTGGGATGAAGCTGAGTATCCGCAGTGTCCAGGGGCTGAGGCTCAAGGAAGCACAGTGGGCTTTGTCTAGCTGTGAATGGGCTGTGTGTGACTTCGCAAGAGGGATGAGAACACAGACACAGAAAGCAAACCAGGCTTCGTGTGAAATGTTTGGCAGTGTCACCACCTCACTTTTGACACGTGTGGGTGCTGCTCCTGATCTCACTGGCTGCTGCTGCTAAGTCGCTTCAGTCGTGTCCGACTCTGTGCGACCTCACTGGAGAGAGTATAAAAGAGAATATCTTTCTGGCTACTTCCTTGGATTGTGTTTTTTCCCCTTTCCTATTAACCAGGCTGGAGAAGGAAATGGCAACCCACTCCAGTACCTTTGCCTGGAAAATCCCATGGATGGAGGAGCCTGGTGGGCTACAGTCCCTGGGGTCGTGAAGAGTCAGACATGATTGAGTGACTTCACTTTCACTCTTCACTTTCATGCATTGGAGAAGGAAATGGCAACCCACTCCAGTGTTCTTGCCTGGAGAGTCCTGGGGACGGAGGAGCCTGGTGCGCTGCCATCTATGGAGTCGCACAGAGTCGGACATGACTGAAGTGACTTAGCAGCAGCAGCAGCAGCAGCAGCAGCAGCATTAACCAGGCAGCATTCGGGAACACATGTCTGACTTCTCAGTTCTTCCTGCTTCTTGAACATGGGTGTAGGGCGGGCCATCTAAACCTGCTGCAGGAGAGAGGAATGCATCTAAACTCTTTAAGAGGTGGGTTTTATTGTGCTTTGATGAGACCTGCATGGAACACCTGTGCCTCATTCAGTCTTTATCATATCTCTTGGTTTTCATATTGACTACACTGCATACGCCATAAAACAATTCAGGAGAGACTGGTATGCAAAGCAGTTCTTGATAGAGTACTTAGGGGCTTTTGGAACCAGGCCATAGCAGAATGATAACACCTGATGGCTGCCGGTAGCGTGATGCAGGTGAGATGGACCAGGGCCAGTGTGGGCTTCTCCTAAACTGCCAGGCTACCTGCCACGGTAGATTCTGTGGGAGCAGCTGCCCTCCCGAGGTCACAGGTGTGTGAGAATGGCTCATCACTCACAGTGTTCACTCCCAAGATGCCCACTGACATCTGAAATATATTCAAGCACTGTTTTCCTGATACTATGACTATAGGCTGATTGAGCAGGTGAGTGCAACTTTCGGACCATAAAAAGTGGAAGAGAGGATGCCTAAGAAATGTTAAGTGCTTCCTAACAAGGGCAGTGGATTAAACTTGGTTTCCAAAATCCTGTGAGACTATTCCAGGGCTGACTTAAAATATTTCTTCCTTTTAAAGAGACATATTTTTATCCCTTGCTGGAGAAAAGAAAAATCATATAGTTCTTTTGGATCTATTTTTTAGTAAACGAGTGGGGAGCAGGTGTGTTCTGGGTCCTCATCTGTCTGCCCTCATGGACAGCTGGTCTTCCTCTGTAGGAAGGAGAGAGAATTTTTCCAGTGAATAGTCCCTTGCAAAACAGCCCTGTTTCAGCAGCATGCTTCAAGAAGGCCAGATTTCATATCTTCTCTTTGGCAAGACATAGTCTTTGCCACTCTTTCCAAAATCAGATCTAGCGCAGTCACTAGGGTCTGGCAGGCAGTTGGCCAGGACCTCGTGTCGTGGGAGACCCTGCTGCATTCCCAACTCTGATGGATGAGGTGGCTCAGCTGGGAACAGCGGACGGAAGTTCCTGGAGGGGAGGCTTCAATGGGGTTCAGGCAGCCCAGAGAAGTAGCCAGCATGAGCCACTAAATGTGACATCGTGGCTCTGGATGTGGAAAAGAGTTGATAGACATATCACAATACTATTACAAATTTGATTGTTCAAAGAGACTCAGGCAAGCCACAATTGTTCATTCATATATTACCACTGGAGACCTATAGGTACCAGGATATAAAGCGGAAGTCTGCTGCCCCTAGAAGCGTAACCCGTCACCAAGTCTTAAGTTCATTCTGGTATTTAAATTAGCTTTCACCTATCTTTCTCAGTTTCTTGAGCTTGTCTCCCTGTGCTGCCCATGTGCCGCTGCCTTCAGGGGAAAAATGAGAGCTCACTGTATTTTACCCGTTCTGAGCATAGGTACTGTGCTGGACTGCCTCTGTTTGTAGAATTGAGAAGCTAATGAACATGTCTCAGGAGATAGGTGGTTTTTTTTGGCCTTTGGTGATTTCTTGTGGTCACTTTTTAGTCTCTTTGGCTTCAGACTGCACACATGCCATATGCATACACACATGTACAATTGCATATACACATATGTACATGAGCAGTTGTACAGAGACTTGAGTGTGCACTCCTACTCTGATTTTAACTGGCATTTCTCATATTTTACAATTGTCTTGCAGGATAATAGAAGATAAAGATATGTAGAAGAATTAAACCTCTATGTCATATGTAAATGTGAAAAACTAGAATAACTTGAAATCTAACCATACAAGTTTACAAGTAGAAACTCCTAAACAAATTGAAGAATAAAGCTTAAAAAATGAGGGGATGGACATATAAATACATGCAATTTTAAACAAAAGGGAACAGAGTTGATAGTAGAAGAAATAAATTATATGAAAAAATTAAATGTGCAAAAAGGAAATAGTCTAAATTCGCTAATGATATAGATCTAAACAAGAATATAATAATCACAAATCTTTAGGTAGTTAATCACACATAGTTGGACAAAATAAAAAGGGGAGAAACTTGAAACTCAAATAAATAGTAGGAGGCAATATTTTAAATATTAAATATGTAGCAGAATAAAGAGAAATCAATAATTAGATTGACAGGCTTTTTTTAATGGTTGTATTTTGAATTGTGTCCTATCCAAGGAAGAATTCAATGAAAATATGAGGAGAAATTAATATGTATGAAAATAATAAAAATGACAAATTAGTACTTTTTTGTTCTTTTCATTTCTTGTCTTACTTTTCTTTTTTAAAAAGAATTAAGACCAAAAAAACAGGTGAAGTGCTCTTAAAGATGATCAGGGAAATAGAAAAGAAGTAGCCATGTACTTTATTAGGAATAGTTAAGGAGATGTAGTCAAATAACTATATGTTTATAGAAAAAAAATTCAGTGTCAATACATGCCAATAGAGATAAATACATGGATGAAAGAATAATCATATAGGGCACTATTAAAAAAGCAACTGATTATAGAACAAGTCGGAAAAAATTAAAAAGAACCTGGATAAAATTATGAAAAATGTCTAAAAGTAACCCCTGGAAGGATATCAGATCTGTATGGATTTAGGAGGGAGTGAGTTCCTGCTAACAATTTTGGAACACAGAATTCTTCTTTTTTTTTTTTTTTAGTTCTTTTATTTATTTATTTTTTACAATGTTCTGTTGGTTTCTGCCATAAAACAACATGAATAAGCCACAATTATACATATGTCCCCTTCTTCTTGAACCTCCATCTCCTCCGCCCATTCTACCCGTCTAGGCCATCACCACGCGCCAGGCGAGGCTCCCTGTGTTATATAGCAGCTTCCCACCAGCTGTCTGTTTTACACATGCTAGTGTGTGTATGTCAAGGCTGGTTTCTCCATTCAGGCCTCTCTCTCTTTCTCCTCATGTATCCACAGATCTGTTCTCTACGTCTGCATCTCCATTCCTTCCCTGAAAATAGGTTAATCACTATCATTTTTCTAGATTCCATATATATGTATATGTGTCAGTATGCAATATTTGTTTTTGCCTTTCTGACTTTCTTCACTCTGTATAACAGGCTCTAGGTTCATCCACCTCGCTACAACTGACTCCGACTTGTTCTTTTTTATGACTGAGTAATATTCCATTATATATACATACCACATCTTCTTTATCCATTTTTCTGTCGATAGACATCTATGTTACTCCTCTGTCTTAGCTATTGTAAATAGTGCTGCAATGAACACTGGGGTATATGTGTCTTTTAGAATTGTGGTTTTCTCAGGGTATATGCCCAGTAGCGCGATTGCTGGGTCATATGGTAGATTTATCCCTATTTTTTAAGAGCAATCTCCAGACTGTTCTCCATAATAGCTGTATCAGTTTACAATCCCATCAACAGTGTAGGAGTGTTCCCTTTTCTCCACATCCTCTCCAGCATGTATCGTTTGTAGATTTTTTTGATGATAGCCATTCTGACTGGTGTGAGGTGATACCTTATTGTAGTTTTGATTTGCATTTAGTAGTTACTAATGTTGAGCATACATATTTTCATGTCTTCTTTGGAGAAATGTCTGTTTAAAGCTTCTGCCCATTTTGTGATTGGGCTGTTTGTTTTTCTGATATTGGGCTGTATGAGCTGCTTATATGTTTTGGAGATTAATCCTTTGTCAGTTGTTTCATTGGCAGTTATTTTCCCCCATTTTGAGAGTTGTCTTTTAATCTTGTTTATTGTCTTCTTTGCTGTGCAAAAGCTTTTAAGTTTAATTAGGTCTCATTTGTTTGTTGCTGTTTCTATTTCCATTACTCTAGGAGAAGGGGTCAAAGAGGATCTGGCTGTGATGTATGTCATAGGGTATTCTGCCTATGTTTTCCTCTAAGAGCTTTATAGTTTCTGGCCTTACATTTAAGTCTTTAATCCATTTTGTTTATTTTTGTGTATGGTGTTAGGAAGTGTTCTAGTTTCATTCTTTTATATGTAGCTGTCCAGTGTTCCCAGCACCACTTATTGAAGAGGCTGCCTTTTTCCCCCCATTGTATATTCTTGCCTCCTTTGTCAAAGATAAGGTGTCTTAGGTGCACGGGTTTATCTCTGGACTTTCTCTCTTGTTCCATTGGTCTATATTTCTGTTTCTGTGCCAGTACATACTATCTTGATGACTTTAGCTTTGTAGTGTAGTCTGAAGTCAGGACGGTTGATTCCTCCAGGTCCATTTTTCTCTCTCAAGATTGCTTTGGCTATTCAGGGTCTTTTGTGTTTTCATACAAATTGTGAAATTTTTTGTTCTGGTTCTGTGAAAAATATCATTGGTAGTTTGACAGGGATTATTGCACTGAATCTGTAGGTTGCTGTGAGCAGTATAATCATTTTGACAATATTGATTTTTCCGATCGAAGAACATGGTATGTCTCTCCACCTCTTTGTGTCATCTTTGGTTTCTTTCATCGGTGTCTTATAGTTATCTACATACAGGTTTTTTTTGTCTCTTTGCTGCTGCTGCTGCTGCTAAGTCGCTTCAGTCGTGTCCGATCCTATGTGACCCCATAGACAGCAGCCCACCAGGCTCCCCCATCCCTGGGATTCTCCAGGCAAGAACACTGGAGTGGGTTGCCATTTCCTTCTCCAATGCATGAAAGTGAAAAGTGAAAGTGAACTCACTCAGTCCTGTCCGACTCTTAGCGACCCCATGGACTGCAGCCTACCAGGCTCCTCTGTCCATGGGAGTCTCCAGGCAAGAGTACTGGAGTGGGGTGCCATTGCCTTCTCCTAGGTAGGTTTATTTCTAGGTACTTTATTCTTTTTGTTGTTGTCATGAATGGGATTGTTTCCTTAATTTCTGTTTCTGATTTTTTTCATTGTTAAGTGTATAGGAATGCAAGAGATTTCTGTGTATTAATTTTATATCCTGTGACTTTACTATATTCATTGATTAGCTCTAGTAATTTTCTGGTTGCATCTATTAAGATAATATGGTTTTTATCTTTCAATTAGTTAATATGGTGTGTCACATTGATTGGTTTGCATATATTGAAGAATCTTTACATCACTGGGATAAAAACCCACTTGATCATGGGGTAGGGTCCTTTTAATATGTTGTTGGATCTGTTTGCTAGAATTTTGTTGAGGATTTTTGCATCCATGTTCATCAATGATAATGGCCTGCAATTTTCTTTTTTTGGTGGTATCTTTGTCTGATTTTGGTTTCAAGATAATGGTGGCCTTGTAGAATGAGTTTGAAAGTTTTCCTCCCTCTGCAGTTTTCTGGAAGAGTTCTAGCAGAATAGGTGTCAGCTCTTCTTTAACATTTTGGTGGACTTTACTTGTGAAGCCCTCTGGCCATGGGCTTCTGTTTGTTGGAAGATTTTTTATCACAGTTTAACTTCAGTGCTTGTGATTTGTTTCTTCATATTTTCTATTTCTCCCCGATTCAGTCTTGTAAGGTTGTACATTTGTGAGAATTTGTCCATGTCTTCCAGGTTGTCCATTATTTTGGCACATGGTTAGCTGCTTGTCATAGTCTCTTATGATCCTTTGTATTTCTGTCTTGTCTGTTGTAACTTCTCCTTTTTCATTTCTAACTTTATTGATTTGAGTATTTTCTACTTTTCTTTTTTTTGTGGTTTTAATCATAATTTTTATTTATTTATTTATTTTTCTCATTGATTTATTTTTATTATTATTATTTTTTTTACTTTACAATATTGTATTGGTTTTGCCATACATCAACATGAATCTGCCACGGGTATACACGTGTTCCCATCCTGAACCCTCCTCCCTCCTCCCTCCCCATACCATCCCTCTGGGTCGTCTCAGTGCACCAGCCCCAAGCATCCAGTATTGTGCATCAAACCTGGTCTGGCGACTCGTTTCATATATGATATTATACATGTTTCAATGCCATTCTCCCAAATCATCCCACCCTCGCCCTCTCCCACAGAGTCCAAAAGACTGTTCTATACATCTGTGTCTCTTTTGCTGTCTCGTACACAGGGTTATCATTACCATCTTTCTAACTTCCATATATATGTGTTAGTATACTGTATTGGTGTTTTTCTTTCTGGCTTACTTCACTCTGTATAATAGGCTCCAGTTTCATCCACCTCATTAGAACTGATTCAAATGTATTCTTTTTAATGGCTGAGTAATACTCCATTGTGTATATGTACCACTGCTTTCTTATCCATTCGTCTGCTGATGGACATCTAGGTTTCTCATGTCCTGGCTATTATAAACAGTGCTGCAATGAACATTGGGGTACACATGTCTCTTTCCCTTCTGGTTTCCTCAGTGTGTATGCCCAACAGTGGGATTGCTGGATCATAAGGCAGTTCTATTTCCAGTTTTTAAAGGAATCTCCACACTGTTCTCCATAGAGGCTGTACTAGTTTGCATTCCCACCAACAGTGTAAGAGGGTTCCCTTTTCTCCACACCCTCTCCAGCATTTATTGCTTGTAGACTTTTGGATCGCAGCCATTCTGACTGGTGTGAAATGGTACCTCATAGTGGTTTTGATTTGCATTTCTCTGATAATGAGTGATGTTGAGCATCTTTTCATGTGTTTGTTAGCCATCTGTATGTCTTCTTTGGAGAAATGTCTATTTAGTTCTTTTGATGGGTCTGGCTAATGGTTTGTCAATTTTGTTTATCTTCTCAAAGAAAAAGCGTTTAGTTTTATTGATCTGTGCTGTTGTCTCCTTCATTTCTTTTTCACTTATTTTTTCTCTGATCCTTATGATTTCTTTCACTCTACTAACTTTGGTCTTTTTTGTTCTTCTTTTTCTAGTTGCTTTAGGTGTAAGATTGTTTATTCAGTGCTTTTCTTGTTTCTTGAAGTAGGCTTGTAGTGCTGTCAAATTCCCTCTTATCATTGCTTTTGCTGCATCTCATAGGTTTTGAGTTGTTTTGTTTTCATTGTCATTTGTTTCTAATCTTTTTTTATTTCCTCTTTGATTTCTTCAGTAACATGTTGGTTATTCAGAAGGGTATTATTCAGCCTCTATGCATTTGTATTTTTTACATTTTTTCCCAGTAGTTGTTATCTAATCTTAACAGTTTTGTGGTCAGAACAAAATGCTTGATAAATTTCAGTTATTTTATTTTTTTTTACTTTTTTTTAGTTTTATTTTATTTTTAAACTTTACAATATTGTATTAGTTTTGCCAAATATCGAAATGAATCCGCCACAGGTACACATGTGTTCCCCATCCTGAACCCTCCTCCCTCCTCCCTCCCCATACCATCCCTCTGGGTCGTCCCAGTGCACCAGCCCCAAGCATCCAGTATCGTGCATCGAACCTGGACTGGCAACTCGTTCCATACATGATATTATACATGTTTCAATGCCATTCTCCCAAATCATCCCACCCTCACCCTCTCCAACAGAGTCCATAAGACTGTTATATACATCAGTGTCTCTTTTGCTGTCTCGTACACAGGGTTATTGTTACCATCTTTCTAACTTCCATATATATGCCTTAGTATACTGTATTGGTGTTTTTCCTTCTGGCTTACTTCACTCTGTATAATAGGCTCCAGTTTCATCCACCTCATTAGAACTGATTCAAATGTATTCTTTTTAATGGCTGAGTAATACTCCATTGTGTGTATGTACCACAGCTTTCTTATCCATTCATCTGCTGATGGACATCTAGGTTGCTTCCATGTCCTGGCTATTATAAACAGTGCTGCGATGAACATTGGGGTACACGTGTCTCTTTCCCTTCTGGTTTCCTCAGTGTGTATGCCCAGCAGTGGGATTGCTGGATCATAAGGCAGTTCTATTTCCAGTTTTTTAAGGAATCTCCACACTGTTCTCCATAGTGGCTGTACTAGTTTGCATTCCCACCAACAGTGTAAGAGGGTTCCCTTTTCTCCACACCCTCTCCAGCATTTATTGCTTGTAGACTTTTGGATTGCAGCCATTCTGACTGGTGTGAAATGGTACCTCATAGTGGTTTTGATTTGCATTTCTCTGATAATGAGTGAAGTTGAACATATTTTCATGTGTTTGTTAGCCATCTGTATGTCTTCTTTGGAGAAATGTCTATTTAGTTCTTTGGCCCATTTTTTGATTGGGTCATTTATTTTTCTGGAGTTGAGCTGTAGGAGTTGCTTGTATATTTTTGAGATTAGTTGTTGGTCAACCACTTGTAAAAGAATGAAACTAGAATACTTTCTAACACCATACACAAAAAAAACTCAAAATGGATTAAAGATCTAAACGTAAGACCAGAAACTATAAAACTCCTAGAGGAGAACATAGGCAAAACACTCTCTGACATACATCACAGCAGGATCCTCTATGACCCATCTCCCAGAATATTGTAAATAAAAGCAAAAATAAACAAATGGGACCTAATTAAACTTAAAAGCTTCTGCACATCAAAGGAAACTATAAGCAAGGTGAAAAGGCAGCCTTCAGAATGGGAGAAAATAATAGCAAATTTCGGTTATTTTAAATTTACTAAGGCTTGATTTGTGACCCAAGATGTGATATGTCCTGGAGAATATTCCATGTTCACTTGGTAAAAAAAAGGAAATCTACTGTTTTTGGATGAAATGTCCTGTACATACCAATTAGGTCCAACATATTGTTTAAAGCTTGTGTTTCCTTATTAATTTTCTGTCCAGATGATCTATGCATTGGTATGAATGAACGTGGCCCACTGGAGAAGGGAATGGCAAACCATTTAAATATTCTTGCCTTGAGAACCCCATGAACAGTAGGAAAAGCCAAAAAGATAGGACACTGAAAGATGAACTCCCCAGGTTGGTAGGTGCCCAATATACTACTGGAGATCAGTGGAGAAATAACTCTAGAAAGAATGAAGAGACAGAACAAAAGCAAAAACAACACACAGTTACAGATGTGACTGGTGATGGAAGTAAAGTCCGATACTGTAAAGAGCAATATTGCATAGGAACCTGGAAGGTTAGGTCCATGAATCAAGGCAAATTGGAGGTGGTCAAACAGGAGATGGCAAGAGTGAAAGTCGATATTTTAGGAATCAGTGAACTAAAATGGACTGGAATGGGTGTATTTAACATTGATGACCATTATATGTATTACTGTGGGCAAGAATCCTTTAGAAGAAATGGAGTAGCCCTCATAGTCAACAAATATTCCAAAATGCAGTACTTGGATGCAGTCTCAAAAAT
The DNA here is from genome assembly GCF_032452875.1 of Bos javanicus. Lineage (NCBI taxonomy): Eukaryota > Metazoa > Chordata > Mammalia > Artiodactyla > Bovidae > Bos > Bos javanicus. The sequence goes on from NC_083889.1 coordinate 8,619,536, forward strand.
GACAGAATGATCTATTTGTTTCCAAGGCAAACCATTCAATATCACAGTAATCCAAGTCTATGCCCCAACCAGTAATGCTGAAGAAGCTGAAGTTGAATGGTTCTATGAAGACCTACAAGGCATTCTAGGACTAACACCAAAAAAAGATGTCCTTTTCATTATAGGGGACTGGAATGCAAAAGTAGGAAGTCAAGAAACACCTGGAGTAGCAGGAAAATTTGGCCTTGGAGTACAGAATGAAGCAGGGCAAAGGCTAATAGAGTTTTTCCAAGAGAACACACTGGTCATAGCAAGCACCCTCTTCCAACAACACAGGAGAAGACTCTATACATGGACATCACCAGATGGTCAACACCGAAATCAGATTGATTATATTCTTTTCAGTCAAAGATGGAGAACCTCTATACAGTCGGCAAAAACAAGACTGGGAGCTGATTGTGGCTTACATCATGAACTCCTTATTGGCAAGTTCAGAATTAAATTGAAGAAAGTAGGGAAAACCTCTAGACCATTCAGGTATGATCTAAATCAAATGCCTAATGATTATATGGTGGAGGTGAGAAATAGATTCAAGGGATTAGATCTGATAGACAGAGTGCCTGAAGAATTATGGACATTGTACAGGAGGCAGTGATCAAGACCATCCCTATGAAAAAGAAATGCAAAAAGGCAAAATGGTTGTCTGAGGAGGCCTTACAAACAGCTATAAAAGAAGAGAAGTGAAAGGCAAAGGAGAAAAGGAAAGATATACCCATTTGAATGCAGAGTTCCAAAGAATAGCAAGGAGAGATAAGACAGCCCTCCTCAGTGACCAGTGCAAAGAAATAGAGGAAACAATAAGATGAGAAAGACTAGAGATCTCTTCAAGAAAATTAGAGATACCAAGGGAACTTTTCATGCAAAGATGGGCACAATAAAGGACAGAAATGGTATGGACCTAACAGAAGCAGAAGATCTTAAGAAGAGGTGGCAAGAATACACAGAAGAAAAAATCTTCATGACTCAGATAATCATGATGGTATGATCATTCACCCAGAGCCAGACATCCTGGAATGTGAAGTCAAGTGGGTCTTAGGAAGCATCACTACAAAGAAAGCTAGTGGAGCTGATGGAATTCCAATTGAGATATTTCAAATCCTAAAAGATGATGCTTGAAAGTGCTGCGCTCAATATACTAGCAAATTTGGAAAACTCAGCAGTGGCTATAGGACTGGAAAAGGTCAGTTTTCATTCCAATCCCAAAGAAAGGCAATGCCAAAGAATGCTCAAACTACCACACAATTGCACTCATCTCATTTGCTAGCAAAGTAATGCTCAAAATTCTCCAAGTCAGTCTTGAACATTATATGAACCGTGAACTTCCAGATGTTCAAGCTGGATTTAGAAAAGGCAGAGGAACCAGAGATCAAATTGCCAACATCAATTGAATCATCAAAAAAGCAAGAGAATTCCAGAAAACCATGTATTTCAGCTTTATTGACCATGCTAAAGCCTTTGACTGTGTGGATCAGAACAAACTGTGGAAGATTCTGAAAGAGATGGGAATACCAGACCACCTTACCTGCCTCCTGAGAAATCCATATGCAGGTCAGGAAGCAACAGTTAGAACTGGACATAGAACAACAGACTGGTTCCAAATAAGTAAAGGCTGTATACTGTCACCCTGCTTATTTAACTTATATGCAGAGTACACCATGAGAAATGTTGGGCTGGAAGAAACAGAACCTGGAATCAAGATTGCGGGGAAAAATATCGATAACCTCAGATATGTTGATGACACCACCCTTATGGCAGAAAGCGTAGAAGAACTAGAGAGCCTCTTGATGAAAGTGAAAGAGGAGAGTGAGAAAGTTGGCTTAAAGCTCAACATTCAGAAAACTAAGATCATGGCATCCGGTCCCATCACTTCATGGCAAATAGATGGGGAAACAGTGAGAGACTTTATTTTGGGGGGCTCCAAAATCACTGCAGATGGTGACCGCAACCATGATATTTAAAGATACTTGCTCCATGGAAGAAAAGTTAGACAGGTAACTTTTTATTACCAACCTAGACAGGTAATAAAAAGCAGAGACATTACTTTGCCAACAAGAGTTCATCTAGTCAAAGCTATGGTTTTTCCCAATAGTCATGTATGGATGTGAGAGTTGGACTATAAAGGAAGCTGAGTACTGAAGAATTGATTCTTTTGAACTGTGGTATTGGAGAAGACTCTTGAGAGTCCCTTGGACAGCAAGGAGATCCAACCAGTCCATCCTAAAGAAATCAGTCCTGAATATTCATTGGAAAGACTGATGCTGAAGCTGAAACTCCAATCTTTTGGCCACCTGATGCAAAGAACTGACTTACTGGAAAAGACCCTGATGCTGGGAAAGATTGAAGGCAGAAGAGGTCAACAGAGGATGAGATGGTTGGATGGCATCACCGACTCAATAGACATGAGTTTGAGTAAACTCTGGGAGTTGGTGACGGACAGGAGGCCTGGAGTGCTTCAGTCCATGGGGTCGCTAAGAGTTGAACACGACTGAGCAACTGAACTGAACTGAACTGATGAATGCGGTATTAAAGTCATCCACTATTATTGGTTACTGTTGATTTCCCTTTTATAGTTGTCAGAATTTGCCTTATGTATTCAGGTGCTCCTGTGTTGGGTGCATATATTATCTATGATTGTTTTATCTTCTTCTTGAATTGATCCCTTGATCATTACAGTGTCCTTCCTTGTCTCTTGTAACATTCTTTAAAATCAGATTTATGTGATATGAGTATTGCTACTCCTGATTTCTTTAGGTTTTCATTTGCGTAGGATACTTTCTTCTATCCTTTCATTTTCAATCTGTATGTGTCCCTACATCTGAAGTGAGTCGTTTGTAGACAGCATACATAGGGATCTTGTTTTTATATCCATTGAACCAATCTGTGTCTTTTCGTTGGAACTTTTAGTCCATTTATTTTGAAAGTGATTATTGATATGTGTTTTGATTGCCATTTACTTTATTTTTTTGACTTTGTTTTTGTAGGCCCTTTCTCTTGTGTTTCCTGCCTAAAGAAAATGTCTTTATCATTTGTTGTAAAGCTGGTTTGGTGGCCCTAAATTCTCTTAATTTTTGTTTATCTGTAAAGTTTTTGATTTCTCCATTAAACCTGAGTGATATCCTTGTGGGTAGAGTAATCTTTGTTGCAGTTTTTTTTTTTCCCTTTCATCACTTTAAGTATATTCTGCCACTTCCTACTGGCCTGCAGAGTTTCTGTTCGAATATCAGCTGTTAACCTTAGGGGAATCACCTTATATGTTGTTTGTTGCTTTTCCCTTGCTGCTTCAATAGTTTTCTTTCCATTTAATTTTCATTAGTTTGATTAATATGTGTCTTAGCATGTTTCTCTTTGGGTGTATCCTGTATGGGACTCTCTGGGCTTCCTGGACTTCAGTACTATTTCTTTTCCCATCAACTATCATCTCCTCAAATATTTGCTCATACTCTTTCTTTTTCTCTTCTTCTTCGGGGGCCCATATAATTTGAATGTTGGTGTGGTTAATGTTGTCCCAGAGGTCTGTGAGGCTGTCCTCATTTCTTTTCATTCTTTTTTCTTTGCTCTGCTTCAGTTATTTACACCATTCTGTCTTCTAGCTCACTTATCTGTTCTTCTGCTTCAGTTATTCTGCGTTTGGTTTCCTCTGGCATATTTTTTCATCTCAGTTACTGTGTTGTTCACTGCTGATTATCTATTCTTCATTTCTTCTAGGTCCCTGTTGAACATTTCTTGTATCTTCTTGATCAATGCCTCCATCCAATTTATCTGCACCTTCATTTTATTTCCAAGATTTTGGATCATCTTTATTATCAGCACTCTGAATTCTTTTTCAGGTCGATTGCCTGTTTCCTTTGCATTTATTTTGTCCAGTGGGTTTTTACTGTGTTCCTTCGTCTGCGGCATGTTTCTCTGTCTTTTCATTTTGTTTGATTTACTGTGTGTGGGGCCTCCTTTCTCAGGTCCTAGTTCCCTTATTGGTGGAATGTGCTCCAGTGGGTAGGATAGAACAGGATAGAAATCATCAGCCTTGTGATGATTTCCTGTTGGGGGAATTAGTGCCTGTGTTCTGGTGGGTGGAGCTGGATCATTCTCTCTGAAGGGCAGTGCTTTATCCACTGGTGTATTTTGGGATGTCTGTGTGCTTGGTGTGACTTTGGGTAGCCTGTCTGCTAATGGGTAGGGTTGTGTTCCTGTTTTACTGATGGTTTGGTGTGAGGCATCTGGCACTGGAGCTTGCTGGCCTTTGGGAGGGGCCTGGTCTTAGTGCTGAGATGGAGGCCTTTGGGACAGCTCTCACTAATTAATTTTCCATGGAGTCAGGGCTTGTCTGGTAGCCCAACATCCTGGACTCAGGTCTCCCACCTCAGAGATTCAGGGTCAACCCCCTGCTGTAGCTACCAACACTCCTCTGGAGAGATTAGCTTGCCATTTTGGAAGTCGGGGGTCTTCTGCCAGTGTTCAGAAGGTGTTCTGTAGGATTTGTTCCACATGAAGGTGTATTTTTGATGTATTTGTGGGGAGGAAGATGATCTCCTCCTTTTTCTCCTCCGCCATCTTGAACTTTCTCTGAAACACAGAATGCTTGTACCACTGGAAATATTTCTGCACAAAAAGATAAGTTTCTCCTTTTTTTTTGTTTAAACTATGGAGAACCACAGACTAGTCTCTCTTAGAAATGGAAACACCAAATCCTAAACACATGACGGCTCTGTGAAGTCAAGTGTATTAAAGAAATTCTGTGTTATGAATAAGTAGGCTTTATTCTAGGAATTTAATGATGGCTCAGTAATAAAAAGAGATATTAATGATAATCATTGTTAGTAGGGGAAAAACATATGACTATTTCTGAATTAGAGTAAATTAGGGATTTCCCTGCTGTTCCATTGATTAAAAATCCACCTTCCAATTCAGGGGATGCAGGTTTGATCCTTGGTTGGGGGAGTAAAATCCTACATGCCATGGAGCAACTAAGCCCATCTTCCAAAAATACTAAGACTGCACACTGCATCTAGAGAGAAGCCTGTGCACTGCAATGAAAGATCTCACATGCTGCAACTGGGACCTGATGCAGCCAAAAATACGTAATTAATGAAAGTAATTCCAAATCAGTAAAAAATTAAGTTGCAGTGAAATAGGATTAGAAAAGTAACTCCTGTATGTAGGAAAAAGATCTCTGACCAAAACATGCCTGTCACACTTAGAATGCAAAAAAGCCCTGTGAACTTTTTAGAACCATCTTCAGAGTTTCCTCCATTGTAATAATCTCTTTCCAGTAACACTATGACTTGGGGGTAGGTTGGAGAGTATTGATCTTGCTTCTCTGTTTTCATGACCAAAACACACACTTTAAAGGCAGAAGCAGTAGAGCTCGTAATGTCCTCATTACAAGACAACATGCTTTGCCTCCTTGTTGGGCTACAGTCAATGCAATGTGTACAGAAAGTACTTCAAATCAACAGGATAGAGCATAGATGTTTGTTAATAGTTTCCGGAAAAGTACTTGTTGAAAATAAGCACACTCAAGGAGACAAAATTAAGGAGGCTCCAAAGCCTTTTACAAGCATATCTCCTAAGTGGATAAAGGGCATGAAGGTGAAAAAAAAAAAAAAAAACCTGTTAGATTCATGGAAAACATAAGCATATATTTATGTTAGTTTAAAGTAAACAAGAACTTTACAACCATGATGGAAGTCAGAAAATTGGAAAAGAAATAAAATAAAGCAATTTAAATTAAAGTAAAAGAAAAAAGAAAACTGGCTAAGAGTTTTTGAACAAATATGACAGGGAGATGGTTAATATCTTCAATGTATAGAAAGCTCTTAACAGTCTCACAGACATAGAAAATTAACTAGTGGTAACTAGTTGGGGGAGGGGAGTTGTTGTCAAACTACTGGCTATAACATAAGCTCAGTGATGTACTCAACATCATGGGGAATCTAGCCAGCATTTTATCATAACTGTAAATGGAAAATAACCTTTTAAAATTGTATACAAAATAAAATTCTAAAAAAGCTTTTACAAATCAAGAAATAGACAAATATCCTTAAAGAAAACAGGCAGTCTACAGAAAAGGGACCACCAGTTGTCAGGAAACAGAAAAGAAACAGCAACAAGTTATCACTAATCTTATTAGTTAAGCAACAATTGGTTTTTGGGAAAATTGAGTAAATGTAAGGTAATTAACTCAAGGCAGTAGAGAGAATGACAATTCAGATATAGGCTGTGGAACAGAATAATTTGAGTTAAAACACTTTCCTAACCCTTTCTAACTGCTAATCTCAGTCAACTTTCTCAATCTTCAATAACAGTATTCATACGCAATGGAGGTGGCCTTTACGTGATCACTGGTTGAAGTAAATGATAAAATCATGAACCCTCAAAACATATGGAAGCGTATTGAAGCACTGTATCTGTCTGTTCCTCTATCTCTTTATCCATATCTCGAATCCATCTCTTTCTTTCCAATTATATTTTTATCTATGTTAAGAAGGGGTTTCCCAGGTGTCTCAGTGGTAAAGAATCTGCCCACCGATGCAAGAGATGCAAGACACACGGTTTTGATCCCTGAGTCAGGAAGATCCCCTGGAGAAGGAAATGACAACCCACTCCAATATTCTTGCCTGGAAAATTTCATGGACAAAGGAGCCTGGTGGGCTACAGTCCATGGGGTACAAAGAGTCAGAGATGACTAGATGACTGAGCAACTGAGCACATATTAAGAAAGCATGGATTGGTGGCAAGAGAGAGAAAAAGAGAATTATGTTCAAAGATAGTGCAGTCATTAAAGCTTGTGAAGATTTAAGTCTATTTTTATAGAGAATATTTAAGCCATATATATATATATAAAACATCCATAATAAAAAAAAAAGGGCTTTTCTTGTGGCTCAGCGGGTAAAGAATCTGCTTGCAATGCAGGAGATCTGGGTTCGATCCCTGGATTGGGAAGATCCCTTGGAGAAGGGTTGGGAAGATCCCCTGGAGAAGGGAAAGGATACCCACCCCAGTATTCTGGCCTGAAGAATCCCATGGACTGCAGTCCATGGATTGCAAAGAGTTGGACACGACTGAATGACTTTCACTTCACTTCACATAATAAAGTTAATAAAAGTTGACTTAAAAATGACAAATAGTGCAGTTAAGGCAGTTTGTTGGCCAGTCATCCAGGTAATTGATGGTACTCTTACACTAGGCAGACCCTGAAATCTTGGTGGCTTAGCAAGATTAAAGTCTATTTTTCACTCATATCACACCTAGGTGTAACCATGCCTTCTGGAACATATGGCCTCCAAGGTTTCCATGGCAAAGGAAGAAGACAGGTTGAAGGGTTTGGGGTTTTTAACTTACCTCATTTTTTGGGCCCACATTCCATTAGATAGAATTTAGCAGTTTAGTCCTGACTCACCTCCAAAGGAGACGGGGGCAAGCAGAGAAGTCTATGAAGATCAGATGAGGATTATTGGTCTCTGCCTTTGACATAGTATAAATAGGCCCAGTGTTTCCTGGATGACACAGTTGCACTGTGAACTTTTTAGAACCATCTTCAGAGTTTGTTCCATTGTAATAATGCCTTTGCAATAACATCATCACTTGGGAGATGGTTGGAGAGTATTGAGTTCCTCTATTTTCATAAAAGATTGTCAATCAGTAAAAATAACAGCAACATCAACAATAATAACAGCAGACCTGCATTCTAGATCAGAGAATTTGAAAATATGTTTGCTTTCCAATTCTTACTTAAAAGTCAGCTGAAATAAGGAATATTTGTAAGTGAATGTGTGAGAATTCTCCTTAAAAATATTTAAATTCTTGGATCAAGCAGAATAAATCTAAATGCCCTGAAAGTGAAAGTTGCTCAGTTATGTCCGATTCTTATGACCCCATGGACTATACGTGGGGGTTCTCCATGGAATTCCCCATGGAATTCTCCAGGCCAGAATACTGGAGTGGGTAGCCTTTCCCTTCTCCAGGGGATCTTCCCAACCCAGGGACCGAACCCAGGTCTCCCACACTGCAGGCAGATTCTTTACCAGCTGAGCCGCAAGGGAAGCCCTAAATGCCCTGAGACCCTCAATATTATTCCGTCCCCTCCCCCTGTCTCTCCACACCCTTCCAGACTACTTTCAGAGGGCTGTACTTTGATTCCATGCCCAAAGGTCCTAATGAAATCTATCACCATGTTTGCAATTTTTTTAAAATTTAAATTTATTTATTTTAATTAGAGGCTAATTACTTTACAATATTGCAGTAACTTTCGGTGGTCCATGTGTGAACCTCAAAGTTCAATATTGAGTTTTAAGAAAAAGTTGGCTTATTTTGAAGGGTGTGGTATTTTGTTCATTTTCCTTTATGTTTTCTCTTTTGCTTTGGCCACCAGGAAGCTCTGTCAAATTGTTGGATCAACTAACACAACCAGGACATGAAGGGCTGCAAATATGTATTGCACCATCCTCTCTCCCATGTTGATCTTTCATTTAGATTCATGTTTTTGAGTCCTGGATTTTTATTTTTGTTTCTATTTCAGTGTTGTCACACATGTTTTATAGTCTTGAGTCCCAAACCATAAATTCACCTTGGGGAATCAGTTAGCTCAGAAACTTCCAGGGGTGGTTATTGGAAGGACTCTTTTGATATAGAAAGATGGTGCACATTTGATTATGAGGCCAAACTTTACAGAAAAGTATCAATTCCTTGGGTGTTCTTGTATGCATATTTTATTAAAGAACAAGACTTGGAAAAGGGGATGTTTATGGAAAATGAAGAGATATGTGACAGCCAATTTAATAAAGAACTAAAATAAATTATAGTGAGTCCTTTTAGGACTCACAAAGGATTTATGTTTTCTTCTGTTCTAGAGGGAATGTTTTCTGTCTGGCTTATGAATTGCTACACTAATGGATGGGCAAATGAAGTACCTTGACTAGACTGTTAATATCTCTATAAAGATCATATTCATGAATGTAAAGCATAGGATTTGCCCATTTCTCAGAATATAGAATGTTATACATAGAGAAGTATTATAGATGATGACCTAGTTTCCATGGCAACAACATTCATTATCCTTTCTCATTCTCTTCTAAGTTACCCAGTTTAGCTGCCCTATCCCTTTCACCACACCTCCCCCTCATTAAACACTTACCAGATCCTTTTCTGTTGCTATGTAGGCAGTAAAATAGCTTTCACAGCTGCCTGCTGAATGAAATGGGAAACACACACTCACACACACATGCACACTGAGAGTGTGTGTAAGGAGAAGAATTTCAGCAGTATTTCAGGATCAAGGGATGCGAGTGGCAGGTACGTGTTCTATATATATTCTATCTACATATACAGTGCACCCCCCTGGCACATTTTGCACAATAATGTGACCTGGTTTGGGTGCACAGAGCTGCCATGTATGTCAGTTTGATGGAGTCTGGGCTCTCCTGACAGTGTGACAGGCTATTAATCACATGTGACCAAAATAGCACACAAAGGAGGACATTCCTGTGTGGTTTTTTTCCTTCCCTGAGTGGGAACAGGTGATTTGCTGAAATTCCTTGTCTTTGTATCCTTTCTGGTTTCTTTTTTTAATCTTTGTCTTTGTCTCATCCTTCATCCTTACTGGAGGACTTCTCATTTAGAACTGCAAGGTAGGTGTGTTGCCTTGGGTGTGTGAGGTCATGAGGACCAAGTCAGTGGAATAAAGATAATATAAAAAACCCAGATGCTTATTTCACATTGACTTGTTTACTCCTAAGACCCATTGCAAGAATCCTACAGGTTCATAATTATTATCTTAATGGCTTTGTCTTATTTAGGAGGATAAAGTAGGTAATAGTTAAGATTTGTTATGTTTTTAATGGCCAAGTCATGCTGATAGTTAGTAATTGTCTTTGTATAATTTGCAAATATAGAATACTGTCATATTTATTATGTTTTTACCTGTCCTATTTCAAAGCAATCACATGATTTTCTGTTGGAAGTTTCTAATATGAGATAGTGAAACCTTAGGGTCAGAGTCTGCTGTCAAGTGCTTGTCTTGGTCAGAAATGGCATGGATAGTTGATGTGCCCTGTTCTCTGCCAATGATGGGACATGGCCAACAGAAGGTAGACTTGATTTTTTGGTACTTCTGGTCTAAAAGTAGTACTTTGGTTTCAGTAGTCACTGTGCCTGAGGTTGGAGTGTGGAAAACTGGTAATGGTCTGTGATAGGGAGCTTATGAGGTAGGGGGTAAAGCCAGGGGAGCAGAATTCAACAATATTCTTAAGTACAATCAGCAGATATTTTCTATAAAGAGATAGACAGCTTTGCAGGCCCTATGGCTTCTGTTGAGAATATTCAGCTCTGCTGTTGTGGCATAAAAGCAGTCATAGATAATATATAAATGAATGGACATGGCTGTGCTCCAATAAAACTTTATTTATAGAACTGGAAGGTTGGCTCTATTTGACTCACAGGACATAGTTTGCTGATCCATGTTTTTAAAATGGTACCAAATAGATAGTAGTTATTGAGATACGGGGTCAAATAAGAAGGATGGGTTGACTGACAAATCTAGCCAGAAGAAAAATGAAAAGTAATGGTAAAAATTGACAATTAAGTGGTGTTTACTAGATGCTAGTCACTATTCTAAGTGTTTCACATTCACTAACTCATTGCATCTTTGTAACAACAACCCCATGATATAAGTACTGTCTTCTTTCCTGGGAAACATGGAGGTTATATAATATTCCCAAGATCACATGGATAGTGAGCGGCAGGACTGGGATTCAAACCCAGGTTCTGAAATCCAAATCAAGTTCCAAGATCCAGGCTGTAAACCACTGTGGTTTATCACCTTGGGTGGCAGAGCTGACGAGAGAGAGGTGGTCAGGAGGAACTCTGGAGATGAGTGCAGTGACTTTATGTTATCTCAGAATGTACATAAGGTTGCATTTAAAGGCCAGAATGAGATGGACAGGCTGTACATTGACTATGCGTGATGGGACTGCAGAAGGTTGGAGACTGAGGGGAAATCTCCACCCTGACATTAACTTTCTTGGAGTGTGAAATATATCATACATGAGAGAGTGTATATAACGTATGTGATGGATGTAAGGAATGATAGTAAAACACACTTGAACCCACTATTCCACTTTTAGAAACAGGTCATTATCAAGACCAAAGAAGCTCCCTGAGCCTCCTGGTCCGATTCTGTTCTTATCTCCTTCCAAAATAGCCCATTATTCTCCATTTTAATTAATATTTACCTTGCTTTTCTTTACGATTTTATGACATATGTGTATAATCCAAGCAGTATGCTCTTTACTTTTGTCTTTCATATGAATGGAATCATACTGCTTCAGTGATTTTTTTTCAGTGATTTTTTTCTTTCAGCATCAAATCTTTGACGTTTGTACACCGTGCTAAATCTAATGGTAATTCATTTCCATTGCTGTATAACATTCCATTGTACGAATGTAATCCAGTTTATTTATTCATCCTGTTAATGGGCATCAGGTTTGCTTTAGGTTTTAGTCTGCTTAGGGTGATGCGACTGTAAATATTTCAATATGTTTTTTGTATTATAGAGCACAAATGCAAGAATTTCTTTAGCAAATATTTTTATGAGTGGAATTCCTTTCCCATAGACTGTGAACATCCTGAACTTTAAGAGGTAACACCACATTATTTTTTAAAGTGATTGTACCAAGTTCCTTGTTCACCAGCAGTGTCTGAGGGCTGGTAAGGCTCTGCATCCTGGCTAACCCTCCATGTTGCTGGGTGAGTGGATTTGTGGTTTTAACTTACATTCCCCTAATAACACTTGAAAGATTTTTCAGGTTTTATTAGTTTTGCTTTCACACTCTTCCTAGTCACTCTGTGCGTGTGTGTGTGCTCAGTTGTGTATGACTCTTTGTGACTCTATGGACTGAAGCCTGCCAGGCTCCTCTGTCCATGAGTTTCCCAGACAAGAATACTGGAGTGGGTTGCCATTTCCTCCTCATTGGTAGGGGCTTCCTGTAGCTCAAGCATTTTCTGATTTCAAAGTCAACAATGGTTTTTACTGACCCTTACTCCCTTGCCAAATATTAAGAATTTCTGTATTAACTCCCTTTCTGCTAAAATACCTAGACTGGCTCTCTTCAGCTGCCTGAACTCTGACTGATATACACTTCTTTATACTACCTAACTGCTTCAGGCTGTTGTGAAAATGAAATGAAATCATATAGTGCGCCTGGTATGAGCCTGGTACATAGGTGGGTGCTCTATAAGCAAGGGGGAAAAAGCACCATCTTGTTTTCAAAGAGGATCATCTCTCACTTTGAAAGAAAACAAAAAATGCATAGAGCATGATGAAGGATCTTGCTTCAGACAGCAGAAAGGAGACCTTGGGTAAACCTTCATTTCAAGCTTCGTTTCCATGGCACCTGGGCCAGGGCTCTAACACCGCTGCTCTAGCACTGCCAAAGCTGCCGTGAGACTCCCAAATGTCTAGAAGCCAGCATCGCATGCCGTTGGCCACGTTCGGTCTCCACCAGGTGTGTTGCAATGCCAGCATCCCTCCATAACTGTGATGGTGACTTTCTTTATGAGGTTCACGCAGAATCTCATTAAAACATCCCTGCCCAGAATTATCCCTACATCAAAACCCTGCCGATACCTGCTGGGAAATTTTCTAAACAATTTTCTAAGTTGAGTCAATGAAAAGACACCACCTCCCTCCATACCACTGAAGCATCATCTGGAAGCAATCAATGCAGCTATGGCTTCCGTTCATTTCTCCACTGGCCTCATGCAGGTTTGAAATAGGCCGCACTGTGACTGGTTCACAATCAGAAATGCTCACTTCCAAGGGCTCCTTTGCTTCCGTGTTTTGACATTTTCAGAGTTCTTCATGAACAACTTCGGAAAAGCTGCCAGGCTGCCAATCAAATTCTATCTGACTTCAGAGTTCTGAATTCTTTTTTTTTTTTTTACACTGTTGGAATAAATGCCCCCCTGAGAGGGAATGTCACCCTCTCCCTTTCTCAGCACCAGAGAAACAGATCCTAATCTCCATCCTCCCCAGGTGAAACCTGCCTTTGTTGTCCTCCAGAGTCTCCTTTCTGATTCCTTTCTTCTCCTTTAGGAGTCCCTTACCCACTTCAGAGATTCAGGGTTCTTGAGTGAAGTTACATTATTGTGCCCCTTCCGACAGACATCATTACAAAACATATTTATTTATTTAGTTCTCTGTACTGGGTCTTGTTGTAGCATGTGGGATTTTTAGTTGCAGCATGTAAACTTTTAGTTGAAGCATGTGGGATCTAGTTCCCTGACCAGGGATCAAACCCCAGCTGCCTGCATTGAAAGCACAGAGTCTTAGCCACTGGACCCAGGGAAGTCCCCAGACATCTGCATTTTAAGGTCTGTGTCCTCTGGTGTGGAAAGCTCTACTTACTCACATATGCAACACACGTATAAGTGCCTTGTATGTAGTGGGCACTGTGATAGGCAGTATGGACCGGACAGAGCATGCCTTCCTGTTCTCCAGGAGGTTAGTAGGAAAGATATCTCTGGGGCAGTGACAGCTGGACTGTGGGAGCTCAGGCTTGGGAGGTCAGTGTGATCAGGGAATGCATGGGCTTGATGTGAGGAGACTCAGGCAAAGCAGGGTGGCAGCCCACATGGGAAACACCTCATGAGATATCCATGTGACCTTTCCAGCCCAGGGGACACGTGGGCAGCAAATGTGGGGTGGCTTTGTCTGACAGTCTAGCTGCAAGACAGCCTCTTTCTGAAGGAGCTGAGTGGTGGCTCTTTGGAAGCCAGGGGGACGGGGCTCGCACTGTGAGGCTGTGGGAGGGACAGCTGAGACAAGGTGGGTGGATAGCTATGTGTGGCCAGTCTTTGCTTCAGAACAAGGCAGGCTCATCTTGGGTGCACATCATGTTGGCAGAGGGCACCAGTGGGCAGGGGCCTGTTGGTTTGTTAATCTGTGTGTCTGCAGTTGCGGTAAAGCATTTTCTCAGAAATGGAATCCAATCCCGTGCCCAGTTTTCAGCTTAGTGCAAGTCAAAAGCAACGATGTGTGCTATGTCCTCTGTGTTTTATCTTTGGAGTTTGGTATTTATTGCTTAGTGTTTTGAGAATACCTTCTTTATGGGGTATTTTCAGGGGAAACTAGTTAGACAGTTTTCTATTTCAGAGCCATCTCATTTCCTGGCAAAATACCTCCATCTTTTCCTATCTTTTAAGGCAGGAATCAAGGGTGGTCATTTTCTTTTTATATCAGGGAGAATATTTGGATTGTGTTAAGGGAAATGGAATACATTTGGTCTTGCCTTTCATATCCCTTGGTGGTTTTTTTCTCATTTGTGAAATGGGACTGGTGGTTTCCATGTCAGAGGGTAATTTTCAATACATAATGAGATAATGGATCTGAGAAGACTTTTAGACTTCAGCGTCAGGCTGGCTCCAAACAGAAGAGGTCCCTTGGTTCCAGGAACATGCCAGAACTTTGTCCAGTGGGTTGTGTTGGAGCAGGGGGTGAAGGTGATAAATAGGTTTACTCCAGCCCTCACGGAGTCCAAGCACACTCCTGTACAAAGAAAGCCCCGCAGGCAATCTAAATCCATATGTTGTGTGACCAAAAACTGTGTACTAGAAAGAGGGAGAAAGAAGCGGGCCTGGCTGAGGCTGGGAAGTGCTAACAGTATGCTTGGTTGGAAGGCCTGCTGTGCCAGATGCCGTTCTTTTAGTTCTGCAAGTGCACTTAGCTTTGTCTGCTGTATTTCTGTGGTGGGTATTGCTGTTCTCATTCTAGAAAACTCTGTCTTAGTTGCTCAGTGGTGGAATATGCATTTGAGGCTAGATAGGCTGGATGCTCAAATCCACTGTCTTTCTTTTGCATGGTATGTATGTATCTGCTGCTGCCTCAAGGGAAAGAAGCCTGCATTGCTACTTAAAGGAGCCTACAGTTGTCACTGTCCCCATGTCCCTTTTTGTCATGGAAGCAGGAAACACAGGAGGCTTTGCTAATGGCCGAGGCCCACAGGCACCTGACTCATGTATCTGGCAACAGAGTCACGTTGAGCATCTTTTCCTGTGTCTGTTGGCCACCTGTATGTCTTCTTTGGAAAAGTGTTCAGGTTCTCTGCCCATTTTTCAAGCAGACTGTTTGTTTTTTTGATGTTGAGTCATAAGAGTTCTTTGTATGTTTTGGATATTAACTCCTTATCAGATATATCATTTGCAAATATCCTCTCTCATTCAGAGGGCTGCCTTTTTGTTTTGTAAATAGTTTGCTGCACAAAAGCTTCTTTATTTGAAGGAGTCCATGTTATTTGTCTTTATTTCCCTTGCCTGAGGAGACATATCCAAAAAATATTGCTCAGGCTGATGTCTTCTGGGAGTTTATAGTTTCAAGTCTTACATTTAAATATTTAACCCATTTTGAGTTTATTTATTTATTTATTTTAATTTTATTTATTTATTTTTTACAATATTGTATTGGTTTTGCCATATATCAACATGAATCTGCCACAGGTATACACGTGTTCCCCATCCTGAACCCTCCTCCCTCCTCCCTCCCCGTACCATCCCTCTGGGTCGTCCCAGTGCACCAGCCCCAAGCATCCAGTATCGTGCATTGAACCTGGACTGCATCCTGTGAGGTAGTAGTCCAGTTTGATTATTTTATATATAGTTTTTCCAGCACCAGTTAATTAAGAGGCTGTCTTTCCCCCATTGTGTATTCTTGCCTCCTTTGTCATAGACTAATTGACTGTATAAGCATACATTTTTTCTGGATCCTCTATTGTGGTCCATTGATTTGTGTGTCTTTTTTTGTGCCAGTCAGTCAATCAGTTCAGTCGCTCAATCATGTCTGACTCCTTGTGACCCCATGGACTGCAGCACGCCAGGCCTCCCTGTCCATCACCAACTCCCGGAGTCTACCCAAACTCATGTCCATTGAGTCAGTAATGCCATCCAGCCATTTCATCCTCTGTCATCCCCTTCTCCTCCCACCTTCAATCTTTCCCAGCATCAGGGTCTTTTCCAGTGAGTCAGTTCTTCACATCAGGTAGCCAAAGTATTAGAGTTTCAGCTTCAACATCAGTCCTTCCAATGAACACCCAGGACTGATCTCCTTTAAGATGGA
Organism: Bos javanicus; assembly: GCF_032452875.1. Lineage (NCBI taxonomy): Eukaryota > Metazoa > Chordata > Mammalia > Artiodactyla > Bovidae > Bos > Bos javanicus. The sequence goes on from NC_083889.1 coordinate 8,635,677, forward strand.
CTGGTTGGATCGCCTTGCTGTCCAAGGGACTCTCTAGAGTCTTCTCCGACACTATAGTTCAAAAGCATCAATTCTTTGGCACTCAGCTTTCTTTAGAAACCAACTCTCACATCCATGCATGACTACTAGAAAAGCCATAGCCTTGACGAGACAGACCTTGGTTGGCAAAGTGATGTCTCTGCTTTTTAATATGCTGTCTACATTGGTCATAACTTTCCTTTCAAGGAGTAAGCGTCTTTTAATTTCATGGCTTCAGTCACCATCTGCAGTGATTTTGGAGCCCCAAAAAATAAAGTCTGACACTGTTTCCACTGTTTCCCCATCTATTTGCCATGAAGTGATGGGACTGGATGCCATGATCTTAGTTTTCTGAATGTTGAGCTTTAAGCCCACTTTTTCACTCTCAGAGCTCTTTCATTTTCATCAAGAGGCTCTTTAGTTCTTCACTTTCTGCCATAAGGGTGGTGTCATCTTCATATCTGAGGTTATTGATATTTCTCTTGCAATCTTGTGCTTCATCCAGCCCAGCGTTTCTCGTGATGTATTCTGCATATACCAGTACCATACTGTTTTGATTACTGTAGCTTTGTAATATAGTTTGAAACCAGGGCTCACAGCTTTGTTCTTTATTAAGATTGTTTTGGCTATTTGGGATCTTTTGTGTTATTTTGTTAGGGATTGCAATCTATAGATAGCCCTGGGCAGTATGGTCATTTTTTTTTAGCAGTGTTTATTCTTCCAATCCATGAAGGTAGTAGTATTATCTTTTTCCATGTGTGTGTATCATCTTCAATTTCTTTCATCAGTGTCTTATAGTTTTCTGAGTACAAGTCTTTTACCTCCTTGGTTAGATTTATTCCTAGGTATTTTATTCTTTTTGATGCAGTTGTAAAGATTAAAGAGGATTCTAATCATGCAGAATAAATAATCAGATCAGATCAGATCATATCAGTCACTCAGTCGTGTCCGACTCATTGCAACCCCATGAATCACAGCACGCCAGGTCTCCCTGTCTATCACCAACTCCCAGAGTTCACTCAGACTCACATCCATCGAGTCAGTGATGCCATCCAGCCATCTCATCCTCTGTCGTCCCCTTCTCCTCTTGCCCCCAATCCCTCCCAGCATCAGAGTCTTTTCCAATGAGTCAACTCTTCACATGAGTGGCCAAAGTACTGGAGTTTCAGCTTTAGCATCATTCCTTCCAAAAAAATCCCAGGGCTGATCTCCTTCAGAATGGACTGGTTGGATCTCCTTGCAGTCCAAGGGACTCTCAAGAGTCTTCTCCAACACCACAGTTCAAAAGCATCAATTCTTTGGTGCTCCTCCTTCTTCACAGTCCAACTCTCACATTCATAAGTAACCACAGGAAAAACCATAGCCTTGTTGGCAAAGGAATGTCTCTGCTTTTGAATATGCTATCTAGGTTGGTCATAACTTTCCTTCCAAGGAGTAAGCGTCTTTTAATTTCATGGCTGCAGTCACCATCTGCAGTGATTTATAATAAAGTCTGACACTGTTTCCACTGTTTCCCCATCCATTTCCCATGAAGTGGTGGGACCGGATGCCATTATCTTTGTTTTCTGAATGTTGAGCTTTAAGCCAACTTTTTCACTCTCCACTTTCACTTTCATTAAGAGGCTTTTTAGTTCCTCTTCACTTTCTGCCATAAGGGTGGTGTCATCTGCATATCTGAGGTTATTGATATTTCTCCCGGCAATCCTGATTCCAGCTTGTGTTTCTTCCAGCCCAGCGTTTCTCATGTTATACTCTGCATATAAGTTAAATAAGCAGGGTGACAATATACAGCCTTGACGAACTCCTTTTCCTATTTGGAACCAGTCTGTTGTTCCATGTCCAGTTCTAACTGTTGCTTCCTGACCTGCATACAAATTTCTCAAGAGGCAGATCAGGTGGTCTGGCATTCCCATCTCTTTCAGAATTTTCCACAGTTTATTGTGATCCACACAGTCAAAGGCTTTGGCATAGTCAATAAAGCAGAAATAGATGTTTTTCTGGAACTCTCTTGCTTTTCCCATGATCCAGCAAATGTTGGCAATTTGATCTCTGGTTCCTCTGCCTTTTCTAAAACTAGCTTGAACATCAGGAAGTTCACGGTTCACATATTGCTGAAGTCTGGCTTGGAGAATTTTGAGCATTACTTTACCAGAGTGTGAGATGAGTGCAATTGTGCAGTAGTTTGAGCATTCTTTGGCATTGCCTTTCTTTGGGATTGGAATGAAAACTGACCTTTTCCAGTCCTGTGGCCACTGCTGAGTTTTCCAAATCTGCTGGCATATTGAGTGCAGCACTTTCACAGCATCATCTTTCAGGATTTGGAACAGCTCAACTGGAATTCCATCACCTCCACTAGCTTTGTTTGTGATGTGTAGTGATGCTTTCTAAAGCCCACTTGACTTCACATTCCAGGATGTCTGGCTCTTGGTCAGTGATCACACCGTCGTGATTATCTGGGTCGTGAAGATCTTTTTTGTACAGTTCTTCTGTGTATTCTTGCCATCTCTTCTTAATATCTTCTGCTTCTGTTAGGTCCATACCATTTCTGTCCTTTATCGAGCCCATCTTTGCATGAAATGTTCCTTTGGTATATCTGATTTTCTTGAAGAGATCCCTAGTCTTTCCCATTCTGTTGTTTTCCTCTATTTCTTTGCATTGATGGCTGAAGAAGGCTTTCTTATCTCTTCTTGCTATTCTTTGGAACTCTGCATTCAGATGTTTGTATCTTTCCTTTTCTCCTTTGCTTTTCACTTCTCTTCTTTTCACAGCCGGCAGCCATTTTGCTTTTTTGCATTTCTTTTCTATGGGAATGGTCTCGATCCCTGTCTCCTGTACAATGTCACGAACCTCATTCCATAGTTTGTCAGGCACTCTATCTATCACATCCAGGCCCTTAAATCTATTTCTCACTTCCACTGTATAATCATAAGGGATTTGATTTAGGTCATACCTGAATGGTCTAGTGGTTTTCCCTACTTTCTTCAATTTAAGTCTGAATTTGGCAATAAGGAGTTCATGGTCTGAACCACAGTCAGCTCCTGGTCTTGTTGGGCCCATGCTAAACACACATCCTTTGTGCTGATAAAATCCGGGAATGCACACCTATACCAATGCATTCACCTTTAAAAGGCACTAAGTCAATTGCCCCATCATATTTTCTGCTCTGTCCTTGGGACAAGGGTCATATTTTTGTGCACTGAGTTTCACAAACTCTACAACACATATATTAGGCCTAATGGTCCAGGCTCCTCAACTTGAGTCTGCATACTTGAGTGAGTGAGGAATACCACCTCATCAGTTATTTCCCTTGCTCAGAAAGTCTCTAGCTTATCTTGTGTTTTTTCAGGGATTAAAAAGAGTTAGTGTGGAAGGCTCCGTCAGGGCACAGGGGGGAGGAGAGTTAGCATCTTGACTTTTCCCTAGTCTAAGTGTCTTTGAAAAATTCTGAAGGCTTCCCATAGATAACCTAGTTTTATTTCTGTCTTCTTTATACCTCCTTCCTGAGATCAGGAATCCCAAAACCAGGTTTGGAAGTTGGCTGCCAGTAAGGGAAGACTGTGGTTAAATTGACCCTGATTCCCTGGATGGTTCCTGATTAATTACTGTTTAGGGATATTGTGATCATTAAATAAGCAGTTATAGGCAGAACAGAGACTGCAGAACAGAGAAAAAAATGCTATTGGTGTTCTCCTCTGTGCTATTTGGTTCCATTGCTTGCTACAGACATTTTGGGTGGGATCTGAGAATTTAGATGTTTCAACCACTTGAAACACTAGTAAGAATAATTTTTGAAAGAATTAATCCTGAGGAAGTTAGACATGTAATTGTCCCTTTTGAGAGGGCATTGAGAGGCCACAAGAAGAAAATATTTCACCGAGGTCTTAATGGCACTTAGCTTGTGAAATAGCCAACCAGATACTGAGAAATGTCTGCAAAGTTCTAAAACTTCCATTGGAACTTTTTAAACATATGTCCCTAACTCCAAAAAGAACTCCTAGGAGATACTCTAAAAGGGCCCTACTTAATGCTTGCACTGTTCTCCCCTGAGGTCACAAACTTTTTATGTAACAGATGAAAATCAAGCATTTTGCTGATGCTCCAGCAGCATGACATGGCTTTAAGGCAGCCAGGCATCTATAAAAGGTCTAGAAAAGCAAGTGTTTATCATCATCTCCTTTCTTTCTGGCCTCTAACTTATTGTCAGAGAAGTATAAAGTGGAATTTTTAAAGTGTCACCATGCTGTAGAAAGAGATTGAAGGAAGATAGGTTTGGGAGAGTAGAGTTTGCTGTAGGAGGGAATCTAGGTCCCAGAAGGAAAGGCATGTGGTTGATGTCAGAGCCCGTACAGCCTCCCTGAGTAGAGTGGAAGCTTCCTGATTGTAAAGAGCCACAGTACCAGCAGTATTTATTGAGCAACTACTTTGCACTTGCTTTTTAATGAATTCTTTCATTCAAATTTTCACTAATGTATGAGTTGGTTATTAAAAGCATTCTATTTTTAAAAATTAATTTTTATTGGAACTTAGTTACTTTATAATGTTGTGCTAGTTTCTGCTGTACAGGAAAGTGAATCAGTTATATATATATATACATATATCTACTCTTTAAAAAATTCTTTTCCCAAGTAGGTCATTACGGAGTGTTGAGAAGAGTTCCCTGTGCTCTACAGTAGGTTCTTATTAGTTATCTGTTTTATATGTAGTAGTGTATATATGTCAATCCCAGTCTCCCAAATTATCTCCTCCCCTCCTTTCCCCACCCCATAAGCATAAGTTTGTTTTCTACATCTGTGACTCTATTTCTGTTTTGTAAATAGGTTTCATTTGTAACATTTGTTTTCGATTTCACCCGAAAGCAATATCATTTGATGTTTGTTTTTCTCTTTCTGACTTACTTCACTAAGATGACAATTTCTAGATCCATCTATATTGCTGCAAATGGCATTGTTTCCTTCTTTTTGCGACTGAGTAATACTTCACTGTGTGTATGTACCACATCTTCTTTATCCATTCCTCTGTCAATGGTCTATTTTTCTAAGTGGGGAAGTAATTTTCCTAAGGTTACACAACTGTTAAGTGCTAGAGTCAGAGTTTGAAACTGCGATCAGCCAGACTCCAAGTTGTAGAAAAGCTTAAAATGAGAACAGGTGTTCCCAAAATTCACTAACCCTATGTTATAAATTTAATAGTGTCCCCTGACCCCAGTTCATATTTACAAGCCCTAACCCCTAATGTGATGTATTTGTAGATGGCCTTTAAAGAGGTAATTAATGTCCCATGAGGTCATAAGGGTGGGGCCTGAAGTCAACAGGACTGATATCCTCATAAGAAGAGGCTGAGACACCAGTAGCATGCACATACAGAGACAAGGCAGAATGGGGACACAGTGGGAAGGTAGACAGCTATAAGCCAAGGAGAGAAGCCTCAGGAGACACTCAAGCTGCCTTGATCTTCCAGAATTGTAAGAAACAAATTTATATTATTGAAGCTACCCAATCTGTGATATTTCACTGTGGTAGCCCTTAGCAAACCAGTACACCCCACCATCTTTGTGAGTGGAACGCTTTGCCGTTCCTTGACTTTGAGTTTATTCATGTGATTTATTTTGGTCCACAGAATGTTAGCAGACCTGATGTGAATAGAGGCTTAAGAGACACCTGTGTGGTTTGGCTTGCTGTGTTGAGCCTGTGCTAGTGCCATAAGAAAGACACATTCCTTTGAGCTGGTCCAAGGGAGGATGAGAGACCTGTGGGGTAGGGCCTTGCAGCTTGAAGCAAAGCCACCTGGCAACCTGGTCTAAGTCAGTCAATGCTAAGATGCTGCAATTTGAAGCCAATCACCTGAACTGACCTCCATATCCATGACAGCAGATGATCATTGTCTTAAGCTCCTGAGTTTTGTTAGGCAGCATTATGGTGGCAATAGCTAACTGTCACGTTAGTCAAAGATCAGACTAGGCAGCTTCACATAATTTCTGCATGGAATCTTCTCTGGCCATTTATTAGGGGTGGGGATGGAAGGATATACGGAGAGAAGGCAGACAAATGGCAGCTCTAATAATTCTGTCAACTTCTGGATTAGGGGGAGAAGTTATATTTATCTAGGAACATATATAAAGTGAAATTGAACTGTTATTTTCCACTTCTCCAGGACAATATTTGTTGTTGTTCAGTTGCTAAGTCATGTCCAACTCTTTGCAACCCCGCGGACTACAGCATGCCAGGCTTCCCTGTCCTTCACCATCTCCCAGAGCTTGCTCAAACTCATGTCCATTGAGTTGGTGATGCCATCCAACCATCTCATCCTCTGTCATCCCCTTCTTCCCCTACCTTCTGTCTTTCCCAGCATCAGGGTCTTTCCTAATGAGTCAACTCTTGACATTAGGTGGCCAAAGTATTAGCACTTCAGCTACAGCATCAGTCCTTCCAATGAATATTCAGGATTAACTTCCTTTAGGATGGACTTGTTGGATCTCCTTGCAGTACAATGGATTCTGAAGAGTCTTCTCCAATACCACAGTTCAAAAGCATCAGTTTTTCAAACTCAGCCTTCTTTATAGTCCAAGTCCTCACATTCATGTATTCCTACTGGAAAAACCATAGCTTTGACTCAACGGACTTTGTTGGCAAAGTAATGTCTCTTCTTTTTAACATGCTGTCTAAGTTGGTCATAGCTTTTATTCTGAGGACCAAGCATCTTTTAATTTCATGGCTGCTGTCACTGTCCACAGTGATCTAGGAGCCCAAGAAAATAAAGTCTGTCACTGTTTCCAATATTTCCCCATCTATTTGCCATGCAATGATGGGACTGGATGCCATGATCTTGGTTTTTTGAATGCTGAGTTTTAAGCCAGCTTTTTTACTCTCCTCTTTCACCTTCATCAAGAGGCTCCTTAGTTCCTCTTCACTTTCTGTCATAAGGGTCATATCATATGCATATCTGATATTTCTTCCAGCAATCTTGATTCCTGCTTGTGCTTCAGCCTGGCATTTTGTATGATGTACTTTGCATATAAGTTAAATAAACAGAGTGACAGTATGCAGACTTGATGTACTCCTTTCCCAATTTGGAAACAATTGTTACATGTCCAGTTCTGACTGTTGCTTCTTGACCTGCATACAGGTTTCTCAGGAGGCAGGTAAGGTGTTCTGGTATTCTCATCTCTTTAAGAATTTTCCACAGTATGTTGTGATCCACATAGTCAAAAAGACTTTTGTGTAGTCAATGAAGGAAAAGTAGATGTTTTTATGGCATTCTCTTGCTTTTTCTATGATCCAGCAGATTTTGGCAATTTGATCTCTGGTTCCTCTTCTTTTTGTAAAACCAGCTTGAACATCTGGAAATTCTTGGTTCACATACTCTTGAAGACTAGCTTGGAGATTTTTGAGCATTACTTTGGTAGCGTGTGAGATGAGTGCAATTGTGCAATAGTTTGAACATTCTTTGGCATTGCCTTTCTTTGGGATTGGAATGAAAACTGACCTTTTCACATCCTTTGGCCACTGCTGAGTTTTCCAAATTTGCTGACATATTGAGAGCAGTGCTTTCACAGCATCATCTTTTAGGATTTGAAATAGTTCAGTGGGAATTTCATCACCTCCACTAGTTTTGTTTTATAGTGATGCTTCCTATGGCCCACTTGATTTTGCACTTCAAGATGTCTGGCTCTAGGTGAGTGATCACACCATTGTGGTTATCTAGGTCATTAAGGTCTTTTTTGTACAGTTCTTCTGTGTATTCTTGCCATCTCTTCTTAATGTCTTCTGCTTCCTTTAGGTTCATACCATTTCTGTCCTTTATTATGCCCATCTTTGCATGAAATGTTCCCTTGGTATCTCTAATAATCTTGAAGAGACCTCTATAGTCTTTCCCATTCTATTGTTTTCCTCTGTTTCTTTGTATTGGTCACATAGAAAGGCTTTCTTTTCTCTTCTTGCTGTTCTTTGGAACTCTGCATATATTTTTCTCCTTTGCCTTTCATTTCTCTTCTTTTCTCAGCTATTTGTAAAACCTCCTTGGACAACCATTTTGCCTTTTTGCATTTCTTTTTCTTGGAGATGGTTTTGATCACCACTTCCTGTACTATGTCACTTACCTCCATCCATAGTTCTTCAGGCACTCTGTCTATCAGATCTAATCCCTTGAGTCTATTTGTCACTTCCACTGTATAATTGTAAGGGATTTGATTTAGGTCATAACTGAGTGGTCTAGTTGTTTTCCTGACTTTCTTCAATTTAAGTCTGAATTTGGCAAAAAGGAATTTGTCATCTGAGCCACAATCAGCTCCTGGACAATATTTAAATGGAGGAAAAACACTCACTCCTATACACTCACACAGATAAATGGAGAGAGAATGGCCTTGTGCTTGTTGCAGTGAGTTATACTTAGTTTAATGTCTTGACTTTGTCTCTTACTAGCTATGAGTGACCTGGAACACATTATATAATCTCACTCACCTTTAGTCTTTCTATCTGAAAATGGGAATGCTAATGATACCCTTACACCCAGATACAACTTTTTCTCCCACATGTTTGTTCTGATCCCACAGTTGCAAGTGTCTGACTCAGAGCAAATACTCTTTATATTGCCTCTTATAATCCAGGAAGCTTGAAGGGATGGGGTAGAGTGGGGAAGATTTGAGAAACACAAACTTTTGGGAATGTGGTTTGCTATCTGGGTGTTTGGAGATACTTAGTTCAGAGGGGCCAGAAGGACAGGTTGCGCTGCCTTTGTGCTGACCTGGGTTGGTTATGAAGTCTTGAATCCTGATTATGTGGCCCAATGGGGCAAGGTGTGGAATCCCAGACTGTCAGAGCTAAAAGACCCCAAGGAGATGACAAATAATAGGTAAGTTCTAGTTTGACAAGTTGGAGCCCTGATTAATAGTTCAGGTTCCAAGTTCCAGAATTTGTGACTTGGGACACATTATTCAGCCTTTTTGAATCTTTGTTTCTTTATCTGTAAAAAGAGAAGAATAGTAGTGTGTATCTTTCATAGTAAAGCTTTCCATTATTATGAAAATCACATTAAACCAAGGCTCTTAAGCCCTTAGTATAGCATCAGGCTGCAGATAAGCACTCACAATATAATCTTGGGGTATTTAATTTATTCAGGCTTCCCCAGTGGCTCAGTGGTAAAGAATCCATCTGTCAAGCATGATGTGGGTTCAGTCCATCGTTGAGGAAGATCCTCTGGAGGAGGAAATGACTACCCACTCCAGTATTCTTGCCTGGGAAATCCCATGGACAGAGGAGCCTGGTGGGCTACAGTCCATGAGGTCGAAAAGAGTCAGAGACAACGTAGCAGCTAAACATCAATAAGTTTAATTTATCCACTCCAGTCCCCTCCTTTTGTGGATAAACTGAGGCTCCCTGAGGTATGCTGATCTTCTCCAAGTCACAAGCAAATGATGTGCCAAAGTAGGACTAGACTAGAGAAAATTTTTCCTAGTGATATATACCTAAAACAGAGGCATGCTAAGCTGTTCAGAGGTTAAGAGGAAGTATGTAGTCTGCAGACCCAGGAGAGAGAATTAGAGCTATACCTTTTCAGTATTGATAATGTCCTAGAATCTCCATCTAGCCTGTCATTGTTGCAAGAGTCCTTTCCCTAGTTTCTCCTGGTAGCTTGGCCTCATCTGTTACACCACCAGTAACAAGAAGCTCATCATCTACTATGTCAGTGCATCCCACCTGCAACAACTTACTACCACGTTTTCCCTTATATTGAGCCTTAATGTAACATCTATTTCTTGAACCACATAGACTGAATCTAATGTTTTTCCGTACACTGGTCTTTGAGTGTTTGCAGGCAGCTCTGTCTCTTGCTCTCACTGGCTCTGCCAAACATACCTTCATTCAACAAGTGTGTGTTGAACAGCATGTCATGATTGTTTTAGAGGTAATAAACAGGAAACTCAGACTTAAACATTTCATTCATTCATTCATCTGTTTGACACATTTGTATTAGGTACATTTTATATTGCAGGCACAATTCTAGATATTGAGGGCAGAGCAGTGAATATAACAGTCTCTACCCATATGGAGCCTGCATTCTAGTGTGAGAAGATAGACAATGAACAAATAAATAGGTTTAGCTCAATGAATAAACATATAGTAATTCAGAGGAAAAGTGCTTTGGAAAAAGGAAAGAGAATTAGAATGAAGGACACGGAGAATCCTGAGGGGTGGTTGTGAGGTGGCGGATGGTGCCACTCAGCTGAACACTTCAGAGGGAGGGCGCAGCTCAGCTCTCCATTTCTTTATCTGCGCTCCTCTCAGATCTGCTTTGTGCTAGACCAGCTCCCCATGTGTTAGCCATGTGGCTATCGATGGACCAGGGCTGTGTGTTTTCTCATGCACGTTGGAAGGAGATGGGTGTTAGCTTCTACAACAGGGAAACAGATGTTCTAAGCTCTACTCTGACAGATTCGCCCTTGTACTCTGTGTCCAAGGGTAACATCATGCACTGATTAGCTTTCGCCTTGGTTTGTTTCCGTGTGAACTTTTAGAGGGACACATCCACTTCTAAAGTGAGAAGCGTGCTCATTGCCACCCAGAGCATTGGCACCCTGGCATTGTCACCCAGAGCATATGGCTGCCAGGAAACAGGGGAAGAGGAAGTTTGTGATAGGGAGGCAACCGTATCATCTGCTGCAAATACTGTATGTAGGCTATGAGGGCTTACAAAGATTGATAGGACACAGTCCCTGATCTTACGGAGGTCACAGCTTAATGGAGGGATACGAATGATTAGGTAATTCCATAATGGGGATTAGCATGCTAGCTGGCTTAAGACAGTTGTCAGTCTTAGGGTAAGGGTGTGAAAAAAGGGGTAGGGGTCCTAGAAGAACCATTCTAGAATAGTCAGTACTACTCAGAAGTTCTGTGTTCCCAACTCTTCATTCCCCTATCGGTAACAACCTTACCCATGAAAGTTTGTGGAGTTCTTTCATTTAAGGGGAGGATACTTCTCCACCCTACAGAGTTTGCTTTGGCCAATGGGATGTTGAGAGACCTGAAGTCAGTGGAGGCATGAAACAAGCTTGCACATATGGGCTTCCTTCCTGCACTCTGTCTTACCTGTGGAATCATGTACCTGGGCTCAACCTGCTTGCTTCAGGAGAGAGAAGAGAAACAAGTGGTGCAGAATCACCCCAGCTGAGTCACTTCAGTGCAACTCAGGTTCCATTTTCTAGTGCCATTCAACCTCCACAGCCATGAGCTAACTAAATGCCTATTAAGGGTACTCTTAGAGTTTTGTGATTGTTTGTTATGCTACATTATTGTGGCTGACAAATACAGGCTGAAAGAACATCTTTGTAGCATTTGAAAACATTCTAAATTATTTTAGTTCTCATTTAACAAAGCAAGAAATATGATCATCTAGTTTGGTGTTCTAGAAGTCTTTGCAAATCAAGAAAAGACCCTGAGAATAGCTTGCTCTTTCTAGTCATGGCAGATGTGGGAAGAAGACAGGAAAGGAAAATGTGATTAGAAGAGGCAAATGGCCAGAGGAGTGATCAAGCTAGGGTTGGCTTCCCTGTACTCTGGCTCCTCAGGGGAATGGGTGGGATGCATGGATGGAGGGTGGACATGGTGGGGAAAAGTGTCTACCATAAGGGTGCAGGGAGACACTACAGCAGGAATGGATTCAGACATGGCAGAGACTCTGAGGGGCCTAGGAGAGGCGTCAGTGAGAGCCCCAAGGGAGCACCAATCAGCCGGAAAGCACTGCTGGGTCTTGAAGTAGCTGAGAGGCCAGTTGGCAAGTCACAGCAGCCAGAGGTATCCCAGCAGGCATTGATGGGATGCCTGTGATGGAACTGACTCACTTTGGGGGAGGTCATTCAGGGTCAGTTCAGCCCTGTCTCTCCATAGCCTAAGCCAGAGAGGATTCAGAGGGTACCAGGTCTGTTCAAGGAGGTTCCACTCTCTCCATTCACCAGCCCAACAATATACATAGAGAGGATGGGATGGAGCCTGGGAGACGGGCTTCAGAAACCTGAGAATCTGAGCATTTTGACCTCAAGAGACTATATACTTAATTCAGCAGATTCTTCAAATTTAGAATCAGACCCAAGAGTAACAGCTTAAACTAAATTCAGTTTTCTTTTCTTGCTTACCAGTGGGAAGGAGGGTTGTGAGGAAGAACAGGCCAGTTATTGACCGAATGAAGAAACCACATTTTCTTTGTACACAGAAGAGTAATGGGGATGGATTTTCAATCCTGCCACAATTAAGATCCAGCATGGTGAGGTCTGAAGTGGTGGAGAGCTCCGGGGTGCTGGGAGAGCTGCAGAGACCATCTCCAACTCAGAATGAAGAGGGGCAGGGCTGGGGGCTCAGGAGAATTAAGTGCCCCTAACACGCTGAATCTTACAGGAGTGATACCAGGTGCCCAGACAAAGAACCAAGTTGCAAAGAAGGGACTGAGGTGGGGAGTGGCATGCACAAGGGTCTAGGTTGGGGGGAGCACCTAGAATTTCTCTAGGTGACCTGCATGGGATGATTTTTGAGTGTCCTTGTTGCCTGGGGGGCTGCAGGGATCTGAGAGCCAGGAAGGTGAGTGAGCATGTGCTGGCCAAGGCAGGGACTCCCTCTGCCTTCTCTTTCCTCCTCTTAGCCAGACAGCCTGTGAATTTCCCAGGGATTTCATTTTACTTGTAGGGAAATGTGCAGTGTGGGGTAGAGGTGGGCTGAGACCAGGGCCAGAGGTGAGGCAGTGCATGCATGTATCTCATTTTGTCCCCACAGCAGCTTTCTCATCCCAGTATTGGTCTCTAATCCATCTCGGCTCTTATTTATATTCAGGACACAAACAGAATCAAACCACTTCTTTTTTTAAAAAAAAATTTTATTGGAGTATCGTTGATTTATAGCGTTATGTTAGTCTCAGGTATATAGCAGAGTGAATCAATTATATGTATACATGAAGCCTTTCTGTTGTTTTTTTTTTTTTTTTAGATTCTTTTCCCATGTAGGCCATTATAGATTACTGAGTAGAGTTCCCTGTGCTATGCAGTAGGCTCTTATAAGTTATCTATTGTATCTCTATAGTACGTGTATGTCAGTCCCAGTTTATCCCTCCCCCCTTATCCCCGCTAACAACAAGCTTGTTCTCTATATCCTTAACGCTACTTCTGTTTTGTAAATAAGTTCATTTTTACTCTTTTAAAATATGATCCCACATATAAGCAGTACCATATGATATTTGTCTTATGTGTCTGACTTCACTACATGTGATGATCTCTGGGTCTATCCATTTTGCTGCAAATGGTATTATTTCATTCTTTTTTATGGCTGAGTAGTATTCCATTATATATATACCCACATCTTCTTTATCCCTTCCTCTGTTGATGCACATTTAGGTTGCTTCCATGTCCTGGCTATTGTAAGTAGTGCTGCAATGGACATTGGGGTGCATGTATCTTTTTGAATTATGGTTTTCTCTGGGTGTCAGCCCAGGAAAGTGATTACTGGGTCATATGTTAGTTCTATTTTTAGTTTTTAAAGGAACCTCCATATTCTTCTCCATGCGACTGTTACCAGTTTACATTCCCACCAACAGTATAGGAAGTATACCCTTTTCTCCATACCCTCTCCAGCATTTATTGTTTGTAAGTTTTTTTGATGATGGCCATTCTAACCCATGTGAGATGATATCTCCTTGTAGTTTTGGTTTGCATTTCTCTGATAATTAGTGACATGGAGCATCTTTTCATGTGTCAAACCACTTCTTATACCTCCATCACTTCCCAACTTGCCTGTTGGTCCAAGCCACAGCTATCTCTCACTTGGATTATTTTAATAGCTTCCTAACTGGCTTCCCTGCCCCCACCCAACCTTCCCATCCTCCACACATGTTCAAGGAGATCCATAAGACACACCGAAGTCTGATTATGTCATCTCTCTGCACAAAGCCATCCAAAGTCTTCTAACATGACTCACAATAAACCTCCAGACCTCATGGGAATCTGCTAGACCCTCTGTGATCTGGCCACCCTTATCCTTCCCAATCTCATCCCCTACTTCCCCCTGTTATGTTAACTCCAGTCACTTGTTTCCTCTTCATGGAATGCTTTTTCCTCACACATCCTTAGAAAGCCTTTACCCTCTGCCATTCCTCCGGTGTGCTGCTCCCTGGCCCTTGTATCTATTTCCTCCCAATGAGGAAATAATATTCTCAGTCAAGAGTCTAAGCAACAAGGGGCTGAGCTGGTTGGGACTCCTGGTCAACCTTTCACTTGATCACTTGATGATTATGCAGTTGGATGCAGGCCAGTACAGCAGCTTGGTGAGGAGCTGGGACAGAGACAGGCCCTGCTCCTGTCCCCTCACCATTCCTGCCCTCATCCTCTTGGCTCACTCACTGTCAAGGGAAGCTCAATGGGAAGGAATTTCCAGCGCCTTCCTTATGCCCAGGAGATCTGGCCATTTGGCAGGCATCAGAGATAAAACTGTTGATGACTTCAGAGATCTTTGTGCAAGAAACAGTTTATATTTATAAACATCTAATATTTATGCAGTATTAGATGTCTGTATTGGTTGCAGCAATAGCAGGAAAGAGAAAGTTATGCTTTTCTAGGAAGAAGCACAGAGAATATGTTGTCTGAACAAAGTCTGCAAAGGGAATGGCTTGTGAAGTGGACCAATTGGGACCAGACTGGGGATGAAGGAAAGAAAGTCAGCACTGAACTTCATGTGCAGAAGCTACAGAAGGACACAGACCATTTGGTGACTGACCTGAGTTGGAGGCATCTGTGAGAGCCCTGGGTCCTCCTGACAACTACATGCCCAGAGCCAGATCAGTGAGGACCCAGTGATCAAGGCTGGAGGCCACATGTGGAGACCTTTGGCATATGCACAGCAGGTGATTTGATGGATGGGTTTGGAGATCTCACAGCAAAGAAGGCTGGAACACAACCCTGGAGAAGACCAAACTTTGGATATGTTCAGAAAGAGACATCTACCAACGAGGCCCAGCAAAGGAGCGTGATGGGGTAGAAACTAGATAGAATCACATGGCTAAAGACACAACTGAAAATGTCAGGCAGGAGTGGCTAAGAGCTCCAAACCCTACAGGGAGGCCACGGTCAGACTATACATGGGATTTAGCAATTAAGAGATCAGTGGTGATGGGAGGGAACCACCTAGCATTCAGCTAAGGCACGTGGAACAGCTTTGTAAACTGGAGAGCCATGGGAAAGCCACGTCAGTATCCAGTGACGGCAGACATCAGCAGCGTTGCCTGCGTGCTAAGTAGCCTCAGTCATGTCCAACTTTATGCGACCCTATGGACCATAGCCCACCAGGCTCAACCCTCCATGAGATTCTCCAGGCAAGAATACTGGAGTGGATTGCAATGCCCTCCTCCTGGAGATCTTCCCAACCCAGGGATCGAACCCATGTCTCTCTCAACTCAGGCATTGGCAGGCAGGTTCTTTACCACTAGTACCACCTGGGAAGCCCCATCAGCCACCTTGGGCTGATCAATTCAGACCCTGTAGTGAGAATAACATCAAATTCACCAGTCCAGATTTACAGCTTCTCAACTGCACCCTGTGGATAACAGAACACCAGTATTTTAAATAGACACCCCTGTGTTCACCATGAATTTTTTTTTAACAGTTTTACATCCTTATCTAAAAATTAGCTTCTTGTCAGCTCCAGAAGATTGCTTGGGATTTGTCACCAAAGAGCAAAAATAAAATTGAGGGCATCAGAAAGAATGAGAGGGAGAAACTGCAAGTTATGAGGTCATTACTATGCAGGAATCAATAATTCTGGAGCTCAATAGCTATGCCAAGTTGTAGAATGTATCCTCTGAAGAAAGAAGCTTCCATCTTAAAGTCTGTTTTGGATAATGCCAATAGGGAAAGGGCTTATAGCAGGACAAAATAGATTTTCCAACTAGTCGTTTTATCCTGTAAAAAAGAAAAGGAAACCCATAGACTATCATAAGAAGTATGGCTGTTGAGAGAACCTTATCTAGAGGCTACATGAATAATTTCAATGATGCAGTGCAGGTATCCTGATCGGCTGCAGGTGACTGTGGCTGAGTGCAGCAAGGGGAACACTTGGGAGAGAATCATGCGACCCTGAGTCTGTTTGATTTGTAATATCTCCTTATGATTGTGATTGAGCTCCACACAAATACCTAAAGAGGAGTCATGTAAGGATGTGCGTTGTGGCCTTGATGAGTGATGTTCCTTACTCCAGGCTGGGACATGCTGGGTACATTCCTGTCTTGACACTGATTCTTCTCCTATTTGATGTGCTCATCCCCAAATGTTCACACATGGCTGTTACTCTCTCTATTCTCAGGCCTGTGCCTAAGCACTGCCTTCTCTCTGAAGCCCTTTCTGACAACCCTATCTAAAATAACACTTGCATTCATCCATTCCCTCTTGCTCCTCTTCCCTGCTTTATCTTTCTTCATAGCACTTACTGTGTACATGTGTGCATGCTAAGTCATTTCAGTAGTGTCTGACTCTTTGTGACCCGATGGACTGTAGCCTGCTAGACTCCTCTGTCCATGAAATTCTCCAGGAAAGAATACTGGAGTGGGTTGCCATGCCCTCATCCAGAGGATCTTCCCAACCCAGGCATCAAACCTGCGTCTCTTATGTCTCCTGCATTGGCAGGCGGGTTCTTTACCACTAGAGCCACCTGGGAAGCCCATAGCACTTATATCTTATGATATATTTTTATCAGAATGTCAGCTGCTTAAAGGAATGGTTTCTGCCTGTCTTGATCACTGGTATATTCCTGATGTCTAGTAGACTGTATGGCACCTCATAGGCATTCAATGAATATTTTTGGAATGAATGAAGGATGGGCATTGGCAGTCTGCCATGTTTTTGGCTTCAGAGAGGGATTGTCAAACTTCTAGAAAAGTAATTCCCTCATAAAGGTCACGATCAAGTCTACACTTAGCCTTCTTTCTCCGGCAGGTCTGTGGTTCCTGCCTCTTTCTTCAAAGAGTGAGCAGCAAGGCTCAAGCTTGCCAGGAGCTTCCAGGATATTCATCCTGGGTCTTCTCTCTTCCATTGTGTAAATCTGTCCTACTTTCAAAAGTCTCGCAGATCCCAGGCTGGAGCCATTCCTGAGACCTATGGATATTTAGAACCTCAGTGCCCAACGGAGCCTAGAAAGCCCATATGTCCAGTCTAAACTTCTCTAGATGAAGAAACTAGAACTCAGAAAGGTGTCCTAATGTCCCTCATGCCATGCAGCCCATTGGGTGGATGGGGCCTGCCAAGGAGACGAGTGTGATCATATATGAACGTGTCTGATGAACATGTGAACATACATGAACATGATGTGTGTGGTCATATATGAACCTTGCAAAAGGTGAGGGTCTAGTGTCATGAGTCCATGGACAGGTTGAAAAATAGAGGATCAGAAATGTTAAGTTACTTTCCCAAGTCTGCTCAGCTGCTGAGTGTTAAAGTCAGGATTGAGACCCAGGTTTGTTTTGATTCTAAACTGTTCCATGGAGTAGATTCTGTTTGTGCTATAATTTGACAGCAATGTCATATCCTGGCCTGCTGCCCTTGTCGATGGTGAATGTGTGGCCATGTCCTTCTCTGTGGTCGGTCGCTTTTGTATTTCTGAAAGATGGTTTTCACCTTTCCTCTTGTTCCAGCAGAACAGGTGCTCCTCTTTTCTGTCTAGCAGTCAGTCCTCAGCTGAGTCATTTTTCTTTCTCCTTGTTCTCCATCTGCACCTGTTCATCTTCTCCCTGGCCTCTCCTACCAGCATTTAAACATGCCTGGTTTCGTGTACATCTCACAGTACAAAGGAATGCAGCTGTCCAGTTATCCTGCATTCCTCTGCAGTGACAATCTTTGCTCATTCTTCTTCTTTAATTCTGGGATTCCCAGATGCATCCTCCACATTTCCCATTCCCTCCTCGGCCCTCTATCCTTATGAGTTTCAAAGCTGTTCTGGCTCCTTCTGTCCTTCCCTCCTGCAGTCCCCTGGTGGCCACCATTCTGTCCTCCACTTCTAAACCTTTCATTGCTTTAGCTGTATCATATGAGGGGAATCATGCAGTGTTTGTCTTCCTGTGACTGGCTTAATTCACTTCCTATAATGTCTTCCAGGGCTATCCATGCTATCACAAATAGTAAGTTTTCCTTCTTTTCTAAGGTGGAATTATATTCCATCGTATGATCTCATGTGAAATATTTTTACTACATCAAGAAGAAAGAAAGAAAAAGGAGGGCAGGGAGGAAGGAAAGAAAAAGAAAACAAAGAGACACAGAGCATTTTGGTGATGATGGGTATATTTATTACTGCAATTGTGGTGATGACAACACAAGTGTACACTTATGTACAAACTCACCAAATTGTATACATCAATGATGTGCAGTTTTTTGTATAGCCAATTATACCTCAAAAAAGCTGGGGAAAAAATAAAATATCTATCACAAAACACATTATCTATTTAAACAGAAGTTAATTGCGCACATTGAAAAAAGAGCCTTGCCAAGGTCCAGCCCCGGTGGATCCAGGGAATTTGAAGCAGGGGGCGGCGTCGGCGAGATCAGGAAACAATTGCTTAATTAAACATTAATTAAGGATATAAAGAGTGGTTAAATAAGGATAGCTCAGTGAGGAAATTCAGTGGAGAAAAGAGGCTGAAATAAGGATAGCTCAGTGAGGAAATTCAGTGGAGAAAAGACGCTGACTAATTCAGCCAGAAGGTGAGAGAAAGAACGACACGGGGAGACCAAGTTTCGGTGAACAAGGCCCGCACTTTATTTTCCAAAGTAGTTTTTATACCTTAAGTTATGCATAGAGGATAATGGGGGAAGGGGTGGAGTCATGCATTAAGCCAGGCTTTCTTCCTGCAAACTTATCATATGCAAAAGTTTAGGTGATTTGCATCATCTTCTGGCCCAGAGGCCTGTTAACATTTTAAGACCCTTTCTTCAGAAAACTTATTTTTCTCTAAAGGTGATTAGTCAGGTGCCACCCTCCAAAGCATTAGATAAAGTTACATTCCTATAGGGCAAAGGTGTGGTGGGCTATAACAAGAAAAAGAATTAACTCAAGGGTCCAAGGTTACAAACATTAAAGCTACTACTTACACCAATTATATTAATCAATACACTGCCAGGGACACAGCAGGTAAGGGATATGGAGACTTAGCAGCAAACATTGGCCCAACAAGTGAAAAACCCTTCACCAATACAATTTCTAATCAATCTTTTAACTGCTCAAAGGAATCTGTATTTAGACAGTTTAGAACATCTCATGCCTCTCACAGTTGGGAGGCTCTGAGCAATCACATGTGGCCCGAAAAACCTATTCAGGCAGGCTAGAGGACTTCCAAAGGAGTTAGTAGGTTGAAATACTATCAGACCCAGGAACTATATTAACTGGAGCTGTAAGTTAACTCTTTTTTTCAGAGAGAGATAGTGGGGGACAGCCCCCCATAAAGTCAGAGGTATAGGTGAGAGCACAAAGCAGAAAGTAGGCAGACTCTGGTTTTGTGGGTAGATGCTCAAGAATTTCCAGGAGGACTCCTGAGGCTCGATCCCGCCTTGCGTATGCCGAGCCTCCATCCTCATGACCTTTGCCATGGGCGGAGCTCCTGCTCCCGGCAGAGCCTTTTTTGCTAAGAGCACTAGCAGCCTCTTTGTTGATAAGTCCTGTGACCTTTCTTCAGATTTATTTTACTTGACTGCCTAGGACATTCTACATGGGGAAGCACTCCATTGTTCTCTGAACTCTGTTCCTTTGGATTATGCATCAGCACACTCTTTGGCTTTCTGCACAGCCCTCTCCAACTTAGTTATTGTTTGCTGGTTCTCTGGTAGATGGCAAAGATGGCTTCATTCATCTCTTCCATTCCAGGTACGTGCCCTGTGCATTGTGACTTTGCTGATCCTCCTTCAAGAGGTAGAGTTTATTTCTGCCTCCATTTAATCTAAACATGATCACATGAGCTGCTTTAAGGAAATTAGAAAATAGGATTTAGAGAAATTAGCAAGCAGTGTTTTAAAATCGTTTGCACATTGGTGCTTGTCATTTTCTGACTGTGATTGGAACTCTGAGCCAACAGTGTGAAGTAGCTGCAGCCAACCTGCTGGAGAGGTCATATGAAAGGTAGCCAAGATACCCTGGTCTCACAATTTCCAGACAAGTGAGAAAGTTTTAGATCAATGAGTTCATCTGAATGATTAATTCACTGTAGCCATATGACCTCAGGTAAAACCGGCACAAGAAACAAAAAACCAAACACTCAAATGAATCCAGACCAAACTGTCAAACTGCAGACTGTGCAAATCAAGGCTAAGGTAGTAGGGTATTTGTTATGTAGCAGTAGAGAACCAATACCACCTTTTATTTAATCTATTCCTTTTTTGTGTGTGTGGTTTTCAAAAATCTACATGGCATATCATCTCCAAATATTCATGTTAATATGTGCATTCTAACAATTCCCAAAGAAAGGCAGTGCCAAAGAATGCTCAAACTACTGCACAATTGCACTCATCTCACACGCTAGTAAAGTAATGCTCAAAATTCTCCAAGCCAGCCTTTGGCAATACGTGAACTGTGAACTTCCAGGTGTTCAAGCTGGTTTTAGAAAAGGCAGAGGAACCAGAGACCAAATTACTGACATCTGCTGGATCATTGAAAAAGCAAGAAAGTTCCCCCCAAAAGAAAAATCTATTTCTGCTTTATTGACCACATTAAAGCCTTTGATTGTGTGAATCACAATAAACTGTGGAAAATTCTGAAAGGTATGGGAATACCAGACCATCTGACCTGCCTCTTGAGAAATCTATATGCAGGTCAGGAAGCAACAGTTAGAACTGGACATGGAACAACAGACTGGTTCCAAATAGGAAAAGGAGTCCATCAAGGCTGTATATTGTACCCTGCTTATTTAACTTATATGCAGAGTACATCATGAGAAACGCTGGGCTGGAGGAAGCACAAGCTGGAATCAAAATTGCTGGGAGAAATATCAGTAACCTCAGATATACAGATGACACCACCCTTATGGCAGAAAGTAAAGAAAAACTAAAGAGCCTCTTGATGATGAAAGAGAAGAGTGAAAAAGTTGGCTTAAAGCTCAACATTCAGAAAACTAAGATCATGGCATCTGGTCCCATCACTTCAGGGCAAATAGATAGGGAAACAGTGGAAACACTGGCAGAGTTTATTTTTGGGGGCTCCAAAATCACTGCAGATGGTGACTGCAGCCATGAAATTAAAAGATGCTTACTCCTTGGAAGGAAAGTTATGACCAACCTAGACAGCATATTAAAAAGCAGAGACATTACTTTGCCAACCAAGGTCTGTCTCGTCAAGGCTACGGTTTTCCCAGTAGTCATGTATGGATGTGAGAGTTGCTCTCTAAAGAAAGCTGAGCACCAAAGAATTAATGCTTTTGAACTGTGGTGTTGGAGAAGACTCTAGAGAGTCCCTTACACAGCAAGGAGATCCAACCAGTCCATCCTAAAGGAGATCAGTCCTGAGTGTTCATTGGAAGGACTGACATTGAAGCTGGAACTCCAGTACTTTGGCCACCTGATGCAAAGAGCTGATTCATTTGAAAAGACCCTGATGTTGGGAAAGATTGAAGGCAAAGAAGAGAAGGGTACAGCAGAGAATGAGAGGGTTGGATGGCATCACTGACTCAATGGAGATGAGTTTGAGTAAACTCCGGGAGTTGGTGATGGATGAGGGGGGGTGGCTGGCATGCTGTGGTCCATGGGGTCATGAAGAGTTGGACATGACTGAGCGACTGAACTGAACTGAACAATTTCTGAAACAGTATCTCCAAACCAAGTATTCTTCTGATTCTTGACTGTAAAAGCAACTGCCTATTGAAATTAGGCTTCATGGAGCTCAAAATGATCATATCCTATGTGAAATTCACCCCTGCTGTCTCAAACCTGCTTCTCCTCTTCTCCCTAACTCAGAGAATAGAGCAGACATCTGTACAGTTTTCAATCTGTACATTTCTTCCTTGCCGGCTTCCAACACTCACACTCAATGTGTAATCCATCACCAAGCTCTATGAATATCCTTCCTTGATCTTTCTTAAAATAATCCACCTCTCCCTATCCCTGTTTTCACTACCCTAATTCCAGGACCACAATTGTCTGCCAGTGTTACTTTCAGCATCTTCTTAAGTAGACTTACTCTTACCACCTGGTTGCCAAACAAGTAAGACTCTCACTATCCAGCTGCCAACCAGTCTATTCTTGAAAGCAGTGCATAGTCTTCCATTTTGGCAAGAGCATTAGCCTATGTTCTTTAGATCTCCTGTATCTAACTGACTATTTTCTCCCTACTTGCCAATTATGGGGATAAATGTGTTACACTCTCACATTATGGAGTTGTATGACTCTTTGGGTGGTTCTGTCAGGTTTTGAGTTTTATATTCTGAGCCTATTTTTTTTTGGTGTGTATAAGTTTGAAGTTGTTATATTTTCCTGATGCATTAAGTCTTTTTATCTTTATGAAGTGACCTCCTTTGGTGCTAATAATACTTTCTGCTTTAAATTTTATTTCATGCAGTACTGTTTATGTGCCAGTGCTTATTTGTAAGTTGTTTTTGTAAATCTCTCTTACAACTTTTCTTTGCCTTCATGTTTTAGGTATATTTTTATCCAGTCTTTATTTTTATCTTTAAACTGGTGGGGTTAGTACATTGCCATTCACAGTGATTACTGATATATTTGGATTTTTCCCAATTCTTTTATTTTTCATTTATGTTGGAATTTTTTGATTAGGTTAGGGCTTCCTCTGGAGAAGGCAATGGCACCCCACTCCAGTACTCTTGCCTGGAGAATCCCATGGATGGAGGAGCCTGGTGGGCTGCGGTCCATGGGGTCGCTAAGAGTCTGACACGACTGAGTGACTTCACTTTCACTTTTCACTTTCATGTATTGGAGAAGGAAATGGCAGCCCACTCCAGTGTTTTTGCCTGGAGAATCCCAGGGATGGCGGAGCCTGGTGGGCTGCCATCTATGAGGTTGAACAGAGTTGGGCACAACTGAAGCTACTTAGCAGCAGCAGCAGGGCTTCCTCTGTCCCCCATTATTCCTTTAGTTTTCTGCTATTATTTTGGGATAGATTTCTGCTATTATTTCCATTCTATTTGTATTAGTTAATTGGTTGCTTTAGAAAATTTTCTCCATATTCAATTTTTAAAAGTCTAAAATCAGTTTGCCTTCTCCTCCCCCACAATGTAAGATATTTAAAATACTTTATTCCCAAATATTCTCTCAGAATGTATATACTATTATTACTTGATAACTTTTTGTATCTTGTTCATATTTTGTCATATAAATCATTTTATCATTGTTTTATAAGTTAATAGGTCTTAGGTTTACCTAGATGTTTATCGCCTTCTGTGCACACTATGGTTTATTAAATCTTCAATCTGTTTGAAATCATTTTCCTTCTTTCTAAAGTATATGCTTTAGTCCTTTAGTAAAGATCTTTGGAAATTAACCCAGTTTTTGCTTGTCTATGGCTGCCTGTATCTCACCCTTACTCTTCAATTATTGCCTTGATGGTTATAAAATTTCCAGTTGACAGCTATTTTACTTCGGCACTTTAAATGGGTTCCACTCTTACTGCTGGGAGTCATTCATCAGTCTAAGTGCCGTGACACTGGAGGTAAGGTAAGTTGTTTTTCTCTGGGTACCTTTAAAGGCTTTCTCTGTTATTTGGTGTTTGGCAGATTCATTATGCCATATCACTGTCTAGGCTTCTTTTTAATTATCCTATCCAGACTAACTCATGCCTTTCATCAGTTCTGGAAAACTTTGAGCCATTATCTCTTCAAATATCGTCTGTCTACCAGCCCATTATCTCCTTTCAAAATTCCTACTAGGGGTGTTTTAGATATCATTACTTCACTTTCTGTGTCTCTTAACCTCTGATTTATACTTTTTCATTTTATGCAATATTTTAAATAATAATTATTATTAATTTATTTTTGCATTCATCTTCCTGTTGAGTAGTAATTCTCTTTTAATTCTAGACTATTTCCAGTTCAGTGATTCTTGCTTCAGCTGTGTCTAACCTGTAATTTAGCTTATACCTTGATTTTTTTTGTTTTTATTTACTATATTTTTCATTTATATAATCTCTTCTTGAGTCTTTCTTTCAAATATGCCTGGTCATTTTTGAGACACAATCTCAGTCAGTTATCTCTTTAAATGTGTTACCTGTCATATTTTTTATTATTATTTTTTAAAATTTAATTTTATTTTTTAACTTTACAATATTGTATTGGTTTTGCATTCTCACCATCCTAAAATCTGAAGACATTCTGCTTTGTTTTCCTTGTTTGGAAAATGGGAATGAACATTAAGAAAAAAGTAATAAAAGTAATTGCTTTGAGAACTGTTTTGAGGATTGAATACTAATGGTATGTAAAGTTCTTAGAGAAATTCGAGCACCGAGTGAACTACACAAGTGTTAGCTATTGCTGCTCTTGCTATTGCTGCTGTCATTTGTAGAAGGGATTTTGTTCTTTGCCAACTCCCTCCAAATGACTTGTTTTACTCATGTGCTAAGTAGTTTTTGATTGTGAGCTCATGTTCCTTGAAATATTATCAGTGGAAAATTCTTAAGGCTTGTATGCATATTAGATGCATTTCTCCAGAAAGGCTATGTAGAGCTTTTTCCAAGGCCAATCCTAAGTAGTTTAAATTAAATTCTTTCCTTGGATATTTTTCTTGCCTTTTCATACTGTTCAAGGCCAATTTTCCTTCCAGTACCAAAGAAGGGCAATGCCAGAGAATGTTCAAACGACTGCACAATTGCATTCATTTCACACATTACCAGAGCAGGTAATGCTCAACCTAGGCTTCAACGATATGTGAACGGAAAACTTCCAGATGGACGAGCTGGCTTTAGAAAAGGAAGAGGAACCAGAGATCAAATTGCCAATATCCATTGGATCATAGAAAAAGTAAGGGAATTCCAGAAAAACATCTACTTCTGCTTCATTGACTACACTAACGCCTTTGACTATGTGGATCACAACAAACTGTGGAAAATTCTTAAAGAGATGGGAATACCAGAACACCTTACCTGCCTCCTGAGAAGCCAGTATGCAGTTCAAGAAGCAACAGTTAGAACCAGACATGGAACAACAGACTGGTTCCAAATTGGGAAAGGAGTACATCATGGCTGCATATTGTCACCCTGCTTATTTAACTTATATGCAGAGTACATCATGCAAAATGCCAGGATGGATGAACCACAAGCTGGAATCAAGATTGCCAGGAGAAATATCAGATATGCAGATGACACCACCCTTATGGCAGAAAGTGAAGAGAAACCAAAGAATCTCTTGATGAAGGTGAAAGAGGAGAGTGAAAATGTTGGCTTAAAACTCAACATTTAAAAAAGAAAGATTATGGCATCTGGTCCCATCATTTCATGGCATATAACTGGGGAAACAATGAAAACAGTGACAGACTTTATTTTCTTGGGCTACAAAATGACTGCAGATGGTGACTACAGCCATGAAATTAAAAGATTCTTAGGGGGGATCAGGATGGGGAACACATTAAAAAAAAAGTTGATGCAAAATAAACATTTCTGCCTATGTCTCATTAAAAAAAAAAAGAAAAAAGATTCTTGCTCCTTGGAGGAAAAGTTATGACAAACCTAGACAGCATATTAAAAAGCAGAAACATTACTTTACTGCCAAAGATCTGTCTAGTCAAAGCTATGGTTTTTCCAGTAGTCATGTATGGATGTGTTAGAGTTGGACCATAAAGAAGGCTGAGCACTGAAGAATTGATGCTTTCAAACTGTGGTGTTGGAGAAGAGTCTTGAGAGTCCCTTGGACTGCAAGGAAATCAGACCAGTCAATCCTAAAGGAAATCATCCCTGAATATTCATTGGAAAGACTGATGCTGAAGCTCCAATACTTTGGCCACCTAATGTGAAAAACTGACTCACCGGAAAAGACCCTGATTCTGGGAAAGATAGAAGGCTGGAAGAAAAGGGGACAACAGAGGAGCAGATGATTGGATGGCATCATTGACTCAATGGACATAAGTTTGAGCAAGCTCAGGAGATGGTGAAGAACAGGGAAGCCTGGCATGCTGCAGTCCATGGGATCACAAAGAATCAGACATGACTTAGCAACTGAACAATAACATTCTTGTTGTGAGTCCAGTCCACACGGACACTGTGAGTCCAGTCCCAAATTTGCCTGAGTGTTGGATTGTCATTATGAATTCTCAAGGAAGACTTGTTTCCCCTTCAACCTTAGATGGACTAAGATAAGCAAACTTCCTTAATGCCATTCTTTGCAAGGTAGGTTCTTTGCTGGTTTAACTGGTGAGATTTTCACTCATTAAGGTCCCGGCATTGGTATGAGTATCAGTGATTGTGAGTCCCATGGTAGGATGATCCAGTATTTGTAGGGAGAGGAAAAATGGCCCTAGATCATACACTAGCTTAAGTAGTTGCTTATTTTTGAGAGTTCATTGTTCCTGGTCATTTTTGATTACTTTTATTGCCACCTCAGCCATCCTTTAGAAATATATTTTGAATATTACATCCAGGATTTGCACATATTTTGAAACTGGAGATTTTTTTCTATTAAGGGCTAGATAGTCAATATTTTAGCTTTCGTGGGTCACATGGTCTCCATTGTTATTAGCTCTGCTATTGTAGCATAGAAGCAGCCATAGACAATTCATAAACAGATGGGTCTGATGGGTTTCCATTAAGCTTTATTTACAGAAGCTTTATTGACCCAAGGCCTTCAGTTTTTTGACTCTTGTTCTATAATATAGCTGATGATAGAAGACGGAAGAATAATGCTGCCTCCAAGGCTCCTGGCAGCCATAGCCAAAGGGGAACTGACGTTGCTACCTGATTGAAACTTTCCTTTTTATTTGGAGCTTAAAGTCTTAGAAGAGCAACCCCTATAGGGGCTTCCCAGGAGACAACCCCTAGGGTGGGAGGTTGGCCAGAAGCTAGAGTTAGGATGTGGGGGAAACCTGAGGTGTTTACTGCCATCCAGATTCTTTCTGATACAGTCTCCTGCCTGGTACCTGTAATGATTCCTGCCAGACCACAGATGCTTAGGAGTTTCCAAGTTTCATCCATCCTTCCCAAAGTTCATCAGTGTCTGTATAACCTCTAAACCTGCCTGCTCCTCCTCTGCCAACAGGATATCTTCCATGTCTCAGTGATGATTCAGGCCAGGATAACTGCTTTTTCTTTTTTTTGAGCCAACTTAGATCCTCATCATGAATTAAGGCTGTGCTTTTGACTGACTCCTTGGGCCTAAACAACAATGTTATTTGTCATATGAACTTAAAAGGGGGTGGAAGTGGGAGATGCATGTACTTTATAATTCCCTGAAATCTGACTATGGACACTTTTACAACAAAGGCAGCTTCGGTACAATTTTTGGAAACATAAAAGCTTTTGTTGAGCAGGTTGTGAAGGCTTACTGGCTGGAGAGAACTCAAACCTATTTTAGGTGGTACAGGTGCTAAACTTGTTGGTAGGAAGGTGGGAATCAATTCTGAGGCTACAGGTGCAAAGAAAAATATTTATTGAGATGGCATCTCTGAATGTAGTTGCTCTAAAGCTGGGTTTTCCCATCCCCTTATTTGAAGTGCTCTGGAGAGCTGGCATTTCCACAGGCGTCTTTGTTAGTGGGGAGTTGGGCCTGTCAACTGGTATGGAGAAGGAAATGGCAACCCACTCCAGTATTCATGCCTGGAAAATCCCATGGACCGAGGAGCCTGGTGGGCTACAATCCATGGGGTCGCAAAGAGTCGGACACGACTGAGCGACTTCTGTGTGTGTCTGTGTCAACTGGTAGGTTAATCTTACTAATTAACAGGAAGTACACAGACCTCAGAAAGTGCCTCAGCAGATTGGCAGAGTGTCCGTCTGTTTCATCCGGGTAATTCTGAAAAGGTTGCAGGCAAACGGCACCTTTCACTTTAAGAAGCAGAACCATGGCTTTGTAACCATTTTAAAAATTAGAATTTGAGGGACTTCCCTGGTGGTCCAGTGTTTAAGAATCCACTTTCCACTGCAGGGGGCTTGGGTTCAGTCCTAGGTTGGGAAACTAAGATCCGACATGCCACGTGATGCAGTCAAACAAATAAATTAATGAAAAAATTAAGAGTTTGAGAAGCCCACATTGTTGAAGGTACGGGCAGTTGTGGGGTTTTTCAGAAACCTGTCCAGAGGAAGCCTGGAGGAATGGAAGGGCTGAATTTTAAATGCATCATTCTTATTCTCCCGTCCCCCTGGCCTAGCTTTTTTCCTTCTTTGCACTTATTTTAAAAGCCCATCTCCCTCCTCCTTCCAGTGAAAACCCACGCTTCATCCCTGAGTCTGTTGTGGAAGAACAGACTGGAAGACATCTGCCTCTTGCCTTATTTTTTTAAATTCCTCTAAACGCGCCAAGTCTCCACCGCAGAGCCCTGACTCCCTGAACAAACCAAATGGTGGCTGTTGGCATCGTAGTGACAGCTTGTTAATGGAGGAATCCTTGACAGTGTGACAACCTGTGTGGGTTGCCTCGGGAAGCCAAGTCCGCCCCCGCACACACCCCAGTCATTAACAGGTGGGGAGGAATCGCAAAGAACTGCTGCTGAGCAGGGAAAAATACTCCACCAAATGCTTACGTGTATTAAAAAATACTTCCAAATTGGTATCATCTCTCTCTCCTAGTTCTTGTTAGCAGGAAAAAGCAAAGCAAAAAGTTGCTTGCTTTTAGGGTCAGAGGAACCTGGATTTGTAGCTGAGTTTGGCCACCTCCCCGCTGTGTGACTTTCTGAACATCCCCTCGCTGAATCTCAGTTTGCAGACAGGAACACAGTCAGAGACACAGTCGTAGACGTCACCTATCAGTGTTCAGTGGTTAAGGTTTCTTTTTAGGGTGACGGATTGGCCCGATTGTTCTTGTAGTTCTGTCAAGTGTCGATTTTTAGATTTTGAGGCAGTGTCCTTTCAGTGCATTGAGTTGGAAATAGCTTTGTCTTCTTGAATCGGGCCTTTCATCATTAGAAGGTGACTTCCTTTATCTCTAGTCTTTTTGTCTTACATTATTTTGTGTGATGTTACTTTATGTGCTGATAGCTTTATAAATATATATATATATATATATATATCTCTGTATTTATGACTAATTCCATTTGTTTTACAATATTTCTGTGTCCTCATGTGTCTTGGGATGAAAGATGGGGGATGTAGAGACAGGGCAAGCTTGGGTTGGCTTTTGCTTGGTGAAGGCAGTCACACTGATTGGACTGGCTTCCTTTCTTTCCAGCTTTTTGAAGCCCCAAATATATATTTTGTACACACACACATTCTCTGAAAGAAAGCCTCTTAGAGCCTACCTGTGGTGGCACCACTCATGCCAGCTTCTGAAGACTTCCCTCCCAGCTCTGACCTAGACTAAAAAGGGTATAGAATGTATTTCTTTATCTGTAGCTCTTAGCATATGTCTAAGGGCTCCACTTAATTTAGGAGACATTCAAGACTGTTTAAAAGAATGGTTTTAAAACCTTTTAACACCATTCAAAGAATGGTTTCTAAGGGTCTCAGATCCCTTTGTGAATATGATGAAAGCTGCAGATTGTCTCCTTAGAAAAAAATGCATAAATACAAAAATTTAAAACAATTTCAGCGTATGATATCTACCTTCTAAGATTCCAGAGGTTCCAAGTAAAGGAACCTTTCTTTAAATACTTATGTTTAAAAAAAATAATGGATTAAAAGACAGGGTGAAACAATTTAAGAAATGCAAACTTATATGTCAGAATGGCAGCATGTGTAACCCTGGCAGAATTCACTGCCTACCATGATCTAAGGTGGATCAAACTTACCAGGGAGAACATGCAATGAGCTGCTCTGCATGTGTGCGCTGGAGACCTGAGCTGAGGATTAATCCAAGGATCTAGAACCAGTGAATACTGTGACCCCAGCTGAGACTTCCAGAAAACATCCTCCAAGGGAGGTCTTCATAAACCAGGGTATGCCCCAAGCTTCCCCTGAAGAAAATTCCAATTGAAGATGAGCTGAGGAGAAAAAATAAAACACTGAGGAAATGCCACCATGAGAGATAGTCAGCAGGTGCAACAAATGGAAGCTTTGATGCCCAAGAAAGCAGAATGAAGTCAGCTGAAAAAGTACATGCACACTTTGTTTTATTGTGCTTCAAAGATATTGCAGTTTTTACAAATTGGAGGTTTGTGGCAACTCTGTGTGGAGCAAGCCTATCAATACCATTTACAGCATTTGCTCACTTTGTGTTATGCTTTGGTAATTCTAAAAAAGAGTGGATATGTGGATATGTATAGCCGATTCGCTTTGCTCTATGCAGAAACTAACACAATATTGTAGATCAACTATACTCAAATAATAATAATAAAAAAACATATTTCTAACTTTGTCTTTATGATTATATTTGTTATAGTGATCCGTGATCAGTAATCTTTGATGTTACTGTTAAAAAGGTTATGACTTGAAGGTTCAGATGATGGTTAACATTGTTGGCATTTGGTATTTTTAATTGAGGTATGTATATTGTTTTTGTAAGGCATAATGCCTACTTAATAGACTACAGTATGGTATAAATATAACTTTTATATGCATTGGGAAACTGAAAACTTCATGACTTGGTTTGTTGCATTATTCACTCTATTGTGGTATCTGGAACCAGACCTGCAATATCTCCGAGATGTACCTGTATTTTCATATAAGTGAGTTTAAAATATTCAAAGTTAAAGAAGAATAGACTCCATAAAATGGAGGTAATGGAAAAGGATATTCTAACATGAGAAAAGTAGCTATGTTTACATATGAAAAATATTGCCATAGGGGAGAGAAATAATTAACCTTATTTAAGGATAGTTTAATCCCATGGACGGAGGAGCCTGGTGGGCTGCAGTCCATGGGGTCGCTAAGAGTTGGACACGACTGAGTGACTTCACTTTCACTTTTCACTTTCATGCACTGGAGAAGGAAATGGAAGCCCACTCCAGTGTTCTTGTCTGGAGAATCCCAGGGATGATGGAACCTGGTGGGTTGCCGTCTATGGGGTCGCACAGAGTCGGACACGACTGAAGCGACTTAGCAGCAGCAGCAGCAGCAAGGATAGTTTAAACCAGGTGTGACTAAACAGTGAATAAATAAGTTGGAGGAATTGCCTGAGGAAATAACCCAGAATACAGAGGAGAGGAATGAACAGTTGGGAATTAGGAAAGAGAATATGGAGGAAGGAGAAAACAGTTTTATCCTCAGTTCCGTTCATTTCAGTTGCTCAGTCATGTCCAACTCTTTGCGGCCCCATGGACTTCAGCATGCCAGGCCTCCCTGTCCATCACCAACTCCTGGAGCTTGCTCAAACTCATATCCATCATGTCGGTGATGCCATCCAACCATCTCATCCTCTGTCATCCCCTATATCCTCCCACCTTCAATCTTTCCCAGCATCAGGGTCTTTTCCACTGAGTCAGCTCTTTGCATCAGGTGACCAAAGTATTGGAGTTTCAGCTTTAGCATCAGTCCTTCCAATGAATATTCAGGACTGATTTCCTTTAGGACGGACTGATTGGATCTCCTTGCTGTGGGACTCTCAAGTGTCTTCTCCAACACCACAGTTCAAAAGCATCAATTCTTCAGTGCTCAAGCTTTCTTTATAGTCCAACTCTCACATCCATACATCTTTCTCTCTTTAGTCGCTAAGTTGTGTCCAACTCTTACAGCCCCATGGACTGTAGCCTGCCAGGCTTCTCTGTCCATGGGATTCTCCAGACAACAATACTGAAGTGGGTTGCTATTTCCTTCTCCAGAGGATCTTCCCGACCCAGGAGTTGAACCTAGGTCTCCTGCATTGCAGGCAGATTCTTTACCAATTGAGCTATGAGGGGGAAAAACCATAGCTTTGACTAGATGGACCTTTGTTGGCAAAGTAATATCTCTTCTTTTTAATATGCTGTCATATTAAATACCCTCTATGCATGGTAGTGAAGCAACAACTATTATATATACCCTCTATGCATGGTAATGCATATACCCTCTATGCATGGTAATGAAGCAACAACTATTATGCAGAAGGAGAAAGTTTTGAAAGTTACTAGAAAAGACATTACTTACAGAAGTCAGTGTTGGACAAAAATCAGACTGTCATCCTCAGTAACACATGCCAGGACATTAAAAAAAAAAAAAGAAAATAATATCTCCAAGGCACTGAGGCAAAATCGTGTGAGTACATATTTTAACTAACGTAAATGATGCACTTCTGCATCCCCCAAACCACAGAGGACAGTGTCTTCATTAAATGGTGTTGGGAAAACTGAATAGTCACATAAAAGACTTAATCATACACAAACTGAACTCAAAATGGGTTAAAGACTTGAATGTAAAACCCAACACACAAAAAAGTGCCTAGAAGGAAATAGAAAGCAGCAGTAAGCTCCTTGACATCAATCCCAATGTTGAATTTTCAGATTTGACTCCAAAATCAAGGGCAACTAAGGCAAAAATAAGCATGCGGGGCCTTTGTCAAACTAAAAATGTCTGTGCAGCGTAAGAAACCATCAATACAATGAAAAGACAGCCTAGTGAATAGTGAAAATACTTGCAAATCATATCTGATAAAGAGTTAATATCCAAAATATAGGAACAATTCAAACAACTCAATGGCAAAGAAAAAAAAAAAAAAACCCTCCCAAACAATTTGATTTCAAAATGGACAGAGAATCTAAATAGACAGTTTTCCAAAGAAGACATGGATATATATGGTCAACAGACCCAGGACAAGATGTTCAGCGTCACCGATTATCAGGGAAATGCAAATCAAACTACAGTGAGCTATCATCTCACACCTGTTAGAAGGGCTATAATCAAAATGAGAAGAAATAGCAAGCCTTGGCAAGGATGTAAAGAAAAGGGAACCCTCACTCACTGTTAGAGGGAGTGTAAATTGGTGCCACCACTGTGGAAAACAGTATGGTGTTTCATCAAAGAATTAAAAATAGAACTACAGTATCAATTCCACTTCTGGATATTTTTCCAAAAAGAACAAAGTCACTAATTTGAAAGATGCATGCACTTGATGTTCATTGCAATTTTGTTTAAATAGCCAAGGTTTGGAAACAAGCCAAGTGTCTATTGGTAGATAAATGAATAAAGACGATATGGTATATACCTACAGTGGAATACTACTTAGCCATAAAAAATCTGCCATTTGTAACAACATGACTAAGCCTTGAAGGCATTATGCTAAGTGCAATAAGTCAGACAAAGACAAATACTGTTTGATGGCATTTATATGTGGAATCTAAAAAGCAAAACATATGAACAAACAAAACAAGATGAAAGTCATCCATACAGACAGCAGATTGGTGGGTACCAGAACAGCGGACAGTTGTGGGCAGGTGAAATGGGTGAAGGGGGTAAGCCGTATGGTGACAGATGAGAACTAGACTTATCGTATAGATCACTTTGTAGTGCATGCAAATATGGAATTATTATGTTGTAAGCCTGAAACTAGGAAAATGCTATATTCCAATTTTACACCCCCCTAATATAAAACTCAAACCACAAAATACAAACATCCATGGGGAATATCCTCAAGTATTGAGTTTATTCCTGTTGGTAAAATTAAAGGTGACTTTTAGTTTTATCTTAATACTTCTGTATTATTCACCCCACTCCAGTACTCTTGCCTGGAAAATCCCATGGATGGAGGAGCCTGGTAGGCTGCAGCCCGTGGGGTCACGAAGAGTCGGACACGACTGAGCGACTTCGCTTTCACTTTTCACTTTCATGCATTGGAGAAGGAAATGGCAACCCACTCCAGTGTTCCTGCCTGGAGAATCCCAGGGACGGGGGAGCCTGGTGGGCTGCTGTCTATGGGGTCGCACAGAGTTGGACACGACTGAAGCGACTTAGCAGCAGCAGCAGCAGCAACCACAATAAACATGATTAACTTATGTAATAGAATAAATATTAAAAAAACAATGATCTGTATTGAAAGGATAGGAAGTCTCCGTGTCTGTTCAAATTAAGCCCATTCTTTAAGGATTAGCTCCTTTGACACTTTATCCACGAGGCCATCCTGCTGTTCCTTCCCCTCTGCAGGATGGACTCATCCATTAGGCCCAGAGGGAACACAGTGCTGAGGGCCCATGGTAATATTTTAATTTTAAATCCTTTTAAAATCAGAAGGAAAAGCTGCATATAATGTTAATGAGCACATAATAAGGCATACAACCTGGATTGTGTTTTATTTTTGTCTTTATACCAATGTGGTGGTAAAATATAATTTAAAATTAAATTTGTATTATACATTAAATTATATTTATATATTTATTATTTATATATAATTGTATATAATTATATATTAATTTTCTTCTTTTTAATGCAGAAGGAACACATGAAGGCAAAAATGCCCAGGGCCCGTGGAAGTCATAAAGCAGCGCTGTACCTCTGACTTCCTGTCTTCATTTTGGTTGCCCCAGAGGCAGAGTCTGAGAAAAGCCTCTGCAGGCAGATTATTTGGGAAATGACCTTAGCAAGCAGATGTCAGGGAGCAGAGAGAGAGACAGAGAGAGACAGAGGGAGGGAAGTCCATAAAGTCATGAGTTCTTAAGGTCAAGGCGGTGGGCCACAGGGTTTAGCTTCTCCAGGACCTTCCTTCCGAAAGACGAGCAGAGTGAGTTCCAGTGTTTCCCACCTGAAGGCTGAGATGCCAGGCTATTTATCTGCTGACTGTGGTCCTCTCTTCTTTGAGCAATGACCCTGAAGGCTGCTAACTTCTTTACACAGGGCTTGTATAAGCTGATTGGCTCCTGACACTGGGGCAGAAAACCAAGTGTTAGCTCCGGGTGAGATGCTGTGAGCATGAGAGTGAGATTGCATGGCTCAACACAACTGAAGCTAAAGCCAGAGCAGGGCCAAGGTGATATACCCCACATGACCAAGAGTGGCTGCTGCCATTCCCCTGGAATCAATCTCACATAATCCCCACACTCCCAAGCCATTTTATTCATACATCCATATGAGCTCTTTTTACATTCAGCCATGTCTTGTGTATCCCATACTTCCTTCTGTCCTTGAAATAAAAATTCCTTGAGGTCATAAGCCATTCACATGGCACAGAACCTTCCACATAGTAGGTACTCGATACGTATTGATTTCATTTAACAAAGAGGGCCCTGGACTAGGATTTAAGAGAACTGAATCCAAGTCCCTACTCTGATGCTAATAAACTGCATAATTTTGGGCAACCCCTTGTCTCCTGGGGATCTCATAACTGTATCTATAAAATGAGGAGCATGTACAAGATCTTCTCCAAGGAGCCCTTTGGATCTGTGTGATTATTCCCGTCCACACAATTCCATTCAGCATGAAGAAAGGTCCAACTGCATTCTCCTCCCAGTGTCAGCTGCTGGAATTAGAGGGGTGAACGCAGCACAGTTTTACTATGCAAAAATGAAGTGTCTCTTCGTGGAGAGAGACAAACAAAGAATTATAGCACCTTGTGGGCAGAAGCAAATCAGATGGCTGATGACACACAGTGGGATTTGTAACCAGACCTGGGACGTGTCAGGAGGAATTCTTGCAGAGATGATTCTTAAAGAATGTGTGATAAATGATGGGGAGATTCTGGTGAGAACAGAGGAGGACAGGCCATAAGGAGCTGGTCCAGGGAACGGCGACACCTTCCTCCAGGGTGAGGACAGAAAAGGAATGCTTGTAAGGCTCTTAGACTTTCGGACCAGCACTATCCCCATATCTCATGTTGCCTTTCTGAGATTGACTGCTGTAATCAAATACTAGTTTTCATCTGTGTGTTGGCTCCAAGGTGGGGAGAGAACTAGGGATGTGGGCAATATACCTCCCATAGTGGGAGACAAGACATAATTTTTCTGTGTTTGCTAGGAAAGGAGAATCACCTTCACTTTATTTTATATTTATTATTAAACAGCACTGTGGAAATGGATTTTTAAAAAGTGCAGCCACAGACTAATGGAGAGAAGAGGATGTATTAGCCTCTAGACAGGTCCTCAATTTATATATGTTCAATCAGTCCAGTGTTCCTCTCGTTGATAATAATGAGTACATTTCTTTCCAGAAATCAAAGCCCTTGTTATTTTCTCCCTAAGATGAAGGGAGTATTTATGTTATGATGATCAGGTATGTGTTACCCTGTAGAATACACTGGAGATGCTTGTAGAAGCAGCTCTTTCATGCTAAGGGCACAATGGGGAGCATGCACCGCAGAGACCCTAGTCCTCTGGATGTACCTGCTGACATATCCCCTTTCTGTTCTGCCTGAGCATGAGATCACCTCATAATTTTACCTCCTGGGGTCATTTGCTGCTTTGGGAACCAATGCTCTTTGCTGATAAACATCCCCACTGCACATTAATATTGTGCTTAGTAGGTTTCTCTTTTTGGAGAAATGACCCTAATTTCAACAACTTGCTTCATTACAGAGGAGAAACAAATGATGAAATTTGTCAAAGTAGTGGCTGGAACACAGTCTTCCCAACATTTCCCTGGAAGAGGAAGCAGAGGAATATTGGAGAATAGACTTTATTTCTTATAGGGAAAGTCACTTCTTAGAAAAGTTTGGTTCAGAATGTGAAATTTGATGTTGGTTACAGGTATGAACACTGATTCACTGCTGCTGATGCCTGGACATATAGGAACTACTCAAAAGTAAATCTGGTCACCCCTCCAGTTTTCAGTTGTACCATGGATGTTTAGTCTTAGCACAGGTCATCTGTGACCTTACAATAGAGGGAAATGAGGAAAGGATGAAGGAAAGGCATGAAAGAAAGGATGTATATACTGAGACTTTGCAAGGTGCACTGGTTAATTCATCTGTTCTTTTACTAATGACTGGACAAAGCATTTTACTTACATTGTCAATTCAGTTAACACATTAATGAAACATGGAGTGAGTCATTTACTGTGAGGATTAAAATATCATCTCATGCAATCTTTACCTCAATATCAAGAAGTTAGGAATTTCATTATCCAAAGTTTGTAGATA
Source organism: Bos javanicus (assembly GCF_032452875.1). Taxonomy (NCBI): domain Eukaryota; kingdom Metazoa; phylum Chordata; class Mammalia; order Artiodactyla; family Bovidae; genus Bos; species Bos javanicus. Next base: position 8,672,745 of record NC_083889.1, read on the forward strand.
AGCAAATGAAGCTCAAAGAGTTTAAATCAAGGCTTAAGGGGATGCAACTCATCAGGGACAAAGCTGGAATTTAAACCTGAGTTTGTCTGACTCTAGAGCTTATGTGTGGGACCTCACAGGTCACACTTCAGTCACCCAGTAAGTGTTTATAAAACTCAACTTTTATAGAAGAAGTTATGGTGACCTCACTGAGGATGAGCACAGGGCATGAGGGAGTAATAATCCCCAGAATCCCCACTCTTACCTCATTCCTTGATTCATTCATCAAACACTTCTTGAGTTGATTGATATGTCTGTCTCTACACTACACTATGAGACTCAGAGATGAACAATGTATGGTTCTTATCCTGGACTGCACAGTCAGGAAAACAAAGAGCAACACTCCAAGTACAGTAGCCTATATACTAATTCAGACATGTTCTAGTGATCAGTGGCTAAGTAACAATTCACCAAAAGCTTAGTCTTTTTGCCCTCGCCATTAAATATTGTTTATTTATTTGATGACCAGGTCTTAGTTGTGGTACACAGGATCTAGCTCCATGACCAGGGACTGAAACCAGGCCCCCTGCATGGGGAGCATGGCGTCTTAGCCCCTGGGCCACCAGCTGCGTGTGCCTGCTCAGTCATGTCCAACTCTTTGCAACCCCATGGACTGCAGCCCACCAGGCTCCTCTGTCCATGGGATTTCCCGGGCAAGAATACTGAAGTGGGTTGCCATTTCCTCCTCCAGGGGATCTTCCTGACCCAGGGATCAAACTCACATCTCTTGCATCTCTCTCCTGCATTGGCAGGCAGATTCTTTACCATCGCATCACCTGGAATTCCCACCAGGGGATTCCCGAAAATCTCTCATGGTTCTATGACTGTTAGACTCATCTTGGGACCCCTCATGTTTTTGCCCACTGACCATGGTTGAGACTGTGGTCATCTGAAGACATTTTTATTCATGTGTCTGATGCCTGTGATGGCTGGATATGTGTGGGGGCTGTTCTCTCAGATCTCTGTCTCCTCACATGGGTTCTCTGCTTGGCTAGCTTGGGATTCCTCACAGCATCTGTCAATCCATGACAGATGGATTTCTTCCTGGTGACTGGTTTCCCTTGGAGCAAACCTCCCAAGAGTGAAAGTTGGAAGCTATGAAGCTTTTTCTGACTAACCCTCAGAAATCAAAGTGTGACTTCTGCATTTTGTTGATTATAAGCAAATCTCCAGTTCAGCTCAGATTCAAGGGTGGGGGTGCACAGGAGCATAAATACTGAGAAGCATAACTTACTGGGGGACAAATTTGGAGACTAGATACCACACACTAAATATTTATCAAGTTTGAGAGCCCTTGAGGGACTTTATCCCAGGGCAGAGAAAGTTTAGCCTGACTCTGGACAAAAGTAGACTAATTCTTGTCAGTCAAGAGTTTTAGTGTTTGAGGAAGCTCAAGCAGTTGGGTTGAACAGCAGTGTACATTAGTGGGTTGAGGTGTGTGGCTAGTGGAACAGAGAGTCTAGAGTTGAACAAGGCCAGTACTCTCCGGGCTTTAATGAATAGAAGAAGTGGAACCACTGAAGGTCTAATAAACAAGGAGTTTCAGGATGAGATCTGTGCATTGGAAGATCCCTCAGGTTGCCATGTGGAAGACCGATCTGAGAAGGCGATAATGGAGTCAGGATGCAGTTGAGTTGGGATGAGAAAAGCTCTTCCTTAGGAGAAAGTAAGACATTGTGAGTTACAAATTTTGTCTGGTTAGCTGAAGAGGCTGAGCGGGGAAAGGACCAGGAGGCTTCTGCACTGGGCATCATTGTGGGAGGTGGTGCTGTTTAACGTGGTGGAGGATACAGAAGCAGTGCCCATTGATGCATCCAGCCTTGAACTTGTTGATTCAGAAGTACCTGCAGGAGAATCCAGTGGAGATGCTTTTTCCGTGACGTGGTACACACACACCATGGTGCTCTGCCCAGGTTCCCTTTACAGGGCCAGTCCATGCCCCACCTGCCTTAACTGTAGGGGTGGCCGGCTGTCTGCACCTGCATCCTTATTCTGGACATTCCCCTCACCCAGAATAGCCCAGGAGGTTGTACCTCTTTCTAGAGGCAGCTCACAGCCCATGACTGAGCATGGGGCTGCGGATCACCATCCCTCTGCTACCAGGGAGGACAGCTCTGTGATGCCGTTTATGCTTCTGAGCTCCTCAAGGGCTCAGCCGAGGGTAGAGTTCCATTGAGTTCACGTCTTTATGCAGCCTCTTCCCCTGCCCTAACTTGATGCTCCCATCCCCTCCTCTCTCAGGAAATCACAAGCACAAGAGCCTCAGACCAGAGCTACTTTGAGGAAAACTGATCTAAGAGCCTTTTAGAAGGTGTCCCCATGGATAGGTTGTTTCCAGGCATAACAAGTTCTTTTCCGTTAAACCTATTCTAAAAAAAAAAAAAAATAGTAGAGAGCTCTACTCAGTACTCTGTAATGACCCACATGGGTAAAGAATCTAAAAAAAGACTGAATGTGTGTGTGTGTGTACTGACTCACTTTGCTCTATGGCAGAAATTAACACAGCATTGTAAATCAACGCTACCCCAATAAAAATTTTAAAAAATAATGGGGCCTCTTATAAGGCTGAGCTGAGTTGTGACGTGTAGCATATTTAAGATGTGTTGTAAAAATATAGCTTGTAGCAAGGTGCAACTATTCTGGAACAAAACTACCTGGTTTTAATCCCAACTCCACTCCTTACTAACTGTACATCTTGGGCAAGTCTTCTTGCCTATAAAATGGGAGACTGATAGTCCCTGTGTGCATTCTAAGTCACTTCAGTCGTGTCCGACTCTTTGCAACCCCATGGACTGTAGCCCACCAGGCTTCTCTGTCCATGGGATTCTCCAGGCAAGAATAGTGAAGTGGGTTGCCATGCTCTTCTCCAGGGATCAAACCCACATCTCTTATGTCTCCTGCATTTTCAGGCAGGTTCTTTACCACTAGCGTATATAAGACAATTATTGTAAGGAGTTAAAAAATTATTATCACTATAATGTAAAATATGATAAGAATAATTTTGTCTAGTACATTCAATGATATATTCTCAGCACCGTCAATAAGACCTGATAAGATTCTCAATAAATATTCACTGAGTGAATATGTATAAAGCAATTAGAAGAACATTGGACACAATTTCACTACTGGGAGTCGATCCAAAAAATACATTCACCGTAATATAAACCAACAGAAAGATTATTAATTACAGAAATAGCAATAGCTTGTTGAAAGCAGTTGTTGTTCAGTCGCTGTGATGTCCAACTCTTTGCAAACTCAAGGGCTGTAGCACGCCAGGCTTCCCTGTCCTCTACTGTCTCCCCAAGTTAGATCAAATTCATGTCCGTTTAACTGATGATGCTCTCTGTCCATCTCATCCTCTGTTGCCCACTTCTCCTTCTGCCCTCAATCTTTCCCAGAATCAGGGTCTTTTCCAGTGAGTCAGCTCTTTGCATCAGGTGGTCAAAGTATTGGAGCGTCAGCTTCAGTATCAGTGCTTCCAATGAATATTCACGGTTGATATCCTTTAGGATTGACTGGTTTGATCTGCTTGCTGTCCAAGGGACTCTCAAGTGTCTCCTCCAGCACCACAATTTGAAAGCATCAGTCCTTTGGGGTTTAGCCTTCTCTTTGGACTGACTCTCACATGTGTACATGACTACTGGAAAAAACCATAGCTTTGACTAGATGGACTTTGTTGGCAAAGTGATGTCTCTGATTTTTAATATGCTGGCTAGGCTTGTCGTGGGTGTCTTTTCAAGGATCAAGTGTCTTTTAACTTCATGGCTGCAGTCACTGTCCACAGTGATTTTGGAGCCCAAGAAAATAAAATCTGTCATTGTTTCTACTTTTTCCCCTTCTATTTGCCATGAAGTGATGGAACTGAATGTCACGATCTTCGTTTTTGAATGTTGAGTTTTAAGCCAGCTTTTCACTGTCCTCTTTACCCTCATCAAGTGGCTCTTTAGTTCTTCTTCACTTACCATTAGAGTGGTATCATCTGCATATCTGAGACTGCTATTTCTCCCAGCAATCTTGACTCCAGCTTGTGATTCATGACTCATTCAGCTTAGCATTTCACATGATATACTCTGCATATAAGTTAAATAAGCAGAGTGACAATATATAGACTTGTCATACTCTTTTCCCAATTTTGAACCAGTCAGTCATTCCATGTCCAGTTCTAACTGTTGCTTCTTAACCTGTGTACAGGTTTCTCAGGAGACAGGTAAGGTGGTCTGGTACTCCCATCTCTTTAAGAACTTTCCACAGTTTGTTGAAATCAGTAGCTTGTTTGAAATAGCAAAAGATTAATAAAATTTATACAAGTATTTTTATATGTGTACATATGTTAATGCACACATGTATATGTATATGTATATATGCTCAGATGCTCAGTCATGTCTGACTCTTAGTGACCCCATGGACTGTAGCCCTCCAGGCTCCTCTATCCATGGGATTTTCAAGGCAAAAATACTGGAGTGGGTTGCCATTTCCTTCTCCAATTAATACACATATGTACATACTATACAATTATCAAAAAGACTGAATAAATAAATTTTTCATTCATTCGGTGGAATACTATGCAATCACAAAAAAACGAGGCAGTGAAACAGACAGATATGGAATGATTGCCAACACATATTGTGAAAAAGGAAGGTGTAGAGAAAAGCCAGGTGCTGTGTGTATAGCCCTTCATCCTTTGTGGAAGGATATATACACATATTTGTAAATACTTATGTGTATGCACTAGATATGCAGTATGTATATGTGCATGCACACACACACGATCTCTGGTGGGAGTCCCAGGAATCTAGCAGCAGTAATTGCCTCTGGGGAAGGAAACTCATTGTCTGGACTCAGGAATAGAAAGGAAATTTAAGGTAAACCCTTGTGATTTTTATTCCATGGGGAAGGCAAGACTATCTTATTTGGAAACTAATCAAACAATTCACAATCTTTAAAAGAAAAAATTGCAATTTAACCTAGAGCTGGCTGCCTAGGGGCAGGTGAGAGAGGGGGAATCTGTTTTCAATCATCTAAGGGAGCCACAGGCATCTTGCTCAGAGATCGCAGGATGGTAAGAGCATGGCATTTTTCCTGCACAAGGGGGCGCTAAGCCCTTTACCTGGTAAATCCCCTGTGAATTGACCTCTAAAGATTGATTACAGCTCAGCCTTCCACTCCTCTGGCTTGGAAAATTAGATTGAATACCATTATTAATTTTGATGATCAGACTTGAATTCTCTGTAAGCTCACTTAGCAGGCAGACAGCTTCTAGCCTTTTATAAATAATGCCCTCCAGATGAGATCTGCCTTCTTATGGGGATGGAGGGGGTTGAGGGTGGGACAGAGCATCCACTGTGTCAGGACCCCTGCTGGGGAGCTGACTTGTGCATCAAGTCAGTTAATCCTCTTACCCCGTCCCTGGGTCTCGGCATCATTATGTCCACTTAGGTGGGAAACGGACTCTGGTGGTTAAATGACTTGCTTGCGGATGTAGAAAAGTGAATACGGAGAGAGGAGGCCCGTAACAGGTGCTGTCGACTACACCTGGGCTCATGAATAATCACGACTTTGTTTGAGGGGGGAATGCACAAGAGACCTATAAAAACACCAAGAGGAGAGAAGATGTTGGCTGGCCAAAACTGTTCCTGATGGCTGAGAAAAAGGTGCTTTTCTTAAGTTGGACATCTTCCCTCTGTTCCTCACACTGTAAAGTGGCCGTGATGTCTGAGAGGTAAGAGCTGTCACCTGGGTGAATCTGAATGGTGCCAAGGGGCTGTCCCCTCCATGCTGTTTGAAAAATCAGTGTATTTGTGAAGAGGACCAACCTGGGATGTTCTCTCAGCTCGTGCAGGTCACTCTTACTGAAAGGTAGGGGTGCTGTGACTCATAGAGAAGAAAAGAGAAATTCAGGTCACACAGGCTGTGCTGCAAGTTAGGGCCACATGCTCAGTCTTTGGGTTTTGTTTTTCCAGTTCTTCCTAAAGGTGTTAGTAGCTTCAGTGGTGTCTGACTCTTTTGCAACCCCTTGGACGGTAGCCTGCCAGGCTCCTCTGTCCATGGGATTCTCCAGGCAAGAATACTGGAGTGGGTTGCCATTTCCTTCTCCATTTCCTTCCCAACCCAGGGATCAAAACTGGCTCTCCCGCTTCGCAGGCAGATTCTTACTTATAAAAATTTTACAAAGGCCACATTACTCTGGAATCTAATCTTGCAGACCTTGAACTCAACCCCCTTATTTATTCTGAGTTCCCTTCCTCGTGAGTCACTGTGTTCTTCACTACTAACTCAGTCTATGAGGATGGACGTGACCTATCAGTTTTCAAAAACAATTTTAACTCCTAGTTTTTACAAGCAGTAATTTCCAGCTTTCTGCAATGTGGATTGGAAGTGTCTGCTTGTAAAGAACCGAGTCTTCTTTTGACGTTGACCTTTCTAGACATCTTCGTCCTGGGCCAGGCATGACAGTAGGCACTTATCCTGGCTTACCTAATTAAGTAGTGAGCTGGCATCCATTTAAAGAGCTGCAGAGAACCCGGGGAGATTGTCACACTGCTGTGTGGATTAGCAGTAGAATATCAAATACGAACCTGAGCACGCTGCCTGTTGAAAGGTGGTATTAGTGTGGTAGGCAGAGTTCTGGGTGGTCCCCAAGATTCCACCTCTTTGTGTATGTTCCAAGTAGAATCTCTTCCCTTTCACTGTGGGCAGGTCTGGTGAATGTTATGGGTGCCACTCCCATGGTTACATTACACAGCTAAGTGAAGGGATGGTACAGATGTCACTAAGTCCCTAATTAGTTTGTGAGTTAATCAAAGAGAGATTCCCTGGATAGGCCTGAGCTAATCAAGTGAGTCCTTTCAAAGATGGCTTAGGACTTCTCTGAAGTCAGAGAGGTTGTCCTTCTGGCCTGGAGTTGTTGCAACCTGAAGGACATAAATTCTGCTAACAATCTGAGCTTCAAGTGAGACTCCAGGCTGGCCAGTACCTTGATGACAGCCCTGCCAGAGCCTGGGCAGAGGACTCAGCAGAGCTGAGCCCAGACAGCTACCCTGTAGAAATCATGGGATCATCAACGGGTTCTAAGCTGCCAAGTTTGTAATTTGTCACACAGCCTAGAAAACTAATAAAGCTCCCGTGTTTGTGGAAGGAATTTAGGCCATGCTTTGTGTGGCTGACAAATTGCCTTATACCTAATTTCTTTCATTTTTTGTTTCTCTACTTAAATGTGAATGTGTTTTTTTCATGTGATGATATTTGAGAACAAGAACATACATAACTTTAGATGCCTTTGTATGATATTTTCTCAAATCACTTAATTTCCTCATGGCTTCTTTGGTTCCCCTGTGAAACAGGAATGGCTCTGTCGCTGGCATGACAGTGGGCCCACCAGGTGGCGCTCGCCAGGAACCTGGGGGTGGTGAGGGGCTTCTGCACACAGATTAATAATCGAGGGGTTTTATGGAATGGATAAGCAGCTATGATCGATTGGAAAGAAAATGGGATTTGCCGTCCAGAGAACTATGTTTACATTTTTATTCTACTTAAGAGCCATATGATCTTAGGCAAATCATTCAATTTTTCTGATTCCTGGTTTTGTTTGTTTGTTTGTTTTAATCTCTAGAGTGAGGGATCATAACAGGCTGGGGGTGAGGAGCTACTAAATGAGCTACTGTGTATGACTCATATTGTCACCTCCTGTTTGCATTTTAATCTTATCCAGGTCAGTTCTTCCCTTACAGACTGGAATTTCCTCACCCTCCTGATCTCTTGGATTGTTCTAGTAACACTGGGATTGCAAATGGGATTTTATTGGAAATGGGAAATTAGGTGACAAAGACAAGAGAAAAATTTCCATTTCCTTTCAGAGCAAAATGTCACCCTATTCTGTTTCAGTGAAGAATAAAGGAATTTGAATAAAATGTCAGTTTCCTTCTGAACTAAATTGGGAATTATAATGACATGCACAGTCTCCATTGAGCACATGAATATTCATAATTAAAAATGAAATTGTCCTTTTTTTCAGATTGTGAAAGTGAACAGAACTTCCCAGGGGTGGCCAGGGCCAGAAGAGCTGTTCATTTTGAGAAAAATTCGAAGGAAATTCTAAGATTCCAAAGTTATGTATTCGAAATTGTAACAGATGCCAGGCAAAGGTTGGTGAAACACCGTTAGACTGAGGGTGCCCCTTCCATGCCTTTTGTGTGACTCAGAGGACGTAGGAGGTATTCCTCTGGGGAGGGAAAGAGCTTTGAAAATACGTCCTGGCTGCTTACTCCGTATCCCACCCCGCCACCCTGCCTCTGGCCAACACCATAGCACACACACACACACTCATCTTGTTTTCCAGACATACTGTAGCTCTGCCTCTTCAAAATTCAATATAGTGGGTTAGGCATATATTAAGTAAGTAAAACATACAGGGAGGGTAGGATGTGCTAGAGGAGTCAGCCTTTAGTTAGTGGTTACTATAACCATGTTATAGACAAACTAAGACTGAGATTGTTGTACCTGCTGTTCTTAGTGACATCTTCAATTTATTCTCCTAATTTTATGTCTATTATTTTTTAATTAAAGGGTCTTTTCAGGATATTTCTTTGTAGTTAGTACTCACAGAGACCCACATTGTTCTAGAGGAAGAAACGGACAGGTTGTAGGTTTGAGGTCTGAACTATGGGGCCTTGGGTGAAGCCCTCATTTCTGGATCCTCATTTTATTTTTTAAGACTTTTCTGATGTGTACCATTTTTAAAGTCTTTGTTGAATTTGTTAGAACACTGCTTCTGTTTTATGTTTTGTTTTTTTGGCCACAAGGCATGTGGGGTCTTAGCTCCCCAACCAGGAATCGAACCTGCACCCCTACACTGGAAGGCAAACCTTAACTACTGGACCACCAGGGAAGCCCTGGATCCTCATTCTTGCTTGGACAATCTTGTAGTTGAACTAGATGGCCATTAAAGAGATTCTTGTCGCTCTTCATTCTTTGGCCGTGATGCCTCTACCTTTCCTGTTCCAGTTTTCCAAATGTCATAAAGATGTTCATTCATTTCTCTGGGCCCAAGAGAGGGAATCCTTTTGGGGAGAAAAGCCAAGGCTTGTGTCTATTAGAACCTTTCACCCTAAATACTCTGCTCTGATTTCTGCTCAAATCCAGGGAAGTGATTGCTTCTGCTTTGCCTTAGTAAAATGGGGAACCACTAAGGTGACTTGTTCTAGATGAATGAGCTTAATCAAGATACACCTCCCTTGATTGAAAAGGTGTTGCATGCTGTGTTTAGTTGCTCAGTTGTGTCTGACTCTTTGCAACCCCATGGACTGTAGCCCACCAGGCTACTCTGACCATTGGGATTCTCCAGACAAGAATACTGGAGTGGGTACCCGATCCCTTCTTCAGGGAATCATCCAGAACCAGGAATTGAACCAGAGTCTCCTGCACTGCAGGTGGATTCCTTACCAGCTGAGCTCCCGGAGAGGTACAGAGGTGTGATTAGCCTAGCAACTCTGCAGTACCTTCCAGAAGCCTTGGGAAGCATGAGTTTCTTTTCGTTCTTTTTCATCTGCTTGCTCCTTTGGAGTTAATGGTTTCTTCCTGTAACTGCCATGATCGACTTTCCTGGACACCATCTGCATCTATTATCCCAGTGACAGTGCCTTAATTGAAATGACATCTTAGAATTATTTCTTTAAAATTCATTGTTTAATTCAGTAAATTTAGTATTAATTAACGCCAACTGCCATGGTGTTTTGGTCCCCCATTTGTCACTCTCTCAGCTCAGTACAGGAAATAATAGGTCTATTTCATTTTACAGGGCTTATTTGACTTGGAAAAGAGAAAGAGAAAAAAGAGAGGAGGGAGAGGATGAGGAAGGGGAAGAAGAGAAGGAGAAAGGCGAGTTGCCAGATGCCACTCATCCTTGGAGGAGCCTTGACAAGACTTGGGGGTACAACCATCAGTCAGGGGAACCTCAGAGAGCCATCCACTTCAAAAGGTTTCTTTTGAATATAACATTCAGAATGAATGAATGCACATGCCTGTGCATGTGTGTGTCTCTGCAAATACACTTAACTCTATTTTCCAGCCCTGTGGGAAAATGATATGTGTACTTAATCAAATAATGTTGTGACAAAGAATTATCATGCATCCTGTTAATACAGTCAAGCTTTGTAAGAATTAGGCTATGCTAGGAATAAGGATATTGAGTCTTAGTGGTTAAATATGGTCTTAGCCCAGGTTCCCCAGAAGACACTGAGTTAACGATTGGAAAGCAAGTAACCCCATGAACAGTACAAAAAGGCAAAATGATAGGATACTGAAAGAGGAACTCCCCAGGTCGGTAGGTGCCCAATATGCTACTGGAGATCAGTGGATAAATAACTCCAGAAAGAATGAAGGGATGGAGCCAAAGCAAAAACAACACCTAGTTGTGAATGTGACTGGTGATAGAAGCAAGGTCCGATGCTGTAAAGAGCAATATTGCATAGGAACCTGGAATGTTAGGTCTATGAATCAAGGCAAATTGGAAATGGTCAAACAGGAGATGGCAAGAATGAACATCAACATTCTGGGAATCAGCGAACTAAAATGGACTGGAATGGGTGAATTTAACTCAGATGACCATTATATCTAGTACTGTGGCCAGGAAACACTTAGAGGAAATGGAGTAGCCATCATGGTCAACAAAAGAGTCCGAAATGCAGTACTTGGATGCAATCTCAAAAACGACAGAATGATCTCTGTTCCTTTCCAAGGCAACCATTCAATATCATGGTAATCCAAGCCTATGCCCCAATCAGTAACACTGAAGAAGCTGAAATTGAACAGTTCTATGAAGACCTACAAGACCTTCTAGGACTAACACCCAAAAAAGATGTCCTTTTCATTATAGGGGACTGCAATGCAAAAGTAGGAAGTCAAGAAACACCTGGAGTAACAGGTAAATTTGGCCTTGGAGTACAGAATGAAGCAGGGCAAAGGCTAATAGAGTTTTGCCAAGATAACGCACTGATTATAGCAAACACCCTCTTCCAACAACACAAGAGAAGACTCTACACATGGATATCACCAGATGGTCAATACAAAAATCAGATAGATTATATTCTTTGCAGCCAAAGATGGAGAAGCTCTATACAGTCAGCAAAAACAAGATGGGAGCTGACTGTGGCTCAGATCATGAACTCCTTATTGCCAAATTCAGACTTAAATTGAAGAAAGTAGGGAAAACCACTAGACCATTCAGGTATGACCTAAATCAAATCCCTTATGATTATACAGTGGAGGTGAGAAATAGATTTAAGGGACTAGATCTGAAAGACAGATTGCCTGAAGAACTAAGGATGGAAGTTCATGACATTGTACAGGAGACAGGGATCAAGACCATCCCCATGGGAAAGAAATGCAGAAAAGCAAAATGGCTGTCTGGGGAGGCCTTACAAATAGCTGTGAAAAGAAGAGAAGTGAAAAGCAAAGGAGAAAAGGAAAGATATAAGCATCTGAATGCAGAGTTCCAAAGAATAGCAAGGAAATATAAGAAAGCCTTCGTCAGTGATCAATGCAAAGAAAGAGAGGAAAACAACAGAATGGGAAAGACTCAAGATCTCTTCAAGAAAATTAGAGATACCAAGGGAACATTTCATGCAACGATGGGCTCGATGAAGGACAGAAATGGTATGGACCTAACAGAAGCAGAAGATATTAAGAAGAGGTGGCAAGAATACACAGAAGAATTGTACAAAAAAGATCTTCAGAACCCAGATAATCATTATGGTGTGATTACTGACCTAGAGCCAGACATCCTGGAATGTGAAGTCAAGTGGGCCTTAGAAAGCATCACTATGAACAAAGCTAGTGGAGGTGATGGAATTCCAGTTGAGCTATTTCAAATCCTGAAAGATAATGCTGTGAAAGTGCTGCACTCAATATGCCAGCAAATTTGGAAAACTCGGCAGTGGCCACAGGACTGGAAAGGTCAGTTTTCATTCCAATCCCAAAGAAAGGCAATGCCAAAGAATGCTCAAACTACCGTACAATTGCACTCATCTCACACTCTAGTAAAGTAATGCTCAAAATTCTCCAAGCCAGGTTTCAGCAATACGTGAACTGTGAACTTCCAGATGTTCAAGCTGGATTTAGAAATGGCAGAGGAACCAGAGATCAAACTGCCAACATCTGCTGGATCATGGAAAAAGCAAGAGAGTTCCAGAAAAATATCTATTTCTGCTTTATTGACCACATTAAAGCCTTTGACTGTGTGGATCACAATAAACTGTGGAAAATTCTGAAAGAGATGGGAATACCAGACCACCTGACCTGCCTCTTGAGAAACCTATGTACAGGTCAGGAAGCAATAGTTAGAACTGGACGTGGAACAACAGACTGGTTCCAAATAGGAAAAAGAGTCTGTCAAGGCTGTATATTGTCACCCTGCTTATTTAACTTATATGCAGAGTACATCATGAGAACCATTGGGCTGGAAGAAGCACAAGCTGGAATCAAGATTGCTGGGAGAAATATCAATAACCTCAGATATACAGATGACACCACCCTTATGGCAGAAAGTGAAGAGGAACTCAAAAGCCTCTTGAAGAAAGTGAAAGAGGACTGGAAAAGTTGGCTTAAAGCTCAACATTCAGAAAATGAAGATCATGGCATCCAGTCCCATCACTTCATAGGAAATAGAAGGGGAAACAGTGGAAACAGTGTTGGACTTTATTTTTTGGGCTCCAAAATCACTGCAGATGGTGACTGCAGCCATGAAATTAAAAGATGCTTCCTCCTGGGAATGAAAGTTATGACCAACCTAATAGCATATTCAAAAGCATAGACATTACTTTGCCAACAAAGGTCCATCTAGTCAAGTCTATGGTTTTTCCTGTGGTCATGTATGGATGTGAGAGTTGGACTGTGAAGAAAGCTGAGTGCCAAAGAATTGATGCTTTTGAACTGTGGTGTTGGAGAAGACTCTTGAGTCCCATGGACTGCAAGGAGATCCAACCAGTCCATTCTAAAGGAAATCAGTCCTGGGTGTTCATTGGAAGGACTGATGCTAAAGTTGAAACTCCAATATTTTGGTCACCTCATGCGAAGAGTTGACTCATTGGAAAAGACCCTGATGCTGGGAGTGATTGTGGGCAGGAGGAGAAGGGGACGACAGAGGATGAGATGGCTGGATGGCATCACTGACTCAATGGACATGAGTTTGAGTGAACTCCGGGAGTTGGTGATGGACAGGGAGGCCTGGCGTGCTGCGATTCATGGGGTTGCAAAGAAATGGACACAACTGAGCTACTGAACTGAACTGAACTGAGCAGAACTTCCCTGTTAAATTTCATTAAGTGGTTAAGACTCTGTACTCCCAATGCAGGAGATATGGGTTCGATCCCTGGTTGGAGAACTAAGATCATGCATGCCACGGGGCAACCATGCTTTTGCACCACAACTACTGAACCTGATCCCTCTAGAGCCCGCATGCTGCAATGAAGACCAAGCACAGCCAGAAAACCAAAGAGAAAGTAGCTTATTTGAGATGTTATCAACAGAAGCACCCAAAGGGCAGGATGAAAGGGAAGATCACCAAAACACAGTATGTTTTTCAGGCAGTAACCACCTGGGCACCTGAGCTCAGCACTGCTGGGGACTGTAGGAAGACAGGATAGAACACATCCCCGAGTTATGCCTCCCAAGGAGGAGGAAACTGGTATTTATCCTCCAGATCCCATCTGTTATCACAGAGGGCTGTTCCAAGAACACTAACCCCCTGAATCCCTAGCCTTCCCAGTTTGCGGGCCAGGAGAGAGCTTCTGGGGAAAGAGGGGCAGGTGCTTGCTCTAGGTTGCAGCAGGTATGAAGTAGAAGGGTGAATGCTGAAGGGGTATGCTTGGAGCTCCGACAGAGTCTGTTACATTTAGAATGTCCTGTGTTGTCAGGCTATAAGGTTGGGACTGGAGGCGTTCAGATCTGGGGCAGGTAGTTGTGGGGTCATGGTAACCGTGAGGGAACAAGTACTCATCAGTAACTCTCAGGCAGGCACAGTTCATCTGTGTGATCAGTGGTCTCCACGACACCCATTGCTGGCTTCCATGAGTGTTGGATGCTCCAGGCTTACAGCTGCCCCTTTCCCAGGTGATGGACCATGGCTGGTGGAGCCACTTGACCAAGGGCTTATAGATATGAGGGCACAGCCCATGACCAGTGACTCAGAGCTCTGACTGAGCACCAGTTGAGAGGCTTGCTCCTTCCATCTATAACAGCAATTGTCTGTTTTTACACCAAGTGGTGCTGATGCCGTCTGTGCTTTTTGGTCTCAGTCTTTGCCACCCATGAGAATGTCTCTCTGCTATGCTATAACAGCTTCACAGGCCCTGAGAAGACCACCAGATACCAGCAGAGCAGGTGGGTGAATGGAATTTATATGGGTGTATTTGGGCCCAGAGTGCATACTATTAATACATCCTAAGGGATTCCCTGGTGGCTCAGATAGTAGAAAATCTGCCTGCCATGCAAGAGACTGGAGTTCAATCCCTGGATCAGGAAGATCCCCTGCAGAAGGGAATGGCAACCCACTCCAGTATTCTTGCCTGGAGAATTCCATGGACAGAGGAGCTTGGTGGGCTACAGTTCATAGGGTCACAAAGAGTCAGACACAACTGAGCCAATAACACTTTCATTTCACTTTCAAGCCAGGGACAGAAGGCAGTGCCCATATTTTTACATGAGGAAGATCTATTATCCCCATTTTAGAGGTAAGGGTACTAAGCCCATTTCTTTTATTAACTTGCATGAGCTCATATAACTTGTCAGTTGGTAGATTTGGGATTTGAATCAGGCCTTTCTAGACACAGGCCCATGTCTTCTCTACCACAGCACACTGTTGCTCAAAGAGAACTTCGTGTATGACTAGAAATGTGGGACAGGGAAACTTGGTAATGCTCTGCGATTGGCAGACCTGACTCACATATACCAGTGGAGGGTCCCTGTGACTCCTTGCTCATGGAGTCTGATCACCTTGATTCTCATGCTGAGTTCAGTCCAGTCTCTTATTCATAATGTAGAAAGGCCTCCTAGCATCTTGGGGCTGGGATAACGCATGTTGTTAATCATCAATGTAATATCAAGAAAGATTCCTTCATCGGAAGGCCTGTTGAACTCACATCATCAGACAAGAAACATGGTCTCCATGTGAGGCTTCTATGTTTCAGAAGCAGGAGGGCTCGAAAACCACGGGGTCTACAGATGGTTTCAGGAAGTGACTGTGTCTGCTCTAGGCTTTTTACCGGCTTTCATTGAAATTCTACAAACATTTGCTGAGCACCCACCACGTGCCAGGCACCGCACGAGGCCCTGGGGAGACTATAGAGATAAAGAAGATGTTTTGCTTTCTTTCTTGTAGAGAAGCTTAGCAAATAAACAAGCAAGTATTACATGTGGCAGAAAGAATCGAGGGCTAATTAGTCATTCCTGCACCCAGCTGTGGGAACCCAGAAGGACAAGTGGTTAATTCTGACTGCAGGGGATTTGGAAGTGACATTGAAGGATGAGCACAATGCTGATAGACAAGAAGAAGGGCTTGATCTGATCTATTTACTGCTGCAGCAACAACAGAAAAGAGGAAGCAGCCATTCTTAAACAGTTTTCCGACAGGAGAACTACACGTATATGTTAGCATGTATAGATCTTCTTTTTGTGGAGAAAAGATTCACTGAGATGCAAGGGAAAGAAATATCTCATGCCTGGCAGGACTCCAGCCAGACTAATAATTAGGTTTATTTTCAGTTTCCCCATGACTTAGTCTTAAGGGACTGGCCTCCCACCTGCACGGCACAAAGCCATGACAGAGTGATTTTACTAATATTTCTGATCATCTGCATAATTTATTATGTGGCAATTATCTGGACCAAGTATGTCCTGTTGCAGTGTGGTTCTTAGGCAGCTGACACAGACGGCTGACATTTGATTATTTCAGTTTAACAGACCCAGGCTGTGTTTATGTTGAGTGGAGAAATAATAACTGATTTACAAAAAAAACTGTCACTTTGTGCTTCTGCTGGTTCATTTGAAAGGGATTTGGTAGGATTTTGTTTGTGAGCAGGAAAGGAAGAGAACACTGTTGTCCCAGTTTTCACGGCAGAGAGTAATGGGAAGTGACAGCCTAGAGGCAGGCTGGAAAGATGACAGCAGAGAGAGCTCCTGGGTAAATGAGAAGGAGAGTGATATTTATTGAACACCTGCTATGTTCTGGGCACCATTCTAAGCATGTTTTATGTATGGTTTCATTAATTCCGGAAAGATAAAATGGAATTGTACTTGTAAAAGTGCTTTCTCACATGCTCTACAAATGTTAGGCATAATTAGTATTTTCCTCTATTGTAGAGCCTCCTAAGATTCATTTGAGACCATTCCCTGCTTTCCATTATCAGAAGTAAATTTATGTTGAAGCACTAGCAGGCTTTCTCTCACTCAGCACTCTTAAGTACGAAAAGGTGATGGGAGAAGTAGGCGGGTTTGCTCATGGGACTGTGGGATTGTGTTCTGGAAGGGGTCTTTTTTAGGTTCTTGTTTTCAGTTCCTTCTTTGCCTCTGACCTTATGAGCTGCTGGAATGGCCTCAACATGCTCTCAGAGGTGAGCAGTCACTTTTCCTCAGCCATGTGGTCTCATCCAGAGTTGGACAGAGACCAGTGGTGGGGATTAGTCCGGTCTCTCTAGTTTTGGGAAATGGACTCCTGGTATCCTGTTCATCTTGTTTCATCCTGTTCCACATTCTTTTTGTTGCATATGAAAGCTATACCCTCTTCATTGTGGAAAAGTTGTGCTCAGGTGTGATTTCTAATTTCATTTAGATGTGCCAGTCCATTAGACATTGGACCTCAGTACAGCATTTAAACAGAAATGGTCTTCTGGTTGAGAGTTGGTCATTGGAAATGGACCACCTGTTCTACAGCTTACAAGAGCTGACACAGGTTTCTTCCCTGAAGAAACAGTCGGGGTTCTCCAGGGGATCTTCCCAACCCAGGGATCAGACTCAGTTCTTGTGCATTGTAGGCAGGTTCTTTACCATCTGAGCCAACAGAGAAGCCTGATCAGAGTTCTACTAGGGAGAAAATGGCTGATATGGTACTATTTAAACTCCTAGGATTGGAATGTACTTCAGAGCCAGTCTTTCTCTTACCAAATTCATCCCTAAAAGAAAAGTGAAAGGAGGACTGATTAGGATTGTACTTTGTATGAAGAAGGCACAAGCAGAGAAGCTGGAAGAACCAGAGACACATCTCACTTGCCTTAACTTCTATTTTGCATCAGCACCTCTCACCATGTATTTTGAAGTCTTGAGTGGTTTTCACCATTTAGAGCCAAGTCTTAGTTCCTAAGTGTAGCCTTAAGATGCTTCACCAGATGCCCCTACCAAACCCTCCAGTCTTATCTCTCTCTCATTAATCCCCTTTGGGTAAACCCTACATTGTAGCCAAGTTGTATTTATGGCTCTTCTCTTCCAAGTTTTTGTCTTAACATTTTCACTGTCTATGATGTCTTTTTCTTGGTGTATCCAAGTCCAGTTCCTCCTTTTCATTTCCTTTCAACTGGGATCCTATCCTCCCAGGAAGCCTTTTCAGCTCCTTCATTTCTTGTCTCCAGGCATCCCCTTTCTTTCTGAAATACATCAGCCTTGGGACCCTGCACCCAAAGCACTTCACCTTCATTTTGGCAGGCTTTACACTATGTGGTATTTGATTCTTATTCAGGTATGTATCATCAAATTTTATAGATAACATATTTACTACTCACCCATCTTTCAAGACAAGACTCAGCAAGGCTTTTTGCAGTCCTGCCTTACTTGATATTAGTTAGATCTCAGGATGATTTGAGACCCTGTGTGATAACACATAATCTCATGGCAGAGTCATGGTGCAGAAAAAGTGACCAGACACATTGAGTCAGGCCTGGGTCTGAGTCCCAGTTCTGCTATTTTCCATTTCAGTGATGTTGTGCCAGTTACTTAACCTTTTAGAAACTCAGTTTCTGCTCTTCCCAGAAAACAACCACGCTTAGCATGGTTGGTTATTGCAGTAGCTTTGAATTGTGCACCCCCCCCCCAAAAAAAAATGTGTCCATATGCTAAGCCTGGGAACCTGGGAACGTGGTTTTATTTGGAAACAAAGATTTTGCAGATGTGGTTGAGTTAAGGGTCCTGAGGAAAGGAATTCATCCTGGATGTTTTGGGTGTGCCCTAAGCCAATGACAGGTATTCATGTAAGAAACACATAGGGTGGCCTAAGATGGTGGAGGAATAGGACAGGGAGATCACTTTCTCCCCCACACATTCATCAAAAGATCATTTGAACGCTGAACAAATTCCACAAAACAACTTTTGAAAGCTGGAGGAGGACGTTGGGCACCCAGAAAGGCAGCCCATTCTCTTCAAAAGGAGATGTTTTTATCATTGGTGCTGTATGGATGGCGAAGTCTTGAAGCTACTGTAAAAATAAGACTGAAAGACAAAGGGAGGAGGCTTAAATCCAAAACTTGAGAACTCCAGAAAACTCCTGACTCCAGGGAACATTAATCGACAAGAGCTCATCCAAAAGCCTCCATACCTACACTGAAACCAAGCTCCACCCAAGAGCCAACAAGTTCCAGAGCAAGACATACCAAACTAATTCTCCAACAACACAGGAACATAACCCTGAGCATTAAAATACAGGTGGCCAAAAGTCGCACCAAACACATAGATACCTCAAAACTCACTACTGGACACTTCATTGCACTCCAGAGAGAGGAGATCCAGCTCCACCCACCAGAACACTGATGCACGTTTCCCTAACTAGGAAACTTTGACAAGCCACTTGTCCAATCCCACCCACAGGGAGGAACCTCCACAGTAAAGAGGAACCACAAACTACCAGCATACAGAAAGGCCACTCCAAACACAGCAACCTATACAAGATGAAAAGGCAGAGAAATATTCAGAAGGTAAAGGAACATGATAAATGGCCACCATACCAAACAAAACAGGAAGAGATAGGGAGTCTACCTGAAAAAGAATTCAGAATAATGATAGTAAAAATGATCCAAAATCTTGAAAACAAAATGGAGTTACAGATATATAGTCTGGAGACAAGGATCGAGAAGATGCGAGAAATGTTTAACAAGGACCTAGAAGAAATAAAAAAGAGTCAATCGATAATGAATAATGCAATAACTGAGATCAAAAACACTCTGGAGGGAATCAACAGTGGAATAACTGAGGCAGAAGACAGGATAAGTGAGGTAGAAGGTAGAATGGTGGAAATAAATGAAACAGGAAAAAAGAAAAAGGAATTAAAAGAAATGAGGACAACCTCAGAGGCCTCTGGGACAATGTCAAATGCCCCAACATTTGAGTCATAAGAATACCAGAAAAAGAAGACAGAAAGGCCATGAGCAAATACTTGAGGAGATAATAGTTGAAAACTTCCCTAAAATGGGGAAGGAAATAGCCACCCAAGTCCAAGAAACCCAGAGAGTCCCCAACAGGATAAACCTAAGGCAAAACACCCCAAGACACATATTAATCAAATTAATGAAGAATAAATAAACACAAAGAATAAATATTAAAAGCAGCAAGGGAAAAACAACAAATAACACACAAGGGGATTCCCATAAGGATAACAGCTGATCTTTCAATAGAAACTCTTCAGGCCAGAAGGGAAGGGCAGGACATACTTAAAGTGATGAAAGAGAAAAACCTACAACCAAGATTACTGTACCCAGCAAGGATCTCATTCAAATATGAAGGACACATCAAAAGCTTTACAGACAAGCAAAAGCTCAGAGAATTCAGCATCACCAAACCAGCTCTTCAACAAATGATAAAGGATCTTCTCTAGATGGGAAACACAGAAAAGGTTTATAAACTCAAATCCAAACCCAAATCAAAACCAAATCCAAAACAACAAAGTAAATAGCAACAAGATCATACTTATCAATAATTACCTTAAATGTAAATGGGTTGAATGCCCCAACCAAAAGACAAAGACTGACTGAATCGATACAAAAACAAGACCCCTATATATGCTGTCTACAAGAGACCCACCTCAAACCAAGGGACACATACAGACTGAAAGTGAAGGGCTGGAAAAAGATATTTCACACAAACGGAGACCAAAAGAAAGCAGGAGTAGCAATAACTCATATCAGATAAAATAGACTTTGAAATAAAGGCCATGAAAAGAGACAAAGAAGGACACTACATAATGATCAAAGGATCAATCCAATAAGAAGATATAACAATTATAAATATATGTGCACCCAACATAGGAGCACCACAATGTGTAAGGCAAATGCTAACAAGTATGAAAGTGGAAATTAACAATAACACAATAATAGTGGGAGACTTTAATACCCCACTCACACCTATGGATAGATCAACTAAACAGAAAATTAGCAAGGAAACACAAACTTTAAATGATACAATAGACCAGTAGACTTAATTGACATTTCACCCCAAAACAATGAATTTCATCTTTTTCTCAAGTACACACAGAACCTTCTCCTGGATAGATCACATTCTGGGCTATAAATCTAGCCTTGGTAAATTCAAAAAAATTGAAATCATTCCAAGCATCTTTTCTGATCATAATGCTGTAAGATTAGATGTCAACTACAGGAAAAAAACTACTAAAAATACAAACATATGGAGGCCAAATAACACACTTCTGAGTAACCAACAAATCACAGAAGAAATTAAAAAAAAGAAATAAAAATATGCATAGAAACAAATGAAAATGAAAACACAACACCCCAAAACTTATGCTGCTAAGTCGCTTCAGTCGTGTCCGACTCTGTGCGACCCCATAGATGGCAGCCTACCAGGCTCCCCGTCCCTGGGATTCTCCAGGCAAGAACACTGGAGTGGGTTGCCATTTCCTTCTCCAATGCATGAAAGTGAAAAGTGAAAGTGAAGTTGCTCAGTCGTGTCCAACTCTTAGTGACCCCATGGACTGCAGCCCACCAGGCTCCTCCATCCATGGGATTTTCCAGGCAAGAGTACTGGAGTGGGGTTCCATCGCCTTCTCCACCCAAAACCTATGGGATTCAGTAAAAGCAGTGCTAAGGGGAAGGTTCAGAGCAATACTGGAGAAGGCAATGGCAACCCACTCCAGTACTCTTGTCTGGAAAATCCCATGGATGAAGGAACCTGGGAGGCTGCAGTCCATGGGGTCATGAAGAGTCACACTCAACTGAGCGACTTCACATTCACTTTTCACTTTCATGCATTGGAGAAGGAAATGGCAACCCACTCCAGTGTTCTTGCCTGGAGAATCCCAGGGACGGCAGAGCCTGGCGGTCTGCCATTTGTGGGGTCACACAGATTTGGACACAACTGAAGCAACTTAGCAGCAGCAGCAGCAGCAGCATAGCAATGCAAACTTACCTCAAGAAACAAGATAAAAATCAAATAAATAACCTAACTCTACACCTAAAGCAACTAGAAAAAGAAGAGATGAAGAACCCCAGGGCTAGTAGAAGGAAAGAAATCTTAAAAATTAGGAAACAAAGGAGACCATAGCAAAAATGAACAAAACTAAAATCTGGTCCTTTGAGAAGATAAATAAAATAGACAAACCATTAGCCAGACTCATCAAGAAACAAAGGGAGAAGAATCAAATCAACAAAATTAGAAATGAAAATGGAGAAATCACAACAGACAACACAGAAATACAAAGAATCATAAGAGACTACTATCAGCAAGTATATGACAATAAAATGGACAACTTGGAAGAAATGGACAAATTCTTAGAAAAGTAACTTTCCAAAACGGAACCAGGAAGAAATAGAAAATCTTAACAGACCCATCACAAGCACGGAAATCAAAACTGTAATCAGAAATCTTCCAACAAACAAAAGCCCAGGACCGGATGGCTTCACAGCTGAATTCTACCAAAAATTTAGAGAAGAGCTAACACCTATCCTACTCAAACTCTTCCAGAAAATTGCAGAGGAAGGTAAACTTCCAAACTCATTCTATGAGGCCATCATCACCCTAATATCAAGACCAGACAAACATGCCACATAAACACACACACAAACTACGGGCCAATATCACTGATGAACATAGATGCAAAAATCCTTAACAAAATTCTAGCAAACAGAATCCAACAACATGTTAAAAAGATCATACATTATGACCAAGTGGGCTTTATTCCAGGGATGCAAGGATTCTTCAACAAGCGCAAATCAATCAATGTGATATACCACATTAACAAATTGAAAGAGAAAAACCATACGATTATCTTAATAGATGCAGAGAAAGCCTTTGACAAAATTCAACACCCATTTATGATAAAAACCCTCCAGAAAGCAGGCATAGAAGGAACATACCTCAGCATAATAAAAGCCATACATGATAAACCCACAGCAAACTTTATCCTCAATGGTGAAAAATTGAAAGCATTTCTCCTAAAGTCAAGAACAAGACAAGGGTGCCCACTCTCACCACGACTATTCAACATAGTTTTGGAAGTTTTGGCCACAGCAATCAGAGCAGAAAAAGAAATAAAAGGAATGCAGATTGGAAAACAAGTAAAACTCTCACTGTTTGCAGATGACATGATTCTCTGCATAGAAAACCCTAAAGACTCCATAAGAAAATTACTAGAGCTAATCAATGAATATAGTAAAGTTGCAGGATATAAAATTAACACACAGAAATCCCTTGAATTCCTATACACTAACAATGAGAGAACAGAAAGAGAAATTAAGGGAACAATTCCAGTCACCATTTCAATGAAAATAATAAAATACTTAGTAATGAATTTACCTAAAGAAACAGGTGCCCAATATGCTACTGGAGATCAGTGGAGAAATAACTTCAGAAAGAATGAAGGGTTGAAGCCAAAGCAAAAAGAATACCCAGCTGTGGATGTGACTGGTGATAGAAGCAAGGTCCGATGCTGTAAAGAGCAATATTGCATAGGAACCTGGAATGTTAGGTCCATGAATCAAGGCAAATTGGAAGTGGTCAAACAGGAGATGGCAAGAGTGAATGTCGACTTTCTAGGAATCAGCAAACTGAAATGGACTGGAATGGGTGAATTTAACTCAGATGACCATTATATCTACTACTGTGGGCAGGAATCCCTCAGAAGAAATGGAGTAGCCATCATGGTCAACAAAAGAGTCTGAAATGCAGTACTTGGATGCAATCTTAAAAACGACAGAATGATCTCTGTTTGTTTCCAAGGCAAACCATTCAATATCACAGTAATCCAAGTCTATGCCCCCAACCAGTAACGCTGAAGAAGCTGAAATTGAACGGTTCTATGAAGACCTACAAGACTTTTTAGAACTAACACCCAAAAAAGATGTCCTTTTCATTATAGAGGACTGGAATGCAAAAGTAGGAAGTCAAGAAACACCTGGAATAACAGGAAAATTTGGCCTTGGAATATGGAATGAAGCAGGGAAAAGACTAATAGAGTTTTGCCAAGAAAATGCACTGGTCATAGCAAACACCCTCTTCCAACAACACAAGAGAAGACTCTACACATGGACATCACCAGATGGTCAACACCGAAATCATATTGATTATATTCTTTGCAGCCAAAGATGGAGAAGCTCTATACAGTCAACCAAAACAAGACCAGGAGCTGACTGTGGCTCAGATCTTGAACTCCTTATTGCCAAATTCAGACTTAAATTGAAGAAAGTAGGGAAAACCACTAGACCATTCAGGTATGACCTAAATCAAATCCCTTATGATTATACAGTGGAAGTGACAAATAAATTCAAGGGATCAGATCTGATAGATAGAGTGCCTGATGAACTATGGACGGAGGTTTGTGACATTGTACAGGAGACAGGGATCAAGACCATCCCCATGGAAAAGAAATACAAAAAAGCAAAATGGCTGCCTGGGGGAGGCCTTACAAATAGCTGTGAAAAGAAGAGAAGTGAAAAGCAAAGGAGAAAAGGAAAGATATCAGCATCTGAATGCAGAGTTCCAAAGAATAGCAAGAAGAGATAAGAAAGCCTTCCTCAGCGATCAATGCAAAGAAATAGAGGAAAACAACAGAATAGGAAAGACTAGAGATCTCTTCAAGAAAATTAGAGATACCAAGGGAACATTTCATGCAAAGATGGGCTCGATAAAGGACAGAAATGGTATGGACCTAACAGAAACAGAAGATATTAAGAAGAGGTGGCAAGAATACACAGAAGAACTGTACAAAAAGATCTTCACGACCCAGATAATCACGATGGTGTGATCACTGACCTAGAGCCAGACATTCTGGAATGTGAAGTCAAGTGGGCCTTAGAAAGCATCACTATGAACAAAGCTAGTGGAGGTGATGGAATTCCAGTTGAGCTATATCAAATCCTGAAAGATGATGCTGTGGAAGTGCTGCACTCAATATGCCAGCAAATTTGGAAAACTCAGCAGTGGCCATAGGACTGGAAAAGGTCAGTTTTCACTCCAATCCCAAAGAAAGGCAATGCCAAAGAATGCTCAAACTACCACACAATTGCACTCATCTCTCACACTAGTAAAGTAATGCTCAAAATTCTCCAAGCAAGGCTTCAGCAATACATGAACCGTTAACTTCCTGATGTTCAAGCTGGCTTTAGAAAAGGCAGAGGAACCAGAGATCAAACTGCCAACACCTGCTGGATCACGGAAAAAGCAAGAGAGTTCCAGAAAAATATCTATTTCTGCTTTATTGACCACATTAAAGCCTTTGACTGTGTGGATCACATTAAACTGGGGAAAATTCTGAAAGAGATGGGAATACCAGACCACCTGACCTGCCTTTTGAGAAACCTATATGCAAGTCAGGAAGCAACAGTTAGAACTGGACATGGAACAACAGACTGGTTCCAAATAAGAAAAGGAGTACGTCAAGGCTGTATATTGTCACCCTCCTTATTTAACTTAAATGCAGAGTACATCATGAGAAACGCTGGACTGTAAGAAGCACAAGCTGGAATCAAGATTGCCTGGAGAAATATCAATAACCTCAGATATTCAGATGACACGACCCTTACGGCAGAAAGTGAAGAGGAACTAAAAAGCCTCTTGATGAAAGTGAAAGTGGAGAGAGAAAAAGTTGGCTTAAAGCTCAACATTCAGAAAATGAAGATGATGGCATCTGGTCCCATCACTTCATGGCAAATAGATGGGGAAACAGTGGAAACAGTGTCAGACTTTATTTTTTTGGGCTCCAAAATCACTGCAGATGGTGACTGCAGCCATGAAATTAAAAGAGGCTTACTCCTGGGAAGGAAAGTTATGACCAACCTAGATAGCATATTCAAAAGCAAAGACATAACTTTGCCAACAAAGGTCCATCTAGTCAAGGCTATGGTTTTTCATGTGGTCATGTATGGATGTGATAGTTGGATTGTGAAGGCTGAGCGCTGAAGAATTGATGCTTTTGAACTGTGGTGTTGGAGAAGACTCTTGAGAGTCCCTTGGACTGCAAGGAGATCCAACCAGTCCATTCTGAAAGAGATCAGCCCTGGGATTTCTTCAGAAGGAGTGATGCTAAAGCTGAAACTCCAGTACTTTGGTCACCTCATGCGAAGAGTTGACTCATTGGAAAAGACTCTGATGCTGGGGGGATTGGGGGCAGGAGGAGAAGGGGACGACAGAGAATGAGATGGCTGGATGGCATCACTGACCCGATGGACATGAGTCTGGATGAACTCTGGGACTTGGTGTTGGACAGAGAGGCCTGGCGTGCTGTGATTCATGGGGTCGCAAAGAGTCGGATACGACTGAGCGACTGAACTGAACTGACTGAAAGAAACAAAAGACCTATATATAGATAACTATAAAACACTGACGAAAGAAATCAAGATGGCACAAATAGATGGAGAAATATACCATGTTCATGGATCAGAAGAATCAATATAGTGAAAATGTGTATACTACCCAAAGCAATCTATAGATTCAATGCAATCCCTATCAAGCTACCAATGGTATTTTTCACAGAACTAGAACAAATAATTTCACAATTTGTATGGAAATACAAAAAGCCTCAAATAGCCAAAGCAGTCTTGAGAAAGAAGAATGGAACTGGTGGAATCAACCTGCCTGACTTCAGACTATACTACAAAGCTACAGTCATAAAGACAGTATGGTCCTGGCACAAAGATGGCAAGCATATACAATGGAGAAAAGACAATCTCTTTAACAAGTGGTGCTGGGAAAACTGGTCAACCACTTGTAAAAGAATGAAACTAGAACACTTTCTAACACCATACACAAAAATAAACTCAAAATGGATTAAAGATCTAAATATAAGACCAGAAACTATAAAACTCCTGGAGGAAAACATAGGCAAAACACTCTCCGACCTCAATCACAGCAGGATTCTCTATGACCCACCTCCCAGAGTAATGGAAATAAAAGCAAAAATAAACAAATGAGACCTAACTAAACTTAAAAGCTTTTGCACAATGAAGGAAACTATAAGAAAGGTGAAAAGACAGCCTTCAGAATGAGAGAAAATAACAGTAAACAAAGCAACTGACAAATAATTAATCTCAAAAATATACAAGCAGCTCTTGCAGCTCAATTCCAGAAAAATAAACGATACAATAAAAAAATTGGCCAAAAAACTAAACAGACATTTCTCCAAAGAAGACATACAGATTGCTACCAAACACGTGAGAAGATGTTCAACATCACTCATTATCAGAGAAATGCAAATCAAAACCACAACGAGGTACCATCTCATGCAGGTCAGAATGGCTGCTATTCAAAAGTCTACAAGCAATAAATGCTGGAGAGGGTGTGGAGAAAAGGGAACCCTCTTACACTGTTGGTGGGAATGCAAACTAGTACAGCCACTATGGAGAACAGTGTGGAGATTCCCCAAAAAACTGGAAATAGAACTGCCTTATGACCCAGAAATCCCACTGCTGGGCATACACACCGAGGAAACCAGAATTGAAAGAGACACATGTACCCCAATGTTCACCACAGCACTGTTTACAATAGCCAGGACATGCAAGCAACCTCAATGTCCATCAGCAGATGAATGGATAAGAAAGCTGTGGTACATATACTCAATGGAATGTTGCTGCTGCTGCTGCTAAGTTGCTTCAGTCATTTCCGACTCTGTGCGACCCCATAGATGGCAGCCCACTAGGCACCACCATCCCTGGGATTCTCCAGGCAAGAACACTGGAGTGGGTTGCCATTTCCTTCTCCAATGCATGAAAGTGAAAAGTGAAAGCGAAGTCATTCAGTCGTGTCCGACTCTTCGCGACCCCATGGCCTGCAGCCTACCAGGCTCCTCCATCCATGGGATTTTCCAGGCAAGAGTACTGGAGTGGGGTGCCATTGCCTTCTCTGAATGGAATATTACTTAGCTATTAAAAAGAATGCATTTGAATCAGTTCTAATGAGGTGGATGAAACTGGAGCCTATTATACAGAGTGAAGTAAGTCTGAAAGAAAAATACCAATACTGTATATTAACGTATATATATATGGAATTTATAAAGATGGTAATGATGACCCTATATGTGAGACAGAAAAAGAGACATTTATATAAAGAACAAACTTTTGGGCTCTGTGGGAGAAGGCGAGGGTTGGATGATTTGAGAGAATAGCATTGAAACATATATATTATCATATGTGAAATAGATTGCCAGTCCAGGTTCAATGCATGAGACAGGGTGCTCAGGGCTTGTGCACTGGGATGACCGTGAGGGATGGGATGGGGAGGGAGGTGGGATGGGGGTTCAGGATGGGGAACATGTGTACACCCATGGCTGATTTATGTCCTTGTATGGCCAAAACCACTGCAATATTGTAAAGTAATCAGCCTCCAATTAAAATAAATAAGTTAAAAAAAAGAAACACGTAGAAGGGTATTGGATACAGAGGATAAGGCAATGTGAAGGTGGGGGTGGAGATGGGTGTGATGCCAGCACAAACAAGAAGCCAGCAACCATGAGAAGCTAGAATAAGCCTGGAGGGGAGTCTCCCTAGGGGAGACTCCCTAGGGCTTCCAGAGGGACTGTGTCCCTGATGACACTTTCATTTTTAGACTTCTGGCTTCCAGAACTGTGAAAGGTTAATTTCTGTTGTTAAACCACCTACTTCATGATAATTTGTTACAGTAGCTTTAGAAAATGAATATAGTCTTTATTATGCCATTTTGCTCTCTGTCTACTTTATGAAACTTTGAGTTCTTTTCAAAGGCAGGGCTGTACCTCATCCCCTCTCTGCACCCAGACCACCTACTCCTGGGGCTGGCTCAGTGTCTGTAGTAATAATATTTGGTTGACACATTGTACAGACCATATTTTATGACTCACCCTAAAATAGAACCTGTGGAACTGAGATTGTTGTCACTTAAAAGGAAGAAAACCTTTAAAAAAGGAAAGAATTAGAGAAAGATTTAGAGCAAGAAAATTCCTGTACTTTTAAGAATTTATGCTCCAAAGTGTTTTTCCTTTATCCATTTATTATCAGTCTCAAAGATCTGGGACAGTCTTAATGTATAATTTAGATCAGAGGCAATGGGATTTCTTTCATTTTCCTTTAGTCATCAATTAGCATTTATCAGGCCCTTACTCTATTCAGAGGCTGGTGCAGCATCAGACACTTTTGGTATCCACTTCTGAGTTTCTTGACTATCAACCTTTAGCTCCTATGACTCACACAGAGAGTATCCACCCTGTTCTGGGGAGACTGCGTCCCCCGTCTAGTGGAATAGGGCTTTGTCCATGGTGCTAAATAGTCACACACATTAGCACTATACAAAATATAGTTACAGTGAAGTAACTATACAAAATATACACCAGCAGCAGCAGGCAAGTAGGTCATTACAGTAAGATGTTTATTTAATATAAAGAAGGATTTCTAGAACTCTTCAAATATCTCATTCATTCATCTTTCCTCCAAATAGTTATAGATCCAGTCCTCTGTCCAAGCACTCTAACAGGTGCCAGAGAAAATGGATCCTGTGATGGAAGTTGCTTCTGTCTAATGCGGGAGACAAGCACCCACTTATAATAGAGAAAGGCTCATGTTAAAATAGGTGGATTTGGGTTACCAAGGATAATGGGGTCATATCCAAAGAAACATGAAAGAATTTGAATGTGTTTTGTTTCCGTTTGTTTGTTCATGTTTTTACTCACTCATTCCTTCATTCAGCATCAATCACCTGGTGCAGTAGTCAGTTTTCAGCCCTTATGGGGGATTGAGTCATGGCAGCCAGAGGTCCTTTTCTCATTGAATTCTTTCTGTAGTACTTGGATATTTGATATTGATGATATCTCATTCCCTTACAGTTCTAAGGTTCTAGATTTCCATGATGTAAAGTGAAAGGAGCAGAGAATAGGCCAAAGGAAGGAAAGGGAATTTCTATTAAGAAGTGCTCAATTCTATTTATGTTATCTCATCTAATTTCTCCAGAAGCCTATGGAACCTGGTAGAATTTTCTGATTTTACCAGTACAGTAGAAGATACTAATAAAAATTCAATAGCTTCCTCAAGGTCACATAGCCAGCAAATGGAAGAGTTGAGATCCTAACAATTCTAGCTACATTCAAAACCTAAAGATACTCTGAATTATCCCCCATAGAATCAGACATTGTATATACTGCTACATCTGAGGCTAGGGTATAGTAAGGCTCTTCTCACACCTCAATTACTAAACCCTTTGTGTGCAGGGTAATGTCTTTGTGAGTTGTGACATACTAAGGCCACTATAGATGCTGTCCAATAACTTAAATGCCCATAAACACTGGCAATCAGGGGCTTGGGAATGAGGGTTGACTGTTAGCTTTTCCTTTGGCGGAGTTCCTGGTATCAATCTCTAGGAGGCACTGGGCTCAGTGACAGCTGTCCTAAGTTGTAACTCTTTCTGTTTTTTACTGAAATAACTCATCATGATGTTCTATTTGTCACTTGTCAAGGAAATCAATATAGTCTAGACTTGTTACCTTGCCAAGATCTGTATTGGACAATTTATAGTCCAAGGAAAGTCTAACAAAAGAGCAGAAGGGGCAGAGCTGATGCAAGTATCTCAGTCTCCCTGTAAAACATTGAGGCTTTAGAGCCTTCTTCCAGTGGTGGGGGCAAATAAGGGTGAAGCTGAGTTGCCCTTGGCAAAACAAAGGAAGGGAGGACGTTCCCAAAAAGAAAGGGGCTGAGAAGAGGAAAAAGGAGATCTTCTTTAAAATAGGGATGATCATTTTTGCCTGGCAGTGCTGTTGTGAGTATCCGATGAGGTGCTTAATATTATGTTATGCATAGTGTCTGTCTAGTACAGTGCCTGGAACAAAGGAGATCATGAATGAGGAGCTTCTAGGAGCTATAGAGGAAGAGGGAGAAAACAAATGAGTAGAAATAACATACACGACAACAGTACAGATACCTTTTGTGCAGGAGTGAAAAGAAGCAGACTGTCAACGTGAAGGGTAGAACTGGCATGTTTCATATCCTTTGGCCATTAGGTTGTTTCATTCATTCAAACATTTATTATACAGCAAACACTGTGCTAGACGCTGGGGTTGTTGTTGTTTAGTCGTTAAGTTGTGTCCAACTCATCTGCCACCCCATGGATTGTGGCCCGCCAGGCTCCTCTGTCCATGGGGTTTCCCAGGCAAGAATACTAAAAATGGGTTGCCATTTCCTCCAGCGGCTCTTCCTGGACCAGGGGTTGAACCCACGGTTTACAGGCAGATTATTTACCACTGAGCCACCAGGGAAGCCCAGGTGCTGGGGAAATGGAAACAGATAATCAATGGTGTTTCCCTGCAGGACTGTAGAGTCCAGTTGTGGAGATAGACATAGACACGCATTTGTGTTGGAGGTTGGTGGATACTGTCGCAGAGGTGGGAAAGGCTCAGGGTGGGGATGCTGTTCCCTGCATGAGCACAGGGTCCACCTTGTGTTTGCTTCTTGCTCATCAAAGTAACAGGCATGTGGAAAAGTCTCAGTAATATCATTTGAATAAGTCAATGTTGAGTAAAAGAGCTGGGTACTGAAGGAAAGCTTTGTTGAGACCAAAATGTTTGTGCTAAGATACTTAAAAAAAAATTTATTGGAGTATATTTACTTTACTGTGTTGTATTGGTTTCTGCTGTACTGCAGAGTGAATCAGTTATATGTGTATACATATCCCCTCTTTTTTTGGATTTCCTTCCCATTTAGGTCACCACAGAACATTGAGTACTCCCCGTACTGTACAGTAGGTTCTGATTAGTTATCTATTTTATATATACTATCAATAGTATATAGGTGTCAGTCCCACTCTTGCAATTCATCCCACTTCCCTTTATCCCTCCCTGATGTCCATATGTTCATTCTCTATGTCTATATCTCTATTCCTGCTTTCTAAATAAGATCACCTATACTGATTTTTCAGATGCCACATGTACATGGTAATATATGATTCCTGTCTTTCTCCTTCTGACTTAATTCACTTTGTAGGATAGTGTCTATGTCCATCCACGTCACTACAAATGACCCAATTTCATTCCTTTTTATGGCTGAATAATATTCCATGGACATTTTGGTTGCTTCTATTTCCTGGTTACTGTAAATAGCACTGCAATGAACATTGGGGTGCATGTGTTTTTGAATTATGGTTTTCTGTAGGTATGGCAATGGCACCCCACTCCAGTACTCTTGCCTGGAAAATCCCATGGATGGAGGAGCCTGGAAGGCTACAGTCCATGGGGTCGCTGAGGGTCAGACATGACTGAGCGACTTCACTTTCACTTTTCACTTTCATGCATTGGAGAAGGAAAGGGCAACCCACTCCAGTGTTCTTGCCTGGAGAATCCCAGGGACGGGGGAGCCTGGTGGGCTGTCATCTCTGGGGTCGCACAGAGTCGGACACGACTGAAGTGACTTAGCAATAGCAATAGCAAAAAATATGCCCAGGAGTAGGACTGCCATGTGAGAGAAGATACTTAGTGTCTCAAGATTAAGAATCTTCAGGGAAGATGAAGATGTATGTGTGTGTGTGTGTGTGTGTGTGTGTGTGTGTGTGTGTGGTGGGAGATGAGGAGAGGTGCCAAACCAGTGAAGAAAGTGTGTGAAAGAACCTATAGGGGTCACTTGAGGACAGAGGCATTTGCACGTGGCTGGAGCACAGGGAGCCTTGGAAAATGAGGTTGAAATGGCAGACAGTGGTGGACTAAAATATTAGCCAATTCTACTGATTCCCTCATTCCTTCACTTAAAAGGTGTTCACTAAGTGCTTACCTGTGGCAAAAGCCTTAAAGGTATAATACCAAACCAGGCAAAAATCTCTCCTCTCAAGGAGTGTACATGCTTATAGCGGGGAGACAGACAGTGAAGATCATTGAGGACAATATACAGCATTTTCAATTGTAGTTAGTTATGAGTTTACAGAAAAGCTTCCCTGATAGCTCAGTTGGTAAATAATCCGCCTGCCATGCCGGAGACCCTAGTTCGATTCCTGGGTCGGAAGATCCACTGGAAAAGGGATAGGCTACCTACTCCAGTGTTCTTGGGTTTCCCTTGTGATTGAACTGGTAAAGAATCTGCCTGCAATGCAGGATACCTGGGTTTAATCCCAGGGTTGGGAAGATCCCCTGGAGAAGAGAAAGGCTACCCACTCCAGTATTCTGGGCTACAGAATTCCAATGGGATCACAAAGAGTTGGACATGACTGAGTGACTTTCACTTTATGAAAAAACTTGAGTGAATATTCTGGCCAACTCAATAAAATGGAGAAAAGTGAATCCTGGGAGAGAGATGTTGACAACTGGGGGGAAGGTATATGGAAGCACAGCTCATGTTACCTGGCAGTCACACACTCTGCAATTCTGTTTTAGGATCTAAACTGACAAAGCCACGTGATGCTCTTCCCCAGGCACTCTGACTTTATTTGAATTTGTGGCTTTCATATGAGGTCTGATCCCTGGAGTTTATAATTGCGTGGGTAACTTCACAAGGTCCTCTGGACCCTTTTAGCCCTCTTTGGCCATCCTACATGTAACATCAGAGGCAGTTTGTTTTTCTTGTTTTAAAAAATCATGGGTTTATTACTAATTGTGACTTCTAAACACTGTCATCCATATTATAGAACTAGATTTCAACATACACAAACCCTTCTACTAAATCTCTCATGTCAGCATCGTTAAACACTGAATGTTTCTTATCCCTTAGAAAAGAAACCAAGTAGTGTTTCTCCTGTTTCCTGCTTTAGTCACAGGAAAGCCTCAGTTGTGGTCTCCTTGTAGTCTGGTGATGGAGTTGGGGGTGCAGTATCTCCAATGCCCCTGTGCTCCACATACCTCATGCTCTACACCTCATGCTTACTATCATTGTTCTAACATGAAATCCTTATCTGGGGAAAGAAGGGAAAGAGCTGGATTATTTTTTAAAATTAATCATCTTAAATCCTTCTGGGTCAACGTAGGTATAAATAAATGAAAGAGCCTCCTAATTAGGACTGGGCTCTGTTCCATTCTCTGATGTACTGTGAGAAATTTCAGGTTATCGAATGAAAACAAAAGTTACAGTTTTTTAAAAGGCAGCATATGAATCGGGTGATTTGCTCATTTTCATAGTTTTAGATAATGATGCCATGTGATATAAAATCAGCTCTATATATCCTTCAAAGAGCCTTCTTCAGGTCCCCAAACACTGCAGGGGTGGGCTCTGCTGTCCCCATGTTCCTCCACAATATCCCAAGGAGGATGGGACTGCCAATGCTGAGGCTTTGGGGTTCTTCACTTACCCCCACCTCCTGCCTGTCTGTTATCCTTGTCTTCTCTGTTTTCAACCCCTTCCTCACTGGTTCTCTTCCCTCAGTTTGCAAACATGCTCAAGGTTATCCTATGGCAACGAAAGGCAATAAAAGAAAAGAAACCGTTCGGCCACCATGTCCTTCCGCTGCCCTAGCGTTCTCCTCCCTTTAACAGTATTACCTCTTGAACGAGTTGCCTGTGTGCCCTCCTGTCCCTCACTTTTCTTTCTTCTTTGCTCCCTATCACATCACAATCTTGTTTGGCAGCCTTCTTCCATGACACACTCCATGGCAATTGCTCCTGTCGCGATGCCTGTGACCTTTCTGTTTCTTAAAGTGATCGTCATTTCATTTCTTGGTCATATCCCCAGTGACTGTGACTTCCTCTCCTTCTTCTTCCCTGGTTTCACTTTCCTTCTACCTGCTCTTTAACACCCCTTGATTTCAATTACTGCCTTTAATTGTTATGCACATAACAATTAGATCCACACTTAGAGCCCACGTTTGTCTCTAGATCCATGTCTCTAGATCTGGTCATCTCTACAGTGGTCTTGGCTTCATTCGGTAACCACGTGGCTATGTTTATACTGGAATGTTTGCCCTTATATTGACAGTCTCAGCTTCCAACTAATCCAAAGCAGCACACAGTCTGGTCTGTACAAATCTCCAACCCAGCCCCCTGTTTCCTCCAGATTTCTTTTTTTTTTTTTTTATTTTTTTTATTTTTTAACTTTACAATATTGTATTGGTTTTGCCATATATCAACATGAATCTGCCACAGGTATACCCATGTTCCCCATCCTGAACCCTCCTCCCTCCTCCCTCCCCATACCATCCCTCTGGGTCGTCCCAGTGCACCAGCCCCAAGCATCCAGTATCGTGCATCGAACTTGGACTGGCTACTCGTTTCATATATGATATTATACATGTTTCAATGACATTCTCCAAAATCATCCCACCCTCTCCCTCTCCCACACAGTCCAAAAGACTGTTCTATACATCAGTATCTCTTTTGCTGTCTCGTATACAGGGTTATTGTTACCATCTTTCTAAATTCCATATATATGCGTTAGTATACTGTATTGGTGTTTTTCTTTCTGGCTTACTTCACTCTGTATAATAGGCTCCAGTTTCATCCACCTCATTAGAACTGATTCAAATGTATTCTTTTTAATGGCTGAGTAATACTCCATTGTGTATATGTCTTCTTTTACAAGGTGACCAAGGTATTCTTGGGATGATGTCTCATCTGCTTGCAGAAAGGGCTAGGAGTCCCTGGACTGTTACACTCCATACTGATCCTATGGCTCCCCATGGCAGGGACTGCCTAGCTTTACATCAAATCCATTTTTTTTTTTTAAATTTGGGCAACATAGTGGGACTGCATTTACCCACCTGCCTGCAGTGACTGGAATGGAATATAACAGTTAGAATGTGGTATAAGTTTTCAGACTAGATTGGTGAGCACCTCCTTGGAGATTTTCCATTTCTTCTCTTCGTTTCCCAGTGGCTGAATGGGGAAGACTCAGGCCGTAAAGGAGGGTGGAGATAAAATAACTGCATCATGCAGAGCCTGTCCTTTTATCCTGACTTTAACTGAACTTTTCAGGGCAAGAAATCAGCATATTGTAGTAAGCCACCAAAATGTAGGGGTTTGCATATTATAGAAGTTGTTGCTGTTCAGTCGCTAAGTGGTGTCTGACTCTCTGCAATCCCATGGACTGCAGCACACCAGACTTCGCTGTCCTTCACTGTCTCCTGGAGTTTGCTCAAATTCATGTCCATTGAGTCTGTGATGCCATCCAATCATCTCATCCTCTGTCATCCCCTTCTCCTCCTGCCTTCAATCTTTCCCAGCATCAGGGTCTTCTCCAATGAGTCAGTTCTTCACATCAGGTGGCTAAAGTATTAGAACTTCAACTTCAGCATCAGTCCTTCCAATGAGTATTCAGGATTGATTTCCTTCAGGATTGACTGGCGTGCTCTCCCTTACTGTCCAGGGGACTCTCAAGAGTCTTCTCCATCATCACAATTTGAAAGTATCAGTTCTTCAGTGCTCAGCCTTCTTTATGGTCCAACTCTTTAGCTTATCTTAAATAACATACCTCTTTCCTAACAGTTAACAATTATGTAGCACTTAATATGCCCAGTAAATTCACCTTTATTAATTAATTTCATATTCTCACAAACTATATAAAATACATTTGTATTATTAATGCTTTTTTGAAAATGAGGAAATAGAGGCCAGAGAAGTTGAGTCACTTGATTATGAGTTGGTCATTGGAAAAACTGGGATTTAGATCCACACAGTCTGCCCCCAGAGTACTGCCCTTGACCCCTACACAGCGGCTCAAAAGAGATATGTAGATGGAAAAATGGTGGCTCCCCAAAATCTGTGAACATGTTACTTTACACGCCCAAAGGGACTCTGTTGATTTGATTGAAATAAGGCTCTGGGGATGGGGAAATGGCACTAGATTATCTGGGTGGACTCTTCATAAGGGTCCTTAAAAGTGGAAGAAGGAGACTTCTCTGCTGGTCCAGTGGCTAAGACTCTGCCCTCCCAATGCAGGGGATCCAAGTTCAATCCCTGGTCAGGGATCTAGATCCCACATGCTGCAACTAAAGATCCACATGCCACAATGAAGACTGAAGATCCCGCAGCCAAATACATAAATGTTTTCTTAAAAAAAAGTGAAAGAAGGACGTGAAAGAGAAGATCGGAATGATGCTGTCTGGGAAGGACTCACTCCACTGTCCTGGCTTTGAAGATGGGAGCTGAAGGTCATGGCAGCCCCAAGAACTGGAAGGACAAGGAGGCAGGTACTCCCTGGAGCCTCCAGGAGACGTGCAACCCTGGTGACATCTTGATTGTAGTCCACGGAAGCCACTGACAGTCTGCTGACCTACACAACTGTAAAGTAATACAGCTTGTTGTTTTAAAGTTTGTGCTAATTTGTTACAACAGCAACAGGAAACCAGTATAACAGAGGAAAATCTTCTCTCACTGTGGATGGCATTCAAATTTCTTGCAAGTTTCTGAAAAAGCAAGCGTGGAGTTATGATAATCCTACTCAATTAGGAGACTATCAATACCTACTGTGCCCTGTTTCTTTTATTTTGTTTTCAGTTTAAGGCAGGAGAAGTATTTTTCCTTTTAATTATTCATAAAATTTACATGTTAGGAATGAATAATCATGAACACTCTATTTTGGTTAAAAACCTTCACGTAGTGATTTTATCCTAAATAAATTCACTGACTCCATAATCTTTATTTTTAATATTCTTGGTTGAACTACTAATACAAATGTCTGTACAACCAATTGGTTACCTTCTATTAGAAGTCTTATGATATTTCACAAGTAAGTAGATACAAGATGGCCCCACACCATGATGTTTTTTATGCTTCCGAGAAGCTCAAGCAGCTAAAACGTGAATCGATGTGGAAAGTATCCCCCAGACTTAAATACAAAGGTCAGAACGATCTTCCTTACTCCATCATCAGCAAATGCCCCCATCCTTTACCTCTTCACACATCATCAAGTATCCCATACCGTTTTTTTTTTTTTTTTAACGGAAATTTTTGTTAATTCTTTTGGACATTCTTAGTAATGTTTCATGACATTGTTTTCTTTGTGACTGTGTAAAAATACAGCTTTGAGACATGAGAGACAATCATTTATCACGATGAGAAAGATGAAGGAAGCTGCGAAGATTGTATGTTTGGTTTGAGCTGGAG
Organism: Bos javanicus; assembly: GCF_032452875.1. Taxonomy (NCBI): domain Eukaryota; kingdom Metazoa; phylum Chordata; class Mammalia; order Artiodactyla; family Bovidae; genus Bos; species Bos javanicus. Next base: position 8,710,228 of record NC_083889.1, read on the forward strand.
CTGAGATTCAAACCCAGGCGGTCAGGCTCCAGAACCTGCACCCGATCACTGCATGGCCCTGCCTTGTGACTGTCACTCTGGCAGCTAAGACAGATACTTGTTCCAAATGTCTTCCTGTGATCAGAGAACATCATTTTTAGGGAACATATTTTTCAGCCAAGGAAGGTGAGGCCCATATGGGCAAAATCACTTATCCAAGGCCACATGACTACATGTAGCCTAAGGGTGTAGAATCTAATTCTTCCTATTGCACTAAAGTCAGTCTATTGGCATTTTTTAGGGAAAGCATCAAGTCAGATAGCACTTATTCCACAGTTGGATTCATCTTTTGGTGCAAAACCAAGATGAGACCAAGATCCCAGAGGTACTTGCTCAACCGTGCACCTCACAGGGCATACTCCTATGGTTCTCCCCTGTAGCTGCAATCCTGGAAACTGGAATCCTGCTTGTGAACCTTGTGAGTGCTTTAGAATCTTAGGAAAATCAGTGGTTCATTGTTCGTTTATTCATTCTTCAATGAAAATGCATCTAAGTGCCTAGACACCGAGGCCACAGCAGTGAATAAGACACAGCGATCCCCCAAAAGCAGCCTCTAAATAAAATATTTTCTCAGCCTGTCACAGCGGCAGAGGCTCAAGTGTGGAGACAGACTTTCCTCAGCTGTTGCTTGTTAGCTGTGTGAACTTGGGCATGTTATTAAAAAATCTCTCTGAGAGCTCTCAGAGCCTCTGACTCCTTTCAAAATGAGAATAAAGATATCTAATTGAATTGTTGTGAGACTTAAATGAAATGTGACATCCAAAGAACGTAGCCCCAAATTGGATTTCAATAAGTGGTAAGTAGGTGTATTGAAACCTGGGTATATGTTCAGTAACAGGGGGTGTACAAAGTGCTGGAGAGACCTGGAGGCAGGGAAGATTCTGCCTGGCTCAAGAGTTAGAGAAAACACGACCTCCAGAATCAATGAGCATTAGCATTTCTCTATGACTCTTTTAAGATCCAGTGGTTCTAAGCCATTTTTGCCAAATCTCAGAAACATGGGCTTTGTGCTCAAGTTACGTTTGGTAGTTAGGAAGGGATGTATGGGGGGGAGTCTGGGGACTTCTGAAAAATCACAGCCTCTGTGCTTCTGTCCCTCCCGTGCTCTGCAGCAGCGCGGAAGCACCTCTGTTCCAAGCACCAGCCTCATGTTTACACAGTGGACTCCAACAACAGACTGCATTATTCCCGCATCTCTTTTGGGGGGCATAATCTCATTGAATCCTCACAACAACCCTGAAAAGTAGAGATCATACTAGCCTTTACAAATGATGAAGGGTAAGTGACTCACGAAGTGACAAAAGTAAATGCAACCCTATTTCTTCAGTTGATTTTTGCTGTCCCTGGGGGCAGCTTTGGGTGTGTACCTGAAATCGGGCTTCAAGTTCTTTGACAAGAGTCCATCTTCTTTGCAAGAACAGCAGGGGCTGCCAAGATGACATCCGGCCCCATGCAGTGTCACTGACGGTGATATTTCATCTTCTCCTACTCTACTGTCTCTGCTCGACACAGCCTGGCCCCGAGGCCCGAGTTCCTGGCGCTTATGTGAGCAGTGGTGTGTTCCTGAGCTCATAGTGTGAAGGTCTCTGGGGTCTGTGCAGGAGCTGTCACTGCTCAGGCTTCCTGCATGCTCTTCAGCTAAGCATGAAATAGCCTGCAGACAAAATACACTTTCATATTCATGGGTCATCTCACAGCTAACATACACAGCTGTTTTTTTTTTTTTCCACCTCCTGGCAATAGGATTTACCAAAAAAAAGACTATGATGAGGTGTATTGTCAGTAATTTGGAATGCAATGAACAAGACACACGATGCACATTTTACATTATTTATATTATATTATTTGCATTCTACAGTGGTTCATTGAGTGCTTACTGTGTGTCAGGCTCTCTATGAATGTGAAGGAGATACCACTGTTGCCTTGAATCTTAAGTCTATTTGTCAGTAGGCAGAATAGAAATTACAGTGTACCATTTTCGATTTCCAAAAACAGGCAGATGTTTCACGTGATTCAGTGTGCTCCATGGAAGAGGCAAGGTAGGGAAGCAACGGCAGCTCTGTAGCTCAGGGTATCCAGAAGTAACAGGTCCTTCCCGTCCTCCAGGAGCTTTATGTGAATCACTGGAGGAAGAAGTTTGAGTTATTCCCATTCTGAAGTGACTGAGCAAACCGAGTCTTAGAAAGAGCAAGGATGGGACTTCCCTTGTGGTCCAATGATTGGGAATCCATCTTGAAATGCAGAGGACGTGGGCTTGACCCCTGCTTGCAGATCTAGGCTCCCATGAGCCATGGGGCAAGTAAGCCCAAGTGTGGCAAGTACCGAACCTGTGTGCTCTGGAGCCAGGAGGCCTAGCTCTCCTGAGCCTACTCGGGTGCATGCGCCATTCCTCGAGAGACCTTGCACCCCAGCAAGGATCCTGCCTGCTGCAACTAAGTCCAGGCACAGCCAAATAAATAAATACATATTTAAAAAAAAAAAAAGAAGAAGAAGAAGAAAGAAAGAACAGAAACAGCAAGTATGCCATCAGTGTCAGGGCCAGAGTTCCATGCAGGTCTGACTCCAAAGCGTTGGTCTCTCGGGTTTATTTGATTCCCAATCTCATGACATTAAAATGAGAGGAAGGACATGCTTTCTCCTTCCATCATTTTTCAGTTACTCTGAACTCTTATGACATGACCTTAGTTTTTTAAAGTTTTTTAAATTTTATTGAAGTATAATTGATTTACAATGTCATGTTAATTTCATTTTGTACTGCAAAGTGATTCAGTTATGCATATATATCTATATCTATTGTTTTTCAGATTGTTTTCCCTTATAGGTTATTAAAGAATATTGAGTAGAGTTCCCCGTACTCTACAGTAGGTCCTTGTTGATTATCTGTTCTATATTTAGTAGCGTCTGTATGTTAATCCCAACCGTAATTTATCCCTCCCCCGCTTCCCTTGTAACCATGTTTGTTCTCTCTGTCTCTGAGTCTGTTTCTGTTTTGTAATGTGACACTAGTTTAAATAGCACATATAAATCCTCAAAAATCTGTATGCTGTTAAAGCATAAGAAGAGTACACTTTGGGGGCCAAATTAGTATTTGACTTGTGGAAAAGAAGCCTAGGGAGAGGTTAATTTTATTTTTGGTTGGTTAGGGGAGGAATAATTCACAGTACCAACTAGGGGTAAAAATATTCAGAGGCCTCACAATGTAGAGGAAGATTGCTAACCATAGCAAACGGATGGATCGATCGTGAATCCATTTCAGAGAGCTTGCTCGTGGAGAATATTGATATCTAACTCAGTCATTCCTCCCATGAAATAAACAGACACCTCGTCTCTCTGCAAGAAAAACCACACGCAGGAGCTGGGGTAATGTTTCTAAACAATTAATTGGATGATTATCAAGGCTTAATGGATTGGCTCAGCATATTCACACAAAATCATCAAGAGATTTGGGATAGCCATTTCCTTGCAGCTGTCATCAGAATATATGACCGGATGTAGAAGTTCTAATTTATTATTACCTTTTACAGAATTCTGTGCACATCATTTACATTATACATCAGGCCCATTTGAAAGCCATTGATTGGGATCTCTGGTTTTGTTTCAAACAGCAGATATGGTAGACATTGGGGCATGCTCAGTTTCCTAAGGAAAATAGTAGGGTTATTTAAATTATAAATAACAACATCAAAACTGTTTGATTATCATATGTATGCAAAGTGTTTATCATGCAAGACTTTATGCCAGAGCTGTGAGAAAGACCCTACAATACACATGTCAGAGCAACCTAGCCACTGGGAAAATACAGCTATTTTCTTCATGGGGAAGGAAGGAAGGAAGGGAGGGGAATATCATTATGTTTGACTTGCCCTCAGGAATAGCCTGTCCTAGATATGGACCCCCCAGAAAGTTGCCAAATGAAATTTTTCTTTCTGTGTGTGTGTGTGCTGCGTGCTCAGTTATGTCCAACTCTTGGTGACCCCATGGACTATAGCCCACCAGGCTCCTCTGTCTATGGAATTCCCCAGGCTAAAATACTAGATAGGGTAGCCATTCCCTTCTCCAAGGGATCTCCCCAACCCAGGGATTGGACCCATATCTCTTGTGTCTTTGGCAGGCAGATTCTTTGCCACTGAGACACCTGAGAAGTTATGGGAAGCTACAAACTTCTTTATAGGGGAGATTATAATTCAGTGGGAGTTTATTGATTACTCAGTATGTATGGGTATTTCACACACATTCCCTCTTTAATCCTTAAGGCATGCCCTTGAACTGGGAGGTCCCACTTGTAGGCAGAGGCAATAGTTGCTCAAGCTCATGGGGCATACATACATCAGGTCATATCACAATTTGAAGGGCAGTGGCACAATTGGAACTGGAGTCTTTTCATTTTAATCTCTTTTCCTTCACGATCATTGTATCTCTTACTGTGAATCCAACTCATTGTTTGAAAGGGTGATGCAAACTAATGGAAGGAAGCCATTAGTAAGGTTTTCTCTTGTGAAAATAAAAAAAATGGGAAATTCGTTTTCTTTCAAGGTTAGAGTTTGCGGTGTGGGGACTTTCCTTTGTAGTCTCCAAATGCAGGGCCTCAACTTTCCAAATGTACATGTCAGCAGGAAGTTCTACTTGCCACTTTCAAAGGCCTTCACAGCTCCCTGCTCTTACCAGTGTGAGATGTAAGTGTAAGGATACTGCAGCTCACCCTGCTGGTATGGCATTTAGACACAGACTGTGTGGCCAGTGCTAGTACTGGGGACAGGCTGGGGGAAGTCCAAAGCAGCAGACCTCTTGCATACAGACCAACACCCTGTTCTCAGCATGGGGCTTAGTCCAGAGAGAACCACACCCAGGACTTATATAAAATCAAAGGGTATAGCCCTTTTAGGTCTTCCCTTGTAGTTCAGTTGGTAAAGAATCTGCCTGCAGTGCAGGAGACCTGGGTTCGATTCCTGGGTTGGGAAGATCCTCTGGAGAAGGAAATGGCAACCCACTCCAGTATTCTTGCCTGGAGAATCCCATGGGCAGAGGAGCCTGGCAGGCTACAGTCCATGGGGTCTCAAGAGTCAGACACGACTTAGCGACTAAACCACCACCACCAGCCCTTTTAACCCCCTTTCCTGGGTTTTCAGGGATGTATTCTAAGTGCGACAGCATGTCCTCAAACAGGAGGCTCACACTGTTGCCAGTTTTCAGGGTAGGTTCCCACCTCCGTGGAGGGCTCCTTTGATGGAGATTGGCCTCACTTCTTTTATGTTACCCTTTCATTTGAAGGTTACAGCTCATTTAAATCATACTCACAGGCACATTACCCCCACATGTAGGTCAGAACAGGTTCCAATGTCTGCTCCATTCTGTATCCTTTCTCACGCTGACTGACTTGGTGAAGGAACGAGATCATTGATCTTTCAGCTTTCCTGGTAGTAAGTAATTATGTTGATCTTTTAAGGAATCAAGATAGTTTGACATAAGAGAAAAGGGATATAAATAAAATAGAAATTGAATAAACACTCTGTGACATAAACCTTGAAGCAGAACTATATATTATTTCATGATTGTTTTGTCTTAATAATATGAATTTATTAGTTTGTCCACTAATCTATCTAGACTTATAAAGGTCTAGAATCAAAGACAGCAAAATAGTAATAGACACCTCGAGAGCACACCTGTGGTATTTATTCCCCACTAATGGAACCAGAACTCCCCAGACATGGTTGATTCTTGGTTCAGAGAGAAAATATACTAAATGAAGCTTAGCATTTTGTTGTAATAGAAAGCTAGAAATGATCAGCCAGTCTTAGTTCTTCCATTGTCTATAATTCTGAATTAAAAAAAAAAAAATTCACATGTGTTACGAAGTAGGGGAATGACAATTTTTTTTTAATTTTTTTGGCATGAGGATATCTAATTGTTGTAGCACCGTTTGTTTAAAAAGCATTTTACCTCATTGAATTATCTTTGAAAATGAATTGGTTATTAATGTCAAGGTTTATTTCTGGACTCTCAGTTCTATTCAGTTAGTCTGTATGTCTATCCTTCTATCAGTACCACACAGTCTTGATTTTTTTTTTTTTTTGCCATTTTATTTTTTTAATTGAAGGATAATTGCTTTACAGAACTTTATAGTTTTCTGTCAAACATCAACAAGAATCAGCCATGGGTACACCCATGTCCCCTCCCTCCTGAAACTCCATCCCATCTCTCTCTCCATCCCACCCTTCTAGATTATTACAGAGCCCTTGTTTGAGTTCTCTGAGTCATACATCAAATTCCCATTGGCTATCTATCTTACATATGGTATTGTATGTTTCCATGTTACTCTCTCCATACATCTTACCCTCTCTCTCTCCCTCTTCCTCTCCCCCCATGTCCATAGATCTGTTCTTTATGTCTGTTTCTGCTTTGCTGCCCTGAAAATAAATTCATCAGTACCATCTTTGTAGATGCCACATACATGTGCCAGTATACGATATTCGTATTTCTCTTTCTGACTTACTTCACTCTGTATAATAGGCTCTAGGTTCATCCACCTCATTAGAACTGACTCAAATGAGTTCCTTTTTATGGCAGAGTAGTATTCCATTGTATATATGTACCACAGCTTCTTTATCCATTCATCTGTCCATGGACATCTAGGTTGCTTCTATGTTCTAGCTATTGTAAACAGTGCTGCAATGAACATTGAGGTACACGTGTCTTTTTCAATTTTGGTTTCCTCAGGGTCTATACCTACTAGTGGGATTGGTAGGTCATATGGTGGTTTTATTCCTGGTTTTTGTAAGGAATCTCCATACCATCTTACATGGTGGCTGTATCAATTTACATTCCCGCCAGCAGTGCAAGAGTGTTCCCTTTTCTCCACGCCCTCTCCAGCATTTATTTTTTGCAGACTTTTGATGATGGCTATTCTGACTGGTGTGAGTTGGTATCTCATCGTACTTTTGAATTGCATCTCTAATAATGAATGATGTTGAGCATCTTTTCATGTGTTTGTTAGCCATCTGTATGTCTTCTTTGGGGAAATGTCTGTTTCTGTCTTTTTCCCAATTCTTGATTGGGTTGATAAGTTTTGAAATCAGAAAGTGTGAGTCCTACAGCTTATTTTCTTTACCAATACTGTTTTGTTATTCTGCTTTTCCGTATGAAATATCCATATGCACTATTTGAACCAATTTATTACATTATTTAAAACATTCTAAGTTACATTATACACATATTTGCTGACTTTGAATTCATCTAAATTAACTTTTAAATAAAAGAAGAAAAGAGAAAGAAGAGAGATTCCCTCCACTCCATTTAGTGCCACCGTGTGCTGAGTGCTGAGATGAGAGACAAGGACTTGAGAACCTAGCCGCTGTTCTCAAAGTTTGAGCATTTTGCCAAGATAGGTGTCTCTAATGTTTAAGGTTGTATGATATATTTTCAGGATTAATTCTGAAGCTGTAAAATTTGCACTACTTATTTTAGAACCTAACTCGTACTATCTAGCAGCTCTTCCATAAACTTCTTAAGGATAAAGACTGTATCATCAATGCCACATATAGTTTCTGATAGTATTTTAGAGAGTTGTGGGTACCTGATTAGTCTTCTGCTTCTGCTCTACTGCTAGTTATACAAGGTTAGTGCTCTGAGACCAGTCCAGGTTGCTGGAGCCCACTGTTCCATAGAGATATCTTAACTGGCCAAGAAGAATCTCAGTTGAAGTCCATGAAGTCAACAAAAGAAATAATGAGAAAAAGAGTGGATTAAATTATCAGTTCCGCCAGTGGGAATCCTCCGGACAATACTGGAAACATAGGTAGGGGTAGGTGTTGGTTCTCTGACAGCCTAGGAGCTGGCTTCATAGGTAGCTAGTTTAATGCATATTCCAGGACACATTATTTTGCTCCAAGCCATGAAGGCACCTGGAATTATATGGCTGCTGCTGCTGCTGCTAAGTCGCTTCAGTCGTGTCCGACTCTGTGCGACCCCATAGATGGCAGCCCACCAGGCTCCCCAGTCCCTGTGATTCTCCAGGCAAGAACACTGGAGTGGGTTGCCATGTCCTTCTCCAATGCATGAAAGTGAAAAGTGAAAGTGAAGTCGCTCAGTCGTGTCTGACTCTTCGTGACCCCATGGATGGCAGCCCACCAGTCTCCTCTGTCCATGAGATTTTCCAGGCAAGAGTACTGGAGTGGGGTGCCATTACCTTCTAAAGCACAAAGTAGATTTAAAAATAATTTTTTGAAACTTTTTTATACTATAACTGATTTTCTTAAAGATATTTAAGATGGGCCATTTTAAAAGTCTTTATTGTATTTGTTATAATATTGCTTCTGTTTTATGTTTTGTTTTTCGTCTGGGAGGCTTGTGGGTTCTTAGATCCCTGACCAGGGGTTGAACCTGCACCCCCTGCATTGAAAGGTGAAGTCTCAATCACTGGACCTCCAGGGAAGACTTCCACAGCTGATTTTTATCTGATGACACATACAGTGGTGGATCTGCCCCCTCTCAACAGTAGCCTTATGCTTGTTGCCCATGCTTGGAATCCTGGAATGGTAACTTTAGAACGATCTTGGACAAACCTCCTCAACATTAAAAATCTCTTGCAAGGTGGCATCCAGCCTGTGCTTGACTACTTTTGTTAATGAGGAACTCACTAACTACCCAAACCATTCATTTCACTTTTGAAGGGCTTGAAACAATGAACAAAAATATACCTCAATGCACCTTTAAATCACTGGATTATTTCTACCCTCTAGACACATCTTCCAGATATTTAAGATAGCCATCATCTTCTTCCAGGGTCTCACTTTTATCCTATCTAAATGTCACTATTTTATCCGAGCATTTGTTGAATTTTTTGAAACAAAATTTAACCCCTTTGAACTGAAACCCAAATTACATCTATTCTCATTAAAAATAGGAACACCCTAGTCACACAATTAATGATGCTAAAATTTTTTATCTAGGAAGAAAGAGTCAGATCTTCGGGCAAATTCAAGCGAGTCATCCTCATCCCTTGTTCATACATTGCATAAATGCCTTATTGATTTCATTTTCTGATGTGACAAAATATAATCTGCTCACTTAAACTGCACGGAATGGGAAGAACTGATTGTGCACCCAGAGTTGCAGAACCAGGAAGAGGGAATCCTGGTTTCTAGAACTTCAGTCCTCACAGGGAGCAGAAAGCTATACTTTCATTTAAACTATGTTCCCAAATGTGGGGTAATTCCTCCAGTCCCACCCCAGCCTTGGACAGAAAAGTGATGGATTGCAGAGATACACAATCCTGCACTTATCATCTAGGTAGGTTAGAAGAAAGGCTGGGGCCATAAACTCTATTCTTCATTAACCACTTCTTTTGTTATGTTTCAGCCCATTTAACCTTCTAGTGCGTATGAACCTTGTCGATTGCAAGAACTAAAGCAACATAACAATTACAGAGCTAAATCTTGGCAAAGCAGCTCAAGAGCTCAGCAATTCCATTAAAATTTTAAAGGAGTTAATCCTCTGGGAAGTGTTCCTATTAATTAAACAAAGGTGAAAGAAAACAGGTTTTACATTTATTCTTTGTGAGGAGAAGGTGGGCCATGGTCTGAATGCAAAGGAGCTGTGTGTCACAGGTCAGTGCATCACCTCCTCAAGCACTTGAAGGGTGATGATTTCAGGTCATTTGTCTGCAAAGCAATGGGGGCTGATTTTTGTTTGGAAGAGATTTTCAGGTCAGAAAATGTTTCCAAAAGTCCATAGGGATTGAACTCATACAGATCCACAATGTAGCTTAGGAGACAAGAGGCCAAGCCTCATTTGGTATTGAGCTCAGTATCAATGGATTAGAAACTGGAAACTTGTCTGGTGGAATAGATCAATGGCCACAGCAAAATGAGAGACTTTGGGTCTCCTACTCTCTTCCCCCACTACATCTATCCCATCTGAGAATATGACTGCTGTGCATTTGACTTGGGCATGTATAGAGTAATTGAGGGTATGTACAATGGAGGGATCTGGCTACCCAGCTTCCTATATATACCTGAAAACAGAATGCATTTGCCAAGGTGCCCCAGGCACAGATCAGATCCTGCATGGACCTCAGAGAGGTGCAAAGCAGAGCTACCAGGTAACAGTGGATCAGAGACTTGAGACAGTGAAGTCTGGAGGTTATCTATGCTGGAAGGAACAAAGATGATAGAGTCCTACACAGGCAGATTGTCTTTCCTCTAGTGCTCTTCTGAGTCGAGTTGGCGGTGGGAGGGGAGGGAGCGGGGCATGTGGATTTCTGATAAGGTTGATGAGCACAAATCTGAAAAGCAATTTTGGACCTTAAATTAGTCCTATCAACTATATTGAGAGTTAAATTTTCTGTTTCTGGATTTGCTGGTCAAGTAGGGCTTAACTAGCTCTGTCAAGCCAATGCATTTTATTTATTTTCTTTATATATTTACTAAAATATCGTTGACTTGCGATGTTTCAGGGGCACAGCAAGATGATTCAGTTATACATATACATATATATTATTTTTGAGATTATTTTCCATTATAGGTTATTATAAGATATTGACTATAGTTCCCTGTGCTATACATTAAACATTTGTTGCTTGTTGCATATCCATTTTTTAAAATTAGAGGTCTAGCAATCTATTTATACTAAGTCACACAAGTGGAAACAAAATGTCATATATTTTTTGGTTAGCAAAAATTCATGAGTTTTCTAAAATATATTATATAAATATATATTATATAAACTATATATGTGTGTATAAAGCTTTTCTACTATGCTTGATAAAGGCTTGAGAAAGAACATCAAAAGAAAAGAAGATATGGAGAAATTGGAAAACATAAACTAAATGAAATGGGAGCACTGAATATGAAATAGAAAACGTGAAACAAACTAGCTAAAAGTAAAAGATCATCAGTTGTTTTTAAACATGGCTGCTCATTAGAAACATATCTGGAGCTCTGGAGAAAAAGCAATACTTGGGCATGTGTATTTTTCAAAAAATTCCAAGATAATTCTGATATGCATCTGTTTTAAAAAATGATTAGAGGTTTTTCTATTAAATGGTAGTTTTGGTGATATAGATTTATTTTTCTGTTAACTGATTATGATACAGTGGCATTAAGTGAGTAATAGTTACAGTTGGGAAGATACCCTTGAGAAGGGAATGGCAACCCACTCCAGTATTCTTGCCTGGAGAATTCCATGGACAGAGGAGCTTGGTGGGCCACAGTCCATTGGGTCGCAGAGTCAGCCGTGAGTGAGTGACTAACACTTTCACTTTCAATCACAATAGTAAAAGATATTTATCAGTTTTCACAATCAACAGCCGACGGGGCGGGGAGGGGGAAGATACTTACAATTGCAAGCCATAATGGGAACATGATTAATCTAACAATATAAAATAATTACCTACAATTTAGAGGGGTCAAGCAGAGTGAAGTGGTAAGTAGAAGTGCCTTCATGCACATGTTTTCATCTACCCAGCCAGTCTATGTCTTTTGGTTGGTGCATTTAATTCATTTACATTTAAGGTAATTATCAATATGCATGACCCTATTACCGTTTCTTAACTGTTTTGGGTTTATTTTGTGTAGGTCTTTTCCTTCTTTTGTGCTTCCTGCCTAGGGGAGTTCCTTTAGCACTTGTTTTAAAGCTGTTTGATGGTGTTAAGTTCTCTTAACTTTTGCTTGTCTGGAAAGCTTTTGATTTCTCCAATAAATCTGAATGAGAGTCTTGCTGGGGAGAGTATTCTTGGTCAGAGTTTGTTCCCTTTCATCACTTTAAGTATATCATGCCATTCCCTTCTGGTTTGTAGAGTTTCTGTTGGGAAATCAGCTGATAGCCTGATGGGAGTTCCCTTGTACGTTTTTGTCATTTTCCCCTTGTTGCTTTTAATATTTTATCTATGTCTTTAATTTTTCGTCAGCTTGATTACTGGGTGTCTTGGTGTGTTCCTCCTTGGCTTTATCCTGCCTGGGACTCTCTGGGCTTCCTGGATTTGACTGAATATTTCCTTTTCCATGTTCAGGAAGTTTTCATCTATTATCTCTGCAAATATTTTCTCAGGTCCTTTTTCTCTTTCTTCTCCTTCTCAGTTCAGTTCAGTCGCTCAGTCGTGTCCGACTCTTTGCGACCCCATGAATCGCAGCACGCCAGGCCTCCCTGTCCATCACCAACTCCCAGAGTTCACTCAGACTCACGTCCATCGAGTCAGTGATGCCATCCAGCCATCTCATCCTCTGTCGTCCCCTTCTCCTCCTGCCCTCAATCCCTCCCAAGCATCAGAGTCTTTTCCAATGAATCAACTCTTTGCATGAGGTGGACAAAGTACTGGAGTTTCATCTTTAGCATCATTCCTTCCAAGAAATCCCAGGGCTGATCTCTTTCAGAATGGACTGATTGGATCTCCTTGCAGTCCAAGGGACTCTCAAGAGTCTTCTCCAACACCACAGTTCAAAAGCATCAATTCTTCGGCGCTCAGCCTTCTTCACAGTCCAACTCTCACATCCATACATGACCACTAGAAAAACCATAGCCTTGACTAGACGGACCTTTGTTGGCAAAGTAATGTCTCTGCTCTTGAATATGCTATCTAGGTTGGTCATAACTTTCCTTCCAAGGAGTTAGCATCTTTTAATTTCATGGCTGCAGTCACCATCTGCAGTGATTTTGGAGCCCCAAAAATAAAGTCTGACACTTTTTCCACTATCCCTATAATACGAATGTTGGTGTGTTTAATGTTGTCTCAGAGGTCTCTTTGGAGAAGGAAATGGCAACCCACTCCAGTATTCTTGCCTGGAAAATTCCATGGGCAGAGGAGTCTGGCAGGCTAAGGTTCATGGGGTCCCAAAGAGACATGGCTGAGCATCTGAGCATCAGTGGTCTCTTAGGGTGTCATCATTTTCTCTTCATTCTTTTTTTGTATATTCTGTTCTGCAACAGTGATTTCCACCATTCTGTCCTCCAGGTCATTTATCCATTCTTCCCCCTTAGTTATTCTGCTATTGATTCCTTCTAGTGTATTATTCATCTCTGTTTGTTTGTTCTTTAGTTTTTTGGTAAACATTTCTTGCATCTTCTCCATTGTTTTCCCAAGATACTGGATCATCTTCACTATCATTATTCTGAATTCTTTTTCTGGAAGGTTGCCCATCTCCACTTCATTTAATTGTTTTTCTAGGGTTTTATCTCGTCCCTTCATCTGTGACATTTTGTTTCTTCATCCTGATTAACTTTCTGTAATATGCTTTTTTTCTAGCTACTGTGGTATTGTGGTTCTTCTTGCTTCTTCTGTCTACACTCTGTTGGAAGAGGCTAAGAGGCTTATGTAAGCTTCCTGATGAGAGGCACTGGTGGTGGGAAAAACTGGGTCTTTCTCTAATGGGCAGGGCCTTGCTCAGTAAAGCTTTAATCCAATTATCTGCTGATAGGTGGGGTTGCTGCTCCCTCTGTTTTAGTTTTTTGGCTTGAGGTGACCCAGCCCTGGGCTGCAGGGTTAATGGTGAGCTCAAAGAGGGCTTACGCCAAGGTGGACCTTTCAGGACCAGCTGCTGCCAGTGCCCTGGTCTCTGTGGTGAGCCCTTCCCGACCCATGCCTCCACAGGAGACCCTCCAACACTAGCAGGTCATTTTGGTTCAGTCTGCTGTGGGGTCACTGCTCCTTTCTTCTGGGTCTTTGTGTGCACAAGATTTTGTTTGTGTCCTCTAAGACTGGAGTCTCTGTTTCCCCCAGTCCTGTGGAAGTCCTACAATCAAATCCTGCTGGCTACAAGGTCAGATTCTCTGGGGATTCCCAGTCCCTTTGTCAGATCCCCAGGCTGGGAAGCCTGACATGAGGTTCAGAATCTTCACAACAGTGGGAGAACTACTTTGGTATTATTGTTCTCCAGTTTGTAGGTAACTCACCCAGCAGGTATGGGATTTGATTTTATTGTGATTGTGGCCCTCCTACCATCTCACTGGGGCTTCTTCTTTGTCTTTGGAGGTGGGATATCTTATTTTGTTGGGTTCCTGCTTCGTCCTGTTCATGGTTATTCAACAGTTAGTTGTAATTTTGGTGCTGTTGCAGGAGGAGATGAGCATACAGCCTTTTATTCCACAATCTTGAACCAGAACGACTCCGAAACTGGTACATTTTAGAGCATCTTGAAGTTGTAGAAAGATTTCAAGAGGCAAAGCTTCAGAAGAGAAATGGTCTATATCTCTATTTACCACTGGTGTCTAGAGAGAGGAAATGTGTGTTCTACCAGTTGTAAGATCAACAATAGAGGACCAAATGAAGAGGAATGGTTAATAAAAGAGAAACATTGATGGAAATTGTTTCAGTTTAGGTTCCCTAAAAGTAGCCTGAAGTGGGGATTCTTGTAAAATTAGTTTATTGAGGTAGTGATTTTAGGTGAAACTTATGAGGGCAAATGAGGGAAACAAGATGTGGCCAGGAGGAAGCTGGGCAAAGATGCAGGTAAGACTGATGTGTAGCCCAACCCATCACAGAGTGTAGCCCATCACAGAGCTGGTTCACACTGAGGCAAGGATGCTGGCTTTGTGTTCCTCTGCATTACCTGTCACTGACTGGTAAGACATAAAAGCTTTGGGAGAAAGTTCAGTACTTGCATGGTCACCAGGAGAGAAGGCAGAATGGTATTTTGGAAAATAAGTGTGTGTATAGCGGAGAGAAGAGAATTCTAGATTGAACTAACATTAAGAAAGAGACAACTACCTGCCAATTGCTTTCTGCTGCCATTACCACATTTTAGGGGAGGGAAAATTGAGGCTGGGGTAAGTTGCATAATATTGGTAAAGAATCTGCCTGCAATGCAGGAGACCCCGGGTTGATTCCTGAGTTGGGAAGATCCACTGGAGAAGGGAAAGGCTTACCACTCCAGTATTCTGGCCTAGAGAATTCCATGGACTGTGTAGTCCATGGGGTCACAGAGTCGGACACGACTGAGCGACTTTCACTTTCACTTCACTTTCATACTGAAAAGAGTGGTGGAGTCAGAAAATGATGCTGGGTGCTTGCCCTGACCCTTCCCATTCCCCCTTCCCCAGGCTCCTTGCTCTCCGCCCCATCAAAGGAACAGTAAGAACACCTGAGCAGTTAGAGGGCAACCTGTGTGAATTAAAGGTAAAGGATCTATAGGGAGAAGGGAGACCTAAGGACAATTGGCAGAAGTGAGTGCAGAGTTCAAAGAGGCTGCAGGAGAGGGGCTGTGTGTGCCAAGGAGGCCTCTAACAGAGGTGGAACTCACTTCTGAACTTCTGAATTATCATGTTGATATTTGTACTTTTGTAAACAAAGAGCTTTGTGTAACCTAAACTCTGGAAGATTGACCAGAATCCCCAAACCCATTCTTCTTTAAAAATAACAAAGCAATAACAGTAAAAGTATAAAATATGGCCTAGCAAATTTTTTTTTGTGTGGCTGACTTAGAGATATCCTTTAATCCTCATAGTTACTCTGCAGACTGATATTATGCCTCCACTGAGAGCCACCCTCAAAGCTCTGTCTTTGACGTTCTCAAGCTCTCAAGTGCGGAGTAAACGATTCTCCACGTGGCCTGGGGAGATGTGCCTGAGAGAAGTGCTTTCCTCATGGACTGTCTAAAACTGGACCCTTAACCTTTCAAGCAGTGCATTCTACACAAGAGAGATTACCTGTGACATTTATTAGTGTTCTGGTAGGGCAGGGGAGGGACAAGATAATCATGTGGTTCAGTAAGTTTGGGAGAAAAATAATTAAACAAATTTAACTTGTTTCTCTGACATGGTTACTAAGTGGGGTTTAACTGCACACCCAGATGTGCTCTATGCATGAATATCCAGCAAAGAAACCTGGAGTTCAGGGTTTCCCAAATATACTTGCAAACAGAACTGTTTTGTAAAGATTTTTGATAGGGTTAATATTCTGCTAAACCAGCACTCTGAGACCTCTCTTCAGAGGTGACTGCTATGCTCCCTGCTCTTGGATTTAGAATTCTGATACTCTATTAAGTGAACATTTCACTGGGTAAGGGCAGCACCTTCAGCTGTTATTATTCATGTATGCCATTACACAAATGTATTGAATTGAGTCCTTGAGAGGAAGTTTTGTTCAGGGTAGTAGGCAGCCCAAGGGCCAAGGGATGGGAGGCCCTAAGATGGCCAGTGAATAAGACTGCATATACCTGTTCTCATTGCTCAGGGCTCTGAGAACAGAAAAAAAAACCTTTGAGTTGCAACCATCTCAATTCCATTTTTCGACATGATGAAAAATCACAAAACACTGAATCGACACTCTTTCTTTCAGCTTTAAAAATCAAATGAAAACAAAGACATTAGAGTGGGTCATCAGACTAGTCCTCTGTTTCAGTCTCTGCCCCGAGGTATTAGGAGGTGGGTTGATTCCATACATTTGAATGAAGCAGAAGATCTTACTGGTTCCTATCAGGCAACAGGGAAACCCAGACACTGTTTCCAGGGAAAAGATCTAATGGCTGAAATCAAATGATGGGATTGCAAAGCAATGACTGGTTGCTAATACTCCTGGGAAGCATTATGGGATACAGAGTTGTCTATATAGTGGGAAGATTCAGGCACAAAATGTCTTCTGCAAAAGTAGGTTATAGAAGCTCTATCTAAAATCTCTTGCTATCTGGAGTACATAAGCATAGCAAAGCCTTTCTAATATATATTTAATGTACAGATTGAGAAAGATGCCTTCGTTCAGGCTGTATGTGAGATGCCCAGTGAGGGGAGGGTGAGCCCTTATACATTCCTTTGCTGTCAGTATTGTGCAGTGCTGTGTGGATTCTTAGCCGCTGCTTAGTTTCAACCAAACCAACACTCATGAAATAGACAACTGACTTTACAAGACTTCTACAAAGAAGAGTGTAGGTTAGAGAAGATTCTTATTTCAGAGATTTTTTTTTCCCTTTCATATCCCCTTTTATTTTGTTCAATCACTCAGTCATGTTCAACTCTTTCAACCCCATGGACTGAAGCATGCCAGGCTTCCCTGTCCTTCACCATCTCCCAGAACTTGCTCAAACTCATGTCCATTTAGTCAGTGATGCCAACTAACCATCTCATCCTCTGTTGTACCATTCTCTTCCTGCCTTCAATCTTTCCAAGTATCAGGGTCTTATCTAATATCAGCTCTTCGCATCAGGTGGCCAAAGTATTGGAGCTTCAGTTTTAGCATCAGTCCTTCCAATGAATATTCAGGATTGATTTCCTTTAGGATTGACTGATTTCATCTCCTTGCTTGCTCCAAGGGACTCTCTAGAGTCTTCTCCAACACCACAGTTCAAAAGCATCAATTCTTCGGTGCTCAGCCTCTGTAAGGTCCAACTCTCACATCCATACATGACTACTGCATACCCCTCATCCACTTATTTTTCAACTGGAAATTTGAACTCCTTAATCTCCTTCATCTATTTATTTCCTCCCCAGCCTCCTCCCCTCTAGCAACCACCTGTTTGCTCTCTGGATCTATAACCCTGTTTCTGTTTTGTTATGTTCAACAAAACATTTGTTTTGTTTTTAGATTCCACACACAAGTGAAATCAAACAGTGTTTGTTTTCTGTCTGACTTATTTTACTTAGCACATTACCCTCTAGATACAACCATGTTGTCATAAATGGCAATATGTCATTTCTTTTTTATGTTGAGTAATATGGTATTGTATTCAAATACCACATCTTCTTCATTCATTCATCTGTTGATAGGCATTTAGTTTGCTCCCATGTGAATAATGCTGCAATGAACATAGCGGGGCACGCATTTTTTCTAGTGAGTGTTTTCATTTTCTTTGGATGAATGCCAAAGAAGTAGAATTGCTGGATTATATGGTAGATCTATTTTTAATTTTTTGAAGACTCTCCATACTGTTATCCATAGTGTCTGCATCAATTTACATTCCCGCAAGCAGTGCATATGCTGTGCTGCACTTAATTGCTCAGTCGTATCCAACTCTTTGTGACCCCATGGACCATAGCCCACCAGGCTTCTCTGTCCATGGGGATTATCCAGGTAAGAATACTGGAGTGGGTTTCCATGCCTGCCTTCAGTGGATCTTCCCAACCCAGGGATCGACCCCAGGTTTCCCGCATTGCAGGTGGATTCTTTACCATCTGAGCCACGAGGGAAGCTCAGCAGTGCATGAGGGTTCCTTTTTCTCTACATCCTTGCCAACACTTGTTTTCTTTCTGATCATAACCATATAGGTGTGAGGTTCTACTTCATTGTGGTTTTGATTTACATTTCTCTGATGATTAGTGATGTTGAGCATCTTTTCATGTGTCTGACGATCATCTGTATGTTTCTTGGAAAAATGTTCATTCAGAAGCTCTGCCCATTTTTTAAATCTGTTTTTTTTTTTTTTTTGAGTTGTATGAGTTCCTTGTACATTTTGGATATTAACCCCTTATTGGATATATCATTTGCAATTATTTTATTTCATTCTGCAGGTGGCCTTTTCATTTTGTCGATATTAATAGTTTCCCTTGCTGTGCAAAGCTTTCCAGTTTGATGTAGTCCCACTTTTTTATTTTTGGTTTTGTTACTCTTGGCTGAGGAGACGTATCCAAAAAAATACTGTTAAGACCATTGTCAGAGTAGCGTACTGCCTATGTTTTCTTCTAGAAGTTTTATGGTTTCAGGTCTTACATTTAAGTCTTTAATTCATTTTGAATTTATTTTTGTGCATGATGTGAGAGAATAGTTCAGTTTGATTGTTTTGCATGTAACTGCCCTATTTTCTCATCATCATTTATCAAAGAGACTGTTTCTTCCCCATTGTGCATTCTTGCCTCCTTTGTTGGAGACTAATTGCTCTTGTAAGGGTGGGTTTATTTCTGGCCTCACTATTTCCATTGATCTCTGTGTCTGGTTTTGTGCTAGTATTATACTGTTTAGATTACAATAGCTTTGTAGTATAGTTTGAAATCAGGGAGTGTGATACCTCCAGCTTCATTCTTCTTTTTCAAGATTGTTTTAGCTGTTTGGGGTCTTTTGTTTCCACACACATTTTAGAATTATTCATTCTAGTTCTGTGAAGAATGCTACTGGCATTTTGACAGTAATTTTATTGAATCTGTAGCTTGCCTTCAATCGTATGGTCATTTTAACAATATTAATTCTTCCAACCCATGAACATGGTATGCATTTTGGTCTAATTTCTTTCATCAGTGTCGTATAATTTTCTGAGAATAGGTCTTTTACTTCCTAAGGTAGATTTATTCTTTCATATTTTATTCTTTTTGATGTGATGGTAAAGATTAGACTGTAAAGATTAGATTAAAGAGGATTCTAACCACATAAGCAGAGTAAACAAGGACAAAATGACAAGATGATATGGCTTTTACTCGTACTCTTTCACCAATATTATGATATTGAAAAAATCTATTTGTATTCTAAAAATGTCCTAAAAATAATTGGAATTTCATATATTAAGTGTGGAGATTATTTATTAGAAATTTTTGACCTAAAACAAATAGACTGCCAATTTTTCTCCAGCAAAAGCAGGTTTACTTGGGATCAACCAAGAATTGCACTTCAGGGTCTGCAACAGGCAAACCACCTTGCAAGTCTTCTGCAAAAATGAAAAGGAGAACTCTTTTATAGAGGGAAAAAGGAAGTTGTGAGGGCTATAGTAAACAAAAACCATGGTTTTTTATTGGCTGATTTGTGACAGTGTCTCATTGGCTGAGTGCTTGCTCGGAAAGAAAAAGACATCTTTCTTCTTCCTTTTGGGCTCTTTACTGGTTGTCAGGCATGAGAGCTTCTGGTCTCCCAACTCTATTTAGTTGAGGCTTCTGTTTAGCACTTTTTTACTGGGTGAACACTCTGAAAAAATTCAAAATTACTGGTACAGCAGAGAAACCATTTGTTTTAGAGTTAGATATGTGTTTGTACCAGACCCTGTATCTTTGTTAGATGGATAAACAGAACAAGTTACAGAGCATTGTTGCAACTCAGTTTTCTCATCTGTAAAATAGGGACAGTAGTCTCAGAGATTAAAGGAGATAGCTTTAAG
This sequence comes from Bos javanicus, assembly GCF_032452875.1. Taxonomy (NCBI): domain Eukaryota; kingdom Metazoa; phylum Chordata; class Mammalia; order Artiodactyla; family Bovidae; genus Bos; species Bos javanicus. The sequence continues at coordinate 8,730,261 of NC_083889.1, forward strand.
GCATCTAGCTTCATTTGTGGCATAATTTGCGTGCAAAGAATGTATTAGCTTTGTAATTTTCTTGTTTAGTCAGTCCTGTTTTGAATTTTATAATAGGTTTGTTTCTCTAATCCAGTATTAGGAAGGTGATTTTAAAATAAATCCCAGAAAGATATTTATAATTTTCTTTCATTTTTTCTTATTTCATTTGAAACCTGAATGGAGGCTGGCAGTCATCATGAAATGTATCTTTCATACTGGAGTTAGGCATAGAGAAAAGGGGTTTTGTCCTTGAAGCTATTTGTAATTGCTAGTAGACAGTTGGGCTTCCCTTGTGGCTCAGCTGGTAAAGAATCCGCCTGCAATGCAGAAGGCCTTGTTTTGATCCCTGGGTTGGGAAGATCTCCTGGAGAAGGGAAAGGCTACCCGCTCCAGTATTCTGGCCTGGAGAATTCCATACACTGTACAGTCCATGGGGTCACCAGAAGCCGGACACAACTGAGTGACTTTCACTTTCACTTTCAGTAGACAGTTGCTATCCCTGCCAGATTGTTATTGGTACTAATACATGCATAACATTTACAGAATGTTAGAAACCTGTAGAAATACATTGTTTAAAAGACTGGGTCCGTGGTCACTGCTTTTTATGTGATTTATATACTTCTGATATATATTTGGTTTTCTTCCAAGTTCCTGGTTCACAGGTCCCTAAACTCTGAGAATTTCCTGTGATAAGAGTGGTAAATATTTCTTTTGTTATGTTAATGAGCAATTTTGGGAAAGCCTTTAGGTAACCCGTGGATATGGCACTGTTACCAGAAACAAGCAAGTGATTAGAGGGATGCAACTTTCGATCCTCCCATGGCCTCTGGGGAGGGGAGTGGTGCTGGAGGTTGAGTTCAATCACTAACGGCCAGAGTTTTAATCAGTTGTGCCTATGTATTGGAGCCTGCATAAAAAGCAATTACAGAGAACTTTCAACCTGGTGAACATGTGGAGGTGCTGGGAGAGTGGGTCACCTGGAGCGGACATGGAAATTCTGCACCCCTGCCCCATACCCTGCCCTGCTGCCCTGGACGTCTCTTCCACCTGACTGTTCCTAAGTTATATTCCTTTATAATAAACTGGCAATCTAGTAAGTAAAATATTTCTCTGAGTTCTGTGAGCCTTGGAAATTAATCAAACCCTAGGAGGGGGTCTTGGAAAAATCTGATTGATAGCCAGTTGATCAGAAGTGCAGCTGACAACCTGCTCTTGTGATTGGCTGTGTTTTGACCCTTAAATCTAGCATGGGTCATTGGCTGCTCCTGTGTGGGTAGGGAGGTAAGGGAGATTTGTGGCTTCCCTGGCCAGGTGTCCCCTATCAGCCAGGGAGAATTTTCCAGAGAAAGGAGGTGCTGTGAACCTACCCACCATGAGGTGGATGAATTAACTTTTTTTTTGGAAAATGCCATGCCTTATGACATGTGCCAGCCATGCCATACTATGTCAGATGTTTTGCTTCCAGTGGCAAGCATTCTATTGATAGCCCAGTGCAGCACTGTCCGTTAGAAATGTAAAATGGACCATGTATGTAATTTAAAATTTTCTAATAGCTTCATTAAAAAAGTCAAGCATCAGGATTTCCTGAGTGGTCTACTGGTTAAGATTTCACCTTCCACTACGGGGGGTGTAGGCTTGATCCCTGGTCTGGAAGCTAGGATCCTACATGCCTCTCGGCCAAAAAACCAAAACATAAAACAGAAACGATATTTGTAACAAATTCACTAAAGACTTTAAAAATGGTCCACATTAAAAAAAAAAATCAAGAACTAAATAGACATTTCTCCAAAGAAGACATACAGATGGCTAACAAACACGTGAAAAGATGCTCAACATCACTCATTATCAGAGAAATGCAAATCAAAACCACTATGAGGTAACATTTCACGCCAGTCAGAATGGCTGCGATCCAAAAGTCTACAAGCAATAAATGCTGGAGAGGGTGTGGAGAAAAGGGAACCCTCTTATACTGTTGGTGGGAATGCAAACTAGTACAGCCACTATGGAGAACAGTGTGGAGATTCCTTAAAAAACTGGAAATAGAAATGCCATACAACCCAGCAATCCCACTGCTAGGCATACACACTGAGGAAACCAGAAGGGAAAGAGACACGTGTACCCCAATGTTCATCGCAGCACTGTTTATAATAGCCAGGACATGGAAGCAACCTAGATGTCCATCAGCAGATGAATGGATAAAGAAAGCAGTGGTACATATACACAATGGAGTATTACTCAGCCATTAAAAAGAATACATTTGAATCAGTTCTAATGAGGTGGATGAAACTGGAGCCTATTATACAGAGTGAAGTAAGCCAGAAAGATAAACACCAATACAGTATACTAACGCATATATATGGAATTTAGAAAGATGATAACAATAACCCTGTATATGAGACAGCAAAAGAGACACTGATATATAGAACAGTCTTTTGGACTCTGTGGGAGAGGGAGAGGGTGGGATGATTTGGGAGAATGGCATTGAAATACGTATAATATCATATATGGAATGAGTCACCAGTCCAGGTTCGATGCACGATACTGGATGCTTGGGGCTGGTGCACTGGGATGACCCAGAGGGATGGTATGGGAAGGGAGGAGGGAGGAGGGTTCAGGATGGGGAACACATGTATACCTGTGGCGGATTCATTTCGATATTTGGCAAAACCAATACAATATTGTAAAGTTTAAAAATAAAATAAAATTTAAAAAATCTTATAAAAATCAAGTGAAGCAAAACAGGTAAAGTTAGGGTTATTAATATATTTCATTTTACCTCAATATAGCCAAACATTGCCATGTTGACATGTAATTGATATAAAATTATTTATGATATTTTATATTCTAATTTTTGAAGTAGGCCTTTGAAATCTGAGGTGATTTTTCATGTGGATCAGTTCAGTTCAGTTGCTCAGTCGTGTCTGACTCTTTGTGACTCCATGAATCGCAGCACACCAGGCCTCCCTGTCCATCACCAACTCCCGGAGTTCACTCAAAGTCATGTCCATGGAGTCGGTGATGCCATCCAGCCATCTCATCCTCTGTCGTCCCCTTCTCCTCCTTCCCCCAATCCCTCCCAGCATCAGGGTCTTTTCCAATGAGTCAACTCTTCGCATGAGTGGCTACCATATTGGACAGCACTGGACCTCAGAGTCTAAATGGGTGGTTGACTTCAAAAGGCACCACCTTGTTGTCAGATCCTAATCAAACAACAAATCTTGCTTATATTTTTTCTGTATGACATACACTTGAGGAAGTAGCAAGAAGACAGGGTGTATCTTTTAGGAGAAGTGGGGAAATAGTGGACGTTGTAGTGGGTAGACTTGGATTTAAATGCTCATTCTTCCACTTTAATCTTGGCTAATGTATTTAACCCCAATTTATTTGAATCTGTTTCCTCAAATGGGAAATGAGATAATGTTTACATGGTGTGGTTGAGGATTAAAGACTTGCCTGGACTGGAAGAGGTGTCAGTAAGCCAGTGGTTGGTGTAACCTCATTGTGGTGGTTGAGTGTGACTTGACATGGAGAAGATACAGATGCCCATTTTCTCCATCTTCTGCATCTTGCCCACATCTCCCCCTCTCTCTTCTCTCCTTCTTACTGCCTTCTCAACTTTTTTTACTTTCTTTCCTACAGTACATCTTTTCACTCACAAATTTGAGTGAAACATTCTTGAAAGGATTGTTTTGAGGCTAATTTCCTTAAAAACAAAGATTCCGAAGATTAAAGCTACCTTAGAAGTCCCATTCAAGTCTCAACTATCTTTAGCATGAACACACTGGTTTGAATGTTTCTTCCTTTCCTTCCTCCCTCTCTTCCTCCCTTCTTCTTTCTTTCATCTACTAGTTCCTCTCCATAAGCTCACAGTTCTCACACGGAAATTCTTCTTGGGTTTGGGGATTTGTTATTTTTGTTTATCAAAACCCTTAAATTCATAGGTTAACCAAAAATAAGTTCAGCTCTGCTTATGCTTTTTACCAAAATAAGCCTTGTAAGCATTGAGAAAAAACAAACAGAAAAGATCAGTCCTATGACTAATGCAGTAGGAAGATTTTTTTTTTACTGTAGTGTGTTCCACATATTCACTACTTAACAGATGGCATTGTGATTGTGTAATTGCTATAATGAATATTATTACTAATGCAACTGGCTATGATCTCAGCCTTCTTTCCTTCACCAACATTGAAAGGGTCCTGTGAAATGTTTCCAGTTGAGTTCACAGACTTCTTTTTAAATTAGTTTATCCACCCCATGACTAAACACCCTTGGGAAGAGTAGCAGCCGAAGCTCTGAGTGGTGTACAGCCAGTAGCTGTCCTATATAAACAGAAGCCTTTATGTACTTTGCAAATGTGCCAACCGTTCACAGATCCTCTAAAATAATTATTCTCTCGATAGCCCAGAGAAGTGCTATCTCACAGAAATGTAATGTGAACCACATATGTAATTAAAATTTTTTTTAGTAGCCACATTAAAATGTACAAAGAAACAGGCAAAATTAATTTTAATAGTATATTTTATTTAACACAATAAAAACATCTTTTCTCAATACATCTCTAGCCATCTATAACCACCCTAAGTTTCCTCATGAACAAAATGAAAATCTCATGCTGAATGAATTGCAAAAGTCCAGTCCCATGGCACTTGATGGCATCTCAAGCTCTGAACACTAGATAGTCACAGCCAGATTTAGCCTATGCTAATTAAGATAGTCAGGTTCAGATAGGTCTCAGATCTGGAATTTGTGTAGGAGGGCAGAAAGTCATGCTTGGACAAGGAAAGAGCTACTTAATGATCATACTTAAGGGTCATTCATTTACTTTTCCAATAACCTAGTGACATATATCCTAAGTCACTTAAGAAATGTTATAAAATGTCACAGATTTATGGAGCATTGCCACACAGAAGGTTTAGATCCTAAGACTGGTCTGTACAGAACTGTGACTCTGTATTGTTATTGATAACATAATTAGAGGAAACTGTTTGGGCTAGAACATGAGGTTGATATCAATATTTTGACAGCTCTGTTTTATTCAAGTCACTAATCTTCTGGAGAGCCTATGGATCTCCACACTGATTCATTAGTAGAATCAGAAAATATTGATGTGGTGCATTAAAATACAGTGTAAGCTAGGATAGCCCAGAGTTGCCCTCTATGAGTCTTACACTAGAGAATGACATAGATACAAGTCAAGGGATGAATGTAGGGGACAAATTATTGGTGAATTCACCATCTTAATGTTTGTATTACTATAAAATAAAAAGTCAAGTTTGCCAATGTAGTAAGTGAATTATATTACTTAATAGATAGGAGTACGTCAAGGCTGTATATTGTCACCCTGCTTATTTAACTTATATGCAGAGTACATCACGAGAAATGCTGGACTGGAAGAAACACAAGCTGGAATCAAGATTGCCGGGAGAAATATCAATAACCTCAGATATGCAGATGACACCACCCTTATGGCAGAAAGTGAAGAGGAACTAAAAAGTCTCTTGATGAAAGTGAAAGAGGAGAGTGAAAAAGTTGGCTTAAAGCTCAACATTCAGAAAACGAAGATCATGGCATCTGGTCCCATCACTTCATGGCAAATAGATGGGGAAACAGTGTCAGATTTTATTTTTTTGGACTCCAAAATCATTGCAGATGGTGACTGCAGCCATGAAATTAAAAGACGCTTACTCCTTGGAAGGAAAGTTATGACCAACCTAGATAGCATATTCAAAAGCAGAGACATTACTTTGCTAACAAAGGTCCGTCTAGTCAAGGCTATGGTTTTTCCTGTGGTCGTGTATGGATGTGAAAGTTGGACTGTGAAGAAAGCTGAGCGCCAAAGAATTGATGCTTTTGAACTGTGGTGTTGGAGAAGACTCTTGAGAGTCCCTTGGACTGCAAGGAGATCCAACCAGTCCATTCTGAAGGAGATCAGCCCTGGGATTTCTTTGGAAGGAATGATGCTAAAGCTGAAACTCCAGTACTTTGGTCACCTCATGTGAAGAGTTGACTCATTGGAAAAGACTCTGATGCTGGGAGGGATTGGGGGCAGGAGGAGAAGGGGACAACAGAGGATGAGATGGCTGGATGGCATTGACTGACTCGATGGACATGAGTCTGAGTGAATTCTGGGAGTTGGTGATGGACAGGGAGGCCTGGCGTGCTGCGATTCATGGGGTCGCAAAGAGTTGAACACGACTGAGCGACTGAACTGAACTGAATAGATACACTTCCTTAAGTACTAGTGAAAATGTTAAGGAAATTAAATAATAGGTTAAACTTGAGAAGGAAAAAATTAATGACCACATGGCCAGTTGTAAAACACAGCTATTAAGGTGGAACCAACAAAATATGGGAGATGAGCAAAACTGCAGACCAGTAAATGTGGTGGGCATTTTTTTGTGTGTTGGCCATTCATTATTCACCTTTTTTTTTTTTTTTGCGGTATCACTCTGATTTCCATAGGGAAAATATTTCTTCCTCCATGGCATGTGACCTGTTGGGATTATCAGTCTAGGGTTGTTGCACTGCTCTTCTCTAGGTAAAAAGATCCATGGCCCAAGCCATGATGGTTGGTCTCTTCATCCTAGTTCTCTGAATCCTGAGTAAAAAGATTCAATGATAGAAAAATCAGTTGGAACAGACTCGTTCTAGTGGCATGCCCTGAAGAGACCATCCATCATTTTCTGCTTCCTAGAGCTTCATTCTTGCACCTTTATAATCCTACTTTTCTAAGTTCTCCATTGATTAAGAGTTGTAAAGTACCTTTCCAATTAATTCCTTTTTGTATACATTACCTAGAGTTATTTTATTAGCCTGTTATCACAGGAGTAAGGCCAAGTTTGGCCTACCACTTATTTTTTTCTAAATGAACATTTATTAGAAAGCATCAATGTTCACTCATTAAAATATTGCCTACAACTGCTTTAATGATACAACTGCAGAGTTGAGTAGTTGTGACAGAAACCATATGACCCTTTAGCCTAAAATATTTCTTATTTGGCCTTTTAAGAAAAAGTTTGCTGACTGTAAGCTTATCAAATATCTTAGATTGAATCCTTTTGCCAGCAGTCTCTAAGACAAGGACTTTATTGTAAGTAGCTTATTTGTGAGGTGATTCTGAAGAAAGAAGTGAGGAAGTGAGATAGGAGAGGGAAGGAAGCAATAGAGTTTCCCTTTGTGGGTGATGAGCTCAGCTTCAGTGGAGTATATGAGGAGACAGTGTAGAATATACTGCATTTTCCCCATCTATAGGTTGAGGAAGCCAGAGTACTTACATACCTGTAACCTATTTACAGGGTCAGTGACTCTTCTGTACTTCTGGTCTACCTGGTACCTAGCAACATGAGCTCCAACAGATAAGGAAACATATCTGAGTTGCCATTTAATTTTGTTGTTAGTTTCTTTTGCTACTCAGGAGCTTTTGGTTTAATGCAGTCTTTATTAATTTTTGCTTTGTTGCTTGTGCTTTGAGTGTCATATCCAAGAAATTGTAGCCATGACCAGCGTTAAGGAGGTTTCTCTGTGTTTTCTTCTAGGAGTTTTATAGCTTCAGGTCTTACATTTAAGTCTTTAATCCACTGTGAGTTTATTTTTGCAAGTGGAAATATCATTCCCATTTCTTTATTCTGCATGTGTCTACCCTGTTTTCCCATTGCAATTTATTGGAGAGACTGTCCTTCCCCATTGAGTATTCTTGGTTCCCTTGTCATATATTAACTGAACCATAGGTTTGAGGGTCTATTTCTGGGCTTTCCATTCTGTTTCATTGGTCTATATGACGGCTTCCATGCCAATATTGTACTGTTGGATTAATGTAGCTTTGTAGTATAGTTTGAAGTCAATAAGTGTGATGCTTCCAGCTTTATTCTTTCTCAGGATTGCTCTGGTTATTTGAAACTTCACTTAGTATTATGTGAAAACTATACTGAAGATGGAGATAAGACTCTGAGCAGAAGACAAGGCCAAAAGTTTCTGAAACTTTCTAAGTAGGGCATGGACTACACAGAGGTTTTTTTGTTTTTTGTTTTTTTAATAGGTGGAGGGGAAGAGGCAGATTTGACAGATGTCCAATAGGAAGACTCAACAGGACTTACGTGTGTAGTAGCCAAGCTGGAGGAGGGAAATCCATCTCAGGCTTCCTGGCCCGGAAGTTGTTCACCAAGCTGGGAGTGTAAGAATGGGTGCCACTTAGGTAATGCTCAGTGTGGCACAGGGATCCTGTGCATTCCTCAAAGCTCTTTATTTTTCTACATGGGCACAGCAAGACCATTTCTCATTTTCTCCTGCATCGGGAAGGATTATGGTGCTAATTTATGTCAGTGGAATTCTGTTAGAAGTGAAGTATGCCACTTCCAGATATGACTCCCCGAGTACGACCTTCCATGCAGTTTGTCTTCTTTGTCAGCTCGCCAGATGCATCAGATTCAGCAGAAGACTTTGAGCCCAGGGCATAGTAAAGCCAACAAATGGAAGGACTTTGTCCTTAAATGAGCAGAGACTTCTCTTCCTTACCAGCCCTGCATTGGACTATTGGACTGTGACATGAGTGAGGGAAAACAAACAAACAACTCATAATCTTAAGCTATTAAGGTTTGTAGGTTATTTGCTTTAGCAGTTAGCAGAACATGACTAATAAGCTTGGACTGAGAGATTCATGGAAGAACCAAGCAGCTGTAAAGTGTGGTTCTAGAGTTAAGACCCAAAGGTCATGAGATAAGAATGGGGATCAACAGCTGTCTTTCCTCTTCCCACCTCCCACCACCTGCAGGTCAGGTCTGTACCTCTGCTTGAATTACTTTTCTTGGAGAATTATGCAACTTTCTTCTTCATCACTCAGGTCAGAGACCTGACTGTACTTCTGTACTTCTCCCTTATCATCCACGTTCATGGTGATAGACTGTGCCAGTTTCTACTTTGCCTGTCTTTTCATTTCCATGCTCCTTCACCCACCAGTTCTTAGCTTGTCCTATGTGTATGAGGCTATTTAGCAGTATCACTTGCTTTGCTAGATGCCTGTAGTACATCCTCAGGAGTTGTGACAACCAGAAATGTCTCCAGATAATGCTTGACATCCCCTGGGGGGCAAAATTGCTCCCTCAGTTAAGACTTCAAAGACTTAGAACTCTCAAGGACTTAAGACTTATCTGGAGGATGAGAATGGAAGATTTTCATTTTTGATGGCATTCAATAGAATTCTCAGGCTCTAGAAGGAAACACCTTTCAACAACAAAATAAAAGACAAAGTTAGCACATTTGACCATGCAAACACCATTGGAGTAAGTGTATTCTTTTTGTAGCTCTCATGGAAATTATTTCCTTGGAGATAAAACTCATTAGGATCCCTGGATTCAGTTTTGTCAAAAATATTTCTCCTGTATATACATGCAATTCACATACCCACTCAGATTTGCTGGCAGTCTCAGCTATAGGAATCCCAGAGAGACTCCAATACTGGAATAATTACCTAGTTCAGACTAGGACAGTGGTGGCTGAGGCCTGAAATAGGGAACTGTGGTCTCACAAGGTTTGCCTACATGCCTAATGCAAGTTGTCCTAGGTCTATTATGCCTCTGAAAAATCTTATTTTCTTGTGTTTCTGTTGACTAGTGGGGAGGTGATTACATTTAGACAAAGAAAGAAGCCACAACTCTATGGAGTTAATTAACTGACCCTGAATCCAAGGCTCAGTCTAGAGAAGTAATCCTACCCACCTTACTTCACCCAGGCTGCCCTCGAATTGTGTTGTCTGTGCTTACAATTTCCTCATTTAATTGAAGCTTGAGTCAGTTATTTGAGGTGCTCCAGTAAGGAAGTATTGCCAGGTGGAGCTGAAAGGGATCATTGATTGAACTGGACAAAGTAACTTCTGGAATAGAATCCCAGCAAGTTGAGGGCTCTAACTATCTTATGTTTTAAAAATGAGAAACATAGCTGTTGGTTGTGAGGCTCGTGAGTTGAGCACATGGGCCATGCCTTAAATGATGCCCTCCCTAGGTGATGTAGGAGGTAGCCTCAGCCTAGACCCGCAGCAGCGTCTTCTGGCATCACCCTGCACCTTAGACACATCAGATTCCTTATATACCTTGGAATACACTGAACTATTTTTGTCCTGTGCCTTTTCTCTTGTGTGTTGTGGTTGTCTTCCCAGGGCACGCTTCTTCCTTGTCTGCCTGGTGAATTCCACTGATTATTAAGAAAACTTCCTGTGCTTCCTTCTTACTGAAGCACCACTGAGGACCCTAGGTGATTACTTCCTACCATAGCTTCTCATGGGCTTCCCAAGTAGCTCAAATGATACAGAATCTTCCTGCAATGACAGAGACCTAGGTTCGATCCCTGGGTCGGGAAGATCCCCTGGAGAAGGGCATGGCAACCCACTCCAGTATTCTTGCCTGGAGAATCCCATGGGCAGAGGAGCCTGGCGGGTCATAGTCCATGGGGTCACAAAGAGTCAGACATGACTGAGTGACTAACATACACACACACACACACACACACACACACAGTTTCTCATATCACACAATCTGGAAACTCACTCTCTTGGGATTGCTAATTATCTATCTTTTTCCCAACACAATTGAAACTCTGAAGATGGACTTTGTTCTCCTTGATACTTCTGTCTAGCATTGTATCCTCATGTGGTGCATTCACAGTGATAAACTATATTTCTCCAGAGAGGACAGGTTTAAATGACCCAGTAGCAAAGACCAGGCAAGAGTCTATGCCCATCTTGAATTATAAAGAAGAAAGTTGTAGCCTATACCTGTACCAATCCAACCATCATGCAGTGCAATTTTTGGCCCGTTTAACTAGTAATTTCCACCTGTTGAGCATCAAAACCAAACCAGTTCTACCACTGACCTCATCCAGCAGGTTAAATTTGCCCTTGGGGCTCTGTTAGTAACTCCACCTGTGCAGAGTTGCTGCGGAACACGGAAGTACATAGGAAAAATGAGACACGGGCTTATACCTACTTGAAAAGAATGTGTAAGGAGAGATTTTGTTTCGTCACTTTCTTTTGCTGTGAGACTCATTCTGAGGCTGGCTGGTGAAAAAGGCATGCCACAGTGATGGCTGTGCTTGTGTGTGCTCGAGTATGACTCTGTTCATACCCGCCCAAGGTCCCCTTGACTCATTCCAGTAGCTGTTTTCCTCCCCCAGACTCAGGAGGACTTCTTCCAGTTATGAAGGGAAACTGATGCTAACAAATGCTACCCTGGGCCAGCAACCTTTAACCAGGAATCATCTGTGACTAGGACATGAACCAGGACATGTGCAAAAGCCTGCACAGAAATGTGTCAGGGAGGATGGGACAGAGAGCTGACCAATCAGGAACGCAGTTGTGGTGGGATGTTGCTCCATGGATCTGGAGCGTTTTCAGGCATGGATTTTCTGGAACAGGTGGAGGGGGAGAAAAGGGTCAGAAGGACCACATACCCCTCCCCATTGGCTGCTCCATCAGTGGGAGCCCCAGTGTTCCCAGCACATGCCTTGGCTCTTTGTTGTAAACAAACTCTAAATCATCTGCTACTCAAGGCAAGAAGAGCAAAAAAAAAAAAAAAAAAAATCAAAAACAGTTCAGTCTGCACTATTGTTGAAAATTTTACCTCTCTGAGCTCACAGGTGGGTTTCGGCTTTGTTGGACTGAATGCTTATATAAATAGTCTGTGTGTATGTGTATGCACACGTGTGCAGGTCTCTCAAAGTGAATAACCTTTTAAATGCAAACTTAGGTATAAAAGTAAATATTTCTTTTTATTGGGAAAGCAAGTCATACAGATGATAGCATTAAAATGCTGAAAAACACCACAAACACATAAAACCCAGAAAATAGAAATTTTACTGACTACCTGCCAATTTTTATTTTTAATAATTTTAAGTGCAACTACATATTTATATATGCATATTTTTAAGATGATTCTGTAAAATATACAAACTTTTCAGAAATTAAGGCATAAATGGATACAAATAAGTACATTAAAATTTTTGCCACATTTTACTGAGATCCATAATTAGGTTATCAAATAACTCATATTATATCTGTTGGCATATGGTTAGAGATGTGTAGGTGGTTTGTCGTTGAAACACTGTTTCTTCAGGTAGACTTGTGGTATCAGAGACCTTCTTGTGTGCCTGTTTGTCTGAGATCAGCAGACTTTGTTTGATGTATGAATATGCTAAGATCTGAATTGATTCATTGGGATATATACAACGCGCAGCTGGACACAGTGCTATATCCATTGTTGTACAGCTTTAAGTTTGTACATATATACCAAGGGATCTGGTTTGCTCTATTTAATTTTGCATAAAGAACACATTTGTAATTGTTTAAGATACATATTAGCAAGTATATCCCTGACAGGAGAACATTTTCATTTTGACATGGGTTTCATTAGAATGAAATCTTTTCCTTACAAATTTGCATGTCCATTAGCTGGAAGAAGTTTCCACCGACTAGTTTCTGACTGAGCACATTTTAAACCAGTTTTTCTTTTCTCCATTGCCTACATACTTCTGATGCCCAGAGCTTTGAGACATGAGAGTATTACATTTCCATCTTGAGCCCCATGTCTTGATTTCAGGTGGTTCAACACAGCAAAAGTATTCCTGGAAGTTCTTCCCACTTTCTTACAGCAATAACTTTACATGAAAGGGACTGAGAGCCACATAAATTGTGTCCTACTGAACCCAAACAAACTGTGTGCCTTTCCTTACTGGATTTAAAAATAAAGATGACCACCTTAAGGTCACTCTGCCTGAGAGAGCAGAGACTGAAGTTTTAAGCAATTGTGGGGGGGGGTAGTTATCATTATTAATATTTATGTATTTATTTAAATTGTTTTTTACTGGATTATAGTTGACTGGCAGTGTTGTGTTAGTTTCAGGTGTACAACAAAGTGAATCAGTTTTGCACATACATATTTCTACTTCTTAGGTTCTTTTCCATATAGGTCGCTACAGCAGTGTTTAGTTCCCTGTATTCTACAGTGGGTCCTTATCAGCTATCTGTTCTATGTATAGCAGTGTATACATGTCAATCCCAATCTCCCAATTTATCTCTCCCCTGCTTTCCCCATTGGTAACCATAGTGTGTTTTCTACATCTGTGACTCTATTTCTATTTTGTAAATAAGTTCATTGGTACCATTTTTTTTAGATTCCGCATAGAAGCGATGTCATATGATATTTGTATCTGTCTGACTTAACCTCACTTAGTATGATCATTTCTAAGTCCAGCCGTGTTGCTGCAAGTGGCATTATTTCATTCTTTTTGGCTGAGGAACCCTTCATTGTGTATGTGTACCACATCGTCTTTATTCAGCACTTGTGGTTTAATCATCTTTTGCAAATTTTGCAAAAGCTTAAGGTCTTGTGAGCAAATTTCTATAGGGCCTCCTAGGGCCTTGAAAGAGCCCTGTGCAAGTGAATATTTCTGAAATTTAAGTTTCATTACTGTCATCATAGACCTTCCCTGGTTTTAGCTAAAAGTCTATGGATTATCTGACTTGCTGGTTATAGCTTTGGGCAAGTTTTCATTCATTCATTCACTTTTTGCATGAACTTTATCATTCATATTTCAATCATTTGGTTATCTAAGATTTATATACTGTTATAGTATATTGCCCACTGTGTGTTGGGACAGAGACAGACAGTCAAAAGCCTAAACCAAAGTCCAGAATCCCAGTCCCCTTCTCCAGGTCCTATCTCCATGGTTACTTTTGTAAGAAACAAAAACAGGATTTGCTGTTTTCTCTCTGGTTTGACAACTGATTTCAAAGAGGGGCACGGGGTGCAGGATACTTCCCAGCTTTCCTTGCTGTAGGGTCCAGAGAGCTTTCACTCGGTCCTTTTTCCTGCTGATGACTCTGCTGAACCAGCCCATCCTTCTCCTCCAACCACCAAGAGAATCAGAAATTCTGATATCCTGGGCTGACACAAATACATTGCTTGAAAGAGAAATAGAACCCTGCATACATTGAGGATCTCCAAGTAAGCATTCTTAATCCCAAATGGTACTTCTAACCCTCCACTTCATGTCATGGGTGTATGAGTCTTCCCATGAGAGATTCATTCTATACTTGAAGGCCTATCATCTCAGAAACAGAAGTAGGTTTTTTTTGGTTGTTGTTTGTTTGTTTTAATCTCTTCTCCTGTGATCTTAGGCCAGTTCCTTATCTCAGTGAACCTCAGGCTCTGCATCTGTAAACCTGGGTATAATGAGGGGAAAATTATAGTGCATTTGTGGGATGCTTGGCAAGCAGGAAGTTGTGAACAAAGGTAATTTCCTTTCCATTAGGAACTGAGTGTTTGGGGCAGGTGTATTTTGGAAGAAGATGCAGAACAAGCTTCCTCGTTGCACTGCTGTGTTTTCACGTGAGGGCATAGAAGCTGCATGTAGAAACCTCCATCCAGCTGGTTTCTCAGCATGTGACAAATCTTTTAATGACTCTGTTTATTTAAAATATATTACTGGATTGCCCAAAGGTATATATTGTGCAAATATATATGTATATACACATACACACACATATGTATTTGCTGGAAATTAAAAATTATTTGAAGAAATGAAAACTTGGGCCAATTAATAAAATTCTTTAGTTCATGTCCTTGCTCTTGGCACCAATACAGGCATATGAGATTGTCTACATCTTAGAAGCATAGAAAGGGCATACAGCCATGTCCCATTATATATATATTTTTTGCAGTATACCCAGCCACCTATCATGCTGATATTAGAGCAGATAATATTTGGCCCATATTGTACCAAAGGGAGGGATATTAATTTTCATTTGGATTTAATCTGAAAACTGCAATGCTTACCCTGAGTGACATCTCATTTTTCCTGATAATGATGTTGATATGTCTCTGGAATACCCATATGTTCAGCATTTGCTGCTACAAACTTGTTCTTCATTAATTATGGCTCTACAGAAGCTGCCAAAAGTTAAGCTCTATGGAAGATTTAAATTTGGCCTCAGAAGTGGGTGAAATTCATATGTAGAGGGAGAAACAGACTCAAAGAGGTGAAGTTTGTACAAGAAGTAGTGGTGTTCAGAAATTAACCCTATTGATCCTAAAGTTTGTTTGGAATTCCCATGACACCCATGTGGCTTCCAGTCCCAGAAAAACTGGTGAGGAGAGACAGGTTTCTTGGACTTTGCATGAAGAGAAACGTGAATTTTGAAAGTTGCTACTTCACAATCAAAAGTGTGATTTCAGCTGCTCTAGAGTTTTGCATGGTCATGTAGCATGCATTTGCTTTTTAAAAAATTCATAGATAACCATGTATTTGCATTTCTGTCTGAATTGCCTAACATGTTGAGAAGGGAAAACAGGAAGGATTTAGGTGATACCTGTTAAGAGGCATTACACTACCTTTCTTTGTAAGTATCATGCACATTATCTTAGTGGTTGGCACACATTTTTTGTAAAGAGTCACATAGTAAGTATATTGTGTCAGAGTTCTTTTCACAGTGCTCTGACATAGATGAAAATCTCTTGAAATATTTTAACCCCCAGAAATGTCTAAGTTTAACTCCCCCTCCATTTCTTCCTCTTCCTTCTTCTTTTTCTTTTTTTTGCTCAGTAAATGCTTTTTTTTTTCTTTTTTTTTCTTTTTTAAACTTTACATAATTGTATTAGTTTTGCCAAATATCAAAATGAATCCGCCACAGGTATACATGTGTTCCCCATCCTGAACCCTCCTCCCTCCTCCCTCCCCATACCATCCCTCTGGGTCGTCCCAGTGCACTAGCCCCAAGCATCCAGTATCGTGCATCGAACCTGGACTGGCATCTCATTTCATACATTATATTTTACATGTTTCAATGCCATTCTCCCAAATCTTCCCACCCTCTCCATCTCCCACAGAGTCCATAAGACTGTTCTATACATCAGTGTCTCTTTTGCTGTCTCATACACAGGGTTATTGTTACCATCTTTCTAAATTCCATATATATGTGTTATTATACTGTATTGGTGTTTTTCCTTCTGGCTTACTTCACTCTTTAAGGATAGTGGTTAAGAGCATCAGCTTTAGAGTTAAAGGCTGAATTCAGCCTTTTTACCTGAACTGTACTTCATGTGCAGTTCTAATTTTTCCCCCTAAACCAGGGGCCTTTGCCTCCTCAGGGAGGGTTACAGGGTTACCCTGTTATAAGAATTACAGGGTTACTGCAATTCTTTCCAAAAGGGTAAATTTTCTCAATATCGTTTTTGACATACATGCTTATAGCCCATCTGTGCATAATGTCATATGGCTAAGTGCTCATTCATGGGTAGAAACCCCTGAAGGCTGTATCTTGTAGGGCCCTGACACAATGATCTGCATAGAAGGTGCTTGGATGTTACCACTCAAACCTCTTTTGATTTATGAGCCAGGCCTTCTGATCATCCTCTGACCATACATGCTGTCACCCTGGTTCAGTAAGGCTACACAAACAAACACATGTAAGATTACTCTATCTCTTTAAGATTGAGGACAGAATTCCTTAGGAGTTTTGCTTGGTGGTGGTATGTTAGTGGTACAGCGAACAAGCCTGAGATGACAGTCCCAATAAACCTCGAGTAGTCAGGAGTGCTTGTGAAAGACTCCCCATGAGCTTCCCAGGGGAAGACTTCAAGCTACCGGTCCTCTCAGGACCAGCCATGTCTCATCTCCATCAATGACACATGAAGACAGAAGGGCAAGCAGACGGGAATATTCACACACAAATAAGGGCACTGGGGAAGCTGGCAAGCTCATCCTTCCCCTCCTGCAGCTCCTGCTTCTGTCTTTAACACATCGATTGGATCAAGCTCGAGTCTTTCTTTGATTCTCCTGACACCCTGCTTACTATTGTTTATTTAGCTTATGATTCTTCTGCCCCCAAGGCAAATCTTCATACTGCATAAATCAATAGGCTATAGGGACCTTAATTAAAACTGCAGGATAAAATTGATACTGGAAACTGAATTCCTTCAGTGTCTGGAAGGAAAGGAAATGCTGTTTCTCTTAGAGACTTTTTCATTGTCTCACATTGTAACTTCTAAAATTTGTTGAAACATTTTGCAACCCATGGTAGATTTCTGAGACACATATCAGAGAGATGGATAGACATGTGAAGAAAGGTAAAGTCCTTTGACAAGGCTTTTGGATATGTAAGTGTCTCACTAGAGAATCAATATCTGGTGTTTTAAAGCGAAGTGAAATGAAGTGAAAGTCGCTTAGTCATGTCCAACTCTTTGCGACCCCTTGGACTCTATAGTCCATGGAATTCTCCAGGCCAGAATACTGGAGTGGGTAGCCTTTCCCTTCTCCAGGGGATCTCCCCAACCCAGGGATAGAATCCAGGTCTCCCACATTGCAGGCGGTTTCTTTATCAGCTGAGCCCACAAGGGAAGCCCATCTGGTGTATTGCCGCCGCTGCTGCTAAGTCACATCCGACTCTGTGCGACCCCATAGATGGCAGCCCACCAGGCTCTGCTGTCCCTGGGGTTCTCCAGGCAAGAACATTGAAGTGGATTGCCATTTCCTTCTCCAATGCATGAAAGTGAAAAGTCAAAGTGTAGTCGCTCAGTTTTGTCTGACTCTTTGTGACCCCGTGGACTGTAGCCCACTAGGCTCCTCCATCCATGGGATTCTTCAGGCAAAAATACCGGAGTGGGTTGCCATTTCCTTTTCCAGGGGAATCTTCCCGACCAGGGATCGAACCCCAGTCTCCTGCATTGCAGGCAGATGCTTTAACCTCTGAGCCACCAGGGAAGCTCATCATAGATCATATGAATCATTATTAAATTTGGTCAATATGGATATCAAATGAATTTGTATGTGAGAATTCCTAGCACAGTATTTGTAATGTGTTTCATTTTTATGAGTCACGAGTTCCATCCCCAGACCTTTGGCTGTCTGATCCTGATATTTCCAGGAGCTATTGCTTTTGCTGATGCTGATGAGGAATCAACCTTGATTTTGACTATACAAGAATGTACAGTTCTTTCTGCCATTTTCATATACCTGTGGTATTCAGCATCATAGGGGGAAGGTACTATCCGTGGATGTTCTTTAGACATAATACACAAAGTAGGAGAGAATAACGGTATTACTCCATGAACCTGATGATATTTTTATTCTAGGCTCCAAAGATTGGGAACTAGAGATGTCAGAAGGGAAATGATAAAACCAGGAGACACACAAGCAGGAGAGTAGGAATTTATGTATCAGAAACTGAGAGGATTTTTTGCACCTTGAAGTCTTTTTTTTCTTTTAGGTTTGTTTAAATATTTAAGTTTGCAATCAAGTTATTGGAGAAAAGAGAATGTAAAAATGCTCTATGGAGCACATTTTAAATCCAGATATAAACCCAAGTCCTTGGGGGTATCAAGTAGGATCACATTGAAACATTTTGACCTCTGTTCTCTGCTGTATAGGATAGTTGATATACCCTTCTGAAAAGGCAAAATAAACATTATTTGTGAAAGAATACATATTCTCTTGCATGGGTTTCAAATTTCAAAACAGAGAAATGTCAGGTCCTAGCAGAAATGGTTAGGGTATAAACATTAATCACAGAATTTAAAGGCACTTAAGCTCTCATACAGATGTGAGCCTTGCATGGTTCACTGTATTGTCTGGCCCTCTGAAGGTACAGAAGGAGAAATCCTTCCAAAAGTAGGCCCCTCTATGACTGAAATACAGCTATTATTTGATGTCCGACTTTTAATTTCCACTTCACCTTTGGCAGAAATAATACTTATTTCTTGTGACATTCAAACAAAATGTGCAAACATTCACAATAATGTGATGTACATGTTGTAGTTACGGATGCAGGCTAATTGTTTCTCTGATGTGTGTGTGTGTGTGAAAATACAACAACATGAAATGAACACCAAACTAAAAGTCAGAATCCTGGGATGTCTCGTCCTAACTTTTACCTATGAGCTATGTGACTTTGCGTAAGTTCTTTAATCTTTCTGACTTTCAGGCTCTTACCTATAAAATTGCTGTTAACCTATATACATATATGTATAAATTGACCTACAAACTGTTTATCTTGAAGGGTTAATGCAAAGATAAAAAAGAATGGACACAAAAGAAAATTCTTTATAGACTATCAGTACCATACAAAATGAAAGTAGTTTAGGTAATGGATATATTTGTGCATATAAAAAATGTAAAACCACGTTAATCTTTGAACACAATACCTGACAATGTTCCTTAAACTTTGCAGCTCAGGGAGAGCATTTTGCTGACATTTTCCCATCCTCTAGTCTGGCTGAGATTCTCAGATCAAGGAATACCACTAGCCATAGTAATTGAGCAGAAATTTGGGAAGAACCAAGGCTAGTGTCATTCATAACTTATATTTACATGCAGATGCCTGCATCTCCATGCATCTCTCCTTACCCTGAACTGCATACATGGCATCACCTCAGTTTGTAATGGGGGCATCCAGGGAGGAGTGAAACCCCCAGATACAGTCAGGTCAAGACCACAAGCCACTCAGAAGAAGAGCAGGTGAATGCTCACGTAGTCCCTTCCTCCCTCTTCTGAATTTGTTCATTGGTTTGGTCCATCTGCTCTTGGCTCATGAGGGTGCCTGGTTAATGAAGCTTTAAATAAACACAAACTGGGGGGAAGTAAATGAATCACACACCAGAAGAAAGCACTGACATATGACCTTATTTGCTGACTTCCAAATTAAAATGAGAAAATGATGCTTCTTTCTGTTAAGGAAGAAAA